>NW_028317961.1:16200000-17452500 GCF_062004578.1 Staurois parvus | reverse complement strand
GATGATCCACATTAGCTCACAATTGATATGAGCCAGAAATATTTAGACAGAATAAAGGTGAATAAAGCACCTGGACCGGATGGCATACACCCACAGGTCCTTAAAGAATTGAGCTCTGTCATTTCAAAGCCATTGTTTCTAATTTTTAGGGACTCTTTAATGACTGGCATAGTACCTCTCGATGGGCGTAAGGCTAATGTGGTTGTCAATATTTAAAAAGGGATCAAAATCTTTACCAAATAACTATAGACATGTTAGTTTAACTTTTATAGTTGGGAAGATACTGGTTTAATAAAAGACTACATACAGTGTAGATGAGTTCTTGCTGGAAAAAAATATTTTAAGCAACAGGCAGCATGGATTTATGAAAAACAGAAGTTGTCAAAAAATCTGGTTTATTTTTATGAGGAGGTGAGCAAAACTTAGGGCAGAGGAGTGACATGGTATAGTAGGATTTTGCAAAGGTGTTTGACACAGTTCCTCACACACAGCTAATGTGTAAGGTAAACTCTACATGTAAATGCATAGAAAACTGGCTAAAAGATCGTATTCAGAGTAGTGGTTAATTATTCATACTCTGAATGGTCTAGGGTTGTTAGTGGTGTACCCCAAGGTTCAGTGTTGGGACCCTTACTTTTGAACATATTTTATAGGGTCTGGGATTAAAAATACCATGTCAGTCTTTGCAGATGACACCAAGCTGTGCAGTGGAAAAACGTTCTTACAGGATGGTTCCAACTTACAAGCCAACTTCAATGTACTGTTTAACCAGGCAACTATGTGGTAAATGAGGTTTAATGTTGATAAATGTAAGGTTATGCACTTGGGGGCTAAGAATATGCATGCATCATACATACTGGGGGGGGGGGTACAACTGGGGGAATCAATTGTGGAGAAGGGTCTGGGAATTCTGGTAGATCATAAGCTTAATAATGGCATGCAATGCCAAACTATGATTTCTAAAGTGAACAAAATCCTCTCTTGTATTAAAAGAGGTATAGACTCCAGAGATAGAGATATCATTTTATCCCTCTACAAATCATTAGTAAAACCTCATCTGGAATATGCATTTCAGTTTGGGGCACCAATTCACAAAAACAACATTAGGGAACTGGAGAAAGTGCATAGAAGGGCAACCAAACTGATAAGAGGCATGGGGAAGCTATGAGGAAAGATTAGAGGAACTGAATTTATTCTTTCTTGAGAAGAGGAGATTAAGGGAGATATGATCAGCATGTATAAATACATCAGAGGTTCATTTAGTGAATTTGGTATAGAGTTAGTCACCCTGAGGTCATCACAGAGGACAAGGGGGCACTCTTTACGTCTGGAGGAAAATAGATTTATTCTCCAAATATAGAAAGGATTCTTCACAGTAAGAGCTGTGAAAATGTGGAATAGACTCCCTCAAGAGTTGGATCTGGCCAGTTCAGTGGATTGCTTTAAAAATAGCCTGGATTCCTTCCTAGATACAATATAACTGGGTACTAATATTTATAGGTATAGTTGATCCAGGGAATATCCGACTGCCTCTTGGGGTGATCAGGAAGGCATTTATCCGTTGCAGGTGCAAATTTAGATCATGCTTTGCTGGGTTTTTTTGCCTTCTTCCGGATCAACTGTGGGTATAGGATTATAACGTTTAAATTTTTTTTATGGTTGAACTAAATGGACTTTTGTCTTTTTTCAGTCAGACTAACTATGTAACTATGTAAAAAATTCTGTTTACAGTCTTAATCCCTGCATTGTTTGAATTAAAAATATATAGGGTTAATTTTTGCAGAGGGAAACTAAAATAGACCATTAGGCTACATTTGCATGAATGACTAGCTCTACTGCAAATGACAGTGGCAGGAATCTGTTAATGTGGATCTATAATGACATTATGTCTGAAAGTAATGTATTTATTATGTTTAGAATATATGAAATATCTTGCGAGTCAGAAAGCAGACAAAAACTCCTTATTAATACACTTTAAAGTTGGATCGCAAACCTCTAGCACATAACTACCAATGTGACAAAACGCAAAATAAAAACATATAGTGTTGCGCTCCCAAACCTCCAATTAATATATTATTATTTGAATCACTTAATCTCTGTTCTAAAAATCACAATAATTGAGAATGATGTATGTGATTAATCATAAATTATAATAACCTTAAGCTATGAATCAATAAACCATGTGCATGAATAAATAAAAACAAAAAAATGAAATGAAAAATAATAAAAAAGTAGAAATAATGTCCCAAAAAAGTGACTTTGTGCTGAAAAATCTTCAATCTATAATGATTATAAATCGGTGACTGCTTGTGAATCCTCCCACATGTGAAGATGTGCGCTCACCTCATAGGAAGCCTGCAATTAGGCTATATAAGCTTGCGGTTCACCTCCTTTGGAACCTGCTTGTTTGGAACTCCTGCTTTGAAGTAATGAGTATCCGTGGTATACGATATATGCTATGGGATGAATCGCTTCTCCAGAGGATGCAACTCCTCTATATTTTCGTCTCCATGCGGTTCTCCACATATAAAAAAGATCTCGACATGGTGCTTTATCTTTTATAAAGATTGGCTTTATTTGCTCAGGATATGACACTCACATGTATTGTATACGGATAGTGGTAGCACTGATACAATCGAAAACTACCGCTGACTGTCGGAGCTGTGTACCCGTGGTCCGGCAAACGAACTGGCTCCCTCCGAGTGACGTTACAGTCCCACCCCTACGCGTTACGCCACTGGTCACGTGGCTTCATCAGGGGGATTTGATTGCCAATCAAATCCCCCTGATGAAGCCACGTGACCAGTGGCGTAACGCGTAGGGGTGGGACTGTAACGTCACTCGGAGGGAGCCAGTTCGTTTGCCGGACCACGGGTACACAGCTCCGACAGTCAGCGGTAGTTTTCGATTGTATCAGTGCTACCACTATCCGTATACAATACATGTGAGTGTCATATCCTGAGCAAATAAAGCCAATCTTTATAAAAGATAAAGCACCATGTCGAGATCTTTTTTATATGTGGAGAACCGCATGGAGACAAAAATATAGAGGAGTTGCACCCTCTGGAGAAGCGATTCATCCCATAGCATATATCGTATACCACGGATACTCATTACTTCAAAGCAGGAGTTCCAAACAAGCAGGTTCCAAAGGAGGTGAACCGCAAGCTTATATAGCCTAATTGCAGGCTTCCTATGAGGTGAGCGCACATCTTCACATGTGGGAGGATTCACAAGCAGTCACCGATTTATAATCATTATAGATTGAAGATTTTTCAGCACAAAGTCACTTTTTTGGGACATTATTTCTACTTTTTTATTACTTTTCATTTAATTTTTTTGTTTTTATTTATTCATGCACATGGTTTATTGATTCATAGCTTAAGGTTATTATAATTTATGATTAATCACATACATCATTCTCAATTATTGTGATTTTTAGAACAGAGATTAAGTGATTCAAATAATAATATATTAATTGGAGGTTTGGGAGCGCAACACTATATGTTTTTATTTAATGTATTTATTATGTATATTTACATGTAACAAACATGCATATTTTCATTTACAGTTGATCTTTGCAATTGCTAGATATATCAAAATGTTCCTGTATGTTTACAACTATTATTTACATCTATTGTTTATAATTTAAAATTCATAAATGAAACATTTAGTAAGATGGTAATAATACCAATTAAAACATTAACTACAGTACACAGTGGGAATAATATAATAATATACCTGTTTGTGGCCAGATCACTGATTGATTGTACATGTGTGATGATGCTCTTGGTTAAATTAAAATAGCACTGTGCAAAATGCAATGAAATATAAAAAATTGAATGTGTCAACCAGCCTGAATTAAGTTCCAACTGATTGGCTTAATCATACTTTGCAAAGTAAGCTCGACGTGTAGGTCAGAAGTTCACAATGAAGAAATCCCTAGATATTTACCAAACCAAAATTAAATTACATTCTTAATTGTTTTGCAAATGCACTGGCCTACCTAATTAAACAGAAATGACTTTCAGATTTGATAGTGTAAAGAATTATGAAGCCTTTAGACCTCATTCCAAATTAGAAAGGAAGTGGACTATTTTCCCTTGATAGGTTAGGTAAAACCATCAAGTGTTTGCTTGTGATTATAAGTCAAGCAGTTTTAGAACTATTTATTGCAATAAATTATATACAGGGGCCACACAAAGATGTAAACTGCATAAAGTGACATTATACATCACAGGAAATTATGAATTAATTACAAACTCTAAAATATTATACTAATCTACATATTTTATTGTTCCATTTCAAAATAATTTGAATTGCATTTTGGTTCCAATAAATCTGGTAGATCAAATTTATAAATTAAATTCAGTAAATACACTGATCACAAACATTTTATAATTAAATCTAATAATGAATTTTCAGGTCTGTGTGGGTCAAATGTATGAGTACTGGCTGTTATGATTTTTTAGTGAAAAAAAATATATAGAACCTATAAATAAAGTGCTGCATTAACACATAAAACTAGCAATAAATCGTAAAATGTCATAAATATAAACCCGGCTGAGCCCTACATACATAACCAGGGCAATGATAAATAACTCAGTGAACAATAACTAGGCCAATAATTGATACCTCAAAAAATGAAAATAAACACCCGACTTCCCTCTTGGGTGAAAATAAAAATGGTGATAAATACATATGAAGCCATAGTGATAAAATACAAAACCAAATATTCTATCAAAATAGTGTGCAAAGAAAGGGAAGGTAAGTAAATACCCAAAACAATGACATTCCTAAGTATTATAAACACATACTGTCATAATGATCTAAAAAACTAAGTAATAAACCTATATCAAGTGTCAGTGCACAGTGCTAAATCAAAATCCCAAAGGAATATAATTCAATCTATGATATGTGAAATATTCTTCAAAAAGTCCACTTCCAACACAGCTGTGTCCACTTCCACCAGGGGTGTGCATTTACCTCCCAAATCTGACGCAAACAGTCAATTTGTGCTTACGCAAAATCCTCCTTCACTTGGATGTCTTAAGAGTGGGGGTCCGCTTTGGTACACAAGGGCTCAAAAAGAAATACAAAGGCTCCTCATAGTGTAGTAAGCAATGGCAAAATGTAATAAATATATAAATAGATACACTCACATGGAGCTGTGGGCTGAAAGCCCTAATCAGGCATAAGAGTAAACAAAGATGGCGGCTAGCATCACCGCATCGGAAATGACATCACCACACTTCCATCCTACGAGTTGCATCACGTGACTTCATCAGGGATAGGAAGCTGGTGAGCATGAACAGTTTATATAGGTCCAGATACCATTCATTAGTAACTGAATTTCTGGTTTGTTCACCATTTTCTTGAAGTCTAAGCAGCTAACCTTACAAGAAAGTGAATACGGCGACTCACTCAACAAGAAATATAGATATACACCATAACAAAACTCGCCTTACATCAACATAAATGGCTAAATGATATATCTAATACAACAAATATTAATATAAACACTTTTAATGACTAAAATAAGAAAATTTTAAAAAATATATACAGTATGTAAATAAAAACCTCCCACTAGTGGCAATATAATAGCAATAGCAACACTCTACCTTTAAAGAATGACTAAAATTACAGGTACTGACACACCAAGGATAAAAAAATGAATACGGAAACAAAATAAAAAAATAAATAAAATTATATTATCACTGGCAGTCAATCCCCATATTCCTAATTGGCCAATATAACCAGGAGGAAAAAAATTACACCTAAAATAAATAGATCAAATCGATCTTCAGAAATCACTAATAAAACAATTGATATAAAAATCAGTGTTATGACCAATTGGAGCCAAGGTTTGCATATCAAAAATCCACCTCGACTCCGCTTGACTAAGAGGTTTAATTTTATTGCTACTTCTCCAACGGGGCTGATATTTTACTATCCCTCAAAATCTGAGGCAAGACAGATCTTTATTATGATACCTAGCATAATGTTTTGAAACACTATGTTTGGTATATCCCTTCTTAATATTCTGAACATGCTCTCTCAAACATTTCCACAGCGGTCTTTTGGTTCTTTCAATATATTGGGTCCCACAGGAACATTGAAGGACATACACAACACCTTCAGTTCTACATGTAACACAATATTTAATTGGATACTGCTTTCAAGTCACATATGAAGTAAAGTTTTTCCTTTTTATATTTCTCCCCTTAGTAGCAATACAAGCATAACACCGTTTACAAGGGAAAAACCCTTTCTAATTGAAAAAGGAGATCTGCTTATTTGTTGGGGGGGGGTCAACTACATTTTTAGCAATCATATGTTGCAGTGTAGCAGCCTTTCGAAATTTTGGATGATCCGGTAAAAGATCTTTCACGTGCCTGTTTTTAAGATAGGCCAATATTTAAAAAATATTTTTTCTAACTTTTTATAATGATATTGAAAGCTAGTATTATTGAAATTGGTTATTTTCCTTGTTCCTCTTTCCTTTTCTTAGTCCAACTCCAGACTTTCCTTCTCTCCTTCTCATAACATCAAAATATGATCAATAAACCTCTTTTATAATTTTACCTTTTTTAGGTCTCATTCGATAGATTACTTCTTCCAACCAAGACATGAACAAAATAGCTACCCCTTTATTCTGTTTTTTATAATGATGATCATGCCAAAAATAGTTGTGTGTCTGGCAAAACTCCAAACACTTTGAAATGTATTTCCTCTGCAAGCAATGAAGCCCACCAAATTCTCTCATAGCCCATTCTGAGGCATGCAGGGTGTCATGATGCCTTATGATGGTATATAATGAAGAAACATCCGCAATAGCGAGTAATAATGGTCCTTTGTTTATAGAAATATTCTCCAATAATTGGATCAGATGTTTACTGTCTCTAAGATATGATTTCGTTTTCTGCACAAGAGGTTGTAAGAATTGATCAACATACTGGCCCATACTGATTGAATACAATTAAGTATTGGATGACCAGGAGGATTTTCTTTATCTTTGTGTATTTTTGGCAAGGTATATATCACTGGTATTTGGCAAGAGTCAGGAACAAGACACCTATCCTCCTCATTCAAACATTTCTTTTTTACTCGTTTCTTTCCCAGAACTTCCAATTCCTTCTTATATCTCAATCTTGGATTCCAAATTAGTTTGTCATAAGTATAAATATCATTAATGTAGTCATTTATATTGATGTAAGGCGAGTTTTGTTATGGTATATATGTATATTTCTTGTTGAATGAGTTGCCGTATTTACTTTCTTGTGTGGCCGTCTGCATGGTCTTCCAGAAAATGGTGTACAAACTGGAAATTCAGTTACTAATGAGTGTTATATGGACCTATATAAACCATTCATGCTCACCAGCTTCCATACCTGATGAAGTCACGTGATGTGTGACACATTGCGTTGGACGGAAGTGTGGTGATGTCATTTCCAGTGCGGCGATGCCAGCCGCCATCTTTCTTTATTCTTATGCCTGATTAGGGCTTTGAGCCCACAGCTCCATGTGAGTGTATCTATTTATATATTTAATTATATATTTATTACATTTTGCCACTGTTACTACACTATGAGGAGCCTTTGTATTTCTGTTTGAGCCCTTGTGTACCAAAGCGGACCCCCACTCTTAAGACATCCAAGTGAAGGAGGATTTTGATTAAGCACAAGTTGACCTTTTGGGTCAGATTTGGGAGGTAAGCGCACTCCCCTGGTGGAGGTGGACACAGCAGTGTTGGAAGTGGAATTTGTGAAGAATATTTCACATATCATGGATTGAATAATATTCCTTTGGGACTTTGATTTAACACTGTGCACTGGCACTTGATATATGTTTATTACTTAGTTTTTTAGATTATTGTGACAGTATTTGATATATGTGTTTATAAAGCTTAGGAGTGTCATTGTTTTGGGTGTTCACTTACACTCCTTTTCTTTGCACACTATTTTGATAGATTATTTGGTTTTGTATTTTATCACTATGGCCTCATATGTATTTATCACCATTTTTATTTTCACCTAAGGGGGCAGCCAGGTGTTTATTTATTTTCATTTTTTGAGGTATCAATTAATGGCCTATTTATGAGCTAATTTATGGTTCACTGAGTTATTTATCATTGCCCTGGTTATGTATGCAGGGCTCAGCCGGGTGTATATTTATGACATTTTATGATTTATTGATAGTTTTATGTGTTAATGCAGCACTTCATATATAGGTTCTATATCTTTTTTCACTATGTCATTGAGTGTGGGAACACCTGTTGGTGTATGCGGCTTACACAGTTTGTTTTATAAGTGATCCATTCATCCTGCCTGGCAACGCATTTGATAAACAGTTTTTCTTATGATTTTTTGCTTTTACTACAACTAGTAAAAGGTAATAAATGATTTGTATAACTTCTGTTTGTGCAATTTTTCAAACACAAGAGTATCTATATACATACAACCTTTAGCATCACCTGTGACCTATAAAGTTTTTTCCCTTCAGCAACAGAGAAGGCTAAAGTACATACATATATGGATGATGATATTATGGGATTTTTCAATTCAGGTTTAAATATCTGACCTCAGTAAGTCAATGACACCCATTTCATTTTACACTATATTGCTAAAAGTATTGGGAAACCCCTCCAAATCATTGGATCCAGGTGCTCCAATCATATCCATGGCCACAGGTGTATAAAATGAAGCACCTAGGCATGCAGACTGCTTCTACAAAGATTTGTGAAAGAATAGGTTGCTCTAAGGAGCTCAGTGAATTCAAACATGAGATTTCCTTGCTACTAGATATTCCACAGTCAACTGTTAGTGGTATTATATCAAAGTGGAAGCACTGGGAACAACAGAAACCCAGCCACAAAGTGGTAGGCCACGTAAAATGACAAAGCAGGGTCAGCGCATGCTGAAGTGCAGAGTGTGCAAAATTCACCAACTGTCTGCAGAGTCTAGCACAACATCAGTGGTAGAGAGCTTCATAGAATGGGTTTCCATGGTCGAGCAGCTGCATCCAAGCATTACATCACCAAGTGCAATGCAAAGCATCAAAAGCAGTTATGTAAATCACGCCACCACTGGACTCTAGAGCAGTGGAGATATGTTCTCTGGAGTGACAAATCTACCTGTCAATATGATGGATGTGTCTGGGCTTGGTGGTTGCCAGGAGAAAAGTACTTGCCTGGCTGCATTATGCCAAGTGTAAAGTTTGGTGGGGGGATTATGGTGTAGGGTTGTTTTCAGGGGTTCGGCTTGGCCCTTTAGTTCCAGTGAAGGAAACCCTTAAGGCATCAGCATATCAAGACATTTTGAACAACTTTGTGGGAAAAGTTTGGGGATGGCCCCTTCTTGTTACAACATGACTGTGCACCAGTGCACAAAGCAAGGTCCATAAAGACATGGATAAGTGAGTTTGAGGTGGAGAAACATAACTGGCCTGCACAGAGTCCTGACCTCAACTGGACAGAACACCTTTGGGATGAATTATGCCAGAGACTGCGAGCCAGGCTTTCTCGTCCGACATCAGTGCCTGACCTCACAAATGCGCTTCTGGAAGAATGGTCAAACCTTCCCATAGTCTCACTCCTAAACCTTGTGGACAGCCTTCCCTGAAGAGTTGAAGCTGGTACAGCTGCAAAGGGTGGGCCAACTCAATATTGAACCTTATGGACAAAGACTGGGTTGCCATTAAGGTTCATGTGCATGTAAAGGTAGGCGTCCAAATACTTTTGGTAATATAGTGTATGTTATACAGTAGTAAAGAGGTTGGTCAGACTCAAGAAAGCTGTTCTTTTTATTTTGGTACTTTTTTTGTTTAAATACACAAGCTGACATATGTCATGTAGGTTGTATCAGGATATAAATTTGACCAATGAAAAACATAATGAGTCTTCAGAAAGAACAGAGCTAAACATCTTGTGATTTCAGCAAGTTTCAGCAAAATTTTGTCATAAGACGATGTTGGTCTTCTGGCTTTATATCATCCTATAAAAATGACCAAACGTTTTTCTTGTTCAATGTTTTTATTTTCAATAAAAGTAAAGATCACTTAGGACACAGAGGCCATAATAATGTGACCTTGGCAAAAAAAAAAACTTACAATAGCTCAATAAAAAAGCAAGTTAGACATGAAAAGTTTGGGCAATTTAACAGGATGTCTTTAGAAGCACAGGTTCAGGCAAGAAGAGTAGGTCATGATTAAGTTCATCCCATCATAGGTAAATAAAATAGCAAAACTAATATAGCAAAAACATTGTGAACTAAATAGAGCCAAAGGCTCAATATACAATGTAGATCAAAATATCATAGATCACAAGGGGCCCAGTTACAAGGGCAAGAAGAAAGGGAAAGGAAGTAGGGAGGGAGGAGGGTATTCCAGGAGGCCTATAGAAACTGAATTCTAGAGCGGTTAGACAATTGTCTATACAGTAGGGAGTAGCAAAGAATCATCAAATTGTGGAAGCAAGTAATGGGTCAGCCAAAGCTTCAGAGGCGTGTTTACTTCCTAACCCTATCCTGGAGGACCGATTTAATTTTAGCACGGATCATGGTGTGGGTGACTCTATTGTTAGTTTTGATTATATTACGGGACTTAAAATAACATGCTTTTGCTATTATCTGAGAAATAATATGAGAATTTGACCATAAAACATTTTCAGCAATTTCTAGCCATATGTTCTTTGAATGTAAACAATGGATTTCATAAAGTATCAAACTAAAGATACCAGGTATACATAGAAGGCAACATAAGCACAGCATAAATTCTTATAATGCAGGAATTTAATCATTTTAGAAACATTTAGTTTTTTTTCCTCCTTAGTGTCTGGTTACAAAGGAATCAATGCTAACCCTGCTAATTGATGCTAATTGACTCCCTTTTGCCTGACTGTCAAATTTTGTCAAACCTGTATTGATTTCTATGGGTTGCTTATCTCATGGGCATTGAATGCACCAGCCTTTCTGATACTGTATATATGATTTTGGAAGAATTCACCTCTTTTCATCTTGAGATTATCTACTTCAAGTTTATAATTGATGAATTTTAGGGTGTCCATTTGGCATTTGTGTCTCTCCTGTGGTTTCCAATACACCTTCATTTTTTTACTTTCATATACAGTACGAGGAATACTGTTCTTGTCTAAAGGGAATCAATTGTAAGGACTATGTCTCTCTGTGGTATCCTCTTGTAAGATATTTTTCCTGTAATCTCTTGAAGAAGCCAAGAATGGCAAAACTCATGTTGAGAATGAAAAATAGTGTAAACAGAAATCGCATGGATACCTGTATTTCTTTTTAATATTCATCTGCATAAATTGCTGATTTTATATAATGATAAAAAAATGCTAATAAAAATGGTGTTTTATTGAAATTACATATGCTTGTTTGACTTTGTCACCTTTGAAATCCCTAACATTCCTATCTTTCCAATTGTTATCAAAACTGGGATGCGGTGCCCTTGATCTCCAGTCCCTGTGAGTGCTAACTTTCATTTATGTCTCAAAGAAATTATCATGTGGATTGCTAATGTAAGAAAAACTTTATCAGGAGGCATAAGGCCACCACTGTCTACCAGTGTAAAAGGGCTGTTATCATTGGTACAACGTAGACTGTTGGCCACAATGTGATGTCCTAGGTAATGCAGAGAGCAGAAACCTATGACCTATAATTGTTCCCCTGTAATTATTAAAAGAAGAGTGTTTGCACTTCTGATTTGATGCTGTTTCATTTTATTACTCATTTGGATGTTAGTTATTTCTTCACTGCAGTCTTGGCTTGTTGCTTTGTCTTGGTGTAAACTACTTTTATGTACTTTTCTAAAAAGTTGAATTTTCTTACGAGTAGCTGGACAGGATGTAGTACCCGGTCTTCAAGCTTGCCCAGTCTTCCATACAGGTTCTCTCCTATCTACCTTTGACTCCTATCCTTCATTCTTCCTTCATTTATCCACACAAAAACCTTATACCAACACTGTCAACATTATTTTATTTAATTAAAAACGGCCCCTTTGAATAAAGATTGTTAATACTTACTAGTTTGATGGGTAGTGAATCCTTTTTTGATTCTGTTGAAAAGCTACAGATTCTAAAAAGACTTCTATTCAGGATTACGTTACCCAGCTATGCTCTTTGGTCCCATTTGCTAGCTCCTATATTACTACAGGACACAGTAGTAAAATAGGAAATGAAGGATGGAGTCTTTGTCGGCTGTAACTCTTCAACAATGCTAAGATAAGACTCAACAACTTCCAGACAGGTATGTATTTATAAACATGTATCCAGTGATCTTTATTTTTTAAACATTTATTGTTTTGTTAATTTCTAACTCCAAACCATCATCATCACGAGGAAAAACTAATGCCAACTATGTTACATTGCTGTTATTGCTACGCTTCAACGAGATTTTAAATTTTTTTGTGTAAAAAATTAAACACAAAAAAACTGCAGTAAAAAGAAGGAAACAATTCTAATGTAAGCATTTAAAATATATAAGAAACACTGTAAAAATTATTTTTTTAACAGCTGTTAAAAAAATCTACGTAAAGTATCTTTTTGTATTTGTGTTATTTGTCTAACATACAATGCTGATTATTTTCTAGTAAAACAACTCTATTTAAATAATATACAGTGCCCTGAAAAAACATTAACACTCAGGGAGATAATAACAGTTAAGGTAAAATTGTTACTTGAAAATGGTTATCATTTGTAAGAGGATTAAATCAATATCAAAAGGGCAAGCTTCCTTCAAGAATTTCTATCAAGCATGTTAGTTTCGCTTTTCTTATGATTCATTACATTTTACTTTTTTCTTGCTTTTTTTAGTAGATACATGCTTACTATCTTACATTTTTTTACATTTTAATTTGTAAGTTATTATGAAAAAAGTGTATTATTTTAACTTTAAGTTAACCCTGCTTACTAATAAATGTTTAGAGTGTGACTTTAAACCATTGGACATAAAACTGAAAGGCAAATTTCCAGAGTTGTGAAGCTGGATCACCCAGAAACCATGAGAGCTGCTTGAGCCCAGTAAATTTCCAGGGGGCCAACCTGCAGCTCCAAATTTACCCACCTCTTCATTAAATGTTCCACTGTATAAAACTCTGCTGACAATAAGCTGCTGTATGAGAAACAGAGAGGTAGCAGCAGCCATATGGCAAAAGCAATGGAGATCAGTTAGAAGAGCTATTATCAGACACTGGTCTTAATAGCAACTCCCACAACAGAGATAAAGCTTCACTATTTTCAGTCCCATGTCAGAGTATAAACGCCACCCTTTGCACAATACAGATTAGTGATTCAACCTAAATGAATCACAGGAGAGACGTGTAATCATGGCTGTCTTTCTGCCACATAGCACCATCCGGCAAACCTGACAAAAGGAGCATATTGTTAATTATGGAATCTATGTTCCTGGTCCTACACTAATATTAGTGACTACTAAGTTTGTTATTTTTGCCAAGACCAGCTAGCCCTTTTCAAACACCTCCAAGCTGTGCTACTGCTACATCTATTTTACTGCCATCTCACTCAGCCAAGGGACATCGCCAATTCAGTCTGCCAATGATACAGGTATCTCATTGTCAGTCTGACTGCCAAAGCACATGATCTCAAGTAACTCCTGAAAGTGTAAAGTGAACATATCAAGGCCGACATTATTTGAATGCACACCATCCTGCTTACAGTACTTTCTCTGATACTCTAATTCAACATGGCATACTACAAAACCACAGTGTTGTAAAATACATTTGGATATGGCCCTATTGATTTCTATACAAGCTTTGTTCACTGCTTTGTTTTCACTGCTTTGTTATCCCTTGCCTTTGAAACCTGGGAAGAATTTCCAACCATAAAATTACAGTCACCTCAAGCATTAAGGGAAGTAAGGACCACAAATAAACCAGGTCAGACTTAATTGCCCCTATAAGATGCCACATAATGTAGGTGTACTGCCCATGTTTTTGCCATCCGCAAGAATAACTAACAAATCCAGAGGACTTTCATATGTAACAAGTGCAAAAAACCCAGCTGCAAACTGCTTCTTTGAACTTCAGCTTTGCATACAGCCCAGTAAACAAAGGAATGACCCATCAATCAAACCACACAACTGTCCATACCTATAAGAATATGAACGAAAATAGAAAAGAAGGAACCAGGAAAAAAAACACAGAAGGATAAAATGACTCCAAGAACAACAAACAGAATAACAAACAGAATAAAAATAAATGCTCTGTAGGTAGCCAGTACTGCCAAGAACTCACAGAAACTCATTGGCCTAACATAAGAAAAGTATTGCCAGGATTCCCAATGCTGTTAACTAACTCCGCAAACATACCCAATCTGGACGCTTCCCTAGCATCCCGGATCCTAAAAGAATAGGTGCCATAGTCCTCAACTGAGAGCCCTAAACTATCCAGGCATTTTTGAAGACTTCAGAGAACTGAGACGTAACAAGTATGAGCCATCAACATGTATTAAAAGAGGACCCTCACTCATGGGCCACAGCAACAGAGACGGTCTACTAGCCGCTACTGGGCAAGTCACACAGCCCACCAATTGGAACAAAGAGATATAAGCCCCACAGCCTAGCTGATCCATTTTAGACTATTGTAAACTAAGCATAAGTAACCCAACGGAAAGAGACACATCTGAAACTCCAAGCCCACCAGGTGTCTTGGTGCTAGGGCTCACTAGTTCTCCTACCCAGGGGCGGACTGACCATTTGGGAACTGGGGCACTGCCCAAGGGCTCGGGGTCAGTAGGGGGCCCCATGAGATGCCACTGGTACCTATTTCATAGGCCTTTTTGAGTTTGGGCAAGGGCACAGGGGCCCCATGATCCCCTATTGCTTGGGGGCCCCATGAGTTGTAAGTCCGCCCCTGCTCCTACCCTTAAGGCACTATAAAAGGCATAAGAAAAAGCCAAAGTAAACAAATGTGTTTCAAAATCAGAACTGAAGACCCTGAGCAGTTTTAACACCAAGCCTTTCAGAATGTTGCAAGATACCAGACTGCATTGATCTGCAAAAATCCTTTTATTTCTCCAACACTTAAGAGCTTGACTCACCAAGAACAAGTTTGTAAAATCCATCCACCACAATAATTTAAAAAGGAAAGCTAAGGTGCTTAGTTTTTTATCAATAACTGATGGCAAATTGCCCTGTTCAAAAAATTTGCCAACAAACCAAAGCAAAAAGGTCCTGCCTCTCAATTAAAGTGGGTGCAATTCCCAATTCCCTTTCAAGTGTAAACCAATGATGACATATCCTATCATGTGCCTACCAAGTACCAGGAGCCAAGGAAAAAATGACCAAATGTCTATGTCCATAGCCAGGCCAGATATGATTCTTTTTTCTCTCTCACCTCTAGAGCCAAGGTTTTGAAATGCTCTTGCTCAAAATGGGACAAATAATCAGCTATTTCATTGAATTGGCCAGGAATATGGTGAGTTCTAAAGAACACATTATATTGCAAGTATAATAAAACAAACTGGTACTGCAAAGCCACCACTGGGAGTGATGAAGCCAAGAGGGAATTAATTATGGAGACAATAGCAGAGTATTCAAAATAAAAAACACTACTCTATTCCTGAAATGATATCCCCAAAGAACCACAGCTAATAACAAATGGAACAGTTCTAAGAAGGCTAAATTCCTAATGAGATCGGTTAACCAGTTAATTTGCAATGGGTCACGCTTTATATCTCATATCTGTGTAAAACTCTAATTTGGATTTGGTCTGAATATTATCCAACCAGTAATATTTCCCATCAAATCTCTCAATGAATTTCGCCCAAATTTGTAAATCTGCCTAAGGACTGGAATAAACACAGTGAAAAAAGTGATGTTGCTCATGAATGCCAGTGGTGGCCGGAGATAGTCTATATGTGAAGAAAAAATCAGTCCCACTGGCATCACTTGACATGCAAAATTAAATATTCTGAAAAGCGATTACACTTGACAAAAAGAGACTTTATACATCAGCACTCATACTAAGCCATCCGGATCCAGCACTACCCTTTGTGGTAAAAGTAGATGCCTTGGAAAGTGCTGTTGGGGCCGTTCTATCGCAGCGACAAGGTCTAAAACCCCTACTTCATCCTGTTGCTTTCTTTTCCAGAAAATTCTCTCCAGTGGAGAGAAACTATGATCAAGGAGACCGAGAATTACTGGCCATCAAATCGGCCTTGGAGGAATGGAGGTACCTTTTTTAGAGGGAGCAGCACATCCCATCCTGATCTACACCGATCACAAGAATCTGGAGTACCTGAAGACAGCAAAACGTCTAAAACCCCAACAAGCCAGGTGGGCACTCTTCTTTTCTAGATTCAGCTTCCACATCACCTATAGACCAAGCTCCAAGAATATCAAATCTGACGCCCTGTCTAGGATGTTTGACGACCCGAAGGATCCTTCTACCCCGATACAGTACTCTCAACAGGTAACTTCTGTCTCTTACAACCAGTCCTCTTTTCACAGATCCAGCAAGCATCTCTTGGGGCTCCATCCCCTCCAGGAATTGCTCTGTCCTCTAGAGAACAGCTACTATGGTCAGGGAACAGAATCTTTGCACCAGAAACTACCCGACTGGAAATTTTAGGGCTGTGTCATGACCATCCGCTGGCGGGACATTTCAGGGTCCACAAGACCTTAGATCTAGTACAGTGTCTGTTCTGGTGGCCTGAGTGGGAGAAAGATGGCAAGGCCTATGTAAATTTCTGTCCCACGTGCATACAGAACAAGGGTAATAGAAGCAAGACCTGGGGCTTATTAAGGCCTCTACCAGTCCCTGATTATCCTTGAAGGATGATATCAATGGATTTCATTAGAGATGAGCGAATCGAACATGACGAAGTGGAATTCGTTCCGAAGATTTGGAAAAATTCTATTCGCGACGAATCCGAAGATTAGCAAACTTTGGATGCACAAATCGAATTTTCCCAAAAATGGCGGCGACATGTGTGGCGACGGAGAAAATGGACAGAGAAGATGGGGCAGGGATCTCTGGGAAGGCGCGCAGACAAGGCGCGCTGACCCATAATGCATTCATGACATGTGATCGCATTAGCCAATCAGCAGCCAGCCAGCACTGTGTAATGGTGGAGCTATAAATCGCGGCCATCTTAGAATTCTCCAAAAGCCTCCGGTCATTCAAGAGAGACAGACCTGTGTGTATTAAGGGACAGAGTTAGGGCCACAGAGACTTTAGGGCCACAGAATCGTTACTCAGGGACACAGAATCGTTACTCAGGGACACAGAATCGTTACTCAGGGACACAGAATCGTTACTCAGGGCCACAGCTATCAAAGAATCGAAAATTTAAAGTGACATACACCCTTTTTTTTTGGTGGCTGTCGTGCACAGTTGGTGCTGCAGTTTGCCGATTGTGCAAAATAAACTGACTTTCTGCTTCACAACCACTATTGTACGTTCAAAGAGTTAAATCCATTTACACGCCGGCTGGCGGTAATATTTTTTGGGTGATTAGTGCATTCCAGTGACATAAACGTACAGTTTCCTGCCAACGGCAAGCTGCAATTGACCGATTGTGTACAATAAACTGACTTTCTGCTTCACAACCACTATTGTACGTTCAAAGAGTTAGATCCATTTACACGCCGGGTGGCGGTAATATTTTTTGGGTGATTAGTGCATTCCAGTGACATAAACGTACAGTTTCCAGCCAACAGCAAGCTGCAATTGACCGATTGTGCTAAATAAACTGACTTTCTGCTTCACAACCACTATTGTACGTTCAAAGAGTTAAATCCATTTACACGCCGGCTGGCGGTAATATTTTTTGGGTGATTAGTGCATTCCAGTGACATAAACGTACAGTTTCCAGCCAACGGCAAGCTGCAATTGACCGATTGTGCTAAATAAACTGACTTTCTGCTTCACAACCACTATTGTACGTTCAAAGAGTTAAATCCATATACACGCCGGGTGGCGGTAATATTTTTTGGGTGATTAGTGCATTCCAGTGACACAAACGTACAGTTTCCAGCCAACAGCAAGCTGCAATTGACAGATTGTGTACAATAAACTGACTTTCTGCTTCACAACCACTATTGTACGTTCAAAGAGTTAGATCCATTTACACGCCGGGTGGCGGTAATATTTTTTGGGTGATTAGTGCATTCCAGTGACATAAACGTACAGTTTCCAGCCAACGGCAAGCTGCAATTGACCGATTGTGCTAAATAAACTGACTTTCTGCTTCACAACCACTATTGTACGTTCAAAGAGTTAAATCCATTTACACGCCGGCTGGCGGTAATATTTTTTGGGTGATTAGTGCATTCCAGTGACATAAACGTACAGTTTCCAGCCAACGGCAAGCTGCAATTGACCGATTGTGCTAAATAAACTGACTTTCTGCTTCACAACCACTATTGTACGTTCAAAGAGTTAAATCCATTTACACGCCGGCTGGCGGTAATATTTTTTGGGTGATTCGTGCATTCCAGTGACACAAACGTACAGTTTCCAGCCAACAGCAAGCTGCAATTGACCGATTGTGTACAATAAACTGACTTTCTGCTTCACAACCTCTATTGTACGTTCAAAGAGTTAGATCCATTTACACGCCGGGTGGCGGTAATATTTTTTGGGTGATTAGTGCATTCCAGTGACATAAACGTACAGTTTCAAGCCAACGGCAAGCTGCAATTGACCGATTGTGCTAAATAAACTGACTTTCTGCTTCACAACCACTATTGTACGTTCAAAGAGTTAAATCCATTTACACGCCGGCTGGCGGTAATATTTTTTGGGTGATTAGTGCATTCCAGTGACATAAACGTACAGTTTCCAGCCAACGGCAAGCTGCAATTGACCGATTGTGCTAAATAAACTGACTTTCTGCTTCACAACCACTATTGTACATTCAAAGAGTTAAATCCATATACACGCCGGGTGGCGGTAATATTTTTTGGGTGATTAGTGCATTCCAGTGACATAAACGTACAGTTTCCAGCCAACGGCAAGCTGCAATTGACCGATTGTGCTAAATAAACTGACTTTCTGCTTCACAACCACTATTGTACGTTCAAAGAGTTAAATCCATTTACACGCCGGGTGGCGGTAATATTTTTTGGGTGATTAGTGCATTCCAGTGACATAAACATACAGTTTCCAGCCAACGACAAGCTGCAATTGACCGATTGTGCTAAATAAACTGACTCTCTGCTTCACAACCACTACTGTACGTTCAAAGAGTTAAATCCATTTACACGCCAGCTGGCGGTAATATTTTATGGGTGATTAGTGCATTCCAATGACACAAACATACAGTTTCCAGCCAACGGCAAGCTGCAATTGACCGATTGTGTACAATAAACTGACTTTCTGCTTCACAACCACTATTGTACGTTCAAAGAGTTAGATCCATTTACACGTCGGCTGGCGGTAATATTTTTTGGGTGATTAGTGCATTCCAGTGACATAAACGTACAGTTTCAAGCCAACGGCAAGCTGCAATTGACCGCTTGTGCTAAATAAACTGACTTTCTGCTTCACAACCACTATTGTACGTTCAAAGAGTTAAATCCATTTACACGCCGGCTGGCGGTAATATTTTTTGGGTGATTAGTGCATTCCAGTGACATAAACGTACAGTTTCCAGCCAACGGCAAGCTGCAATTGACCGATTGTGCTAAATAAACTGACTTTCTGCTTCACAACCACTATTGTACATTCAAAGAGTTAAATCCATATACACGCCGGGTGGCGGTAATATTTTTTGGGTGATTAGTGCATTCCAGTGACATAAACGTACAGTTTCCAGCCAACGGCAAGCTGCAATTGACCGATTGTGTACAATAAACTGACTTTCTGCTTCACAACCACTATTGTACGTTCAAAGAGTTAGATCCATTTACACGCCGGGAGGCGGTAATATTTTTTGGGTTATTAGTGCATTCCAGTGACATAAACGTACAGTTTCCAGCCAACGGCAAGCTGCAATTGACCGATTGTGCTAAATAAACTGACTTTCTGCTTCACAACCACTATTGTACGTTCAAAGAGTTAAATCCATTTACACGCCGGCTGGCGGTAATATTTTTTGGGTGATTAGTGCATTCCAGTGACATAAACGTACAGTTTCCAGCCAACGGCAAGCTGCAATTGACCGATTGTGCTAAATAAACTGACTTTCTGCTTCACAACCACTATTGTACATTCAAAGAGTTAAATCCATTTACACGCCGGCTGGCGGTAATATTTTTTGGGTGATTAGTGCATTCCAGTGAAACAAACGTACATTTTCTAGCCAACGGCAAGCTGCAATTGACCGATTGTGTACAATAAACTGACTTTCTGCTTCACAACCACTTTTGTACGTTCAAAGAGTTAGATCCATTTACACGCCGGGTGGCGGTAATATTTTTTGGGTGATTAGTGCATTCAAGTGACATAAACGTACAGTTTCAAGCCAACGGCAAGCTGCAATTGACCGAATGTGCTAAATAAACTGACTTTCTGCTTCACAACCACTATTGTACGTTCAAAGAGTTAAATCCATTTACACGCCGGCTGGCGGTAATATTTTTTGGGTGATTAGTGCATTCCAATGACACAAACGTACAGTTTCCAGCCAACGGCAAGCTGCAATTGACCGATTGTGTACAATAAACTGACTTTCTGCTTCACAACCACTATTGTACGTTCAAAGAGTTAGATCCATTTACACGCCGGGAGGCGGTAATATTTTTTGGGTTATTAGTGCATTCCAGTGACATAAACGTACAGTTTCCAGCCAACGGCAAGCTGCAATTGACCGATTGTGCTAAATAAACTGACTTTCTGCTTCACAACCACTATTGTACGTTCAAAGAGTTAAATCCATTTACACGCCGGCTGGCGGTAATATTTTTTGGGTGATTAGTGCATTCCAGTGACATAAACGTACAGTTTCCAGCCAACGGCAAGCTGCAATTGACCGATTGTGCTAAATAAACTGACTTTCTGCTTCACAACCACTATTGTACATTCAAAGAGTTAAATCCATTTACACGCCGGCTGGCGGTAATATTTTTTGGGTGATTAGTGCATTCCAGTGAAACAAACGTACATTTTCTAGCCAACGGCAAGCTGCAATTGACCGATTGTGTACAATAAACTGACTTTCTGCTTCACAACCACTTTTGTACGTTCAAAGAGTTAGATCCATTTACACGCCGGGTGGCGGTAATATTTTTTGGGTGATTAGTGCATTCAAGTGACATAAACGTACAGTTTCAAGCCAACGGCAAGCTGCAATTGACCGATTGTGCTAAATAAACTGACTTTCTGCTTCACAACCACTATTGTACGTTCAAAGAGTTAAATCCATATACACGCCGGCTGGCGGTAATATTTTTTGGGTGATTAGTGCATTCCAGTGACATAAACGTACAGTTTCCAGCCAACGGCAAGCTGCAATTGACCGATTGTGCTAAATAAACTGACTTTCTGCTTCACAACCACTATTGTACGTTTAAAGAGTTAAATCTGGTTTTATTTTTGGGGTGCTTATTGAATTAAAGAGTATGTCAGACAACACGCAGAGGAGTGGCAGAGGAGGCAATGTTTCAGGAGCGAGCAGACGTGGCAGCAGAGGAAGGGGTCGAGGCAGCACTAGTCGCAGCCAGAGGCCAGTGCTCCCGGTGTCATCCAGCGGTCGTGTCTCCACCGACAACCCTGCCGTCATCGATTGGTTGACTCGGTCGTCTTCCTCTTCCCAGGTCACCTCTGACACCTACAGCCAACGGTCGGTGGGTACGTCAGACACAACCGTTAGTTGGCATGGCCCGGGAGCAAGCCCACTGAAATCACGTGTCCTCGACCTGCCCCTGTCCTTTGGTGTTCCCTCACCAAGCGAAGTATCGCATGCTGTGGGCTCAGCCCCACTGTACAGTGAGGAAGAGCTAACAGAGGGCGGTCAGGAACGGGGGGAGACATCCACCTCTTCAGCAGCCAGGCGAAGAAGTACTGGCGAGGAGAGTGGCTCGGTAGCCGGTCTAGAGACAGGTCTGTCTCCTGACCCACACGCAGCCGAGGGGGCTAGTAGTGACGCGGAGACCCTAATTGATGATGATGAGACTGATCGCACTTGGCAGCCTCGTCGTCATCAGGCTATTGCTTCCGCATCATCAGGAGAAGAGGGTGCCAGCTTGCCAGCGAGCAAAACAGTCGGTGGGTTGCCCAGGAGGCAGCAGGGTCGCAGCAGTGTCAGTGGAGCCAAATGGCCACAGAGTAGAGCACCAGCTCCACTGCAGCCTACCACCACGGCCAGTAGTGGTGCCGGTGTGCACGGAGGAAGTAGCAGTCAGCCAGTGAGGAGTAGCGGGGGCAAAGTTTCCTACTCGGCGGTGTGGCAATTTTTCGGCAAGCCGCCCGAGGAAGTAAACGTAGCCGTATGTCGACTATGTGGCCAGAAAGTCAAGCGTGGCCAGGGGGCCAATGTTGGGACTACAGCGTTGCGTCAGCATATGCAGCGTCGCCATTCGGTGGCCTGGGAAAACCGTGATAAAGATACGGCGTTTCTGCCTGCCCCAGCCCCCGCTCCATCACCCGCTCCGTTACTTGCTCCGTCACCCAACGTCAATCGCCCTCTATCAGCCAGTCAAGGCTCCAACACCTCTGCTGAGGGGAGTTGTCGCTCGTTGGCATCTTCCGCTCGTTCAGATGCTCCTTCTCCTGCTACTCCTCTTCACGGATTCCGTCAGCAGTCTTTCTTGGAATCCGTTTCCAAGAGACAACAGTTTGCGAGCACGCACCCGACGGTGCAGAAGCTGAACGTCCTCCTGTCCAAGTTGCTGGTGCTGCAGTCCCTCCCTTTCCAAGTGGTGGACTCAGCACCTTTCCGAGAAATGATGGCTTGTGCCGAGCCGCGGTGGAGAGTGCCAAGCCGGCATTTCTTCGCCAAAAAGGCAGTGCCAGCCCTGCATTCACATGTAGAAGAGATGGTGGGCCAGTCTTTGAGCATGTCGGTCTCTGCCAAAGTGCACGGCAGCGCCGACGTGTGGAGCTGTAACTACGGTCAGGGACAGTACATGTCATTTACGGCCCACTGGGTGAACGTGGTGCTGGCACAGCCGCACCAGCAACTTGGACAGGTCACGCCGCTTTTGCCTCCACGTTTGCACGTCCTTGGTCCAGCAAAGATGTCCGCCTCTACCACCTCTTCTTCCACCGTGTCCTCAGCCGCCACCCCCGTGCCAAGTCCCATTACCCGACTGGCATATCACATGTGCAGGGCGCAACGGTGTCACGCTGTGCTGCACCTGGTATGCCTTGGCGAACGTAGTCACACAGGGGAGGAACTTCTGAGTGTAATGAACAGAGAAATCGACAGATGGCTGTCTCCGCGCAAACTGAAAATCGGAACCATGTTGACCGACAACGGAAAGAACATGGTGTCTGCTCTGCATCAAGGAAGGTTGTGCCATGCGCCATGCATGGCTCACGTGTTCAATCTGGTTGTCAAGCGGTTCCTAAAATCCACCATCCCACTGCAAGACATCCTTAAAATGTCACGTAAACTTTGCATGCATTTCAGCCATTCCTACACCGCAAAGCACACCCTCCTTGAGCTGCAGCGGCAGAACGGAATTCCACAGCATCGCCTGATCTGCGACGTTGCAACAAGGTGGAATTCAACCCTACATATGTTAGACCGCCTTTACGAACAGCGAAAGGCCATCACCGATTTCCTGATGTTACAAGCGGATAAAGGTACTCCCCTGTGTAACTTAGATGTCAGCCATTGGCAGCTCATGCGTGACACCTGCCGCTTGCTCAGGCCCTTTGAGGAGGCCACGCTATTCGTGAGTCGGCAGGACTATGGGATGAACGACGTCATTCCTCTGTTGCACGTCCTGGAACAAATGCTGTTAACAATGGCTGGTCAGGGTGCGGTAGACGTGGCGCACAGATCTCAACGCCACATGACCCCTCTGGGGGCAGGACAGGAAGAAGAGGAGGAGGTAGAGGAGGACATTTGTGCTCAGGAATTATTGAGTGAAATGGGTGGTTTTTCCACTCAGCGGACAGGAGTGCGGCAGGAGGTATTGTAACTCCGCGGAGGACACGACTGTCCACCCAAAGTGTGGAGAGACTCACGTTTGTGAAAATGAATCAGGCGTGGATTAGTCTGGATTTCAAACCACCAGTTCCTGACACAACTGACTAAATCCGCCATGAATCATGCCCCAAACATGTTATTAGGGACAAATGGAAGACCTCCACCTGATCCGTACATTTGTATATATATTTTATTGAGAGGCTGCTGGTCGGCCGACTCATGTTTTGCACATTTTTAATGACTTATACTCTGCAGGTCGGGCCCCTCATGAATTGGTGTTTTTAAATTATTTATACTTCGCTGGACGACCGTCACATGAATTGAACCTTTTTAATGACTTATACTCTGCTGGTCGGGCCCCTCATGAATTGGTGTTTTTAAATTATTTATACGTCGCTGGACGACTGTCACATGAATTTAAACTTTTGAATTATTTATAGTCGACCAGTTCCAGACCGATGGAATAGCAATTTTTTTAAATATTTATTTGACACGTGTTGTCCATCTCATCAATGAGGTGGACTGTTTATTTATTGGCCACGGTTTGGCCCCCTCATGTTTCTTACATTGTTAACTTGTTGTATCGGTCACGGTTTGGCCACATGTTTGGTTGTCTTGTTAAGATTTTCTGTAATGTACACAGTTACGCTTGACTTGTCGACTTTCCACAATCTACTAAGGTATAGCATCGCATCAAAGTTTTTTTTTTTTTGGTCTAATCCATTTCTTATAATGTCAATTTGTAGGATACGCCGCTGTAAGGCGACCTACTTTTTTGTCACTGTGTAGACATCTATTTATAGGCCGATGTTTGGCCAGAAAGATATATTTAGTAATAACCTAGCCGTTCAAGCCGCTCACTGAACACCTCGGGAATTGCTTTGTATATCTGTCGCCTTAGGGGCCGCTGTCTGGCGACATAATTTTTTGACACTGTGTAGACATCTATTTATAGGCCGATGTTTGGCCACAAAAATATATTTAGTAATAACCTAGCCGTTCAGGCCGCTCCCTGAACACCTCGGGAATTGCTTTGTATATCTGTCGCCTTAGAGGCCGCTGTCTGAACAGCTCATGAATTGCTTTCTATATGTGTCGCCTTTGAGGCCGCTGGCTGGACAGCTGATGAATTGATTTGTATATATGTACTTATTGTCCGCTGTCCGGACAGCTCATGAATTACTTTTTGTATATAGCCTTCCAAACCACTCTCAGAATAAGTCATGATATTCATGCAGTGTATAGCCTTATAGGCCAATGGTCAATCAAGTCATGATTGTTATAGTGTGTATAGCCTTATAGGCCGCTGTCTTTACAACTTTATAATTCCATGCAGTATATAGCCCTATCGGCCACTTTCTGGCATCCAGTTGCTGTAGCCCCCATCACCACACTGTGCCACGGGCCCCTGTACCGCCTTCTCATACTGCTGCCAGATCCATCCTCTGCCATGTGCGTCTTTGTCGTCTGCTCACGCTGCTGGGTTCCAGTTTTAAACCTAGGCCTGTGTATGGCTTCCGAATACTGCTGCCTCCACCGCCACCCTGCGCCATGTGCCTCTGTCGTCTGCTCACGCTGCTGACGGCTTCCGCTTTTTAACCTAGGCCTGTGTATGGCTTCCGAATACTGCTGCCTCCACCGCCACCCTGCGCCATGTGCCTCTGTCGTCTGCTCACGCTGCTGACGGCTTCCGCTTTTTAAACTAGTCCTGTGTATGTCTTCCGAATACTGCTGCCTCCACCGCCACCCTGCGCCATGTGCCACTTTCGGGTCTCCTCACACTGCTGCCAGGTCCATACTGATTCATGGCCCCCTGTACCGGCTCCTCATGAACGTGGTTCAGCGGGTTTGCATCACTTAAAGGCAAATCGTTGACAAATGCTGGGACGTTCAGTGTTGTGCGCATTAAGCCAGACACCAAAGGGCAGCACAGACCTGTTATTACTCGCTCAAGCATGGCTGAACAAAACCAGTCTCTACCACAAATTGGACCCAGACCTGCCCAGGGTCTCGTAACTAGATTGCACGGAGGAGTAGAGTCTGTTATCGGAATTAAATAGACAAAACGCCACACCAAAAAGAGTGGCCATTTCCAACACTTATTCCAGAAAGAGGAACAACCCGTTTCATATACGGCCCGTAGACGTTTCACGTCTGCCACATTCAGTCGATTTAAGACGCAAGCTCCACTTCCTGTGGTCTCTGACCGTCGATATACCTTTAAGTGTCAGCTTTGAAGCTATATTCCCTCCGGAGCACTGACACTGGTGCCCTTCCGTCAACATGCCTTTAAGTTTCAGTTTTCAACCATATTCCCCACAGAAGCCAAACTCTTGGGTATCCCAGAAGCTGCTCAGCGGGTCAGGGCAATAAAGCTCCCGGTTCGCAGGTTGTTCCGTCTTATGGATGGAAGTACGACGGTATATGATCTTCTTCGCACCCACGGTATCACCTCATAGAATCTCTGCATTGCATCTGCAATCACAACGCTGACTTCCCGGATCGCCACTCAGCCATTGGACTCTTGATAGTCGTCTCCCCACACTGCTGCTGGAGGGACTTTTTAACCTAGGCCTGTGTATGGCCTTCAATTGAAGCTGCTTCCGCTCCGCCACTCTGCCATTGGACTCTTGATAGTCGTCTCCCCACGCTGCTGCTGGGGGGACTTTTTAACATAGGCCTCTGTATGGCCTTTAATTGAAGCTGCTTACGCTCCGCCACTCTGCCATGGGCCTCTTGGGTATCCCAGAAGCTGCTCAGCGGGTCAGGGCAATAAAGCTCCCGGTTCGCAGGTTGTTCCGTCTTATGGATGGAAGTACGACGGTATATGATCTTCTTCGCACCCACGGCATTACTTCGTAGAATTTCTGCATTGCATCTGCAATCACAACGCTGACTTCCCGGATCGCCACTCAGCCATTGGACTTTTGATAGTCGTCTCCCCACACTTCTGCTGGGGGGACTTTTTAACCTAGGCCTGTGTATGGCCTTCAATTGAAGCTGCTTCCGCTCCGCCACTCTGCCATTGGACTCTTGATAGTCATCTCCCCACGCTGCTGCTGGGGGGACTTTTTAACCTAGGCCTGTGTATGGCCTTCAATTGAAGCTGCTTCTGCTTCGCCACTCTGCCATGGGCCCCTGTACCACCTCCTCTTGCTGCTGCCAGGTCCAGAGTGTGTCATGGGTCCCTGTACGGCCTACCATTGCTACTGACTTCATCGCCAGACTCTGCCATGTGCCACTTTCAGGTCTCCTTACACTGTTGGTGGGTTCCATTTTGTGATAGGGTGCTGTATGGCCTTCCATTGCTGCTCCCTCCACCGCCACCCTGCGCCATGTGCCTCTGTCGTCTGCTCACGCTGCTGACGGCTTCCGCTTTTTAACCGAGGCCTGTGTTTGGCTTCCGAATACTGCTGCATCCACCGCCACCCTGCGCCATGTGTCTCTGTCGTCTGCTCACGCTGCTGACGGCTTCCGCTTTTTAACCTAGGCCTGTGTATGGCTTCAGAATAATGCTGCCTACACCGCCACCCTGCGCCATGTGCCTCTGTCGTCTGCTCACGCTGCTGCCAGGTCCATACTGATTCATGGCCCCCTGTACCGGCTCCTCATGAACGTGGTTCAGCGGGTTTGCATCACTTAACGGCAAATCGTTGACAAACGCTGGGACGTTCAGTGTTGTGCGCATTAAGCCAGACACCAAAGGGCAGCACAGACCTGTTATTACTCGCTCAAGCATGGCTGAACAAAACCAGTCTCTACCACAAATTGGACCCAGACCTGCCCAGGGTCTCGTAAGTAGATTGCACGGAGGAGTAGAGTTTGTTATTGGAATTAACTGTGAGGGACTTTTAAACTAGGCCTGTGTATGGCCTTCAATTGAAGCTGCTTCTGCTCCGCCACTCTGCCATTGGACTCTTGATAGTCATCTCCCCACGCTGCTGCTGGGGGGACTTTTTAACATAGGCCTCTGTATGGCCTTCAATTTTAGCTGCTTACGCTCCGCCACTCTACCATGGGCCCCTGTACCGCCTCCTCATGCTGCTGCCAGGCCCGTAATCTGCCATGGGCCCCCGTACCGACTCCTCATGCTGCTGCCAGGCCCGTAATCTGTCATGGGCCCCTGTACCGCCTCCTCATGCTGCTGCCAGGTCCAGAGTGTGTCATGGGTCCCTGTACGGCCTCCCATTGCTGCTGTCTCCATCGCCACACTCTGCCATGTGCCACTTTCAGGTCTCCTCACACTGCTGGTGGGTTCCATTTTGTCATAGGGTGCTGTATGGCCTCCCATTGCTGCTGCCTCCACCGCCACACTGTGGCTCCACACTCTGGTTTTGGCCCCGTAACTGCCCAAATGAGTGAAGTGTGCGGTGATTCTAAGATCGACGGCACTCATCTGCATGTCATACTGACTGACTGTATTATTTCTCTTCCCCAGCAGACTCCAAGGGCATTTAAATTAAAGGTACAGTGTTCTGCACTAATATAAAGGCTCTCTGAAGCCTAGAAACACCCTTTTTATAAGTTAAATTCGCAGCGAATATATTCGGCTCGAAGCGAATTTATTCTGCGAATTCGGCGAATCAGCCGAACCGAATTTTTGAATAATTCGCTCATCTCTAGATTTCATCATAGAACTGCCACCATCAGAAGGATGTTCTGCTATCTTTGTTATAGTGGATCGATTTCCAAGATGGCCCACTTTATTGCCATAAAAGGAGTACCATATGCAGCTGAAACTGCCCAAATCTTTATCAGAGAGGTGGTGAGATTCCATGGTGTTCCAGGAAACATCATCTCGGATAAAGGGGTGCAATTCACCTCGAAATTTTGGAAGGCTCTTTGTGAAAAATTGAAAGTGGGACTCTCACTCTCTTCCGCCTATCATCCTTAGACTAACGGCCAAACAGAGAGAACCAACCAGACCTTGGAGCAGTACATTCGCTGCTTCACATCCTTTTCTCAAGATGACTGGGTATCACGTTTACCCTTGGCTGAATTCGCCTATAATAACTCAAAACACTAGAGAGTCTCCCTTCTTCTCTAACTACGGATTTCATCCTGCATTCATCTCCAGTATAGTGCCTGCATCAGCGATCCCAGCAGTCCAAGATACCTTTGGATTTCTTCAGCAGAATACCAAGATGCTACAGGAAACTATCTCAAAAGTCCAGCTGGATAATAAGAAGTTCTTTGACAGAGGAAAGGGGACATGGTCTTGGAACCTGGAGAAGAGGTATGGTTGTCAACAGCCAATCTCAGGTTAACCTGTCCTTCAAAGAAGTTAGGCCCCAAATTCGTGGGTCCTTTTCCTGTAAGAAGGAGAATTAATGATGTAGCATACGAGCTCATACTATTCTGTATTCCATGTATCACTGCTCAAGACTGCAGTCTCTAACCCTTTCCCAGGTCGGGAATTGGGGCCACCTGAACCAGTAATCGTCAATGGCGAAGAAGAATATGAGGTTGAACCATTTTTGACTGCAGGAAAAGGAGGAACCAACTCCAATATCTAATTAAATGGAAAGGGTATGGTCCTGAAGACAACTCATGGGAACCGGAGTCTAACATCCCTGCTAAAGAGTTAATCGGGGCATTCAAGCACAGGCATCCAGAGAAGTTGGCCCAGTTGAGCATCCGGAGGCTGCCCTTAGGGAGGGGGCACTGTCAGGGATCCTGTCCCGTGCAGCCGTGCGATTGCAACGGATCCCCTCGGGCCGTGGTGGTGCAAATGCGCAGACGCGGGAGCGCATGAGCAGTAGCGTGGAAACTCGTGCATGCATAGTAAGCATACACGTCACGCCAGGCGGGCTATTTAAACTTGCAGAACAGAACAGTAAAATCAATGCCTTCTGGTCTACAACGTTCCTGCACTATTACCTGATCCTGTTGTTGTATTCAGATCTGACCCTGACTAAGAAAGAACTGCACCGACCTCGGCTATCCCTGGCCATCCGCTTGCCTGCTCCCTTGTACTTGATCTGCCTGCTTAATACTGCCTCAGCTTGTCTGACTCTGCTACATCCACTTACCTGCACCTGCATCTGGTTCACATCCTGACGGCTGCCATACTTACCTGCCGCTGCACCCATGGTCCTGTATCTGGTTCACATCATGATGGTTGCCATACTTACCTGCTGCTGCACCCCCAGTCCTGCACCCGGCCTGCATCCTGGTCACTGCCATACCTTCCTGCTACCGCATCCATGCTCCAGTGTCCAGTCCCAGTCTGCATCCTGATTGCTGCCATATCTGCCTGCTGCTGCACCTACGTTCCTGCACCTGGCTTGCATCTGGATCTCCTGGGTCTTCAGCTACCTGCCGCCAGCTCCAGATCCACCCGGTGCTCGTGCCACTTCTGGCTCTGCGCCCTCTGTTCCCACTATCAGGGGCTTCGAGCGGGAGTCGTAAGAGGACGCCTTCTCTCCACATCAGGCTCCACAATCAGGTACATGACAAGATGTTAGTGTCAGGGCAGGAGCCGAGGAACGGACAGGCAGGCCTAACAATGTAACGCACTGGCTGACGACAACCACCACCCACAGACCGAAGTCCCTCAGGGCGCGGAGTCTAAGTCCCAGGCTGCCCTTCACCAGGGCCCCTGATGGTGGGGATGGACTTGACGCAGCCAGGAACCAGGTCGCGGCCCCCGAGACACCTCAGCTGCGGTAATGGCCACCGCCAATGGCATGTAGCTGGTGGAAGAAACAAAAGAGTAGTCAGACAAGCCGGGGTCAACAACAACAGGACAAAACAGTACAGGACAGCAGACGAGAATCACAGGTCACAAGCCGGGTTCAGCAACAGAGGGTCAGATCAAAGGAGAATACAAAGAATAGTCAAGTCACAAGCCGAATCAGAATACCAGGAGAGTCACGAGAGTCAGAACAGAGTAATAGTAACACCAAGACACAAGACACAAGTGCAAAGAGCATGTGCGGGCCACAGGCTTATATGTCATCAGCCACACCCCTCTGGGGGGTGGACCTCAGAGACCTGAAGGCATAAAAAGGATTCCCATCATGCACAGCAGAATCCAAGATGGACGCCAGCACATGGAGTAACATAACCTCAGGGAAAAGGTAGGACCTTGACAGTTAGTAACTTAGCTGATAGAGCGGTGTCTGTTGTGCAAAGGTGACATTTATGGTTGACCACTGCAACTCCTGCTGGGGAATGTACTGTGGCTTGTTGCACAGTATTTAAAGCATTCTGTGCAATTGCATTGGTCTAGTTTGGGATACATTTCAAGGTTTGTCTTGCAGGGTCACTGGAGGTTGTCAAGTTGGAATGATGGATTACTTTTTCTTCCTCCATTGCTTTTTCCAGTACTTTGAACTTGGCCACAGCTGACACTTATTTTTTTAGGACTTTTACCTGTACTTCTGCCTCAGCCTATACAGCCTTTGTTTCTGCTGCAGCCTCTGCTTGAATCCTTGAAGCTTGTGCTCGAGCCTGGAGTTGTAATTTAGCAGCCAGCGCTTGAGCTTGCGATTATGTTTGAGCGGCTTGTGCTTGAGATTATGTTTGAGCTTGATCAGCTTCTGCTTGGCCTTGTGCTTGACCTTCAGCAGCTTTTTCTTGGGCTGTTGCCTGCATAAATGTTTGTTTTTTGCAGCTTCGGCCTTAAAAGCCACTTCCCTCTTAATGAAGCAAAGTTGCTTTTTGCTGCTGATGCTATAGAATTGGATGTTTTGAATTGACTATTCAGTGAGGAACACTGGGAGCAGGATCTTAACAATGATCACTGTGAGTAAAACCTTGGGAATCCATAAGATACTTTAGAGTTTCTTGAAGAGGTAGAATGGCAGGAAACTGCTTCATTCAATTGTGATATCCTGTCATGTCTCAGTAAATTGGCATCTATAAATGAAAAGTGCCTATATTTGTTAGGGGCAGGTAAAGATTATTTCAACTCAAAATTTCAGATTCTTGATATGTGCCTGCTGTAACATGTACTTGTATGAAAATATATCCTGTTCTCTTTTGTATTGCTTCCTTTGTGTGAAATACCTGGTGTTCCTGCCAGTCTATTTTCATATTAAAAAGGGACCACACTAGGCATGAGAGAATAGCATGGTCAGTTTTCTGGCTGTGCTTTGAGCTAATCCAATGATCAGACTTGTGCAGACATGCTCACCCCCCTTCTATTCACTTGGAAGACCAGTGTACTGCTGTTCTCCCCCAGCTCCTTTCCTTATACAACTGAGAACAGAAGGTATGTAATCATTTATAAAAATAAGTGAAAAAAAATATTTATTATTATTATTATTGGTACTTATATAGAATTGTCAAGTTATGCGTATGCAGCGCTTTACATATATATGTGTGTGTGTGTGTGTGTGTGTGTATATATGTATATATATATATATATATATATATATATATATATATATATATACATTCACTTTATTTATTACATGTACTAATATAGTGCCATCAATTTATGCAGTGCTTTACATATATATGGCACATTCACATCAGTCCCTAACCCTCAGGGGATGTACAATCTAAGATCCCTAACTCACATTCACACATACTAGGGCCAGTTTAGACAGGAACCAATTAACATACCAGCAAGTTGTTGGAGTGTGGGAGGAAACCCACACAGGCAGAGGGAGAACATACAAACTTCAGGCAGGTGGTGCTGTGGTTGGGATTTGAACCAACCACCATACTACTACCAAACAGAAGTGCTAACCATTTAGCCACTGTGCTGTGTTTGTTTATTTATATATATATATACACATACACACACACACACAAATGTTTTGCCTTTCTTTTCAATTTTAAACTTAGTGGGTGAGGGTTTGATATACTAACCATTTCCAGACCTGGCCTATTTTTTTACCTTTTTATTTACATGTAAAAATTTGAACTTTTGGGTAAAAAATTACTTAAAACCACCAAACATATGTTTTAAGCAGAGGCCCTGGAGAATAAAATGCTATTTTTTTTGTCACACGTTACTTACACAGCTGTTATTCAAATGTAGTTTTTTTGGAGAAAATACACTTTTTTAATTTTAATGCATAAAAAAACAATATAATACCCAATTGTTTGGTAAAATATAAAAGATGATGTTACGCCAAGTAAATGGGTATCAAACCTGATATGCTTTAAAATTGCGCATGTCCATGCAACGGCAAGAAACTGCATAATTTTGTTATCACTAGGCAACACTGTAAAAGCCTTTACACGTTACCACTTTAGATTTACACAGGAGGTCAGGTAATAGAATTACACAGGTCTGCAAAAAAATTTTTTTCAAGAGTTGTTTTGGTTATTCCACATAATCTTTGTTTTTTGGTGCGCCGAATCCGAAAATGACCTCCATTTTGTCATAGGACATCACATTTCCTGACAATTTAGGTAACTGTTAAATAAGGCAATACCTCAAAATAAATGGAAATAGACTTATAAAATTAAAGTTTTATTACAATTTTTTCATGAAAATCCTTTTTTGAAACTGAAATGAGCTCACCTACACACACTAAACTCGATTCTTCTTCCCTGTGGGGCTCCTCTTGGTGCATTTACGCTTGTGAGTAGCATCTGGAATGTCTCTCTGAAGCATCCAACAGTAGTCTGTCGTCATTGTAATGCTCCATTTTCCCTGGTATCTCCTTTCCATCTCTTTAATGTCTTGGTGGAATCGTTCACCTTGTTCCTCACTCACAGCTCCCAAATTTTCAGGAAAGTAGTCAAGGTGGGACTGGAGGAAATGCATTTTCAAACTCATCAGGCAATCTAAAGCTTGAAATTCTTTCAGCATTCGTCCGGCGATCTTTTTGTAGTGAGGATCTTTGTTATTGCCTAAAAAGTTCTGTATGACTTCTTGAAATGCAATCCACCCTTCTTTTTGAGGATCCGTCATGGTATTGACAAACTCTTGATCAACTATAAGCCGTCTAATGTCTGGTCTGACGAACACACCTTCCTTCAATTTTGCCTCTGACAGGCCTGGAAACTTGGTGACCAAGTATTTGAAGCATTTTCCATCTCTTGGAAGTGATTTTACGAATTGATTCATCAATCCCAATTTTATGTGGAGAGGTGGTAGAAGAACTTTATGGGAAGGTACCAAAGTTTTTCGGAGGACATTTTTTTCACCGACTGTTAGCACCCTTGGCTGCCAACTCTTCTTGGTCCAGTGATTTTGTCGGTCTCGACTGTCCCATAGACACAGAAAACAAGGGTATTTGGTATCCCACCCACTGGATTCTTCAGGAAAGATTAACCCCTTCTACCATTAGAAGCACAGACTCAGGGCTGAGGCTTACACATACAGCATGCTGCTGAGTATCCCAGTAGTCAGACATGTCACTCAGAGCAGCAGAGATTGCTTACCTGGAAATAACAACAAAGGGCCAGAAGAGAACTAGGGAAATGAGGAAATAGAATTTTTTTCCCTAAAACTTGCTTAGCTTATGTATATATTGCTGACCATCAGATTTACAGTGCTATATTTTTTTTTACATAACTGGGACAACCTCTTTAAGGTTTTTTTGGCATTTTATATCTTAAATGCATTTATGTGAATTAATTAATAGTAATTTGGGCTTTACATTTGGTTAAAAACCCATAATATTAAAAAATACCAAAAATTTAAAAAATTTGATAAATTTGAAGACAATTTTGCATTTTGTGGCAAATCATGACGTCTAGGAGTTTTTTCGATATTTTATTTGTTTTCAGCACACCAAAATACATGGAAATTAGATGAAAATAATCAAACCGCTTTTTAGTCACAGACCTGTGTTATTGCTCTCGATCTGACATTCACAGTGATACCTCACATGTGTGGTGCGATCGCTGTTTACGTACCGATGTTGGACTAATGCATGCATTAGTCTTTGCGTGTGAACACTGACTGCTTTCAAATTTTTTTAACTATTTATTTTATTTTTTATTTTTACACTGTACACTTTATATCACCTCTATTGTTATCACGAAGAATGTAAACAATGTAATCTGCTGGTTGTACACTCGGGTCCCACGGTGGGAGAGAAGAGATCGGGGACAGCCATGGAAGGCATCGGGAGGGGGAAACGTCCCCTCCCACCACTAGTAAAAGAAATCCAGTGGGCAATTATCTGCTAGGATTGCTTTTAAAAGAAAGCCGGCTGCTAGGATGTACATGCAAGCAGATATACTGACAGAAAGATTCAATGAACTATGAGGGTGCTCCACAGAGCAGTGGTAGTTCACTAAGAACTACAAGCCAACAGCCACTAAGTCTGTCAGTGGCTGTGAATGAATGATGTGGCACTGTGGGCATAGCCTCGCACGTCCACGCTGTTTTTAAAAAGTGGCAGCTAGTACAGGGAACTTCTCCCCATACTTCTGTCATGGGGGGAGAGAAGCAGCTGTAGCATTGGGAACATGTTACATGTTCCACCCTAAAAACAGGTGGAACATGTAATGTGTTCCCAAAGGTGAACTTATCTTTTAACTATACCACTTAGTACTCGGAAGCTATACTTGTGAAAAAACCTTATCCAAAATGATTGCCAGAGAACTATTCCATGTCTTTGAGCAGATTTCCCAAATAAATTTATACTGACCAAGGCACGACAATCATGTCACAAAATGCTTCACCTGGACACAGTCAACAAAGTCTCTGCACTACAGCCAGGACCGATAAGAGTATGCAAAGGCTATTGTTAAGTTTTTCTTGTAATGTTTTGCAGGTCTCTAGTTGTCTTTGGCAAGCTGAAAATGTTATGTTCCAATGCACCTAACTGCAAATAAGTTCACTGAGGTCTTTCCATGTTAAATCTCTTGTTGCTTGTTTTACATGCCACCCTATGGGAAAAACAAGGCCTCCTACTGCTACCAATGTTATGTTGCGTTTTGGTTTATTATCAGCAATCCATATTGCTCTATGCAACTGCCAGAATACAAAGGGTCACCACATCAGGCTGGATACCAATAATATCACAGTTCACTTTGTACTAAAATGTACAGTATATATGCTGGCATCGTGTGACAGCTGGGAGCTCTGCTGGGATGCCCAGCAACTTTAAAGAAAGGCTTCCAGCTTCACAGCTCTGCATTGTGACCTTGTGGTAAAATGGATGGAGTTAGAAAAATTATGGCTGGCCCCTATCCACCCCCAACTCCCTATTGTGGAGCTTATCTACTAATGTTCCTGATGGAAATCTCCCTAAACCAATGTCTTTCTCAAAACCTATCTGGAGGATATGGAAAGACAAGTTCTTATTTACTTCACTTAAATCTAGCACAACCTCTTTCCTCTTTAATCCAACAATATCTGACAGCTTGGAGAAAACTATGGTTCAGCCCTGGAGTCAGCATTGTTTTTTTAAGCTAGGACAACTTGTAGATTGGGTGAATGTGATACTAATTTCCTTCTCTGAAATTCAGGACAAATATTCAATTCCTACCAAAGCGTTTTACTCCTACAGTATTTGCAAATTCTCTAACATGCTCAAACACTTTTTCCACTCAAGAGTTTTTAGAACCTAGAGTACCAAGATTTTTTTTTTATGGGCCTGTATGGGTGGACCATCCAGGATAGGGTGAATATCAGATATTTACAAATGTTTGGTGGACCTATCACCTTCCCAAAATATAAATATATGCTTCATTGGGAAAGAGTTCTATGCTGGCAAACTGTATGAGAAAAAAGGGCTAGTAGAGACTCCATATAATCACTATACCAAGAGAATTTCTTCAAAAGTATCTCTCGCTGGTACTATATCTCCGAGCGTCTCCACTAAATCTACTCCTGCACATCCAAGTTATGCTGGAGCTTAGCATATTATACCATATTTTTTGGACTTGTCACAAAATGATATTGTTTTGGTGTACAGTGGCAACCTGGATTGTGAAATTCATTAATAAACCAATATCTCTGATCCCTGGAACCCTATTAATATTGATAATTCAGTATAGCCCTGAACAAATATGTTGATACTATTTCCACTGACTGGACAATACTTTCTCCCCCCCCCCCGCCTTTTTCTTTTTAGTCCTCTTTCTAATGCTATATTTCTTCCATCTTTATATTCCATTCTTTTTTCTTTTTTTTTATATTATACTTTTATTCTATGTTCTTTCTCCTATAACTATGCAAATATCCTGAGACATTTTGAATTTTAGCTTGTACGACAAGATAATAATCGAAATGATCTGATATGGGATGTTTATTATGTTCCTGTTTGCTCAGCTTGAAATCCTATTTACCAGGATTTCAATGTTATTCTTTTTCTGTACATTTCGAAAAATGAAAAAGGAAAAATACTTTAAACAAACTGTAATATGAAGAAAAAGTTTTGTCGACATAAAAACTAAATGAAAATCATCACTTGAAATGTGAAAGGCCTTATTTCTCCTAACAAATGTACTCAGGTCCTGAGACATCTAAAAAAGTCATATCCTGAAATCCTCTCTAATATATCACATATAGAAAAGTCTTGGGTGTGTTTAGCAGTGGGTGCTGCTGCAATGAGCCACAGGGGAGGGGTTATCACTCTCATTCACAAAAATTCCTATAACAGATTTTTCATTCATTTTTTCATTTCATTCTTAAGGAAAGAAGAATGTCACAGGTGACACTGCAGATGGACTCCAAGGAAATCACCATCACTAGTGTTTATGGCCCCAACTTGGATACCAAACATTTTTTTGAACCTCTTCCAAACTTATCCTCACTCTGATACCCATGGTACTTCCTTCTAATTGGTGCAGAATCTAATGCTTTGCACACCTCAGCCAATGATCATCCTTTTGGACTCTAAAACCCTTCAACAATCCACGTAGTGCACGGGACAAACGTCTTGCTACTATGATGGCTGGTGGTGACTTAATGAAAGTGTGGAGATATTTCTATCCTGTGGAGAGAGATTTCACTCTCTACTTCACCCAGGGGATGTCCAGAAATAGATCTATTTCTTTTATTGAATGATGCAATTGCTATGTCACACCATTCTCCTGTATCAATGATTTTGTGAGGGCTGAAGGTTAAAATTTACCAAATAGTATAGAGGTTTCTTGCATACCTAGTGTCAGATGATACTTTTTAGGTTTGGTTTTCAACAATGGTGGAATGACTATATAACATGCAATGTCAAGCATGTTCATGAGCCTTTATTATTTTGGAAAACTGCTGCGACTGTTTTATGGGGTAGTATCCTGGCCTACATGGCTTCTCTGGAAAAACTGACCAGATAAAAGCATTTCAAGACCTATAGACAGGTCCAAGAAAGAAGTGACATGTGAACACAAAATATAGGGAGGTTTGGAAACGTGCCAAACAAAATTATGATCAGTGTCTATCCCATTATGACCAGCAAATTTGATCATTGAAGGAGGTGGAGTTTTTCAAATTAGGGAAATGAGATAGCTACGCTTTCAGCCAATTAGGTAAAGCTTAAAGTCCTCTCACCAACACATCTATCAAATAGCAGATTGCAAGAGACACGTCAGAGTTGCCTCCTTTCTCCCCTACCAACTTAATGTCTCCACTGAATCCCTGCTGTCCAGGTGTGTGTATATATGTGTGTGTGTGTGTGTATATATATATATATATATATATAAAAACACATTCCTCAGGATATCCTTGTTTTTACCTGAACATAAGATTACATAAAAGCTAGAAACTAGAAGAAGCATTCACTACTTTTTTCTGGAGGGGACAATATTTTTAGAATAGCTTTTCAGAAACTGCAATAACCTACCTCTTACATGTTAGACCAATGCAGAGCTAGAGAGGCATCTGGTATCTCCATGGTCCTTGACAGGAGTTTTACTTATCCCAGTTAATCTATTTCTGGCAGCTTTTTAATAGAATGTTTTCTTGAGAAGTACTGTAACAGTGGAGAGAAATTTTAAAAAACTTTCAGGAACAGTCTCCACATTTATGTCTTTGACAACTTCACCAAACTTCCTTTTAAGGGGCGGACTGTAACGCCTTTAGAGAATTGGCGGGGAAAAATATTTGTCTCCTTCAGGACCTTTTATTACCTCCAGGGCACCTTTCTGTCCCCCAAACATCTACACCTATCTTATTACATTCCCTTGAGCCACTTTCTCCAATATAAGCTACTGTAGTTAACAATTTCATATTATCCAATCTACCTTTGCTCACTCCAGCTCCCTGCCCCAAGAAGAAGTCCCAAACTTTCTGTTTCAATAGCTTTTTTTTAATAAAAGTTTGTTTTTTTTTAAAACAAAAAAGAAAATAAAACATTATACAAACATAGTTTGTTTGCAAATAATTGCTATACAGGTATTATTCACATTTCAGTAGTTGTGATACACCACAGTGTAGCAGCATGAACATTTTTTCAAGTAGTGGTCCAGTTTCCTAGCATGTTTTCATAAGTATAATGGATATGTACAATTCAAATGTAGTTTCAGACACATCAGGCAGAGGGTTACATTTCCAGCATCTCTATATAGACTATGTGGCCACCAAGAAAAAATGGGTCACCACAGTTCTCAGCAGGGGAGGGATATCCTGTATACCCAGATTTAAAATTACTAATTCTGGAGAAAGTGGTACAGGTGTTGCTGTTATTTGCAAAATTATATGAAAAATTTTGGGCCAGAAAGTAGACAGATGTTTACAGGCCTAAAAACATTGTAAATAGTACCAGTTTGATTGCAACCCCTCTAGCAATCTAGAGAGGTAGTAATATCAAATTTTGTGGTCTCTCAGGAAAATAAATGCCCCTACATCAGTGGTGTCCCTGAAAAGAAAAATGCCCCTGAATTAGTAGTGTCACTGCAATTAAAAAATTCCACGGTGTCAGTGGAAGGGAAAAATGCCTCTCTGTTGGTTGTGTCACTAAAAGACAAAATCCCTCTTGCATCGGTAGTGTCACTAAAGGGAAAAAATGTCCCTACTTCCGTGTGTCACTGAAAAAGATACCGTGTTGGTTTTGCCACCAGTAAGAAAAAAATCCCCTCTGTCAGTTTTTTCACTGGAAGTAAAAAATGCCATGTTGGTGGTGTGTCATTGGAAGGAAAAATGTCTGTGCATCATTGATGTCACTGCATTGTAAAATTTCTCCTGTGTCAGCGGTGTCACTGGAAGGAGAAAAATTCCCCTGTGTCAATGTTGCAGATAAATTAATTGTATGGTCTCTGGTACCAGTCAAGCATCTGGTTATTCCCTGATGTGATTTACTGTAAGCGTTTAAATGCTCCATTAAGAGATCAAAAACTAAGGGAGATAAGGGACATCCTTGGTGGTGTCTTTTGTTGTTTGAACAATTTTTGATCTCATGCCTGAGGTGTACGCTTGAGCATATACTGTATATAGGGCCATAATGGAGGACAAGATATGACCCATAAATCCAAACTTCAAAAGTACCCAGGTAAGATCGTTTAACTGTATTCTATTGAATGCCTTCTCTGCATCTACAGCTAGGAAAAGAGAAGGTGTTTGTATTTGTTGAGTGCAGTGTATAATATTGATCAATCTTCTTTTGACATCAGAAATCTGTTTGCCTTTTGAAAAACCAGATTGGTCTGGATGGATCAAATCAGGTAAAATATCCACCAGGTGGAATGCTAGGAGCTTGCCATACATTTTTCAAATCATTATTTAACAAAGAATTAGGACAAAAATTTTGGGGTAAGTCAGGATTCTTCTGATTCCTGATTTTGGCAAGGTAATGATCAAAGCTTTGAGCATTTCTGGGGAAAGGAAGAAGAGGCTTCAGCAATGTTATAGATATTTTCAAGATAGTGCCCAAGTATGAGTTTAAAATTCTTATAACGTTCTCCAGCTAATCCATCAGGTCCAGATTTATTATTTGGTAACAAATTATAGCTCTATAGATTTCAGATAAAGTAAATGGGGAGTTCAAGTCTTGCAGTTAGGACCAGTGTTGCCAACCCCCAAATTTACTGACAGGATGCCTGACATTTACAAACAGTGCAAATATCAATATTTAAGCTACAAACCTATAACTAGTGCTATTATCAATGTGTTTAAGTTATCCAAAAAGTAAAAAAACTATATTTCTGCAGACATGGTACAGGAGATGGTTAGAGGCTGCAAACATAGAACAGAAGATGGTTAGAGGCTGCAGACCTGGTACGGGAGATGGTTAGAGGATGTGGCCATGGTACAGGAGATGGTTAGAGGCTGTAAACATGGTACAGAATAATGGAGATGGTTAGAGGCTGCAAACATGGTACAGGAGATAGTTAGGGACTGCAAACACGATACAGGAGATGATTAAAGGCTGCAGGCTGGTACAGTAGAATGGAGCTGGTAAAACTGTGGACATGGTACTAGTGAATGGAGATGGCTAGGCTGCAGACAAGGTACAGGAGAATGTAAATGGTTAGGGCTGCAAACATGGTACAGGAGATGGTTAGGCTGTGGACATACATGATATGTTTAAAATCTCACCAGAACACTGACTGTGCCTGCCATGCCCATGACTTGCCTTCTCTCCTCTGCATTGCAGTATTTAGTTCCTTTTAGGCAGTTCCCCTCCCTGGCTGAGACTTCCAGTGAGTGGCTCTCCTAGCTGTTGCTGAAGTTTCATAAAAAGGTGCCAGGTGTTGTCATGACATTACCACACACCCACCCAACCCCCCTTTTCTCAAGCCCAGCTGAGCTCAGCGGAGCTTGCCTGATAATGGCTTCAGAACTGCACAGTTGCAAAGTTGGCCGAAGGCCATTTTTCTTATGGCCATCAGCCATCTGTAAATGGACAGTTATGGACAGGCCATAAATGGTTAAAATTTACAGATGCATGGCAACTTAGGTTGGGACAGAGTTAAACTGGGGAGTTCTATAGCTTTCAGAAATTTATTTATATCCTCTAAGAAAGGTTTCACTATAGAGTCATAATTTTTCAAATTATACAAAGAGCCATATTAACAGTTAAAGCTTCCGAAATGCCTTGCAGATTGTGAAATTTATCATGGAAAAGGGGATGATGTGTATATGGATTTTTTGTTTTGGAATGGTGACCTTGTAGGCACAATTAAATCTACTGGACGTTTAATCAAAATTATCTAAAAAGGTTAATCTGAGGTTATGTCTAAGGCACTCAAGTTTTGTGCATGTAACAAAAGAAGGATGTGATGGAAGAAGTCTGAGCTCTGAGATATTTTTGACTATTTGCCTCTTGCCTCTTCTTTTTAATCCCAGTACCCAACCCAAAATACCACAAATAAATGCCTTGTAAACAAGCACTCCATAAAGGAAATGGGTTTTCGACCTAAGAAGCTTTGTTCTGAAAAAATTCACTTAGGTGTTTTTCCAGAAACACCCTGTAATTTGGAGTTTGCATATGCTCAACAAGAAAGTGAATATGGGCAGGGCTGGATTTACATCTCATGAGCCTATAGGCAGAGAATTCTGAAGCACCCTTCCATTTACAGTATTAGTGGGTGGTCGCATTGCTTGTCACTGTGATTGATTTCACGGCAAGACCACAAGAGGTTGCAGCCCACTGCCACAATGCAAATGTATGTACCATATATATAAATAAATATATATATATATCTCCCATGATCAAACAGATCTCTAGGAAGGGCATCTGTAGGCCCATGCCTACAGTGGCTATTGGGAAATATGGCTCTGGATGTACAGTAGGTGCAAAGGAATCTCAAAGTGTAAGAGTTACTGTAAGGGTTACTGACATGCGGTCCAACCATGTGATATTGTTAATAGAAAATTTAGAGATTTTTGAAGGAGACATTTATCCATGAGGACGAAATCTATCCTGACGTATGTATTGTGACTAGCAGAAGTGAAAAGGAAAGTGAAACTTTTCTCACTGGCACATAAACAGCGCAAAACATCATAGAGATCGTGGTTATGTAAGAATGACTTAGAGCATAGTTCCACCAAAAAGGGGAAGTTCCGCTTTAATGGGGAGGGAGTGGGTACCTGAATTTGACAGGTACCCGCACCCACTTCCACTGCGATCGCCTAGGCGATCGGAAGCAGAAGTTATCCTCCCTCCATCCCCATAGAAGACTATGGGACCATCCACAAAGCGCAGCACTTCTCGCGAATGTGCATGGGCACCCGGCTGTGAAGCCACAAGCTGTCACAGCCAGGTGCCCACACAAAAGATGCCGGCGCCAGAGTGAGAAGAAGGAAGGTGAAACAAGTGGTGCTGAGGACACCGCTGGACTGAGGGACAGGTAAGTTGCTGTATTTTAAAAGTCAGCAGCTACAGTTTTTGTAGCTGTTGACTTTTTTTTTTCTTTTTTTTTCAGCTGGAACACCGCTTTAAGAGAGGGTTGTTATCATTTTGTAGAAGTTGAGAAGTCCCTTTGGGCATCCAGAGTAATGTTGAAGTCACCACAAATCAGTAGAGATCCCTGTTGAATCATTTTAACTTTGTGTATCAGAGTATTCAAAAAACACAAATGGTGGGCATTAGGAAGGTATACATTTACTAAAGTGTTGCATGTGGAGTTCAAGTCACATATCAGTATATGGTAGAGACCTTTAGGGTCAATAACTTTTTTTTGTAGTGTAAAGGAGACAATGTCTTTGATAGCAACCATAACCCCTATTTTTTTTTTCTTAGCATATTGGCAATAAAAATATATGGTAAATTCCTATGGGAACATTTGGGGGGGGGATGTTTAATGAAATTTAGTTTCTTTGAAGCATAAAATGTCACATTTATATTTTTGAACTTCTCTGCAAAAAGGGGCACACTTAACTGGATGGTTTATGCCTTTAGTGTTGATGGATAAAAATGTCAAACCCATGGTTCTAGAGCATATATAGCATACACCAGGAAAGAGATTATTCACAAGTAAGCAAAGATAGTCCCAATAGTAGGGAATGTCTTGGAAACAGCATCTTTTTGAGGTGGGCATGCTAGTAGGAATGTAGTTAAATGAGGATTGGTCTGAAATGTTCTGACTGAACAGAAAAAACAAAAGGAATCTGAGATAATATCACAGGATTTTCGAAGGTGTAGGTTTTCTCTAAAGAATTGATTGTGGGTGGATCCATCTTTGTAGATAAGAAATTTGGTTGGATAACTTAATTTGTAGTTGATTCTTTGATTCATCAAGGCCTTAGTGACAATAGTGAGATTCTATAGAACTGAAGATTGGTATATGGAGTAGGGAGTGATTCTGCATGGCTGATCTTTTGTCTTAAGCTGCTCTTCCACATAAAAGAACTGAATTTGGAGTAGTACATCTCTCAGCACCTGCTTAGGAAGATGTGAGGGTCTCGGTAAATGATGTATTCTATCAATGAACAATTCTGAAGAGTTATTATCAGGCAGCAAGTAAATCAGTGGCAAATTTGCGTAGATCTGACTGCTGGACTATTTTGCGTGTACTGCGGATGTTGTCTAGATCTGTCTCCAAGATTTGCCAATTTTGCTTTCATTCAAACATGCTCATTTTCATTGTGGGCATCTATTAGGTAATTTATGGTAGAAGTAAATTCACCCATTATGTTTTCAATGGTTTATGGTTCACCCTGTTAGCAATAGCTTGTTTTACTGAGCTATATTTTTGCATATCTGAATGCAATGTGCCCCTGAGAGATATTAGCAAATCCTTTAGCGTTGTATCAAGAACAGGGTAGCAAAGGTATTGATTGAATTAGGAAGTTCCCTAGTATCCTCTAATCATTAGAGTCTAATGCAGTGGTTCTCAACCTTTCTAATGCCGCGACCCCTTAATACAGTTCCTCATGTTGTGGTGACCCCCAACCATAAAATTATTTTCATTGCTACTTCATAACTGTAATTTTGCAGTGGGAGGAGTAGTGCCATGTCATTGGTGTCAGTGGAAGGAGTAGTGCCCCATCACTGATGTCAGTGGGATGAATAGTGCCCCATTGTTGGTATCAGTGGGAGGAATAGTGCCCCGTCACTGATGTCAGTGGGAGGAATAGTGCCCCGTCACTGATGTCAGTGGGATGAATAGTGCCCCATCGTTGGTATCAGTGGGAGGAATAGTGCCCCATCGTTGGTGTCAGTGGGAGGAATAGTGCCCCATCGTTGGTGTCAGTGGGAGGAATAGTGCCCCATCGTTGGTGTCAGTGGGAGGAATAGTGCCCCATCGTTGGTGTCAGTGGGAGGAATAGTGCCCCATCGTTGGTGTCAGTGGGAGGAATAGTGCCCCATCGTTGGTGTCAGTGGGAGGAATAGTGCCCCATCGTTGGTGTCAGTGGGAGGAATAGTGCCCCATCGTTGGTGTCAGTGGGAGGAATAGTGCCCCATCGTTGGTGTCAGTGGGAGGAATAGTGCCCCATCGTTGGTGTCAGTGGGAGGAATAGTGCCCCATCGTTGGTGTCAGTGGGAGGAATAGTGCCCCATCGTTGGTGTCAGTGGGAGGAATAGTGCCCCATCGTTGGTGTCAGTGGGAGGAATAGTGCCCCATCGTTGGTGTCAGTGGGAGGAATAGTGCCCCATCGTTGGTGTCAGTGGGAGGAATAGTGCCCCATCGTTGGTGTCAGTGGGAGGAATAGTGCCCCATCGTTGGTGTCAGTGGGAGGAATAGTGCCCCATCGTTGGTGTCAGTGGGAGGAATAGTGCCCCATCGTTGGTGTCAGTGGGAGGAATAGTGCCCCATCGTTGGTGTCAGTGGGAGGAATAGTGCCCCATCGTTGGTGTCAGTGGGAGGAATAGTGCCCCATCGTTGGTGTCAGTGGGAGGAATAGTGCCCCATCGTTGGTGTCAGTGGGAGGAATAGTGCCCCATCGTTGGTGTCAGTGGGAGGAATAGTGCCCCATCGTTGGTGTCAGTGGGAGGAGTAGTGCCCCATCGTTGGTGTCAGTGGGAGGAGTAGTGCCCCATCGTTGGTGTCAGTGGGAGGAATAGTGCCCCATCGTTGGTGTCAGTGGGAGGAGTAGTGCCCCATCGTTGGTGTCAGTGGGAGGAATAGTGCCCCATCGTTGGTGTCAGTGGGAGGAGTAGTGCCCCATCATTGGTGTCAGTGGGGGGAGTAGTGCCCCATCATTGGTGTCAGTGGGGGGAGTAGTGCTCCATCACTGGTGTCAGTGGGGGGAGTAGTGCCCCATCACTGGTGTCAGTGGGAGGAGTAGTGCTCCATCACTGGTGTCAGTGGGAGGAGTAGTGCCACATCATTGGTGTCAGTGGGAGGAGTAGTGCCCCATCATTGGTGTCAGTGGGAGGAGTAGTGCCCCATCATTGGTGTCAGTGGGAGGAGTAGTGCCCCATCATTGGTGTCAGTGGGGGGAGTAGTGCCCCATCATTGGTGTCAGTGGGGGGAGTAGTGCTCCATCACTGGTGTCAGTGGGGGGAGTAGTGCCCCATCACTGGTGTCAGTGGGAGGAATAGTGCCCCATCATTGGTGTCAGTGGGAGGAATAGTGCCCCATCACTGGTGTCAGTGGGGGGAGTAGTGCCCCATCACTGGTGTCAGTGGGAGTAGTGCCCCATCACTGGTGTCAGTGGGAGGAATAGTGCCACATCATTGGTGTCAGTGGGAGGAATAGTGCCCCATCATTGGTGTCAGTGGGAGGAATAGTGCCCCATCATTGGTGTCAGTGTGGTGGAGGGGAGAATAGTGCCCCATCATTGGGGTCAGGGGGGGGGGAAATAGTGTCCCATCGTTGGTGTCAGTGGGGGGAGGAATAGTGCCCCATCATTGGTGTCAGTGGGAGGAATAGTGCCCCATCATTGATGTCAGTGTGGTGGAGGGGAGAATAGTGCCCCATCATTGGGGTCAGGGGGGGGGGGAAATAGTGCCCCATCGTTGGTGTCAGTGGGGGGAAGAATAGTGCCCCATCGTTGGTGTCAGTGGGGGGAGGAATAGTGCCCCATCGTTGGTGTCAGTGGGGGGAGGAATACTGCCCCATCGTTGCTGTCAGTGGGGGGAGGATTACTGCCCCATCGTTGGTGTCAGTGGGGGGAGGAATAGTGCCCCATCGTTGGTGTCAGTGGGGGGAGGAATAGTGCCCCATCGTTGGTGTCAGTGGGGGGAGGAATAGTGCCCCATCGTTGGTGTCAGTGGGGGGGAGGAATAGTGCCACATCGTTGGTGTCAGTGGGGGGAGGAATAGTGCCACATCGTTGGTGTCAGTGGGGGGAGGAATAGTGCCACATCGTTGGTGTCAGTGGGGGGAGGAATAGTGCCCCATCGTTGGTGTCAGTGGGGGGAGGAATAGTGCCCCATCGTTGGTGTCAGTGGGGGGAGGAATAGTGCCCCATCATTGGTATTAGTGACACAAATGATGGGGCACTATTCCTCCCACTGACACCAATGATACTTACCTTGCTGACCCCTGCTCCAGCCTGGGCTCGCTCTCTCACTTACCTGTCAGCTGTCTTCCTTCTCTGGCCGCTCTCCTCTTCACTCGCTCCCTCGGTCTTCTTTGATGTACGCGCGCTGCCGCTTGGCTCCTCCTCTCCAAGCTCCACCTCCTCGCCGGTGATTGGCCGCCTGTGTGCCTCTCCTGAGCTACAGTTCCGGTGGCCAATCAGCGGCGAGGAGGCGGAGCTGCTGAGCGATCTTGGAGGTGTGGCCGGGTGACAGCAGCGTATCATCCCGCCCACACATCGCCGGAGACTGCAGCGGTGTCTCGGTTCCTAAGACCATCGGAAATATGTGTTTTCCGATGGTCTTAGGCGACCCCTGGGAAATGGTCGTTCGACCCCCAAAGGGGTCGCGACCCCCAGGTTGAGAACCGCTGGTCTAATGGATCATGGTGAGAGCTCTCCTTATAGTGGTTGTCAGCCTGGTCATCCATCCTACATCGTGATTTCTGAGGGCTGCCCATCCAGAGGAGTAGATGCTGGAGGTGATATGTAGACATGTGCAGTGCTCCTGTGCAGAGATCCTACTGCCTGTACAGTTTTATGATGGTGACTGGGAGCCTGAGCTGATAAGGAAATGTAGTGCCATTTTTCTGATGTCTCTGGGGCTGCTGAGAGAGAAGGTCTGTCAGCTTGTGGGTCCAATGTCCCTCCTTTGGTTTCCTGGTCATGATGGCACTGCTCAGGGGAGTCACACTGCTCTATGGGTGGGTAAGATGAGCACCCTGTGGAGCAGTAATTTGCCAATATTTCCAGCCAGCTGCCAGAGCTCTGCTCCTATGCAGTCATCCCATTCAAGCACTAGCCACTCCCCTGAAGACCCTATCTTTCATTCATCATGCCCTTATGAATATCAGTTTTAGAGATGAGCGAATTATTAAAAAATTTGATTCGGCTGATTCGCCGAATTTGCGGGAGAAATTCGATTCGATGCGAATTTATTCGCCGCAAATTTAACTTATTAAAAGGGTTTCTAGGCTTCAGAGAGCCTTTATATTAGTGCAGAACACTGTACCTTTAATTTAAATGCCCTTGGAGTCTGCTGGGGAAGAGAAATAATACTGTCAGTCAGTATGACATGCAGATGAGTGCCGTCGATCTTAGAATCACCGCACACTTCACTCATTTGGGCAGTCACGGGGCACGACGAAGAAGAAGAATGAAAAGAAGAATGAAAAGAAGAAGAAGAAGAATGAAAAGAAGAAGAGGAATGAAAAGAAGAAGAAGAATGAAAAGAAGAATGAAAAGAAGAGAATGAAAAGAAGAAGAAGAATGAAAAGAAGAAGAATGAGAAGAAGAATGAAAAGAAGAAGAATGAAAAGAAGAAGAATGAGAAGAAGAAGAATGAGAAGAAGAAGAATGAGAAGAAGAAGGAGAAGAAGAAGGAGAAGAAGAATGAGAAGAAGAATGAGAAGAAGAAGAATGAGAAGAAGAAGAAGAAGAATGAAAAGAAGAAGAAGAATGAAAAGAAGAAGAAGAAGAATGAAAAGAATGAAAAGAAGAATGAAAAGAAGAAGAAGAAGAAGAAGAATGAAAAGAAGAAGAAGAAGAAGAAGAAGAATGAAAAAAAGAAGAAGAAGAAGAAGAAGAAGAAGAATGAAAAGAAGAAGAAGAAGAAGAAGAAGAAGAATGAAAAGAAGAAGAAGAATGAAAAGAAGAAGAAGAAGAAGAAGAAGAAGAATGAAAAGAAGAGGAAGAAGAATGAAAAGAAGAAGAAGAAGAATGAAAAGAAGAAGAAGAAGAATGAAAAGAAGAAGAAGAAGAAGAAGAAGAATGAAAAGAAGAAGAATGAAAAGAAGAATGAAAAGAAGAATGAAAAGAAGAAGAAGAAGAATGAAAAGAAGAATGAAAAGAAGAAGAAGAAGAATGAAAAGAAGAAGAATGAAAAGAAGAAGAATGAAAAGAAGAAGAAGAAGAATGAAAAGAAGAATGAAAAGAAGAATGAAAAGAAGAAGAAGAAGAATGAGAAGAAGAAGAAGAATGAAAAAAGGAGAAGAAGAAGAATGAAAAGAAGAAGAAGAAGAAGAATGAAAAGAAGAATGAAAAGAAGAAGAAGAAGAAGAATGAAAAGAAGAATGAAAAGAAGAAGAAGAATGAAAAGAAGAAGAAGAAGAATGAAAAGAAGAAGAAGAAGAAGAATGAAAAGAAGAAGAATGAAAAGAAGAAGAAGAAGAATGAAAAGAAGAAGAAGAAGAATGAAAAGAAGAAGAATGAAAAGAAGAAGAAGAAGTAGAATGAAAAGAAGAATGAAAAGAAGAAGAAGAAGAATGAAAAGAAGAAGAATGAAAAGAAGAATGAAAAGAAGAAGAAGAAGAATGAAAAGAAGAAGAATGAAAAGAAGAAGAATGAAAAGAAAAAGAAGAAGAATGAAAAGAAGAATGAAAAGAAGAAGAATGAAAAGAAGAAGAAGAATGAAAAGAAGAAGAAGAATGAAAAGAAGAATGAAAAGAAGAATGAAAAGAAGAATGAAAAGAAGAAGAAGAATGAAAAGAAGAAGAAGAATGAAAAGAAGAATGAAAAGAAGAAGAAGAATGAAAAGAAGAAGAATGAAAAGAAGAATGAGAAGAAGAAGAAGAATGAGAAGAAGAAGAATGAAAAGAAGAAGAATGAAAAGAAGAAGAATGAAAAGAAGAATGAAAAGAAGAAGAATGAAAAGAAGAAGAATGAAAAGAAGAAGAAGAATGAAAAGAAGAATGAAAAGAAGAAGAAGAATGAAAAGACGAAGAATGAAAAGAAGAATGAAAAGAAGAAGAAGAAGAAGAATGAAAAGAAGAAGAATGAAAAGAAGAATGAAAAGAAGAAGAAGAAGAATGAAAAGAAGAATGAAAAGAAGAAGAAGAAGAATGAAAAGAAGAATGAAAAGAAGAATGAAAAGAAGAAGAAGAAGAATGAAAAGAAGAAGAAGAAGAATGAAAAGAAGAAGAAGAAGAATGAAAAGAAGAAGCAGAATGAAAAGAAGAAGAAGAAGAATGAAAAGAAGAATGAAAAGAAGAAGAAGAAGAATGAAAAGAAGAAGAAGAAGAATGAAAAGAAGAAGAAGAATGAGAAGAAGAATGAAAAGAAGAAGAATGAGAAGAAGAGAATGAGAAGAAGAATGAAAAGAAGAAGAAGAATGAAAAGAAGAAGAATGAGAAGAAGAAGAATGAGAAGAAGAATGAAAAAAAGAATGAAAAGAAGAAGAAGAGAATGAAAAGAAGAATGAGAAGAATGAAAAGAAGAAGAAGAAGAAGAATGAAAAGAAGAAGAAGAAGAAGAATGAAAAGAAGAAGAAGAAGAATGAAAAGAAGAAGAAGGAGAATGAAAAGAAGAATGAAAAGAAGAATGAAAAGAAGAAGGAGAATAAAAAGAAGAAGAATGAAAAGAAGAAGAATGAAAAGAAGAGGAATGAAAAGAAGAAGAAGAAGAATGAAAAGAAGAAGAAGAATGAAAAGAAGAATGAAAAGAAGAAGAAGAAGAAGAATGAAAAGAAGAAGAATGAAAAGAAGATGAAGAATGAAAAGAAGAATGAAAAGAAGAAGAAGAATGAAAAGAAGAATGAAAAGAAGAAGAAGAAGAAGAATGAAAAGAAGAATGAGAAGAAGAATGAAAAGAAGAATGAGAAGAATGAAAAGAAGAATGAAAAGAAGAAGAAGAATGAAAAGAAGAATGAGAAGAATGAAAAGAAGAATGAAAAGAAGAAGAAGAATGAAAAGAAGAATGAAAAGAAGAATGAGAAGAATGAAAAGAAGAATGAAAAGAAGAATGAAAAGAAGAAGAAGAAGAATGAAAAGAAGAATGAAAAGAAGAAGAATGAAAAGAAAAATGAAAAGAAGAATGAAAAGAAGAAGAAGAAGAAGAATGAAAAGAAGAAGAATGAAAAGAAGAATGAAAAGAAGAAGAATTCCAGTACAGCAAAAAGTGTATCTGCAGAGAGCTCCGCTATTTCTGACAGTTCTCTGACAGTTCCTTCACATTTACAGCGGTTGAAACATTGTATCTATTTATTTCCGAATAAAAACATCTGTATCCTAAATGGAAACAAATAGATACAATGTTTCAACCGCTGTAAATGAACTGTCAGAACTGTCAGAAATAGCGGAGCTCTCTGCAGTGACACTTTTGCCGGCTGATCGGGGAAAATTCGATTCGTGCACCCGAAGTTTGCTAAAATTTGGATTCGATGCGAATCGAATTTTTCCTGATATTCGAAACGAATTCCACTTCGCCAAGTTCGATTCGCTCATCTCTAATCAGTTTCTTTCCTACAACTATAATACCCAATAATACAGTCAGGTGGGTCCAATTAACACATCCACCCCTGTAAGTATTTAACAGAACCAAAAACAAAACAGAGCTATAAATAACAAACTAAAAATGTAAATTCATCTCATCTCATCATACTGATAATAAAAAAAAAAATAATATAAAAAAAATAAAGTGCAAACATGATGGATTAAAATGAAAGTAGTTTAAAATGTGAACAAATGTCCAACAGTATATGTATGTGCAAAAACAATCTGCAGTAGTAGATAAAATAATCTAGTGTTAGCCAGCGTAATAGATAGTTGGATATTTGTACACATTTTGCACAATTTGCACTTTCATTCATTAGGTTTGTACCTTGATTTATGTATCTGAGTTTACAGTATATATAAATAAATTTTTACACATAGGGGTAACAGCTATGTTAATAATTATTTATGAGATATTTCTTTATGAATATTTTTCCACATGGGGGTATTTGCATTTCTATTGTTTTATTTATAGTGTTTTTTTTTTTATTTAATAGAATATCTATCAGATATTGTACATCTGCTGGTGGGTGAGATTTTAATGTGCAAGTATATTACAAGTATATTACAAGATTGTTAGTGTCTGCGATGAGCAGTTGTAGGAGGGGTTTGGAGGAAAAAACAATTAAAATGAATTCATAAGGCATAGTGTCAATCTATTGATCTCCTTACCAAAATGTGACATCCCTTTTCTGGACTTTATCCATCTGCTCTGGTGTTGTCACTGTATATAGATTTTTTGGCAACAGGCAATTACATTTATGAACATGGTCACAGGGAAGAATCAAACTATTCACACAGTATTCTGCCTTTTCAACAACGCTGTCCCAGAGGTCATTGTAAATAAATTAGCCACATCCAAGTAGAAATATTATTGAATATTGAGTATGAAAGAAGGCAATTCTCTTTTAATGGTTGCTTCAATGGTCTATGGCATGACTTGTTTTAGTGCATATTGGTAGGCAAATTGGTCACTAAATATAATAAAGGACTTACTAAAAATGTTTAGACCTGGTTCAACTACCTTACTGCTGAACTTACTTTTGCCCAGCTTAAAGTGTTACTAAACCCACAACAGTAAAATCAGTCTGTATATGCAGTAAAGCATTCTTGTTATACTCACTGTGGAACCTAAGGGGCTTCAAACGATAGTCACGTGGAACCCCCCGGATGCCCAGACTACATGGAGAGCAGTGGCAAGTTTGGGACTCGGTGTCATCTGTTTTCCATATGGGGTACCACTTATACGTGGACAATTTTTATGCAAGCATGCCACTATTTAGACATTTGTACAGTCTTGGAATTGGCGCATGCGGCAGTGTGCGACAGAAGCGCTGGGGCTTCCCCCAACAGCTTGTAAATACCCATCTTAGAAAGGGGAGAAATGAGGATGTCATTCAGCTGCAGCACTGATTTGTTTATTCTGACAGCAACAGGGTCTTGCTCTCTGAATGTACATAAGTAGGTGGAGCAGTAATTTGCCAATATTTCCGGCCAGCTGCCAGAGCTCTGCTCCTATGCAGTCATCCCATTCAAGCACTAGCCACTCCCCTGAAGACCCTATCTTTCATTCATCATGCCCTTATGAATATCAGTTTTAGAGATGAGCGAATTATTCAAAAATTCGATTCGGCTGATTCGCCGAATTTGCGGGAGAAATTCGATTCGATGCGAATTTATTCGCCGCGAATTTAACTTATTAAAAGGGTTTCTAGGCTTCAGAGAGCCTTTATATTAGTGCAGAACACTGTACCTTTAATTTAAATGCCCTTGGAGTCTGCTGGGGAAGAGAAATAATACTGTCAGTCAGTATGACATGCAGATGAGTGCCGTAGAATCACCACACGAGTGCCTTAGAATCACCGCACACTTCACTCATTTGGGCAGTCACGGGGCACGACGAAGAAGAAGAATGAAAAGAAGAATGAAAAGAAGAAGAAGAAGAATGAAAAGAAGAAAAAGAAGAATGAAAAGAAGAATGAAAAGAAGAAGAAGAATGAAAAGAAGAAGAAGAAGAATGAAAAGAAGAAGAATGAGAAGAAGAATGAAAAGAAGAATGAAAAGAGAATAAAAAGAAGAATGAAAAGAATGAAAAGAAGAATGAAAAGAAGAAGAAGAATGAAAAGAAGAATGAGAAGAAGAATGAAAAGAAGAATGAGAAGAATGAAAAGAAGAAGAATGAAAAGAAGAATGAAAAGAAGAAGAAGAAGAATGAAAAGAAGAAGAAGAAGAATGAAAAGAAGAAGAAGAATGAAAAGAAGAATGAAAAAGAATGAAAATAAGAAAAAGAAGAATGAAAAGAAGAAGAAGAAGAATGAAAAGAAGAAGAATGAAAAGAAGAAGAAGAATGAAAAGAAGAAGAAGAAGAATGAAAAGAAGAAAGAAATGAAGAATGAAAAGAAGAATGAAAGAAGAAGAAGAAGAAGAATGAAAAGAAGAAGAATGAAAAGAAGAAGAAGAATGAAAAGAAGAATGAAAAGAAGAAGAATGAAAAGAAGAATGAAAAGAAGAAGAATGAAAAGAAGAAGAAGAAGAATGAAAAGAAGAATGAAAAGAAGAAGAAGAAGAATGAAAAGAAGAAGAAGAAGAAGAATGAAAAGAAGAATGAAAAGAAGAAGAAGAAGAAGAATGAAAAGAAGAATGAAAAGAAGAAGAAGAAGAATGAAAAGAAGAAGAAGAATGAAAAGAAGAATGAAAAGAAGAAGAAGAAGAATGAAAAGAGGAAGAATGAGAATGAAAAGAAGAAGAATGAAAAGAAGAAGAAGAAGAAGAAGAAGAAGAAGAAGAAGAAGAAGAATGAAAAGAAGAAGAAGAATGAAAAGAAGAATGAAAAGAAGAAGAAGAATGAAAAGAAGAAGAAGAAGAAGAATGAAAAGAAGAATGAAAAGAAGAATGAAGAGAAGAATGAAAAGAAGAAGAAGAATGAAAAGAAGAAGAAGAAGAATGAAAAGAAGAATGAAAAGAAGAAGAAGAAGAAGAATGAAAAGAAGAAGAAGAAGAATGAAAAGAAGAATGAAAAGAAGAAGAATGAAAAGAAGAAGAAGAAGAATGAAAAGAAGAAGAATGAAAAGAAGAAGAATGAAAAGAAGAATGAAAAGAAGAAGAAGAATGAAAAGAAGAAGAAGAATGAAAAGAAGAAGAAGAATGAAAAGAAGAATGAAAAGAAGAAGAAGAATGAAAAGAAGAATGAAAAGAAGAAGAAGAATGAAAAGAAGAATGAAAAGAAGAATGAAAAGAAGAAGAAGAATGAAAAGAAGAATGAAAAGAAGAAGAAGAATGAAAAGAAGAAGAAGAAGAATGAAAAGAAGAATGAGAAGAAGAATGAAAAGAAGAATGAGAAGAATGAAAAGAAGAATGAAAAGAAGAAGAAGAATGAAAAGAATGAAAAGAAGAAGAATGAAAAGAAGAAGAATGAAAAGAAGAATGAAAAGAAGAAGAAGAATGAAAAGAATGAAAAGAAGAATGAAAAGAAGAAGAATGAGAAGAAGAATGAGAAGAAGAATGAAAAGAAGAATGAGAAGAAGAATGAAAAGAAGAATGAAAAGAAGAAAAAGAAGAATGAAAAGAAGAAGAAGAAGAATGAAAAGAAGAAAAAGAAGAATGAAAAGAAGAAGAAGAAGAATGAAAAGAAGAATGAAAAGAAGAAGAATGAAAAGAAGAAGAAGACGAATGAAAAGAAGAATGAAAAAGAATGAAAAGAAGAATGAAAAGAAGAAGAAGAAGAATGAAAAGAAGAAGAATGAAAAGAAGAAGAAGAAGAATGAAAAGAAGAAAGAAATGAAGAATGAAAAGAAGAATGAAAGAAGAAGAAGAAGAATGAAAAGAAGAAGAAGAAGAATGAAAAGAAGAAGAAGATTGAAAAGAAGAAGAATGAAAAGAAGAATGAAAAGAAGAAGAAGAAGAATGAAAAGAGAAAGAGAAGAAGAATGAAAAGAAGAATGAAAAGAAGAAGAAGAAGAATGAAAAGAAGAAGAAGAAGAAGAATGAAAAGAAGAATGAAAAGAAGAAGAAGAAGAATGAAAAGAAGAAGAAGAATGAAAAGAAGAATGAAAAGAAGAAGAATGAAAAGAAGAAGAATGAGAATGAAAAGAAGAAGAATGAAAAGAAGAAGAAGAATGAAAAGAAGAAGAAGAAGAAGAAGAAGAATGAAAAGAAGAAGAAGAATGAAAAGAAGAATGAAAAGAAGAAGAAGAATGAAAAGAAGAAGAAGAAGAAGAAGAATGAAAAGAAGAATGAAAAGAAGAAGAAGAATGAAAAGAAGAAGAAGAAGAATGAAAAGAAGAATGAAAAGAAGAAGAAGAATGAAAAGAAGAAGAAGAAGAATGAAAAGAAGAATGAAAAGAAGAATGAAAAGAAGAAGAAGAAGAATGAAAAGAAGAAGAATGAAAAGAAGAAGAAGAAGAATGAAAAGAAGAAGAAGAATGAAAAGAAGAATGAAAAGAAGAAGAATGAAAAGAAGAATGAAAAGAAGAAGAATGAAAAGAGAAAGAGAAGAAGAATGAAAAGAAGAAGAATGAAAAGAAGAAGAAGAAGAAGAATGAAAAGAAGAATGAAAAGAAGAAGAAGAAGAATGAAAAGAAGAAGAAGAATGAAAAGAAGAATGAAAAGAAGAAGAATGAGAATGAAAAGAAGAAGAATGAAAAGAAGAAGAAGAAGAATGAAAAGAAGAAGAAGAAGAAGAAGAAGAATGAAAAGAAGAAGAAGAATGAAAAGAAGAATGAAAAGAAGAAGAAGAATGAAAAGAAGAAGAAGAAGAAGAAGAAGAATGAAAAGAAGAATGAAAAGAAGAAGAAGAATGAAAAGAAGAAGAAGAATGAAAAGAAGAAGAAGAAGAATGAAAAGAAGAATGAAAAGAAGAAGAAGAAGAAGAATGAAAAGCAGAAGAAGAAGAATGAAAAGAAGAATGAAAAGAAGAATGAAAAGAAGAAGAAGAAGAATGAAAAGAAGAATGAAAAGAAGAAGAAGAAGAATGAAAAGAAGAATGAAAAGAAGAAGAAGAAGAATGAAAAGAAGAAGAAGAAGAATGAAAAGAAGAATGAAAAAAAATGAAAAGAAGAAATAGAAGAATGAAAAGAAGAATGAAAAGAAGAAGAAGAAGAATGAAAAGAAGAAGAATGAAAAGAAGAAGAAGGATGAAAAGAAGAAGAAGAAGAATGAAAAGAAGAAAGAAATGAAGAATGAAAAGAAGAATGAAAGAAGAAGAAGAAGAAGAATGAAAAGAAGAAGAAGAAGAAGAATGAAAAGAAGAAGAAGAATGAAAAGAAGAATGAAAAGAAGAATGAAAAGAAGAAGAATGAAAAGAAGAATGAAAAGAAGAAGAAGAAGAATGAAAAGAAGAAGAAGAAGAATGAAAAGAAGAATGAAAAGAAGAAGAAGAAGAATGAAAAGAAGAAGAAGAAGAAGAATGAAAAGAAGAATGAAAAGAAGAAGAAGAAGAATGAAAAGAAGAAGAAGAATGAAAAGAAGAATGAAAAGAAGAAGAAGAAGAATGAAAAGAAGAAGAATGAGAATGAAAAGAAGAAGAATGAAAAGAAGAAGAAGAAGAATGAAAAGAAGAAGAAGAAGAATGAAAATAAGAAGAAGAATGAAAAGAAGAATGAAAAGAAGAAGAAGAATGAAAAGAAGAATGAAAAGAAGAAGAAGAATGAAAAGAAGAAGAAGAAGAAGAATGAAAAGAAGAATGAAAAGAAGAATGAAAAGAAGAAGAAGAATGAAAAGAAGAAGAAGAATGAAAAGAAGAAGAAGAAGAACGAAAAGAAGAATGAAAAGAAGAAGAAGAAGAATGAAAAGAAGAAGAAGAATAATGAAAAGAAGAATGAAAAGAAGAAGAATGAAAAGAAGAAGAATGAAAAGAAGAAGAAGAAGAATGAAAAGAAGAAGAATGAAAAGAAGAATGAAAAGAAGAAGAAGAATGAAAAGAAGAAGAAGAATGAAAAGAAGAATGAAAAAAAGAAGAAGAAGAATGAAAAGAAGAATGAAAAGAAGAAGAAGAAGAATGAAAAGAAGAATGAAAAGAAGAAGAAGAAGAATGAAAAGAAGAATGAAAAGAAGAAGAAGAAGAATGAAAAGAAGAATGAGAAGAAGAAGAATGAAAAGAAGAATGAGAAGAAGAATGAGAAGAATGAAAAGAAGAAGAAGAAGAATGAAAAGAATGAAAAGAAGAAGAATGAAAAGAAGAAGAATGAAAAGAAGAAGAAGAAGAAGAAGAAGAATGAAAAGAAGAAGAAGAATGAAAAGAAGAATGAAAAGAAGAAGAAGAATGAAAAGAAGAAGAAGAAGAAGAAGAATGAAAAGAAGAATGAAAAGAAGAAGAAGAATGAAAAGAAGAAGAAGAAGAATGAAAAGAAGAATGAAAAGAAGAAGAAGAATGAAAAGAAGAAGAAGAAGAATGAAAAGAAGAATGAAAAGAAGAATGAAAAGAAGAAGAAGAAGAATGAAAAGAAGAAGAAGAAGAATGAAAAGAAGAAGAAGAATGAAAAGAAGAATGAAAAGAAGAAGAATGAAAAGAAGAATGAAAAGAAGAAGAATGAAAAGAGAAAGAGAAGAAGAATGAAAAGAAGAAGAATGAAAAGAAGAAGAAGAAGAAGAATGAAAAGAAGAATGAAAAGAAGAAGAAGAAGAATGAAAAGAAGAAGAAGAATGAAAAGAAGAATGAAAAGAAGAAGAATGAGAATGAAAAGAAGAAGAATGAAAAGAAGAAGAAGAAGAATGAAAAGAAGAAGAAGAAGAAGAAGAAGAAGAATGAAAAGAAGAAGAAGAATGAAAAGAAGAATGAAAAGAAGAAGAAGAATGAAAAGAAGAAGAAGAAGAAGAAGAAGAATGAAAAGAAGAATGAAAAGAAGAAGAAGAATGAAAAGAAGAAGAAGAATGAAAAGAAGAAGAAGAAGAATGAAAAGAAGAATGAAAAGAAGAAGAAGAAGAAGAATGAAAAGCAGAAGAAGAAGAATGAAAAGAAGAATGAAAAGAAGAATGAAAAGAAGAAGAAGAAGAATGAAAAGAAGAATGAAAAGAAGAAGAAGAAGAATGAAAAGAAGAATGAAAAGAAGAAGAAGAAGAATGAAAAGAAGAAGAAGAAGAATGAAAAGAAGAATGAAAAAAAATGAAAAGAAGAAAAAGAAGAATGAAAAGAAGAATGAAAAGAAGAAGAAGAAGAATGAAAAGAAGAAGAATGAAAAGAAGAAGAAGGATGAAAAGAAGAAGAAGAAGAATGAAAAGAAGAAAGAAATGAAGAATGAAAAGAAGAATGAAAGAAGAAGAAGAAGAAGAATGAAAAGAAGAAGAAGAAGAATGAAAAGAAGAAGAAGAATGAAAAGAAGAATGAAAAGAAGAAGAATGAAAAGAAGAATGAAAAGAAGAAGAAGAAGAATGAAAAGAAGAAGAAGAAGAATGAAAAGAAGAATGAAAAGAAGAAGAAGAAGAATGAAAAGAAGAAGAAGAAGAAGAATGAAAAGAAGAATGAAAAGAAGAAGAAGAAGAATGAAAAGAAGAAGAAGAATGAAAAGAAGAATGAAAAGAAGAAGAAGAAGAATGAAAAGAAGAAGAATGAGAATGAAAAGAAGAAGAATGAAAAGAAGAAGAAGAAGAATGAAAAGAAGAAGAAGAAGAATGAAAATAAGAAGAAGAATGAAAAGAAGAATGAAAAGAAGAAGAAGAATGAAAAGAAGAATGAAAAGAAGAAGAAGAATGAAAAGAAGAAGAAGAAGAAGAATGAAAAGAAGAATGAAAAGAAGAATGAAAAGAAGAAGAAGAATGAAAAGAAGAAGAAGAATGAAAAGAAGAAGAAGAAGAACGAAAAGAAGAATGAAAAGAAGAAGAAGAAGAATGAAAAGAAGAAGAAGAATAATGAAAAGAAGAATGAAAAGAAGAAGAATGAAAAGAAGAAGAATGAAAAGAAGAAGAAGAAGAATGAAAAGAAGAAGAATGAAAAGAAGAATGAAAAGAAGAAGAAGAATGAAAAGAAGAAGAAGAATGAAAAGAAGAATGAAAAAAAGAAGAAGAAGAATGAAAAGAAGAATGAAAAGAAGAAGAAGAAGAATGAAAAGAAGAATGAAAAGAAGAAGAAGAAGAATGAAAAGAAGAATGAAAAGAAGAAGAAGAAGAATGAAAAGAAGAATGAGAAGAAGAAGAATGAAAAGAAGAATGAGAAGAAGAATGAGAAGAATGAAAAGAAGAAGAAGAAGAATGAAAAGAATGAAAAGAAGAAGAAGAAGAATGAAAAGAAGAAGAAGAAGAAGAAGAAGAAGAATGAAAAGAAGAAGAAGAATGAAAAGAAGAATGAAAAGAAGAAGAAGAATGAAAAGAAGAAGAAGAAGAAGAAGAAGAATGAAAAGAAGAATGAAAAGAAGAAGAAGAATGAAAAGAAGAAGAAGAATGAAAAGAAGAAGAAGAAGAATGAAAAGAAGAATGAAAAGAAGAAGAAGAAGAAGAATGAAAAGCAGAAGAAGAAGAATGAAAAGAAGAATGAAAAGAAGAATGAAAAGAAGAAGAAGAAGAATGAAAAGAAGAATGAAAAGAAGAAGAAGAAGAATGAAAAGAAGAATGAAAAGAAGAAGAAGAAGAATGAAAAGAAGAAGAAGAAGAATGAAAAGAAGAATGAAAAAAAATGAAAAGAAGAAAAAGAAGAATGAAAAGAAGAATGAAAAGAAGAAGAAGAAGAATGAAAAGAAGAAGAATGAAAAGAAGAAGAAGGATGAAAAGAAGAAGAAGAAGAATGAAAAGAAGAAAGAAATGAAGAATGAAAAGAAGAATGAAAGAAGAAGAAGAAGAAGAATGAAAAGAAGAAGAAGAAGAATGAAAAGAAGAAGAAGAATGAAAAGAAGAATGAAAAGAAGAAGAATGAAAAGAAGAATGAAAAGAAGAAGAAGAAGAATGAAAAGAAGAAGAAGAAGAATGAAAAGAAGAATGAAAAGAAGAAGAAGAAGAATGAAAAGAAGAAGAAGAATGAAAAGAAGAATGAAAAGAAGAAGAAGAAGAATGAAAAGAAGAAGAAGAATGAAAAGAAGAATGAAAAGAAGAAGAAGAAGAATGAAAAGAAGAAGAATGAGAATGAAAAGAAGAAGAATGAAAAGAAGAAGAAGAAGAATGAAAAGAAGAAGAAGAAGAATGAAAATAAGAAGAAGAATGAAAAGAAGAATGAAAAGAAGAAGAAGAATGAAAAGAAGAATGAAAAGAAGAAGAAGAATGAAAAGAAGAAGAAGAAGAAGAATGAAAAGAAGAATGAAAAGAAGAATGAAAAGAAGAAGAAGAATGAAAAGAAGAAGAAGAATGAAAAGAAGAAGAAGAAGAACGAAAAGAAGAATGAAAAGAAGAAGAAGAAGAATGAAAAGAAGAAGAAGAATAATGAAAAGAAGAATGAAAAGAAGAAGAATGAAAAGAAGAAGAATGAAAAGAAGAAGAAGAAGAATGAAAAGAAGAAGAATGAAAAGAAGAATGAAAAGAAGAAGAAGAATGAAAAGAAGAAGAAGAATGAAAAGAAGAATGAAAAAAAGAAGAAGAAGAATGAAAAGAAGAATGAAAAGAAGAAGAAGAAGAATGAAAAGAAGAATGAAAAGAAGAAGAAGAAGAATGAAAAGAAGAATGAAAAGAAGAAGAAGAAGAATGAAAAGAAGAATGAGAAGAAGAAGAATGAAAAGAAGAATGAGAAGAAGAATGAGAAGAATGAAAAGAAGAAGAAGAAGAATGAAAAGAATGAAAAGAAGAAGAATGAAAAGAAGAAGAATGAAAAGAAGAAGAAGAAGAATGAAAAGAAGAAGAAGAATGAAAAGAAGAATGAAAAGAAGAAGAAGAAGAATGAAAAGAAGAATGAGAAGAAGAAGAAGAAGAATGAAAAGAAGAATGAGAAGAAGAATGAAAAGAAGAATGAGAAGAATGAAAAGAGGAATGAAAAAAAGAATGAGAAGAATGAAAAGAAGAATGAAAAGAAGAAGAAGAAGAATGAAAAGAATGAAAAGAAGAAGAATGAAAAGAAGAAAAATGAAAAGAAGAATGAAAAAAAGAAGAAGAATGAAAAGAATGAAAAGAAGAAGAATGAAAAGAAGAAGAATGAGAAGAAGAATGAAAAGAAGAATGAAAAGAAGAATGAAAAGAATGAAAAGAAGAAGAATGAAAAGAAGAAAAATGAAAAGAAGAATGAAAAGAAGAAGAAGAATGAAAAGAATGAAAAGAAGAAGAATGAAAAGAAGAATGAAAAGAAGAAAAAGAAGAATGAAAAGAAGAAAAAGAAGAATGAAAAGAAGAAGAAGAAGAATGAAAAGAAGAATGAAAAGAAGAATGAAAAGAAGAAGAAGAAGAAGAATGAAAAGAAGAAGAAGAAGAATGAAAAGAAGAAGAATGAAAAGAAGAAGAGGAAGAATGAAAAGAAGAAGAATGAAAAGAAGAAGAAGAAGAAGAATGAAAAGAAGAAGAAGAAGAAGAATGAAAAGAAGAAGAAGAAGAATGAAAAGAAGAAGAAGAAGATGAATGAAAAGAAGAAGAAGAATGAAAAGAAGAAGAAGAATGAAAAGAAGAAGAATGAAAAGAAGAATGAAAAGAAGAAGAAGAAGAATGAAAAGAAGAAGAATGAAAAGAAAAAGAATGAAAAGAAAAAGAAGAATGAAAAGAAGAATGAAAAGAAGAATGAAAAGAAGAAGAAGAATGAAAAGAAGAATGAAAAGAAGAAGAAGAAGAATGAAAAGAAGAATGAAAAGAAGAATGAAAAGAAGATGAAGAATGAAAAGAAGAATGAAAAGAAGATGAAGAATGAAAAGAAGAATGAAAAGAAGAAGAAGAAGAATGAGAAGAAGAATGAGAAGAAGAATGAAAAGAAGAATGAGAAGAACGAAAAGAAGAATGAAAAGAAGAAGAAGAATGAAAAGAAGAATGAAAAGAAGAATGAGAAGAATGAAAAGAAGAATGAAAAGAAGAAGAAGAAGAATGAAAAGAAGAATGAAAAGAAGAAGAAGAAGAATGAAAAGAAAAATGAAAAGAAGAATGAAAAGAAGAAGAAGAAGAAGAATGAAAAGAAGAAGAATGAAAAGAAGAATGAAAAGAAGAAGAATTCCAGTACAGCAAAAAGTGTATCTGCAGAGAGCTCCGCTATTTCTGACAGTTCTCTGACAGTTCCTTCACATTTACAGCGGTTGAAACATTGTATCTATTTATTTCCGAATAAAAACATCTGTATCCTAAATGGAAACAAATAGATACAATGTTTCAACCGCTGTAAATGAACTGTCAGAACTGTCAGAAATAGCGGAGCTCTCTGCAGTGACACTTTTGCCGGCTGATCGGGGAAAATTCGATTCGTGCACCCGAAGTTTGCTAAAATTTGGATTCGATGCGAATCGAATTTTTCCTGATATTCGAAACGAATTCCACTTCGCCAAGTTCGATTCGCTCATCTCTAATCAGTTTCTTTCCTACAACTATAATACCCAATAATACAGTCAGGTGGGTCCAATTAACACATCCACCCCTGTAAGTATTTAACAGAACCAAAAACAAAACAGAGCTATAAATAACAAACTAAAAATGTAAATTCATCTCATCTCATCATACTGATAATAAAAAAAAAATAATATAAAAATAATAAAGTGCAAACATGATGGATTAAAATGAAAGTAGTTTAAAATGTGAACAAATGTCCAACAGTATATGTATGTGCAAAAACAATCTGCAGTAGTAGATAAAATAATCTAGTGTTAGCCAGCGTAATAGATAGTTGGATATTTGTACACATTTTGCACAATTTGCACTTTCATTCATTAGGTTTGTACCTTGATTTATGTATCTGAGTTTACAGTATATATAAATAAATTTTTACACATAGGGGTAACAGCTATGTTAATAATTATTTATGAGATATTTCTTTATGAATATTTTTCCACATGGGGGTATTTGCATTTCTATTGTTTTATTTATAGTGTTTTTTTTTTTTATTTAATAGAATATCTATCAGATATTGTACATCTGCTGGTGGGTGAGATTTTAATGTGCATTGGTTTAATGCAGTTTTTTTGGTTTAAACAAGTATATTACAAGATTGTTAGTGTCTGAGATGAGCAGTTGTAGGAGGGGTTTGGAGGAAAAAACAATTAAAATGAATTCATAAGGCATAGTGTCAATCTATTGATCTCCTTACCAAAATGTGACATCCCTTTTCTGGACTTTATCCATCTGCTCTGGTGTTGTCACTGTATATAGATTTTTTGGCAACAGGCAATTACATTTATGAACATGGTCACAGGGAAGAATCAAACTATTCACACAGTATTCTGCCTTTTCAACAACGCTGTCCCAGAGGTCATTGTAAATAAATTAGCCACATCCAAGTAGAAATATTATTGAATATTGAGTATGAAAGAAGGCAATTCTCTTTTAATGGTTGCTTCAATGGTCTATGGCATGACTTGTTTTAGTGCATATTGGTAGGCAAATTGGTCACTAAATATAATAAAGGACTTACTAAAAATGTTTAGACCTGGTTCAACTACCTTACTGCTGAACTTACTTTTGCCCAGCTTAAAGTGTTACTAAACCCACAACAGTAAAATCAGTCTGTATATGCAGTAAAGCATTCTTGTTATACTCACTGTGGAACCTAAGGGGCTTCAAACGATAGTCACGTGGAACCCCCCAGATGCCCAGACTACATGGAGAGCAGTGGCAAGTTTGGGACTCGGTGTCATCTGTTTTCCATATGGGGTACCACTTATACGTGGACAATTTTTATGCAAGCATGCCACTATTTAGACATTTGTACAGTCTTGGAATTGGCGCATGCGGCAGTGTGCGACAGAAGCGCTGGGGCTTCCCCCAACAGCTTGTAAATACCCATCTTAGAAAGGGGAGAAATGAGGATGTCATTCAGCTGTAGCACTGATTTGTTTATTCTGACAGCAACAGAGTCTTGCTCTCTGAATGTACATAAGTAGGTGTGTGGGCTTCAGATCTATGTATGATATTGATTGCCCCGAGTTAACACGGTGTTATTTCTGTTCATCAATATGTAATACTTTTTTCATTGTACCACTGTTACCTTGTTTACCTTAACTGGTTGGTGAAGTCACCTTTTCTTTTCATTTCATTGTTACTGTCACATACCACTAAATAAAATTTATTTTAAAAAAACTGTTTCACTACTGGTCAGTTTTACACTGCGGCATCCTGTGCACAATCGTAATGCTAGTAGTAAATCCCCTGCTTGTGTGCTTGTCTCTAATAAATGTGGGCCTAGCCCTTCTCATTAAAATAGTCCTGCTGCTGGGTAATTTTTTCACTGCTGTGTCATCTGCAATCTTTTAATTTTTAATGAGTGTAATAAAAATTTGTCAATAGCAGGACAATGAGAAGATGGGTAAACTCAGAAAACTAGCAGCTAAGACATCCCCGCACGCTACAGTATTTTTATTATATTTTTTCTCCTACTCCACTCCCTAGATCTCTATGCCCCTTTGCATAGTAGTCTGCCGACAGGCCCTAAAAATGATTTTTTTTTTAAGGGAATCTGCCCCTCACCCTTAGTATTCAATTAAACGTGACATGTTCAGGTTTACCTTTCAAATTAGTCCAATACAGGTAGATTTGCTCATACATCAGTTGACAGTTAAGTCCCATAATGTTTGTTTCATATAACAGATTCCAATTCTATACAGATTTCTACAAATGTATTTTATTTCCAACTTTTACATTCATCCTATATCCCACAGGACCAAACCTCTCTACATATTGGGAACTGCTTAGTATATAAACGATAAAAACTGTATCTTCGATTAGCTCTTAAAGAATGTGCAAAATAAATGGAAACTTTTATCAAATTGGAAGGTTTATTTCACTGCAATGTTATGCTTATTCGACGACTTTCAAAATATCTGTCAGAAGGCTATGGACAAAACACCATACACACTTGTCTGTAATATTCAAAGTTACTGTAAGTGCTTTATACAAAATGTTACCACTCTTGCTGCTAAGGAAAAGACTGACCAGAAGGTGATAAATCTTCTTTGGCACTAACAAAACAATTCAGTAATTTCAAATACGTAATGTGTTGCCAAGAAGGTATATAGTAGATGCCTCACATGTAGGTGTGGGTGAAGTGCTTTTCCAAACAGAAATTAATGAAGACCACCCAGCACTGTAGTAGGAAACTCAACAATCATTAAGTAAGAAAAACTGGGTTTTGTCAATAAATAGTAAATGGGCACTGGCCTCTCCCCCTGGACCCTCTAAGATATTATTTTTTATGACCACTTTAAATTTATCACAGATCATGCTGCCCTGGAATGAATAAGAAAACAAAAAAATGGAAGGATCATTTGATACCTAAACACACAGGATTACAGATTTACAATGATAATAAAAATTATAGATTTATCTATTTATTTAAAAAAATAAATAAGTCCAACACCAAACTGTGTGCCAAAAAATTAATTAGTCTAGTGCTTAATATATATCTTCATGCAAATCCTCTAAGTTCCACCACCATGTGCCAATAATATTGCACTCACCAACCAAACATGACCTCTTACTTAAAAGAAGGTCAATTGCACTTTATATCATCAGTGTTTACAGTCTCAGTGGATTTACTTTCTATATTCTCCCCATTTTTCAATTCCAAATCAACATAGGTCAAAAGAAGAAATTGTCATGGTGTAGTATATTTATTAAAATCAGTTATCATGTAAACAACAAGGGTGCACTCACATTTGCTGGTGCGCAATCTTTGGCACCAATACACTCAACTATACTGCACCACCGGTGCCAGCATGCATTCCAATAGCCGGAAATGGAAGTGAAGTCAATGGTCACCAGGGATTTCTGGAACAGGGTATACTCCTACTAGAAAAAGCTTGACAATTGAACATAAACAGGAGCTTCAGTCCAGAGGAAAACATTCATACACCAGCCAAATTTAAGTGTAATAAATATTAAAGTCCAATTGAAGTTTGAATTAAAATTTGCATCTTGAAATTTGGGGTGCAGCAAAATGATAATAATGTCTTGCAATGTATTTTTCTTTGTAAGGCATCCCAAGCTCTTGCATAAAATTGAGTGCTCTGCTGTTGGCTGTAGAAATGAATTACTGTTCTTTTCTGGAAACTTCTCTGCAGTGGTCTGACTTACTCCCTGCTTAGTCAGGCCTGCAGCTCTACAAAGAGCATAGTGGTGAGCTTTTTTAGAAAAAGATGCAGATGATACTGCAGCCTAAAAAGGGCAGTGTATCCATGTTTAGTGCTGTAATTGTGCATACAATTACAGTAATAAAACATATAATACATTTAATGTTATGATAATTTTATAATTATGTTTTTTGTCCATTTGTCAGTCTGTAGTAAAAAAATATTAGACATACATTAAAAATAAGCTTTTTTAGGAAGGCAAAAAGGTCAGGTCAATGTAATTTGGTCATGAATGGGTTGTAGTGCACTTATTTTTTTAAACACACCTATTATTCATCACTTTCGAAAGAGCAATGTGCAAAGTTTAGTAGCCTTAACCTACCAATAAAACATCTCCTTTTTATAACTTGTTTTGGCACAAAGAAACCCATATGTTTTATAATTGCACCTTGCACATTTGTCTTTTACCTTTCATTATCAAACAAACCAGAATATTTTCTTTTAGGAGAAACCATTTTTCAGTGTAAGAAAAATAAACAAAACAGCTAAATAAAATAGTAGGATTCTTTTTAAGAGCTGTTAGAAATCTCCCACAAACAAATTTGTGCAAACTGAGAAAAGTTAATAGCATGCCCTAGCCTAGAACCCACCGGTTGATAGGGAAGAGATGTGCTGATTATTGAAGCTAAAGAAGTACAGTTGTGTCCAAAATTATTCAACCCCCAATGCTGTAAAGGGGTTTAGGGACTATAGTGTACATTTGGAATTGTATTCAGAATCAAATCCTACAAGGACGTTGTAACTACCCAAATGCAACTAAAATGACATCAATTGTTTATGTAATACAGTAGTAAATGGTTCTTATGTGGTTTCTTCATTGCCACAATTATTCAACCCCTTAAAGACTACCACTCTGAAGAACAGAGGTTCATACAGGTGCTTTCCATCAGGTATTGAAAACACCTGTGGATGTCACCGAGCAGCAATCAAGCATAATAAGCACCAATTAGGCAGCTTTAAAATGACTGTGATACTCAGCTCCTTCTAGACATTTACTGGTGTGGTTACAAACATGGTGAAGGCAAGAGAATGGTCCAGGAAGACAAGAGAAGAGGTGATTTCTCTTCACAGGAAGGGCAATGGCTATAAGAAGATTGCAAAGATGTTAAACATACCAAGAGACACCTTAGGAAGCATCATTCGCAAATTCAAGGCAAAGGGCACTGTTGAAACGCTACCTGGTCGTGGCAGAAAGAAGATGCTGACTTCGACTGCTGTGCGCTACCTGAAGCGTAGAGTGGAGAGAAGTCCCCGTGTGACTGCTGAGGAACTGAGAAAAGATTTGTCAGATGTGGGTACAGAAGTTTCAGCCCAGACAATAAGACGCACACTGCGTAATGAAGGCCTCCGTGCCAGAACTCCCAGGCGTACCCCCTTGCTGTCTCCAAAGAATAAGAAGAGTCGACTGCAGTATGCCAAAAGCCATGTGGACAAACCACAAAAGTTGTGGGATAGTGTTCTGTGGACTGATGAAACAAAATTAGAACTGTTTGGGCCCATGGATCAACGCTATGTTTGGAGGAGGAAGAACAAGGCCTATGATGAAAAGAACACCTTGCCTACTGTGAAGCATGGTGGAGGGTCAATCATGCTTTGGGGCTGTTTTGCTTCTGCAGGTACAGGGAAGCTTCAGCGTGTGCAAGGTACCATGAATTCTCTTCAGTACCAGGAGATATTGGATGGAAACGTGATGCAGTCCGTCACACACCTGAGGCTTGGGAGACGTTGGACCTTTCAACAGGACAATGATCCCAAGCATACCTCCAAGTCCACTAGAGCATGGTTGCAGAGGAAAGGCTGGAACATTTTGGAGTGGCCATCGCAGTCACCAGACTTAAATCCGATTGAGAACCTCTGGTGGGACTTAAAGAAAGCAGTTGCAGTGCGCAAGCCTAAGAATGTGACTGAACTGGAGGCCTTTGCCCATGAAGAATGGGCGAAGATACCCGTAGATCGCTGCAAGACACTTGTGTCAAGCTATGCTTCACGTTTAAAAGCTGTTATAACTGTAAAAGGATGCTGTACTAAGTACTAAGATTGAATGTCACTTGGGGGTTGAATAAAACTGATAATGCTGTGAGCACAGAAAAGACATTTGTGGTTATTTCATTATAACTGTTATGTTATATTTGTCTGACCTACAAGTGCCTCTTTAATGTAAATGTAAGCAAGATGACTGAATGATCAAAAGCAATGTCAAACTGGCCAAAACACTCAATTTCAGTGGGGGTTGAATAATTTTGGACACAACTGTACATAATTAGGTGGATGGCAATTAAAACCGGTCTTTGTATTTTAAAAGCTTCCCCTAAGGCACCAACAGTTACTTTCCAAGACAGTTTAAAAGTTATCCTCTGCAGCTTACTGCACCACATCCCTATATACATCTCTAACTTAACAAAACAGAGACAATTGTTTTCTACGGCAAAAACTAAAAAACATTGTGTATGATACTGTATGTGGTTTAATACAGTGACAGCTTAGCTGTATTAAAATCTCAGCTATATACATACTGTATGCTAAACAACATTAAATGTAACTTCAGAATAGACACTAATTGATTCCATTGTCTTCATCATATAAATGGTGTGTTAAAACTATGCACCTATCCTTACTTTAGATTTGATATAAATAACTATGAATACTTTATATTTTTGTCTAGGTTATCGCTGTCTGTACTCAGCATAAACCACAGGTGTTTCAGTTCCATGTCCATACCTACTTTACAGGATTGTGTTTCCATGGTAACCATTAAGCTGAATATATGAATGACTGGGCGAATGTGTAAAAAGCTAAAAATCATTGTGATAGATATTATTGGCATATAGCAATGTTTCCCTAGGGACACAAGTAGGATATGTTTTCAAACTAAGTTAGACACTTAAAAATTAGCCCTGCTCTAATTTCGATTAAACTAATTATATGTAAATGTCCTCATGAATATGCATTTGTAGAAAATAGCTTCATTGATCTAAAACTGTGCCACCTGCAATAAAAATGACTAGAAGAAAACAAACACTCCAGAACTTTTAGATGACAGTACAGCTCAAAAATCAACTTGGTAATTGCACCTATACTTACAATTATTTGTTTGCAGGTTGTTGTAGAACAATTTAGCATAATTTTGAACATTTATGGGTTTATATTGTTAGAAATTAATCATCTGTAACATGCCTCATGTTTTAGGCACATTATAAAAAAAACAAACTAAAGGTTAATTATTTAAAAATATTGCACGGACATTTGTGTGACTGTCAATTCAACAAAATGAGCTTTACATGTTTCTTATTAAAACTGTTCTTTGTCGTATGAATTATACAAAGCACGGCACCTATTCTCTGAGCTTTGAGTCCATGTTAACTAAATAGTATTATGCAGTATTTTTGTTGAAATTCATTCCATTCTGCCTTATTTCAATGCAGACATTCTGAACACACCATATAACTCCTCAGAAACGTAGCTTGTTTTATGAAAATATGTTTTATACCTATGAACATCGCAGCACTGTAGCTGTACTGTTTATTCAGCAATACATTTTTAAAACATCTTAAATACCAGATACTTTCTCCCTCTCCCTGCCCAGGCAATTTTTTAGATTTCAGTGCTGTCCCACTTTGAATGACAATTACTCAGTTATGCAACAGTGTACCCAAATACAATGTTTATTATTTTTTTAGACAGAGAGCACTTTCTTTTGGTGCTATTTAATCACCACTTAATGAAAAAATACCAAACATTAAAAAAACACATTTTTCTTTGTTTTGGTTTAAAATTTAGCAAATAAATAATCTTTCTTCATAAATTTAAGCCAAGGTGTATTCTGCTACATTTCTTTGGTAAAAATAACTCAAATCAATGTATATTATTTAGTCTGTGTGAAAAGTATAAAGTCTACAAACTATGAAATATATATTTTAAAATTGATCATTTATGATGTATTGATGGCCTGTCTACTTTCTTGAGACCCTACAATGCCAGGACAGTACAAATACCCCCCAAATGAACCCTTTTTGGAAAGTAGACAACACAAGATATTTAGTAGGAGGCATTGTCAGCTTTTTGAGTTTTTTGTCACAATTGTTTGGAAAATGAAGAAGTTAAATAAAATAGCTTTTTTTACACAATTCTTTCACAGTTTTTACTACTACTGTCATCAGAGCAATACATACAGTCATTATATGACCGTATTAGCAGTGATCAGGGATACTGATTGGTGCCAGTACATAAAAAAAAATAATAATACTTTTTATAAAATATTTCAACATTTTTTTTCCTATTTTAATTTTTTTTACATATTGTGACTGGAGCAGTGCAGTGTTGCCATGTACTGTAGTGTGACCCTGTACTGCTCTGGGTGTTTTTCTTTACACTATGATTGCTTATAACAGTGATTATCACGGTTATAAACAATCATTTTTCTGAAAGGTATCCATTCATGTCGCATTATGTACATTTGTGACAGCTGTGATTGGCCACAGCTATCACATGGTACATGTGTACTGTGATTTGCCCTGTTTGCACCATGTGATCACTAAGACCAATCACAAAGATCACAGTAGTACACAATAAATGGCTATGAATGAAAGCTATTCATTGTGTACATTTGATATATAATTGCTGTAATTGTTCACAATTGCCGGGGTTGGCCCAGTACAACGAGCAGTCATCCTCTGTGCCCAATCGACACAGCAAGTGACAGACCGCATGACTGCCAGGACATCATATGACATTCACCCAGAGTAATAGTGCTCCCACTCAGCATTTTTATTTTCTGGTTAATAAATATACTAGCCAAGATGACTTCTCAACCCAGTATTTTAAACGTTCAACACCTACTCACACCACATTTTCTTTGGGCCTGCACCTCAATATCTTTTTCTTCCTGGGACTAATAGAACTCAAGATAAGCAAAACTGTGCACAATATATTCCTATCCAATGTAGTCCCCAAAAAAGGCAGAAGCATGAAATCTAAGGAGCTGTTCAGTATTCACCAGTGCACTCTGCAAGGGTTGATGGACTCTGCTGCAGAACAGCTGCCAGGTTGCTGCCCTCAGATACACCTGGACTGACAACAGCCGACAGCTGGTAGAAATGATTAAAGTACAGACGTGAGAGGCAAGATTGTGGTCAAAGACAAGCAAGTGATCAGGGCAGACAGCAGACAGAAATAATAATAAATAAACAGACGGTCAGGTCAAGCAGAAGTCAAAATCATAGATGAGCAAGCCGAGTTGTCAGCTTGAAAATTAACCTAGAACTGGAACTCAGGATCAAGCACAGCTGCACTTTGCACCATATCCCAGCAGATGAAGCATGGGAGTGTTTAAACATGACAAATATATTCTACACTCTGCAAACGTAAAAAACAGAAAATAAAGTTCAAACTACACCCTTGAAAACAATATCCCAAAATATAATTAACAGTAAATGAAAGAAAAAAAAAACCCAATAAAACACAAAAATGGGGGCCCAACAGCTAGCAAGAAAGTTTACTTGTTGCTGATACAAGGGGTGCTAAGAAGTCTATAGAACTGTCAACATGGGGAGGGGGTAGTCAGTATTTGTAGCTCATCACTACAATCCACAATAAGGCATGGTATCTCTCTCTCAGAAATGTCAGCTCCTTAACATTTCCAACACAGACTGACATTATGGCTGCTGTGAGCCCAACCTTTTTTGATGGTGAACCTGCAAAGTTTTTGGTCAAAAAGTTTGTGATTCGTGAACCCAAAGAACCCTGGGAATTAACTACAAACACAATCCTATGGTAGCTTTCAACCGCAACTACAACCATAATAATAAAAAGAATAACAATACATGTTTGTATCAGAAACTGCAGTGTATTGTGAGTGTAATTTACAGATATATACACATACATTATTGTAAAGGCCATATGCTATGGGCTGACATATTGACACATAGTTGACCAGGCCAGCTACATTTTATATATCAAAGGAGAGAGTAATGGCCCTGCTATGTTAATTTTATGCAAGAGGCAAATTCCTTATCTTATCATTTGTGGACTGACCTGTTTATGGTTGGTTACCAAATTAACCTTTTACAAGGGGTTGTAAAATGCAGATTAGATATGAAAAGGGTCTTAAAGATCCAGGGAGCAGTTAAATGTTTATGTCCTTGTTTGTGGTAAATTAATAAGGGTACATTGTTTACACTAATTTAGGATGATAAAGAATGTGATTTGACCATACAAGAAGTATTTAATGGTGGTAATTAGACTTGAGATTGGACATGTATGCTGGATGGTGTAGTGTATCTATGCTTACTATGAATCATTTTAAATGGGACTCTAAAGGCTGCTGTTGGTTGTAATATTTACAAATACTCTGCTGGATTTTGTTATCTCTTGCAAGTACCTTGATGACTGTTCTGGAACCCAATAAATGTCTATCTCTGGGAAAGAGCCTTGTTGCTGCAGAGATTTGTTTTACAATAATAATTATTAATCATCATCCTTTATATACTGACAACCAAAACCAACTACTTCCAATACACATTGAATATTAATTAATTGTGTGACTCATCTTGCTAACACAAAAAGGTCCTAACTGTCTCAATGTTTCCTCATGTGTGATGATGGATTATGGTACCTCAACATCCATCCAGAATAACATTGTATAGGGGGGACCATTTAGGCTGTTCAGTTTATAATTACCTAAAAGTGTACTGTATGTCTCACATACAAGGGGAATGTATGTACATGCATCTAGTGCCTCAGTTGCATCTCAGATCTGTATTTGTGAGTTAGTTGAAATTGCACCTTAAAATAGGAATGTAAACAATAGGCTAAAAGATCTGCTACATCTACCTATGGAAGCTCTGAAAATGAACCTTCACTACGGGAACCAATATGATCCCCCAATTCATTTTTTTTCTTTTACAATGCATTTTATTATAGAAAACACAACATCAGAGAAACAGTCATAAACAAGATCACTGACCAACAAAAATGAGACATAAAAGTTTTCTGATGAATAGTACCATGAATGCACTGAAGTATAAACAAGGAAACAAGCTCAGTACACTCAAGTACACAAGCGCAGTATATGAGGAAGTAAAATAAAACATGTTAATTTGCAAAAATGGCAGGCAATTTGAAACCAATGAATTAGTAAACAAAGAGCCAAGATTATCACAAAGTCCACAAACAGAGGGGAGAAAAAACAACACACGAAGCCTCACTGAGTGTACATTGGTACTCCACACCCAGGTAGATACAATATTGCTGGTACGGTTCTTAGAGAAAGAAGTCACAATCAGCGCAAATATCATGAAAACTGGCAGAACAGAGAAGCGAAAAGGAAGAACGAAGAAAGAAAAGACAAAAAAAGGGCTCCAGGGGATCGCGACGGAAAAAAAATCTTATATTGACAAAAGGAACTGGACAAATCTAGAAGGTTTGGCTATATCAAGCCAGGGGCGTCAGATCTGCAGAAACTTTGTGTGAGTGTCTAATAGCATAGCTGTCAGTTTCTCATTAACCATTATAAAATTCATCCGATTTTTGACTGCGTCGAAGCAGAGGAGGGGGGTCTTCCAAGCTCTCACGATCGTTAATTTGGTAGCCATGAATAGATGTGATGCCAGCTGCCACTCAGGAAGAAGCAGACCCACTAATGGTTTAAATAATTGCGCCTTGTATGGGTTGCACTTAATGTTTGTGTGAAACATAGTGCGGAGAAGGGCATAGACCCTAATCCATAATCTGAAAACCTTAGGGCAAGTCCATCAAATAAGGGCTATGGTGCCCGTTTGTTGGAAACCCCAAAAGAAAGTCGGGGGGGTATGCAGGAATAAAACGAGCCAGATGGGCAGGTGTGTAATACCATCTATAAAGGACCTTATAGGCATTTTCTAAAATAACAACATTCCTTTAGAATGTTTAGACAATGCCTGGGTCATGATCCACCAGTCTTGCTGATTTAGACTTCCCCTGAGTTCCGACTGCCAATGCTGGTGGTAAGATCAAACCGGGGGGCATTCTATATAAAATTATAGCGGAGTAAACAAGAGAGGTTAAGCCTGGAGCATGAGGTCTATGTCTACAGAGACTTTCAAAGGGAGTCAGCCTGTAGGGTCCTAGATGTGCCTGTATCAGTGTATTGATAAAGTGTCGGAGTTGAAGTTAGCCAAAGTGCTGCCGCAGCCGCAGCAGGACATCATAAGAGGAATGCAGAGTCTCAAAGGTGAGTATTCGGGTTTGAGAGAGAAAAGAATGTACATCGTGGAAGCCGTGGGCTAGCCACCATGCAAACTGTCCGGGATTGTCATGCCCCGGGGAAAAAATTGGATTATGGCGCAAAGGCAGGTGGGTGGAAATGAGACCAGCGGAGTATTTAATAGAATCCCGAAGCGTGTGTGTCAACATTGGACCAAGAGGAGAAGGGGCTATGAGTAGGTGGAAGCCACGGCAAAGAAGAGAGTGGTATCGGGTGGGAATCCTCACTTGTTTTTTTTTTTTTTAATGTCATTTAATTCTGTGAAGACTGAATGGAAGTAATTGTTTAAAATGTTTGCTACATTCAGATCACCCTCTGTAAGTATTGTACCTGTACATCTCTTTGGGGCACAGTGTGTGTGTGCATGTCCGCCCACCAACTCCCTGTGCAATTAGACACAGCAGGACTTTGTCAGCAGGTCCTTTCATGATGCATGGCCAGTCACAGCCCAAAGCCCTGTGTTGACAAACAACACAGGGCTCTGTATTGAGGGAAAAACTTTGTTTTTTCTCCCTGCAAAGCAGGGAGAAGGAACAAAGATATTTTTTGTAAAAAGCAGCACATAATACAAACATTAACACTTGTTAGGCACACACTTAATCTCTTGACTACCCCAAGAGGTTAACTCCTTCCCAGCCACTATCATTAGTACTGTGCTGCCTAGTATTACACAAGACATTCTTTAGCATTCAGCAGTGTCTGTCCCCTTTAAGGCCAGGGACTTCCTGTTTGCTAACTTGGGAGGAAGTGACCTCATCTCTTCAGACTGAAGAAATTCTACTATGCGAGTAGATGTGGGATGCTGTTCCCTCTTCATATATGGGCTCGATTAGACCGCCAAAGTCTGTAAGTACCCCTCCTATGTACTGAGGAATGTTATGCATATAGCTAGGTAGTTAGATATGTACTCATGTCTGTTTATTCTGTTTGTATTCCAGTTTTACCACATTCATTCACATTCACACTTCATGTACTATGGTCACATGTTATCAGTAAAAGTTCATCGGTTATCAATCATCGACTCGTTACTGTGTGGACATCAAAGGTTATGCTGCCTGTTATCCTCTGTAACCCTTTCATAACTGCAGAGAAGGCAGGACAAGTACTATTGTCACTGATGATGTCAATGTGAGTTAGTCAGTTCCCACCCAGTGTCAGTTAGTGTCAGTTTGCCCACCGCACTATCACAGTCCAGCTATAAGTTTCTTATCACCTTCATTACTAGCATTAAAAAAAAAAACCTCAGTATATATACCGTAGTTTGTAGATGCTGTAACTTTCACACAAACCGATCAATATACACTTATTAGGATTTTTTTTTACCAAAGATATGTAGCAGAATATACTTTGGCCTAAATTTATGAAACAATGAGTATTTTTTTATTGGATATGTTTTATAGCAGAAAGTGAAAAAAAAATGTTTTCTAAACTGTCTTTTTTTGTTCATATAATAAAAAATAAAAAGCCCAGTGGTGATCAAATATCACCAAAAGAAAGATTTATTTGTGTAAAAAAAGATATACATTTTGTTTGGGTTACATGGTGGCACAGTTGCCAGTTAAAGTAGCATAGTACTAAATAGCAAAAAATGGTCATGAAGAGGGTAAAACTTTCCGAAGCTGAAGTGATTAATAAATACTTTGTTTTTAAAATCAACTGATTAAATATTCATATAACTACTTTCTGTGTGTTTTTTTTGTTTTTTTTTTTACTCTCCATTTAGCACACAAAATACTTTATGCTATGTTGTCGGTTGACGATTACTGCCTGTGTTGTGTGTTTTGATTTAAGTTCTTCAAAAACACAAGGAAACGCATACAACATTGTATTTTACACATCAGTATTTTGGATTTTTAAGTTATAGTTAAGATATGTAATTAGTTTTTACTTTTTACCATTCAACAGTGAAAAGGAATAGTAACAGAGCATTTAACAAACTGAACATCTGGGCCCTGTTTATATTAGCTAAACAGTGATATATTTTTCAGCCTAATGTACTCCTTTGTAACAGTATTAGACACTATGGGGAGATTTAATAAAACTGGAGCACTCCGAATCTGGTGCAGCAGTGCTTGGTAGCCAATCAGCTTCTAAATTCAGCTTGTTCAATTAAGCTTTGACAATAAAAGTTAGAAGCTGATTGGTTTCTATGCACTTCTGCACCAGATTTTGCACATTCCATGTTTAGTAAATAACCCCCAGCACTAACTAATCAAGTTATTACTTTAAGCGTCATAGCTACACAGATTGATCAGATGTGTATACCTCTTTTATTCTGTTTTGCATACATGTCTTCACTCCCTCTTGGAATCTAGGAAAAAGGAGATGATCTGTAGGACTGTCTGCAGGTATATTAGGAGTAATAGAACCCCAGAAGTCTATTCCATCTTTGGACTATGGAGTGACACTTCTTTGCCAGTGAGGCCATTGTGGTGATTGCATTTGTCCAAATGTGGCATAGAGGAGACCTTAGTTTACTGGATGTGTTGTTTTCCACTTATTAGTTTTAGGTAATTGTCACCATTGTTGTAGCCTGAATGTCTATAAAATTGGGTGGTTAGCCATGTCACCCAGATACTTTATCTGTATCATTTCCTCTTCCATCTTTTTCAATTCTTCCTTCTCATTTTCAAACTTATTGCAAATAATGATGATATTTCTATTCTTGTGATTGTGATTTCCCATCTATAATGATCTCCAACAGAAACATGGAGGAGAGTAAAGATTACCAAACCCAGATCAATTTTCCTGTTGAATTAGACAAAATTTTGCTGTGGATGGACCTGTCAGCACCTCAGATATGAGGCCTTATAAAGAAAACAAGTAGTCTTACTTTTTAACGTTAGTATAATAATTTTTAATTAAAAAAATCAAATTTAAAACATTTTATGGTGTCCATTTATGAAACAGAGAAAAGCCGAGATCCTGGTGATCACAGTTGATCTCTCAGGTGTGCTAGTTTGTGAAGCTGAGGTGAGGAGCAGAGAACATTTTCTCCACTTCTCATCACAGGACACACCCTTCTGTCATTCACTTTTACAGAGCTGGCCAAGGTTATGAAGGTGAGATATAAAGATCTCACTGGCCATCTCTTTAAAATATCTTCATCCCAGATTCTCCAGCCAAGAGCTGGAGAAGCTTGGTGAGAAGCTGCTGTGATGTGAGGAAGAAGGCTTCTTTCTTCCTAATATCAGCACCAATGGGGTTAAACATTGATATACATTATAACTATATATGTTTATATATAGTGTACAGTATATCAGGGGCGGACTGACCATTTGCAAACTCGGGCACTGCCCGAGGGTCAGGGGTCAGTAGGGGGCCCCATGAGATGCCCCTGGTACCTTTTTCATAGGCTTTTTTGAGTTTGGGCAAGGACACAGGGGCCCCATGATCTCCCATTGCCCGGGGGCCCCATGAGTTGTCAATCCGCCCCTGCAGTGTGTGTGTGTGTATATATATATACAATATATATATATACACACATACATACAGTATAGTTTTAGTGTAATGTCATTTAGAACACATTCGCATCTGAGCAATGCATAATTCTTGGCAGAATTGCACAATTCTTGCCGCAATTCCAAAATGTGCTAAACTTGTGTTAAAATATACAGTGTGTTTTTGGGTGTCATTCATTGTTAATGCCACCCCAAATGCTGCATTGAAAAAACACAACACACCATGCCCAAAAACGTTCAATTTGGCTTTTTTGGGCCTTTTTAATGCACACTTTGGTGCAGTTTTTTAACAAATATTTTTTTGCTTTTATCAACACACATTTTTTAAAAATGTGAGTTGAAATTTTTATGTGCATTTTGGTACTTTTTAAACATGTATTTTGGCTAATTTTTTACCTGCATTTTTGTGTGTGTTCTGGAAACGCATGCAAAATGCATGTCATGTTTGCGGTGTCATTATTTGTTAATGGTACCCAAAAGTAGCTAGCAGATGTGCAGTTTGCCAAACTATGCATAAAAACCAAATCAAAATGCATTTTAAAAAAGAGCAAAAATACATGCTAAGAAAAGTGCCAAAATTTGCATTACAAACCAAACCAAAATGCATGTTAATTTAACCCTTGCCAAAATGTATGTTAAAGCTCCTAAATGTGTGTTTAGAAAAGCGTCAAATTGCACATTAAAAAAACCCACATCAAAATGCGTGTTAAAAAGTGGCAAAATGCATGTAAATAATGCTGAAATGCCAATAAAAGGGAGCCAAAATGCACATTTAAAGATTGTGCCAAAATGTGCGTTAAAAAGTACCAGTGGTCAGTGCTTATTATTTTCATGTACTTGCATGGTCTATAGATTCAGCACTTTTAAAGTCTCAATGTTTTGAAACAATGTATAGAGATTAGAAGGAAGTTGTCTCTCATGAATGACACCATGAAAGCTTAACACCCAGAGTGTGGAAACTGACCAAATGAGAAGAAGCCCTGTTTTCTGACAATTTAGTTTTCCTTGTAATAAGTTACTGTGGAGAAACCTCTTCCACTCAAACTTCCACCAATGCCTTCTTCTCTTTACATAAGTGGCCCAAGTCCTGTTTACTACTTTATTATTGTCATCTAACCTCAAGTGTTATGAGTTGAAATAAGATGCAGTTTAGATGCTTTTTATTCATCCTTACTTTTTCCACCTCTAACTTTGGAATTTGGTATAGTAATCACTTTCACCACCACCATGAAAGACAACGCTATTGCAAGAACTATATTCCTCCTCAGTAGTTCTCTAGTAGTATCTCTTTTTAAATTCCTCTTTGGGTTCTTGGGTATTTTTACTAAGATTCACTAGTTACTTTGTTACATCTTGTTGTTTCTGCTATTAAGCAACAAAATTGTTGTTACTTTTGCCTCATGTTGTTATTGATTTTTATCTCTGTAGCAACTGGCAGCCTGATTGAGTTTACCAATAAGCTATGTTCTCTGTTTGTGAACAGGACCTTTGTCTTGATGCTTTTAACACTAGTATACTTAAATTGTTCACCTTTACCAGAAACCTTCCTATGCAGATAAGGGGCATAGGATAATAACAAACTGTGTGTCTCTGTCTAAAGTTAATTAAAACACTTGTTATAGGTGTAGACCATTTATGTAACTCATGAAACCTGCCTGGAATACTCCTGGGACATTGCTAGGACATTGCTAAGTGAGGCCTCGTCATTACTGCTCACTTTCACCATTACAGGAATGAGCTTTTACTCTGAATCAAATTCCCTCACATGCTCTTTCTCTCCCCTGATGCAGTAGCTCTGAACTCAGCGTCTGAGAGTTTACTCCTGTGATGGTGAAGCTCAACAGTAATGACTAGGCCACACCTAGCAATTCCCTGGAAGTTTTCCAGTCAGGCTTCAGGAGGTAGTATATAGCCTATACCTATAGCAAGGGCATTATTCAGCTTTAGTCAGAGCTGCACAGTTTGTTTTTATCTACAGACACCCCTTATCTGTATAGGTGAACTATCCCTTTAACTGCTTCCCAACCACCCTACAGGAGAATTACTGCTACAGGGCGTCAGGGCTGCACAAAATCACGTATATATACGTGATTTTGTATTTCCGGGTAGGGGGCACTTGCACCTCCCTACCCATGCCACCATTGGCAGCTACAGCTGTCGATCTCCTGGTCTTAGTTGGAGATTCCCCACTGGCACCCAGCGATTTGCTGAGTAACACTGACAGGGGAGAGGTCTGTATGTAAACAATACATATTGAACAACTGCTATTGCTAAAGTATTCCAAAAATATTACAGCAGATTATATGACGTAAAATCTAAGAATCAAAAGGAAGAGGAAGTACAAGAATAAGGAAAAGGCAGATATATTTAAAGGAAACCAGATTACATAGACTAGAAGAAAAAAGCTCAGTAGCTTTAGAAAAATTTAATATCACAAGAAGAAATTCAAGTAGCATTGAGGAGTACAGCAGCAGGGAAAATCCCGGGACCAGATGGCTATACAATAAGACACTTATTTAAGGAATTTAATGAACAATTAATTCCGAAAATGTGTTCATATATGAATGCACTAGGAGAAGGGGTAGATATGCAAAAGGAGTCATTAATGGTGCACATTACAATTATACCTAAAGAGGGGAAAGATCTGTCCCAATGTGCCAGTTACAAACCAATTTCACTATTAAATATTGATATGAAATTATATGCAAAAATCTTAGCGACCAAGATGAAAGATTTTATGGTGGAGTGGACATTTAGATCAGGTGAGATTTGTCCCAGGAAGAAAAGGAAGAATAACTGCCTAAAATCACTGCTTCTTCTGCAAAAGAGTAAGAAAAAGAAGTCCCCAGTGCTCTTCCTGTCGATAGATGCTGAGAAAGCCTTTGACAGGGTAGACTGGGGATTTATGATGGACACAATGGAGGTAATAGGGATAGGACCTAAAATTATGCAATGGATAAGAAACTTGCATAGTCATCCCTCAGCAGCTGTAAAGATTAATGGCTCATTTCACCATTGTTTCAAATGTATAATGGAACTAGGCAGGGATGCCCACTCTCGCTCCTGCTGTTCGTACTATTCTTGGAGTCATTACTAGCTACTGTCCAAAATAGTGTAGATATTAAAGTAATGTGGATAGGAGACATGGAACATAAAGTTGCAGCATATGCAGATGATATGTTATTCTACGTGGTAAATCCTAGGTTAACATTACCAAACCTAATGAGAATATTAAAATTTTTTGGAGAACTATCACATTTAAAAGTGAACCTCTCAAAATCGGAGATATTAAATATTAGTATCCCGAAGATAGAGAAGAAGACTTTACAAAATTAATTTCCTTTCACATGAAGAGAAAAATAACTAAAATATTTGGGAATAAAGTTAACCTCATCCTTTAAGAACATATCAGGTAAATTACATCCCATTAATAAATGAGATAAAGAATGAAGTGAGGAAAAGCCAAAAGGATCACTTTTCTGGGTTGGAAGAATAAATATGGTGAAAATGGTGATAGTACCAACAATTCTGTATAAATTTAATATGCTCCCAATATACTTACCAATGATATACTTTGGGACCTTAAAAAAATAATATTAAGGTATCTATGGGCGAAGAAAAAACCAAGAGTAAAATATGAAGTCCTGTGTAAAGATAAATTAAACGGGAGTTTAAATGTACCAGATTTTAACCCCTTGACGCCGACCAAATATGCAGCCTCTTGACGGCAGAGCTTTGACACTGAGGGGTTTATTTACTAAAGCTGGAGAGTCCAAAATCAGACTCCCTTCTGCATAGAAACCAATCAGCTTCTAACCTCAGCTTGTTCAATGAAGCTTTGGCAATGAAACCTGGAAGCTGATTGGTTTCTATGCAGAAGGGAATCTGATTTTGGACTCTCCAGCTTTAGTAAATAAACCCCTGAGAGTCCACATATTTGCCTACCATTTGAAAGCACATATACTGTATGCTAAGGGTGCGCACCCTGCTCGCTCCCAGCACATATGTCGGTGTCTCATGGAGAGGTCCCGATCTCCCCTTGTGACCACCCTGACAGTGAATCACGGCGGTCACATGACCCTAAAACCCCGCCCCGTCTCCCAGTGCCTGAAACCCCTTAAAGGGCCAGGAAGCGCCAGCGTGAAGAGGTTGAGAGTTATTATTATTCTGTATTATTATCATGGGTAGTAGAGTGGGTAAATATTGCACGAGGGAAAAGTTGTGTATAAATGGAAGATACACTAACTGGGACACTGTTAGATAAAATGATTTGGATTCCACAACCGTTTTAGATGTTTTCTGAAAACACAAGCACTTTAACATGGAATGTATTGAAAATACGGGATGCAATTCACCAATTCAGCAATTGGGATGGGATTACAATTCACCGTTGACACCACTTGTTGGAACAAATTTTTTCCCACCTGGGAAAGATGACATATCGGGAAAATGGATAAAAGATAGAAATGCACAGTTAAAGGATATTATGAAGAAGAGGGAAATATGTTCTTTTCAAGAATTGAAATATAAAAAGGAATTATTTTGTGTATTGGCTGAGTGGCGATATTATTAATTAAGACATTTTGTGGGGGCACTATCACAACCAGTAAGAGCAGTAGAAGATCTGTTTCCACTCGAGCAGATGTTGAGTTCGGGTGTTATACAGAAACATTATTTCTTGTATTTATAAGATACTTACTAAAATATCTGGACCTATTTCTCCACCGTTTTAGAGAAATGGGAAAAGGATTTTGGAACTCAATTAAATGAACAGCAAAAAAGTAAAATATTTAACTTTGCACACGGGGTGGTGGATATGAATGTTGTGGAAATTAACTATAAATGTTTGTTAAGATGGTATATTAAGCCTAGCGTGGCACTTAAGCAACAACCAGAGAATTCACCATTATGTTGGAGAGAGTGTGGGATAAAGGGAACTATGGTACATTGGAGTTTTGGCAGGAAATAGTACAACAAAAACAAGAGATCTTGAGAGTGAAAAAATCTTAAAAGACCCGTGGGTATGTCTATTTCATAATAATAATAATAATAATGATCAATCTATTAAATGCAGCAAAAGGACTGATCCCAAAGTTTTGGCAGGTCCAGGAGATTCCTAGAGTAAAAGTATGGATATATAGGGTAGAACATATTTATAGGATGGATGAATTATACCATAGTGGAGAAGATAAAATGGAAAAATGTAAAAAAACATGGAGGAGATGGTGTGATTTCAAAACCTCTAAGAGATATGCAGAATTGATGGGAGTGTAAAATACAGAGAAAGATAAATGGAAATATAAGGGCGTGATGGTTTAATTAACTGCTTCCCATCCACTCTATAGCAGATATACTGCTACAGGGTGCCACAGGTGTGTAAAAATCATGTATATATACATAATTTTGCATTTCCAGGTAGGGGGCAAGCGTGAGGCGAACCCTACCCACACTGCCATTCGCGGCGGCGGCTGTCAATCACCAGGTGTCGGCTGGTGATTACTCGCCGGTGCCCGGTGATTGCCGAGCATCTCCAATGGAGAGGAGAAATGTTTGTAAACAAAACAGATCTCCTCCCTGTTAGCTCGTGCACACTGCTTTGGATGGCTATGCAAAGCAGTGTGCTTACAGTGAAGCACACAGACACAGCACTGTAAAACAGCATACAGCACAAAATTAATCCTTTGATCGCCCCTCATGTTCACCCCTTCCTGCCCAGTGCCATTAGTACAGTGTCAGTGCTTTTTTTTAGCACTGATCACTGTATTGGTGTCAGTGGGGATGTCAGCGACTCCAAGTCAGATCCCCCATTGTCAGAATGCCTGCTGCAGTCCCGCTATAAGTCACTGATCGCCGCCATTATTAGTAAAAATTAAAAATGTAAAAAAATCCCAGTATATATACCTCCATTTGTAAACGCTATAACTTTAATGTAAACCAATTAATTTAGATGTATTGAGATTTTTTTTAGCAAAGACATGTAGCAAAATACATTGTGGCATAACTTTATGATGAAATTTGATTTTTTTACATTTTACTGGACATGTTTTATAGCAAAAAGTAAAAAATATTGTTTTTATTTGTGTGCAGTGTTGCATGACCGCAAAATCGTCAAAGTAACACAGCACCATATCATAAAAAATGGCCTGGTCAGAAAGGGGGGGTAAATCCTCATGACGGCAAGTGGTTAATGTTGCTGTTGGTGTTAACTGTTACAGTTATTTCACCACTGTTAAATATTGACATGAATCTGGAGCTGTTATTGCCATATCCTCTGCAATTTTTCTTTTTTTGTTTCAAAATGTTTTACTGCTTTACACAGAAAGTACAACTAAGCATAATATAACATAGTAATAAGGCAATCAAAGTAGCATTTATAACAAGAAACATCAAATAGGCTCATAAGTCTGAAGAGCAGTACAGTTGTCAGATTGCACACAGCAAGTACAAATTACAACTAGGAAAGAGGAATAACTTTGAATGCATGATTGTACAATGTAAGCATATTTGGCCCCATTGGCTTTGAGATAGCAGGACATCTGTCCTTATGAAAAACAATTAGAGGAAAACAAATAGATAAGAGTAATAGAAAATATAATAGAGAATAGGACAGGAGGAAGAATGTACAGGGGCGGGAGAGAGAGGGGAGAATGGACTGTGTTTTGGAAAGAAATGTCTCAATGCCCTAAATTGTCAGGAGTGTATGATCAAAATCTACAGACATATAATGTGTTATACATAGATTCCAGACATTACAAAATGTGTGCATGGAATCATGTAACAACACTGAAAGGTTTTAATTTTCCATGTTCCAAGATAATTTTGCACTTGACTTGTGACACAGTGGGAATGGCAGAGTTACATGCTTTGGCTAAGGGTTCTTTAGCAGCCATTGGAATAAAGGTAATACCATTACATTTAAATTGCTATCTTTTACAACCATCTGTTTTTAGATTAAGCAGTGCCTTTCAAGGATTTTTCCTGATGCACCCCCCCCAGGACCAGGTAGATCAATCCATATTGTTTAAGTGCAGTTCCACCAAAAAAAGTAGTAGGGTACCCATGCTGTTGCATTTCTATAACAGTGGGGAGAGGCACAAATTGCAAACACTTTGAAATTCTTGTATCACCATATACCAGCATACAAGAACCCTGTAGTTGGCCTCTATGGCTGTCAAATTAAAAGAACAGTGGGCTGTGTATCCCAAATTTGTACCCATTTATGTCGGTTAAGCTGTTTATTTAGATCTCTTTCCCAGTGTGTCACATATGGCAAGCCAAAGGACCTATGTCCTCCAGTATGAAAAAGTAGAAGTAAGTTATGGAATTGGCTCCCTTTATCAGGACATTGCAGAGGAAAAGATGTTCAAAACAATGAGCAGTTGGAGAGGGGTGTTCGGGGAGGTAGAAACAATGTAACTTTCAAACAGCGGTAATTTATGAATTTTTTTAAAGCATCAAATGGCAAGATACTACTGCAGTAAAGGAAGCCATATTCCTGTCACAGAACACATTTTAGCCAGTTACAAATTCTATGAGGTTCTTTGAACCCTGGAAGAATGCTTGGGTTATGCACTATGATAGCCAAGAGGCTCTGAGATGACAATCAGAGATCTAGGATTAATCAAGTTGTTGCAGCCTTTACAGTCACCATTGATTAATTTGTAGACAGCAATCATGTGTCCTCTCAAGCTTCTCTTCTCTAAGGTAAAATAATTTTGATTTGCTTAATCTTTCTTTGCTTGCTCATCCTCCTATTTTATCCAGGTTTTCCTGAAATGTTGCTACATCTTGTGTCAAAAGCATTTCCCTGCATAATTTAAAACAATAAACAAATACAAAAATGAATTCTAGCCTCAATGTCATTTCTAAACAAGTTAAACATTATTGGCCTAAAGACAGACCTCAAGGCAAACCATTCACATCCTTAATCATTTGCCATGACCCTCCGTACCCATTCCTGTAACCAGTTTGCTATCCACGTCCATGAACTTACCTCCACTCCAATAGATCTTAGTTTATGAATTAAGCATTTTTGGGGCATGATGTCAAATGCCTTTGAAAAAACTAGATAAATTAAGTCAACTACCTTCCTTTATCTAGATTACTGCTTCTTTCCTCATGGAATGTTAACAGGTTGTACTAACAAAGAGTGGCCTTTCACAAATCAATGGCAATTGTTACTTATAATACGATTTCCCTAACAAATTCTTTAATCGTGTCTCCTAGCATTTCTAAAAAACACCTTGCCCACTATTGATGTTAGGCTGACTGGCTTGTAGTTCTCTGATATACTGTACATCTAGACCCTTTTTTGAATATTGGAAACACATATGTTGTACATCAATTAGTCAGTACTACTCTAGTCATTAGGAATCCAAAATCTGGAAGCATTGCTTGGTTGTCTCTGAACCAAGAACCCTATGGACTTGTGGGTGTAAGCTTGGTAACTTGTTTATATTTAGCTTTTCTAGTCTGTTTTGGATCCTGTTTGTGAAAAAAAACATTTCTATTAGTATCACTGTTTATTCAAATAGTAATACTAATCCTTCTTCTTAACCACTTCCTGTCCGGACACTTTTACCCCCTTCCTGTCCAGGGCAATTTTCAGCTTTCAGCGCTATCACACTTTGAATGACAGTTGCGCGGTCATGCAATACTGTACCCATATGAACTTTTTACCATTTTTTTTAGACAGATAAAGCTTTATTTTGGTGGTATTTATTCACCGCTGGGATTTTTATTTTTTTTGCTATGTAAATGAAAAAGTCCAAAAATTTGGAAAAAAAGTGTTTTTCTTATAAAATTTTGCAAATAAATAATCTTTCATCATAAATCTTGACCAAAATGTATTCCGTTATATTTTTAGTAAAAAAAAAAATAAGCCAAATTAGTTTATAACCAAAAATTATCATTTTTAAACATTTTTTTACATTTTTATTTAATTTGTTTATATTATTATTTATGTTTTTTTTTTTATTACATACTGTCACCCTAGCAGTACAGTGTCACCGTGGTGACACTGTACTACTTGTGGGAGGTGATGATTTTTTTTTTTTTTTTTACAGTGATTGCATTTACACCCATATAGAATGTAAAAGCAATCATTTCTCTTTCTCTCTGTCTGCATTCTTGCAGCCATTGAGAAATACTGAGTGAGCTGTGATTGGTCACACCTTGTCACATGGTACAAGGCTGTTGTGAATAGCCTTGTACCATGTGACCTCTGTGTATAAAGTGAAGAAGACAATTATCTGTGTTCAAAGTTCCATTTTCATCATTCATAGAGCCTACTTGTCATGTCCTTACCTTTTTACTGTTGATATATTTATAGAACCTTTATGGGTTTTCCTGCTTTCTGGAACAAAGTTTCTCATAATCAATTTGATTGCCTTCTTGCATTTCTTATTTAATTCCTCGCATATGCAGAAGCTGTTCCTTCTGTTTTGTATGACAGCTAGTGGAGTGATTTCATATTGTTTTAGCTTCTGATCCTGAGTGTGGGGATACAGAACTAGCATATATGAGTGGATTTTCACTTTTTTGAACATTTTAATAAACATAACATTTTGTTATGTGCCTCCTATCTTACAAGATTAACTGCTTTATGGAGGTCCTATATAGGAGTTTTCAAAAGTTGTTTGCTGTTTTGGAGGTTAGGCTTAAAAGCTTAACTGGATGATCTCACTTTTAGCATGCTATATTTGGTCAATGTAGGAGGGTGAGTGCACTGCTGCAAGGGGAGTGATTGGGATGTGTGTGAATCAGGATTCCTCCTGTTTAACCCTGGATATGCTGATATACATGATGCCTGCATAGGAAGATATAACATTGTCTGGGACCTTAATAATGTGCTTTTACATTAAGAGGTCTACAGAGGAGGTGAGATTTTGGGCTGGCACTGGTTGGAGTATTTGCACAATTGCTTTGAGCAAACTGCACACTATTTGATTTGAGTTACAGATTCACCTGAACACCATGTGGACTCTTGGACTACACATGCATATCATTTATTAACCGAACTTACAATTTACAAAAACACTGTACTAAATGCACAGACTTCACACCCTCCCTATTGACCCTGTGGGTCAATATTTGCACCTTAGATGAAACTGCACACCTAATGGCAATTTTGAAAAGTAAGTCAAAGATTTTCAAAATAAATGATGCCACCATAGGTACAGCAAAAAGATTTACCTGTTTCCCTATGTCAGGGTCCTGTCCACAGCAGGAGTTCTGGAAGATCTGGCACTTCTGCCAATACTCTACATGGCCGCAGAAGTACACATCAGCCTCAGTCTGGTGCCAGACGGCCTTTATAAGGAGGCTCATCACTTCCTCTGGTTGCTGGATGATCTCTAGCTCCCCATGCCCTGTTCCTGGTTTCTATTTCCTGTGTTCTGACTTGTGATCTCCTGTTACCGACTCGGCTTGCTTCTGGACCTGTCTACTCTGATTTACCCCTGACCTGACCTCAGCTTGGCTTACGGATACCCTCTATCTCGCTCCTCTGTGAATGACCTTGGCTTTCCCATCTGACTACATCCACTCTGATTCCCACCTGGTACCTGACCTTGGCTTAAACCGACATCCCAGTAAACATCCAAATCTTGGAAGGGCTTGCATACCACGTACAGGCGCCTCCTGTCTGCAGACCTATCTCCGTGCACCAACTGTGCTTCTGAGTGGACCACCAACCAGCACTCCTACAGACAACCTGTGCAACTTTGGGCCTGACTCCCGCTGTCCCACTCCCAGCGGAGTCCGGAACTTAGAAGCAAGGGAAGCCCCCTCCCCATTGGCCTCCGTCACCAGGTACGTGATACCCTACTGGGCCAATTCTGATATTCCTCTCCTATATGTAAAAATCATAATATTTTTGCTAGAAAATTACTTTACCCCCCAAACATTCTATATATTTTTAAGCAGAGGCCTGACAGAATAAAATGTTGGATGTTGCAATTCTTAATGTCACAAGGTACTTGCATAGCATTTTTTTAAACACAATTTTTTTTTGAAAATTTAATGAATTGTTGACTACACAAAGACAATATAATACACTTTTTTTGTAAAATATAAAAGATGATGTTATGCCAAGTAAATAGATATCTAACATCTCATGCTTTAAAATTGCATATGCCCATGGAACAGTACCAAATTACTGTACTTAAAAATCTCAATAGGAGATGCTTTAAAAGCTTTTACAGGTTACCATTTTTTGAGTTACACAGGTTGTCAGATGCTAGAACTATTGCTCTCGCTCTGATGTTCACGGCAATACCTCACACATGTGGTGCGAATACCATTTACATATGAGTTTACGATGAATACAGGCATTTGCCTTTGTACATGAGCATTGGGGAGGATTGGTGCTTTTCATTTTTGCAATATTTTATTATTTATTTTATTTTTTTACACTGTTGATTTAATTTGTTGTATCACTTTTATTGCTATCACAAGGGATGGACAACATCCTTTATGATAGCTGGGGCAGTGACAGGCCTCTATACTGAGGCATTTAGGGTCTATTAGACCCCAGGTACCTCCTCTGCCCTTATAAGCATCTGATCAAACTGAGAACAGTTTGATCAGATGCTTTCACAAGCCAGTAATTATATGTTTACATCCTGGTGAAACCGGAAATGGCAAGATCCTCATCACTTCTGGTTGCTTATACCATAGAGATGATGAGGGATGTTCCAGTCCTTGGTCATCTTTATGGTAACCCGGTGAAATCACAGGCTTCAGTCCTGGGCTCCCCGATGGGATGGGAGTGCCAAGAAAGGCATTGGAATGGGAAGGGAAGGAGGGGTAAAAGCAATCTATAAAAGTGCACCGTCAGCTGAAAAAAAAATACTGGGATGATGCTTGTAGTTGTAGGTATCATTCCAGTAAAACCACTGAAAGTTCAGGATGTCATATGACCTCCTATAGGTGGGAAGTGGTTAAAAAGCCTACTAATGTACTTAAAGTACCACATGTGATTTATTGCTGTTCCAATAAAATGATCGCCAACATAAAATTTAGTTGATTACACAATTTGATGGTTAGGGTGATCAGATCAAGTATATTTTGCAAAAGCATTAGAATGTATTAATTGGTGATCTATTCATTTAACTTTTTGCAGGTGAAAGATCTACTATACCATTTTGGAGAAATATGTATTTAAGAATCTTATTGGTTCCAAGCCAGTTCCAAGCAACTATCAGACCCCAGGGCTGGTGTATCTAATCCAATGCAATTGTAAATCAGTTTTTTTTGTAAGAAAAACTAAACAAGATTTTGGCATTGACAATCATATTAATGACATCTCTAATGAGGGCCATACACACAAAAAAATTAACAGATTTATAAAGATCTGTTGAAAATGCATGCAATAACGCCATCAATATATCAAAATATTTCCCCCAATTGTCGACATATTAACATCATAAATGGTGTGTTTTTTGGTGATCTGCACATGCACTGTATATTTTTTTTAACTGTTTTCGATCGATTCCACTACTAAAGTTTAGAAAATCTTTTTGGTTCAAAATGTGCAAAATTATAGTTTTTTTTTTTTGCCATACAACTTTGCATTTAGATAATCAAAATTAGCCCACTAACATTTCAAACAAAAGTCGAACAACTGAGCTCATGGAATGGAACGATTTTCAAAACATGTATGGCCAGCATAACAGTAATTCCTGAAGTCCTGTTAGAAGGCACTTTGGTCATTTTCATAACTATCAACAACAGGACCTATCATTTAAGCAATGGATAGGATTCGTCCTATCCCATTCTCTGGACTAGAGATTTTTTTCAGATTGAGGCTAGATATTTTTATGATTTGGAAACTACTTTCAAGCCTGCACTAAATGATCAATTGAGTTTTGTTCCTTCTCTTTGATAAAATGTTACTTATATTACAGAGTAGCTAATGTGGTTATGTATATTGGTCTCCATGTTATGGGCTTAAAATGACCTTGTCAGTATGGTGTGCAAACTATTGTAAACACAGCCTGTAAAGGTAGAAGATAGATACTTACCATTCTGGCATCTCCTGTACTTAAAGTGTGCCCTGTTGCCAATCTCCAGCTGCTGCTAGTGTTGTGCTTATGGGCATGTTTATGACTGTTCCCCTCCACACTTTGATTTCTCCTACCATCCGGAATTTACTACACATGGAAGGAATAGATACTTGCAGGAGCTGTAGATCAGCAACATAGCAGGGTTTTAACATATGAGCTACTGGAAGGCTACAAATGTTGCTTCTTGATTTACATGCCATGGTCAGTTTTGGTTTTGAACCCTTGCTGATAGGGTTACATTAAGTCCCATAGTCCTTGCCCCTCTTCACACTGTAAAAAAAAGAGTTTGAAAAATGTCACTGTCCATTCTCACCACACTGCACATTGGCATCTATGCCCTTCTCTCCAAATGGCCACCAGCCCACTTCCTGTGAGCTCTGGATGTCATGATTACACACCTAGGGGGTGCATTATAATATAACCAGAACAATCAGGAGAATGGGGCTCATGAGTGCCTTTCTCAGTAGTATCAATACCATGTATTGCTTACATTGTAGGAGAAGAGGGAGAACCCCTGCATGCGGCGTGCCAGATGACCAGTAATGTAGGTATGTTCCAAAGGTGTGTGTTCATGAGGGATGCGAACCTGGAGGCTGCCCAAGCTGGAGTTAGGCATTAAGGATGAGATTTCCTACTTTAAGCAGACCACATTCTTTAATATATGAACTGGATATTAGATCATAACAAGCACTGCATAAATGCAATACCCTTTATGGTGGCACAGTGGCTAAATGGTTAGCACTTCTGCCTGGCAGTACTAGGGTCACTGGTTCAAATCCCAACCACGGCACCACCTGCCTGGAGTTTCCATGTTTTGCCTGTGTGGGTTTCCTCCCACACTCCAAAGACATGCTGGTAGGTTAATTGGATCCTGTCTAAATTGACCCATGTATGTATGAATGTAAGTTAGGGACCTTAGATTGTACACCCCCTGAGGGTTAGGTACTGATGTGAAGGTACAATATATATGTAAATTGACGGCACTATATAAGTAACTCAAAATAAATAAATATCCATCTCTACAAAATTCTCATTCCTGTAACTCTTGTTACATGAATTGCAGCAAATTCCTAAATAAGCTGATAATTATTGTGCTAAAGACAATAGGAAATTATCTTATTCTAGGAGTGATTTTGCATAGAACTGCAGAAATAAAAACATTGTTTTAACATTTATTCTCTAGAGAATATGTACTGAGAAACCTACTCAAAAACTAGTGCAAATTCTCATGAGAAACAAATAGGTCAATATTTTTCTCCCCTGTTGTTAAGGTCTACCCAGTGCGAAAAATCCCATCGTCTGACAGGACTTCAGGAATGCAATGTTAGCAGTAGAAAATTTTGTATGATGCTAATCTTAGTGTGTATTAGAAATTTATTTTTTGTGTGTAGCCAGCTGAACTATGTTTTTTTATTATCTATTTCAGTAATGACTGCAGCAAAGAGAGGGTACAAATCACAAAATATAAAGTAACAGTGGGGTAGATTTACTAAAACTGGTGCACACAGAATCAGGTGCAGCTTTGCATTGTAGCCAATCAGCTTCAATTAAAACAAACTGTATATAGTGAGCGCTAAGAGAAAAACTGGGAGCAGCTAGCACAAGTGGTGAATCCACTCCATATCACAATAAACATATCAAAACATAAGTGCACCGCTATATGAAAAAATAAGTGTACTTAATAACCCGAAAACTAAAAAACAATCAACCAATGAAGGTGAAATGTGATACAATAGCCCATGAATGTTGGTACATATCAAGACACTAGGTATACAAGAAATATAATATAATACGTGCAACCTTTGATAATAGTGACTCAACCAACAGTCCAAATAAATAGAAAGAAGTCCTTTATGCAATGATATGCAGTGCACAAACAGAGGTGCTCAGTGGAATAGATGGCTGTAACCACATATAATATGAACCACAGTCCTAAGTAGAGTGAAGTGACATCCCAATGTGGAAAAGAGACATCCGTGAAATCCTTCATCACTATGCACTCACTGGAACTAAGGTAAAAAAGGCTTGTAATAAAAGATCCTCCAAGATATGTATATAGGTGTTGTATATAGGTGTTGCGGATTTTCCCCATCACCATCCTCCTCCAATCCATTTCAGGAAGCGTCCTGCGGTATCTAAGGTAACAGAATCTGGAGGATACGTGATTGCTGGCAGCGGGTGGTGGATAATGAAGTTCCTGAAATGGATTGGAGGAAGATGGTGATGGAAAAAGTCTTCGACTTCCGGGACATGTGGGCAGTGTACAGCTCTTTTTTCAGGACACATTACTGAAGGCCACGTACCAGCCCTGAGAGGAGAAAATATACATATCTTGGAGAATCTTATATTACAAGCCCTGGGGAAAATTTCTTTGCACAGTGCATATTTCCTTGCAAAGTGAAAAGTATGTAGATCAACTTCCATATCTCCACAGCCACAGCAAACATTATATTACTTTCAAAAGTCTGCACAGTAATAATAACAATATCAAAATCATAAAAGTTTAATTATATACAAAAGTACCTATAGGACACTATTGCCACTTTAAAAGTAATTAAAAACATCCCACATGAATATATACAATACCCAACATACATATATATCCATATGCGTTATGTAACTGTTGTTAAGAATCACAGGCCTCAATACATTTGTAAGAATTGTTATTGGAATTTCATGTCCCTGCCAGGTTAACAACCAAGTAAGCAATACAATAATACAGCAAGGGTCAGTATGTCCAGTATAACACACATAGTGGGAGGTGTCACAATGAAGAGAACGAATACAATTTGTAGTGAATGCAAAAGAAAAGCTTATCCCAGCAAAACATATCAAGACATTAAGTTCAGATGTGAAATAAAGATTTATCTCAACGAGATTTTTAAGTAATGGCCTTGAACCACTTGGGCTTGCGGTCAATCTGAAATTTTCCATTTTAAATACGGTAATAAAAATAATTGCATACCATTCTGAATCTCAAACTTAGATGACTGACCACTACAGTTACATGAGAAGATTATTAACATTTTGACAGTGGACAGTTTTCAGTCCAAAAACCTTAAAAATTACCATGTAAAACATTTGAATTAACTTGCCGTCTTTAGAAATTACAATTACTATCTTCTACATTGATATACATTACCAAATGGCAAATATACTGTTGTACTGTTTACACTTTCTAAAATCTCATACAGTAGAGTATTCTATGTGATGAGTATATGAAAGTAAACATTTTTATTTATTTATTACTACTTTTTTGATCATAGTTTGGGCCTGGCAATTGGCCTGAGCTTTAGGGTGACAAGATAATAACAGCAGTATACATAGATGCTTAAGTAGCATAATTTTAAAAAGATGGAAGCTTTTTGTGAAACTGAACTACCAAAACTATGTGCTTGGCATCCAGTTCAGGACATCCAAATTCATGAAATTTGGATGTCCAAATTTCAAGATCCTGAAAAATATAATGCTGTCCAAATTTCAAGATCCTCTCTAGTTGGTATTAATTACATTGTGCATGCAGCTAAACATTTCTCTCAAGTCTTTGCCTTGTAAACTGGAGTTATGATGCAGCTTCCTGCTGTCTCTTGGTATGATTCACTTTATAAACTCTAAAAGCATGTTTTCTTTCTTAATGAAAGTCATAACTTGGCTTTATGCTCTGTTGGCATAAATTGCTTTGTAAATTCACCTGGAGAGGTCTCAATATTTTATAGTAACTTGGCTATCGCTTACCTTGATTGTTTCATGTATAACCAATAACACAACTGATTATTTGGTCTATAAAACTCAACCGGTGGCTTGTACTTACCAAATATGCTATACAAATGCTTTAATGGCCACTCTTTAAACAGCATCAAAAAATACTTTAAAAAAGAATAATGATTCCCCGATTCATTTGGTTAAAATTATTTGATAGAGTAACAGCAGTGTGCTGTGTTTGGTCTAGTCCAGAGGTCACCAAACTTTCTAAATCGAAGGCCAGTTTACTGTCCTTTCGATTTTACAAGGGGAAGATTGTCACTAGTGGGGGTAGAAAATATCCTGGATTCAGTGGGAGTATAGAAATTAAATAGCACCTATGGTCAGTGGAAGGAATAGCGCCTGATCACTAATATCATGTTGGAGGAATAGTGCCCCATCGTTGGTGTCAGTGGCAGGAATTAACCCCACTTTTGGTGTAATTGGGAAGAATAGTGCCACAAGGGTCAGCTCTGATTGGGATGTTATATTGGCCCAAGGAGCTGTATGCTTTTCCTGTGAGCTATCCAGCAACTTAAGGACTCAGTGGATGGGCTATATGAATTGTTCATAGTACTCAGGAGACTGACGTCAGAGATTTTGCAGTATACAATATACCCTTTATTGGTCCTGGGTTTAGGATTCAGCGGATAGGCTATATAAATTGTGAAATGTGGACAAACTCTTGAAGTGCATCCAGTAGCTCTTTTTAGATGTGGAACAGAGTAGTGCAAATCTAGTTATCTTAGTATTGGAAGTCTGCCATGTGTTGCAAACGGATGCCATACATGTTTTTTACCCTTTTCATCTGGTGTGGAGGGACTGGCCCTTCATGTTTCTCCCTCTCTTACTACAATCCCACACTTGCCCAGGGATACTTTCATGCTGCTGTGACGCCACACATAGTCTGAACTATATATTGTTACTGTAACCAAGAAATATTGCTGCACATTATATGCTCCTGAAAAACAGGAACCTCAAAAACATGTAGAGCAGCTTCACAAGGATGGTGGAACTCCCTGTTGCGCTATAGTATGCTGGACTATCACTTTAAATAAACTAACTATAGCAGGTAGAGTGGAAGTTTGCCCACCACCTAGCACCTGGTACAATTACTTTGCTGCACATTTGTTTTAATGGCCTTAAAATGATGTACAATAAAGAGTTATTACTTTTTGGGAACATGTGTGGTTCATGTGGTACCTATAAAGTTCATACATATACTGTGTACTGTGTATCTCAGCTTAGATGGAATAAGTTTAGAATTCTATTCATGAAAATCAGCAGTGAAATTTTTTTTGTATTTACCATTGCTGCAATTATGTGGAAAACCATCTTGCAGCTGAGAAGTCAGGAGTAATCACACAGAATTGAACAGCACATAATATTTTTGAATTATGGCAATTGATGGGTTCTGGTTAACCACTTACCCTCCAGAAGATTTACCCCCTTTATGACAAGGCCATTTTTTGCTATTCGGTTCTGCACTATTTTAACTGACAATTGTGTGGTCATGCAACACTGTACACAAATTAAATTTATGTATAATTTTTTCATACAAATAGAGCTTTCTTTTGGTGGTATTTGATCATCACTGGATTTTTTTTTTACCTTTTGCTATAAAACATATCCTTTAAAAAAATTTAAAAAATTTAATTTCTTTACAAATTTTGGCCAACCAAAATATATTATGCTACATGTCTTTGGTAAAAAAAAATCCCAATAAGTGTATATTAATTGGTTTGCATGAAAAATATAGCATATACAAACTATGATAAATATATTGGAATTTGTATTTATTGATTTATTTTTATACTAGTAATGGCAGCAATGAGTGGCTGAAATCTCTAGTGATCTCTAGTGATCTGTGCTAATAAAAAGCACTAACACTGTACTAATGACACTGGGCAGGAAGGTGTTAACATCTAGGGTGATCAAAGGAATAAGTGTGTGTCAGGGAGTGATTTGACTATGTACTTTGTGGTGTTTTACTAGTGGTTGTTCTGTTTTTTATCTTCTTGCTTTCGGTGACAGGGTGATAGGGTGACTGTTCATGCAGTGAAATCACTAATCAGCATTATCATGTTATAGACAGATAACCTTAGCTAGACATATAGGTATCCATTTATGAAATTAAGATAAACTGAGAAAGTGACTATACCAGTTTATCTCATGTGTGTAGCGGTTTATGTAGCTGAAATGAGGAGTGTAAAAGATGTTGTCCGTTGTTCATCATAAACTGGGAAGCTGTCATTGATTTATATACAAATGGCCAGTTTATGAAGGTGACATCTGAGCACCTCACTGGCCATTTGTGTAAAATATCTCCCTCCCTGCTTCTCATACTCAGTGGTCAATTTAAGCAGAAAGAAGGGAGAGAAGCTTCTGCGATGAGAGGACGTTGATTAAAGACTTCCTTGTTCAGGCTGCATTCACACTATGTGTAGCAGGAATGCTTTTTTTGTGCGTTTTTTTCCAATTTTTTATGCATTTCTGTGTGTTGCACATAGGACAGCCCATTTGCTTGAGTAGGCTGCCCAATGTGCAAAAAATGAGTCAAAGAGGATCTTACACCTTCAGACAAAACACGAATCTGCTGGCAACGTCTGGGGTATCATTAACAACTAATGGCACCACAGATGTGACATGCATTTCTGTAATGCGTAGGTGTGAATGGGCCCTTAAATACATGTATTTGAGCGTTCATTTCAATGGTCTGTGAAATGCATGGAAATACATGGTGCATGAACCACTTTTGAAAACATGCCTCAACAAACCATGCGCTTTGATGGCCAAAAATGTGCTGTATTTGCTAGGTGCTTTTGGGGTGCCAATAACAATTAATGGCACAAAGGCAGCACACTCGTGTGCAGTGCGGGAACAATGTAGTGCACAGAAAATACACTGGTGTGTTTGAACCAGCCCTAATCCATGAGCATCAGCCACCATTATTAACCACTTCAATATTGGACACTTTAACCGCCTTCCTGCCCAGGCCAATTTTCAGCTGTCCACACTGTCCCTCTTTGAATGCCATACAAATGCATACCCTGGCAGAAATTGTGAAATTTTGGCATTGATATTGAAAATATGACTGATCAGGCCACAAAACTGTCTTTTATTCAAGGATAGTGATCATATGAAGCAATTTATTATCACATAGTTGTTTGGCTCCTTTTTAAATCATAACAATATTAGAAATCACCCAAATGGCCCTGATCAAAAGTTTACATATCCTGGAACGTTTGGTCTTAGTATAGACACACAAGGTGATACACACAGGTTAAAATGTCCATTAAAGGGTAATTTACTACATCTGTGACTTTTTAAATTGCAATTAGTGTTTGTGTATAAATAATTAATGAGCTAGTTACCTCTCACATGGATGAGGAACAGAAAAGAACTGTCAAAAGGCCGGCATAACAAGGTAATGGAACTTTATAAAGATGGAAAAGGATATAAAAAGATATTCAAAACCTTGAATATGCCAGTCAGTACTGCTCAACCACTTATTAAGAAGTGGAAAATGCGGGGATCTCTTGATACTAAGCAAAGGTAAGGTAGACCAAGAAAGATTAAAGCCACAACTGCCAGAAGAATTATTTGGAATACAAAGAAAAACCCACAGGTAACTTCAGGAGAAATACAGGCTGCTCTGGAAAAAAGATGATGTGGTTGTTTTTAAAGAGAACAATATAACAATACTTGAACAAAAATGAGCTGCATGGTCGAGTTGCCAATAAAAAGCCTTTACTATGCCATTGCCACAAAAAAGCCCAGTTACAATAACACAATAACAAAAACACCTTGACATGCATCACCGAGTTTTTTTTTGGGTACAATTGTGATAGCTGTGATGGGCCACAGCTGTCACATGGTATCAGGGTGCCCAAGTATAATGATTTGTCTTCTGCTGTATCCAGTGGACACGGGGTGACAAATCACACTTCTGCATCGCTCCTAAGGTATGCACAGGGCATGTACATGGACAAAGCCATATGAAGTCCACCCAGGATAGCAGTGCGGGGATGTGATTATTTATCAGGATCCCCCAGCCCCACTGAAGCATATATACTGTATAATATAATATATATATATATATATATATATATATATATATATATAGAGAGAGAGAAAATAAACCTAATGTGTAACATTCATGGAGTGCCTTTATGTAGTATGTTTTATTTTATCATGCTCGTGTAATTATGTGTGCTTTTTAACTTTGGCTTCACTTATAAAAGTTGGCTACTCTCAGGGCCGGACTGACCATTTGGGAACTCGGGCACTGCCCGAGGGCCCTGGGTCAGTAGGGGGCCCCATGAGATGCCTTTGATAGGCTTTTTTGGGAGTGGTTTGAGTGTGGGTTAGGACACAATGGCCCCATGATCCCCTATTGCCCGGGGGCCCCATGAGTTGTCATTCCACCCCTGTCTGCACTGTAATCTTAAAATATCTCACAAGATTACAAGCATCCTTCTCCCTTCTACTCATATCTAATGTCTTCTCAGAGGAAGAGATGTACTTGCTCACAGAGGAGATAATTTTACTCTGAGAACAGCCATGATCTGACTAGAGGTAATTACCTCAGTTTCATAAATGGACACCCTTGTTTTTTATGGATTTTCCATAAAGGACAAAATAGCTAAAGCTTTGCATCAGCTTGTACTCACAGCTAAAAGAAAAATTGTTATTAATATGGAGAAAGGTTTACACCATATGAATAAAGCAATAATTGGAAACACCCCTAGGAATGTAATATGGGTTTCCCATTACCTTAGAACTGACACTTTTTCTGGACAGTTTGCCCTGTAACAGGACATGGTAAAATAATGGATCTACTGGTAATATCATAAGGTAACAAAATGATCAAAAGGGGGACTCATAAAAATCGCATCCTATAAGTACTTGATTTTATCCATAGTTACACTTTAAAAAACAACATATATATTTTTAAAATATATGTATATCATGGCTTTATAAATCCTGTATAATAAAAATAATAATAGTAATAATAATGAATCTGATCAACAAAAATGATCAAAATATATCAAGTGAGTTCATGTACTGGATCAGAGTTTGCAAAGTCATTTAAATATTGGATTATATGAAAGTTATCCATGCATTGAATCATGATAATATATTGCATGTTATATCCATTCCTAGTGGAACAAATCAAATTACTTAAGGAAATTGAATGTAATAAATGTCTTTCTTGCTTTAATGATGAACAACATGAGAGAATAATATTATTTGCATAGATGCATATACTTTGAGTAAAGTAAACTGAATTTCACGTTATTCATAATATTAATTCGTATTTTATGTTTTAAATAATGTATCTGCTGAGCAATTAATACTTTGCTTTCCTTTAGGAAGTGGAGTAGACACTATGTTGTTTCCTTGGTGGAAACTTCAGGTGTTACGCACATATTTGATCATGTAGCACAATAAATGTTCTGAAAAGTATTCAATTAAATCAGTGCATGCATAATTAGAGCTGATTAAATAATTTTCCTTACATAAAATAGTGACAGAGTTAGAATACCTTTGATTACCATATTTTATTCTCCAATTATGATTTTATCATGTTCACTGACTGGCAATCTGAGATTGTTTAGTATGAAATTCAAGCTGACTATAAGGCATCTTTTGTAAACCTCATTTGAATAAGGATATTAAAATACATACTACAAAAAAACAACAAAGAATGATATTAGACTACATAGACTAAAGCGGACCACTCATAGGCTATTTATGTAACAGGATTGCTTTAAACCAAGGTGGTCTAACTAAAATACATACATTTCAGTAAACATACTATTCCAGAAATGAACAGAGTTTTAACAGGGTAAAGATAGAGAAATATAGTTATTTTCTGACTATACACAAGGAAAAATCCCATCCAAACAATCTGCAAATTCAAGGTGTATATTAGGGCAAATTCAAAGATTTCAGCACTGTTCCTATAATTTTATAGGGTTAGTGCCACATTGCCTTAGTAGAATTACTTTTCCAAGTGATACAGTATAAGCCTGGTACACCAGGTACTTGGGATATATTGCCTAGACCAAGAATATCAATGAGTATGTACAAAGGTAGTATGGGCAATCAGCATAGAGGATATATGCAAGTTTCTTGCCTCCCCCAACCATGGTAGGAAGTTACTACTTCTATCTGGTAAAATAAAATTCAAACTGAATTTCAATTAAAAGGTAATATGCTCTCTTCTGGTAGCTCTGGACCCTTTTAATTAAAAAAAAAAGTGCATAGTAAAAAGCATAAAACATACAAAGAAAATGTTTTTTAAGAATATGAAAAATAAAAACGTCAACATAAAGGAGTTCTGTTTATTTTCCAAATTAAGAAAACAGTTTAAAAGACCTTAAAAAACATTATTTAAAAATAAAAAAAGATACAAAAGGATCTTCTTTCATCATTCAATATTGAAAAATATTTTTCTAGGCTTACATCTGAGAGAATGGATCTAAGCCTACATCTGAAAGCATGGCACTCTTTTATGTCTTTACTGTGGAGGATCACAATAACAGATTGTAATTGAGAATCACTGCAGAAAGTGACCCATGGGATCGTCAGAAATGTAATAATCTAAGCACATGGGGGGGCGTGGTCTGCCGAGATCCAAGATGGCCACGTGACACGGGAGCCCCTACCAGCCAGAGACCTTGCATCGATATTAGCAGAGGAGCGGGTGAGACAGAGCCATTACATGATGGGGAAAGCGGACTGAAAGGTCTCCAGCTCCCATTCTCGCTCTCCGGGGGCACATAACCCTCAGCAGTCCAGACATATTCAGGAGCTGTTCAGCTCCCAGCAGAGGGACAGGCCACATGCAGCATTCCCCTCTCCCTCCCCTCCTCCCTCCACTACAGCAACATGTGCTCAGGGTATAAAGAGCACAGACACTGGGGCTGGCATGGAATCTGTCCCACAGCATGATCTCTCTTCAGACACTCATACACTTTCTTTAAGAGATCTGCAGGCAGTTACAGCTGACATTAAAGCCACTTTTACCACAGCCCTCAGTGACTTAAGAGAAGACCTTCATTTATTAAGTACAAGAATAGAGGAGATGGAATTCACAAGCAGATCTAATGCTGATGCCATAGTGGAGATCTAGCAGTTGTCAGTATCATATTCGTGATTTTTATAGACAGATTGAAGATCTGGATAATAGAGGATGCAGATATAATATCAGATTGTGTGGCTTGCCTGAATCTGTGGAGCTGAGCGACATCCCCAAAACAGTAATTGCGATCTTCAATGATCTGCTGGGCCATCCACCTGCTGCACCCATTGATCTGGAACATGCACACAGAGCACTTCGCTCCAGAGGCAGAGATTCTGACCCCCCAAGAGATGTGGTGTGTTGCTTGGTCAGCTTTCCAATCAAAGAAGACATTCTCAGAAGGGCCAGAGAAAGAAGACACCTTTTATTTCAGGGTAATGAGATACACCTGTTCCAGGACCTCACCTCCATAACCTTGCAACAAAGGTGAGAACTTCGCCCCCTGCTGGATGCACTTTGCTCTCATAACATACCATACAGGTGGCGATTTCCATTCTGTCTCTCCGCTCAAGCTCAGGGGCGCACAGCCTACCTGCGAGTTCCAAAGGATCTCCCCAGCTTCTGTTCCGCACTGGACATTCCTCTAGTTGAGCTTCCAGATTGGTACAGATCTTTGCGTCTTCCAAATGCTACTGAATCTGGTCGAGTACCAAGTGACACGGATTGGCAAGGCCCCCATCTCCGCCGCCGTGGATCGGTCCCTTTCGGTTCCTGCCAGAGGCTCCACCACCAACAACAGCCTGACGGCCTCTCCTGCACATCGCAGACCCCAGATGCCTAAAAGCCTTTCTTCGATCTTTTCCTTGACTTTCTCTCATCAGCAATACTTATCCAGATTATGATCTTACCGGATCCCTCCCATCCGACTCCAGGACCATGCCGGTAGCACCTCGGGTCCTATTTGGCCCCTTAACTGGACACCTTCACCCTTTCATTTTCTGCTCTCTAACCCATCCGCCCTGGTCCAGGTCTTTTGATGCCCCTGCAGATGTTGCCTGATTCACCTCATCGATCATGAAGACCTTTTCCCTCTCGGTCTCAGCTTCTCCAATGGACCGTCAGTCCTGGTGTACCTCCGCAGGCACCCTCCATGTCACCGGCCTTTTTATTGCTGCATTTTCACTACCTCTGATGGAAGCCTGGGGGATGGTCCTACAGTCTTTCTCTAGCCCTGTTTGTAATGTATACTGATTTGTCCGCTGCATAGAGTCTCTGGAGAGTATGGATCTCCAAACCCTCTATGCCCGGCCCCTGTTTGGTTGTATGGCCTCCCAGGGGTCTTTTGATGATCTTGCAGTGGTCAGAGGTAAATTCCATGCCCTCCATTACATATTGTCTGTATTTCCCTGACCATGATCCCTACTGTTCTTCATTAGAGTTTACTGTGAGAGGCTTCATACTCCAGCTCGATTTCCGGAGAAACATTCCCATTCTAAGATATGGCGTTTGGATGCCTCTCTTCTTTCTGACTTGGCCAATGAAGCAGAGGTTCGCTCCCAATTAACGGACTACTTTTCGAATAATCAAACGTCAGATACCTCTTCGTTAACTCAATGGGAGGCACATGAATGCGTCATTCGAGGAGTCCTAATAGCTATGGCCACAAAATGTAAAAAAGAGAGACAGACTCGCTTACAACAATTCTTAGATCGCATTAAATTCCTGGAAAAGGCACACAAACATAATCAGGCCGCCTCGACTTTATCTGATCTTACGGACACCCGCACACAGCTCTTAAACAAACTAGGCAAGGCAGCTAAGCGCAGATTCATTTTGTCGCAAAAACTTTTTTATGAGTTTGCTAACAAAAGCGGGAGATTCTTAGCCAGATCCCTCCAGACAAAAAAGTTGAGTTTAACGGTTCACAAGATTAGGGGCTCGGATGGCTCTTTGGCCACCTCAAATGCGGATATAGCATCTCACTTTGAGCAATACTATAAAACATTATACAATCTCCCTCCAGAAAGTCGCCCTTCTGAGGCCAATAAGCCTAGAGACACCCTAATTTCTGACTTTCTTCGCCTCTATAGTCTTTCCACTGTACCTGATGATACTGTTCAGGATTTGGAACATCATATCACGACGGAGGAACTCTCTCGAGCCATCCAGCAAATAAAACCTGGTAAAAGCCCGGGCCCTGATGGTCTTTCTGTGGCATATTACAAGGAGTTTCTAGATATTTTCTGTGGACCCTTCCTCTCCGCCTTCAACACTTTCTCTTCACCCTCCACGCAACATCATAGCCTCCTGGAAGCTCATATCACTGTCATCCCCAAAGAAGGTAAAGATGTCACTTTGGTTACCAATTATAGACCCATCTCTCTTTTGAACGTAGACATCAAAATCTACGCAAAGATCCTAGCCAACCATCTCCTTCCCTTGTTACCCTCCCTGATTGACCTTGACCAAGTGGGCTTCATCCCGGGAAGGGAAGCAAGGGATTACACCATCAAGGCTCTTAACCTCCTCCCCCGATTTCACGATTCTCGCAGTCCAGGATTTATTTTTTCCCTAGATGCCGAGAAGTCTTTTGATAGGGTGTTCTGGGATTACTTAAAGGCATCCCTACAGGCGATTGGTTTAGGGGACACCATGCTCAATTTCATTATGGCACTGTATTCTGGTCCAATGGCTCAGGTCCGTGTGAATGGGCATCTATCTCATCCTTTCCCTCTTGAGAATGGTATGCGCCAAGGTTGCCCCCTATCCCCGCTTCTTTTTGTGATATTACTAGAACCATTGTTACGCAAACTCCACTTAAACCCAGATATCATGGGTATTTCCGTGGCGAACAAGGAATACAAACTTGCTGCCAAACTTATGCAAACAACATTCTTTTGTTTTTGACGGAGCCCCAGATCACCTTGCCCAACCTACTTAAGGATTTTTCCTTTTTTCAATATACCATATTTTTCGCCGTATAAGACGCACTTTTTCTTCCCCAAAACTGGGGGGAAATGTCAGTGCGTCTTATAAGGCGAATATGGAGCGGCCGGTCTGGTATTTCCACCGCGGCCGTGTCAGAATACCGGGCTGGCCGCTCAGCTCTGCAGCGGGACCTTACCTGTTCCTCTATCCAGCGGCGTGCTGTCTTCCCGGCTTCTGTAGTGTGGGCACTGGGCATGACAGCCGGGTGCCAAGTGTGCATGCGCAAGAAGCGGTGCTTTTTGTGAATGGTAAGGCGGTACCTGGGACACATGACAGATCCCAGCAGCCGCCGGACCAATCACAAAGCGCAAGTGCTTCTCGCACGGCTGGATCAGTAATACTGCTACAGGGCAGTACAGGTGTGCAAAATCACGTATATATACGTGATTCACGCTCCTACGGCAACCGCCATCCTGCATGTACTGTGACTCGGTCCTCAAGGGCTCAACCATCACATTTAGGCCAGTGATGTTCAGCCGAAATCGGATGATTGATCCCTGGCCTATCAGGGATCTTCCTGTACCTGTGTTTACACTTACACAGGTACAGGAAATAAGGCTATCTTCTCTCTCTGGGCACATTCCGTAACACAAAGAGAAGAAAGAAGACACAGTGAGTAAAATCAGCACACTTTTACAGTTAAAACACTTTTTAGGACCCATTTAACCCCCTGATCGCCCCCCAGTTAACATTCACTGCCCTGTTACCAGTGTCATTAATACAGTGTACAGATTTTTTTACTGATCACTGTATTAGTGTCACCAGCAACTTCATATAGCATTAGCATCAGTTAGCGTCCCTCCCAGATAGGGTCACCTTGCCCATCATTACACCAGTTGTCACATTTAACCCTTTGATTGTCAGGAACATGCAAACATGCACAATAAAACTCCATTGCTAGTATAGTGTCAGAACAGATCAATATCTTTCATCAAGTCAGCACTATACCAGCGTTCACATTAGTATAGTGTCACCAAAAATGCAGCGTTAGCAGGATCAACCCTGGCACCTGCCACCACCTGTATTTAGCCCCTAAGCTTACCCCCCCCTTCTTCCCCAGCAAGTGCAGTGTCAGTAGATCACTTGATATATTGCACACAAAACCGCAGTGTTCGCAGGATCAGGCCTGATCTCTGTTAGCACTTGCAGGTACATTTTTTTTGTGTCGGTTCAAGCAATCCCTGACAGACAGGTGCTCTTTTTCCCGAGTCTCACTAGGTACCTATAAATTTAGTGGCCAAACTGTCCAACGAAAGGTACTCTAGTGAAGAGGCATACAGGATTCTGAGCATGTCAGATGAGAGTGAAAATGAACTGTAGACAGCAGCAGCACCCTGACAGGTAGCTCAGACAATGGAGAAGAGGTCCCTGCTAAGGACAGGTGTACCTGACCCCATTCCCAGGTTGCTGAGATGTTACAATCACATGATGATTCTCACACTCAGCAGAGTGCCAGTATTAGTGCCACTCTTCCTTTTGGTGCACTGGCGAGCACCAGCGGCCTAGTACATCCTGGTCTTTTTTTTTATTATTATTATATCTTTTATTAAGTTTTTCATTACAAAAACACGATATACCATTTTCATCCAAAATACAAACATTTCACTTAAATTACCCCCCCCAGTCTTCCCCCAACCCCCCTTACAACTTACCACAGTCCATATAACTCTTCCCATCTCTTTTCAACAACCCAGTTCATGTCTATAACCTTTCTCCTCAATCCTCTCTTCCTACTCTTCCTTTTCCTACTATTCTTTCTTTCCCTTTAAACTTTCTTTTTCTTTTTCCTATTTCTGCTACGGGTTTTCAAAATGTTCCCTTTGATTCTCCTACCATGGAACAGATCACTGGGCCTCCCACTACTTCCATATATTTTCCAGATCCCTTGAAGCCAAACCAACTTCCCCATTCCTTTCTACATTTTTCCATTTTACCTTCGTCTGTATGGTATAACTCCTTCATCTTGTTTATATATTCAGCCCTGTCTAACTAGTCCCTCATTGTTGGAGGCTCCTGTGCCTGCCATAATTTGGGAATAAGTCCTTTAGCCGCGCTGATTAGATGGTATAATACACTATTTTTATACTGCTTCACCGGTACTTCTGACCTATAAAATAAACACACCCACGGATCCTTCTGTATAGTTGTCCCCAGTATCTCTTGTATAAATTGGATTACATCTTGCCAAAACCCCTGTATTTTTGGACAGTTCCACCATATATGTGCCATTTTTCCTTTAGCTCCACATCCCCTCCAACAAAGCGGTGAGACTTCTACTCATTGTCTATGTGCAACACTCGGTTTCAAATACCATCTCGTTAAACATTTATAATTCATTTCAACCGTGTTCATGTTCATCACCCCATGTGTTAATTTAAACATTTTATTTTTCTGTGATTTATTCATTTTTGTTCCCAATTCCCATTTCTCTAAGAACACCGGAGGGCCCGCCCCCTTCAATTCAGTAAGAATCTTATATATCCCAGAAGAATGTTTGGAGCCATACTAGAACCCAACATCTTTTTGAACGCCATCCTCAGTGGTTGAGGCAACTTCGAAACAAAATGTCTTAATTGATAATATTTCAATTTATCTAATGCCACAAATATCTCTTTTTTTTACTAGGTTCTTGGATTTTACGTCATACAGCCTACTATAGAATTTTTGGAATGTTTCAGCAATATCAGTGGTGGAGTAGACCAGTTCTCCTTTTTTCATCCTTCATTTTTTCAATATTTTTTTTTATTTCTTTTCCTCAAGTCTTTTCATCATTTATTTTCCTGGCTTATTCCCCCACTTATATCTTTCCTTTTTTAACCTATTGAAAATCTTCCTTGATTCCTGTTCCAATAGGTCTTTTAACTCTTCTCTTTTAAGTATGATCTTCAAATAAGCCCCTTTGTTCTTTCTGTTTTTATGTTCCTTTTCTAATCTATACAGTTCCTCCATCACCTCCTTTATTTTTCTCTCATAATCTTTTTTTTTTTTTGGCTGCTGTGTGTTGTCTTCTACTAATACAGTAGGATGTTGTCTTCTAAATTATGAGGTCCACACAGAAACCGTTCATAAGACAAACCTGTTGTCTTACAGTCAGGTCCATAAATATTGGGACATCAACACAATTCTAACATTTTTGGCTCTATACACCACCACAATGGATTTGAAATGAAACAAACAAGATGTGCATTAACTGCAGACTGTCAGCTTTAATTTCAGGGTATTTACATCCAAATCAGGTGATCGGTGTAGGAATTACAACAGTTTGCATATGTGCCTCTCACTAGTTAAGGGACCAAAAGAAATGGGACAGAATAATAGTCATAAATAAAACTTTCACTTTTTAATACTTGGTTGAAATTTCTTTGCAGTCAATTACAGCCTGAATCCTGGAACGCATAGACATCACCAGACGCTGGGTTTCATCCCTGGTGATGCTCTGCCAGGCCTCTACTGCAACTGTCTTCAGTTCCTGCTTGTTCTTGGGGCATTTTCCCTTCAGTTTTGTCTTCAGCAAGTGAAATGCATGCTCAATCAGATTCAGGTCAGGTGATTGACTTGGCCATTGCATAACATTCCACTTCTTTCCCTTAAAAAACTCTTTGGTTGCTTTTGCAGTATGCTTTGGGTCATTGTCCATCTGCACTGTGAAGTGGTGTCCAATGAGTTCTGAAGCATTTGGCTGAATATGAGCAGATAATATTGCCCGAAACACTGCATAATTCATCTTGCTGCTTTTGTCAGCAGTCACATCATCAATAAATACAAGAGAACTAGTTCCATTGGCAGCCACACGTGCCCATGCCATGACACTACCACCACCATGCTTCACTGATGAGGTGGTATACTTAGGATCATGAGCAGTTCCTTTCCTTCTCCATACTCTTATCTTCCCATCACTCTGGTGCAAGTTGATCTTGGTCTCATCTGTCCATAGGATGTTGTTCCAGAACTGTGAAGGCTTTTTTAGATGTCGTTTGGCAAAATCTAATCTGGCCTTCCTGTTTTTGAGGCTCACCAATGGTTTACATCTTGTGGTGAACCCTCTGTATTCACTCTGGTGAAGTCTTCTCTTGATTGTTGACTTTGACACACATACACCTACCTCCTGGAGAGTGTTCTTGATCTGGCAACTGTTGTGAAGGGTGTTTTCTTCACCAGGGAAAGAATTCTCCGGTCATCCACCACAGTTGTTTTCCGTGGTCTTCCGGGTCTTTTGGTGTTGCTGAGCTCACCGGTGCGTTCCTTCTTTTTAAGAATATTCTAAACAGTTGTTTTGGCCACGCCTAATGTTTTTGCCATCTCTCTGATGGGTTTGTTTAGTTTTTTCAGCTGATGGCTAATGATGGCTTGCTTCACTGATAGTGACAGCTCTTTGGACCTCATCTTGAGAGTTAACAGCAACAGATTCCAAATGCAAATAGCACACTTGAAATGAACTCTGGACCTTTTATCTGCTCATTGTAATTGGGATAATGAGGGAATAACACACACCTAGCCATGGAACAGCTGAGAAGCCAATTGTCCCATTACTTTTGGTCCCTTAACAAGTGGGAGGCACATATGGAAACTGTTGTAATTCCTACACTGTTCACCTGATTTGGATGTAAATACCCTCAAATTAAAGCTGACAGTCTGCAGTTAAAGCACATCTTGTTCGTTTCATTTCAAATCCATTGTGGCGGTGTATAAAAATGTTAGAATTGTGTTGATGTCTCAATATTTATGGACCTGACTGTATATCAGTGATGGAGGATTTATCACCAGTGTATTTTTCCCACAGCAACTATGAGTCCTTTTCCAGAGAGATGCATTTAATCAGTTCAGTGACAGTTCATAAGAAAGAGGTACAGACAAGGCAGATGACAGGATACTTAGAATATTCATGCAACCATCAAACTCAGAGGGCTCACTTTCTCCTGTCACCCCACAACCAAAAAGAAGCTTCCTTAATATACACATTTTCCCATTCAGTACAATGGTAAGCACTCTGATTGGCCACTTTTAGGAGCCCCTTTGATCTTATGTGTCTAGACCTAGAACAGCTGTATGCATAGCTTTTAATTAAAAAGTTAAATAGATAATCCTTGTCTTGCTTATGGCAAATCTGCTCTCTTCACCATAAACAAGCACACCATGAATATGTAAGACCTTTCCCAATCTATTTGCAAATAACCTGCTCTGAGATTTCCCCTGCTTCTCCGCATATTTACCCAAAACCAGGTTAACCCAACATAACAAAGGTAAGGTAATTACCTTGTGCATAAATTAACATAGCAAGGAGTGCTTGGCTATCCTTTTGGTTTGTAAAATATGTCTAGCTCAGTCCATTCTGGCTTGGTCAATAACGTGAGAATACACCACATAATAAATATATATATATATATATATATATATACATATATTTACAATATCCCTACACTGCAGCTATCAGGATTCCCCTCATATACACCTTATATGCTTCCCAAGTGGTGGCCACAGAGACTTCCTCAGTTTTGTTTAGCAGAAAAAACTGCCCTATTTCCACCCTTTTCTCCTCTCTATTTCAGGGTCCTGTATAAGCATCTTATTTAGTCTCCACATTGCCCTTTTGTTCCATTCTCCTCCTACCTTTAATCTTGCCGTGACAGGAGCATGATTCAAGAGATACATAACTTCTATATTACATTTAACCAATGAGTCCAACTGTCTATGCTCAATTATTATATAATCCAACAGTGAGTACGATCTATGCACCAGAGAGAAGAAGGTATAATCTCTTTCTCTAGGATGTTTCACCCCTTATGTATCCATTTACTGACATTGATGTAACCTCTTTTTCAACTTCTTAGTTTTTTACCTCCTCCACTCTGTGCATTCGATGACGTATCAATCTATGGATCAAGACAAAAATTAAAGTCTCCTGCCAAGACCAGCATCCCATCTCTTAAACTCCATCATTTTCCCCAACACTCCATACAGAAATACTTCTGGATTTTGATTTCAGCAATAAATATTAACCAAAGTGTAGCTTTGTCCCTGTATTTTCCCTCTTAAGCACAGAAACTGGCCCTCTGCATCCACCAATCTCTCCTCCACATCAAAACCCACGTTTTTTTGAGAACCCCATCGCTACTCCTTTAGTCCACTTTATTGGTGAATCCGCATAATACCATGTTGGATAGTACTAAGTGTACTGCGTATAATTTAATCTTAGTATCATATGATAAATGTGTCTCTAATAAGAAGACAATATCTGCGGAGAGTTGGCGAACTTTCCTAAGTATCTTATGTCTTTTAGTAGGAGAGTTTAAACCTTTCACATTATATGTCGTAAAATTTATCAGGCCCATAGCTATCCCGTATTTCCCACCCCACCCTTCCCACACCCTTCCCACATCCCTTCCATCCCACCACTCCCCCTCTCCCCTACCATCCCTTGCGACCACCCCCAACTCTTACCTAAGTTACTAAGAACCCCTTGGCCTGTCTATTGCTCTGGAATCTTAAGTGGGATTCCCCCACTGGTGATTCCTGATTTGGGGTAACACTGAACATGGACGCCCACTCCTACCCCCAGCTCTCAGCATGGAGTTTAAGTGTTTAATATCCTGTTTGGCCTCCTGACACCACGGGGGGGGGGGGGGGGGGAGAGGTAGAGGGGAAGGAAAAAAAAGGAGTAAGGAGGGAGACAACAATTCATCCCCCAAAGCCCCCTATCCCTCTCCCACTGACCCCCTCCCCCAATTCAGTCTGTCTTCTCTTTTTATTCACTGGCTGATGTTACTCCTGGTGGGCATCTTAATCTATGTATTCTCGCAATCTTCAGAAGATCTGTGACTAGTCTACCTGTCAATGGGTTAAACACCTCTTCATGTGAATCCTCTGGGAGTCCCCTAATCCTTAAATTATTTCTTCTCTCTCTGTTGGTCCTCCATTTTAAATGACAGCTTCCTCTGTTCCTGTGTTTCCAGGTTACTATTACATCCTGGTCTTATACATACCAGCACTGCAGTATCACTTGGTGATGTGGTGAGTCCCATAAGTGCAGTACAAGCTGGTGTGGTGGCGAGCACAAGTAGTTTCCCGCAGCCACCAAGAATTTGCACACAGGCCTGTAGAGCCCCTAGTATCCTTTTGGATGTGCTTGCAAATCCCAATTGGCAGCCCACAAATTCTGCAGCACCCGTACTTCCCCCATTCACTGCCCAACCCAGAATTCAGGTGGAAACAGCAAATTTAACTATTCCCCTTGATTTTTTTGGAGCTGTTTGTAATGGAAGATCTGTATGCATTGATTGTGGATCAAAGCAAATTATATGCACAACGTTTATCGCCGCCAACCCAAATTCAAACCTTGCCAGACCATACGCATGGAAACCCATTACGGTTTCCAAATTTAAAGTTTTTTTGGGCCTAACCCTCAACATGGGCATTACTAAAAAAAATAAATTGCGGTTGTATTGGTCCACAGACCAGATTCATCATATGCCCATGTTCTCTGCTGCCATGCCCAGGCATAGATATGAGAATATAATGCATTTTATGTATTTCAACAACCCGGCTACATCTCAACTCCTCCACTAAACCTCTTCTTTTGCACTCACACAGTTCACACAGTCCTCTACCCACACTGACGGGAACACTCTGGACCTCGTTTTCTCTCACCTCTGCATAAGCCACAATCTCACAAACACCCCTTTCCCTCTCTCTGACCACAACCTCATTACGTTCTCCATCTCCCCGTCCTCTAACACCTCCCCCCCAAACGTCAAACCATCACCAGCCATAACCTCTGTAACCTGAACCCGGCCCCTGTCCACTTTGCAGCCGACCGTCTGTACGACAGTATCCTTCCACTGTCATTGCCTGACCTGGCCACTACTGCGTATAACGACTTGCTGTCAGCTGCCTTAGACTCCTTAGCACCCCTAGCCACATGCAGCATTAGACCCCAACCGCTTCAACCCTGGCAGAACGGTCCTCCGGTCACCCTCCTCCTCCATCCTATGCTCCATCACCCACATCTTCAATCTTTCCCTCTCTAATGGCACATTCCCCTCTCCCCTAAAGCATGAGCACATCACCCCCATATTCAAAACACCCTCCCTGGACCCCATCGACCTGAACAACCTTAGACCCATCTCCCTGCTGCCATTTACTTCCAAGCTCCTTGGGCGCTTAGTTTACAATCGCCTAAGCTCACACCTGACTGACAACAACCTCCTCGATCCACTACAGTCTGGCTTCCGTCCCCTACACTCCACTGAAACCGCCCTACTCAAAATCACTAATGACCTGCTAACCACCAAAGCTAATGGCCACTACTCAGTCCTCCTACTCCTCAACCTCTCCGCGGCATTCGACACAGTTGACCACCCCCTCCTCCTTAATAAACTACACTCCCTTGGCATCAGAGACTCCGCACTCTCCTGGCTCTCCTCCTACCCATCCCAGAGCTCCTTCAGCGTTACCTATAATGCTGCCACCTCCCCCTCTCTCCCCCTCTCTGTTGGGGTCCCCCAAGGCTCTGTCCTTGGGCCCCTTCTCTTCTCCATCTACACCTCCTCCCTCGGCAAACTGATACACTCCCATGGCTTCAACTATCACCTCTACACCGATGACACGCAAATTTACCTCTCCACCCCTCACCTCACCCCCTCAGTCTCTGCCCGTATCACTCACCTACTGAACAACATATCAGACTGAATGTCGCTCCATTTCCTCAAATTGAACCTTTCCAAAACCGAGCTCCTAATTTCCCCCCCCCCGCGCCCCCTCCTCTCCATCACGACCAACAACGCCACCATCAGTCCCACCCCGCAAGCCAAAGTCCTAGGTGTCACTCTAGACTCAAACCTGTCCTTCCAACCCCATGTCCCATCGCTGGCAAACTCATGCAGGCTCCACCTCCGCAACATCTTCAAAATACGTACGTTCCTAACCCCAGACACTACTAAACAATTCGTTCACTCCCTTATTATCTCACGTCTGGACTACTGCAACTCCTTTCTCACCGGCCTACCCCAACACAGGCTATCCCCACTTCAGTCTATCCTGAACTCAGCGGCCAGACTCTTCCACCTTACCAACTGCTCCGCTTCTGCCACCCCCCTCTGTCATTCCCTCCACTGGCTTCCGATTGCCCAACACATTAAATTCAAACTACTAACATTGACATACAAAGCCATTCATAATGCTGCCCCAAACTACCTCACCGACCTGATACCCAAATACCACCCAACCCGTACTCTTCGCTCCTCACAAGACCTCCTACTTTCTAGCTCCCTGGTCTCCTCCTCCCACGCCCGACTGCAGGACTTCTACAGGACTTCCCCCATCCTCTGGAACTCAATACCCCAATCCATCAGACTGTCACCTACCCTACTCACCTTTAGGCGCACCCTGAAAACCCATCTCTTCAGGGAAGCCTACCCCACACTCACTTAACAGCCGATCTCCTCCACTCCTCCTACCACTCCATCCCCCACAGCCACTTCCTCCTGTACCACTATCCCCTCCCTCCTAGAATGTAAGCTCGAAAGAGCAGGGCCCTCTAACCCCTCGTGTATTGTTTTGTTACTGTATTGTCTCGTGTACTGTTCCCCCTATAATGTACAGCGCTGAGCAAACCTTTTGCCACTATATAAATACTGTATAATAATAATAATAATTTCAACGACTATACACTCTGTCATCCTCGGGGTGACCCTGAATTTGACCTGCTCCACAAAATACAGCGCCTCATAAATCACCTTAACCAAAAACTTGCAGATGTCTATACTCCCCAGCAAAACATCTGTGTTGATGAGTCCCTCATTAGTTTTTCTGGCCGCCTTGCATTCAAACAAATTCTACCAAACAAGTATGCCATATATGGGGTCAAGATGTATAAGACCTGTGATAGGTCAATAGACTATACATATAAGTTTTGGATTTACGAGGGAAAAGATGGTCACGTGGAGCCCCCCAGATGCCCAGACTATATGGGGAGCAGTGGCAAGATAGTTTGGGACTTGGTGTCATCCTTTTTCCATATGGGTTACCACTTATACGTGGACAATTTTTTTTCAAGCGTGCCACTATTAAGACATTTGGACAATCTTGGAATTGATGCATGTGGCACCATGTGACCTAATCGCCGGAGCTTCCCCCAACAACTTGTAAATACCGTCTTAGAAAGGAGGAAAAATTCTGCTTGAGAAATGAGGAATTGCTTGCAGTGAAGTGAAAGGACAAATGGGATGTTTTCGTCCTGTCTTCCATTCACGCAGACATGACCATCTAAATTGCCACGGCAGCTGGTGTTGTTGAGAAGCCCCTCTGTATCCATGACTATAACCTTAATATTGGAGGGGTGGACTTCAACGACCAGATGATGAAGCTGTACTTAGTTTCCCGAAAAGTGAGACGCTGGTACAAAAAAGTGTCTGTTTATTTATTTCAATTGGCTCTATATAATGCTTTTGTGCTTTACAAAGCAACTGGATGCAGTGGATCCTTCCTAAAATTCCAGGAAGAGATCATCATGGCTCTTTTGTATCCAGAAGGGGCTATGGCCCAAATCCCCAACCCAGATGTAGTTAGTCTGCTGCATGAGAGGAATTTTCCCTATGCCATTCCTGGTACCCCAACCCAAAGGACACCCTAAAAAAGATTATACCTATATTCCCTTTGCACACATTCCTGGAAGTATGGATCATCAATAGAGGGTGCTGTAGCGACTACCAGCTGGGACTGGAAACATCATAGTCATCACATGCCTGGAGTAGGGATCCTGTGTGGATCTGAAACGTTGCACTTTTCATTGTGATGTGATCTTTTTGGAATAACAACCTTTTTGGACCATATCGAGATCCGTGGTGTGCTGGCGAATATGTATGTTTACCCTAAAAAAGTTGTGTCTGTAGCAGACATGGAATTAGGCATGGCACCCGCTTTTTTTGTCCATCCTGTCCTAACCAACCTGGTCGCTGCCTTAAGGACTGCTATCATCGCTACCACACACTAGTGGAGTATTAGTATAGGGTACAGCACGGCACAGCTCACGGCACATATTTGCACAGGGTTTTGTTGGGTCGCATTTTGAGAAACCCTACAATCTGTTTAAATTCAAGTTTAAAAAAAATACAAAAAAGTACAAGTATAAAAAAAGATTAAAAAACTTTAAAAACCAAAGATAATTGTAGGTTTTTTTTTTGTTCTTGTTACATTACTGTTCTACTCTTACGATTTTACTGTTTTATTGTTGACTATTGCTGTTTTCTTTGTAGGAATGCCATTCAGCTGCAGCACTGACTTGTTTATTCTGACAGCAACAGGGTCTTGCTCTCAGAATATTCATAAGTAAGTGTGTGTGCAGCACTGTTAGATGATATTTTTCAACTACAGGTAAAAAAGAGCATATGTGCTGAAGCAGAGGGGCCTGGGGTAACCAGTTGGTGGATGGCCCCTATGCTTCAGAATATATATTTTATAATATTTTTGGCACATATTTCAACAAAAAAGTTGTTTTATTTAGTTACTGTTTTGTTGTTACTGTTTTATTGTTAACCATTGCTGTTTTCTTTGCAGGAATGTCATTCGGCTGCAGCACCGACTTGTTTATTCTGAAAGCAACATGGTATTGGTTTTAGAATATACGTAAGTAAGTGTGTGAAGTGCTGTTCGATTATATTTTTCATCTGCAAAAAAAAAAGCATATATGTCGCAGGGGGCCTGGGGTGGCCAGTGGGTGGATGGCCTCTATTCTTCGTTATATATTTAAAATCATTTTTTTTGCCAGAGATTTCTTCATCCACATCGACCGATGTGAATAGAGGTATCTGTTAGGTTCTTTTTTTTGTTTTTCAACACACGGATTGCCTATCATTAGAAGTGGGAAGAAGCAGGGCAGTATATTCTATATTTTTTTCATTCAGCCCACAGGCTGCATAAAAAACAAAACAAAACATAGCATATATACCCAACAAGGACCAGCGATGTACTGGTAGATCACTGAACTTTGAGTAGTTATACCAGGATGATGCCTGCAGCTGCAGGCATCATCCTAGTATAGTTTTTTTTCAGCCAGCAATTGGCTTTCATGTAAAAGCAAGTGGCTAATTAGCTGCAGGATTGCTTTTACAAGCAGCACGAAAAGATGCCCCCCCCTTCCCCTGCTGCTTTCGACGGCCTTCTTGGGCAGTCCCATGCCATTTGGGAAACCTGAGAATGCAGTCGGTGTTTCTGCCAGCTCACCATAGAGCTGATTGGAGACTAGAATGGCACCAATCATCTCTATAGTCTAAGAAATTGGAAGCTATGAGCATTTCATCACTTCAGTTTTGCAGGATATAAACAGTGCCATTTTTAAATTGGGAAAGCATCTGATCACACCGATCTTTGGTAAGATTAGATGATGTAAGGGCACAGGAGATATCTAGATAGACAACAGAATTCTCAAAAAAGAATACCTGTCAATGTCCATTGCAGTCACAGGGGATATGTACATTGCCTGCGATAGCAATAAAAGTGATGAAAAAAAATTAAAGGGAAAGTGTAAAAACAATTTAAAAAATCAAAAGAACTAAAAAAAAAAGTGCGCGTGCACGAGCATTGACCCAGTGCTGGTATGTAAACTGTGGTTGCACCATGCATGTGAGGTATCGTCACCAACGTCAGATCAAGGGCAGTAATTATAGCACTAGACCTCCTCTTCAAATTTAAAATGGTAGCTTGTAAAGGGTTTTAAAATGTTGCCTATGGATACTAAAAATGTATGCAGTTTGTCGCCATTGCACGGGGTGTGCGCAGTTTTAAAGCATGTCATGTCTGGTATCTATTTACTTGGCATACCATCATCTTTTATATCTTACCAAATAATTGGCCAATACATTGTGTTTTTGTGCATTAAAAGTAAAAAAAAAAGTATTTTTGTTTCAAAAACATTGTGTTTGAAAAATGGCTGCGCAAGTACTATGTGACAAAAGAAATTCAGTACCCACCATTGTATTCACTAAGGTGTCTGCTTTAAACAAATATATAATGTTTGGGGGTTCAAAGTAGTTTTCTAGCAAAAAATACAGATTTTTTCAGGTTAACAGAAAAGGCTTGGTCTTCAAGTGGTTAGAAGAGTGAGTGATGTGTGCCATAAACTTCCAATGCTGGGCATAAAATGCCCCCCATGACCCCTTTTTGGAATGTAGACACCCCAAGCTATTTGCTGAGAGGAGTAATGAGTCAATAGAAGAATTTATTTGTTTACCACAAGTTTTTGGAAAATGACAAAAACATTTTTTTACATAAAATTGTTACTTAAATGATTTATTGCTCACACATGCCATGGGTATATGGAAGACGTTGCCCTTAGTTGTTTTTTATCACATTTATATCATAATTATTCCCCCAGTTTTAGTTTGATTGGCATAATTGTTTATAGAATATATGACATATGATATGGCTTGTATTTGTCTAAACGGCTAAAGTTTGGAGTTACACAGTGTGGTCACATGTGACACATGCATGAAGATTGAAAAAGAAAAATAGTCTTTTGCTGCATTTGGACACTGTATTTATTTTCTGTGGATTTATATATCAACAGATGGTTGGAGTGATTAATATTAGCACTAATTTGCACTTTATTTGTTTGAATTGTAATACATGGTTTGCACTTTCTTTTTGTATGCACTATTTTGCACATTAATTTAGTACCTTGTGGTATTATTTGGAGTAATTGTATAATTAGTGTTGCATTTTATATTTATAAATTATTTAGTACATTTAGAGATAGCGCTGCACTTTATATATATATTAATTTATTCACTTTAGTTGGTAAGGAGTGTTGTGTCAGCAGCTTGGTGAATAGGGCCCCATTCCTAGCGCAGGAAGTCCTTACATTTCAAATTATAATTTAATAAATAATCATAAAAAATAATAGAATAATAAATTTAATTCAATAATATAATCAAACCAAAAACACTGAAATTTGAAACAGAGCGCATATCACTGAACTTAGTCGCAAAATAGTTTTTAGTGTCTGGTGACGAATTTCCCCACGAATCATTATCGTCAATTCTGCAAGTGGTTCTGATTTACTATCGCTGTTCTCTAGCTAGTCTAAAACCGCTTTTGACTTAAAGGGACGCTTTTTGGATGCCATGGATGTTTCTTAGTTTCCAGGCAGAAAGAACAGTAAAAATGAGGCAGGTCACAGGACAAAGCACTAGGGACAAAATGTATGTGAAATGCTTTGATACAGTAATGTTTTACTATGTGATTTTAGTGTATTTTGTGAATGTCACTTTTTAAAATTTTTAAATTTCCTGCTGATTCTAGCCCCCATACGTCCCGATGCTCGCAGGGACTGGAACCCGGCAGATGGATGCCAGCATCGGTCAGAGAAGGAGATGGCCAGGGACGCTGTAGGGAGAACATTGCGGGAGCGCAAGATAAAGTAAGTTAAACAGGGATCCCGGAGCAACGCTGCAGGGTAATCCCGAGTGTAGCTCGGGGTTACCGCTTTTGGCACTAATAATTAACCCCGAGCTACACTCGGGAATACCACCAGGGAGGTTAATATGCAGTTATTGGGATTTTTTTTTACCAAAGACATGTAGCAGAATACATTTTGGCCTAAATTTATGACTAACTTTAAGTTTACTATATATTTTTTTATAGCCAAAAGTAACAAATATTGTTTGTTTTTTTTCAAAATTTTCAGTCTTTTTTTGTTTATAGCACAAAAACCCCCCCAGAGGTGATCAAATACCACTAAAAGAAAGCTCTATTCGTGCAAAAAAAAGGAAAAATTATTTTTGTTTGGGTACAGCATTGTATGACCACACAATTACCAGCTGAAATAGCACAACTCCGAATAGCAAAAAAAGGCCTGGTCATGAAGGGGGATAAATCTTCTGGAGGGCAAATGGTTAATAACACCCATTCAGCCATATAGTAAACAAAAGATTCACATCCCATTGGTTATACACAATATAAAAAATCATAAATATGCGCCCTGTCATGTGAAACACAATGGGATTATCCCTGAATTTAATTAGTTAAAAAAATTTCAAAATTCAATAGTCAAAGTTCAATACACCACTAGAAGAAAAACTAGAAAATATATCCACGTGAATGGCTGTGGGTATGTGCACAAGTACATGGTGAAACACATATCAAGAATATGAGATGTTGGGTATAACATATTCTTTAAGCTTGGCCACTGCCCCAATGGAGGATGGATCAGCCATGGGCAGAGCACACGTGTGTACCTTAAAAAAGATTTGGCCAGGAGCAGTGATTTCTTTAAATTTTTAAAGGGAAACATTGAAAATGTGTGGCTAACTTGACCTGAATCAAGTCACTGCTATCTGTGCAAATTACCCCTACTTTTACCTGAATAAGTAATTGCTAGCTGTGCAAATCACCCCTGCAATACTGGTGTCCTCTATGTTGACCCTCTCTAATCAGAGTATTGGATGACAGCTCCAAAAACTGACATTGACTCTTTTTTTCTGCTGCTCCATATGGCAGATGGACTCATAGCATGAGGCTAACGTGCCATTTATTACACATGCCAAGATGGGACTTCATATGTTTATCACCTTACATGTTTGAATGTTGTATAGTTATGTTGTATAGTCACTTGTTTTCTGTTTTGAGTTAAATAGTGGGGATTGGTATATATTCTTTAAACCTCTATTTACTATGAGAAGTTAAATAATATTCAGCCAACTTTGTGCATATGTACCCTGTCTTCTTCCCTCTTTACTCCTGCACCCTTATTCCACTATCCCCTTCCTCTTCTCTCCTGTCACCCTCCGCATGTCCTACGTTTTCCTTTCTATCTTTTCCCATCCACCCCTCCTATTCCTTCCCTCATTCCACCCCCCCCTTTCACTAGTGACATAACTGGGGTTATCCCATCTCAATGACAGGGGCAAATTTGAAATACATTCTCACCCATCATTTCCCTGCTTTTATCTTCCTTTACCTTTATTTAACTGATACAGAGCCTATATAATCTTAAACTAGTAATGTATCTTACTACCACAACCATATTGATAGTGTTATAGAAAGTGATTCTGCTGTGTACTGCTCTTCTTCATTCAATGCACAAACAACTGTCTTTCATTATTTTATATTAAGGTTTGATATTCAATGTGTTCCAGACATTCTTCCAGCTTGGAGTGTGTTACTGTCCCCCAGTAGCAATAGAGTTTGATGGACCAGTGAGCATGAGGCCAAGAACTTGTGAGATTTATCCTTTTTTGTCATTATGTGGTACCTTCCCAGTTGTCTGTGTGGAGGCTATCACTACCTTATGTCTCTGTTTGTTCCTCTTTCTCCATTTTATCTCCTACCCTTTCCCTCCTCCTTTTCCTTTGGGTATCGGATGGGATGGTCACCCTTTTCCATTCTTAGATTAAGTGCATTTCCTTTTAAACCTAGTTTTTAGGAACATGAAAACCTATTGTTGATATATAGTTGATCAAATGTTATTGAGGTTGAATTGCAGGAATTGAGAAATGTGGCATGCATTTTATTTTTATGTAATCTTACATGACTGATTGTTTTTTGCAGCAACCAAGCTGGGGGTCCTGTGTTGCCTATTCTGGTTGCAGAAGATGGGGAGCCCTATGCATGTATGCACAATGCCTGACCACTTTATGGGGCACCACGATGGAGCATTTATGATTACTACAGTTCCTGTCTTCTTTCTGCCCTTTCTCCCACAGTGTATGGGATTACCAGGTACAAAGATGATGGGGATGTGTCTGGCCACCTCTACTGCAAGCCTTATTGTTTGTGGTTGTTTAATGGTAAGACAGCTGTGACAGGATCTATGTAATTTCCACCAAGAACCTGCATCTGTATGTTTGGGAGAAGGGGTGAGTATAAGCAGAACACTGGCAGGAATAGTGCATGGTTTTCACATGTGCTGTGCCAAAAACAGCATGGGGGTCCCCCCAATCCATATCAGTCCCTTTGAGCCTGGTATAGATTTTGAGGGGAACCCCACACCAAAATTAGCAAAATAATGGTGTAAGATCCCCCAAAAATCCATACCAGACCCTTATCTGAGCACTCCTTAACAACTATATTTGCTGAGGAGATATTTAAAGATGACGGCAGGAGCTGGCTCCTTAACAACCAGCTGAAATCAAACACATTCATTAACTATGCAATGGAGAAACAGAATGTTTGGCCGCACAAACAGCAATGTGGTGGATGAAATCCTTTATTGAAATTTTTTACATGCAATATAAATGAGTAATGACTAAGCACATGTTCGTGTGAAACACATCTACTGCTCCTCTATCCTGTCTTGGAGCTGTCCTGTTCTTATTATATTGCATGTAAAGGATTCCAATAAAGGATTTTATCCACCACATTGCTGTTTGTGCGGCTAACCATTCTGTTTTTCCATTGCATCTGTGATCACAGATCAGGCTAGCACCTGCGTTTCTGTGGAGGGGTTATGTAGACTCACCTGGAGTGGATCTTTTGCTCTTTCACATTCCTTAGCTATGGCATGCCTGGACCACTACTCATTTACTGCATTTACTTATTTATTTTAGTGAATTTACTTAGCTTATGGGCATGGGGGTGGCTGGAGTCAAACTTTTTAATTCTAGGACCTTGGTAAAAGAATCTACCTTCTCAGTGCTAAAGCTGGAGATTTCAGGATGGGGTTACCAGAATTAGAACATGATTGCAGCCTATGCTTGTCCCTACTCTGCATGTTCCCATGCTGACCCTCTTTCCTGCTAGAAGTGGTGAAAGGTATATCTCTAACACAAAATGCTTTCATCCCTATTGCTTGCTGCTACTGATAGGGAATCTTATATAGTGGGGGAGAGGTAGAAAGTGAGTGTCCTACCACTAGCCCTTTGGTACTGTTCCCAGTGAGCTGCATGGTGAGCACTTATTTTGTCTCTGAACTCTGGAGATCAGACTGTAGGTTAACAGTGGCCTGCACCTGTGATATCCAGTGTAATAGAGTGTCTGCTCCCTCCACTCCTCTGCGTGGTGCTCCTGAATGACACCCTGATGCCCTGATGTTTTACCACTCCCTCGGTTTCCTAATCTACTATACATGGTACCCAGGTACAGTTAGAGACCTCATCATCATCCAGTCTCATCACCGAAGCCAACTTTGCAGTAAGCTGCTCCAGGAACATCACTGCAAATTAGTTGACTCTGCCTTTTTGTCCCCTTCCTCTGTGTTATATGTTGCTTTCCAAAACCCTCTGAAGTCACAAATGAATGAGTAAAAATGAATACAAATTAATTGTTTATAATTAATATTTTATTTTGGATTTGTAAAAGTTCGTTACTATTGTGATTCAATGAAAATTTCATCTGACTTTTGATTTGTAACAAAACAAATTACACATTTCTACCCCATAATGACTAACTGGAATATTCTCTCAACAATATCCACTCTGTTGCAGGTAATGTGGACATATTAGTCCTCTGTGGTGGGATAGGATGTTTATCTGCAATTTGGAAAGATGTGTTTCTATTTGTCGCCCCAGTCAGCCATGTTTGAGCCAAATTTTCTGCTGTCAATCTATATCTGTCCTTCATATCAACCTTCAGTTGGCTAAGGAAGGATTGGAAAGCTGAATCTGGCTCAAAACTGGCCCCAAGTCTTGTTAAATTTTGCAGTGTTGTTTAGGAGGGTGCAGATGAGTTTATCATTAACCATAATCAAATTTAATGTAGTTTTGTCGTAATCCAAATGTACCAGTTTCCAACAAAGTGCAATTGTGATGTGTACTGCTAAAAGTATGTAGAAAATAAACTTTTAGGCCATTTAGGAATAGAGGGATCTAATTTATGAAAAAGGGCCACCTCTGGGGATCGAAGGATAATGATACCCTTTACAGAACGGATAAGAGTGAGCAGTTGTATCCAAAATCTAGTCACCTTTGTGCATAGCCATCACATATGGTACATGGTCCCCAGTTGCCCACAGTGTTGGAAACAGTTTGGGGACTCAGATGGGGTGTATTTTTTCTATTCTAATTGGCCCTAAGTTCCAGTGGGAAAATGTTTTGTAGTCAAACCCTATTAGAATTGTATTGATGGAGAATTTAGACAGAATATTAGCAATGTCCTATCAGTCCTATAGGTCCAAAGAGATTTGTAGATCTCATTCCCACAGTTTCAAGTAGAAAAGTTTACAATGGAGATCCATTAGCAGAGTATAGACCATAGAAATGCATCCTTTGGTTACATTTCTAGATCTACAGAATATCTCTAACATGGTTAGTGTGGGTGGCTCAGTTAGCGAAAGAAGTTTAGCTCATATGAAAGTTATTATTTTATTATATCTAAATAATTTTTAGGAGGACATATGCAAGGTGTCTTGAATATAAGTTAATGAAAAAATAGCCAACCCAGAGGAAACCTTTATTCATCCACCATAGAAGCCGATCAAAATGCAATCCTGGCTCAAATTCCGGATTATCCAACACTGGAGCCAAGGTGGTGTGAGGAGAGGAAAGGGGTCTCCTGGTTCTCTGTCTGTCTATCCCAAACATGAAGTGAGTATGACAAAGTCTTACATTAGATAGGAGAAGGAAACCTGATAGGAATACATATAAAAGCCCTAAAAGATACATATAAAAAGACATAAAAAGATAGGAATCACGGATATGCAAGCATGCAAAAGATCGGACTGAACAGCTTTGTTGTCAGTGATAGCATTGAAGACAGTGGTAAAATGAGGAGCCAGAATGAACTTGTAGAATTTATAATAAGCTAAGGTGAAACCATCTGGTCCTGGTGCCTTTCCAGGTTGGGTAAAAGCTAGCACGACCGCAAATTCCTCCGCTGAGATAGGCTGGGACAAGGCGTCCATTTTATCATCTGTAAGTGTCGGGAGGTTTGATTCCTGAATATATTGGAGCATATCCATGAGCATCCGTGAGCTCGGGGGAGACGTTGAGGGAGGATCTAAATTGTAAAGTTTAGAGTAAAAATCTCTGAAAGTCTTAGCTATATCCGGGGTAGAGTGAGGAAAGGGCAGACATATAGGTGTGGGAATGTTTGGCAATGCGTTGACCAATAATTGAATACATTTGTCTTCAAACTCATAGCAGGAGCGGCGGGACTTTAATAAGACATGTTTAGCTTCATAAAGGGAATGCTCACGAATAGATTCTTGGACCCTCAAGAGGTCAGTTTCAACCATATGATCCAAGCCCATCTTATGCGCACATTCGAGGACATGAAGCCGAGTCAGGAGCTCAGACAATGTTTTCGCCCTTTTCTGCTTGGACGAGTGGCCATGCTTAATCAAAATTCCTCGTATAAAGCACCATACCAAGAGCGGGTTTTCCACAGAGCCCAAATTATGGGCAAAAAATGTGGTAAGTTCTTGAAGTACATCTGCAGCTATGCTTGGGTTCTTCAAAAGGGATTCACTGAGTTACCAAGACAAATATTTAGGCTGTGTTGTGTGCACTGACAATTCCAAGAAGATCGGCGCATGATCAGATAGGTTGATATTACTGATTTCTACCCTGGGGACCTGGGGGATGGTCGAGTGTTTGAGCAGGAAAAACTCAATTCTAGAATAGGAACCATGCATGGAAGAATAGAAGGTAAAATCTTTTTCCTGTGGGTGTAATATCCTCCAGATGTCCACATGTTGATGGGAATGGAGAAGGTCCCTACCCTTCTTGGATATACAAGAGGAAATGTCAGGGATCCCCACGGCGCTGGTCCCGGCGCAGGCTCAGTGCGCCGCTCTGTGCAGGGACGCAGGCACCAGGTCCTGGCCGACCGCGGTATTCAGGTTTGTGCATGCGGAGTAGGAACCGCGGTCACGCGCCGGGCACCAATGACAGCGCAGGGCACGATATTTAAACGGCCCTGAGCTGTCATTCAGTGCCTTCTGGTCTCTTCTGCATACCTGTACCTGTGATCCTGTTTCTCTGTGAGTTACTGACCCGTATTGGACCTGACCTTGCTGTATTCTCCTACCCTGACCCCTGGCTTGCCTGACCTCTCTCCTGGATGCCCCTTATTAGATCTGACCTCCTGTTGCTGACCTGGCGTGTGACCCGACTATTCTCTGCCCGCTGCTTTGTACCGCACCGACCCCACTGTTACCGACCCGGCTTGTCTGACCTTGCATCTGCTCATCCATCCATCCCACCGGGGTCTCCCGACCTCCTCACATCAGGCTCTTCCCCGTGGGAGCCCCTGGCGAATACCCCTACCACTGACAGGTATACTCAGGAGCCACGACCTGGTCTCAGGGTACTCCAAGTCCATCCCCACCATCAGGGGCTCTGGTGAACAAGTACTCTGGGGCTTAGATTCCATGCTCTGGGGACGCCTAATCAGTGGAGTGCTAGTGGTACCGCCAGGTGGTCCCTTACAGTACCAGAAGGCCATGACTGAGCCTGGAGGAGGGTCCGCCCCGCTGGAAGAGATTTGCAGGCACCTGTCGGCCCTGACACAGGCTGTGGCGGCCTTTCAGGACAAGTGCATGCACCTGGAAAACTGTTTCCAGACCCTCTCTGTATCTGATCCTACCCCACAGGCCTCTGTTTCTGCACCTCCGGCTGGAGAGGCTGCTCAGCCGGCCATGGGGGCGTCTGCTTCACCCGCTATGGCAGAACCCCGAGTACCCTGACCGGGACGTTTTCACGGAGACCGCACTCGCTTCCGGTCTTTTCGTGATTCCCTTTTTTTGAGTTACAACCCCGCACCTTCGTGACTGAATCGGTTAAAGTGGGATTTATAATCTCCCTATTACAGGACGAACCCCAGGACTGGGCCCATCAGTTAAAGGAGAACCGTGACCCTCACCTGGGGATGGTGAATGACTTTTTTGGGGCAATGGCCATCTTGTACGATGACCCACAGCGGGCAGCCTCCGCCGAAGCGACGCTATACACGCTTAGACAGGGCCGCAGGGCGGCGGAGGAGTATGCCTCAGAATTTAGATGTTGGATGGGGGACACACGCTGGAACGAGGTCGCTCTGCGGCACCAGTTCCGTATGGGTCTTTCGGAATTCCTGAAAGATGAGCTGGCCCGAGTAGGGGTACCCGAGTCCTTAGAAGACCTTATTACGCTGACAATCCAAATCGACCGGAGACTGCGGGAACGCAGATTTGAGAGGTCCGGTCAGGGTCGCGGAAATGCATGGGCTCCGGTCCAAGGGCCCGGTCCACTATCCAGACTGAATACTCAGAGCCCACCGTCCGGAGACACTCAGGAACCGATGCAGCTGGGTCTGGCTCAGCCTAAATTATCACCTGAGGAACGCCAGCGGAGAAGATCCCTGAACCTCTGCCTTTACTGCGGCGAAGCCGGCCATATAGTGTGATCCTGCCCTCTGAAAATGAGTAAGTCAACCTCTTTTTCTTCCCTTTCTATTGGCAATATCAGTCCTTCCCAGTACTTAGTTGTGCCCCTCTCCTTTCAGCTCCCAGTAAAGGATCGTGGAGGTGACAGCCATAGTTGACTCGGGGGCGTGCAGTTGTTTTCTGGATTTAGACTTCGCCCACCGGCAGGAGATTCCCCTTCAGCCCAGAAAGAGGGGTCTTAACATATTTTTGGCAGATGGCTCCCAGATCAAATCAGGAGTGGTTAATCAGGAGACCCCCCTTATCGCCACCACAATCACCAATCAGCACCAGGAGTTCCTCCGCCTAGATGCCATTGCGTCACCCCTTTTCCCAGTCATTCTGGGGCTCCCTTGGTTGCGGGCCCATAACCCCCAGATTGACTGGGAAACTGGCTCTATACAGTTCCCTTCTCCATACTGTCAGGGACACTGTCGCACATCGGGCCCAGCAACCCCCCAGGTCCTGCTATGCTCTGAAGGGGACTCAGATCTTAAACAGGTTATTCCCGCAGTGTATCATGATTTCTTGGACGTTTTCAGTAAGCGAAGGGCAGAGATCCTGCGCCCCCACCGCCCCTATGACTGTCCCATTGACCTGTTGCCTGGGGCGGAGATTCCTTTTGGGTGGATTTTTCCCCTATCTGAACGTGAATTGGGGACCCTGAAGGAATATATTGAGGATAGTCTCCAAAAGGGATCCATCCGCCCCTCCACTTCATCAGCAGGGGCGGGAATCTTCTTTGTGGAGAAGAAAGACAAATCGTTAAGACCCTGCATCGATTATCGTGAATTGAACAAAGTCACGATTAAAAATTGTTACCCTTTGCCCCTGGTCCCAGAGCTATTTCAGAGCCTGAAGTCTGCGGCCATATTTACTAAATTAGATCTGAGGGGGGCCTATAACCTGGTCCGCATAAGGGAGGGGGACGAGTGAAAGACGGCATTCCGTACCCGGTTTGGGCACTTTGAATACCTGGTCATGCCATTTGGGCTGTGCAATGCCCCAGCCACATTTCAGCATTTCGTAAACTATGTTTTCAGGGATTACCTCGACATTTTTGTAATCGTATACCTAGATGACATACTGATCTTTTCACCCTCGTTGAAGGATCATAGGATACATGTGGCAAAAGTGTTAAGGAGGTTGCGCCAGCATGGGTTGTATGCCAAGGCTGACAAGTGCAGCTTTGAGCAGTCTAGCATCACGTTTTTGGGTCTGATTATCTCCACCACGGGGGTCGCGATGGACCCTCAGAAGGTCTCTGCAATTTTGGATTGGCCTGCGCCCACAGATAAAAAGGGAGTCCAACGTTTTATTGGGTTCGAAAATTTCTATCGGAAATTCATTAGGAACTTCTCGGGTCTGGTCTCCCCCATAACTCAGTTAACCAAGCTTGGAACCCATTTCCGATGGACACCGGAGGCCCAGGGGGCTTTTGAGGCCCTGAAGAAGCTGTTTACTACGGCACCCATTCTGGGCCATCCAGATGCTTCCCTGCCATACATCTTGGAAGTAGATGCGTCAGAGAATGCAGTGGGCTCCATCTTGTCCCAGCGGAAAGGCACCAAAGAACTCCTACATCCCATAGCGTTCTTCTCTAGGAAACTTACTCCAGCCGCGAAGAATTACGATATTGGCGATCGTGAATTGTTGGCCATCAAGACGGCATTAGAAGAATGGAGGTACTTGCTGGAAGGTGCCACACACCCTATTTTAATCTTCACCGACCATAAAAACCTTGAGTACCTGAGAACTGCCAAACGGTTACGCCCACGGCAGGCAAGATGGGCACTGTTTTTCTCCAGGTTCACATTTCATATCACTTACAGACCAGGGTCCAAGAACACGAAACCCGACGTGCTATCACGCATGTTCGAGGACCCCAAGGAACAACCAATTCCCGATACCATTCTGTCCTCAGGGAACTTCTTGGCCCTCCAGACAGACCTACGGTCAAAGCTGATGGACGCATCCACGGCTATGTCAACCCCTTCTGGGGTGTCCCTCCAGAACAAGGGGGGACTCCTATGGAAGAAGGGGTTGATCGTGGTGCCTGAAGAGGTCCGAACCCAGGTTTTGGGACATTGTCACGACCACCCGATGGCGGGACACTTTGGGCCAGCAAAGACCCTGGAGCTTCTTCAACGTTCTTTTTGGTGGCCGAACATGGCAAAGGACTGCAAACGTTATGTGAATTCCTGCACTCTCTGTCAAAGGAACAAACCTTCAAGGAGCAAGGCTTGGGGACTGCTGCGACCTCTGCTGATCCCCGAACGACCATGGCAAAGGATCGCAATGGACTTTATAGTCGAGCTCCCTCCGTCCCAAGGCCACACCGCCATCCTCGTGGTCATCGATCGACTGTCTAAGATGACCCACTTCTTGCCATTGAAGAATACCCCGTCGGCATCCGAAACTGCACGAGTTTTTATTCAGGAAGTTGTAAGACTACATGGAGTCCCAGAAGACATTGTATCTGACCGAGGGGTTCAATTTACGTCTAAATTTTGGAGGGCCCTATGCAAGGCATTGGATATCAAGTTATCCCTCTCCTCCGCATTCCTCCCGCAGACCAATGGACAGACAGAGAGGACTAACCAGACCCTGGAGCAATACCTGCGTTGTTACACATCCTTCCTACAGGATAATTGGCTATCGCTCTTACCCCTGGCAGAATTTGCCTATAATAACACTAACCATTCAGCAACGGGGCAATCCCCGTTTTTTTCGAACTACGGATTTCCCCCTGTCTTTCTCCCTGATCTGGTCCCGGAATGCCCAGTTCCAGCAACACAAGACGCACTTGCATTTTTCTCCTCCAACAACAAACTACTGCAGGAGGCCATCGCTAGGGCCCAGGAGGATAACAAGAAGGCGTTTGATAAGAAACGAAGGGGGGACCTGGTGCTGCAGCCTGGGGATAAGGTCTGGTTGGCAACGACAAATTTGAAAATGTTGTGTCCGTCAAGGAAATTGGGACCGAAGTTTGTAGGCCCTTTATGTGTGAAGCGAATGATCAACGAAGTGGCATATGAGCTCATCCTCCCTGAGACGTTCAAGATCCATCCAGTGTTCAACGTATCCCTGCTGAAACCAGTTGTCCCAGACCCTTTTCCAGATCGGGAGTCCAGACCTCCGGAGGCCATAACTATCGAAGAGCAAGAGGAATTTGAGGTAGAAACAATCCTGAAGTGCCGAAGGAGGGGAGGTCAGACCCAGTTCCTAATTAAATGGAAGGGTTATGGTCCGGAGGAAAACTCCTGGGAACCTACCCAACATGTACATGCACCTAGGCTTGTCCGGGAGTTTCTTCGTGATCACCCATGGTGGAGAGATCGGGTGGGCACCCGGAGGTTGCCCGTAGGGGGGGCAATGTCAGGGATCCCCGCGGCGCTGGCCCGGGGCAGGTGCAGTGCGCCGCTCTGTGCAGAGACGCGGGCACTAGGTCCTGGCCGACCTCGGTATTCAGGTTCGCGCATGCGCAGTAGGAACCGCAGTCACGCGCCGGGCACCAATAACAGCGCAGGGCGCGATATTTAAACGGCCCTGAACTGTCATTCAGTGCCTTCTGGTCTCTTCTGCATACCTGTACCTGTGATCCTGTTTCTCTCTAAGTTACTGACCCGTATTGGACCTGACCTTGCTGTATTCTCCTACCCTGACCCCTGACTTGCCTGACCTCTCTCCTGGATGCCCCTTATTAGATCTGACCTCCTGTTGCTGACCTGGCGTGTGACCCGACTATTCTCTGCCCGCTGCTTTGTACCGCATCGACCCCACTGTTACCGACCCGGCTTGTCTGACCTTGCATCTGCTCATCCACCCATCCATCCATCCCACCGGGGTCTCCCAACCTCCTCACATCAGGCCCTTCCCTGTGGGAGCCCCTGGCGAATACCCCTACCACTGACAGGTATACTCAGGAGCCACGACCTGGTCTCAGGTACTCCAAGTCCATCCCCACCATCAGGGGCTCTGGTGAACAAGTACTCTGGGGCTTAGATTCCGTGCTCTGGGGACGCCTAATCAGTGGAGTGCTAGTGGTACCACCAGGCGGTCCCTTACAGGAACAAGAGTCGCAGCGAGAGTCTAGGGTCAGATTGAAATCACCCCCTAAGATCAAAGTTCCCTCCAAAAAGGAGTCGTGTGTAGAGAGGAACTTCTCTAAGGAAGGGAGGAGGTCGTAGTTGGACAAGTAAAAGTTTGCAAGGGTCAATGTATGTGTGTAGATACGACCTTTGAGCAGCAGGAACCTGCCTTTAGACTCCGTGCGGACATCAAAGAAATTGCCAGGGAAGAGAGTTCGATATTAGAATGCTGGTGCCCTTGGATTTAGAGGATGGAAATGGGTTATGAAAAACTGTTGGAAAGCGTTTCTTGTAGAGTTTGGGAATTTTGTCAATTTTAAAATGGGTTTCCTGAAGGAAGACTATTTGCGCTCTATGTCTCCAGAGTTCTGCTAGGCAGCTCATGCATTTCTCTGGAAAGTTTAATCCCTTAATGTTCCAAGATAGGATCTTCAACGACATAGCAGCACCAGGCACAACACATCAACCCCCCTTCCACTGAATGGGGGGAAAAAAAGGGGGAGGGGGAAGGAGAAAAGAGGAGAGGGGAGAGGAGAAGGAGTCAAATAAAATAAGGGGAGAAGAAAGAATGGACAAACCAAAAAAAAAAAATTTAGAGCAAGATACAGAAAGAAGATACCCTAAAATGCAGTCTCCGTAGAGAAATTCTACTGCCACCAGGACAGAGAAGGCCTAAAGTGGAAGGTGGTAAGGCACTAACAATTACAGAGCCCCGGCCATACGGAACCCCACAGGATGTATGGGGGGTTTCTGTGAGTCAAACTAGGCCATCCCGGGGAACCTAGTTACAGACATAGCGTTAGCCAATCCAACAAATGTATACCGTAACATGAAAATACATCAAAATCCAGATAACAAATAACTCCTTGAAGGAGAGCTTTGGTATTTCATGCAAAATTGAGCAGGATAAACTAATAACATAGATCCAATTCAAGTACTGTGTTTCCATATACCTAGCTTATGTAGTAGGAGTGTGCCCCCCGCCCACCAATTGGCCCACACCTAGGGACCCCTTAGGGCAAAAGGGGCACCGCCCCACCACATGCATTCCGGAAGGAAGCCCATTCTCAGGGACCCCCTCGGAGTGAACAGTGTTCATTCATAATGATGAGAGATCTCTGAAACGGATCATGCAATAGGGAACAATTGAAATAAGCTATCAATGCCAGAGAAATTATAGGGACCAGTGGACACTATCAAAAAAAAAGAAAAAAAATGCAAGGTAGAGAGCTCAGATGAACTATGAAAAAGTCCCTGTGTAGAACTACGTCCACAGGATGCATGCCGTAGAGAGTTCCATTGTCGACCACTACAGCCTGTCAGTTGGATCTTTCTCTTTGGGGTTGGCTCCTGGGAGCTCTCAGTGGAAGGTCCAGCAAGGCAGCAGTGGTTAGCCAGTTTGGCACATGAAAAGGATCCATTTCGGCAAAAGTGAAGAAATTCGGCAGCTCAGAAGGTCGACGTAGTGAGAACGTGCAATTCCCCTTATGAACAATCACATGGAATGGGTGGCCCCATTTGTATGTTAGACCCGACTCACCAAGCCGTTCAAGTAGGGGTTTGATCGTCCTGCGCATTAGCAGAGATCATCTTGAGACATCAGGCAGTAGATGTACAGCTGCGTTGTCAAACTCCAAGACGCCAACCCGCCAAGCGCGCTGCAGAATTTCCTTTTTTAGGATATAAGAATGTAAACAGCACAGTACATTTCTAGGCCTATTTGGTAGAGGGTATTGAGGCCCAAGGGTCCTGTGTACTCTGTCGATAATAATTTCTGTGTCCTGTTTTGTCACTGGCTGTGATTCTCCAGATCATCCAGTGATAGTTGGAGGTGAATAATTTGCTCTGACAGGTTTGCTTGTGAGGATTGCAGGCACTGGAGTGAGACTTAGCATCATGATCTTGTTCTACCACCAACAACTGAGAGTCCAGGTCAGATACATCTTGTTTAAGGCCCTGTACCTCACCCCTCAATGTAATCTCTGCCCTGCTTTAGGTAGATAGTTGTTGAAATAGAGACCATAGAGTCTGTGCTGTAGGTAATTCAGTCATAGGTTGTTGGTCAAAGATAGAGGGCATCAAAGTACTTACAATGCCCTGAGGGGAGATCCCTGGGTCCATGCAGGCCGGTGTCGCTGCCTGGCTGAGGCTGAAGTCCCTTGGAGAGGCCAGGCTCTCATCAGAGCCACATGGTGCCAGGCTGTGCATTCACAGATCCCTGTCAGGTGTCAGGGAGAGTGAGCCAGGGAGATAGAGATCGCATGGTGGAGTGAAGGGAGGCAGTAGATGTGTGTCCTCTTGCAACGTATCTTGCTCCACCAGGACAGAGGCTGCAGCCGCCGCTGCAGTCACAGGGCAGGCAGGCACCATCTTAGCACAATCCGGAGTAGAGACCGCTGGCTGAAGCGGTCTTAAATAGCGCTAAATAGTAACGGGATAGGTCCGGGGACCCTCTGCACTTTGTCCAGTGGGTGCACGAGGGCCACTGAGGGCTCACAATGTGGGGTGTCAGCTGTAGGTAGGCTGTGGAGAAGGTAAAACATAAAAAACATTTCATGTACAGAATATTAACCTTTTTAAATGGGATTATTTTGGAAGTCAGAGAAGTCACACTTCAGCTCAATATATTAAATTGTACTGTTATTTTTTGGATACCCAATATTTAAACTATACAGATCAGCTGCACAAAATATGATTATTTTATATAGGAAGCAATTGAATAGGAAGAGAGAAAAATGTTACTCCTCCTTTTAAAAAAGAGAAAAAAAGTGTACATGTCAACTGCAAAAATGTAGGGTATATTTTATTTGGCCACAAACCCAGAGTTATGAGAACAGGTTTTTTTATTTAACCATTCCTGTCCAGCCCACATATGGGTGCAAGGTTGATGCAGGTGGGTATATATATATATATATATATATATATATATATATATGTATATATATATATATATATATATATATATATATATATATATATATACAGCCTCCTGCATTGGCCCCTCATGCATTGCTTCTAAAGCATGCAGAGGCATGCTCTGTGATTGCTGTATCACTTGGACACAGCAAATCACAAATTAGGGTGCAAGGTCAATGAAATTTGCCTTGTACTATGTTATCCCTGTGATCAATCACAGTGATCACACTTGTAAACAAACTGTGTAAATAAGAAATGCCTGATTATCATAAACCCTTATACAAGTATCCACAGCGTGGGAACAAAATCTAGCAATAAATTGGGGTACTGTGCTCTCCTCACTGTGTATCAATCTCATTTTGGCCTAAAACTTAACTTTTATTTTTAACTAAAAATCACAAAACCTTCACCCAAAAAAGTAAAAACTGATATCCCAACATGTTTTACTTTTATATTAAAAGCTTATTCGGGAGAGATTATTGTAAATGTTAAAAAAATGAATGTGTGAAGAAAATGAATATCAAAAATGTCACATTGCTATATGATATTTTTGGCACTGTAATGGATACTCAGAGTGTAAACAAAAAAACACAATTACATACCACCAGAAGAGAGCTCTGTCTGTCTAGAAAATGCTGTAAAATTAATTTGGAAACAGTGATGCATGAAGAGTCAGTCCAGTCTTCGAGTGGTAGGCCACTCTATTTAAAAAATGTGTATCCAAAATAATTCAGGATTTTGGCAGTGTACTCAAGAGTCAAAGAGAATGAAGCAAAAAATATAAAATATCTATTTTTAATTACAATCACCTTATTATAATCTAAGAATTAATGGCCAACTCAGTAGTTACCCAGACAAAAAATATGTAAAAATGTTTATCTTTAGGAAACAGTTGTCTAAAAATTGGGGTTTGATTATTATTAGTGCTAGCACACTGTTAAGCAGCACAAATATTTGTTCAGATCACAAGATACCTGTCAAAAAACGTAAATTCTTTGCAACTGCAAACAGTGAAACAGCTGCAGAAAAATTGGGTTTGTAGTGCATAGAACAAAAAACCATAGCCCTAAGAAATATTCATGCAAAGAACAGAATGTTACATGGCCAACAAATTTACAAATTAAAAGCGCCATTGCAATGAAAAACAGCATTAGGCCCATTATTAGCTGGAGATGGTGGCAGGCCACCGCTGTGGCAGTCGATGTTAACGGTGCCAAGAACGCAGTGTAGATGGAAGCATTAATGGTGGTTGGAGGTGCTTATGGGGGTGGGAGTGGCAATGGTAATAAAACATGGGATTTATTTTAGACAGTTTGCAGTAATGAAATGAGAAGGCTGTACAGAAAACTTTGTGTTGTAGAATCCCCCCCAAATGTACCCTGCAACACAAATGTCAGCAGGTCAACTGTATAAAGTTCAAATAGAAGCTGCACTCCTCATAGTACTTGACCTTTTAATACCCACTGCATGGGTTGCTAAGGAGTACACATGGTGTTACATGGGTTACACATGGTGTTACATGGGTTGCTATGGGTATGTTATATACTGTATATGCTTATTGTCATTATCTTGCCTTGGAAAACGGACTCTTCAAGGCCCAAAAAGTTGGTTTCTTATGCCTTTTGTGATGTTGTCTTCAAAATAAACACATGGAATGCATTAATTTGAAGTGCTGGTGACTTCACATATTTGTAGCAGTTCTGTGTCCAAGAACGGGAAAACTAAAGCCCCATGTAGCACTAAATGTATATTTAGAGAGGATTATGGTTACAGGACAGCCCAGCAACTTGACTGCATACTGGGCAAAATTCTGGTTAGTGGTCCATCCATATTACCCAATAATCAAGGGGGTCATCCTTTGGAATGGGCCACCCAAGAATTTCATCATCTGCCTTGGCCTATATATTCCCCCACCTTATATTGTAGCTTATAGCTGCTGTCTATGCACAGCCCAGTGCACAGGGAGAGCACTACATTTAAGCAGCCATCCCACTACTGCTGCTTCTTTCAATGACAGAAGGCTTCAAGCCATGTTGTCAGTGAGACAGTATACTTTAAGCCTCTGGAAAGAAGGTTAACAGGTTCCTCCACAGCACATCTTTCAGGTGAACTCTAAGCATATGTTGCTGAGCACATACACACTGGCACACCCGCTGGAGCACACAGTGCATCGCTCCCATGAACACTGTGTCCACAGGAGACAGCAGTCATGGGAGTAATGCGATCACATGAACACAAAATCAATTTATTTATAACAGCTGTGACTCCGATAGTGATGCTGTGATTGGCCCACAGCTATCACATGGTACCTAGGCCAATCACAGCACCCTGTAGCATTTGATGGATGTGGGCCAATCACAGCATCACTAGAGTAAACACAGCTGTTATGATTGAAATCCAATCCATACAACTTCAAAAAACTTGCCATGTATCTTACTAAATACCTTGGACTGTCAACTTTCCAAAGTGGTCATTTGGTGGTATATGTACTGTCCTGGCATTTTAGTGCTCCAGGAAATGAGATAGGCTGTCAGTACATCAGAACTGATCAATTTTCAAACATATATATCATAGTTTGTAGACTCTATAACTTTCACACAGACTAAATAATATACACTGATTTGGACTTTACCAAAGAAATGTAATACAATTTGGCCTACATTTATGAAGAAAGATTATTTATTTGCAAAACTATATCACAGAAACTAAGAAAAATGTGTGTTTTTAATTTATATAGAAACATTTTTTAAAAAATCTATTTTTGATTAAATACCACCAAGTGAAAGCTTTATTTGTGTGAAAAAAAATAAAAATTTCCTTTGGGTAAAGTGTTGAGTGACCAAGCAATAGCCAGTTAAACTATCAAAGTACTGAATAGAAAAAAATGCCCTGGTCATGAAGGGGGTAAAACCTTCCGGAGGTCAAGTGGTTAAAGGCCCTGGGACACCAGGAAGTTGTTCTCATTCTTTTGTTGCTGTGACTCCAGTGCCCTATCTATAATGCCACACAGTGCCTGCTCCACAGTAATTGTGATGTTAATGGCACATTATCACAGCTCATAATTCTGGTTGCCTGCTCAAATGGTGATAATACAGTGCATGCATCCTGTATGTGGTTCCACTGGCTTGGAAAGAAGACACCAGTTCCCTGAAATGTTCTTTTCCTGACAAAATGGTGTAAGAGTTAACCACCTCTGGGCTTGCCCCTGCAAAGCTGACAGAATTTCTGTCCCACTTGGCGTCTTTCCCCTAGGCGTGCCACCTGCACCTTCTTAAAGCTGGATGGGGACATCTGCCTCTCTCTTTAGACCTCCCAGACATGATGTTAATTAATGTGATTCTTTGCATCAAATCTATTTAATTTTTATATAGTGTCTCAGAAAAAATACATTCTCGTTTAATATTTTGGTCTAATATATGCCTAGTCTCTGTCTCCAAAATTGCCTCATTTCAAAAAACATAAAATTCAGCAAGTCCATGCACTTTTAATATAGTGTCTTCAAAACACTATAGTTTAATTTAATATTTCTGTCTGAATCTCTCTGCCTCCAAATCTGCCTCCAATAAATATGATGAGATTCTATTCAGCAAATATGTAGAATGTTTATAATATGAGTATGAAAAAATGAAACAGTTTCATATAATATTTCTGGATGAAATGGTCTACAATTTTTCCTCCTGTAAAAATGAGGATTCTGCTCAGTAAATTTGTAATGTGTGTCTGAAAAAAAATCAGTTTTATAAAATTCTTCTGTCTGAAATAAGCTGACAACCTGCCTCCAAATTTACTTCCTTTTAAAAAGGATGATATTCTGTTCATCAAATCTGTACAATTTTTTTAAACTGTATTTAAAAATATACATTTTCAATAAGTAATATTCAATTCTAGCGTAAATAACCCTTCTCTCTGCCTATATACTTGCCTTCTGTTAATAAGTATGATATTATCTGCAGCAAATCGGTACCATTGTTATATTCTGTCTCTGCAAAAATACTAATTTCATCTGCCTGCTCACTCTCTCTCAGAAATAGCAGCCTATCCAATAGTTTGAAAAGAGGGCATCACTCTAAACCCCATTTATTTTTCTGCATCCCGGTCCCAGGCATGTCAGGTGCAAGCCAAAGGAGCTCATCTTCACTCCATCCTCTATGACATGCAAACACCATTGAGTGCACTGATGATGTCACTCCCAATAGACTTTATTCAGCCAGCATGAACACAAAGAATCCCCACCTGCAGACTGTCCTGCTCTAATGTATTTCACCCTTACAGGCTGACTTGTAGAATAGGAACAGTCAGGGTGAAGAGATACTTACAGAGTTCAACATAAATGAATACACCCCTTTTGAAAAGTAAGATTTTAAACAATATCTCAATGAACAAAAGAATAATTTCCAAAATTTTGACTAAACTGCAATTTATAGAACATTTGCTTAGCTCATTACAAGAAAATAAGGTTAATATTATAACCTAAATTAGTTGATACAAAAATGAATACACCCCACAACAAAAACTACTACATCTACAGCACAAAGTCTTCTAGGCATGGAATAAACAAGTTGGTGACATATTGCACCATCTATCTTTTTCTATTCATCAAGAACAACCTCTTTTAGAGCCTGAATGCTGGACGGAGAGTGATGCTCAACTTGTCTCTTTAGAATTACCCATAGGTGTTCAATTGGGTTCAGATAATACTTGGCCAATGAATCACTTTCACACTGTTCTTCTTCAGAAATGCAACAGTGACCTTAGATGTGTGTTTTGGATCATTGTCATGTTGGAAAAGTGCACGACAACCAAGGGCATGGAGTAATGGTAGCATCTTCTATTTCGATATAGAGCAGTGCATCAGTGAATTCATGATACTATCAAAGAATTGCAGCTCCCCAACACCAGCAGCACTCATACAGCCCCACAGAAGGACACTATCGATGTGTTAACTGCTGTGGATGGCTTGGACATCTTTGTGAGACGGTTGCAGTATCATCTTTGTTAAATTTTTGTATCATTTTTGCTGCAATATTCTGACTGATAAGTAAAGATTTGCTGATCATCTCGTAGCCTTCACCTTTCTTGTGTGAAGAAATTGTTTTCTTTCTCAGGCCTTGTAATGTTTCTCTTCCATGTGGTGCCATTGCTTACAGCATGGGATTGGAAAGGGGTTTTCTTTGTTAAAGTAATTCCCTTTTATAATCAACTGTCTGCTGGACACCTGTTTAATGAATAATTAGACTCCCCTGTAGTTGAATTCTTGTTAATTAGGATTTGTTGTCTAAAATTTAGCTTTGCTCCTAAGACTTTAATTGGGGTGTATTCATTTTGCAACATGGTCTTGAATTAATTTGTTAGGAAAAATACTTTTTTTGTGTGCGTGCAAATTAACAAATCATGTCTGCAATCAATGGCCTGCATTTGTGGGAGTATTTTGTGGTAAAATGTCCTATAGAAAATATTGATTCTGAAAGTAAAGTAAAGGTTTTCTGACAAACCTATTGGGATATACTCATTTATGCTGAGCACTGTATGTACACAGCATGGAAAACATCAAAATAATTAGATAATTAGAATTAAAAATCAAACTGTTATCTATACAACATCCTTTTTAAATCTATACAACATCCTTTTTAAATCTATACAACATACTTTTTAATTGTGCTTGACATACAGTATCTGCATTAAAGTGATTAAAGCTTGTTTTTTTTTAGGAAAAAAATAACAAACATGTTTATACTTACCTGCGGTGTGCAGTGGTGTTGCACAGAACAGCCCCAATCCTCCTTTACTCGAGTCACCTGCCAGCTTTCCTGGCCCCTCCCTCCTGTCGGGCACCTGCACAACAAACAGCTTGCTGTTGCTCGGCCCCTCTTTCTTCTCAATGGCTCACTGGCTGTGATTCACTGTCCAGATCCACCTTGAGGACTTTGAGAATAGTACTGAGTGGTCAAATGTGCAGATATAGGGTGTCCTAGAGACCATGCTAGACCTTCAGTCAACAATTACAGCCCTCTTTCAGGAATTGTTGCCTATATTCCTGATTGAGAGATTTGAACCTAGATTTTGTACATTGAGTTCTTATTTGCTGTCAGCCGGATGGTCCCCTCAGGATTATTATAGCCAAACTACTACTCCCGAACAAAATAACTATTTTGGCTGAAGCATGTGAGAAGGAATCCTTTGTTTTTCAAGGTTACACATATCAGCTGTTTATTGACTTGGCTCCTCTTACTATAGCTAAATGCAGGGCTGTGAAACACCAAATACAACCTCTGATGCATCATCATGTAAAGTATAAGTGGGGTTTTCCATTTGTCATCCACTTCTCCAACCAGGGGAAACAACAAACCTGGTGAATAAGAGACTTATTGTCTACACGGCCCCTCTAGAGATGAGTCTGAAGGAATCAGCTGAAGATCTTCCAGAGTGTTTTGTAGCTCTAAGACTACTGCTTCCTTGTACCACATGAGATGTAAAATTCATCCCAATTGCCCACCTCATATTACATTGTTACCTGTTTAAATATGACATGATACAGTCTACAGGCTTCAGTTTACATTTGTGGTTTGGGATACTCACTGCTTAATAGTCCTGCAAATTACTATGATGTGTTGTACCCTTGCATCAATTGATTCCTCATTGATGGGAGTCATACAAGCCTTCACTGTATTAAATTACTAATTATGTAAATTTTACATATCTTTGACACTAGTAAATTTTAATGACTTTTCTGAAAAGTTGACATTGAGAAAACACTATAAGGAGACTGGGAAGGGTAGTGTACATGGATGAACCTGCTCAGAATTTGACCGCAGTATTCCACCCCCCCCAAAGGTCCATAGGGGGGGGGGCAATGTGTGTTCCAAAGAGGGGTAGACCTATTGTTGCCAGAAATGGGTCCCTCTGTTAACCCATAGTAATGAGTTTGCTTATTTTTCTATGAGACATTAAATATGAAAGCAAGTAGTTGGTGAGTGTGGTATGACTTGCAAGTGTTTCACTTGCTATGTCACTTCAGTTTATTCTTCTATACCCCATATACCCCAGGATTTGAAACATCACCTGGATTTCTGCACCAAATATTTACTTGATCTTAAGCTGTTTATTTTGGAAGCAGTTTATTTCCTGTTGACACACATATACTTTTTGTTTTATGATTGTTTGTTTGGTGATTGCTACTCCCAGAGGCATGGTGCTTCCATGGGCTCAGATTTTGCTCTCACAAGCTTTATATAGGTTGGTAGGAGGATCACCACATCTTTAGTGAAACTATCAACCCCTGGGAGCCAGATAAAGTTCTTCTCTCATTATGTAGATGACTTGATTTTTCTTGTACATAGTGACTTGTTTGTGGCTGCCCTTCTGAAATACTTTAATTATAATGAATAAAATCACATGTTTACAGGTGAGTAATAGCTTTTTTTGCTAATTTCTTTGCTTTAACTTTGAAGGAATTTGCCATACACCATATGTTTTATGTAAAAATATATTGGAAGCAGTGTTTGAGGGATTTACTTGCAAGATATGGGACTGCCAAAGGGTTATGATCTCTATAGCTCATCATAAATTCAAGAACATGTCAAGAAAGGATCTTTTCAAAGACTGTACATCTAAAAACAGGAGTCTGCAATATCATGAGGCTAAATCTCTTACTGTTAGGGTCCATATCTGAACCTGTGATCTCTGCAGTGTCTGGCTGTAGTTTTTCTCACTGTGCCACCTGAGATTCCAGGCAGCTCCCTGTATGATCCATTGGACAATTTTGCCTTGTCTCTTATTTCTGGTGAACTTTGAACTCTGTGCTTCTCCTATGAACGTCCCAATTTAAGCCATTTCTCCACACTTTCTGTTTGCCAGATTAGTGTGCTCTCTCTGATAGCATGCTCCTTTGCGCACTTGCATCTGTCCTTTATTCCACTACTATTTGTTACTGACATTTACCTTGTTTACTTACTACACTTCTGCTTGATCCCTACATGCTATATTTTCTACTGGACTCCAGCTTGTTCACCTCCTGGTGGGGCGATCCAGAAGACTGTGATCTGGCACTAACACGCAGCAAAACCCATCTCCACCATCAGGAGCTCTGGCGAATACCAGTTAGTGCCTATCCTTGCATCTCAGTTGTACAGTGAGTCATCATCATCTGCCAGGGCGACTGGCTTGTGTACTTATCCTGCTGGTTAGTGGGAGCCTCTCTACTGCGATATCTACTGGTCTGCAAGCCTGACACCTGACCATGACAACTACTTTTAGATCTTGCTAGAGTGTAGTGTTTGCTGGAAAAAAAATGTGCACAGATACCTGCTAATTTTACTGGGAGATCTTAATATTGGGTATGGTATTTCAACAAGGGTATGTTTTTTAATCAGTAAAAAATAATATGTTGGATGGATGACCAGATGATTTTATAACTGCATGAGAGATCACCTATCTAACATCAGAACACAAAAGAACACCAACGTGGTAGTGTATTTTTTGGGTTGTAAAGAATTTAGTACTGACAGAATCCTTTAAAGTATACATAATTGAAATAATGAATTTTACTGTCAGGGGAGGTGACCATTTTTCCCTGTTGAGCAAAAAAGAGAACCTTGAACTTTGTGTACTGGATCTTCTTTTTTCTTAAATACTTGTATCCCTTTGAATGGGACACATACAACAAAAAAAGGTACACAAATATAGTCTCTAAATACATTTTATAAATAATAAAGATTTTATAAGTGTTACTAAACCAACAACAATAAAATCAGTCTGTACAGGTGAAACTCGAAAAATTAGAATATCGTGCAAAAGTTCATTTATTTCAGTAATGCAACATAAAAGATGAAACTAATATATGAGATAGACTCATTACATGCAAAGCAAGATAGTTCAAGCTGTGATTTGTCATAATTGTGATGATTATGGCTTACAGCTCATGAAAACCCCAAATCCACAATCTCAGAAAATTTGAATATTACATACAATCAATAAAACAAGGATTGTACATAGAACAATATCAGACCACTGAAAAGTATAAGCATGCATATGTACTCAGTACTTGGTTTGGGCCCCTATTGCAGCAATTATTGCCTCAATGTGGCGTGGCATGGAAGCTATCAGCTTGTGACACTGCTGAGGTGTTATGGAAGACCAGGATGCTTCAATAGCGGCCTTCAGCTCTTCTGCATTGTTCGGTCTCATGTCTCTCATCTTTCTCTTGGCAATGCCCCATAGAGAATCTATGGGATTCTGGTCAGGCGAGTTTGCTGGCCAATCAAGCACAGTAATCCCACGGTCATTAAACCAGGTTTTTGAACTGAACTGAACCATTGAACTGTACCTTTATGTCACTGGAATGCACTAATCACCCAAAAAATATTACCGCCACCCGGCGTGTAAATGGATCTAACTCTTTGAACGTACAATAGTGGTTGTGAAGCAGAAAGTCAGTTTATTTAGCACAATCGGTCAATTGCAGCTTGCCGTTGGCTGGAAACTGTATGTTTATGTCACTGGAATGCACTAATCACCCAAAAAATATTACCGCCACCCAGCGTGTAAATGGATCTAACTCTTTGAACGTACAATAGTGGTTGTGAAGCAGAAAGTCAGTTTATTTAGCACAATCGGTCAATTGCAGCTTGCCGTTGGCTGGAAACTGTACGTTTATGTCACTGGAATGCACTAATCACCCAAAAAATATTACCGCCACCCAGCGTGTAAATGGATCTAACTCTTTGAACGTACAATAGTGGTTGTGAAGCAGAAAGTCAGTTTATTTAGCACAATCGGTCAATTGCAGCTTGCCGTTGGCTGGAAACTGTACGTTTATGTCACTGGAATGCACTAATCACCCAAAAAATATTACCGCCACCCGGCGTGTAAATGGATCTAACTCTTTGAACGTACAATAGTGGTTGTGAAGCAGAAAGTCAGTTTATTGTACACAATCGGTCAATTGCAGCTTGCCGTTGGCTGGAAACTGTACGTTTGTGTCACTGGAATGCACTAATCACCCAAAAAATATTACCGCCAGCCGGCGTGTAAATGGATTTAACTCTTTGAACGTACAATAGTGGTTGTGAAGCAGAAAGTCAGTTTATTTAGCACAATCGGTCAATTGCAGCTTGCCGTTGGCTGGAAACTGTACGTTTATGTCACTGGAATGCACTAATCACCCAAAAAATATTACCGCCACCCGGCGTGTAAATGGATCTAACTCTTTGAACGTACAATAGTGGTTGTGAAGCAGAAAGTCAGTTTATTGTACACAATCGGTCAATTGCAGCTTGCCGTTGGGTGGAAACTGTACGTTTCTGTCACTGGAATGCACTAATCACCCAAAAAATATTACCGCCACCCGGCGTGTAAATGGATCTAACTCTTTGAACGTACAATAGTGGTTGTGAAGCAGAAAGTCAGTTTATTTAGCACAATCGGTCAATTGCAGCTTGCCGTTGGCTGGAAACTGTACGTTTATGTCACTGGAATGCACTAATCACCCAAAAAATATTACCGCCACCCAGCGTGTAAATGGATCTAACTCTTTGAACGTACAATAGTGGTTGTGAAGCAGAAAGTCAGTTTATTTAGCACAATCGGTCAATTGCAGCTTGCCGTTGGCTGGAAACTGTACGTTTATGTCACTGGAATGCACTAATCACCCAAAAAATATTACCGCCACCCAGCGTGTAAATGGATCTAACTCTTTGAACGTACAATAGTGGTTGTGAAGCAGAAAGTCAGTTTATTGTACACAATCGGTCAATTGCAGCTTGCCGTTGGCTGGAAACTGTACGTTTCTGTCACTGGAATGCACTAATCACCCAAAAAATATTACCGCCAGCCGGCGTGTAAATGGATTTAACTCTTTGAACGTACAATAGTGGTTGTGAAGCAGAAAGTCAGTTTATTTAGCACAATCGGTCAATTGCAGCTTGCCGTTGGCTGGAAACTGTACGTTTATGTCACTGGAATGCACTAATCACCCAAAAAATATTACCGCCACCCAGCGTGTAAATGGATCTAACTCTTTGAACGTACAATAGTGGTTGTGAAGCAGAAAGTCAGTTTATTTAGCACAGTCGGTCAATTGCAGCTTGCCGTTGGCTGGAAACTGTACGTTTATGTCACTGGAATGCACTAATCACCCAAAAAATATTACCGCCACCCGGCGTGTAAATGGATCTAACTCTTTGAACGTACAATAGTGGTTGTGAAGCAGAAAGTCAGTTTATTTAGCACAATCGGTCAATTGCAGCTTGCCGTTGGCTGGAAACTGTACGTTTATGTCACTGGAATGCACTAATCACCCAAAAAATATTACCGCCACCCAGCGTGTAAATGGATCTAACTCTTTGAACGTACAATAGTGGTTGTGAAGCAGAAAGTCAGTTTATTTAGCACAATCGGTCAATTGCAGCTTGCCGTTGGCTGGAAACTGTACGTTTATGTCACTGGAATGCACTAATCACCCAAAAAATATTACCGCCACCCGGCGTGTAAATGGATCTAACTCTTTGAACGTACAATAGTGGTTGTGAAGCAGAAAGTCAGTTTATTTAGCACAATCGGTCAATTGCAGCTTGCCGTTGGCTGGAAACTGTACGTTTATGTCACTGGAATGCACTAATCACCCCCCAAAAAATATTACCGCCACCGGCGTGTAAATGGATCTAACTCTTTGAACGTACAATAGTGGTTGTGAAGCAGAAAGTCAGTTTATTTAGCACAATCGGTCAATTGCAGCTTGCCGTTGGCTGGAAACTGTACGTTTATGTCACTGGAATGCACTAATCACCCAAAAAATATTACCGCCACCCGGCGTGTATATGGATTTAACTCTTTGAACGTACAATAGTGGTTGTGAAGCAGAAAGTCAGTTTATTTAGCACAATCGGTCAATTGCAGCTTGCCGTTGGCTGGAAACTGTACGTTTATGTCACTGGAATGCACTAATCACCCAAAAAATATTACCGCCACCCGGCGTGTAAATGGATCTAACTCTTTGAACGTACAATAGTGGTTGTGAAGCAGAAAGTCAGTTTATTGTACACAATCGGTCAATTGCAGCTTGCCGTTGGCTGGAAACTGTACGTTTATGTCACTGGAATGCACTAATCACCCAAAAAATATTACCGCCACCCGGCGTGTATATGGATTTAACTCTTTGAACGTACAATAGTGGTTGTGAAGCAGAAAGTCAGTTTATTTAGCACAATCGGTCAATTGCAGCTTGCCGTTGGCTGGAAACTGTACGTTTATGTCACTGGAATGCACTAATCACCCAAAAAATATTACCGCCACCCAGCGTGTAAATGGATCTAACTCTTTGAACGTACAATAGTGGTTGTGAAGCAGAAAGTCAGTTTATTTAGCACAATCGGTCAATTGCAGCTTGCCGTTGGCTGGAAACTGTACGTTTATGTCACTGGAATGCACTAATCACCCAAAAAATATTACCGCCACCCGGCGTGTAAATGGATCTAACTCTTTGAACGTACAATAGTGGTTGTGAAGCAGAAAGTCAGTTTATTTAGCACAATCGGTCAATTGCAGCTTGCCGTTGGCTGGAAACTGTACGTTTGTGTCACTGGAATGCACTAATCACCCAAAAAATATTACCGCCAGCCGGCGTGTAAATGGATTTAACTCTTTGAACGTACAATAGTGGTTGTGAAGCAGAAAGTCAGTTTATTTAGCACAATCGGTCAATTGCAGCTTGCCGTTGGCTGGAAACTGTACGTTTATGTCACTGGAATGCACTAATCACCCAAAAAATATTACCGCCACCCGGCGTGTAAATGGATCTAACTCTTTGAACGTACAATAGTGGTTGTGAAGCAGAAAGTCAGTTTATTTAGCACAATCGGTCAATTGCAGCTTGCCGTTGGCTGGAAACTGTACGTTTATGTCACTGGAATGCACTAATCACCCAAAAAATATTACCGCCACCCGGCGTGTATATGGATTTAACTCTTTGAACGTACAATAGTGGTTGTGAAGCAGAAAGTCAGTTTATTTAGCACAATCGGTCAATTGCAGCTTGCCGTTGGCTGGAAACTGTACGTTTATGTCACTGGAATGCACTAATCACCCAAAAAATATTACCGCCACCCGGCGTGTAAATGGATTTAACTCTTTGAACGTACAATAGTGGTTGTGAAGCAGAAAGTCAGTTTATTTAGCACAATCGGTCAATTGCAGCTTGCCGTTGGCTGGAAACTGTACGTTTATGTCACTGGAATGCACTAATCACCCAAAAAATATTACCGCCACCCAGCGTGTAAATGGATCTAACTCTTTGAACGTACAATAGTGGTTGTGAAGCAGAAAGTCAGTTTATTTAGCACAATTGGTCAATTGCAGCTTGCCGTTGGCTGGAAACTGTACGTTTATGTCACTGGAATGCACTAATCACCCAAAAAATATTACCGCCACCCGGCGTGTAAATGGATCTAACTCTTTGAACGTACAATAGTGGTTGTGAAGCAGAAAGTCAGTTTATTGTACACAATCGGTCAATTGCAGCTTGCCGTTGGCTGGAAACTGTACGTTTGTGTCACTGGAATGCACTAATCACCCAAAAAATATTACCGCCAGCCGGCGTGTAAATGGATTTAACTCTTTGAACGTACAATAGTGGTTGTGAAGCAGAAAGTCAGTTTATTTAGCACAATCGGTCAATTGCAGCTTGCCGTTGGCTGGAAACTGTACGTTTAAGTCACTGGAATGCACTAATCACCCAAAAAATATTACCGCCACCCGGCGTGTATATGGATTTAACTCTTTGAACGTACAATAGTGGTTGTGAAGCAGAAAGTCAGTTTATTTAGCACAATCGGTCAATTGCAGCTTGCCGTTGGCTGGAAACTGTACGTTTATGTCACTGGAATGCACTAATCACCCAAAAAATATTACCGCCACCCGGCGTGTAAATGGATTTAACTCTTTGAACGTACAATAGTGGTTGTGAAGCAGAAAGTCAGTTTATTTAGCACAATCGGTCAATTGCAGCTTGCCGTTGGCTGGAAACTGTACGTTTATGTCACTGGAATGCACTAATCACCCAAAAAATATTACCGCCACCCAGCGTGTAAATGGATCTAACTCTTTGAACGTACAATAGTGGTTGTGAAGCAGAAAGTCAGTTTATTTAGCACAATCGGTCAATTGCAGCTTGCCGTTGGCTGGAAACTGTACGTTTATGTCACTGGAATGCACTAATCACCCAAAAAATATTACCGCCACCCGGCGTGTAAATGGATCTAACTCTTTGAACGTACAATAGTGGTTGTGAAGCAGAAAGTCAGTTTATTTAGCACAATCGGTCAATTGCAGCTTGCCGTTGGCTGGAAACTGTACGTTTATGTCACTGGAATGCACTAATCACCCAAAAAATATTACCGCCACCCAGCGTGTAAATGGATCTAACTCTTTGAACGTACAATAGTGGTTGTGAAGCAGAAAGTCAGTTTATTTAGCACAATCGGTCAATTGCAGCTTGCCGTTGGCTGGAAACTGTACGTTTATGTCACTGGAATGCACTAATCACCCAAAAAATATTACCGCCACCCGGCGTGTAAATGGATCTAACTCTTTGAACGTACAATAGTGGTTGTGAAGCAGAAAGTCAGTTTATTGTACACAATCGGTCAATTGCAGCTTGCCGTTGGCTGGAAACTGTACGTTTGTGTCACTGGAATGCACTAATCACCCAAAAAATATTACCGCCAGCCGGCGTGTAAATGGATTTAACTCTTTGAACGTACAATAGTGGTTGTGAAGCAGAAAGTCAGTTTATTTAGCACAATCGGTCAATTGCAGCTTGCCGTTGGCTGGAAACTGTACGTTTATGTCACTGGAATGCACTAATCACCCAAAAAATATTACCGCCCACCGGCGTGTAAATGGATCTAACTCTTTGAACGTACAATAGTGGTTGTGAAGCAGAAAGTCAGTTTATTTAGCACAATCGGTCAATTGCAGCTTGCCGTTGGCTGGAAACTGTACGTTTATGTCACTGGAATGCACTAATTACCCAAAAAATATTACCGCCACCCGGCGTGTATATGGATTTAACTCTTTGAACGTACAATAGTGGTTGTGAAGCAGAAAGTCAGTTTATTTAGCACAATCGGTCAATTGCAGCTTGCCGTTGGCTGGAAACTGTACGTTTATGTCACTGGAATGCACTAATCACCCAAAAAATATTACCGCCACCCGGCGTGTAAATGGATTTAACTCTTTGAACGTACAATAGTGGTTGTGAAGCAGAAAGTCAGTTTATTTAGCACAATCGGTCAATTGCAGCTTGCCGTTGGCTGGAAACTGTACGTTTATGTCACTGGAATGCACTAATCACCCAAAAAATATTACCGCCACCCGGCGTGTAAATGGATCTAACTCTTTGAACGTACAATAGTGGTTGTGAAGCAGAAAGTCAGTTTATTTAGCACAATCGGTCAATTGCAGCTTGCCGTTGGCTGGAAACTGTACGTTTATGTCACTGGAATGCACTAATCACCCAAAAAATATTACCGCCACCCGGCGTGTAATTGGATCTAACTCTTTGAATGTACAATAGTGGTTGTGAAGCAGAAAGTCAGTTTATTGTACACAATCGGTCAATTGCAGCTTGCCGTTGGCTGGAAACTGTACGTTTGTGTCACTGGAATGCACTAATCACCCAAAAAATATTACCGCCAGCCGGCATGTAAATGGATTTAACTCTTTGAACGTACAATAGTGGTTGTGAAGCAGAAAGTCAGTTTATTTAGCACAATCGGTCAATTGCAGCTTGCCGTTGGCTGGAAACTGTACGTTTATGTCACTGGAATGCACTAATCACCCAAAAAATATTACCGCCACCCGGCGTGTAAATGGATCTAACTCTTTGAACGTACAATAGTGGTTGTGAAGCAGAAAGTCAGTTTATTGTACACAATCGGTCAATTGCAGCTTGCCGTTGGCTGGAAACTGTACGTTTATGTCACTGGAATGCACTAATCACCCAAAAAATATTACCGCCACCCGGCGTGTATATGGATTTAACTCTTTGAACGTACAATAGTGGTTGTGAAGCAGAAAGTCAGTTTATTTAGCACAATCGGTCAATTGCAGCTTGCCGTTGGCTGGAAACTGTACGTTTATGTCACTGGAATGCACTAATCACCCAAAAAATATTACCGCCACCCAGCGTGTAAATGGATCTAACTCTTTGAACGTACAATAGTGGTTGTGAAGCAGAAAGTCAGTTTATTTAGCACAATCGGTCAATTGCAGCTTGCCGTTGGCTGGAAACTGTACGTTTATGTCACTGGAATGCACTAATCACCCAAAAAATATTACCGCCACCCGGCGTGTAAATGGATCTAACTCTTTGAACGTACAATAGTGGTTGTGAAGCAGAAAGTCAGTTTATTGTACACAATCGGTCAATTGCAGCTTGCCGTTGGCTGGAAACTGTACGTTTGTGTCACTGGAATGCACTAATCACCCAAAAAATATTACCGCCAGCCGGCGTGTAAATGGATTTAACTCTTTGAACGTACAATAGTGGTTGTGAAGCAGAAAGTCAGTTTATTTAGCACAATCGGTCAATTGCAGCTTGCCGTTGGCTGGAAACTGTACGTTTATGTCACTGGAATGCACTAATCACCCAAAAAATATTACCGCCACCCGGCGTGTAAATGGATCTAACTCTTTGAACGTACAATAGTGGTTGTGAAGCAGAAAGTCAGTTTATTTAGCACAATCGGTCAATTGCAGCTTGCCGTTGGCTGGAAACTGTACGTTTATGTCACTGGAATGCACTAATCACCCAAAAAATATTACCGCCACCCGGCGTGTATATGGATTTAACTCTTTGAACGTACAATAGTGGTTGTGAAGCAGAAAGTCAGTTTATTTAGCACAATCGGTCAATTGCAGCTTGCCGTTGGCTGGAAACTGTACGTTTATGTCACTGGAATGCACTAATCACCCAAAAAATATTACCGCCACCCGGCGTGTAAATGGATTTAACTCTTTGAACGTACAATAGTGGTTGTGAAGCAGAAAGTCAGTTTATTTAGCACAATCGGTCAATTGCAGCTTGCCGTTGGCTGGAAACTGTACGTTTATGTCACTGGAATGCACTAATCACCCAAAAAATATTACCGCCACCCGGCGTGTAAATGGATCTAACTCTTTGAACGTACAATAGTGGTTGTGAAGCAGAAAGTCAGTTTATTGTACACAATCGGTCAATTGCAGCTTGCCGTTGGCTGGAAACTGTACGTTTGTGTCACTGGAATGCACTAATCACCCAAAAAATATTACCGCCACCCGGCGTGTAAATGGATTTAACTCTTTGAACGTACAATAGTGGTTGTGAAGCAGAAAGTCAGTTTATTTAGCACAATCGGTCAATTGCAGCTTGCCGTTGGCTGGAAACTGTACGTTTAAGTCACTGGAATGCACTAATCACCCAAAAAATATTACCGCCACCCAGCGTGTAAATGGATCTAACTCTTTGAACGTACAATAGTGGTTGTGAAGCAGAAAGTCAGTTTATTTAGCACAATCGGTCAATTGCAGCTTGCCGTTGGCTGGAAACTGTACGTTTATGTCACTGGAATGCACTAATCACCCAAAAAATATTACCGCCACCCAGCGTGTAAATGGATCTAACTCTTTGAACGTACAATAGTGGTTGTGAAGCAGAAAGTCAGTTTATTGTACACAATCGGTCAATTGCAGCTTGCCGTTGGCTGGAAACTGTACGTTTCTGTCACTGGAATGCACTAATCACCCAAAAAATATTACCGCCAGCCGGCGTGTAAATGGATTTAACTCTTTGAACGTACAATAGTGGTTGTGAAGCAGAAAGTCAGTTTATTTAGCACAATCGGTCAATTGCAGCTTGCCGTTGGCTGGAAACTGTACGTTTATGTCACTGGAATGCACTAATCACCCAAAAAATATTACCGCCACCCAGCGTGTAAATGGATCTAACTCTTTGAACGTACAATAGTGGTTGTGAAGCAGAAAGTCAGTTTATTTAGCACAGTCGGTCAATTGCAGCTTGCCGTTGGCTGGAAACTGTACGTTTATGTCACTGGAATGCACTAATCACCCAAAAAATATTACCGCCACCCGGCGTGTAAATGGATCTAACTCTTTGAACGTACAATAGTGGTTGTGAAGCAGAAAGTCAGTTTATTTAGCACAATCGGTCAATTGCAGCTTGCCGTTGGCTGGAAACTGTACGTTTATGTCACTGGAATGCACTAATCACCCAAAAAATATTACCGCCACCCAGCGTGTAAATGGATCTAACTCTTTGAACGTACAATAGTGGTTGTGAAGCAGAAAGTCAGTTTATTTAGCACAATCGGTCAATTGCAGCTTGCCGTTGGCTGGAAACTGTACGTTTATGTCACTGGAATGCACTAATCACCCAAAAAATATTACCGCCACCCGGCGTGTAAATGGATCTAACTCTTTGAACGTACAATAGTGGTTGTGAAGCAGAAAGTCAGTTTATTTAGCACAATCGGTCAATTGCAGCTTGCCGTTGGCTGGAAACTGTACGTTTATGTCACTGGAATGCACTAATCACCCCCCAAAAAATATTACCGCCACCGGCGTGTAAATGGATCTAACTCTTTGAACGTACAATAGTGGTTGTGAAGCAGAAAGTCAGTTTATTTAGCACAATCGGTCAATTGCAGCTTGCCGTTGGCTGGAAACTGTACGTTTATGTCACTGGAATGCACTAATCACCCAAAAAATATTACCGCCACCCGGCGTGTATATGGATTTAACTCTTTGAACGTACAATAGTGGTTGTGAAGCAGAAAGTCAGTTTATTTAGCACAATCGGTCAATTGCAGCTTGCCGTTGGCTGGAAACTGTACGTTTATGTCACTGGAATGCACTAATCACCCAAAAAATATTACCGCCACCCGGCGTGTAAATGGATCTAACTCTTTGAACGTACAATAGTGGTTGTGAAGCAGAAAGTCAGTTTATTGTACACAATCGGTCAATTGCAGCTTGCCGTTGGCTGGAAACTGTACGTTTATGTCACTGGAATGCACTAATCACCCAAAAAATATTACCGCCACCCGGCGTGTATATGGATTTAACTCTTTGAACGTACAATAGTGGTTGTGAAGCAGAAAGTCAGTTTATTTAGCACAATCGGTCAATTGCAGCTTGCCGTTGGCTGGAAACTGTACGTTTATGTCACTGGAATGCACTAATCACCCAAAAAATATTACCGCCACCCGGCGTGTAAATGGATCTAACTCTTTGAACGTACAATAGTGGTTGTGAAGCAGAAAGTCAGTTTATTTAGCACAATCGGTCAATTGCAGCTTGCCGTTGGCTGGAAACTGTACGTTTATGTCACTGGAATGCACTAATCACCCAAAAAATATTACCGCCACCCGGCGTGTATATGGATTTAACTCTTTGAACGTACAATAGTGGTTGTGAAGCAGAAAGTCAGTTTATTTAGCACAATCGGTCAATTGCAGCTTGCCGTTGGCTGGAAACTGTACGTTTATGTCACTGGAATGCACTAATCACCCAAAAAATATTACCGCCACCCGGCGTGTAAATGGATTTAACTCTTTGAACGTACAATAGTGGTTGTGAAGCAGAAAGTCAGTTTATTTAGCACAATCGGTCAATTGCAGCTTGCCGTTGGCTGGAAACTGTACGTTTATGTCACTGGAATGCACTAATCACCCAAAAAATATTACCGCCACCCGGCGTGTAAATGGATCTAACTCTTTGAACGTACAATAGTGGTTGTGAAGCAGAAAGTCAGTTTATTGTACACAATCGGTCAATTGCAGCTTGCCGTTGGCTGGAAACTGTACGTTTGTGTCACTGGAATGCACTAATCACCCAAAAAATATTACCGCCACCCGGCGTGTAAATGGATTTAACTCTTTGAACGTACAATAGTGGTTGTGAAGCAGAAAGTCAGTTTATTTAGCACAATCGGTCAATTGCAGCTTGCCGTTGGCTGGAAACTGTACGTTTAAGTCACTGGAATGCACTAATCACCCAAAAAATATTACCGCCACCCAGCGTGTAAATGGATCTAACTCTTTGAACGTACAATAGTGGTTGTGAAGCAGAAAGTCAGTTTATTTAGCACAATCGGTCAATTGCAGCTTGCCGTTGGCTGGAAACTGTACGTTTATGTCACTGGAATGCACTAATCACCCAAAAAATATTACCGCCACCCAGCGTGTAAATGGATCTAACTCTTTGAACGTACAATAGTGGTTGTGAAGCAGAAAGTCAGTTTATTGTACACAATCGGTCAATTGCAGCTTGCCGTTGGCTGGAAACTGTACGTTTCTGTCACTGGAATGCACTAATCACCCAAAAAATATTACCGCCAGCCGGCGTGTAAATGGATTTAACTCTTTGAACGTACAATAGTGGTTGTGAAGCAGAAAGTCAGTTTATTTAGCACAATCGGTCAATTGCAGCTTGCCGTTGGCTGGAAACTGTACGTTTATGTCACTGGAATGCACTAATCACCCAAAAAATATTACCGCCACCCAGCGTGTAAATGGATCTAACTCTTTGAACGTACAATAGTGGTTGTGAAGCAGAAAGTCAGTTTATTTAGCACAGTCGGTCAATTGCAGCTTGCCGTTGGCTGGAAACTGTACGTTTATGTCACTGGAATGCACTAATCACCCAAAAAATATTACCGCCACCCGGCGTGTAAATGGATCTAACTCTTTGAACGTACAATAGTGGTTGTGAAGCAGAAAGTCAGTTTATTTAGCACAATCGGTCAATTGCAGCTTGCCGTTGGCTGGAAACTGTACGTTTATGTCACTGGAATGCACTAATCACCCAAAAAATATTACCGCCACCCAGCGTGTAAATGGATCTAACTCTTTGAACGTACAATAGTGGTTGTGAAGCAGAAAGTCAGTTTATTTAGCACAATCGGTCAATTGCAGCTTGCCGTTGGCTGGAAACTGTACGTTTATGTCACTGGAATGCACTAATCACCCAAAAAATATTACCGCCACCCGGCGTGTAAATGGATCTAACTCTTTGAACGTACAATAGTGGTTGTGAAGCAGAAAGTCAGTTTATTTAGCACAATCGGTCAATTGCAGCTTGCCGTTGGCTGGAAACTGTACGTTTATGTCACTGGAATGCACTAATCACCCCCCAAAAAATATTACCGCCACCGGCGTGTAAATGGATCTAACTCTTTGAACGTACAATAGTGGTTGTGAAGCAGAAAGTCAGTTTATTTAGCACAATCGGTCAATTGCAGCTTGCCGTTGGCTGGAAACTGTACGTTTATGTCACTGGAATGCACTAATCACCCAAAAAATATTACCGCCACCCGGCGTGTATATGGATTTAACTCTTTGAACGTACAATAGTGGTTGTGAAGCAGAAAGTCAGTTTATTTAGCACAATCGGTCAATTGCAGCTTGCCGTTGGCTGGAAACTGTACGTTTATGTCACTGGAATGCACTAATCACCCAAAAAATATTACCGCCACCCGGCGTGTAAATGGATCTAACTCTTTGAACGTACAATAGTGGTTGTGAAGCAGAAAGTCAGTTTATTGTACACAATCGGTCAATTGCAGCTTGCCGTTGGCTGGAAACTGTACGTTTATGTCACTGGAATGCACTAATCACCCAAAAAATATTACCGCCACCCGGCGTGTATATGGATTTAACTCTTTGAACGTACAATAGTGGTTGTGAAGCAGAAAGTCAGTTTATTTAGCACAATCGGTCAATTGCAGCTTGCCGTTGGCTGGAAACTGTACGTTTATGTCACTGGAATGCACTAATCACCCAAAAAATATTACCGCCACCCAGCGTGTAAATGGATCTAACTCTTTGAACGTACAATAGTGGTTGTGAAGCAGAAAGTCAGTTTATTTAGCACAATCGGTCAATTGCAGCTTGCCGTTGGCTGGAAACTGTACGTTTATGTCACTGGAATGCACTAATCACCCAAAAAATATTACCGCCACCCGGCGTGTAAATGGATCTAACTCTTTGAACGTACAATAGTGGTTGTGAAGCAGAAAGTCAGTTTATTTAGCACAATCGGTCAATTGCAGCTTGCCGTTGGCTGGAAACTGTACGTTTGTGTCACTGGAATGCACTAATCACCCAAAAAATATTACCGCCAGCCGGCGTGTAAATGGATTTAACTCTTTGAACGTACAATAGTGGTTGTGAAGCAGAAAGTCAGTTTATTTAGCACAATCGGTCAATTGCAGCTTGCCGTTGGCTGGAAACTGTACGTTTATGTCACTGGAATGCACTAATCACCCAAAAAATATTACCGCCACCCGGCGTGTAAATGGATCTAACTCTTTGAACGTACAATAGTGGTTGTGAAGCAGAAAGTCAGTTTATTTAGCACAATCGGTCAATTGCAGCTTGCCGTTGGCTGGAAACTGTACGTTTATGTCACTGGAATGCACTAATCACCCAAAAAATATTACCGCCACCCGGCGTGTATATGGATTTAACTCTTTGAACGTACAATAGTGGTTGTGAAGCAGAAAGTCAGTTTATTTAGCACAATCGGTCAATTGCAGCTTGCCGTTGGCTGGAAACTGTACGTTTATGTCACTGGAATGCACTAATCACCCAAAAAATATTACCGCCACCCGGCGTGTAAATGGATTTAACTCTTTGAACGTACAATAGTGGTTGTGAAGCAGAAAGTCAGTTTATTTAGCACAATCGGTCAATTGCAGCTTGCCGTTGGCTGGAAACTGTACGTTTATGTCACTGGAATGCACTAATCACCCAAAAAATATTACCGCCACCCAGCGTGTAAATGGATCTAACTCTTTGAACGTACAATAGTGGTTGTGAAGCAGAAAGTCAGTTTATTTAGCACAATTGGTCAATTGCAGCTTGCCGTTGGCTGGAAACTGTACGTTTATGTCACTGGAATGCACTAATCACCCAAAAAATATTACCGCCACCCGGCGTGTAAATGGATCTAACTCTTTGAACGTACAATAGTGGTTGTGAAGCAGAAAGTCAGTTTATTGTACACAATCGGTCAATTGCAGCTTGCCGTTGGCTGGAAACTGTACGTTTGTGTCACTGGAATGCACTAATCACCCAAAAAATATTACCGCCAGCCGGCGTGTAAATGGATTTAACTCTTTGAACGTACAATAGTGGTTGTGAAGCAGAAAGTCAGTTTATTTAGCACAATCGGTCAATTGCAGCTTGCCGTTGGCTGGAAACTGTACGTTTAAGTCACTGGAATGCACTAATCACCCAAAAAATATTACCGCCACCCGGCGTGTATATGGATTTAACTCTTTGAACGTACAATAGTGGTTGTGAAGCAGAAAGTCAGTTTATTTAGCACAATCGGTCAATTGCAGCTTGCCGTTGGCTGGAAACTGTACGTTTATGTCACTGGAATGCACTAATCACCCAAAAAATATTACCGCCACCCGGCGTGTAAATGGATTTAACTCTTTGAACGTACAATAGTGGTTGTGAAGCAGAAAGTCAGTTTATTTAGCACAATCGGTCAATTGCAGCTTGCCGTTGGCTGGAAACTGTACGTTTATGTCACTGGAATGCACTAATCACCCAAAAAATATTACCGCCACCCAGCGTGTAAATGGATCTAACTCTTTGAACGTACAATAGTGGTTGTGAAGCAGAAAGTCAGTTTATTTAGCACAATCGGTCAATTGCAGCTTGCCGTTGGCTGGAAACTGTACGTTTATGTCACTGGAATGCACTAATCACCCAAAAAATATTACCGCCACCCGGCGTGTAAATGGATCTAACTCTTTGAACGTACAATAGTGGTTGTGAAGCAGAAAGTCAGTTTATTTAGCACAATCGGTCAATTGCAGCTTGCCGTTGGCTGGAAACTGTACGTTTATGTCACTGGAATGCACTAATCACCCAAAAAATATTACCGCCACCCAGCGTGTAAATGGATCTAACTCTTTGAACGTACAATAGTGGTTGTGAAGCAGAAAGTCAGTTTATTTAGCACAATCGGTCAATTGCAGCTTGCCGTTGGCTGGAAACTGTACGTTTATGTCACTGGAATGCACTAATCACCCAAAAAATATTACCGCCACCCGGCGTGTAAATGGATCTAACTCTTTGAACGTACAATAGTGGTTGTGAAGCAGAAAGTCAGTTTATTGTACACAATCGGTCAATTGCAGCTTGCCGTTGGCTGGAAACTGTACGTTTGTGTCACTGGAATGCACTAATCACCCAAAAAATATTACCGCCAGCCGGCGTGTAAATGGATTTAACTCTTTGAACGTACAATAGTGGTTGTGAAGCAGAAAGTCAGTTTATTTAGCACAATCGGTCAATTGCAGCTTGCCGTTGGCTGGAAACTGTACGTTTATGTCACTGGAATGCACTAATCACCCAAAAAATATTACCGCCCACCGGCGTGTAAATGGATCTAACTCTTTGAACGTACAATAGTGGTTGTGAAGCAGAAAGTCAGTTTATTTAGCACAATCGGTCAATTGCAGCTTGCCGTTGGCTGGAAACTGTACGTTTATGTCACTGGAATGCACTAATTACCCAAAAAATATTACCGCCACCCGGCGTGTATATGGATTTAACTCTTTGAACGTACAATAGTGGTTGTGAAGCAGAAAGTCAGTTTATTTAGCACAATCGGTCAATTGCAGCTTGCCGTTGGCTGGAAACTGTACGTTTATGTCACTGGAATGCACTAATCACCCAAAAAATATTACCGCCACCCGGCGTGTAAATGGATTTAACTCTTTGAACGTACAATAGTGGTTGTGAAGCAGAAAGTCAGTTTATTTAGCACAATCGGTCAATTGCAGCTTGCCGTTGGCTGGAAACTGTACGTTTATGTCACTGGAATGCACTAATCACCCAAAAAATATTACCGCCACCCGGCGTGTAAATGGATCTAACTCTTTGAACGTACAATAGTGGTTGTGAAGCAGAAAGTCAGTTTATTTAGCACAATCGGTCAATTGCAGCTTGCCGTTGGCTGGAAACTGTACGTTTATGTCACTGGAATGCACTAATCACCCAAAAAATATTACCGCCACCCGGCGTGTAATTGGATCTAACTCTTTGAATGTACAATAGTGGTTGTGAAGCAGAAAGTCAGTTTATTGTACACAATCGGTCAATTGCAGCTTGCCGTTGGCTGGAAACTGTACGTTTGTGTCACTGGAATGCACTAATCACCCAAAAAATATTACCGCCAGCCGGCATGTAAATGGATTTAACTCTTTGAACGTACAATAGTGGTTGTGAAGCAGAAAGTCAGTTTATTTAGCACAATCGGTCAATTGCAGCTTGCCGTTGGCTGGAAACTGTACGTTTATGTCACTGGAATGCACTAATCACCCAAAAAATATTACCGCCACCCGGCGTGTAAATGGATCTAACTCTTTGAACGTACAATAGTGGTTGTGAAGCAGAAAGTCAGTTTATTTAGCACAATCGGTCAATTGCAGCTTGCCGTTGGCTGGAAACTGTACGTTTATGTCACTGGAATGCACTAATCACCCAAAAAATATTACCGCCACCCGGCGTGTAAATGGATCTAACTCTTTGAACGTACAATAGTGGTTGTGAAGCAGAAAGTCAGTTTATTGTACACAATCGGTCAATTGCAGCTTGCCGTTGGCTGGAAACTGTACGTTTGTGTCACTGGAATGCACTAATCACCCAAAAAATATTACCGCCAGCCGGCGTGTAAATGGATTTAACTCTTTGAACGTACAATAGTGGTTGTGAAGCAGAAAGTCAGTTTATTTAGCACAATCGGTCAATTGCAGCTTGCCGTTGGCTGGAAACTGTACGTTTATGTCACTGGAATGCACTAATCACCCAAAAAATATTACCGCCACCCGGCGTGTAAATGGATCTAACTCTTTGAACGTACAATAGTGGTTGTGAAGCAGAAAGTCAGTTTATTTAGCACAATCGGTCAATTGCAGCTTGCCGTTGGCTGGAAACTGTACGTTTATGTCACTGGAATGCACTAATCACCCAAAAAATATTACCGCCACCCGGCGTGTATATGGATTTAACTCTTTGAACGTACAATAGTGGTTGTGAAGCAGAAAGTCAGTTTATTTAGCACAATCGGTCAATTGCAGCTTGCCGTTGGCTGGAAACTGTACGTTTATGTCACTGGAATGCACTAATCACCCAAAAAATATTACCGCCACCCGGCGTGTAAATGGATTTAACTCTTTGAACGTACAATAGTGGTTGTGAAGCAGAAAGTCAGTTTATTTAGCACAATCGGTCAATTGCAGCTTGCCGTTGGCTGGAAACTGTACGTTTATGTCACTGGAATGCACTAATCACCCAAAAAATATTACCGCCACCCGGCGTGTAAATGGATCTAACTCTTTGAACGTACAATAGTGGTTGTGAAGCAGAAAGTCAGTTTATTGTACACAATCGGTCAATTGCAGCTTGCCGTTGGCTGGAAACTGTACGTTTGTGTCACTGGAATGCACTAATCACCCAAAAAATATTACCGCCACCCGGCGTGTAAATGGATTTAACTCTTTGAACGTACAATAGTGGTTGTGAAGCAGAAAGTCAGTTTATTTAGCACAATCGGTCAATTGCAGCTTGCCGTTGGCTGGAAACTGTACGTTTAAGTCACTGGAATGCACTAATCACCCAAAAAATATTACCGCCACCCGGCGTGTAAATGGATCTAACTCTTTGAACGTACAATAGTGGTTGTGAAGCAGAAAGTCAGTTTATTTAGCACAATCGGTCAATTGCAGCTTGCCGTTGGCTGGAAACTGTACGTTTATGTCACTGGAATGCACTAATCACCCAAAAAATATTACCGCCACCCGGCGTGTATATGGATTTAACTCTTTGAACGTACAATAGTGGTTGTGAAGCAGAAAGTCAGTTTATTTAGCACAATCGGTCAATTGCAGCTTGCCGTTGGCTGGAAACTGTACGTTTATGTCACTGGAATGCACTAATCACCCAAAAAATATTACCGCCACCCGGCGTGTAAATGGATTTAACTCTTTGAACGTACAATAGTGGTTGTGAAGCAGAAAGTCAGTTTATTTAGCACAATCGGTCAATTGCAGCTTGCCGTTGGCTGGAAACTGTACGTTTATGTCACTGGAATGCACTAATCACCCAAAAAATATTACCGCCACCCAGCGTGTAAATGGATCTAACTCTTTGAACGTACAATAGTGGTTGTGAAGCAGAAAGTCAGTTTATTTAGCACAATCGGTCAATTGCAGCTTGCCGTTGGCTGGAAACTGTACGTTTATGTCACTGGAATGCACTAATCACCCAAAAAATATTACCGCCACCCGGCGTGTAAATGGATCTAACTCTTTGAACGTACAATAGTGGTTGTGAAGCAGAAAGTCAGTTTATTTAGCACAATCGGTCAATTGCAGCTTGCCGTTGGCTGGAAACTGTACGTTTATGTCACTGGAATGCACTAATCACCCAAAAAATATTACCGCCACCCAGCGTGTAAATGGATCTAACTCTTTGAACGTACAATAGTGGTTGTGAAGCAGAAAGTCAGTTTATTTAGCACAATCGGTCAATTGCAGCTTGCCGTTGGCTGGAAACTGTACGTTTATGTCACTGGAATGCACTAATCACCCAAAAAATATTACCGCCACCCGGCGTGTAAATGGATTTAACTCTTTGAACGTACAATAGTGGTTGTGAAGCAGAAAGTCAGTTTATTTAGCACAATCGGTCAATTGCAGCTTGCCGTTGGCTGGAAACTGTACGTTTGTGTCACTGGAATGCACTAATCACCCAAAAAATATTACCGCCAGCCGGCGTGTAAATGGATTTAACTCTTTGAACGTACAATAGTGGTTGTGAAGCAGAAAGTCAGTTTATTTAGCACAATCGGTCAATTGCAGCTTGCCGTTGGCTGGAAACTGTACGTTTATGTCACTGGAATGCACTAATCACCCAAAAAATATTACCGCCCACCGGCGTGTAAATGGATCTAACTCTTTGAACGTACAATAGTGGTTGTGTAGCAGAAAGTCAGTTTATTTAGCACAATCGGTCAATTGCAGCTTGCCGTTGGCTGGAAACTGTACGTTTATGTCACTGGAATGCACTAATTACCCAAAAAATATTACCGCCACCCGGCGTGTATATGGATTTAACTCTTTGAACGTACAATAGTGGTTGTGAAGCAGAAAGTCAGTTTATTTAGCACAATCGGTCAATTGCAGCTTGCCGTTGGCTGGAAACTGTACGTTTATGTCACTGGAATGCACTAATCACCCAAAAAATATTACCGCCACCCGGCGTGTAAATGGATTTAACTCTTTGAACGTACAATAGTGGTTGTGAAGCAGAAAGTCAGTTTATTTAGCACAATCGGTCAATTGCAGCTTGCCGTTGGCTGGAAACTGTACGTTTATGTCACTGGAATGCACTAATCACCCAAAAAATATTACCGCCACCCAGCGTGTAAATGGATCTAACTCTTTGAACGTACAATAGTGGTTGTGAAGCAGAAAGTCAGTTTATTTAGCACAATCGGTCAATTGCAGCTTGCCGTTGGCTGGAAACTGTACGTTTATGTCACTGGAATGCACTAATCACCCAAAAAATATTACCGCCACCCGGCGTGTAATTGGATCTAACTCTTTGAACGTACAATAGTGGTTGTGAAGCAGAAAGTCAGTTTATTGTACACAATCGGTCAATTGCAGCTTGCCGTTGGCTGGAAACTGTACGTTTGTGTCACTGGAATGCACTAATCACCCAAAAAATATTACCGCCAGCCGGCATGTAAATGGATTTAACTCTTTGAACGTACAATAGTGGTTGTGAAGCAGAAAGTCAGTTTATTTAGCACAATCGGTCAATTGCAGCTTGCCGTTGGCTGGAAACTGTACGTTTATGTCACTGGAATGCACTAATCACCCAAAAAATATTACCGCCACCCGGCGTGTAAATGGATCTAACTCTTTGAACGTACAATAGTGGTTGTGAAGCAGAAAGTCAGTTTATTGTACACAATCGGTCAATTGCAGCTTGCCGTTGGCTGGAAACTGTACGTTTATGTCACTGGAATGCACTAATCACCCAAAAAATATTACCGCCACCCGGCGTGTATATGGATTTAACTCTTTGAACGTACAATAGTGGTTGTGAAGCAGAAAGTCAGTTTATTTAGCACAATCGGTCAATTGCAGCTTGCCGTTGGCTGGAAACTGTACGTTTATGTCACTGGAATGCACTAATCACCCAAAAAATATTACCGCCACCCAGCGTGTAAATGGATCTAACTCTTTGAACGTACAATAGTGGTTGTGAAGCAGAAAGTCAGTTTATTTAGCACAATCGGTCAATTGCAGCTTGCCGTTGGCTGGAAACTGTACGTTTATGTCACTGGAATGCACTAATCACCCAAAAAATATTACCGCCACCCGGCGTGTAAATGGATCTAACTCTTTGAACGTACAATAGTGGTTGTGAAGCAGAAAGTCAGTTTATTGTACACAATCGGTCAATTGCAGCTTGCCGTTGGCTGGAAACTGTACGTTTGTGTCACTGGAATGCACTAATCACCCAAAAAATATTACCGCCAGCCGGCGTGTAAATGGATTTAACTCTTTGAACGTACAATAGTGGTTGTGAAGCAGAAAGTCAGTTTATTTAGCACAATCGGTCAATTGCAGCTTGCCGTTGGCTGGAAACTGTACGTTTATGTCACTGGAATGCACTAATCACCCAAAAAATATTACCGCCACCCGGCGTGTAAATGGATCTAACTCTTTGAACGTACAATAGTGGTTGTGAAGCAGAAAGTCAGTTTATTTAGCACAATCGGTCAATTGCAGCTTGCCGTTGGCTGGAAACTGTACGTTTATGTCACTGGAATGCACTAATCACCCAAAAAATATTACCGCCACCCGGCGTGTATATGGATTTAACTCTTTGAACGTACAATAGTGGTTGTGAAGCAGAAAGTCAGTTTATTTAGCACAATCGGTCAATTGCAGCTTGCCGTTGGCTGAAAACTGTACGTTTATGTCACTGGAATGCACTAATCACCCAAAAAATATTACCGCCACCCGGCGTGTAAATGGATTTAACTCTTTGAACGTACAATAGTGGTTGTGAAGCAGAAAGTCAGTTTATTTTGCACAATCGGCAAACTGCAGCACCAACTGTGCACGACAGCCACCAAAAAAAAAAAAGGGTGTATGTCACTTTAAATTTTTGATTCTTTGATAGCTGTGGCCCTAAGTAACGATTCTGTGTCCCTGAGTAATGATTCTGTGGCCCTAAAGTCTCTGTGGCCCTAACTCTGTCCCTTAATATACACAGGTCTGTCTCTCTTGAATGACCGGAGGCTAATGGAGAATTCTAAGATGGCCGCGATTTATAGCTCCACCATTACACAGTGCTGGCTGGCTGCTGATTGGCTAATGCGATCACATGTCATGAATGCATTATGGGTCAGCGCGCCTTGTCTGCGCGCCTTCCCAGAGATCCCCGCCCCATCTTCTCTGTCCATTTTCTCCGTCGCCACACATGTCGCCGCCATTTTTGGGAAAATTCAATTCGTGCATCCGAAGTTTGCTAATCTTCGGATTCGTCGCGAATAGAATTTTTCCAAATCTTCGGAACGAATTCCACTTCGTCATGTTCGATTCGCTCATCTCTATTTACAGTGCAGTGATTATCTCATGTATATGGATCGCCTATCCCTGATTTATTTTTTTTAATCACAACCAGTTTTTAAAAATATCAGAAATTATAAATATAGACACATGCCACATGCATAACAAGTTAAATGTTACTCATTTACTACAAAAATATACTGTATATTTTATTTACAAACCAACTCTGTGAAAATACTATTTATCAGACATTTAAGAGCCCAGTTGTCCAAAGCAGACTCTTATTTAAATTGCTTTCTTGTTAATGGATAAAAGATAGGAGAAAGATGACTTTACGTAGGAAAAGTCAAAACCATTGCACATGCTTTGAGGAAAATAATGATCTCATTAGCCCAGACCATTTTATTTTTTCTCAGTAGTACAGATTAAATGTCAGCTAACTACTGTACAAACAATAGGTCTCTGCACAAAGAGACCATCTCTGTTATGATCTATTATCTGGGCTGTTAGAAGACATCATCAACAATTGATTCTTTTCTACTGCATGCTGGCCTCACAGATCCTGAGTTAAGATTTCAAAGGCATTGTGTTTCTTTTCATATGATGCTTACAGTACATGCATACTCTGCTGTCATGTTTTCATTTAATTTCCTTCAGCACCTTACCTTTCATTATAAAGATTATCTTGCTGATTTATTAAATGCAGTTTGGCAACGGGCTGTGTACAGAGCAAATGTATTTTTCTTTACAATCATCCTTGTATCAGAAACATCAAAGAAAAAGTCAAATGGAAAAAGATCACCATTTTACTGTCTATTTGAAATATTCTTCTATAGTTTTAATAATCTCAGCAGTTTTTTTCAACTATTGTATTCAAAGTCAGTTTCTTTTTCCCTTATTTTATTCTGCAAAATCAAGAAACAAATAAATCACAGGAAAAAAAATAATTAAAATGCAGATGAATACAGTATATAAAACAAAAGCAAAAATAAGCCAGTGTAAGCCAGTTTTTTTTTCTAATCAATAAATTGGTGTAATTGGTGAAGTGTATCAAAAGCCAAAACTTTTTCTTTTAAGATAGAATAGGGAAAGGTTAAAACCTCTGTCTGTAGTTTTTTTCACATCTGTGCCCTGTTCAATATCCATTAATTTCCTGTTCTGTACATACAATAGGAAGTGAATTCTCTCTAAAGTTTGGTAGGTCTCCTTTTAGACAGTTGTAGCTAGAACAAATGTTCCTATTGGAATATTTCCCTTCTATTCCTGATCTGGCGACACTTTGAAATCTTAGATTTCCCCTCAGTGGTGAAACTCTCCAGTGGGGACACACACAGCAATAAAACCTCATAAAAGTACAGAATTGTGTGCATGAGTGCAGCGAAGTTCAATTCCTAAATTGTAACTCACACAAACAGAATGCCCATTGGACTTTTAAAGAGGTATGCCATTCAAAAAAACAATTCCATATCAAAATTTGTACAGAATTTATTCAAAACATATGACATTTAAAATATTGATGAAAAATATATACAACCATTAAATATATTAATAATGCATACATCAGCAATTTGAATACTAAAGTGTTGTCAAGCTAAATTGAAGGAAAAAACAGAGATGATTAAGCAAAGCCATACATCTTGGTGCGTATTGTGAAGTAACGTTCACTTCCTCAGGAGATATTTATTTTTGCTGATCAAATATATACAGAAAGTCCATGTTATTATCATATTATCAAATATATATACTGTATATATATATAATATATTTCATATATATATATATATATATATATATATATATATATACACAGTTGCAAGAAAAAGTATGTGAACCCCTTGGGATTACGTGGAGTTTTGAATGAATTGGGCATAAAATGTGCTCTGAACGTCATCTAAGTCACAACAATAGAAGAACACAGTCTGCTGAACATAATACTACACAAACATTAGATGTTGCCATGGTTTAATTGCACATAACATGTAAACATTCACAGTGCAGGGAGGAAAAAGTATGTGAACCTTTGGACTTAATAACTGGTTGACCCTCCTTTGGCAGCAATAACCTCAACCAAACGTTTCCTGTAGTTGCAGATCAGACCTGCACAACGATCTGGAGTAATTTTGGACCACTCCTCTTCACAAAACTGTTTCAGTGTAGCAATATTCTTGGGATGTCTGTTGTGAATCGCTCTCTTAAGGTCATGCCACAGCATTTCAATCGGGTTGAGGTCAGGACTCTGACTGGGCCACTCCAGAAGGCGTATTCTGTGCTGTTGCAGCCATTGTTTTGTTGAATTACTTGTATGCTTTGGTTCATTGTCCTGTTGCATCACCCATCCTCTGCGGAGCTTCAGTTGGCGGACAGATGGTCGTACGTTTTCCTGCAAAATGTCTTGATAAACTCTGGAATTCATTTTCCCATCAATGACAACAATCCGTCCAGGCCCTGAGGCAGCAAAGCAGCCCCAAACCATGATGCTCCCTCTGCCATGTTTTACAGTGGGGATGAGGTTTTGATGTTGGTGTGCTGTGCCTTTTTTTCTCCACACATAGTGTTGTGTGTTCTTCCCAAACAACTCAATCTTGGTTTCATCTGTCCATAGTATATTTTGCCAGTAGTGCTGTGGAACATCCAGGTGCTCTTTTGCTAACTTCAAACGTGCTGCAATATTCTTTTTGGACAGCAATGGCTTCCTCCGTGATGTCCTCCCATGTACTCCATTCTTGTTTAATGTTTTCCTTATTGTAGATGTGTCAACAAAAATGTTAGCATGTGCCAGAGATTTCTGTAGGTCTTTAGCTGACACTCTGGGATTCTTCTTTACCTCATGCAGCATTCTGCGCTGTGCTCTTGCAGTCATTTTTACAGGACGACCACGCCTAGGGAGAGTAGCAACAGTGCTTAACTTTCTCCATTTGTAGACAGTCTGTCTTACCGTGGACACATGAACATCAAGGCTTTTGGAGATACTTTTGTAACCCTTTCCAGCTTCATGCAAGTCAACAATTCTTGATCGTAGGTCTTCTGAGAGCTCTTTTCTGCGAGGCATGGTTCACATCAGACAGTGCTTCTTGAAACCAGTAAACCCAAAACAGGTGTGTGTTTTTTAAGGGCAGGACAGCTGTCAGCAACACATCCAATATCATCACACTGATTGGAGTCAAGGTTGGCTCACTCCTGGCTCCAATTAGCTCTGGGAGAAGTCATTAAGCTAGGGCCTCACATACTTTTTCCTCCCTGCACTGTGAATGTTTACATGTTATGTGCAATTAAACCATGGCAACATCTAATGTTTGTGTAGTATTATGTTCAGCAGACTGTGTTCTTCTATTGTTGTGACTTAGATGATGTTCAGAGCACATTTTATGCCCAATTCATGCAAAACTCCAAGTAATTCCAAGGGGTTCACATACTTTTTCTTGCAACTGTATATATATATATATATAAACATAGGCAAGGTAGGCCACTTTAGATAAACATACAAGAAAAAACTTACACTACAGTTAAAAATCAACAAATATGGCAGGAAAGACGGGGAGCCACCCACCTCTGGCAGACTACAAAGACTACCATACATTCCCTAGGACGCACCATTAGTGAAACAGAGGCAAAACAGGAGGGGGGGGGTTACATAAAAAATCCCCCAAGTAACAGACTGCCAATCACCTCCATGGCCACAGGTGTATAAAATCAAGCACCTAGGCATACAGACTGCTTCTACAAACATTTGTGAAAGAGTGGGTCCCTCTCAGGAGCTCAGTGAATTCAAGCGTGGTACTGTGATAGATTGCCACTTGTGAAATAATTCCATCCGTGACATTTCCTTGCTACTAAATATTCCACAGTCAACTGTTAGTGGTAGCATAACAAAGTGGAAGCAACTGGGAACAACAGTAACTCAGCCACGAAGTGGTAGGCCACATAAAATGACAAAGCTGGGTCAGCGCATGCTGAAGAGCACAGTGCACAGAAGTCACTAACTGTCTGCAGAGTCAATAGCTAAAGACCTACAAATTTTGTGTGGCCTTCAGATTAGCACAACAACAGTGCATAGAGAGCTTCATGGAATGGGTTTCCATGGCCAAGCAGCTGCATCCAAGCCTTACATCAACAAGTGCAATGCAAAGCATCAAAAGCAGTGGTGTAAAGCACACCACCACTGGACTCTAGAGCAGTGTAGATATGTTCTCTTGAGTGACGAATCATGCTTCTCTGTCTGGCAATCCAATGGATGTGTCTGGGTTTGGCAGTTGCCAGGAGAATGGTACTTGCCTGACTGCATTGTGCCAAGTGTAAAGTTTGGTGTGGGGTTGTTTTTCAGGGGCTGAGCTTGGCCGCTTACTTTCAGTGAAGGGAACTCTTAAGGCATCAGCATACCAAGACATTTTGGACAATTTCATGCTCTCAACTTTGTTGGAACAGTTTGGGGATGGCTCCTTCCTTTACCAACATGACTGCACACAAGTGCACAAAGCAAGACATGGATGAGCGAGTTTGGGGTGTAGGAACTTGTCTGGCTTGCACAGAGTCCTGACCTCAACCCGGTAGAACACCCTTGGGATGAATTAGAGTGGACACTGTGAGCCAGGCCTTCTTGTCTGACATCAGTGCCTGACCTCACAAATGCACTTCTGGAAGAATGGTCAAACATTCCCATAGACACACTCCTAAACCTTGTGGACAGCCTTCCCAGAAGAGCTGAAGCTGTTATAGTTGCAAAGGGTGGGCCAACTCAATATTGAACCCTATGGACTAAGACTGGGATGGCAGTAAAGTTCATATGCATGTAAAGGCAGGCATTCCAATACTTTTGGCAATATAGTGTATAGATTTGTAATAAAAGTCACACTAATATGATATCATAATCAAAAGACCTTGCTAATCATGTTTTGTGGTGTACATACTGTACAATGTTCTTAAATTATATTAAAGTTGCATTGGAAAAAATATGGAGAAATGATTTTTTTTTATTATCCCCCCACCCCACTCCCATAAAAAGCAACCACATTTGTATCCAAATTTGCTACAAAATTAAAAATCTATTTGTTCCAGGAAAAATGGTGAATAATGACATAATGCCAATATGAAAAAAGGGGTCAAGATGATATACTTTGTTTTGAATACATTGCCAGTTTGTTTTGCCCATGACATATCTTATTGTCATCAATTATTATGTCCATCTCCTGTATTAGCTAGGTAAAGATAATAGTTTTAACATAAAATGGTTGTAACATTTTGGAACTTCATGTGCCTCTCTAATTCTCTTAATGTTATTTGATATGGCCAGTAGTATAGTGGCACCAGCAAAAGTCAAAGGATTTTTAAGCATATGTTGTGGCATGTTATAGGATTCCACTTAGAAATGAATTAGGCCCTACTCCCTACTAGATTGTAAGCTCCAAGGAGCAGGGCCCTCGAATCCCTCTTGTATTGAACTATATTGTTACTGTATTGTCTCCCACCATATTGTAAAGTGCTGAGCAAACTGATGGCGCTATATAAATCCTGTATAATAATAATAATTAGGGTAAAAAAGAATACCATGAGTTGACATCAGATAGAGTACTTGGCTTGAATGAGTTATAAATGTAGTTGTGAATGGTTTTATAAAGTTTAGGATGTAGATGTGGTATCGGCAAGAAGGTAGGGAGTCAATATTAAGCAAAATAAAAATTACCTTGGGTAGTCCTTTAGTAAAACTAAAGCTGGTTCCTCCCACATTCTCCTCCCACTTTCCCCTTTCTTAAAGGTTTTGAAATGTCATTGGGCAAGTTTTGCTTGGGGAAAAATAAAGACGGCCTTATGTGATCAACAATGATAGGGTTACCAAGGTATGGGAAGACATTGTTGAGCAATTGTTGGAACCCTAGCTGTAGATATGGAAATTCCTGGAAAATGTTTTCACCTTTAATCTGGTATATGGACAGAGACCCCAGGGGTTGATTAACCTGGTGGAGGGAGAATGGATGAGTGATTCCATGCCTCACAAGAGTATCCTAGAATATGCATACCGGATACAAGAGTGACACCTCTGGTCAGAGAATATATGCAAAGCTCTCAGGAGACAAATGCTATGTTTATAACTGGTCAGCTAAAAAAGGAAATTCCAGGTGCATGGCTTGGTAATGGAGCAAGATGACCCACTGAGCTCTCAGCTGCGCTCTAACTGGGGACTGCTAGGGCATCTGAGCAACCTTATCTAACTCGTCTCACCCCTGCTGAGAGACTCTGCTACCAGACACCCTGGTGGACAAAAAAACAAAGTGCAGAAACTCTGCAGGCTTACAGATTTATTTTCTAAGCAGGCAATGACATTCCAAAATGGTGGTGGAGCAGAGATCAGAACACAGAGCCCTTATGTGTGACACAGGACATCACTGACAGCCCCTCTGACATGGAGGAATCAGCAGCAATGAAACCAAACATTTTCCACCAGTAGAAGGACAGTCAAAAGGACTGCTCTATACCTAGTGATTTCCGCTAATAAGGCCCCAGTGAGTAAGAAACATAATTGGGCTAAGGCTGTTGATTCTTGTACAGAGGGTGAGAGCACAAAGACAATAGCTGCCATGCCTGCTAATGATAATTCAGCATATAGCACACCCTAAATCCATGCTTTTATCTTTACAAAAGGTCCTGCAAAGGGATCTGCATATTTCAATATCACTTATCGGAGCCAGAATTGATCAAACTGGAGAACGTACAGACCATAAAGAGAGGCAAATGGAGGATTATACCAAAGCTTCTAATGAGATAGTAGATGCACATGGTAACCACACAGAGGCTTTCCAACACCTTAAAAACAAAATTGCTAATCTGGAAGTACAATGTACAATTCAGAGGTATCCCAGAAGCTATCAAACCTAACAAGATAATTCTATATCTTCCCCAAACTCCTTCTCTCTCTCTCCTTCTTCTAATAAACTCATCATTGATTACGAGCATAGAATCCTTAAGCCCAAATTTCTACCTTCTTCAGTACCTAGAGTCTAAAGATATATAGGCTAGAATGCTTTTCTTCCATGTCGAGGAACAACTATTCTCAGTTATAGCACATCTCGCTTTTAGCAGATATCTCAGCCTTAGCCCAATTCAAAACCGTGAAGGGTTTGCTCCAATCACTACAGAACTCCAACAGCGTAACATTCCCTATTTTTGGTGTTACCCCGCAAAAATTCTGGTGAACTACCAAAATCAGATTGTACCCATACTAAGTCCTTCCTCACTTACCAACAAATAAAATGGAACACTCAGTCTCCAGCAGGTGTTACACCTTTGTCTGTCCACACCCCAGTTTGCTTTATTCCATGTTATTATTGTCATTTGTTTACAGGGTTAATACAAGTTTTATGGCTTGTAATGAAAGTACTCTCACTCAGGATTTTATTGAAGGTATAGTCCCTTTTGAGAGTGCATCATATTTTTTCTTCTACCTATACATTGGCTATTATGATCACTACACTAAGTGCTAAAGAGCTTTATACCCCATATAAGAAGGCTTTATTATGGAAGGTAGCACTTACCGTAAACTTAGGTATACTTTGTTGAAAGAAACACATTTTTCCGACCACAAATTACCTAAATGTCAACATAGAATTGTCTTCGGTTGCTTTTTTGCAAATGTTGCCCGAACGCTGACAGAAAAAAATTAGGAGTAATGATAGCTGTATGCAATTCTGTACCTTTCCAATTGAATCAGATTGATGTAGATATCCATGGTAGATATTTTATACTATTGGCCACTAGACCACTAAATCATAGCAAGTATTGCCCAGTTCACAACAGATAAAAAGCATTATCCAAAGGATTACTTAATTATATGTGGTGACTTTAATGACATAATTGACTCCACTTTGGATACCTCTAAGAAATCCTAGAAATGCTCCAAGGCCCTTTCTTCCTTTGACAGCTCAGAAAACCTTTATGACCCCTTGCACTGTCTAGCTGACAATGAGGGGAACTATACTTTTTAGCCCCATACCCGGAAATCATAGTTGATGAATTGTAATTTGTGTTTGTCAGTCAGGAAGAGATCAATTCTCAACACAAACCATATTGAGCTTATTACTGTACATGGTCAGACCACGCACCAGTCTTCATTAAACCATTTTCATCTTCCAATAACAAGTCTCACACCCTGTGGAGACTTATGATCAGATCAAATAGGAAATTACAACTTTTTAACAAATTACAATTTTTCCAAATCAATGATGGCTCAGTTTCAATCAATGCTGTTTTATGGAACACGCATAAATTGTTTCTCAGTGGTCTTCTTAACAAGTTTAGTGGGCAAGAGAAGGGATTACAAAAGGCTACTATATCCCAAATTCTAACTGATATCTGTACCTTAGAGCAAAGTAATAAAGTCCAACTTAATGTACTTGTTGATGTGAAACTACACAAACTTGGGAGTCAGTTGAGCACACACCTTTATAAAGGCTATGATTTCTACAATAAAGTGGTTGAAAACTTTTACATATAACTAGTGAAGTTGCTCTGTGATACACAGAGATTAAACAAATCCTCCTACATAAGTTGTACCTGTTTATCTGCAGCCAACTGCCCTGTACAGCCTTCTACCACACACAGAATGTACACAGAATCTGTCAGCATCTCTCAGAAGCACAAATCAGGGGATGGGGATTTGAATTCACACAATGCACAGCTAAGGCAGAATAAATCTGGGCCTGATTGGAGGGGTGGAACACACCTCCCTCTACACACTATAAGGAGAATAAGCACAGCTTTGGCTGTCAATCACAGGCTTTGTCTAGAGATCTCCTCCTTTTTTTCATTTGGTGTCAGGGAAAAGCTGTCAGAAGTGACTTGAGCTGATAACAGAAAAACCAAGCTGCAGAGAGAAATCAAACTTAGTGCTTTGGATAGAGACAAGTACATCCCATATAATGATGTGCTTTGCTCGTATTTTATGTCTGAGGTTTACAACCACTTTAAAAGATCCTGTACTACCTGTACTGCTATCTGGATGCAGAGAAAGTGCTTGACAGGGTACAATGGGCATATTTGAAACAGGTGCTTATTAAACGGGACCTCACAGGTAATATTCTCATGGCCATATTAAGCCTTTATTCTCTACCAAGCATCAGAGTTTGGACTTTGTGACTCCTCCCAGAACCTTTTAAAATATCTAATGAGACCAGCAGATTTGCCCCCTATCTTATATCATTTTGTCTTTTTAATTTAACCCTTAGCTGAATCTATGCATTCCAATCCCCATATCTTGGGTGTTACAATCAGAAAACAACACAAGAGTGGACTTAAACCCTCCTAAATGTCTCCCTGGATTACAAAACACTCTTTAAACCTTTAGTACAGTCCTGATTTACAGGTTTTTTTAAATCATGTATGCTTTACATCTGTTTGAACCCTTAAAAAAGACCCACATTACTCTTTTCTCTTGGGCTCCAGCTTCCTCATTCATTTATCTAGGAATCCAACTGGCATCACCATCTATTAATCCCTTTCACCTTAACTTCAATAGCTTACTGAAGAAACTACAAGTTATATGTTAAAAGCTTGGTTCAATAAAAGCATTGTGAGCTGTATATATAACTATATCTAAATTGCTTCTTCTATCCCACATCTTAATCTGAATATGTTTTAGACTCTTTTACATGGAAAAAGAAACATCCACATATCCATAGCTCTCTAATGTGTACAGCTACATCCCATGTGGGAATAGGAACTCTTAACATCTACTCATACTGTAAAGCAGTCATATCAGAAAAAATGAACTATTGGTGGACCTTCTCCCCTGCAGCTTCCTGGTTACAGAGTGAAACAGTAGCAATCAAAATATCACCTAACCTTCTTTTAAGTGCTCTACTCCTTAGCCCTTGACCTCGTCACTCTTTTCTGGGTATAATTACAGTGACTATGAATGTCTGGTCTTCCATCCTACAAATAAGAAAAAGCATACATATATCCTCTTATGCTTTACTAGGTCACAAAGCTTCTCTTCTCTGATCTGTATTTACAAGTCTGGGCCTCAGCTGGCATGAAATGATTGGGCAATCTGTATGCCGACACAGATTCCAGTACTTACCAAGAGCTGTGCTCCAGATTTCATGTCAGTGATATCAGCCTTCATAAAAACAGTATTTTTGCCTGTTCTTAACAAAACGTATTTACTGATACTCAGGGATCTGCTGAACATTTATGATCATTCTACCTTGTGATGCAAAGGCTTTTCAAATTACTTCTTAAACCGATTTCTCATGACAAAACACCATTGATGGTTTACTGGATGGATCTACTACAGTATTATCTTCCTCATAAACAATGGTATGCAGCACTTGAAAATCCACTAAAATTCTCTAAATGCATCTCACATTGGGAGTCTGCGCAGAATTTTCAATACTCCTCCATACTTGTTTCAATATACCCAAACTAATCTCTTAGCTGTTGGCGTAACTGTGGTAACAAAGGATCATTACTCCATATATAGTGGACCTGCCCTTACCTCACCAAATCTTGTCAGGGCATTAATTTTGTGCATGTGTCTTTGTGTGTGTGTATATCCTCCCTTATATTATCCTTTTTCCTTTACCTCTAATAATGTATTTGGGATATTCCTTCCACCCCCACACCTCAAACAATCCAAACCATTGCAACTCCTTTTATGCTTATCCAGTGCACATACACACCCAATATTATTAAGTCCACATGTTTTCAGTTGATGGCACTCATGAGATTTGGGAAGTGTTCCCACTGATAAACAGCCATTTTGATTGCCTCCACTCAGAATCTGTCTGCAGAAAGTGGATGTATTGAGGCACAAGGTCAACAATGGCATCAATGACTTGCATAAACATTATGGACACTGTTGGATGGCTGACTACTCCAGAGGTAGTTTGAAAGAAACTGCAACTCAAACTGAAAAGGTTTTCTAGCAAACTCACCATCCCAGGATCTGTTTGGCTGCATACAGTAGTGACTTTTTCCTCCATAAGGCGGTTCAGGTACATAATAGCTTCTCTGCTCATCCTGAATCTGCAATAAATATTAATATATTGCATGGCATCCAAATATGTTCACCTGGCAAAAATACATGGTTGGCATACTCTAGGAAGAGATTTACTGTCAATCGTTATATCTTCAACAGCCTTAGCAGCATCTAGTGCTGCTAAACCTACAAGGAGCATCACCATTTAATTGACCTTTGTGAGTAATATATGAGCCTGTGTTCAGAGTTCTTTATGCATCCTCCATATGCACATCAATAAGCTGAAGCAATGCTCATGCATGTGTTTTAGCTCCAACATAAAATTTACATTGTATTCATAAGAAACAAAAAAGAAAATTATGACATCTTTGTCTCCTTCATTTGTCCAAACACTGCTTTCATCCTTTGCATATTTCACTTGCAATGTTATACGGTTTCTTTATGAATATTGTGATGGCTTCATTTTTCATATCTACAAGCCTAGCTACTGTACATTAATTATTATTCTATCAAACCATTAAACAAACACAGCTAATTTACACACAAAGAACAGACCATAACTAATTAACTAATCTCAGACCTAATTAACTTACTAATTAATCAGCATTGCACTTTGGGGCGTTATACCAGAAAGAGCCCAGGCTATTAGAAAGCTCTAAACAAAAAATAAATAAAAAAGTCTTCCAAAAAAGAGGGCAAAAGCCCTAAAGGGCACATCAGCTGGAGGCAGACTAAGGGACTCCTCTGGGAAAGCCTCTGATTCCAGGGGATCGGAGAATTAAACATCAACTCTGGGCCATCAAAACATCCTTCCTTTGAGCCTGGGGAAGGACCATCAATGAGTTCCAGAGGATCCAAAAGCCTGAATCAATGCTTTTCTTCAAAGCAAAATAGGGCCCTCACAGTGGCCTTTGTTAAACTCTGGCCTGGGAATTTTAACCCCAGACTTCTGCAGCTATAAAAAAAGGAGTTTTGAGAGGAAGCTGTCAGAATAGTTATGCAGTGAGCCAACAACAACAACCACAGATCACGTGAAGCAGTGTGCATCAAATATTTTGCTCTACATTAATCACTTGAGCTCTGGAAGGTTTTACCCCCTTAATGACCAGGCTATTTTTGTTATTCAACACTGCACTAATTTAACTGGCAATTGCGTGGTAATGCAGCACTATACACAAATTAAATTTATATCAGTTTTTTTCACACAAATAGAGTTTTCTTTTGGTGGTACTTGATCACAACTGTGTTTTTAATATTTTAACCGCTTGCGTACAGGACACTTATACGCCCTTCCTGCCCATGCCAATTTCCAGCTCTCAGCACTGTCACACTTTGACTGACAATTGCGCGGTCATGGAACACTGTACCCATATGACATTTTTATCATTTTTTTGAGACCGATAGAGCTTTCTTTTGGTGATATTTAATCACCTCTGGGTATTTTTTTCTTAAACAAACCAAAAACCGCTGAAAATTTTGAAAAAAAAATGTTTCTTAGTTTTTGTTGTAAAATTTTGTAAATAAGTGATTTTTCTCCTTCACTGATGTGCGCTAATGAGGCTGCAGTGATGGGCACTGATAGGCTGCACTGATGGACACTGATAGGTGGCACTGATGGGCACTGATGAGGCACTGGTAGGTGGCACTGATGGGCATTGACAGGCATCACTGATGGCCACTGAAAGACAGCACTGATAGGCGGCACTGATAGGCAGCACTGACTGGCACTGTTAGACGGCACTGACTGGCACTGATAGGAGGCACTGACGGGCACTGACAGGCACTGATAGGTGGCTCTGACTGGCACTGATAGGTAGCACTGACTGGCACTGATGGGTGGCACTGATTGGCAGCACTGATAGGTGGCACTAACTGGCACTGATGGGTGACACTGAAAGGCAGCTCAGATGGGCACTGATACATGGCATTGATGTGCACTGGTAGGCACTGATATGTGGCATTGATGTGGCACTGGCACATGGCACTGTTCAGCACTTGCAGCTGGCACTGATGGACACTGACAGGTGGCACTTCTGGGGCCACACTGATCATCAGGGCACACTGATCATCTGTGCCCTGATGATCAGTGTACATGTCCCCTCCGTGGCATGCCGATTACCGGCTCTCCTCTCCTCTCGAGCTGTCAGCGTGACAGCTCGTGAGGAGAGAAATGCCGATAACCGGCATTTCCCTGTTTACATGTGATCAGCTGTGATTGGACACAATGTAAATCGCTGCTCTGCATGCTCCCTGAGCCGCGAATGCGTGGTGAGAATGGGAGGATACCATATGACGTCCTCCCAGAATGAGAGAACCACCTTGCGCCCGTCATTGGACTATATGGTGGGCGGGAGGTGGTTAAATAAAAAAAGACTGAACATTTTGGGAAAAAACAATATTTTCTACTTTCTGTTATAAAACATATCCAATACATCAGATTTCTTCATAAATTTAGGCCAAAATGTATTCTGCTATATGTTTACCCATAACAACCTGATAAAGAATAATGTTCTTTAGCAAGGAACATACATTGTACATTAATAATTATGCTATCTAAATTAGTGTGTGTTGTAAATTGCCTCCAGCATTGGTCCTGTTTCTTCTTGCTGAAGGCTGCCATTTTGTTGAAGCCCAGAGTCCCTGAACAGCAGTAAATCATAAAGCTGAAATAAACCCATCTAACAGTTTAAAAAAATATTGCTGACTTTCACATTTGATTGTATCCTGAACCAAACTGTCAAACCATCAAATGACTCGTGTCATAACTAATCAGATGTACAGCACCATGGCAACAGCAGATCAAACAGAGGCTAATTTAGCAGCTTCTTTGAATGTACAGGAGGGTTTAGTTCAACTTTAAGGCTGGCAGGAGATTGGTCTCTACAAATTTGGCAGCAGGGTGAGACAGTGTATCACTGGATTTTAAACAGTGTATGAACTTATTTTTAATGTTTTATATAGCTATACCTGCAAAAGGGGCCGGCTTGAAGTGATCTAGCAGAACTTAATTTTCTTACTAAAGTGCCACTTTAACATTCATGTATCTTTACCTTTTTGCTCACCAAAGTGTGTGCAGTCGACTTTTAAATGTAAGCGATAGGCTGGCTACCCAGTGTGATAAATTATTAGAGCAAAGTAGACCATCAAAAGAATCTTATTGATAATTATGATCCAACAGGAAATTCTCGAAGAGTTGAGGCATTTCCACAAAATATGTATCTAACACATGCAGGGTACATTGGCGCCAAGGGTACAAGGGGGCCAACAAAGGGGCAATGCCTCTTTTAGGGCCCCTGTTTCCTGTGGGATTGCGATAGTTAGGAAGTATCAACGATCCCTTGAGTGAGTGAGAAGGTCATAGGGTTCAAGGCCACCCTCATCTCCTCAGAAGATCCTTGTATTGAGCAGGTTTCAAGGCTCTTAATGCAAGCTTGGGGCATGTAGGGAGCCTTGTGGAAGGTCATCTGATCTTGGGAACATTTATGGAGGGTCATATGACCTTCTGGAAGGTCTTGGGAGGCTTTATAAAGGAGGTTCTGACCCCAAGAGCTCACTCACCTCAGGAGGTATCTCTGTGGTGCTCGACTTACACAGAGTCTCCTAAGGCCACAGACAAAGATGCTCATGTGGCAATTGATCAAAAGAACCAGTGGGGAAGGAGGAGAAAAATGGCTCAGAAGCTGCCTGGACTTACCAGGGTCTTCGGGTCAGGCTGCCGACATCGCTGGGGAAGAGCCTGCCACCATGATCGACTTCTCACCTCCTGATCCAATGGAGGAAGACTCCCTAGTCTGCCCCCAGGAAGAGGAAGCAGAGGCCCACCAAAGAATAAGCCACAGAGGAGGGGCCAGAGTTAGTAAGGAAGTGAAGAGGCAGCAACAGCAACTGGACCAGTACTCCCCTTCTCTGCCCAGAGATGCAGCCAGGAAGAGTACTGGGTGGGTATCTCCGCACAGGTGAAAAGCGTTGGGAGGCATGTCTGAAGGCGGAGCTAGCAGGGATCACGTGACCGGGAAGCATTTTCAAAACAGAAAACATCCTGAACTTGCAGCATCTGAGGAACACAGAGTGGTGGTCAGAGAGGCAGCTTGACCTCCTGACCTGAAGCGGAAACTACAGAACAGGTTGGTAACAACACATTGAGGACAGCTCCAGCTGGCAATGTTATCCCTGTTCTCTGCTCCCAAGCACTGCTATCATCAGAAGCTTGTGACCCTGAACTCTCTGATGTTAGTGAGTTGTCTAATTTGACAGTTCTTTCTAAAGTTAGTAATATTGCTGACATTTCTACTTCTGTTATTGATAATGTTGCTGTTGTATGGTTGCCTTCTAGTGGCCCTGCTAATTCCAGTAATTTCGACAGCAACTCAGCATTATCAGTAATAAAAAAACTAATATACCTGAAGGAAGCTCTACCATGTGTAATATCTCCTTTGGGTTTTCATCTTTCTGATTCTATAAAGCAAAAGATATGGCGTGGAGAATATATTGATATTTTATCTCTTCTGTATATTTTCTTGTGTTCTATGTAAACGTTATCCAGAAAGTAGTGGTGGTCTTTCTTGTCACATTGATATTGTATTAGAAGCATATAAAAATGTTGGTGGCATTGGTTGATTTGCATATGATGAGTCTTTCAGGCAAAAGCTTGCAGTCCATCCTTCTTTACATTGGGGTATGAAGGACATAGAATAATGGCTTAATCTGTTTCTGCCACAATGACTGTCTTTTGCAAAACACCCATGGCACTACACCATCATATAAAAAAGGCATCTGTTTCTCTTTTACTGACACTTAGTGCAGATGGCCCACTACATGTTAATATCGACATGAATGTGCATTTTGTTCAGGAGCACATTCAATCACAAAATGCTTTAAAATATTGGCTAATGCAAATCCACAACAAAAACAAGAGATTTGCTTTTCAAAAGCAACATCCCCAGTGAAGCTGGCAGAAATGTTGCCTTGGCTTCAGGTATACCCCGACTGCCAGAAGGCTCTTCTGCTCTATAATAGTTTTAGCCAAGGATTTGTTCTTCCATCTTTTGCAGGTATAGGTTGTACATTGGTTAGGAATCCTAAGTCAGTAATCCTATAGTAAAAGAAAAATTGCACAAAGAATTACAGGCGGATAGACTTGCAGGCCCTTTTAGTTCTTCTTTTAAAAATTTGAGCATCGCACCTTTAGGTATTGGCCCTAAAAAAGAACCCAACAAGTATAGATTAATCCACTATTTATCTTTTCCAAAAGGATCTTCTCTTAATGACAGTGACCTATCCTCAGTTTCCTATGCCTCATTTGATGAGGCTTTGAAAAAACTTAGGATGCTGGGAAATGGAGCCCTTTTGGCAAAGGCTGATATTAAACCGGCTTTTCGCCTATTGTGCATTAACCTTAAGTGTTTTAATTTGGTAGGTATTTTCTTTGAAAGTTTTTTTTATTTCAACAGGTGTTTACTGGTGTTCTATATCCTGCTATTATTTCGAAACCTTTTCTACTTTTTTAGAATGGTTAATATCTGAGGAAACAACACTCCTTTCCTCATTCATTACTTGACGATTACTTGCAGCTTCTGATGATTGTTTGAGGATGTTGAACTCCTTTTTTTACTATCTGTATGCTTTTTGGGATTCCACTAGCATATGAGAAGCCAGTATGGCTTACATGTTGCCCTAGATTTTTTGAGTATCACCATTGATGCTGCCTTAATGGAATTCAGGCTACCTGCTGAAAAACTTGAGAGAATAAAAGGTTTTTTGTACGTAGAAGGAAAAGTACATTAATAAAATGCAGTCGCTTCCTGGTTTACTTGCTTTTGCAACTAGGATATTACCTGTTGGAAAACATTTTTACCACAGGTTATATATGGTAATTGCAGGTTTAAAATCACTATCCTCTCTTGTGTGGGTTACCCATGACATGCGAGAAGACATGTTAGTTTGGTACCAGATTCTAGATAATTTTAATGGCAAGGCAGTTTGGCACCAGGAATTCATTTTAGATTGGGATTTTTGCCTTTTCACGATGCTGCAGGATCCATGTGTTTTTCAGCAATCTGGTGTGCTAGACCTTGGAATGAGCGATGGCATGCTAAACGCTATTTGAAAAATATTGTGCTTCTGGAGCTTCCCATCAAAGTTTCTATTGAGCTATAGAGAAAAAGCTTCAGTAATAGGTGTGTACGCTTAAGTAAGGACAACAAAGGAATATTATTCGCCACTAACTGTCTCTCATCAAAGTCTCTGCCGGTCATTATTTTACTTCTTTATATGGTCCACAAATGTTTTCAATTATATTTATGGCTGAAAGCCAAACATATTCCTGGTAAAAGTAATGTTCTGGTAGATTCTTTGTCTCAGTTCCAGATGACATGTTTCTTCAATATATTCCCGGAAGCAGACCCAACAGGCATGGTTTTCCCTTCTCACTTGTGGGACCTCATTTTGGTCACTGACAACATAAAGCAGTTATTGGCTCCTTCAACATGGGCAGAATATCAGTCTACCTGGTTTCTCTGGATATCATTTTTGGAATCAGTTAATGCAACTCCTAATTCTTTTTCTGAAGATTTAAATCGTTATTTTTAAATTTCCTATTGAGTAATGAATATTCATTGGCTACTATTTACAAAATCCTTTCCGGGGTTTTCTGTTTTTTAAAGCTAAACAATCTGCCTTCTTGTTTTAACCTTTTTTCAGTTCGTCAGTTATAGAAAAAAAATTTTTTCATATTGATTCTAGAAAAAACTATTACCCTACATATTTTAATTCACCTATGCACAATTAAAAACTCAGTTTGTTTTTCTGCTTTTGAGACAGTTTTTTTTCGGGCAGTTTTTTCAGTTGCTTTTTTGCTGCTATTTTCAGAAATGGTCTTTGCTAACAAAAAAGATGACACCAATATCCAATTAAAAGAAGTCGTCAGTGAAGAGCAGGTCATTAAGTTATTTATAAGAAAATCTAAAACAGATCAGGTAAGGGTTACATTACATGCCTTCCCTCATTCTCCTATTTGTCCTGTACAGCTTATAAAAGACTATCTCAAAATTAGACCAGATTACAGTGAGCTACTTTTTATTCATGCCAATGGTACACTACTTACCAGATTTCACTTTAATAGTGTCTTTAAAAAATGTCAAATGCAGTTGAAGCTGGATCACTTGCAATTATTCTCACATTCTTTTAGAACAGGGTTGGCCATAGAGGCATCTCAGCTAGGTTTGGAAGATAATATTATTACAAAATGAGCTGCCAGCCTTGCCTCCCTGTGTAGGGATGCCTTGTGATAGCATGTAAGTGCATCCATTTTCCTATGCTTTTATGAATATGTTTATTTGTTTCAGTTTTGTGTAAAATTATATATTTAAGGATATATCCTAATGTATGTTTTTGTAGTTAGGTCATACTCCTGTAAATCCTAATTGAAGGTCCTGAGAAAGCACATATGCGAAATGTGTTGACCTCTTTGGATTACTGGAATTGAAGAGTATTCTGTACTGAAGAAATTATCTATAAAATTGACTGAAGACCTTAGACTGTTTTTATAGACTGTTGTTAGTCTGGACTTTTTATATGCTTATATGTATTTTATCACACTTACCCACTATTTTGCTATAAATAAAAACATTTACCTAACATATGTCATTTCATTTGAACCAAAGTGGAAAGGGGTCACTGGGCTTTCTAGATTAAAGGAAAATTGCATGTTTAGTTTTAAAGTGATTTTTTTTTAATGTAGCTTACTTAATTTTTTGAAAAATCAGTTTTCAGACGATACTTACCAATGTTAAAGGAAACATTAACAATCATTAGTGCTACCACATATTTGGATGACTGAAGTCAGCACACTTTAAGCTCATTTCCTACAGGTATGGAAAATTCCCTTAGTCTAACATGTCTTTCATATGATTGGTTCCTATTTGTAAACTTACTGTGAATTTTCTTGACTGATCATTCACAAAAAGTAAAAATAGTTTTCAAAAATAAACATTAGCTACTTTTTTAGTAAATGACTATTAGCAGGAATGTAACTACAATTTATGGTAGCACATAGTAGAATTTTGTTGGGGCCCATCAATTCTCTCTGTGTGGCACCAAACAGTGTCAATTGGGACAATATAGTAATTGATCCTAAAGTGTATGTCTAGCCAAAATCATTTTCTTTAGTTTTGAAGAAATGGACAAAGGATTAAAATCCTTGTTGGTTTTAGCTGCTCTGCAGAGCTCTGTTACAGAGATGTCACCTCAATTCCTGTCCTGCTGACAACATTTTAACAGACAGAAAGTGAATTGAACTCACCAACAACAAACATGGCCAGAAAGTCAAATGATTTTCTTTAGGGTAGTTGGGAGGGGATAACACCACTGTGCAATTGTTTTTCTGTGTATGTTCCTGTTGCAGATATTCCCATAATTCGTTTTTGGTTTGTAAATGTCAGCAGAACAAGAAGTGAGAGGAAATCATACTAACAGAAATCACAAGTACAAACTAGAAAGGGGTTTAGATGCTCCTCCACTCTAACCAAAGCTACAAAAGCAAGTTTTTTTTATTACTAGGAAGTAATTTTTAAATGAAGGATAGGTATCAGGTAAGCTTTTAGCATAGTCAGTACATTATTAGGAATTATTGCTGTGGATGGCAGTTGCTTTGGAAGAGCAGCAGTGCAGGGAATAAGAAGGAAAAGAAAATAATGTCAATATACAATAGTTGTGTTGGCTCTTTTTATTAAAAAAGTAGAGGATTGGCAGGTGAGATAATAATGGAATGAAGCATGTTCACTTTTTGAATGGATTTTTTTTTTCAGTTTGTGAATGTAGAGAAACAATGTAAGCCACAAGCATGTGCAAAAACACCTGCGAAAATATGATTTGGACTTGCGCATCATTGGATGTCTTAATTCACAGCCTCATATCATTAATTTAGCTAAGTGAAAAGTCACTTTCTACAGTGAGCATGTTCTACTCATATAGTTGGTATGGTGAAATGAAATTAATCTTAAAAAAAATAAATAAATCATAACTATAAGCAGAAAATCATTTTGCTAAGAGAATACACTCTTTTCTTTTATTAAATTCACCCTTCTGTTTTACAGAAGGTATATTATTGTGAAAACAAGCTATAGAATTTAAAATATTTAACATATTTATGTTGTTTAAACTACAAAAATATAGAACTATTTATAAAATTGAAAAAATATATATTTTAAAGGGCTTAAAAGAAAAACAAATCAAAACAAATTAAAAAAAAATGAAGGCAGCAGGCTGGTGATAAAAATACTTAATCTCTAGTCTTCTTTCTAGGTCAGAGACCCTGTGATGCTGCCAACAGCATTTTGTACTCTAAACAATGCTGGAGTTAGGTTACCATATTTCTGAAGATTGGTGCTCGTTTGAGAAAGGAGTGTGGGCTGTAATAGTGACTCCTTCCATGTTCACTGTTTAAAAAGCCAGTTATAGACCTGGGTAGGTGACTAGTTTTTTGGATGTCTACATAATACCTTTCACAAACAGTTGAAAACTTTAGTTTTTTACTGGACCTAAAAGATAAACAGATTTAAAGGTGACCAATAGAAGACAGGAGACATTCACTAGCAGGATCTCTGCTATTAGACTGCTGAGGGAAATGGGCCTCCTCCAGACTGTCCCTCCAACCATTGCCCTCAGGGGACGCTTTTTGAAAAACAAAAAATAAAGAAGTATGACATAAATGCAAATATTCACATGAAAATACAGTAACACAGTATTTAGAGTATACACTGCTTCATTATGCTCTTGCAAATTTTATGCCCATTTCAAAAGGATAGGTGCATAGATAAATAGCCCACGCTAATAACGTCATAACTAAATCGATAGATTCCTAACTTTAGTTTCTAGTTAGAATAACTAGGTAAGGATTGCTGTCTTTGTCTCTGTTAGGGAGATTCACTCTCTAATTGTCCTGATCACCAACGTCATCAGGGATGAAATTTGGGAGAAGTATGGGTAATGCCATTGCTTATCTCTTTAAGTTAGTACCTTATTTGTCACAGATCACTAATTAAATAGCATATGTACCAAAGCATCAGAATAACATGCAAAGCTGCAGTAAGGAATGCAGAAACCTCTTTTAATCCCTCTGGACAGTTATGGCATGTGTATGAAGCAAATGCCTCAAATGGTATCCTCAAGCAAATATCAGTCATGGAAGGATACACATTTAACAAAAAATTCAGCTGCTGCTGCATGAGTGAGCAGGAAGATCTCTGCCTGACTACCATGCATACAAGTGGCCAACATTTCATATCACTTTGGGTCAGCATTTTCTCGGACTCAGGTCTGATAATCACATTTACTGACTGAAAAGTATTGTAAATGACACTTAAAAATTTAAACCAGTTTCAGAATGTGGCCTTCCACTACCTAGCTGGTGGATCTTCTGAAATTGCTAACACACTTCGAACTTCCATCATGAATTTTATAATTCCTACACAAAGCTGCGTCATTAAATTATTGCAGTCATCTACGCAGAGCTTCATAGATGTATTCTATTTAGGCATCCTTCGGTTAGAGTAGAGCTGGACAATTCACAGCAGCAATAGTAAATCAGCCCTTTGGATTGATATTATGCAAGAGTAAATCAAATAAGTACCTAAATCCTTTATTAAATGTTTTTAACAGTCTAGTGAATGGTTTATTGATTTTCTATCATTCTGTGTATAAGTCCCAATATGTTTTCATGAATACAGTATGCAAGCCATGGGCTCTAGCAAAGAATCCTGTTAAAAAAAGACCTTGACATTTTAGGTGCAAATGTTTAAGTCCTATTCAGAAATAGCTTTCACAAAACAAGCAAAATACTCTCCATATTAACTGAGCCTAGCATTATCTGTTACCATGCAGAGATACTATAGAAGATACATCTGCAGGAGATGTCAATCACTAAAAGGAAATAACAGACCTCTTTGAATCTGAGCTGAAGGGAAACAGTAAAATACACAGTTGAAATACGTATATGGGATCTGTTCTACCTGACAAAGGATTTGTATTTTTCTCCATCTAGTCCATTCAGATTTTCACAGCCCTAGAACATGTCAGAACCAGTCAGGTGACCTAACTTTCTCTGTTTCAGGTAAACACTTGCTCACTTCCCTGCCCATAGCATGCAATTAAACAGCAAAAGAGCAGCACCAGACTGGTAAGGTTCCTTTTCAGCATTTGTGTGGGCAGCATACCTGATTGTCCCCAAGAACTGTCCTTCTCACTTCTAGTCTTAGTGCTGCTGTGCAGTGCACTACAAAAAGCTGAAATTAGCAAAACATCCGTCATTAATACTTGTTTCAATAAAAATAAATGTAATCACTTCAATACTGGCCACTTTTACCCCCTTTCTGCCCAAGTCAATATTCAGTGTTCAGTGTTATTGCACTTTGAATTGCACGGTCATGCAACACTGTACCCATAAAAAATGTTATCTTTTTTTTCACACAAATAGATCTTTCTTTTGGTGGTATTTAATCACCACTGAGTTTTTTATTGTTTGCTAAACAAAAAAAACCCCGAAACACGTTTTTCTTCATTTCTGTTTTAAATTTTTTCAAATGAAAAACCTTTCTTCATAAATTTAGGTCAAAGCATTGATAGAAAGGAAAAGGTGGGAGATGTAGATCCTAATGGGATTTAGGTCAATATATATTCTGCTACATTTCTTTAAAAAATAAGTAAATAAGTGTATATTGATTGGTTTGTGTAAAAGTTATAGCATCTGCAAACTATGGTATGTATACTGGAATTTTTATTTATTTATACTAGTATTGGTAGTGATCAGCGACTTATAGTGGGACTATAATCGTGTGGCGGGCATTCTGACACTAACTGACACTGAGTGGGAAGTAGAGTGACACCGACATCGCCACTAACACTAATACAGTGATCAGTGATAATACTTTACACTGTCACTATACTAATGACACTGGCTGGGAAGGGGTTAACATCTCGGGGTAATCGAGGGGTTAGGTGTGTGCCTAAAACATGTTAATGTGTGTAATATGTGCTGCTTTTTACTAGGAGTCTATTTGTTCCTTCTCCCTACAAAGCAGGGAGAAGAAACAGACAGATCGTTCCCTTTGTACGGAGCCCTGTGTGTTTGTCGACACAGCTGATCAGAAGGTCTCAACCATGAATCATTGACTGAAAAGTGCTTTCAAAATCCCGCTGTTTTCAATCACAGCAGGAGTAGTGGGGGGCACCCTGGACTCGTATGAAGGTGCCAACATGCAGGTATTTAATGGTGCCTGTACATGCCTGTAAAATTACTGTGGGTGGGTCAACAATTGGTTGCCTAAGTCAAGCGGGTCCAAAAGAGGTCAAACTGCGACTTGTAGTAAGAAAAATGTATAAATCTTTAATTGCAGTAAAAACACAAATCAATACACATGGTAAAACAAAAACAATGATAAAAGGAGAGAGCCTCACCACTACCAAAGAGAAAAATAGAAGAGAATGTAATGGTTGTCCGGGGTGACGCCACGCATGCTATAGTCCCAGCACCAAGGAAGGGTTATTGAAAACCCAGATGAAATGGGTGTAAGATGTGGGAATAGGAGGGATAGTGCCAGAGAAAGCTGTAGAATAGAAATCTAGGTCATGAAGTAAATTTAAATTTAAAACATAGTCCGCTTAATTTATAAACAATTATCTGGATATCACATGAAAAATTGATGGATAGTAAGCATGATAATAATAACAAAGCATATGACCAAAAAATAGTATTGAAACAAAATATAAGTTCTCTGTAACTTGGTTATTAAGCCAAGTGATAAAGAAGGCAATATAGTCCTGATGACAGCTAGCAGTTATGAATGTGAAATTCGAAGACAACTTTTGGATGAATCTACCTATGTAAAATTGGATTATAATCCTTTTCCCAGACTGGTAGATTTAATATATAGGAAATTAAAGATTTAGTAAATAGGAAATTGTCCTTTGCCTGTGAGGCAGGGTTAATCTCTACTCACGAATGCAAGTATCTCCAAGTAGACGAATATAACATTCCTATTATTTACATAATCCCAAAAGTTCATAAAAAAACTGCCAGACCCCCTGGACGTCCAATCATTTCAGCCATTAGGGGCCCAATGGAACGTAGAGGCAAATACCTGGATGCCTTAATTAAAGAAATAGTATTTAAGCTCCCCTCATATGTACAGGATAACCGTGATGTCCTATTTAAAACATCTCAAATTTCAGTACCCCCTAATGCATTATTAGTAAGCATAGATGTAGAATCATGATAAACATCAATTCCACACAGTTGGGGTATCAAGCCAGTCTCATATTTCCTAGATCAACTATATCCCCAAATGGGTGCTCAGAATAAATTTCTAATTGAACTTTTGGATCTGGCTTTACATTTCAACTTTTTTCAATTTATAGGTACCTCTTATCATCAGGTGCGGGGTACTTCCAGGGGTGCACCATGGGCCCACGCATGTTTGCATTTGGGCTGGTGGGAGGAACAGGTTATCTACCAGTCCAAATTATATCTTAGTCATGCATCTATGTGGGTACGCTATATCGATGATGTGCTGATGCTTTGGACAGGTGATGTGTCTGATCTCCACCTCTTTCTTTCTGAATTGAATCATAATGGAAATATCAATCTTACATATGTTGTTGATGAACACAAAATTTCCTTTCTGGATCTGTCAATTTCAGTTAGGGCAGGCTGGTTATTTACGAAAACTTTCCGTAAGGAAACGGCTGCGAACACCCTCCTAATGACGACAAGCCATCATCCTAAATCTCTCATCCAGGGCATACCCACGGGCCAATTCCTTCGACTTCGGCGCAATTGTACTGACCAAGAAGACTATAAACAGGAGGCCCAAGACCTTTATTGTAGATTCCGTGAAAGGGGATATTCCCATAGCAATCTTAGGAAATCTCGGTCCAAAGCATCCAAACGTAAACGGGAGGAATTATTAACTACATCTGATTGTTTACCTACGACGCAGGAATCAGCCCCAACTTGGATAATCACTAGGTTAGGTACACAATGGAATACAGTACGTGCAATACTCACAAAACACTGGCACATACTCACCCAAACACCTGAGCTATCCTCAATAGTAGGGCCTCGACCTTTGTTGGTGGCCAAATGGGCTACAAACTTAAGGGATAACCTTGTACATTCAGAGTTTACACAGCCTATTTCTAGAACTTGGCTCACGTCTTTACCCCCTCTTAAGGGAATGTACCCGTGTGGCCACTGTTCCATTTGTAGATTTGTGGAACGCACGGATACTTTCCGGGATGTGCACGGTACCAAATCCTTTCATATAAAACACTTTGCTAACTGTGCAACGACACGGGTTTTCTACATGCTGTCATGCCCTTGCAGTAAAATGTATGTGGGGAAGACAAAACCATCATTTAGAGTGCGTATTGGGGAACACATTGGTAGTATTTTAAATAACACCGATCGCACCCCAGTAGCGGAGCACTTTGCACAAAAACATCAATCCTCTCCAAATGGCTTACGTGCTAAGGTCATATATGTACTGAAAGTTCCCCCTAGGTGGGGTGACTTTGACACTATTCTACTCCTTAAAGAAAATTAGTGGATTTTCAAACTAGGATCTATGACACCTTTGGGTCTCAACAATGAATGTAGCCTGCAGGTCTTCTTGGATCCATAGCTGATATACATATCATCTAAATTTAATTAAATTAATTAATTTTTTTTTTTGTTTACTTTAGTACGTGTTTTTGTTATTATTTGATTTTTGGAGTATTTTTTGAATAATTTTTATAAAATTTCATAAGTCTCTTTAGTACAATTATTCATATTGCCTTTCAAGTTTTTCATGGAATGTTTTACTATTACTGTGTGTGTCTTATCCTATACATCCCTAAATATCACTCCTCTCTTTTTTTTTAATATATTGGAGGTACATATCTTTCCAACTTTGATCATCTAATTTGTTGTGGATGTATGGGATTAAAATAGACATTTCCTGTCCCCTGCTAAATTGTTTTATAATTCACCTTGGTTTGTCACTGGTTTATTTTTATGCCAATCATTAGTAATTATCTGTTGCGATTTTACTATTGGTTAGAATGAGTCTATCTTCTGATATAAAAGACTCCAAAAATATGGCTGACGATCATCTGAAGAAGCCCACGTGACTCAGTGGGCAAAAAGCTTAACGTCACTTCCGGGTAACGCCAGCACATGCGCAGTCTCTTGGACCAGCAAGTTCAAGATGGTAAAGCCAAATTGCATGCACCCATGGCACCTTGTCCGACCCCATCAGCTATTGTGCTAGGCTCAGCCGCTCTGCTGCAAACTCTGCTTATCCTTCATCTGCCTAACATTGCTCCAACTGCCTGCACATCTTTACAAGCAGGCTCAGCTGCTCCGCTTTATATGCTGTATACTCTGCAGAAACTTTGATCAGTTCATCACTGTCCACATCAGTGACAGCACCATATATAACCTGACCAGCAGGACTCTATGCTGTATACCATGTGTGAAAATACCTATTTGGGTAACATCATTTGATCTATTTAAGGAATGATTGCTTACACCTGAAAACCACTATAAAGGATTACAGAATTCCACTTACCCTGGACCCATGTTCGTTTGGTGGCAGGTTTGAAGCTAACTTCTTATATCTGTTCAGTTTTACACAGTTTTTTACAAATGCTGGTGTATGAATAGGTTATTGGTGAACAAATAGGACATCACGGTTATCCTGTACATATGAGGGGAGCTTAAATACTATTTCTTTAATTAAGGCATCCAGGTATTTGCCTCTACGTTCCATTGGGCCCCTAATGGCTGAAATGATTGGACATCCAGGGGGTCTGGCAGTTTTTTTATGAACTTTTGGGATTATGTAAATAATAGGAATGTTATATTCGTCTACTTGGAGATACTTGCATTCGTGAGTAGAGATTAACCCTGCCTCACAGGCAAAGGACAATTTCCTATTTACTAAATCTTTAATTTCCTATATATTAAATCTACCAGTCTGGGAAAAGGATTATAATCCAATTTTACATAGGTAGATTCATCCAAAAGTTGTCTTCGAATTTCACATTCATAACTGCTAGCTGTCATCAGGACTATATTGCCTTCTTTATCACTTGGCTTAATAACCAAGTTACAGAGAACTTATATTTTGTTTCAATACTATTTTTTGGTCATATGCTTTGTTATTATTATCATGCTTACTATCCATCAATTTTTCATGTGATATCCAGATAATTGTTTATAAATTAAGCGGACTATGTTTTAAATTTAAATTTACTTCATGACCTAGATTTCTATTCTACAGCTTTCTCTGGCACTATCCCTCCTATTCCCACATCTTACACCCATTTCATCTGGGTTTTCAAAAACCATTGCTTGGTGCTGGGACTATAGCATGCGTGGCGTCACCGTGGACAACCATTACATTCTCTTCTATTTTTCTCTTTGGTAGTGGTGAGGCTCTCTCCTTTTATCATTGTTTTTGATTTGTGTTTTTACTGCAATTAAAGATTTATACATTTTTCTTATTACAAGTCGCAGTTTGACCTCTTTTGGACCCGCTTGACTTAGGCATCTTGTGCCTCTGATATTGTTTTCCATTCTTTTTCCCTCAGTTATGTTTGGGTCCTGAGGACACCACTTGGCTATTTCCATGTGAGTCGGCATATTCTCTATGTATATGGGGGCAACAATTTAGTTTATTACATAACTTTTGACCCCCCTTATTCCTAGGTATTCTCAATATAGTCCATAGTTGGCAGTGTCCCAGTTACCCCCCTTTCTACATGTCCTTTAGCAGCATAGTTGCTAAATGTTTAGCATTTCTGCCTGGCAGTACTAGGGTTGTTGGTTTGAATCCCAACCACGGCACCACCTGCTTAGAGTTTGCATGTTCTCCCTGTGCCTGTGTGGGTTTCCTCTGGGTACTCTGGCTGCCTCCCACACTCCAAAGACATGCTGTTAGGTTAATTGGCTCCTGTCCAAAATTGGCCCTAGTATGTGTATGAATGAATGTTAGTTAGTGACATTAGACTGTACACCCTTGAGGGTTAGGGACTGATGTGAATGTCAATATATATGTATAGCACTGTGTAAAATTGATGGTGTTATATAAGTACCTGTAATAAATTAAATTTAACAGCTATAGCTATGTAAAATATTAATAAGTGCATATACTGTATAAAATCCAATAATACACTGTCTTACCCTGTTCTGCACATGTACAGTTGCTTTCTAGTTTTAAGAACTGTGCTGAATTTGCAGAGGCTGATCTGCTGACAGCCTAAAGATTTAATGATTTAATGCTGCTGAGGGGATCTGGGCGTCAGCAAAATAGCAGCCTCCGCTGAAAAAGCAGCAAGATCAATTCTGGAGGCAATCTGCAGCACACAATAATTTTTGTGGCATAATAATAACAATAATGTGGATTGCATGTTCCCTGCTAAAGAACATTATTTTTTATCTATTTTTTTATAGGTACAGTTCCACTTTAAATAATGGGCTCTATAATTCTAGTATAAACATAATTTTATATTATATATATATATATATATATATATATATATATATATATATATAATATTTAAACATTTGTATTAGCTTATATTCTGATGTATGTATCCCTTTCTTTTTTTGTGATAACTCAACTTTATAAAGGTGTTTGTTTAATTTCCTGCATCATCATAAATATCCAAAACGTCATAAAGGCATATTGCACTAATTTCTTTGGCTTATATGTGAAAACATTTTGTTTTTTATTACTCAAGCTACATGTAGCAGCGGTCAAAGCTAAGCATCAATTGCATTACCCTAAAGACCAAGTGATACCCGTCCTTGTTCATAATAGTATTCATAAGAATAATTATACATAAAAGCAACAGTTAATTCCATAACAGAATAACAAAAACATTGCCTGCTTTGAAAATGAAAATACAGTATATATATATATATATATATATATATATATATATATATATATATATAATAACATAAATAACGTTTATAAATTAACATAGTTACCATTGTTACTTTCAACATTATTATTAAGGAATTTTTTTCAGCCTAGAGAAGGTCATGAAACAGTTTGTGCCTTAACAATTTCTTGTGATTCATCAGCTCCAGGCTTCTTTACCTTGACTTTCAATTACATTATATCCAATATAATCACTTTCTTTGTAACAAATCCTCCTTAACACTTGAAAAGCTATAGTCTCTTGAGTGAGATGCTGTATTGCACTGAACAAAAATAAGATATTGACTGCTGCTTACAAACCAGGACACTGATCCTGCTTGAATACTTTATCTAATTTTTTAAGTATGATACATATAAATTATTACTATTTTTTGTTTGATAATGTTCTTGTACTAAAACATTTAACGTATGTAGTAATTTTCAATGAAGTTTAAACTTAAATAAATGTAAAATATTTAAAAATATTGATTATTTTTAGGATTTTTGTAGTGTATTAAAAACTAATCTTTATTGACATGACTGCAGAATATACAATAACTCTACCCCTCACTCAAACACCTCTTTTCAGTGTAGTGTGGTAACCCAGCTGATACATCAACAAATAACACTCAAAGTAAATAGTATGCTTTAAATTTTTTTTTTTGCACCAAAAAATTGATTTTAGTGCCCAAGGTTAAACAATAAAAGCAAACTCTATGTCAAACATTGCACAAGATATGCTTCTAACTCATCAAGGCCACACAACCAATGTGTAGTAAAAAAGATACATTCCAGACAGCAATAAAAATAAATCAGTGCAGCTATGTACTGTATTCATTAATACACACTCTCTCCTGTAAATGCATTAGCATTTTAGGATAGGGATGCAGAACATGACAGCTTCCTCACCAGCCACTCCTGTTCTCCTTTGACACAATAGACTCCTCAACCCCCCCCCCCCCGGACACATTGCACATAGGCAATTTTCACTGGAAGCCCCCACACTTCTTTTAACGCGAAACCAAGTTCTTGTGGTTCCCCAGGCCAACTCTGGACCACAGCAGGCTCCAATATGGGAGTGAGCTGCGAGTTGAGGGACATGAAGTACACCTGTTCCCTCAATGACCAAAGCCACAGTCATTTGCTTCCTACCCAGGCTGGCTGCTAGATATAGCAATGTGTCCCAACTATAAAGGTTAAAAAGGGTATTTTTCCAGATGTACTGAACCAAAAGGGTTAACCTGGTATGAATGCCTTACAGCAGCACAAGGCTACTTTAACCAGGTGGGTTGTATACATTAACTCTCAAAGTTCTGACACACCAAGGTTACACTGTCTATAACTTGCACTCATGTATCAGTAAATGGCACCAACATCTTCCATATACATATGCAATCATGTTACAGTTGAATTGTCTGAACAATTCAGCTGAGGTGCTTGCGGCTGTGCTGTGGATACAAAGCAATGTTCCTAGAAGTTACATTAGAGACATTAGAGAAAATGCATAGCAACATGGTGTGGTGCATACCTGAGTTGGATACAGTCCATAGTAACAAAAAATCCATTAAAGTTGAATTCTCTGAAGAATGGGCCCATTAAAGGGGTGGATATGGAAGAAGACAGATTACTTCCCAACAGTTGGTCTTCGTAGCTCCAATCCCATAGGATTCCCTCTCCTCTGGGGTTGGTCCTCTGCAGATATATAGTATACACTAAGAAAAGAAGGATATGATACAATACCCAAAATTACAGTAACAGTGGCAATCACAATAAAATGTCAACATAACAATATGGATCTCAGATTAACCCTTAAAATAATATACACACGCTCAGTACTTTTCAAGTGAAGGTAAATCCAGACTGATCTAATAGGACTGTTTGAGTGTTTTAGGTTACCATGCTAATTTAAGCACATTCAGTATTAATAGCATTCAAATCTACCCCTAAAAAATTGCATATTATACAATTTAGCCTCTGAGTGCTAAAGGATACACCATTTTCCAGATCTGTTGTAGCGATGAACATTTATTGCCACATATGTGCTTTCGCTATACAAACAGTCCCCAGCTTGCATAAACTTTGATCACAAAGCCTTCTTATGTGAGCCTCAGGTGACAATAAGTCATATCAATAACTAATATAAAAATACCTTAACCCCATAACAAAAAGGCCTGTAAAAATGTCCTATGAAAATGTAATTAAAACCCTTTATTAGTGGATAGCTATCACCCAATATCCCTCACCTACTACTGTTTCAAAATCCTTACTACATTTTTAGCAATAGTACTAAACTTCTTTCCAGCAGAATACATCCGCCCTGATCAAACAGGATTTACTCTAGGCCAAAAAAGCTCCAAACCAAACAAGGAGAGTAATCAATGTAATCTAGGTTCTCCACATGGATGAAGGGACAAATAGACAGGGAATGTTATTTTTTTTTTATCACAACCTAACAGCTTAGGATTCAATCACGGAATATAAATAATCTCCAATAATGTTTAAAACATGACAGTGATGCCTGATCTTCACATAACTATTTGTAATGGTGATAGAGCCTTTGACAGTGGCAATTAGAAAATCCTGATATCAAAGGCTTCAACTTTGATGAAAAGACAGAACACAAGTGCACCCTTGTGACTATACCATGTGTCATTGCAAAAAAAAAAAAAATTATATATGTTTATCTTTATCAATTTACAAAATACAAAGTGATCAAACAGAAGAAAAATCCAAAGCAATAGTTGATGTCTACCCTATGGCTTCAAACCAGCATTAATTCTTACACTTGTACACCTGCTCAAATGTTAGTGGATTTGTAAGATTAAAGTCAGGAGTATAATTAACCAGTTATACCAAGGAGGTGCTTATGATCATCAATTTCATATGTAGGTTGAAATACAGTCATTAACTGAAACAGAAACAGCTGTGTAGAAGGCTTAAAACTACAGTTGTGTCCAAAATTATTCAACCCCCAATGCTGTAAAGGGGTTTAGGGACTATAGTGTACATTTGGAATTGTATTCAGAATCAAATCCTACAAGGACGTTGTAACTACCCAAATGCAACTAAAATGACATCAATTGTTTATGTAATACAGTAGTAAATGGTTCTTATGTGGTTTCTTCATTGCCACAATTATTCAACCCCTTAAAGACTACCACTCTGAAGAACAGAGGTTCATACAGGTGCTTTCCATCAGGTATTGAAAACACCTGTGGATGTCACCGAGCAGCAATCAAGCATAATAAGCACCAATTAGGCAGCTTTAAAATGACTGTGATACTCAGCTCCTTCTAGACATTTACTGGTGTGGTTACAAACATGGTGAAGGCAAGAGAATGGTCCAGGAAGACAAGAGAAGAGGTGATTTCTCTTCACAGGAAGGGCAATGGCTATAAGAAGATTGCAAAGATGTTAAACATACCAAGAGACACCTTAGGAAGCATCATTCGCAAATTCAAGGCAAAGGGCACTGTTGAAACGCTACCTGGTCGTGGCAGAAAGAAGATGCTGACTTCGACTGCTGTGCGCTACCTGAAGCGTAGAGTGGAGAGAAGTCCCCGTGTGACTGCTGAGGAACTGAGAAAAGATTTGTCAGATGTGGGTACAGAAGTTTCAGCCCAGACAATAAGACGCACACTGCGTAATGAAGGCCTCCGTGCCAGAACTCCCAGGCGTACCCCCTTGCTGTCTCCAAAGAATAAGAAGAGTCGACTGCAGTATGCCAAAAGCCATGTGGACAAACCACAAAAGTTGTGGGATAGTGTTCTGTGGACTGATGAAACAAAATTAGAACTGTTTGGGCCCATGGATCAACGCTATGTTTGGAGGAGGAAGAACAAGGCCTATGATGAAAAGAACACCTTGCCTACTGTGAAGCATGGTGGAGGGTCAATCATGCTTTGGGGCTGTTTTGCTTCTGCAGGTACAGGGAAGCTTCAGCGTGTGCAAGGTACCATGAATTCTCTTCAGTACCAGGAGATATTGGATGGAAACGTGATGCAGTCCGTCACACACCTGAGGCTTGGGAGACGTTGGACCTTTCAACAGGACAATGATCCCAAGCATACCTCCAAGTCCACTAGAGCATGGTTGCAGAGGAAAGGCTGGAACATTTTGGAGTGGCCATCGCAGTCACCAGACTTAAATCCGATTGAGAACCTCTGGTGGGACTTAAAGAAAGCAGTTGCAGTGCGCAAGCCTAAGAATGTGACTGAACTGGAGGCCTTTGCCCATGAAGAATGGGCGAAGATACCCGTAGATCGCTGCAAGACACTTGTGTCAAGCTATGCTTCACGTTTAAAAGCTGTTATAACTGTAAAAGGATGCTGTACTAAGTACTAAGATTGAATGTCACTTGGGGGTTGAATAAAACTGATAATGCTGTGAGCACAGAAAAGACATTTGTGGTTATTTCATTATAACTGTTATGTTATATTTGTCTGACCTACAAGTGCCTCTTTAATGTAAATGTAAGCAAGATGACTGAATGATCAAAAGCAATGTCAAACTGGCCAAAACACTCAATTTCAGTGGGGGTTGAATAATTTTGGACACAACTGTAGGTGAAGAACAGTCAAACTCTACTACAAAGGTGAGGCTGTGGAAGACAGTTTCATGTCAAGGGTCATATACCATAGCAAGTCTGAGCACAGCAACAAGACACAAGGTCTTACTGCATCAGCAAGGTCTCTTCTAGGCAAAACATTTTAAAGCAGACTGGAGTTTCAAGATGAGCTGTTCAAACTCTTTTGAAGAAGCACAAAGAAATGGTCAACTCTGAGGGTGGTAGATGCAGTGGTTGGCCAAGGAAACTTAATGCAGCAGATGAAAGACACATCATGCTTACTTTCCTTTGACATAGGAAGTCCAGCAGTGAAAACCAGTAAGATCAAGGTACACCCATCTACTGTCTGAAGAAGTCTGGCAAAAAGTGGCCTTCATGGAAGAACTGCAGCCAAAACACCTTATCTCTAATGTGGAAACAAGGGTAAGCGACTCAACTATGTACAAAACATATGTACTGGGGTGCATGATAATGGCAGTCAAAATTCTATAAATATTTGGCTGTAGCAGGAGGCAGTTTGTTCACCGAAGGGTTGCAGAGCGGTCAAATAATGAAGTGTCTGCAGACAACGGGGCATGGTGGAAGTTCCTTGCAGGTTTGGGGATGCATTCCTTCAAATGGATTTGGAGATTTGGTCAAGATCAATGTTCTCCTCAATGCTGAGAAATAAGGCAAATGCTTATCCATCATGCCATACCATCAGGGAGGTGTGTTATCACCCCCAAATTTAAGCTGCAGCATGATAACGACCCCATACATACAGCAGTAAAGAAGACAAGGAGTTCTGGAAGTGATGGTTGGGCCCCCACAGAGCCCTGTTCTCAACATCGAGTCTGTCTGAGATTACAGGAAGAGACAGAAGGATTTGAGACTGCGTACATCTAAAAAAAGATTAGTTCTTCAAGATGTTTGGAACAACCTACCTTCTGAGTTCCTTTAAAAACTGTGTACAAGTATGCCTAGAAGAATTGGTGCTGGTTTGAAGGCAAAGGTTGCCAACATCAAATATTGATTTGTATTTCTCTTTTGTTCATTTACTTTCCATTTCCATAATTTTATTTTCAATTTCTATTCCAAACAAAGATAAAAAAAAAATCCAAACCTTACAAAAACTGCTCACTTTTGCCATACATAAAAAAATGTAAACCAATAACCTCCTAGTTTATAACCCCCACCCATTATTGATGACATCATAACACTGGAGTATAGATTATTATGTCCAACTCATAAAATAGGCTTATATGGTGGGATATTAAAAGCTCTGTACATATTTCTTCTACTTAAGGAGATATGGAGGTAAGTGATCTAAAAAGTATATAAGTAATACACTATGTTGCCAAAAGTATTGGGACACGTGCCTTTACACGCACATGAACTTTAATTGCATTCCAGTCTCAGTCCGTTCAATATTGAGTTGGTCCATCCTTTGCAGCTATAATATTGTCAACTCTTCTGGGAAGGCTGTTTACAAGGTTTATGAGCGTGTCTATGGGAATCTTTGACCATTCTTTCAGAAGTGCATTTGTGTCTGATGTCAGACGAGAAGGCTGGGCTCAGTCTCTGCTCCAATTCATCCCAAAGGTGTTCTATTAGATTGAGGTCAGGGCTCCACCTCCACCAAACTTTACACTTGGCACAATGCAGTCAGACAAGTACCGTTCTCCTGGCAACCACCAAACCCAGACATGTCCATCAGATTGCCAGACATAGAAGCGTGATTTGTCACTCCAGAGAACACATCTCCACTGCTCTAGAGTTCAATGGCAGCGTGCTTTACACCACTGCACCCGACGCTTTGCATTACACTTGGTGATATAAGGCTTGGATGCTGCTTGGCCATGGAAACCCATTCCATGAAGATCTCAATGCACTGTTGTTGTGCTAATCTGAAGGACACATGAAGTTTGGAGGTCTTTAGCTATTGACTCTGCAGACAGTTAGTGACTTCTGAGCACTGTGCGCTTCAGCCCCCTCTCTGTCATTTTACGTGAATTACCACTTCAAGGCTCAGTTGCTGTTGTTCCTAGTTGCTTCCACTTTCTTATATTATCACTAACAGTTGACCGTGGAATATTTAGCAGCAAGGAAATTTCACAGTGGCAACCTATCAAGGTACCATGCTTGAATTCACTGAATTATTTCAGAAATGTTTGCAGAAGCAGTCTGCACGCCTAGGTGCTTGATTTTATACACCTGTGGCCATGGAGGTGATTGGAACACCTGAATCCAATTGTTTGGAGGGGTGTCCCAATACTTTTGTCAATATAGTGTATATCTTATTATTTTGTAATGACAAATGCAAACAATAACACTATTCACTTTGATCATTTACTCAATAACTTTAAGGATAGGTTCACCTTTTGCAGCATGTTACATGTTTCAACCATTTTTATTTATGTAACATATAGTTAAGGACCAAACACCTTAACCCTCCTCAGCTGCCACTCCCAACAATGGCAGACTTTAATGAATCTGAATGGAATCTTGTCAAATCTTCTGATAAAGGAGGAAGCATTGTACCCTTGAAGAATGAACAGTATTTGGCCCTGTGTTGCAAGACCTTAGACAATAACAAATACCCCACTAAAATATTCCTAACTCAACTATTCTTGACTCAACAATGTATAATTTTTACACATTGTGAATGTATCTTTAGATTGTTGGTTCATTTAACTACTTGCCCTCCTGAGGATTTACCCCCCTTAATGACCAGGCCTCTTTTTGCTACTCGGCACTGCACTAATTCAACTGATAATTGCGCGGTCATGCAATGCTGCACCCAAACAAAATTTACGTCCTTTTTTTCACACAAATAGAGCTTTCTTTCGGTGGTATTTGATCACCTGTGCGCTTTTTATTTTTCATGCTATAAACAAAAAAAGACCAAACATTTTGAAGAAAAATGATATTTTTTACTTTCAGCTATAAAAAATATATAGAAAACTCAAAGTTAGTTATAAATTTAGGTAAAAATGTATTCTGCTCTATGTTTTTGGTAAAAAAATCTCAATAAGTGTATATTGATTGCTTTGTGTGAAAGTTATAGCGTCTACAAACTATGGTATAGATACTACAATTTACACCATTTTTTTGCTATACAGCGCTGTGCTAGTTTAACGGACAATTGCGCGGTCATGCAATACGGTACATAAATGAAATTTATGTCCTTTTTTTCACACAAATAGAACTTTCTTTTGGTGGTATTTGATCACCTGTGCACTTTTTATTTTTGGCGCTATAACCAGAAAATGTTTTTTTTTTTAAATCAATATTTTCTCATTTCGGTCATAAAAAATATCCAAAAAAAACTAAAATGTTGTCATAAATTTAAGCCAAAATGTATTCTGCTACATGTTTTTGGTTAAAAAAATTGCAGGAAGTGTATATTTATTGCTTTGTGTGAAAGTTATAGCGTCTACAAACTATGGTATAGATAATGGAATTTACACAGCTTTTACTTTCTGACTGCCCATCACATTTCTTGAGGTGCTAAAATACCAGGATAATACAAACACCATCAAATGACCCCTTTTCGGAAAGTAGACATCCTAAGCTATCTGCTGAGAGGCATATTGAGTCCATGAATGATTTAATTTTTTTTCCACAAGTTTCTGGAAAATTACAAAAACATTTTTTATTTTTTTTTACACAAAGTTGTCATTTAAATTATTTATTACTCGCACAAGCCATGGGTATATGTGGAATTACACCCCAAAATACATTCTGCTACTTCTACCGAGTATAGGAATACCACATGTGTGAGACTTTTTGGGAGCTTAGCCACATACAGGAGCCTGAAATCCAATGACCACTTTGAAAGCCTGAAGGTGCAAAATTTCCTCATTACACTTCCTCACTACCTATCACAGTTTTGAAGGCCCTGACATGCCAGGATAGCACCAACCCCCCCCCCCCCTAAATGACCCCTTTCTGGAAAGTAGACACCCCAAGGAATTTAAAAAGAGGCATGGTGAATATTTTGCAGATCTCATTTTTTCTCACAAGGTTTTGAAATATAAAAAAAGGATATAAAAAATATGTTTTTGTTTTTTTTTCTTCATTTTCCAAAAACTTGTGGCAACAAATGAGATCTGCAAAATACTTACCATGCTTCTTATCAAATTCCCTGGGGTGTCTACTTTCCACAAAGGGGTCATTTGGGGGGGTTAGGTGCTATCCTGGCATTTCAGGGCCTCCGAACCTGTGATAGGTAGTCTGGAAGTGTAATGAGGAAATAAAGCCCTTTAAAAGCCTTTAAAAGCCTGAAGGTGCTTATTAGATTTTGGGGTCCTGTACTTGGCTAGACTGCCAAAGCGTCTCTCACATGTGGTACCCCCATACTTGGGAGAAGTAGCAGAAGTAGCAGAATGTATTTTGGGGAGTAATTCCACAAATATCCATGGCATGTGTGAGCAGTAAATCATTTAAGTAACAATTTTGTGTAAAAAAAAAAAAAAATTTTTGTCATTTTCCAAAAACTTGTAAAAAAATAAATTCTTCTATTGATTCAACATGCCTCTCAGCAAATAGTTTGGGGTGACTACGTTCCAAAAAGGGGTCATTTTGGGGGGTGGGGGCGTTTTATGCCCAGCATTAGAAGTTTATGCCACACATCACTCTTCTAACCACCTGAAGATCATGCCTTTTCTGACACTTTTTGTTTACATGAACAAAATCAGTATTTTTTGCTAGAAAATTCATTTAAACCCCCAAACATTATATATTTTTTTAAAGCAGACACCCTAGTGAATAAAATGGTGGGTACTACAATTTTTTATGGCACATAGTACTCGCCCAGCAATTTTTCAAAAGCAAATTTAAAAAACAAAATACACTTTTTTTACTTTTAATGCATAAAAACACATTATATTGGCCAATTATTTTGTAAACTATAAAAGATAATGGTATGCCGAGTAAATAGATACCAAACATGACATGCTTTAAAACTGCGCATGCCCCGTGCAATGGCGACAAACTGCATACATTTTTAATATTCATAGGAAACGCTTTAAAAGCCTTTAAAAGCTACCATTTAAGATTTACAGAGGAGGTCTAGTGCAAGAATGACTGCCCTTGCTGTTTACGTATTGGCACAGGGTTAAGGCTTGTGCACACAGGTGGGCGCGTATAAGAGGGGCGATATGTTTTTTAGTTATTTTGAATTTTTTTATTATTTGTACACTGTACCTTTCATTTTTTTTTATCACTTTTAATGCTATCACAGGGAATGCAAATATCCCGTATAACTTCAATGGGCATTGTCATATATTCTTTTTTAAGAAATCTGGGTTCTATCAGACTCTAGATATCTCCTCTGCCCTTACATTATCTAATCAAACCAAAATCGGAGTGATCAGATGCTTTCCCAATTTACAAATGGCGCTGTTTATATCCTGCAAAACTGAAGTGATGAAATGCTTGTAGCTTCCGAATTCTTAGACTATAGAGATGATTGGCACCACTCTGGTCTCCAATCAGCTCTATGGTCAGCTGGCAGAAACACCGGCTGCATTCTCAGGTACCCCGATGGCACAGGACTGCCCGAGAAGGCCGTGGAAGGCAGCGGGGGAGGGGGGCATCATCTCCCGATGCTTGTAAAAGCAATCATGCAGCTAATTAGCCACTAGGATTACTTTTACATGAAAGTTGATTGCCGGCTGAAAAAAATTATATCAGGATGATGCCTGCAGCTATAGGTATCATCCTGGTATACCAGTACATCGCTGGTCCTTGTTGGTTATATATGCTATGTTCTTTTTTTTGTATGCAGCCTGTGGACTGAATGAAAAAAAGAGAAGAAATCTCTGCCAGAAAAAGTGTGTGGTATGCCCACCATTAGAATATACCGCCCTGCATCCACCCACTTCTAATGGTGGGCACACATTAGGTCACACTTTGCCACATGCGCCAGTTCCAAGGTTGTACAAATGTCTAAATAGTGGCACGCTTGAATAAAGGATTGAAAATTGACGATTTTTTGGCCCGAAAAAAAAATTGGCAGATTTTCGCACCGTTAGTGGGTTAATTGGTTGGCCGGTTTTCTGGGTTTTGGCACATTTTTTTTATCAGTGAAGTTGGAAAAAAATCAGCCGATTTTCCCGGCAATGATGGCCATATCGGCCGATCGTTTTACCGATAAAAAAATCTGCGCATGAGCCGTGACCTGCAAGAAGCAGAAAAAAAAGAAGAAGAAGAAGAAGAGAAGAAGAAGAAGAAAAAGAAGAAGAAAAGGATTCCAGTCCACTATTATATTTGATATGAAAAAGAATTGCGGTTGCAACAATGTATCTATGTGTATCCGAATAAAAACATCTGTATCCGAAATGGATACAAAAGGATACATTGTTGCAACCGCAATACTTTTTCATGTCAAATATAATTGCGGAGCTCTCTGCAAGGGACAGAAGTAATTAAATGCCAGCTGTAGACGGGACGAAAATCGGTAGATTTTTTTTACCGTTGGTGGTAACGTTGGCCTATTGAACGACCGATTTTTCATTTTTTTTTTTAAACCGGACGGTTTTCGACCCGTCTATGGCCTGCATAGTGCTGCATTTTGGGGGACACTATACTAATGTAAATGCTGGTATAGTGCTGATCTGATCAAAGATATTGATCAGTTCAGACACTATACTAGCAATGGAGGTTTATTGTGCATGAGCGTGTTCCTGGCAATCAAGGGGTTAAATGTGATGACTGATGTACTGATGGGCAATCTGACGCTATCTGGGAGGGGCGTGAAAACTACGGGAGCGCGAATCACATATATATATATATATATATATGTGATTTTGTGCACCCATGCTGCCCTGTAGCAGTATTTCTGCTATAGGGCGGTCAGGAAGCGGTTACAGAAGCGGTTTGTGTTACGTAGCTGCATTACTTTAACTGGCAATTGTGCAGTCATGCAACACTACACCCAAATTAGATTTACATCCTTTTTTTCCCACAAATTGAGCATTCTTTCGGTGGTATTTGATCGCCTGTGCGTTTATTTTTTGCGCTAAAATTTTGAGAAAAAAAAACAATATTATGGACTTTTTGCTCTAAAACATGTCCAGTAAAAAAATTTAAAAATCTAATTTTGTCATAAATTTTGACCAAAATGTATTCTGCGACATGTCTTTGCTAAAAAAAAATCCTGATACGTGTAAATTAATTGGTTTACGTGAAAGTTATAGGGTTTACAAATGGCAGTATAGGTACTGGATTTTTACATTTTTTTATACTAATAATGACGGCGATCAGCGACTTATGGCGGTGATCAGCGACTTATGACGGGACTGCGGGACTGCAGCGGACATTCTGACACTGGGAGGGAACTGACTTGGGGTCACTGACATCCCCAGTGACACCAATACAGTGATCAGTGCAAAAAAAAAGAAAAACACTGACACTGTACTAATGGCACTGGGGAGAAAGGGGTTAACTTTTTTTAGGTAATGAAAGGGTTAACTGTGTGAGGGGAGTGTTTTACTAGGGGGCGGGTGGGTGTGCTTCATGGGACACTGATCCAGAGAGAGAAACTCTTCTCTCAGGATCAGTGTGTGCTCGGAACTGACAGATAGCAGAGCTGCAGTGTAAACACTGCAGCCGTGCTCTCTGTCAGTGATTGCCGGTAATCGCCTGGGACCCAGCGGGTAATGACCCGCCGGGACCCGGGGACTGACACTCGCTGCCCCGATCGGAGGGACGGGTAGGGCGGGCATGCGCCCCCTACCTGTTTTGCAGACCGACGTGGTGCCACCTGCCTCAGTAAAAACACTGTGACTGTTCGGCAACCAGTTAAAAGAAAACTGCTGATTGTTAAAATTGTAACCATCTTGTTCCAATGTTTTACGTTTGATCTAAAACTCAAACACATAAAAAAACACTTCTGATAGGACCATCATGTCAGGAGTAAAATTGCCTTATCCAAAATGCCAGTAAAACTGGATATGTGCTCATGGGAAAAGGCTGCATTCTTTTGTCAAAGACACAATGGGGTTGGTTTACTAAAACTGGAGAGTGCAAGATCATGTGCAGTTCTGCATAGAAACCAATCAGCTTCCAGGGTTTTTTTTTGTCAAAGCTTAACTCTATCGCTGGCTGCATGCATATATGCGGCCTCTCGGTGGGTGGAACATAACGCTTAGAGGCCACATATATGGGTACCCAAAGAAAAAAAGTGCTGAGAATGCGCATTGTGTGTGCTCCCAGCACAGTTACCTGTGGCTAATGGAAAGCTCCTGATCACTACATGTGACCGCTGTGACAGCCAATCGTGAGGATCATATGATAACAAACCCAGCCCCACCTCCCGGCATCTGAAACCCCTTAACCACTTGACCTCCAGAGGATTTACCCCCCTTAATGACCAGGCCTCTTTTTGCTACTCGGCGCTGCACTAATTCAACTGATAAATGCGCGGTCATGCAACGCTGCACCCAAACGAAATTTACGTCCTTTTTTTCACACAAATAGAGCTTTCTTTCGGTGGTATTTGATCACCTGTGCGCTTTTTATTTTTCACGCTATAAACAAAAAGTGTAAAAAATTTTGAAGAAAAACAATATTTTTTACTTTCAGCTATAAAAAATATATAGTAAACTCAAAGTTGGTTATAAATTTAGGCCAAAATGTATTCTGCTACATGTTTTTGGTAAAAAAAATCCCAATAAGTGTATATTGATTGCTTTGTGTGAAAGTTATAGCGTCTACAAACTATGGTATAGATACTGCAATTTACGCCATTTTTTTGCTATACAGCGCTGCACTTGTTTAACAGACAATTGCGCGGTCATGCAATACGGTACATAAATGAAATTTACATCCTTTTTTTTCCCACAAATTGAGCTTTTTTTCGGTGGTATTTTATCGCCTGTGCGTTTTTTATTTTTTGTGCTATAAAAAAAAAGGCTGACAATTTTGAGGAAAAAAAAACAATATTTTGGACTTTTTGCTATAAAACATGTCCAGTAAAAAAAAAAAATTAAAAATCAAATTTAGTCATAAATTTCTGCCAAAATGCATTCTGCGACATGTCTTTGCTAAAAAAAAAAAACAATACGTGTAAATTAATTGGTTTATGTGAAAGTTATAGCGTTTACAAATGGCGGGAAAGATACTGGGATTTTTAGTTTTTTTTTATACTAATAATGGCGGCGATTAGCGACTTATGGCGGCGATCAGGGACTTATGGCGGCGATCAGGGACTTATGGCGGGACTGCGGCGGACATTCTGACATTGGGGGGTACTGACTTCGGGTCACTGACATCCCCAGTGACACCAATACAGTGATCAGTGCAAAAAAAAAAACACTGACACTGTACTAATGGCACTGGGGAGGAAGGGGTTAAGTTTATTTTTCAGGGAAGTATTATCTGTGTGAGGGGGAGTGTTTTACTAGAGGGCGGTGGTGTGTACTGCAGGGGACATGGCTGATCGGGAGAGAGAAACTCTTCTGTCCCGATCAGCTTGTCCTGGAGCTGTCAGGGAACTGACAGAAAGCACAGCTACTGCACCTGTGCTCTGTCAGCTATTGCCCCCTGATCGCCGGGACATAGCCCGTAAAGATCGGCTGTGACCCGGCGACTGACATCTGCGGCTGTGATCGGCGGGACAGGTAGGGTGGCGGCGCGCCCCCTACCTGTTTACAAAATACACGTTTTAAGACGTGGTTTTCCCTGCCCATGCCGCCCTGCCACCGTATTTCTAAAGTGGCTGGGTGGCATGTGGTTAAAGGGCCAGGAAGCATTGGCCCCAAGAGGTTAAATGAGCAAACTGAAGTTAGAAGCTGATTAGTCTCTTTGCACAGCTGCACAAGATTTTGCACATATTTTAGTATACAGTTGCAAGAAAAAGTATGTGAACCCCTTGGGATTACATGGAGTTTTGCATGAATTGGGCATAAAATGTGCTCTGAACGTCATCTAAGTCACAACAATAGAAGAACACAGTCTGCTGAACATAATACTACACAAACATTAGATGTTGCCATGGTTTAATTGTACATAACATGTAAACATTCACAGTGCAGGGAGGAAAAAGTATGTGAACCTTTGGACTTAACTGGTTGACCCTCCTTTGGCAGCAATAACCTCACCAAACGTTTCCTGTAGTTGCAGATCAGACCTGCACAACGATCTGGAGTAATTTTGGACCACTCCTCTTCACAAAACTGTTTCAGTGTAGCAATATTCTTGGGATGTCTGGTGTGAATCGCTCTCTTAAGGTCATGCCATAGCATTTCAATCGGGTTGAGGTCAGGACTCTGACTGGGCCACTCCAGAAGGCGTATTCTGTGCTGTTGCAGCCATTGTTTTGTTGAATTACTTGTATGCTTTGGGTCTTTGTCCTGTTGCATCACCCATCCTCTGCGGAGCTTCAGTTGGCGGACAGATGGTCATACGTTTTCCTGCAAAATGTCTTGATAAACTCTGGAATTCATTTTCCCATCAATGACAACAATCCATCCAGGCCCTGAGGCAGCAAAGCAGCCCCAAACCATGATGCTCCCTCTGCCATGTTTTACAGTGGGGATGAGGTTTTGATGTTGGTGTGCTGTGCCTTTTTTTCTCCGCACATAGTGTTGTGTGTTCTTCCCAAACAACTCAATCTTGGTTTCATCTGTCCATAGTATATTTTGCCAGTAGTGCTGTGGAACATCCAGGTGCTCTTTTGCAAACTTCAAACGTGCTGCAATATTCTTTTTGGACAGCAATGGCTTCCTCCATGGTGTCCTCCCATGTACTCCATTCTTGTTTAATGTTATCCTTATTGTAGATGTGTCAACAAAAATGTTAGCATGTGCCAAAGATTTCTGTAGGTCTTTAGCTGACACTCTGGGATTCTTCTTTACCTCATGCAGCATTCTGCGCTGTGCTCTTGCAGTCATTTTTACAGGATGACTACGCCTAGGGAGAGTAGCAACAGTGCTAAACTTTCTCCATTTGTAGACAGTCTGTCTTACTGTGGACACATGAACATCAAGGCTTTTGGAGATACTTTTGTAACCCTTTCCAGCTTTATGCAAGTGTGACAGTAGGCAGGTGAAATCACCTGGTTGCGTCCTGGATGGACGATACATTTGTCCAAGGTTCAGGCTTTATGGGGATTTGTTCCACTAGAGGGAAGTGCTGAGTCCTTTGGCACTGAGTAATGAGCCCAGCTGAAGATAGTGGGCTCATTAAGGCTGCTATAAAACTTCCCAGCTTGCTTAGGCAGTTGCTCCAACCTGGAACCAGATCTATGCCTGAACTGACTGGAGAGCAAACATCTTATCTGTGTGCAGGGAGACAAACGCCTGTGTGGCTAGCCTCCAACTACTAGCAACTAGGTATAGCATCAGGTTGTACCTAGTGGGTAGCTAGGGAAAGCTGTTTGTACAGTAAGTAGCCAAGTTGGCCAGGATTTAATTTGATGTTTCTTTTTGGTTTGGCATTTTTTGTACATAGTGTAAATAAACTGCACCTTTCTGTTTTTTCACCTCCACGGTTGTTGTGCTGTGCCTGTTTTTTTGTGTTGTGCACCCATCCAGGGGGTCACACACACCCACTGCTGAGCTAACCCCGTTACACAAGTCAACAATTCTTGATCATAGGTCTTCTGAGAGCTCCTTTCTGCGAGGCATGGTTCACATCAGACAGTGCTTCTTGAAACCAGTAAACCCAAAACAGGTGTGTGTGTTTTTAAGGGCAGGACAGCTGTCAGCAACACATCCAATATCATCACACTGATTGGAGTCAAGGTTGGCTCACTCCTGGCTCCAATTAGCTCTGGGAGAAGTCATTAAGCTAGGGCCTCACATACTTTTTCCTCCCTGCACTATGAATGTTTACATGTTATGTGCAATTAAACCATGGCAACATCTAATGTTTGTGTAGTATTATGTTCAGCAGACTGTGTTCTTCTATTGTTGTGACTTAGATGACGTTCAGAGTACATTTTATGCCCAATTCATGCAAAACTCCACGTAATCCCAAGGGGTTCACATACTTTTTCCTGCAACTGTATCAACCCCAATATATATTCTAGCAGCCTTGGATAGTATGTAGGTGTTCGATGAAACTGTCTCAGTCTCAACTGACATCAAAAGTTAGCATTCTAATATTAATATAAAAATGCCTTAGCGTAATAGTTTTTTCCTTAAATGAAATACATATTGGTCTATACGAATATAATATTTTCATTCCACAACTCTTGGAATCCATATGAATTCATAATACAATTAAGTTAAAAGTATTTAAAGTGTTAAAGGTTAAACTTTTTTTTAAGCTTTGGACAGAGCGGAGATGGATTAGAACACCTGTCAGTTTTTTTTTGTTACTGCCTTTACCCCCATTAGGGAGATTCACCCTCTCTATTAGTCCTGTTTACCATTATCATCAAAGTGAAAATAAAAGAAAATTTTGGGTTGTCCCCAGAACAGGAATCACAGGGATATCTTTCAGAGGGGACACCAGTTTTGGTGACCCTGGTGATAACCAGGGATTTCACATTCTCAAGACGGGGCCTTCTTTCTGCCTCCTTCCTTTCCCTATGTTCCAAAATTTTCTATCTGCACGTGAATGGGGTTGGGAGAAGATATCAGTTATGTATTTGTATTCTGATGCATTTTTGTGTCTTCCAGACTGAGAGCAGCCAGTTCTTTGTGCTTCAGGGTGCTGGAGAGGCTGTCTGATACATACAGTGAAAACTATTTTACATACAGTATGTTTGTGTTTGTTGAAGTTGTTTATTTGTTGTTATGATCTACCTCAGGCAGTGGCTAGGAAATACAAATATGGATGTGGAACTGCTAGACCTGCCCTGAAATAAAGCCTAAAGACTTTTTTGATTGCTTAGCAATTTAGTTGCTTCTTGTGGATTCTCAAAGAAGAGAGTGTCTCCATTGAAAAATGCTCTGAGACATGTGGGGTATAGCATGACATAAAAGTACTTTATACAGGGACTGTTGGGGTCTGAACTCACCACCTGACATTCTGAAATTTCAGCCTTTGCCTTTCAATAAGAAGACTTTATAGTCATATAAACACAATTTCTATAAGTCTCCTGACAAGGTGGAGTACTGTATCTCTGTTTCAGTAGTTTAGAAATGTATGAGGAGTGAGTGAGGTGGCATGACTGGTGGCAAAGTCCTAGTTAGTACCCTGTGTGTCTATACAAATGTATAAGCAGAAGATAATACATTATGATCAAACATCCCAACAGCCATTTTCTGCAAAGGCTGTGGCATTTGCATCCTCAGCATGTTCTAGAAGGTCAAATAAGCAAACAATACTGCTCACAGTTTTTCAAATCAGCAATATTTTGCATACAAGTGGAAAACAATTGTTGAAGCATTTAAAAGCCATGCAAAGCAGGCTGCAATGTATCCTCTAACATGCCAACTCTGGTGTGAAGTGTGATCCTGCAATTTGTGTATGGCATGGTGTAAAAAAAACTATATCAGAGAATGCTCTTTCAATTCTAGCTTTCATAACAGTAAATGTTGTGTGCTGAATGATTGCTCTATGGCTTGTGTGATATCACAAGAGAAGGTTTGCTAGTAGAGGTGAGAGGCATAATATTAAACATTTCTTGATAGTGAGTGTTCTATTGCCACATGGAGGGGGGTAGCAACTGCTGGAGGTCTGCAGTAAATCAAGAAAAACATCTCCTCAAGTTCATCGCTATCACAGGGTTGTTGCTTTGTGCTATCCAGTCCAAAAGTGCAATTTCTCTTTTTGTAAAGTGCTTCTTTAATATGTGCAATTAAAAGTGCTTCATGCAAGAATGGTGTAAACATCACATTTTTTTACTTCAAAGCTATCTCAAGTGCTTCACTCCACCACTGTGCACCACCACCATTCTGGAAAACTCACCAAACAGCCATGACCTAAATCTAAATGGTCTAAATGTGCTTTTGTATAAATCCCCCGATGTGATGTACCACTTGTGTACCAGGAATCCACCTCTCCTTATTCAAAGTATCACCAGGAGCAGGGGCAGACTGACCATTTGGAAACTCGGGCACTGCCCGAGGGCCCGGGGTCAGTAGCGGGCCCCATGAGATGTCCCTGGTACCTTTTTCATAGGCTTTTTTGAGTTTGGGCAAGGACACAGGGGCCCCATGATCCCCTATTGCCCGGGGGCCCCATGAGTTGTCAGTCTGCCCCTGACCAGGAGCATTATAGAATTGGAAGGGAAAGAGACTCCAACACTGTAAAAGCAAAAGACTGCACATTTTTGGAAGAAGCACTTTACATAAAGAGAAATTGCACTTTGTGGACTGAATAGCACGTTATACGAATTTGTGCATTTATAGATATTTAAGAAATGTTTTGCACATGATTCACTATAGGAGCACTGTATATTGTAAGTAATGTTGGTATATGCACAATGTTGTGTGAACATACAGCTGCTGGAGTGTGGGGATTTGGTTTTAGCGCAGGTGTTAATAGTTAGAGGTGCTGAAAATTCTTGCCTAAATTTATCATGGCTGTTTCATCCATTACCCGAAAGGATATTAGCCTCAGTGGGCTAGTGAAAGTCACTTAGGCAGCTTTCAGAAATGAAACTATAACAGTGAAGCTCACAAAGGATGCAACTGCTCACATGCACCTATTTGCTCTGTTCCCAACTAATTGATGTTAAAGTTTTATATACAGTACTTGTTCACTTTATATAGCATGGAGGGTAATGTTGAAGATAAATGTAGTATTTACATAAAGTATCTTTAAAAGATAAAATAATCAGGAAGGATTTATTTTCAGATTATCACTTAGCCCAGACTTCGTTAGTCTACACTTCTTGAGGGAATATACACTTATAATGTATGTGGAATAGGATCCACTTACAGTATATCTATAATAGTTCTGTTTAGTTTAGGTTAGTTGCATTAAGGAGGTGAGCTACTATATAACCAATTTTTTGCATAGTGAGATTGAGATACCTGTATAATGAATAAACCCATCAGTGAATTTATAGAAAGACTAATACTACTTATATTCTATATCTTTCCAGAAATTTTATATCTTAGGATAGTTATTATAGGTGCAAAGGTACCTTGAAATTTACAGCCTCGACAACATATAGGTGTTGATTCAGATAGCATACCACCATGCCAGAATTGTAACATTTAGCTCAGATGCTTTGAGTTTATTGAAGAAGTTTGCTTTACATGTTGCTGACAGGGTGGTGTTACATTTTTGCTCCCATTTCTCCAGATATGGTGGTATTTTTGGGTCAGCAAGATTTGTGAGTATTTGATATATTTGAGAGATATAATGAGTTGGTGTGTTTTGTAAATTAAGAACAGACCCCAGGGGAAGCAATATAGGTAATAATCAGACTTATATTTGTGAGTATGTTTCTGTAATTTTGTGGCATCCATAAAATTCTATCCAGGGTTTAGTTACTATATGTCATCTCTAATAGCAACCAACTTTTAACCGAAGCACCAAAGACCCAGCTAAACATATATGAGATATTCACTACATGATAATATCTTTAAAATCAGGCAAAGATATCTTACCCTCATGTTTTACTTCTGTAAATGAAGCATTAGATTATCAAGCGCATTAGCATTTCTCAACAACCTTTGTAATGAAGGATCTCAGTGATTTAAAACAGGCTGAGGGTAGACTGGGAGCATTTGAAATGTATATAAAATTTTGGGTAGCGTTAACATTTTTATTACGTTTATTTTCCTACTCATGAGATTGACCTAGTTGGGAGTTGATTAAGCTTGTTTTTAATGGAATTAAGTAACGGTATTTAATTATCCTTCTACAGTGTCTTAAGCTTAGTTGTCAGTTCAATCTCTAAATATTTAAGTTCTGTGCTTTGCCATGTGAAAGGGAATGATGGTTTTAGTACATGTTGCTCTTTAAGGTAAACTTTAAAAGTTAATTTTTAAGTTGGATAGTTATTTATAGTATTTAAATTCTTTTATAATGTTCAACAGTGTCAGTCTCAGATAACTGACATAAAATTATATGTTGTCAGCACATTCTGCTACCTTATCTTTCTTGTCCATAATTTTTATCACTTTTATATCTATGTTGAATATATATATATATATATATATACACACAGTATATATATATTCAACATAGATAGATAGATCATAACATAGATAGATAGATCATAACATAGATAGATAGATCATAACATAGGTAGATAGATCATAACATAGGTAGATAGATCATAACATAGGTAGATAGATCATAACATAGGTAGATAGATCATAACATAGGTAGATAGATCATAACATAGATAGATAGATCATAACATAGATAGATAGATCATAACATAGATAGATAGATCATAACATAGGTAGATAGATCATAACATAGATAGATAGATCATAACATAGATAGATAGATCATAACATAGATAGATAGATCATAACATAGATAGATAGATCATAACATAGATAGATAGATACATAACATAGATAGATAGATACATAACATAGATAGATAGATAGATAGATAGATAGATAGATAGATATCAGTGTTAAGCATCCTATTCCAGAGTGTTGTGCTCCACCTCTACAACCATGTAGGACTCTGTGATTGTTTGGTTAGATCTGATCAATTTTGCCCCCCAAACCTGTTGTTACCCTTTTGAGACCATGCAATACAGGTTCCTCTCCATGTCTGAACTGTATTTGGTGTATTGCATGATGAAAGGACAGAAGTTTTCTCACCCACATAGAAGAACATATATTAAAATTAAGGAGTATTATACATGTCAGTCTTCATTTATTATATATTATTAAATGTCCTTGTGGTCTGCTCTATGTGGATGAGACTACTCAGAAAGCTAAGTATCACATAGCCCAACACAAGTATTCTATCAAAGACAAAATTATACAGTTACCTCTTGCAAGACACTTTGTAGAATAAAAGACATACTGTACAAGTTCTCAATTAAGGTTCATGGTTATAGATGGGGTTGGACAGAATTGATGAGATGGAGATAGGGAATTAATATTGAAGAAATTAGAAGTACAATGGATACATTGATTTGATACTTTGAACCCCAAATGATTAGACTCAGATTTTGAGTTACATTTATTTCCATGAATGAAATTATTGATTTTTTCTGTGTATCTACTAATGGGATGATGTCTTCTCCCATTTTTTGTGTCATTTATAATTGCAGATGTATGGGGTATGCAAAAGCAGGTTAAAAGATGTATTTGATGGAACTCACATTTTCCAACTATTTTTCATTTTTCTTTGTTATTTTTATTTTCTGTACTAATCTTTTTTTTATTACTTGATGTTTTTGTTCTAATTATTTTATATGTTTTGTATTAGGCTATCAGCGGGATGCTTCTCCTATTTGGTAATGAAAAATGAATATCACTTGATAGCCACCTCTCCTCTGAAATGATGAGTGAGACATATACTAATCATGTGTTTTTTATTTGTAATTGGTTCCTATTTAGTATGCTTTATATTCAAGTATATATAAAAATGTCATTGTAATAATGTTCCTACGTGAAGAAGAGGTTTTGTGCACAAGTCATGGAATCAAAGCTAAGTGACTCAACTATGCATGAAAACCTAAGAACTGGGGTGCAGAAAAATGGCAGCAGGTGCTCTGGACTGATGAATCAAAATGTGAAATATTTAGCTGTGGCAAAATTCAGTTTGTTCATGAAGAACTGGAGAGCAATACATAGTTACATAATTAGTCCGACTGAAAAAAGACAAAAGTCCATCCAGTTCAACCACAGAAAAAAACAAACAAACAACAAAGTTATAATCCTATACCCACAGTTGATCCAGAGGAAGGAAAAAAAATCCCAGCAAAGCATGATCCAATTTGCACCTGCTGGGAAAAAAATTCCTTTCTGATCCCCCAAGAGACAATTGGATATTCCCTAGATCAACTTAACCTATAAATGTTAGCATCCATGTTATATTCTGTGTATCTAAGAAATAATCCAGGGCTTTTTTGAAGAAATCCACTGAGCTGGCCAGAACCAACTCTTGAGGGAGTCTATTCCACATTTTCACAGCTCTCACAGTGAAGAAACCTTTCCGTGTTTGGAGATTAAATGTATTTTCCTCCAGACGTAAAGAGTGCCCCCTTGTCCTCTGTGATGACCTCAGGGTGAATAGCTCTACACCGAGTTCACTATATGAACCACTGATGTATGATCATATCCCCCCTTAATCTCCTCTTCTCAAGAGAGAATAAATTCAGTTCCCCTAATCTTTCCTCATAGCTGATCTCCTCCATGCCTCGTATCAGTTTATTTGCTCTTCTCTGTACTTTCTCAAGTTCCCCAATGTTCTTTTTGTGAATTGGTGCCAAAAACTGAACTGCATATTCCAGATGAGGTATTACTAATGATTTGTACAGGGGTAATATGATATCTCTTTCTGGAATCTATACCTTTTTTAATACAAGAGAGGATTTTGCTCGCTTTAGAAACCGCATTTTGCTCGCTTTAGAAACCATTTACATACATATTTTTCCAAGCCTATAGACTTTACCTTACATATTAGCCATATGTGGGGAACTGTGTCAAACGCTTTTGCAAAATTCAAGTATATCACGTCCCCTGCCACCCCTCTGTGCAAGGTTTTGCTCACCCCCTCATAAAAAGAAATCAGATTTGTTTGATAACTTCTGTCTTTCATGAATTCATGCTGTCTGTTGCTTAAAATATTTTTTCCAGCAAGAACTCATCTATGTGGTCTTTTATTAAACTCTCCAGTATCTTCCCAACTATAGAAGCTAAACTAACAGGTCTATAATTACTTGGTAAAGATTTTGACCCCCTTTTAAATATTGGCACCACATTGGCCTTACACCAATCCAATGGTACTATGCCAGTCATTAAAGAGTCCCTAAAAATTAGAAACAATTACTTTGAAATGACAGAGCTCAATTCTTTAAGGACCCGTGGGTGTATGCCATCTGGTCCAGGTGCTTTATTCACCTTTATACTGTCTAAATATTTTTGGATAAAATCAATTGTGAGCCAATGTGGATCATCTGCAGCTGTGTCAATACCATGCCCATTATGGACAAGAGCTCCCCCATGCTCCTTTGTATACACAGAGCTGAAGAAGGTATTAAATAAATTTGCCTTCTCTTTGTCCCCAGTCACCCACTCTAGATTATTTTGTAAAGGGCCTACATGCTCAGACCAAACATTTTTACTATTAATATATTTGAAGAATTTTTTGGGGTTGGTCCTGCTATATTTTGCAATCTGTCGTTTTTTTTTTAATTTTTGCAGCCTTGATTTCCTTGTTACATATTCTGTTATATTCTTTGTAATGTTTAAACGATGATAGTGCTCAATCATTTTTATATTAAATAAAAGATCTTTTCTTATTATCTATAGCCTTTTTAACTTTGGCCGTAAGCCACATAGGTTTGATTTTGTAGCCTTTTAAACTTGTTGCCCATGGGAATATATTTTGCAGTGTGTTCACATACAGTCTTTTTGAAGAACTCCCATTTCAGTGTTGTGTTCATCAATGCCAATATTCCCTCCCAGTCTAAGTCTTGAAAAGCAGCTCTCAGCCTTGGAAAATTACCTTTCTTGAAATTGAGCATTTTTATTTTTCCCGTATGTGCTTACTGTTTACAGCTAACAATAAATGAAATCATGTTATGGTCACTGCTACCCAGATGTTCTTTTATATGGACAATCGTAATAAGCTCTGCATGGTTTGAGATTACCAGGTCCAGCAGAGCATCATTCCTAGTAGGGGCCTCTATGAACTGTACCATAAAATTGTCCTGTATTAGGTTTAAAAATGTTTGCCCTTTAACTGTTCCTGCAGTACCATTACTCCAGTCAATTTAAGGGTAGTTAAAATCCCCCATTATTATCACTGTCCCAGCCCTTGCAGCCTTTTCGATCTGTACAAGGAGCTGAGTCTCCACCTCCTCATTAACACTGGGAGGCTTCTAACAAACTCCAATGATTACCTTTGTAGTACGCACCCCCATGTGCAGTTCCACCCATAATACTTCAGCCTCATCACACTCTCCATCAACTAGGTCCTCTTTCACACTCACTCTGAGATCACTTCTCACATAGAGACAAACACCACCACCTTTTTGTATTTACTCTGTCTCTCCGAAAGAGAACATATCCAGGAATATTAATGGCCCAGTCATGCAAAGAATGAAGTCAAGATTCAGCAATACCAATTAAATCATAGCTCTCTTCATGCAACAAAGCTTCCAACTCACCTATTTTGCTTGGCAGACTTTTGGCATTGGTGAACAAACACTTTAATTGATTGACACCTTGTTCACATGTATTTTGCATTTTTTTTAGTTTCATACAAATGGTGCCAATTCCACTGGTTGTTTGTAACATGGGAACCTTCTTATCATCTGCCATAGCCTTCCCCCCCATCTTTCCCCAATCCAGCCACCAATAAGTACTGACCCCTGTCTGATCTGTCTACCCTGTTATAATCTAATTCTCCCTCCCCACTCAATCCTAGTTTAAATATTCCTCCAGCCTTCCCATAAACCTCTCCCCCAGCACAGCAGACCCCCTTCCATTTAGGTACAGACCATCTCTACCATATAGGTTGCACCCCAATGAAAAGTCAGCCCAAATCCTTCCCTCTTACACCAGGTCTTCAGCCATGCATTGAGTTCTCTAATCTCCCCCTGTCTTTCCTGAGTTGCGCATGGCACAGGTAATATTTCAAAGAATATCACCTTGGAAGTCCTTCCCTTCAACTTGCAGCCTAGTTCTTTAAATTGATTCTTAAGGAGCCTCCATCTTCCATGAATTCTCTCATTGGTTCAAACATGAACCAAGACAGCTGGGTCATGCCCAGCCCCTCCCAGTAATTTATCAACCTAGTCCACCACATGCCGAACCCTGGCACCAGGGAGACAGCAAACCATTCGGTTGAGGCGATCCTGGCGACACATTATTCTATCAGTCCTTCTGATCATAGAATCCCTTACTACCACCAACTGTCTAGGCCTTCTTGCACTACCCTCACCACCCCTCCCAGATGGTCTGCCCTCCCGGCTGTTAGGGATAGCAGTGACATCCAGGGCTGCCACCCCTGAGCTTGCCACCCCCACATCTTCACCCAACTTGGCAAATCTGTTTGGGTGCTCAAACCCAGGGCCAGCCTTCCTTTTCTGTGAGCCCCTACCACTCCCTCTTGTTACAGTACCCCATCTTCCTACCAGATAGTCCTGATTAGTCTGTCCGCCCTCCACATCAATCCCATTAGCTACCTGCTCAGAAAGCAGAAGACTCCTTTCAAGGTTGATAGTTCTGCCCAGTGTTGCAACTTTCTCCTCCAGACCTCTAATGCGAGATTCCAGAAGAGCAAGCCGCTTACATCTGTCTCAGCGATATCCATCCTGGAGCTGTTGCTCCATTGCTGCATACATGTGGCACACTGTGCACTGCACAAAACCTTCAACCCTGCTAGCACTCATATCCCAGTTACAATGTTAACAGGAAAGATCAGTTGTCACTTACAGGTTAGTAGACTCCTGTTATAATCTCCACTCCGCTCCAGTTTTTTAACTCCACTTATCAAATGTCCACTTAGTCAAAGGTCCAGCAAGCAAAATACAGGCAAGCTCAGAGTGAGCTCTACAGCAAGTTATATAGTACTTGTATCACCTGTGACCAATTAGCCCCTCCCCTTAATTAGCAGTGTGAAGGAAGACAAAGAAAGGAAGAAAAAAAATGCTATTTAAAAAGTGACAGAAAAAGGGATTTAAAAAAGTAAAAGCTTTTAGCAAGACCCAAAGAAGAAAATAAAACAACTACAAGCACCAGCAATCACCATAACAATACAATAATGAATGTCAGGCAACAGTAAAGCAGGGTGCAGGTTTCTTGCAAGTATGAGGCTGCATTTATGCAAATGAGGTTGGAAATTTGGTAAGGATTAATGGTGTCCTCAATGCTTAGATACAGGCAGATACGTATCCAGCATGCCATACCATCAAAGAGGCATGTGTTTGGCCCCAAATTTATTCTACAGCAGGACAATGACCCCAAACATAGAACCAATGTCATTAAAAACTATCTTCAGTGTAAATAAGAACAAGCAATCCTGGTAGTGATGGCAGTGTTCTCAACATCATCGATTCTGCCTGGGATTACATAAAGAAACAGAAGGATTTGAGGCAGCCTACATCCACAGAAGATCTGTGGTTAGTTCTCCAGGATGTTTGGAACAACCTACCTGCTGAGGTCCTTCAAAAACTTTGTGCAAGTATGCCAAGAAGAATTGAAGACTTTTGCACAGTGATGTGTGCATGTAGTTCAAGCTGTGATTTGTCATCATTGTGATGATTATGGCTTACAGCTCATGAAAACCCCAAATCCACAATCTCAGAAAATTAGAATATTGTGAAAAGGTGCAATATTCTAGGCTCAAAGTGTCCCACTCTAATCAGCTAATTAAGCCATAACACCTGCAAAGGGTTCCTGAGCCTTTAAATGGTCTCTCAGTCTGGTTCAGTAGGAATCACGATCATGGGAAAGACCGCTGACCTGACAGTTGTGCAGAAAACCATCATTGACACCCTCCATAAGGAGGGAAAGCCTCAAAAGGTAATTGCAAAAGAAGTTGGATTTCCCAAAGTGCTGTATCAAAGCACATTAATATAAAGTTATGTGGAAAGGAAAAGTGTGGAAGAAAAAGGTGCACAAGCAGCAGGGATGACCGCAGCCTGGAGAGGATTGTCAGGAAAAGGCCATTCAAAAGTGTTGGGGACTTTCACAAGGAGTGGACTGAGGCTGGAGTCAGTGCATCAAGAGCCACCACACACAGACGGATCCTAGACATGGGCTTCAAATGTCGTATTCCTCTTGTCAAGCCGCTCCTGAACAACAAACAATGTCAAAAGCGTCTTACCTGGGCTAAAGAAAAACAGACCTGGTCTGTTGCTCAGTGGTCCAAAGTCCTCTTTTCTGATGAGAGCAACTTTTGCATCTCATTTGATAACCAAGGACCCAGAGTATGGAGGAAGAATGGAGAGGCACACACTGCAAGATGCTTGAAGTCCAGTGTGAAGTTTCCACAGTCTGTGATTTGGGGAGCCATATCATCTGCAGGTGTTGGTCCACTGTGCTTCATTAAGTCCAGGGTCAATGCAGCCGTCTACCAGGAGATTTTGAAGCACTTCATGCTTCCTTCCGCAGACGAGCTTTATGGGGATGCTGACTTCATTTTCCAGCAGGACTTGGCACCTGTCCACACTGCCAAAAGCACCAAAACCTGGTTCAATGACCGTGGGATTACTGTGCTTGATTCGCCAGCAAACTCGCCTAACCTGAACCCCATAGATTCTCTATGGGGCATTACCAAGAGAAAGATGAGAGACATGAGACCAAACAATGCAGAAGAGCTGAAGGCCGCTATTGAAGCATCCTGGTCTTCCATAACACCTCAGCAGTGCCACAGGCAGCCACCCCGCATTGAGGCAGTAATTGCTGCAAAAGGGGCCCAAACCAAGTACTGAGTACATATGCATGCTTATACTTTTCAGAGGTCCAATATTGTTCTATGTACAATCTTTGTTTTATTGATTGCATGTAATATTCTAATTTTCTGAGATTGTGGATTCGGGGTTTTCATGAGCTGTAAGCCATCATCATCACAATTATGAAAAATCACGGCTTGAACTACCTTGCTTTGCATGTAATGAGTCTATCTCATATATTAGTTTCACCTTTTAAGTTGCATTACTAAAATAAATGAAGTTTTGCACAATATTCTAATTTTTCGAGTTTCACCTGTGTGTGTGTGTATGTGTATATATATATATATATATATATATATATATATATATATATATTGTATATTATGTGTATGTATATATATTTTTATTTTTTTTTTAATTTCAATTCTGTACAATTTCCCTATCCTTAGGTATATCCCTCCAACTAATGGTCATGAATAACTGCTATATTTTATTCTGTGATTGTTTTTATAAATCTAATTTTTAGTGGTTATGTTAATTTTTAAGGTATACACTACATGAGATTTTTTTTAAATAATCAATAAAAAGCACCTTAGTTTTTTTCCAATCAAACCTAATGTCATTTTTTGCAATTTATTTCAGAGTGATTATATACATGGAATCTTTCACTTGTGTATATATTGAGTTGGATTTTTAGTGATTTTGCTATTTGTTACATTTGTGTGGATCCAGTCTAAAAAATTTCCAGCTGATAGCAGTAAGAGATAATTTGTTTGAGAGTGAGGATTGGAGCATTAATTAGCAGCTTTTCTACAGCCAGTGATCCCTCCTTGACAAAGAACAGATTAACAGTTTACTGTTCGAAACATGTGGGATCAGGTCACTGGTGACATCATCAAAGGCAGGGAAGTCTTGCTCTAAGGTTGCATGTGCTGCAACATCCTCAGAATTCCATGGCTGGGAGTCTAAGGGATGATAAGCGTTCCTTCCCTTCTCCTTATTAACACTTATTAAGGAAACCAAGTACTGAGTACATATGCATGCTTATACTTTTCAGAGGTCCAATATTGTTCTATGTACAATCTTTGTTTTATTGATTGCATGTAATATTCTAATTTTCTGAGATTGTGGATTCGGGGTTTTCATGAGCTGTAAGCCATCATCATCACAATTATGAAAAATCACGGCTTGAACTACCTTGCTTTGCATGTAATGAGTCTATCTCATATATTAGTTTCACCTTTTAAGTTGCATTACTAAAATAAATGAAGTTTTGCACAATATTCTAATTTTTCGAGTTTCACCTGTGTGTGTGTGTATGTGTATATATATATATATATATATATATATATATATATATATATATATATATATATATTGTATATTATGTGTATGTATATATATTTTTATTTTTTTTTTAATTTCAATTCTGTACAATTTCCCTATCCTTAGGTATATCCCTCCAACTAATGGTCATGAATAACTGCTATATTTTATTCTGTGATTGTTTTTATAAATCTAATTTTTAGTGGTTATGTTAATTTTTAAGGTATACACTACATGAGATTTTTTTTAAATAATCAATAAAAAGCACCTTAGTTTTTTTCCAATCAAACCTAATGTCATTTTTTGCAATTTATTTCAGAGTGATTATATACATGGAATCTTTCACTTGTGTATATATTGAGTTGGATTTTTAGTGATTTTGCTATTTGTTACATTTGTGTGGATCCAGTCTAAAAAATTTCCAGCTGATAGCAGTAAGAGATAATTTGTTTGAGAGTGAGGATTGGAGCATTAATTAGCAGCTTTTCTACAGCCAGTGATCCCTCCTTGACAAAGAACAGATTAACAGTTTACTGTTCGAAACATGTGGGATCAGGTCACTGGTGACATCATCAAAGGCAGGGAAGTCTTGCTCTAAGGTTGCATGTGCTGCAACATCCTCAGAATTCCATGGCTGGGAGTCTAAGGGATGATAAGCGTTCCTTCCCTTCTCCTTATTAACACTTATTAAGGAAACCAAGTACTGAGTACATATGCATGCTTATACTTTTCAGAGGTCCAATATTGTTCTATGTACAATCTTTGTTTTATTGATTGCATGTAATATTCTAATTTTCTGAGATTGTGGATTCGGGGTTTTCATGAGCTGTAAGCCATCATCATCACAATTATGAAAAATCACGGCTTGAACTACCTTGCTTTGCATGTAATGAGTCTATCTCATATATTAGTTTCACCTTTTAAGTTGCATTACTAAAATAAATGAAGTTTTGCACAATATTCTAATTTTTCGAGTTTCACCTGTGTGTGTGTGTGTGTGTATGTGTATATATATATATATATATATATATATATATATAGTGTATATTATGTGTATGTATATATATTTTTATTTTTTTTTTTATTTCAATTCTGTACAATTTCCCTATCCTTAGGTATATCCCTCCAACTAATGGTCATGAATAACTGCTATATTTTATTCTGTGATTGTTTTTATAAACCTAATTTTTAGTGGTTATGTTAATTTTTAAGGTATACACTACATGAGATTTTTTTTAAATAATCAATAAAAAGCACCTTAGTTTTTTTCCAATCAAACCTAATGTCATTTTTTGCAATTTATTTCAGAGTGATTATATACATGGAATCTTTCACTTGTGTATATATTGAGTTGGATTTTTAGTGATTTTGCTATTTGTTACATTTGTGTGGATCCAGTCTAAAAAATTTCCAGCTGATAGCAGTAAGAGATAATTTGTGTGAGAGTGAGGATTGGAGCATTAATTAGCAGCTTTTCTACAGCCAGTGATCCCTCCTTGACAAAGAACAGATTAACAGTTTACTGTTCGAAACATGTGGGATCAGGTCACTGGTGACATCATCAAAGGCAGGGAAGTCTTGCTCTAAGGTTGCATGTGCTGCAACATCCTCAGAATTCCATGGCTGGGAGTCTAAGGGATGATAAGCGTTCCTTCCCTTCTCCTTATTAACACTTATTAAGGAATAAGATTGGATTGTAATCTGCCTCTCCTTGCTATAGACAACCAATTGTTATTCTGCTTCCTCTACTTTCCACTCCATGTTCATGTTTAATTTCTATTTTCCTAAATCTCTTTCTTCATGGTCTATGATTTTCATTTGTTCTGCCTCTTCTTTTAGTGTTCTATCATCAGTTCTTTTTCTTCCTTTTATACCCTCCAGCTCCAATATCAGTATACTTTCCATCATTCCTCATGATCAATTCTAATGAGATAGCATATTTGTCCAAATACGTATGTGCCATCTAAGATATAGTTCTTTAGCCAAAATACTACCTGATGTGGAAATAGCAGTGAGTTAAGAATCTTTCACCATTCTGTGTTATTAAACTATTGATGAACAGGCACACATTAGCTAGTCACTGATAAAGATACAGGCTTGTTAAATATACAAGTATACCCATATCTTCCTGAAAATATTTAGACTTACTAATATGTTAGCCATTTATATCAGGTAGCCTACCAGTCAGTTGTTGCTGCAACCTTATGATACACCACCACAAATAGGGGATCTGCCCAAATCATAGAACCATCTGAGATTATCTGGTTTGCAATCCAGAAAACCAGAAACAAAGGTACTTCATTTGTTTGGGACTTCAGCTGGGTAAGTATGCCCTTTTTCACTCTTGTCATAAATAGTGTAAAAAAAGTGTATACTGTTCATGACAAACAATTTAGTTTGTAATTGAAAAATTGCTAGGATGAAATGTACCAATTGTGTAATTGCGTCTTTAGTACAAGTATTATGGTGGGTAAGGTGTACTTTTCACCCAGTATTATTTTTACTATTCCCCCCACCAATTTATTAGGAGCACACATAGATTTGTGATGCATGGGGTGATTCACAATATGCTTCTGTTTTGCAGATGATTTTTCATATTCAAAAACAAGGAACAATAATATTTTGCTCTAATATTTTAAAAGCAAACAATAGTAAATTAGTTAATGTACTCAACACAAATACATCAAATATGTATAAATTATGTAAAAAAAAACCTATTCTCTGCTATACCAGTTATCAGTGAATTTTACACCAGCCTACCAAATGCTGAGACTGTAAGTGTATATATGTAGTTCTGCATTTTAATGCAGGTCTGATGGTACCCTGTATGAAAACTGCAGAATTAAACCTTGCACAAAAATTATAGAAAAACATGGACACCCATTATGGAAAAACGTGGACACCCATGGACACTTTCAAGAACATTACAAAAATCAACAGTTTGTACTCATGCTATATTACTTATAAATGTATGTGTGATGAAATGCAACTAATAGTATGTAGCAAATAGAGCAATATGATAACCAAGATCATTTGCATAGGCTTAACCTAATATTTTTAGTGTAATTCAGCCCAGGTTTCACTTATGATACTTGAAGGATTTGGCGGCATTTTCCTTTTCTGAGCTCTTGACACTCATTTGTGGATACAAATGTAAACCTTGGTCTTTATAGATTTCGACACCACTGAAATAGAGTCTATGTTGTGGCATATAGATCATATTATCATATACTGATATTTAATATAATTGCTAAATATAACACATGTATCATGTTTTTAATTTGCAGTTTGACACTTTAGATAATACTGTATTTAAAAATTCCAGGCACAGAAGTATAGAACCACTATACATATAGCACAATGTTGAAAAATACAATTTAAAAAGCAGTTATATTTTCAATGCTCCTGACAAATACTTGTAGTTAAGCATACAAATGTTTTTATAGTTGTTGTGTGGATTGACACTTTACCAGTAATTCACATTTAATTGCATCCCGAATAGCCAGTTTGGGTCTCTTAATATTTTTTTGCATGTGAATAAATTAAAGTTTTCTACAACATAAATATGTAATGAGCATGACTGAAATAATACTTTGTACTTCTAAACAAGTCCTTTGTGGCTTTCATTCTGCAAAGTGTAAATAGCCAGTAAAATCTATTCATTACATGTGTACACTATTTGGACATCAGCCAAAACATGTGCTGTTCTTATGCATAACAATACTGCAGAACTATTTTCCTACTTTACTTGATAAATTAAATTGAATATATGGGTCTTGCTGTATGGTAATTTTTATGGCTTAGTTTGCTGGAATTTACATTGTAGATGTAAAAATCCTACAACTTTGGCATAGCTAAAGTTTTGTGACAGGTATTTTTTTATTTTGAATAGATGAACTTTATTATTTGACCATAAAAACATAATTATTATTATATAGGATGTATATAGCGGCAACAGTTTGCACAGTGCTTTACAAAATTAATGTAGACATTAAAGTTACAATACAATTACAATTGGTACAAGAGGGAACATAGGGCCCTGCTTGTTAGAGCTTACGATCTAAGAGGAAGGGTTGAGTAATACAAAAGGTAATAGCTGTGGGGGATGAGCTGATGGAGGAAATAAAAAGCAGACATAATAATTAAATTTTGTGGTTAATTGTTTTTTCTTTAGGCTCAGAAAATTATAAGTTATATCATTATTTTATAACCAAAACCATTCAAAAGTATATTTTGTAATAGTAATAATAATAATATTAATAACATCATTATCATTATTTTTATTTTTTTGCTGAAGTGAAGAACAGTATGCCATCTATAAAGTCATTAGGAGGAATTATGGCCCATAATTTGTTTATAAAATAGAAATCGTGCCCCAAGAGCAGGTAAAAAAAAATAGAGAAATGTTCATGTTATTGGTTTTTGTTTTCTTTATTTAACACTAGCAAAGAAAGAAAGAGGAAAATGTGGTGCATTAAGAATCATAGGAGCTAAAAAGGGTTTTGTACAATAATTGCAAGAGTAGTAAAAAATGTAAAAGACTAATACTGCCATTCTAAAATAGTCTTATTGTGCCAATATGCCATATATCCATATGTCAAGGCTAAAGGCTCTAAGAGCTTGCTATTTGTTTATTATTATGATGATATAATGGGGTAGATTTACTAAAGGCAAATAAACAATGCACACAACTGAAGTCACTACAGAGCTTAGTAAATGAGGCAAAGCTTAACTTTACAAAGAATATCCCATCATATGCAAGGAGAATTAAAAAAACATGATTTTTATTTGCACATGAATGAATGATGGAAGTCAGCAGAGCTCCCCCTCATTTACTAAGCTTTAGAGCAACTGTACTTGCAAAGTGCACAGTCTATTTGCTTTAGTAAATCAACCCCAATGTCTTTATCAATTGCATCATACAGAAGGAAAAATCTAAGGAAAACATATAGGGGTTGATTTACTAAAACTAGAGTGCAAAATCTGGTGCAGCTGTGGCATGGTAGCCAATCAGCTTTTATCTTCAGCTTGTTCAATTAAGCTTAAGAGCTGCACCAGAATTTGCTCTTTCCAGTTTTAGTAAATCAACCCCATAGTTTTAGACAACTATGCATAACAGTTAAGGGCACAATACAGTTGGAATTTAAAGGACTGGAGATGGTTTTCTTTGCAAAGTGAATGATAGTAAATAGGGCACATTTGTGTTTACTTTGCATACCCAAAGGGAAATTAAAATAATATATTTTTACCAGCTCATAGTTGGTTTGAAGAAGCTTCTTATTTAATAAGCACAATGCATATTCACTTTCCTAAGTGAACAATCTCTATACCTTTAATACATGAACACTAATACAATGAATTGTTGGTCCCTGCATATGTCACATAAGCAACATCTAAAAATGATGTCTTTGTTACCTGAGAGTAATTTATATTCTGTGCATATATTTGTCTTCTGAATATATGTATACTTGAGTTTGATTATTTCTGAACATGCTGAGAAATTATTATTTATGTTAATTTTTTTTAAATATTCATCAGATTTTCTGATTTCTTTCCAACCTGTTCCTGGTTTTTACATCTGAAGTTATTATATTCTTTTTTGCATAGTGAGGTTATTTTCACTTATGGTTGTTCAAGCTTAACCAAACATAATTTGAAATATGTGGACCAAAGAACCCTGGCAACTCATGAAGTTTCCAAATAAATGAGAAATGGTGTGATGCTAACTAACTAGATACCACACAAAAAAAATTACATATAAAATACATAAATATAATTTAAAAAAAATAGACATTTATATAAATGTAAAATGTATGTAAATTAATGTAAATATAAAACAGTTTAAATAATCAGTGCAAGACCACAAAGTATTAGACAGAAATTAGGCATACCAAAAAAGTTCACGTACAACTAACTGAAGAAAGGGTACAAAAAAACATAAGCATTATGTTTAAACCTACAACAATTCTGAACATCAAACTTTCTGAAGCGTGAATACCAAATGATTCAAATATATTTAAAAGAATGTGAAATCCATACAGTTAAGAAAATAATGGCCAATGGTAAACAAATCTTTGCAAGTGAATAGTCCACCACCAGGGCACAGGTGCAAAAACATTAGATGTAGAGGACTATCTAATGGGGATAGTCCTCTGCATCTAAAGGCATATTGGAAATATTTTGGGAGGTGTTCTGTGATTCTAACAAGGGAAATGTACCCCACACCACTTCATGTGGCTGCAGGTGTGTGTTATGAAGGGCATGGTGGCCTTGTGTTGTAATGACGCCTTGCACTGTTTACTTTTTCATCTTTATTGAAATATCGCAAAATGACATTTCACTCATCTTTATTAATTATGGACAGTTGTGATACTGGGATCCACTAGAAAAAAAGGAGAGCATGTCCTATTATTTTTCAGCACACATCAGAGTGCAGTGGTGTGAATTAAACTTATGGTAGCACTCAAGGCAAATTGCCTTGTCTATGCATGAAAACTTTAATGGGTAAGGCTGCATAGAGTAACCCAAAGCATATGGTCTGCATGATATTTCAATATCCACAGAGCAGAAGCAGGTAAAAAGCTTCCTGGACTTGGCTCCCTATCCCCTCCCAGCCCCTTTACTCCAGTTTATCCCATCCTTCCTATGTCTCTTTTCTTTATCCTTCCTATCCTCCATTCTCAACAATTGCCCTTGGGGAATGGATGCCTTCCACTGTAGACCTCAACATGCCCTACTTACCATCACCTATGAATAAATATCATGCTTAACAGATTGTATAGCAGTCCAGTTTTTTGTAATATGCCGACCTTTCTATAGATTTGCTTCTCTTTTATATTTATGTCTGTACTGTGTTTTATGTACGCCTGCCTGTATATCGTAAGTGCCAAACTTGTATTGTATCATTTTTAAAAGTTTAATTAAATGTATACGTTTAATTAAATGTATCTGTTAAAAACACCCAAATCTTGCAATGAATATAGCCGACAGAGAGTTTTTATCTAATTTTTTTCTTAACAGGTATAGAGTTTTACTCAAACATTTTATGTACACTGTCTCTGACAAATGCAAACCTTTCAGAAGAAAAAAATTTAAAGACACAATAAGTCCATGTTTTGTGACTCCATAAAAAAAATGATGAAAGTCTTTAGCTCTAAAGGCCAGTTATATGTCACTTTTGATGTAAACTATTAATGTTATCTGCAAGTTACCTTCTTACTTTTGACACAGCAAGTAAAGGAGCAATATACATTCAAGTTGCTATTACCCATGATATGACCTTTAAAGCAAAGCCATTTTTCAAACGTTTGGATTTAGTGAAGTGGAATTTGAAGTCTCTGACCTTTTGGCCATTTACTTTATTTTGTTTGCTTTTAAAAAGTTGTAGTGATTATTGCTATAAATGTAATAATACAAATAAACACAAAACAATATTATATTTTGTTGGAAATGGGAGTGGCAGTCAGTTAAAATCAATTTAATTTTCTCTTTATTCATTCTTATCAAAAACAACATAAGGCTCTGTGGTTAAAATATAGCTGAGCACTGAATGGATGACATTTAGCTTGCTAAAACATCCCGTATCATTAACAACTGCCATGTTTTTGTTTTCATAAAATCCAGTTCCGATCTTTTGCTTTTTTCTCAGTACTGCTGATTTCCTTCAGCCTTTCAAGCACTTTCCATCTACAGTGCTGTAAGGACTCCCAGGAAACACAGGAGTCATCCAATCTGGGCCATGGATAAGTGGGTACCACCAGTCCTCCTGTACGGGGCCCAGGTCAAAAGGGGGGCCCAGGTAACTAGATGAATTGGATGTGGGCAGGGAGGGTGATCAGCATAGCATGGGGGGGTGATTACTGGAACCGATCCCCTGTATGGCTCTGTCTGCAGCAGCTTAAAGCTGGCTTCTTTTCCTTTCTCCCCTCCTCTGGTTTTCAGCTGCTGTAGAGAGAGCCATGCAAGGGATCGGATCCAGTAACTGCCCCCCCACCACCCCCATAACCCTCCCTGTTCACCATACATTTCCCCCTGCTGCCTAAGCCCCACTGATTGCCCGACCCCACAGTGCTGCCGGCTTGCCTCCTCTCCTTCCCACCGGCAGCTGTAATGGGATCCTTTAGGATGGAGAGTGGGAGAAGGGTCCAGTAAAAATGTCACATTTACCAGCCCCTTCCTTTCAATGAATGACTACAATGAGTGATCAGTACTGATCACTCACTGTTCATTCATAACTGAAGCATAGTAAACAGGGGGTTTTTTTGGGGGAAGGGGCTGTCAGGTTGGCTGTATGGGACCCCGTGGTTTCTAACAACAGCCCTGCACCCGATATTTTTGTATTGTCTCCAAAGAGTGCTGGAACATTATTTGGGTTCCAGCAGCCAGAACACAAGGTAGATGGGCTGGGGCAGAGTATTCTCTTGCCTGTCTCAACAAATTTCTGGCCCAGCAGAGGAGAGAGGCAGAGCAGCGAGCAATCATGTGCTGAAATAAACAAATGCTGAACGCGGGTGTATTTCACTCCCACTGACTCAAGTAATTGGGGCTCATTTTCCTACGACACCATCGACTTGGGGCACATTTTTACCCCCTGAAAGATTTAGATGTGTTTTATTATAAATTTGTTTGGAAAAAACTAATACAATCAGATTGAAACAAAAATACATTAATTTCAACTTTGCTTTGACAATATGCCTACAACTCGGATGGAAAAACTAAAGCCTATTAGTCTGAGCCCAGATTATTTTAAGTGTGAGGGGAGTTTAGTAAACAAGGAATGTCATCGATGTGTAGGATCTCTCATAATAACTGCGGCTCATTTGCAAAGATGACTCCAATATGTATTTCTCAAACCTGGAAGTGAAGAGCCAGTAATCCACTGGGGCATTTTACCACTCTCTGCAAATCTTTCTTCTCAGTTATTGCACAACTAAAATAACAAACTGAATTCAATTGTAGAGCAATGCATCAATTGTACAGGCATAAAAATTTGCCATCAGTTTTTGAGGAAGTCTTTCGAACATCAAAGTGCTCAGCAAAAGAGGTGCTTTTGAGGCTTTTTGACCACATATGAAGTATTCATACACCAGGTCAAGTCCTCCTTGAAAAAAACCTCCTCCCCATTAAGATACAGTACAACAAGATTAATTCTCCTGTTCTTCCTAAAAACTATTTCAATTTGTTTTTGTTTATCTTAGTGTTAAGAACCAAGTCATTGTCCATACACCACTCAGTCAGTGTTTGCATCTCTTCTCTATGCAAAGCTTCATTGATACTAGTTATTAACCTACTATTGTCTCCTCTGACAGACTTTGACTTTGTACTTTATCTAACCTTAAAGGCTAAGTTCACCTTTTGTTATTAACCTACTATTGTCTGAAATTGTAAGAAATTAGATTTATGTATTAGAGCTAAGAATGGCAGTATCACAGTTATAAGTTCACGTTTGGGAACACGTTACATATTCAACTCGTTTTTAGGGTGGAACATGGAACATGTTCTCATTGCTGCAGGCACTGTCCAATCCCCCCTTCCTGTGACAGCAATACGGCGAGAAGTTCCCCATACAAGCTGTCACTTTTTAAAAACAGAGTTCTGTGAATGTATGAACTGCAAGTCCCGACAGCCTTAGCCTTAGCTGTGGAGCGCCGTGGTAGTTCACTGATTCTTCCTATCAGTATATCTGCTTGTTTGTACATCCTGTACAGGCAAGAAGATATACTGACAGGTGTGCAGGAGATCTGCATGGTACCAGCAATCTGCTGATCATTGGTGCAATGCTTTACTGGCTCCAGCAACAAAAAATAATAAATGCACAATTTTTACCTGCAAAAAAATGTGCATTTATTGTTTTTTGTCAGAAGGTGAACTTATCCTTTAAAACATTATTGGGTGTAGTTTAAACTCCAGGCTTAATGCGTTGTGGCCTGTTTGCTAAAAATATTTGATCCAGACATAATAGATTTCCTAGCCCTAATGTCAGCAATTAGTACAGCAATTTGTCCAGATTAATTAAATGATATGCCAAATTAACATAGACAAACAGAATTCTTACACAGGTATGCATTTTTACCCACTGACACTAAAGATTTGTTTTGTTTCTCTGATGCCAGTTTTGAGTGTATGTCTGAATTAGTGATCTGCCTGCTTGGCTTTCTGGACTGCTGTACAGTCTGGGGTCTGACAGACTTTGACTTAGTACTTTATCTAACCTTAAAGGCTAAGTTCACCTTTTGTAAAATAATAATAATAGATGCACATGGTTTTGCAGCTACAAAATATGCAATATAATTTTTTGTTATCCTGCAGCTTGTCATGCATTGCACCCATAATCAGTAGATCTCAGGTGTATTGTTATACTACTACACTCAATACAGCTGCCTGTATCTCCCAAATGGGCAGACAGTTACTGACGTTTAGGGAGAATGAATGAACTACGAGGACATTCATCAGTGGCATTGCAGTTCATTGAGAACTACAAGCAATCTGCTGCGTTGGCAGGCAGGACATGTATTTCACAGAACTCTATTAATGGATAAAGTGGCTATGTGGGTGGAGCCCCCCATATGGAAGAAAAAAATATTTGAAATATATTTAAAAAATATTTTTCCCAAATATATTGTCATATATTTGAATTGCTACAATTTTGACCATATTCAATATATTTTAAAATATATCTCGATAAATGAAAAAAAAGAAAAAATAAATATATATATATATATATATATATATATATATACAGGTGAAACTCGAAAAATTAGAATATAGTGCAAAAGTTCATTTATTTCAGTAATGCAACTTAAAAGGTGAAACTAATATATGAGATAGACTTATTACATGCAAAGCAAGATAGTTCAAGCCGTGATTTGGCATAATTGTGATGATTATGGCTTACAGCTCATGAAAACCCCAAATCCACAATCTCAGAAAATTAGAATATTACATGCAATCAATAAAACAAGGATTGTACATAGAACAATATCGGACCTCTGAAAAGTATAAGCATGCATATGTACTCAGTACTTGGTTTGGGCCCCTTTTGCAGCAATTACTGCCTCAATGCGGCCTGGCATGGAAGCTATCAGTCTGTGGCACTGCTGAGGTGTTATGGAAGACCAGGATGCTTCAATAGTGGCCTTCAGCTCTTCTGCATTGTTCGGTCTCATGTCTCTCATCTTTCTCTTGGCAATGCCCCATAGATTCTCTATGGGGTTCAGGTCAGGCAAGTTTGCTGGCCAATCAAGCACAGTAATCCCACGGTCTTTGAACCAGGTTTTGGTGCTTTTGGCAGTGTGGGCAGGTGCCAAGTCCTGCTGAAAAATGAAGTCAGCATCCCCATAAAGCTCGTCTGTGGAAGGAGGCATGAAGTGCTCCAAAATCTCCTGGTAGACAGCTGTGTTGACCCTGGACTTAATGAAGCACGGTGGACTAACACCAGCAGATGACATGGCTCCCCAAATCAACACAGACTGTGGAAACTTCACACTGGACTTCAAGCATCTTGCATTGTGTGCCTCTCCATTCTTCCATGCAAAAGTTGCTCTCATCAGAAAAGAGGACTTTGGACCACTGAGCAACAGACCAGGTCTGTTTTTCTTTAGCCCAGGTAAGACGCTTCTTACGTTGTTTGTTGTTCAGGAGCGGCTTGACAAGGGGAATACGACATTTGAAGCCCATGTCCAGGATCCGTCTGTGTGTGGTGGCTCTTGGTGCACTGACTCCAGCCTCAGTCCACTCCTTGTGAAAGTCCCCAACACTTTTGAATGGCCTTTTCCTGACAATCCTCTCCAGGCTGCGGTCATCCCTGCTGCTTGTGTACCTTTTTCTTCCACACTTTTCCCTTCCACATAACTTTCTATTAATGTGCTTTGATACAGCACTTTGGGAACATCCAACTTCTTTTGCAATTACCTTTTGAGGCTTTCCCTCCTTATGGAGGGTATCAATGATTGTTTTCTGCACAACTGCCAGGTCAGCAGTCTTTCCCATGATTGTGATTCCTACTGAACCAGACTCAGAGACCATTTAAAGGCTCAGGAACCCTTTGCAGGTGTTATGGCTTAATTAGCTGATTAGAGTGGGACACTTTGAGCCTAGAATATTGCACCTTTTCACAATATTCTAATTTTCTGAGATTGTGGATTTGGGGTTTTCATGAGCTGTAAGCCATAATCATCACAATTATGACAAATCATGGCTTGAACTATCTTGCTTTGCATGTAATGAGTTTATCTCATATATTAGTTTCACCTTTTAAGTTGCTTTACTGAAATAAATGAACTTTTGCACGATATTCTAATTTTTCGAGTTTCACCTGTGTGTATATATATATATATATATATATATATATATATATATATATATATATATATATATAAAAATACATACATATACTGAATGTTGAAATGTGTTTTTATGACAAAATATATGAAAAATATTTTTAAAAATACATTTCAAATATACTGTATGTCTTTAAAAATACATGTTAAAAATATATGTTGAAAAAAATCTGAACATATTGTACTAAAATATATTTTTAAAAATATATTTTTTTAAATATATTCTTCAGATAAAAACACATTTCAACATGCATTTTATATATATACGTATATATATATATATTTAATTAAATATATTTTGAAATATATTGAATATGGCCAAAATTGTAGCATTTCAAATATACCGTATTTTTCGCTCCATAAGACGCACCTGACCATAAGACGCACCTAGGTTTTAGAGGCAGAAAACAGGAAAAAAAAAAATTCTGAACTAATGGACTGCAGACATAGTACAGGGATGACCAGAGACTGCGGACAGCACAGGGATGACCAGAGACTGCGGACAGCACAGGGATGACCAGAGACTGCGGACAGCACAGGGATGACCAGAGACTGCGGACAGTACAGATGACTGCTGACCTTTGGGGAGGGGGGGCGGGTACCTGAATTTGACAGGTACCCGCTCTTACTTCCTCGGAGTTGTTCTTTATCTTACCTGTTCCTCGATCCAGCCGCGTGCTGTCTTCCCGGCTTCTGTAATGGCGCTTGGCATGACAGTCGGGTGCCCAGTGCGCATGAGCGAGAAGCACTTGCGCTTTGTGATTGGTCCGGCGGCTTCTGGGATCGGTCATGTGTCCCAGGTACCACCTTACCATTCACAAAAAGCACCGCTTCTTGCGCATGCGCACTTGGCACCCGGCTGTCATGCTCAGTGCCCACACTACAGAAGCCGGGAAGACAGCGCGCCGCTGGATAGAGGAACAGGTAAGATAAAGAACAAATAAGTAAGAGCGGGTACCAGTCCAATTCAGGTACCCGCTCCCCACCTCCCCAAAGGTCAGCAGTCCTCTCCATAAGGTCCCGCTGCAGAGCTGAGCGGCCGGCCCGGTATTCTGCACGGCGGCGGTGGAAATACCGGACTGGCCGCTCTATATTCGCTCCATAAGACGCACTGACATTTTCCCCCCTTTTTTGGGGGGAAAAAAGTGCGTCTTATGGAGCGAAAAATACGGTATATCAATGTATTTGGGAAGAATATTTTTAAAATATATTTCAAATATATTTTTCTTCTAAATGGGCCAGCACAGCTGTGGTGTTTTTAAATCTTGACAGCGGGCGCAGGGGGGGGAGAATTCAGCTGTTCCAAAGTAACATGTTATGTGTTACACCCTAAAACTTATCCTTTGATATACTACTTTTTTAATAAATGAATAAATGATCATCTTAAAGCATGTGTATTGAACTCTGTGGACATGTGCCAACAGTACCATGGCAGAACTGATTTTATCTTTGTTGACATATTTCTTGTGGTGTTACTCTGAAATGAATAATATATTTGTGGTTGCATTTCTAATATTGTCACTGCAAAACATTTAATCTTTGCAGATGTGCCTTTTGCGATGTCATTTTTGGTACTGAGTGTGTCTCTATACAGTTTCAGTCAAAAGTGGAGTCTAAAGGGGAGCCGGCATGGCCAGCAGCAGGGGGAGATGGTTGCTTTGTAACTGACCACCAGCATAGCAGGATCCGTGAAACAGCACACTGCAATTTAGAGCTGAAACACTTATTTCCCTTTCTTCCCCACACCCCAGTGACCCACAGAAGATCAATGGTAAAGAGAAAGGGGCGCAAGGGACCCTGCAAATTGACAGATTTTTTTTGCCTGGTGGGAGATCTGAAGGCCTAAAATGGGGCCAGTTCCTCCTTACAAGGAACCACAGCTGCAGCTCCAGCCCAGTGAAACACATAAGGTAACTGGATGCAGAAGGAGACCATGTAAGTCCTAAATGTTTTGAAACTGACTCTAATGATGATTCTAATAGCTTTTTGGAACAGCTTGATACCTTTTCTACCCCTGGGCAACCAATACTGGACACCACCCTCAAAGAAATGTTGGTAACACTCAGAGGGGCATTACAACAACCATACTGAGGTCAACCATATTGATAAAAAGATGGAAGATTATGCCCAGGCCCACAGCAAAATAGTTCATGCTCACAATGACCTGGCAAAAGAGATAAAAAAAAATCAAAATTAATTTGGTGGACTTGGAGGATAGGTCGGGCAGGAATAATGTCAAATTTTGACATTATTGTGGAGTCTATTCCTGCTGTGGACCTCCTCCAGTACTTGCATTGAATGATGGAATTACTTCTGTCAGTGGAACCATAGGCCATAGTGATTGACAGAGCCCACAGGCTGCCCAAACCTGTGTACCTTCCAGATAAGCTGACCAGGGATGTAATGCTGAATATTCACTTCTTCCACGTTAAAGATCAGCTAATGTACTTTGCCTGTCAGCGTAACTCCTTGCTGAAACCTTATGCAGGAATTACATTGTTGTTCTTTTCTTTTTCTAAGCTTTCACGCAAGATCATTTGGATCTTGTCTAGTTAGGCATTATTACCTCCTTTATGTTTTGTACATCATGTCTCTGTACTCCAGAGTTGTGCTACAACTCACAAGTTTTCTTCGTTTGCATTTTATGGTTTTTGATTGAATGTGTTACATTGTTTTTGTGTAGAAATGGTCATTATGCAATGCCCTATAATGCTAACTCTACCCAAGCTGCCACTGCTGGTAGCTTCATCAACATATTGCATAAATTCAGTGTAGGTAAATAGTCCTCAAGGTAGTATTGTTGAATTACAAGGGGCTCAATAGCCCATACAAGTGCAGAGCACTATGGAATGAGGCAATTACCCAGACGTGTGACATTTTATGTGTCCAGGAGACACACTTTTCTGCTGCCAAACCTTCTCACTGCACACATAAGAATTTCCCACATTTTCCAGGCTGATGATCAAAAGAAGAAGCTAGTTGCAATTACAGACACAGTCTTGTTTAATCTACTTGAATCTAGGATGGATGATAAAGGCAGGTATATAATATTAATTGCGCAAGTGAAGAACGTTACACCCTATTAGCCCTTTACACTTCCAATGCTCATCAGTTGCAATTTCTTCAGTAAACGGTGTCAAAAGCACGCAAGATCCATACTTCCTAGTATGTGGTATATTCAACACCCCGATAGACCCTACAGTGCATACCACTGCAGGAATCCCTTCTCGAAAACTAGACCTTAGTTCTTTCTATGTTCAGGAATACTTACATAATATAACAATTTTGGAAGTCTGTAGCAGAATTGCGTTATGAAATAACAGGTAATAAGTCTCCTCTCAACCCAGCGAGGGCACTACTTTATCTGGGACTTGAGATATATCCCCCCATCCCATAGAATAGTAGTTGCACGTGCACTGTTCACTGCTAGTAACTGGAAGTCCTCCAAGACACCTTTTTTTGGTAATTAAATAATTAAGATTAGATCTACTTTAACCTCCCTAGCAGTCTGATTATGTCAATATTTCTGTGCTCAAAGCTGCCTGTGAATAGGAACCAAGATGGCCGCCGTGTCTCAGTGTGTGCTCCAAAGGGTGGAAATGACGTCAGCGGAAGTTGCATCATCAAACCTTGACCGGTTTCGATCAATAGATCGTCATCAGGAAGTGCTTCCTGATGACAATCTATTGATTGAAACCGGTTGAAGTTTGATGATGCAATTTCCGCTGACGTCATTTCCACCCTTTGGTTTACTGCCTGGGAGGAGAAGAGAAAGTTTAAAAAGGCTCTTTTGAAATTACACTGTCATTTATATCCACACTGGTCATCATCCTATTGGTTACTATTAGCCAGATCACGATTCCCAGGAATGAATATTGGTGCCATTCTTATCATCACTCATTGGGCAAGTCCCAAACCAGGCGCTTCAGACCAACCTAGAGATAGGTGTTCGATGGCTAACAGTGAGTGTACATCCATGTGGGGCATTGATTGAACACAGAGGAGCACCTGTCATAATTTTTTGCACAAAGTTCACCAATTAGTATTGAACACCTGGGCACTTTATTTTTCCATATTGGGACTGAATATTACAATTATTCACTTTGCATATGTGAAGCAATATTACTCATGTATTGTCAAATTTAATGCACTTAAATTTATGCATGGTTCACATGGTATTTTGTTTAAAATGGTATTAACTGAAACAAAATCTGCAAAATACCACCTGCTTTGTCCAGTAGACCACAGGTGCATTCATTAGCCAAACTGCTCTAGGTTTCTAAAGCAGTTAATACCTTCACAAAGAGCCAAAAGTGAGACACCATGGTAGCTCATTAATTCTTCTTGTTAGTATATCTGCTTGCCCATACATCCCGTATGGGCAAGCAAATGTACTAACAGGTCTGCAGGAGACCTGCATGGCACCAGTGATTTGCTGATTGCCAGTGCCATGCTTTGCAGGCTCCTGCAAAAAAAAAATGCAAATTTTGTTACCTCCATTTATTTACTGTGCATTTATTATTTTTTCTCAAAATGTAAACTTAACTGTCCACTGAACAGAATTATTTTTAAATTTTTCTACATTGTTGAATGTTCCCCAGGGTAGTGCCCATTTAGTCTAGCTGTGCAAATGGCTAGACTTGATTTTAAAGATTCGGTTTCCATTGATTTCAATGTCAGTTTGGTGAACGTCCTGCAAACCAAATACAGGTTTTTATTTGCTTATCCCTACCTGCCTTCAGCTTGACTTGCATGCCAATTCTCTTCCAATAAAAAGGGATCAGTATGCATAAATGTACAAAACTCCAATGTTAACAATGGAGAAATTGCTATCAATTATCTATATTATAAACTGATTGCTGCCTTTGGTATATTAAATAGTGTTGCTTCGTTGTGTGTTTTTTCTCTGTTATTGGTCTGCAAATAAGGCTTTGTGCTGTTTAAGTAATTTTTCTTATAATAGTATTGTAAAACCTGTCATGCCTGCCTTCAGAACACCTCTAGATTTATAGAGGTGACATGTAAAATTACTTAATACATGTAAGAATGTATTTTTCTTTGTCCAAATTTGAGCTAAACACTCCACTAGCTGCTATACACGGATGAGCTATATTATGGAGTAGCATTTTCCATGCACTTTGAGGTTATTTAAATAACATTACAAAAAAGGCTTCCTGTTGAAGAATAAAAATTTGTTTTTCTGGAAAGCATTTATGACTGTGTTTTTGGTACATTTCTCTGTTACAAATTATAGACTATCAGATGTTGTTAGCTAGAAAATGGAAAAACTACTGCATGAGTTGTTTCCTTTCTTGTCAGCCCTTGATTAATTCAATGCAGTAAATGTTTGTGATTTAAATGTATTTGTTACCATGTCTACTGTTCAGTCCAAAACATGAACTAGAATAATTTAAAGTAGAAGGAAAGGCTAAACATTAAATCTGCTTTAAAATATTGACTCCTCACCACATACATTTTAGCATTGGCAGAACTACAGCATGGTGACATCACAAAATGGAACACAAATGCACTCACAGAGCTGAGAGTGTGGTGTGTTACTCCCGTCATGAGATTGGGCTTCTATTTTTCATACCAGTTCTAGGTGAGCCCTAATGCATTAAATCTCTCCTGTTAATCCTGGGAAGGAGGGAACTGATGCCTGGATTGAAGAACCTCTATCACCAATTAGTTTATAACACTCTTATGACTGTATCATGAATAAAAAGTAGAATAAATTTATCAGTAGCTGAGGTGTGACGTGATCTGTAGAAGTAGTATGATTGTAGATGTAGTGTAATTCATTGGAATTAAAAATAGGTTGTTCCCTTAAACAGTAATCAATCATAGACAGATGTTCCACAATTAGAATTGGAAAAGGACAGAGCAAGCTCTAGACCAGAAGTGACACCTAGATGCCAATAAAATTTCCCCCTCCTCATAGATAAAGAAATGTCACCTCCCTGAAGCCTCAAAGGAAAGATCTAGCCAATTTATCTACAATCCCAACAGATAATGAAGCCTGTACACTCTGGAGACTCCCAAATGTCTAAGGCCATTCATTTATTTCAAAGATCAGAGGAATCTATTTAATTTTCATTAAAACTAAAATATTAGTTGCAGAGAGATGAAAATAATTTTGTTTTATTATTATACTATCTCGAATGGCTTGAGTCTCTTAACCATATTATGCATATTGAGGAATTGGTAGCTGAATGATACTTATAAAAAGTTTAAAAGGGTATGGCTTGGATATTGTTTAAGCACTCGTCCAAACAATATGATTTTTTGGTGGACCTTTGCTGATGTCTATTAGGTTTGAATCTCATACTTGCCGTTTTTTCTTATTTTTTTATTACCTTCGGAAAAATCTTTATTAGTAATGATCCCCATTACGTCCGCACTCTTCCACTCTTCTAGATTATTGTAACAAGAGTTTTCATGTTATTTTTTTTTTCTTAATTTGAATATTTTGTACCAGGATACTCTGTTTATGGATGTAACCAGTCTGTTTTTCTTTGGAGCCAAGGTGGACCATGTTTGTTTTTTTTTTTGTATTTTTTCTTTATTTGTATTATTTGCTGGTTCACATATACAGTTGCAAGAAAAAGTATGTGAACCCCTTGGGATTACGTGGAGTTTTGCATGAATTGGGCATAAAATGTGCTCTGAACGTCATCTAAGTCACAACAATAGAAGAACACAGCCTGCTGAACATAATACTACACAAACATTAGATGTTGCCACGGTTTAATTGCACATAACATGTAAACATTCACAGTGCAGGGAGGAAAAAGTATGTGAGGCCCTAGCTTAATGACTTCTCCCAGAGCTAATTGGAGCCAGGAGTGAGCCAACCTTGACTCCAATCAGTGTGATGATATTGGATGTGTTGCTGACAGCTGTCCTGCCCTTAAAAAACACACACCTGTTTTGGGTTTACTGGTTTCAAGAAGCACTGTCTGATGTGAACCATGCCTCACAGAAAAGAGCTCTCAGAAGACCTACGATCAAGAATTGTTGACTTGCATGAAGCTGGAAAGGGTTACAAAAGTATCTCCAAAAGCCTTGATGTTCATGTGTCCACGGTAAGACAGACTGTCTACAAATGGAGAAAGTTTAGCACTGTTGCCACTCTCCCTAGGCGTGGTCATCCTGTAAAAATGACTGCAAGAGCACAGCGCAGAATGCTGCATGAGGTAAAGAAGAATCCCAGAGTGTCAGCTAAAGACCTACAGAAATCTCTGGCACATGCTAACATTTTTGTTGACACATCTACAATAAGGAAAACATTAAACAAGAATGGAGTACATGGGAGGACACCACGGAGGAAGCCATTGCTGTCCAGAAAGAATATTGCAGCATGTTTGAAGTTTGCAAAAGAGCACCTGGATGTTCCACAGCACTACTGGCAAAATATACTGTGGACAGATGAAACCAAAATTGAGTTGTTTGGGAAGAACACACAACACTATGTGTGGAGAAAAAAAGGCACAGCACACCAACATCAAAACCTCCTCCCCACTGTAAAACATGGTGTAGGGAGCATCATGGTTTGGGGCTGCTTTGCTGCCTCAGGGCCTGGACAGATTGTTGTCATTGATGGGAAAATGAATTCCAGAGTTTATCAAGACATTTTGCAGGAAAACTTACGACCATCTGTCCGCCAACTGAAGCTCCGCAGAGGATGGGTGATGCAACAGGACAATGACCCAAAGCATACAAGTAATTCAACAAAACAATGGCTTCAACAGCACAGAATACGCCTTCTGGAGTGGCCCAGTCAGAGTCCTGACCTCAACCCGATTGAAATGCTGTGGCATGACTTTAAGAGAGCGATTCACACCAGACATCCCAAGAATATTGCTACACTGAAACAGTTTTGTGAAGAGGAGTGGTCCAAAATTACTCCAGATCGTTGTGCAGGTCTGATCTGCAACTACAGGAAACGTTTGGTTGAGGTTATTGCTGCCAAAGGAGGGTCAACGAGTTATTAAGTCCAAAGGTTCACATACTTTTTCCTCCCTGCACTGTGAATGTTTACATGTTATGTGCAATTAAACCATGGCAACATCTAATGTTTGTGTAGTATTATGTTCAGCAGACTGTGTTCTTCTATTGTTGTGACTTAGATGACGTTCAGAGCACATTTTATGCCCAATTCATGCAAAACTCCACGTAATCCCAAGGGGTTCACATACTTTTTCTTGCAACTGTATGTGGATTGGATGCGGTTTGAACCACATCCAATCTGCATGACATGTGAAATAACATTTCTTCCTATGGTGCCTGTTCACATATGAGAATGGAAAAAAATGTGCGTGGGCTCCATTGGATGTCAAAAAACATAGCAGCTAGCACAACACCATAATACATAGCACAATAAACATCACAAAACAATATTGCAGTGCAAACATATATTAAAAATGTATGTGCAATACAATAGTGCAATGAAAATATATTAAACTCTTATGTGTCACCACAAACTGAAAAAAATAAAACAACGAAATCCAAATGTGAAGCCAAAAACTGTGAATTCAGTGGTTCTTCAATTATGAGGGAAATGACAAATGTGGATACCAAACACTACCAAACTTCTCAAAGATGAACCACACAGCACCTCGGTGCTCAACAAAGGGAGGCTTACCCGAATCATATGACCCCCAATTAAGAGTGGTCAACCAGCACTTGCTTATCAATCCAAGTTATCCAACTTTCCATAAAACTATATGCCAAATGATGGTACTGCTGCATTATATCAGATAGCTGTGCATATATATTCAGTTGAATATAGTATAATGAAAAAGAAAAAGACAAGCTCTCCTTAGTACAATCCAGAGTAAAACGATTTAATGTAATAAATGCACTTACAGATGGCGCCAACAAGGTCCATGAGGAGAGAGCCGCTGAGCTCCTGAGAACCGCCAGCAGAAAATTATGCCTAGGAGTGGTTCGATAGCTTGAAGCACCAGTTAACAGGCCTGTTTGTGGGGCGTACTGCACCTGTGTCCCGGCCGTTTGAGATCGTGGCGTGAGTGGGGGATCATCCTCGGCCAGATGGGAGGCGGATTCCACCGGTGTGTGGAGAGGTTAACATTGGGAGGTCACGTGGCCACAGCAGAGGAGTGCTGGGAGGCCACCGGCCAGAGAGGAGAGGAGTCGCTGTGCCCAGATTTATGAGAAGGACACCCTGGATACCACAAAGGGTGATCCCCCTGGAATCACCTGAGGTAAAGGAGTAAGAATCAGAGAGATGCTTGATATGCAAAAAACAGTAAAGAACCAGCAAAGTGGATGAAGACAGAATGGAGGTGGTGTAAGAAGGGCTGCTAGTAGTGGTGAGTCCAAAATCTAATTTGACTAATAATTACAAAGGAACTTTAGGGGGGATCACCTAGTGGGTCCTGAGGGGACAGAAGAATCATGTAAGAAAAGGAAAAGGGGTACAAAAAGCACCAAAGGAGAAAACTGAGGAGAGCCAAGTGATAAATTGGAGAGCCAAGTGATATTACTCCTATAGGAAAAATAAAAGGAATAAGAATATTTATGGCGAAATATAACCCCACTCTAATCTACCTTGTGGAAGTATTTTTTCTTGCCCCTTGACTTAAAAAGATAGTGATACTACATGAACACAATGAAGATTATATCTGCAAAAGGGGAAGGATCCAAAACATCTCAAATGAGTATGAGTACTATTAAAAAATACATGCCCTCCAAAGAGAAAAGTCCAGAGGGTCAAACCCCAGAGAGACAACACGGAGCAAGTGGAAGATGGGAGATGAAAATTTATATTGGTGATCATTCTAGATTGTCTCTGGGAATATCCAATCTGAGTCAAAGAAGAAACTGTTGATATGGGAAAAGAACTAGACATAGAGAACACTGAAGAACAATAAAAAAAGCTCACAATCACCTACCAAAACTGAAATAGCAGAAATGTTTCTGAGATTAGAACAATCCATAAAAAAATGAAATGGCGATAATACATAAGGATTTGGGGCAAAGCTTATCTCAAGTAGAAGAAATGGAGGAAAAATTGAATAAACATGCCCAAGTAATAACCAACTTGGAAAAACAAATGGAGGACATGCGAAAAGACCAAAGGAGGTTGTTCTACAAAATGGAAGAACATGAAAATAGAGACAGGAGGAACAATCTGAGGATAAAAGGTTTACCCAAGATTTTGCAGGGAGAAGATCTGATGGAGACTATGAGGAAAGTGTTCAACACAATTATGATTATATCAGCAACAGACCAGTTGGAAATTAATAGAATACACAGAATTGGAAGACCTCAAGGAAAAGCCCAGAGATGTGATTGTACAATTTCATTATTACAGAGATAAAGCAGATCTATGAAATCAGATAAGACGGATACCAGTAACAAAATGTGAAGAAATAAATCTACACATTTTGCCGATATAACACCGGAAACATTAAATAGAAGAACTTTGAATTACTGGAAAAGATGAAAAAACAAAATGTTCTATCCTTCCCTTTTGTTGTTTTTTTTTTTTTCTTCTCCCACCTAGGCATGTTGAGAATTGTAGAGTAGCGGGAAATGGGAGGTCACTCATACTGCTAGACTTGCGACCCAGAGAGTGGGGTCATGGGTTTGGTTGGCCGTATGTGGTCAGAGTTTTGCCCCAGGATGGAATCGACAGTGGGATTAGGACTACAAATTATTCAAGGCAAATAAGGGCCAAGGGGTTGCTAGGGGTGGGTGGGAGGTTGGGGATGTGGGTGGGAAAGGGAGGGAGGAAGGGTATGGGTGGGATGAGGGGAAGGTTGGAGAATAAGAAATATCAAGGAGGCATTTCGGTGCTCCTATTGATAGATAACTGTACTTCCCTCAGGTTGAAAGAGGGATAAAAAAAGAAAATATAGGATATGGAGGAGGTGAACTTTATTACCTATAATGTAAAAGGAATGCACTCCCCGGTGAAGAGACATAGGATCCTTAGAGAACTTCAAAGACTATCTATTGATGTAGTGTTTTTACAAGAGACTCATTTATCTCAGGAAACAAATGTTAAGTTATACTCTAAATATTATCCTACCTGATATTATGCAGATTCACCATCTAAATGTGCTACAGGGGTAGCAATTGAGACAGCTAAGAATGTAAGATTTAATATAGAAGACAGGATAGTGGATCCTGAAGGTCAAATTTTGTTTTTGAGGGGGAGATTACAAGAAATAGAATGTTCATTAGCAAATATCTATTGCCCTAATAAAAATACAATGGCCTATCTGAAGAATATACTAAGGAGCCTGTTGGATTTTAAGAAGGGCAAACTAATTATTTCAGGAGACATTCAATTTGGCACGGACCTCCAGATGGATACGTCATCACAGGTGCAGTGAGGAGGAGATAAATGTATGAAATCTATCAACAGGGTGTTATATAAATGTCAACTTGTGGACTCTTGGAGAATTAAAAACCCTAGAGAAAGAGACTATAAGTTTTTTCCCCTGCATGTGCGATGTATTCCAGATTGGATTATACAATGATGTAACATAAACTCTTGGATTCCCTGAATAAAGTGGACATAGATGTTATATCAATATCGGACCATGCCACTGTCATAATGAAGTTACATTGGGGAAGAGAACAGAATAAGATAAATATATGGAAACTAAACAAGACACTCCTTCAGGATCATGAGACGGAACTGAGAATTCTGTATTGTTATCATAAATATTTGATTGGATATACAACACACACAAAAGTTGGGTTAAAATAGAAAACACATTAAGTGAGACACAATTAGATTATTAGATTATTTGGCTTCCATATCAGCACTGTATGTTGGCTGAAAATACAAGCACTTTCACATGAAATGTAATTAAGATATGGGATATAAATTACAAAAAAATGGGAGGGGAATATAATTCACTGTTAATACCACTGGTGGGAACAAATGTTTTTCCCACCAGGGAAAGAGGATATTTTTGGTATAAAATAAAATCAAAAATGGTGTCGCACTCCACAACCTATTGCAAAGTTGTGAATAAATTAATATTAAATAAATAACAGTCCAGCATCAAAAAAATGCATATGAATATCTCTGAAATTATATTACTGCTGCAAACATGTCCATATTAAGTTTGTGACCTTGATATGTGATATGAAACAATAACCTTGTAGTTCACCAATCATAAAAAATATTATGCAACTTCACCGGTTGTGCTCTCACCTGGTGTATATGACAAGACCGTTAAGTGAGGTCATAAAAGGCTTGTGTCCCTTTAATAGGACTTAGTGGTAAATGGATGGGATTATCCCTCTTTTCCTGGGATGGATGGAGTGTTCCCTCTTTCAAGCAGGGGGTCTCCTTGCTTCCTTAAGGATTTCCCTGGAGCCGGATACATGGACGGGAATATCTCTCTTCCCACTAGGGGGTCTCCTTGCTTCCTTAAGGATTTTTCTCCATAGGTGTAATGGCCATGGAATGTAATAAAACATAATTTATTAAATATAGTAGTGCACTCACTACTATAGTTAAAACAGCATTAAATTTTGAATCCACAGTAAAGTTTTCCATTATTGATGAATACTTTCTGTATGTTGCTTTAAGCGTTGTGACATCAGAACCCCTCCCCTATGCGTTACGCCTCCGGGTCAAGTGGCTTCACGTGACCCCATGATGAAGCCCCAGTTCAAATGTTTATATCACTTAAAGATCTTTTTGGAATGGGTATTGGTTAACATCTGTGGCTATCAAAGGGTTAACTGTGTGTTAGGGAATGATTTTACTATGTACTGTGTGTTGTTTTACTAGGGGATGTGCTGGTTTTTATCTCCCTGCTTTACAAGAAGATTAAAGCCAGCACATCCCTGCGCTGATGGGAGAGATATCTGTGTTATTTATATTCACAGAGCTCTCTCCTGTCAGTTGCTCTATTGATCAATTGACATGTGCAGGAGCCAATGACAGCACGAGTAGGCCGCCTACCTGGAAATACAGAATCACACATATATATATATATATATATGATTCTGCACAGAGTGGCCACCATGTAGCAGTAAAACTGTCGTAGGGAGGCCGGCAAGCACTTAACCCCTTCCTACCCAGTGTTTTTAGTAGAGTGACAGTGCTTTGTATTAGCACTGATCTGTATTAGTATCACTGGAGATGTCAATGGCAGTTAGTCAGTTCCCACCAGTTAGTGTCAGAATGCTCGCAGTACTATCACAGTCGCTAAAATTCGCTTATCACCATTACTTTCAGCTGCCCATCAGTTCTGGAACACAGCCAAAGTTTGAAAATTACCTCACTTGTCCAAAAAGGACACAAAGCTGTTTTAGCCTTACTGTTTGGTAGGGCTAAAAATAAAGTGAGCGCATAAGAAAGAAAGTTATATCTGTTATTTGGCTACAATCACGGAGTGGACTTTCTGGATTTGACATTATTTTTTTTTTTTTTTTAAATTTTGAACACCATAAATTTATTAATATATTTAATTATTTTAATTTTTATCACTTTAAATGATAGATTTTTTACCATTTATATTATTCTTTGAAACATTATTCATTTATATATATTTTTATTAATATCACTATTAGAGCTCCTATTGCACTTTGAATATATCAAGGTTCAACCAAGGTATCAACAGGGAGGAAAACAAGGGACATTGGAGATAGAATTTTCTCAGACATAAGATTACAATAATAGGCATCAATGACAATAGAGTCTTTACAAAAAAGGGGAGAGGAGGGGAATGATGGTTTGACAATATGACAGTTTTAGGGAACATAAGATGGGTGAAGCTAATAGCTTAGGTTCATACAAAATTTTAACAAGTAAATAGGCACGCTCCCCAATGTTTCATAGGGCGATCATAACATAATAGTGTAGAGTTATAAAGGATAGTCGGGGAAAAAAAAGGGGGGGGGATGGGTCAGGAAGGTCAGAGGGAGAGTGGAGAGGGGTGAGAAGGGGTAAGTGACTCCACGGTTAGCAGCAGCAAATGTAGGACTATGTGAGATTGGTTGGAAATGGTACCAGAGTAGTATGGAGTATTTATGATGGGTTAAGAAGTGAGTCATCAAAGTTTGGCGGGAGGAAGTGCTCTACCCAGAGGTTCCATGCATTCCTGAATTTAGGGATAGTATCTAGAATTGTGGCTTCCACTTTAGCGTGAATCATAGCCTGAGTAACTTTATTTTTAACTACTGCAATGCTTAGGGAGGGAGATTTCCAAGACTTAGCTATGACCTGCTTGTAGGATAAGTTTGAATTGTGAGTTGGTTACACCTGTGGGGCGTAGATTGAGAAGCACAGTGACCGGGTTCGGCTGGAGTGTTTTTGTGCTAAGTTTAGACAGTATACCAAAGATGTCTGCCCAGAAGGCTTGGGCGATTGGGCAATCCCACCATATATGGAAATGCGTACCTAGGTCTACACAGCCTCTAAAGCAAGTGGGGGAAAAATTAGGGGTATACTTTGCAATTCTCGCTAGGACCAGGTACCAATGGGTTAGGACTTTCAAGTTGGTTTCTAGAGCTACAATATTATCAATGATGACTTAGTATTGGACCAGATATGGTCCCAGTCAGAAGATTCTAGTTGCCGGTCAAGCTCCGCTTCCCATTTGCGCATGTTTGAGGGAGGTGACATGGAGGTTGAGGTTGTGAGAAGGGAGTAAAGATATGAGATAAGGCCTTGTCTATGGGGGTCTTTGTGACAAGCCCATTCAAAGGAAGACATGGTGTTCGCTTGGTTGGTTGCTGTGGTTTATGGAGCATAGAAATGTTTCAATTGTAGGTATCGGAATATGTCGGAGGCTGGGAGTTCGTAGGTTTCACGCAGTGAGGTAAGGCATGAAGTGATGGGCCCAGAGAAGGTTGGCTGAGGTCCATTGTTTGAATACGTGTGGTGAAGACCATGCTGGGGGAAAGGCTGGGTTTCGGAGATTTGAGAGCAGGGGATTATGTGGAGATTGTAGGAGATAGCAGGATTTCATTTTATCCCAAAGCAACAAAAAGTGAGATGTGATAGGGTTTGTTATCGAGTGGCGGTCTATAGGTCTTAACCATAGAAGGTAATCAGTAGACAAGGGGTCGCATTCTATGGATTCGAGGATAACCCATTGTGGGATTTCGTGGGTCGCATGATATTTCGGCAATTGCGCTAAGTGTGCCGCCTGGTAATACATGTTAATATCTGGAAGACCTAGTCCTCCATTAAGTTTGGGGCGATATAGGGTTGAGCGGGGTACACGGCGGCGGACCGTGCCCCAGACGTAGGAGAAAATGCAGCGCTGTAAGGTGCGAAGGTAATGGGCGGGTACCGAGATTGGGAGAACTCTGAAAAGATATAACATTTTGGGGAGGATTGACAGCTTCACGACTGCTATTCTGCCTACCCATGCAAGCGGTAGAGAGGACCATTTGGTCATAAGAGCAGTTAGATGGGCTAACATAGGGGAGTAGTTGGCGGCATATAGATCCGAGATATTGGGGGTCAGTTTTATACCCAGGAAGGGAATAGAACATTGTGACCAGGAGAACGGAAGTATCAATTTCAAATGGGCCAGATCTTTAGAGAGAAGGGAGATATTGAGTGCTATTGATTTCTGGGGATTAATTTGAAGGCCAGAGAGTGAGCAAAACCTATCGAGGAGCTGGAGGGGAGAAGGAGAAGAAGTCAAAGGGGAGGTGAGAATAAGTAAAATGTCGTCCGCAAATAGGCATAATTTGTGAAGGGAGCCTCCTATCTCGAGTCCATGAATATCCGGGTTAGCCCTAATCAGAAGGGCCAACGGTTCTATGGCCAAGTCGAAGAGTAGAGGAGACAGGGGGCAGCCCTGTCTAGTGCCACAGGAAATTGGGAATTGAGCAGACCAATGTCCAAGATACCTGAATGTGGCCGAGGGTTTGCGGTAGAGAGAGAAGATCCAGGTTAAAAAGTGAGGGCCAAAGCCCCATCGACGCAGAATGTAGTGCAGGTATGGCCACGAGACTGTGTCAAATGCCTTCTGGACATCTAAGGGCAGGAAACAGGTGGGAATATTGCGAGATTTAGCTATGTGTGCTAGGAGAGTTGCACGTCGGACGTTGTCTCCGGCTAGTCGGGTTGGAATGAAGCCCACTTGGTCATTATGAATTAGGGATCCTATACATGAATTGAGGCGCATGGATAAAATTTTAGCTAGTAATTTGATGTCTATATTGAGGAGGGAGATTGGCCTATAATTGAACCATTGTGTGTCATCCGAGTTCGGTTTTGGGATCATTGAGATGTTGGCTTGCACTGTTTCTGGGTTAAAGGTTTGGCCCGATAGTATGGCATTGAAGGCATTAGTGAGAACAGGCGTAAGGAGGTGGGCAAATTTTTTGTAGTATGTGGCGGAAAAGCCATCGGGTCCTGGGCGTTTACGGGGCTTTAAGAGCTTGATAGCATTTAGGGTTTCAGCTGGGGTGATGGGATGCTCTAGTGCTGTCAGTTGGTGTTCCGAGAGTTTTGGGAAGGTGAGGGGGCCAAGAGGGTGTCAGCCTGGGAAGGGTCAAAGGTTGTGGAGGAAGAATAAAGTCGTGAGAGATGTTTGTGGAAGACTTGTAGGATGTGTTCCGGATTACTAGTGGGGTTGCCAGAGGATGTGAATAATCAAATGGGTTTGGTAATCTGATCAAGCCTACGGAGCAAAAGAGCTAAGAAGGTACCAGATTTATTGGCTTTTGTATAATATTTGTGCTGGGATCTGCGAAGTGAGAGCTCTGCCTGGTCCGTGAGGAGAAGATCAAGGGCCAATCGGGACCGTTCCAGGGCTTCTCGGTTGGCCGGGGAAGGGGTCCTCTGGAAGGCTTGATGAGATTGGTCATAGGTTTGTTCAAGGAGAAGGCGTTGTTGTCTTTTCTCTTTATTTAGAAAGGATGCTTTGCTAATGCAGAACCCGCAAAGTACAGGTTTGTGTACTTCCCAAAGTAGGAGAGGGGAGAGTTCGGTTTAGAGATAGGTAGTTTTTGAGTGCATTTTCGATATCCAAGCAATGTGTTGGGATTGTTAAGAGGTTGTCATTGATGATCCAGGAGGAATCGGGGGGGTGGGGCCAAAGAGGCAATGGAAGTAAGTACAGTGCAGTGATCTGACCAGGGAATTGGGACGATTTCGGAGGCCAATAATCGGGGGGAGGAACTAGCAGTCATGAAAATGTGATCTATTCTGGAGACTGTCTTATAAGGGTGGGAATAGAAGGTATATTGGCGATTTGTCGGGTTAAGTTCTCTCCAGGTATCTATCATGGAGTAATATTGTAGTATGGCTTGGAAGGCTTGTTTGGGGGGGGGGGCTTGAGGGGACTTGTCTAGGAAGGGGTATAAGGTACAATTTGAATCCCCGCAAACTAATAGTGTACCACGTTTATGGTGGTCAATGACCAATAATAGGTGGGAGAGAAACGGTAAGGGACCTTGTTTCAGGGCATAGTATGTTGCGATGGTGACTTCAACGTCCAGAAGTTGCCCGGTTAGCAGGAGATAACGACCTTCAGGATCTTTAATCTCAGTATGCAGTGTGAAGGGCGTCGTACGGTGGAAGGCAGTGAGTACCCCCCTGCGTTTGGTAGCGGTGGAGGCTCTGTAGACCTGAGGGTACCAAAGAATTTGTGAGTGGAGGAAGGAGTGTAGTGTGTCTCTTGAAGGCAGACTATATGAGCTTTATGTGATGCAAAGGACCGGAATGCCTTGTTGCGTTTCTGTGGGATGTTAAGGCCCTGAACATTCAGCGTGAGAATATTTAAGGAACCCATGGGGAGAGCGTGTAGCGAACCATATAGAACCATATAGTAGGGTGTTACGAGCTGGAAGGGAATTTGGTAGTCATGGTAGAAGGTAGTTGGGTGGGACAAAGAGTTAGACAGAGTTCTGGCGTCATGCAAGGGGGACGGGGGAAGGATAGCGTTAGGGGAAGGTATCAGGAGGGGGATAAAGGGGGCCGTACTAGGCCAAGGAGATGGTCCCCGGAGTCACCAGGAAGTCGGGTGGTCTAGGGAGCAGTAGTAGCCCGAGTAGTATCAAAAACGCGATACCAAAGGGGCTAGTGGTGGGCCGCGGGGAAGACAGCTTATAAACAAATATATGGCAATGAGATTCTGGGGAAAAAACAAACATCAAGGTTGGCTCACGGAAGAGTCAGGCGGTCCTTGGCTCGGGCGGCATCGGCCATCCAGTAGAGATGAGAGGATGTAGTCTCCCGTGCCGCCAGAACTGAGGTCCCTGTACATAAATTCAAGCATAACCGTTTAAAAGTTAGTCCAACAAGTAGCATATAAGGCACAACAAGCTCTCAACAATATGAGAAAGAGAAAAGTCAAGATGACCTTTAACTTGTGGGACAACAAGAAAGAGTGTTCTCAGCGCATGTTAATACACTGAGAAAAAAGAAAGAAAATGGAAGAAAGTTGGAAAATATCAAATTGATGGTATGGGCCCTGAGGGCTAACATAAGGATACGGATGCTTAACGTCTGCATCTGGGTGAGAGATGAAGAGAACAGACACCATGGGTGTCAACTACTGTGATGGTGGAGTTCCACTTTGTTGTGTGTAAGCGGTAGGGTGGAAGTTGGTTGGTGCGATCCAGTCCATGGAATCCTGTGGAGACGGAGCAGGTGATGAAAAACACCCTTGCTTGTGGGTGTTGAGTTGACTATTGGAGAGGTGTGGAGGGTGAGATTTCTGCGGCGTGCATGACGCTGATTGCCGTCTGGAGCCTTCTGATGGTGTTGTTGGTGGGTGTAGCTCAGGGGTGGGCAAACTTTTTGACTTGAGGGCCGCAATGGGTTCATATATTGGACCCGGGGGCCGGACCAAGAGTAGATGAATGATGTGTATGTGTCATTCATAGTAAGTATAGTAATATTCCCCCATAGTAAGCATAGTAATTAATCCCCCATAGTAATTAATCCCCCATATAGTAATTAATCCCCCATATAGTAATTCATCCCCCATAGTAATTCATCCCCCATATAGTAATTCATCCCCCATAGTAATTCGTCCCCCATATAGTAATTCGTCCCCCATATAGTAATTCGTCCCCCATATAGTAATTCGTCCCCCATAGTAATTCATCCCCCCTATAGTAATTCATCCCCCATAGTAATTCATCCCCCATAGTAATTCATCCCCCATATAGTAATTCATCCCCCACATAGTAATTCATCCCCCATATAGTAAGTCCCCCATATAGTAATTCATTCCCCATATAGTAAGTCCTCCATATAGTAATTCATTCCCCATATAGTAAGTCCCCCATATAGTAATTCATTCCCCATATAGTAAGTCCTCCATATAGTAATTCATTCCCCATATAGTAAGTCCTCCATATAGTAATTCATTCCCCATATAGTAAGTCCTCCATATAGTAATTCATTCCCCATATAGTAAGTCCCCCATATAGTAATTCATTCCCCATATAGTAAGTCCTCCATATAGTAATTCATTCCCCATATAGTAAGTCCCCCATATAGTAATTCATTCCCCATATAGTAAGTCCTCCATATAGTAATTCATTCCCCATATAGTAAGTCCCCCATATAGTAATTCATCCCCCATATAGTAAGTCCCCCCCCTGTGTCAATTCACTTACCTTTGGTCCGCGCGTTCCTCTCGTATTCCCGCGCCGTTCTGGTCTTCAGGGAGGACTGTGAGAGGAGTTCGTCACGCTGCCCCGCCTACATCCTGACAGCTGCAGAGTCCTGACGTCCGAGAGGAGGGAGGGGGGCGGCCATCCGAGAGGGGGGGCGGCCATCCGAGAGGAGAGGAGGGGAGGGGAGAGGAGGAGAGGAGGGAGGGGAGAGGAGGAGAGGAGGGAGGGGAGCGGGCGTCCGGCACACAGGAGAGCCGCATCTAAATTTGTAAAGAGCCGCGGCTTGCCGACCACTGGCCTTGCGGGAGCCTAGCTCCGCGGGCCGGATTAAAAGGTCCGCCGGGCCGTATACGGCCCGCGGGCCGTAGTTTGCCCATTGCTGGTGTAGCTGGAGGTTCCGCAGGGTGTCCAGTAATTCATCAGGGGTCTTGCAGATGTGGCCTCGGGCCTGGTAACCGAAACGCACTGCGAAGGGGAAGCTCCATTTATATGGTATGCCATGCTGTTGGAGGGCCTGTAGATAAGGTTTCATGGCCCTGTGTTTGGCGATGGTAGTGGGGCAGAAGTCTTGGAACAGCTGGTAGGTGTGGCCTTGGAACGTGAGGGAATCTGCATTGCGGGCTGCTTGTAGGAGTTGCTCTTTAGTGCAAAAAAAGTGGGGTTTGGCTATGATATCGCGTGGTGGGCAATCGGTGCGTTGTGGAGCTAGTGCCCTATGAACCCTGTCCATTTCCAGGCATTCTATTGGGAAAGCGTGGGCGAGTTCTTGAAATAATGCTGTGACGGTAGATTGGACGTCAATGACCAACTCGGGAAGGCTGCGGATTCTCACATTTGAGCGCCTAGCACGATTCTCAAAGTCCTCTAGACTCGTTTGCAGTGTCGCGTTTTCTTCACGCAGAAGGTCGAGGTCATCTGCATGTGTCTGAAATGAGGCGTCAAGGTCATCCACTCTCTGTTCCAGGTCAGCAGTGCGTTGCCTTAGTTCGCGGATTTCTCTGGACAGCTTGTCTGCAATGTGGTCAGAGGTCTGTTTCAGGGCTTTGTGTAGCATATTTTCAAAGTGCATGAGAAGGTCAGGAGAAGTAAGATCAGGAGTAGAAGCGTGTATGGGGAAATCTCTGGGTCAATATCTGACTCACCCTCTGATGTGTAGGGATGGCTTCGCTGCTCTGTCTGCAGGGCTGCATATGTCTGTGCAGCTTTCTTGTTGCCAGGAGAGGGTGTGGTGGCCATCTTGGATGAGGCTCGTGCCAGGGCCTCCTTGATGGGCTTGATGGGCGGCGGAGCTTGGTGCCAGGACGCTACCCTGACCATGCTGACGTGTGGCAGGGGGTTGCTACGGCATCCGGAGCCGTTTATATGACGTCGGGGGCCAGGATCTGAGGTCGGGCGGCTGTCTTCCCTGCGGTGTGTCGAAGCCTCAAGGAGACATGCCCGTCCCGCCGGCCTCGCATGCACACCTCAAAAATTTGCGTTTTAATATAAATACTATTTACATTTAATTATAACGGAGTGCGACACTAACTTAATACATCATTTTCAGTAGATAATTCACACATTTATATGGGTATGTGTCACAGTGTCCGCGAACCACAATAAGAATAAACACAGTTTCACAATTGTTTTTTAATACACCATAGTAGCTCACGAGCACTGACACTTTATACTTAGAAATATAAAGTAGCCCTACATTGTTCAGTAGTTGTTTATAAGAGATATTTATGGTATGTTTCACTTTACATTTATTTGCACATACATTATATTGCCAAAAGTATTGGGACACCCCTCCAAATCCATTTGATTAAGGTGTTCCAATCACCTCCGTGGTGTATAAAATCAAGCACCTAGGCATGCAGACTATTTCTACAAACATTTGTGAAAGAATGTGTCGCTCTCAGGAGCTCAGTGACTTCAAGCATGGCACCGTGATAGGTTGACACCCGTACAATAAGTCCATCCATGAAATTTCCTTGTTACTAAATATTCCACGGTCAACTGTTAGTTGTATTATAGCAAAGTGGAAGCAACCGGGAACAACAGCAGCTCAGCCATGAAGTGGTAGGCCATGTAAAATGACAGAGCGGGTCAGCGCATGCTGAAGCACACAGTGCTCAGAAGTTGCCAACTATCTACAGTCAATAGCTAAAGACCTTCAAAATTCATGTGACCTTCAGATTAGCACAACAACAGTGCATATAAAGCTTCATGGAATGTTTTTTTATTGCCGAGCTGCTGCATCCAAGCCTTACATCACCATGTTGCAATGCAAAGCGTCAGATGCAGTGGTGTAAAGCATGCCACCACTGGACTCCAGAGCAGTGGAGATGTGTTTTCTGGAGTGACAAATCATGCTTTTCTGTCTGGCAATCCGATGGCAGTGTCTGGGTTTGGCAGTTGCCAAGAGAACTGTACTTGCCTGACTGTTTTGTGTCAAGTGTAAAGTTTGCTGGAGGGGGATTATGGTGTGGGATTGTTTTTCAGGGGTTGGGCTTGGTGTTTTAGTTCCAGTGAAGGGAACTCTTAAGGCATCAGCACACCAAGACATTTTGCACAATTTCATGCTCCAACTGTGGGAACAGTTTGGGGATGGCCCCTTCCTGTTCCAATATGACTGCTCACCAGTGCACAAAGCAAGATCCATAAAGACATGGATGAGTGAGTTTGGGGTGGAGTAACTTGACTGGCCTGCATAGAGTCCTGACCTCGACCCAATAGAACACCTTTGGGATGAATTAAAGGGGAGACTCCGAGCTAGGCCTTCTCATCCGACATCAGTGCCTGACCTCACAAATGCGCTTCTGGAAGAATGGTCAAACATTCCCATAGACACACTCCTAAACCTTATGGACACCCTTCCCAGAACAGTTGAAGCTTTTATAGCTGCAATCGGTGGGCCAACTCAATATTAAACCCTACGGACTAAGACTGGGATGCCATTAAAGTTCATGTGCATGTAAAGGCAGACGTCTCAAAACTTTAGGCAATACAGTGCAAGTCCTTAAAAAAGGGTGATTTTTTTTCCCCTTGAAACATGTTGACGGTATGTGATGCTCTTAACCAATCAACATTTAAAGTGATACAATCATTTTTACTTGGTACTCTCTAGTGCACATTCAAAAGTATTTCGTCTGAGTAATCCCTTTATCATGATCAGAGAAATAACAGCTTAGGAACAGAACATCAGAACATAGTCCACATACACTATAGTTCCACTTCATTTTTTTTTTTCCTTGAAGGAAAATGTGCTCCACTGTTTATCCATTAGAATCAGTTCTCACTTTTAGCAGTCCACCACTATTATACTGCATATACACATCACAAAGTTGAACCAGTGTAATTGCTGGACCAGTGAATCAGTGTTACTTGTCTAGCTTTTCAGAGTTCCATAGATTGGCTGGTCAGAATTGCAAATCCTTGTGTAGGTAACCACATACATTTTTTATTTAATTTTAGCTGTTTTCCCAGAGTTTCACTTGGTGTGATTACGGTGACATTAACAATTAATTGGACCACAAACACAACATATGAATTTACATGTGTTCAAGCACTACACTAGTGTGAATGAGGGCTTATGGTGTGTACTTATACCAGGGGCGGACTGACAACTCATGGGGCCCCCGGGCAATAGGGGATCATGGGGCCCTTGTGTCCTTGCCCAAACTCAAAAAAGCCTATGAAAAAGGTACCAGGGGTATCTCATGGGGCCCCCTACTGACCCCGGGCCCTCGGGAAGTGCCCAAGTTTCCAAATGATCGGTCCGCCCCTGACTTATACAAACCATATATCACACATATATTAACACTTTACAAGAAAAACATTGATATTGAGAATATTTCTCTTACTAAGATAAAGTACCATTCAATGGCTTACAAAACAGTATTACCCAAGCACAGAAGAACTACTTTAAATGCTTTACTCTTCTTCAATTCAAATAGTGCATAATTAAAGAGAACGTACTGAAGATGATTAAGATGCTATTTGCAGGAAACAAAAATCAGCATTGCATTCCCAAATTCACAGCATAGTGCACTTTCTTTTAAAATGACCTCTGCTGTAGTAGAAAAAGAGTCTCTTGTGAGGAAAAAAGTACAATTTTGAGGCCTGCAAGAGAATACAATACAAAAAAAGAAAAATTACTTTTTATGTCCAATTTGTTTTCAATTTAAACAGTATGTGGGTAGAGAGTAAAGAGATTCGCTCAAGTGGACAAGGAAAATAAAAATAAAATACTGACCGTAGGAGACAAATACCTGTGCTTTACTCCCAAACTTAAATTTACTGCACAGGATCTTTGCTGTTGTGTAAAAATGAGTCTCTTACCTGGCAAAAGTACAACTGTATTAATAATTTTGTTCTTGGCACTGGAAGTCTAAAACTCACAACAAATATTACAATTTCACTGTACCACTGAATTAAGATATACTAACAGCTTAGTAGTGCAGAGGCCTGGATACAAATTGTTTGAATATTTAAGTAGCCATGTATTTTGCATTAGTTTTGGTAAGTCTAAAGGAAGTTCTAAAAGATTGCACAGTCAGGTTGTTACATGTGTGAGCTTAGAAACTATGAGGATTTAAGACTGCTTTCACACTGATCAATTTTTCTTTAATTCTTGTGTTAAAAAAAGCGGAAGAAAAACGCTTGACCAATAAATCCTATGGAACTCTTCACACTGGTCAGTTGCATCTTTTAAAGTCCTGATTGCTGCATTTTTGGTCCAGTAAAAAAAGCACCAAAACACACACCCCCCATTAAAATTAATGGAAACTGCATCGAAAACACAGCAAAAATGCATAAAAAATCCACCCGCAGTTGTGTTTTTGGTGCCTTTTTGTAGTCACATGTTTTTTCACAGGTGCAAAATGCACCGGAAGCGCAGCGTATACATTTTTACTGCATTTTTTGAAAGGGAACAGTGTGATAGTAGCCTAATAAAAGAACATATATCCTATACCAACAGTTCCCAACCGCAGGTATGCATATTTTACTTTTAAATGTATTTCCACCTTCAGTGGCCCTCGAGCCGGAGCTGTACGAGAGGCCTTGCTCTGCCATCAGGCTCACAAGTAAGGTACGTGACAGGTGTCTTGATTGTCCAGAACAATTGGGCAAAGCTAGCGGTGACATCAGTGGTGATGTCATTGCTATCCATGCCTATTTGTTCACATCTGATCGCCAAATGTCACACCTGTCATATTTTAGATTATATATATTAAAGGACTTGTCAAAAACTATTGTTTTGTTTTTTGTTCGATTAAAGGAATTTTTCAAAAGACTGGTCTCTTTATTTTTTACTGAATTTAACACTTTAGTGAATGGGTAGGGGTACAACTACCCTTTACGCATTCCCAAGGGGGGGCAACATCAGGGTGCTCCCTTATTTAAAGGGGTACCCTGATGCTAATTCCCATATGGAATTGTACTGTAATTTTGAAGTTGCTTTTCTACTCACCCAAGCATTTTCTTCAGTTACAATTGTAAAAAGTTCAGCCCTAATAATAAAAACTGGATAAATAGCTGAATATTACCCAAATAAATAGCGTACTTAATTATCACAAATAATACTTAGTAAATAATTAGTAAATGATCACCATATTAATAATGTCCAGATATATAATGACCAGATATATGAATAAAACAGTCCCAATAAAGTGCAAGAAATGCAGATGTGAACTAATCTTGTTATCTCAGTAGTATCAAACAGATATTCCGGTGACATGTGGGGTATGGTAAAATGCACACTCGCCGGATGCGCATTTTAAATGCGCAGTGTATGAATATACTGTAGTCTGCCCAAGGTCCCTTTATGGATGGGATGGAATACAGCCAGGTCTGGAATCTCTCCTCTGGAGCCTGGGGTGGTTAGAAGTAAGCTAGAGGTCCCCTTTAGGTGGGATGGGGTGCAGCCTGGTGTGGCTATCCCTCTATGGACACTGGGGTATGCACCTGGGATCCTGGAGATTAAAGGCTCGGTACAAAGCAAAAAAGAAGGATGCCCATAGTGTAGTACTTGGTAAATGCAAGATTTATTGTGCAGTGGTGAAGGTAATAAAATATCAGAACATCTGTGGGGTAGAAGAAAATACAGATGCAGCATAAAGCTGCCTAGTGCACTGACCAGCTGGAAAGTCAAGATGGCCGCCAGACCTCCGTGATCCGGCGGCTTGACGTCACGGCATGCGGCTCCTCCTTAACATGTTTCGTACCAACGTATGTTGTTAAAAGGTATGTGCCATTTCCACCGGACGTCAGCTGTGTTCCTTTTATGGCCCCGAGTTTGCGCGCGCAATTACCCGGGCGCCATCTTGCTGTAGACATCTGGGAGGTGTGCATGTGCGTGAACGCGAGCACCATTTTCCCAGAGGTTAAATTCTGCTATACAGGACAAACAGCTCGTACACATAGAGGGCAACAGGTATATCATTCCTATTCATATAGGAAGCCAAAATATATAATAATTAAATGAAAAGATGATATATTCTTTAGAAAATTATTAGATTATGGCCAAAATCAATAAGAAATAGTCAAAGCCCAATAAAAACAGCCAAAATTGGAACAAATATACTGTACATAAATAAAAATACGGCTGTTTGCACTGTATCACGCTATTCTGTATATACATAATAATAATCCATATATAATATCAAAATATCAGAAAATAAAACCATACACATAGAATAAAATACAGAATATGCTCATAGTAAGAAAATATATATGCAACTCCCCAACAATGGATGTAGATAACATATATATTAACAGTATACAGTATATTAGATACTGTATATATTAAGATTAAGCTTGATCATAAAAAAGGTCATGAGAATAATCAATTATCCTGCCAAAGCCAATCCAATATAGTAATGTAATGTAAAATACAATGTCATTTATAATATTACAGCTAAAGAATTATAATAACAATGAAATTTGCATTATCTTACATGTAGCACTCACCACCCAGACAGAGGGACTGCTAGGACAATGTCAATGTCTCCTTTGCTAGTACAGAGGCTGCCAGTCACAAGCACAGTTCCATGTACACCAACAGTACAGATTTAGTCTTGAGCAGGGGTGTCAAACTGGCGGCCCTCCAGCTGTTGCGAAACTACAAGTCCCATCAAGGCTCTGCCTTTTGGAGTCATGCTTGTAACTCAGTCAGTCTTGCTATGCCTCATGGGACTTGTAGTTTGGCAACAGCTGGAGGGCCACCAGTTTGACACCCATGGTCTAGAGGATGTCTTTTTAAAATTTATTGCTGGATAACATGAAACAGGAGAGGGGTTCAGGGGTCCAGAGTACTCCGGAACAATCAAAAGAATGATAAACTTCTAGTGCAAATCCTTATAGCTGCAGACACACATGAACGTTCCAGGAGCTGACGACCACCCAGCTTCCACAGGTAGTTCCTCAGTGAAGGAGATCCTTCTCCAGACCAGGACAGTTCCCTCCAGCAACTTTTATTTTAGTAATCTTTTCTAGGCCCTCAGCCCAGCACCTGCTGAGACCCAGACTACAATTCATGTCTCAGTAACTCTCTCAGGGGCAGCAACCCCAGAAGAACTGCAAACCTCCTAGCAGAGGAAGAACATTCTGGAAAGGCCTCCCAAACATGTATCACCTCTCAGCCACCTTCTAGATGCCTGGTGCTGCATACAGTATTCTTAAGACTCCATGCACACTGGGCATTTTAATAACGCTGTTAACATTAGCTGTGTAAAGTCCCGTTAAAAACGTGAGGTTTTCAGCGTTTTGTAGCGTTTTTGCATTAGCGTTTTTCTGCATTTTTTAGTCCAAACAAGTCCAAAAACTCTGGTTTACTACGATTTACCACATTTTGCAGTGTTAGAGTGTTTTTACAGCTACAAAACTCCTCTATAAACCCACTAGTTCTGGGGTTTTTTTCCCAGACAAAAAGCGTCCCTGCTAAAAAAATGTGCATGGACACATAGGATACCATGCTGGGGAGTTTACTGGCTGTAGAAAAAACATCAAAAGCCAAAAACAGCAGCTGTAAAAACATCCAGTGTGCATGAGGACTAAATCTGAAGGAGTGCTTTGTAGGGGTCTGCTATCGCTTTTGCTGGTAGACTGAAAGATTTAAATTTGAGACAGTATGAGCAGTAATACCTAAAAATGAGTGACTACACAGACAAAAAAAGTCATATACAGTTGCAAGAAAAAGTATGTGAACTCAGGCTCACAAGTAAGGTACGTGACAGGTGTCTTGATTGTCCAGAACAATTGGACAAAGCTAGCGGTGACATCAGCGGTGATGTCATTGCTAGCCACACCTACAGTTGCAAGAAAAAGTATGTGAACTCGTTGGGATTACGTGGAGTTTTGCATGAATTGGGCATAAAATGTGCTCTGAACATCGTCTAAGTCACAACAGGACAATGACCCAAAGCATACAAGTAATTCAACAAAACAATGGCTGCAACAGCACAGAATATGCCTTCTGGAGTGGCCCAGTCAGAGTCCTGACCTCAACCCGATTGAAATGCTGTGGCATGACCTTAAGAGAGTGATTCACACCAGACATCCCAAGAATATTGCTACACTGAAACAGTTTTGTGAAGAGGAGTGGTCCAAAATTACTCCAGATCGTTGTGCAGGTCTGATCTGGGGATAAGGATCCAGAGTGATCCTGAAAGCTGTTTGGCCCTTAGGGGTCGGTTTAAGGAGGTGAGGAGGCAATCTAGCCTTAGGAGGTGAAGAGTGGCACGGTTGCGGAATAAGAACACATTTGTTTTGTACTTTTGTTTGCACATTGCATGAATTTATTAATATCAGTTTTTTATGGACATTTCTACTATTTTTTTGGACTTTTTTGAGTAGTATATAAAGTGTGGTCACGTTATTACACTTGGAGCACTGTGAAAATTGTTTTTTCAAATGGTAGTTTATTTTTTATATTTGTTTGATTATGTGGGCACTAAGTGATAGGGAATAATACTGAGTGGCACTTTATAATGAAGATATCTCACTTAATGATTTGTTTTTTCATTAATTTTGTGACACTATTGCATGTGAGCACATTTATTGTATTATTTGAGTTAGTATTGTTTCTTGAGCGCTGCACTATTTATAATTCTAATAATATTTACACTGTTTGGGTAGCAGGCTAAGTGCTGGCAGCTTCCAGTAGGTGTATTTCCCTTTTGCGCAGGAGGATTTCTGTCTGAATTTTAATTGTGCACACACAGTCACCATCTCAAAGGGAACAAAAACATTAGGAAGTGAAAAGATTTAGAGAGTGTATTTATAAAAAAATAATAAATAAATACATTTGCATAACTATTTATCCTGTGAAGCTGCAAGTAATAGAGCAAAATCAAATGTTCTCAGACAAGTCATTATGCCTGCAAATTGGAGCTGACAATCATAAGAAATTATATATATTGTGATGAAGCGCTCAACTTATATAAAGTGTAAAATACCTCCTTCCAAAATTATTATAAAATAACCAAAATGCACAAATACTTAATTTTCTTTAAATCTATACAAGATAACTAGTGCAAAATTCCCACACACAAATTATAAGCCCCCTAGTGGTAAATCGTGATAATCAACTAATAACACTTTAACTGTGCAAAGTGATAAATATATCCAATTATATAAAGAAACAATTCAAAATCAATTCAAAAGAACTTGTGATGCCACACTGTGCAAAATAATAAAAAGTGTTCAATACACAGTGGTTATAACTTCACTCCATGCTGCAATTGTGCTCTTCGTGATACTCTGATGTGACTCCCCTGGATTTAGCCAAAATGCCCCCTCACCTTCCACATTCGACCCTTGCGGGTCACAAAGCTTTAAATATATAGTATCTCTGCCAGGTTTTTCATACTCCACTGACTCCACCGACTCAATTAAGATCCTCCTCCAAGCAATGAATTCCTCTCAGATCACTTCCCTCACAATATGGACTCAAACACAGGGCGTATATGCAAGACAAAGACAAACCTCCATAGTGCAACACTGTTTTAATGCACTTAAAGATAGGAAACAAATAACACTCACATATCCTCCAACAGAGAAAAGCAGTTTCCCATGTGCTATGGGTATACTCAGGTGTACAAAGATGGCGTCCGAACCCGGAACCGGAAGTACGTCACCCCTATGACCGGAAATGCGTCGACGCGTTGCGCCACGATCACGTGGCTTCTTCAGGATGCCGCATTTGATGACAGAACTTCCTTTTAAACCCTTAGGATAATTTCATAAGCCATATGTCGCCACCACTTCCCCTGGTATCCCATTATACCTCCTCTGCTATTCCTAAACTTATTATATTCACTTCCCAATTGTAAAAATACTTTATTAAACAAATCAAATTCATTTTAAAATATATATAAAAACTATATTCAAATAAATTAGTATATATTCCTTACTAAATATATATATATATAGAAATAAATATATGAATGACAAAGGGATTGATAGATATATGTATATAAATAAATAAATCACACATATCTATAGAAAATATCTCAGCTCCCACATAGAGAATATATTAAACCTACCCCAATTAATAAAATTTAAATATATTACAATTATAATAAAACATATTAATTATAAAATTTGAAGAAATATTAATTATAAGTTAATTATCAACTGATTCCACATAATTTAATAAAATATAATAGAACATAATCTAATGAAGAACTCCTGTGTAGCACCCATACCACATGTTTACATAGATAAAATCATAAATATTCTTTAAACCACCAATTTATACATTAAACATTTTTTTAAAATTAACCAAGCAGTATTAAAAATCATTAATGAAACAATTGAGGTCAAATTCAATATTTAGACCTCTAGGTGTCAGCGTTTGCATAAGAAAAATCCATTTCGACTCAGTCTGACTTATTGTTCTCACCTTGTGGCTCCCTCTCCAATGTTTTTTATATCGCTCCACCCCCCAGAATCTCAATCCCGAGGGGTCATTCCCATGATGGCTGGCGAAATGTTTGGAAACACTATGTTTTGGGTTACCCTTTTGTATATTTTTCACATGTTCTCTCAATCTAACCCACAAAGCTCTTTTAGTGCGTCCCACATACTGCAGACCACAGTTACACTCTAGAACGTAGACAACCCCTTCAGTCTTACACGTAATGAAATCTTTGATCTCAAATGACCTCCCATTGCTATTAGATACAAACGCATTCCTTTTTTGATTCTGCCCTTTAGTAGCTTTGCAGACACTGCATTTTTTACAAGGAAAAAAACCTGTAACACTAAAAAGGGTATTTTCTCTATTCACCCTAGGTGGATCCAATACATTCCTCATTATTTTATTCCTCAATGTAGGGGCTCTTCTGTAGATAAACTTGGGCTGTTCTGGCAATATATTACCTAGTAAGGGGTCCATCTTCAAAATTGGCTAGTGTTTCTTAAAAATATTTTGGATCTTTTTATATTGCAAATTGAAATCCAGAATGACCGTTACTTGATCAACCATCTCCTTATCTCCATTCTTAACTTTATTTGCAATAAGTCTCTCTCTATCTATATTAGCCACCTCCAATTTATTTTTCTCAAGATCCGACACCAAATACCCTTTAGATACAAATCTTTTTTCTAAAATCATGGCCTGAGTATCATAATCATCTTTATATGTACAGTTCGTTCTCAACCTGATGAACTGGCCCTTGGGGATGTTAAGTAACCAAGGGGGAAAGTGACAGCTCTCTATCGGAATGTATCCATTCTTATCAACATCCTTAAAATACGTTTTAGTACTAATAGTTTCCCCTTGTACTCGAATATCCAAGTCCAAAAATTGGATGGACTGATTACTACATTTCCATGCAAACTTGATGTTCTTATTGTTATTATTTAATTGTTTTAAGAAATCCATTAATTTTATTTCATCCCCTTTCCAAATGATGAATACATCATCTATAAATCTTTTATACATTGCCAGTTCAACAGGTTTATCTTTATATACTGATTCTTGTTCCCAGTGGGCCATGAACAAATTTGCCACACTCGAGGAGAAGCGAGCTCCCATGGCTACACCCCTAATCTGCCTATAGAAAACCTTATCATACCAAAAATAATTGTGGCTTAGGCTAAAATCGAGACATTGTATAATAAATCTTCTCTGTGTCCAGTTTAGGTTACTTAATTCTCTGAGACCCCACCCCGTGGCTTCTAATGCATCTTCATGATTAATAATCGTATATAACGAGGATACATCAGCACTGGCCAGTATTATATTAGAACTCCCTTTTTCTTCTTCCAAAAGTTGAATTAAATGTTTGGTATCTCTCAAGTATGATACCGTATTCTGGACCAATGGTTGTAAAAAAGTATCTATATATTGGCCTAATCTGGCCAATACCGATTGGATCCCATTGACGATTGGCCTCCCCAGTGGATTAACAGAATCTTTATGCATCTTGGGAATTGTATAGATTACCGGTATACGGCAAAATTCTGGTACCAAATATCTACCCTCTTTATTATTTAATATTTTTTTCTTTTCACCTATTTTAATTAATTGTTCCAATTCCTTTTTGTATATCCTTGTGGGGTCCTTTTGTAATTTCTGATATGTATTCACATCATCCAACTGCGCCTGCAATTCATTACAATAATAATCCTTAGAGAGTACAACGATCCCTCCTCCCTTATCTGCCGGTCTTACTACTATGTCTTTCCTTTTGATTAATTTATTCATGCCTATTTGGAATCCACGATTTAACTTCTTATTCGGAATCTGTAAATTCTCTAAATCTTTATTAACCATTTTTTTAAAAACTTCCACTTGATTATTACTACTAATCTGAGGATTAAAAACAGATTTATTCTTCAATGAGGTATGGGTAAATCTATCATTAAAATTCTTAAAAGCACTATCCTTGGCTCTTGTGAGCCCTAAAAAATATTTCTTCAAATTCAATTTCCTGATATATTTTTGCGTGTCTATATATGTACTGAACTTATCCATATTCTTAGGGGGCGCAAATTTTAAACCTTTGTCAAGGACCATGATCTCTTCTCTTGAAAGGGAGGTCCCACTAATATTAAAGATCCCTTCCCCTAATGGTCTCTTCCTTTTGTTTTTTGCTTCCTCTGCAGCCCCTTCTCTTCCTGGGCTTTTCTGTTTCCCTGGTATTGGACTCTTCTCTCCTTTGCCCCTCTCTAAAAAATCTCTACTAGGATAATAATTTAAAGGTTCAAACCTATTCTGAGTTGAAACAGGACCCTGATTCTCATACCTAGGTGGATACCAATCCCCATTCCTAGGGCTTCTCTCATAGTACGGTTGATAGTTCATCCCTTGTTGTGGATAATAATTCCTCGGTTGTTGATAATCTGATCTAGATTGATTAGATCTATATGGTTGGTAATATGGTCTCCCTCTTTTACCTCTCCCTGATGGTCCATTATAAGATCCTCCTCTCTTCACAGGTCTCCACCCATTATTGGGAGTAGGATAAGATTGTGTATTATATTGCTGGTTCTCATTATAGGAACCACTCTCTGGTTCCTTATATGTCACATGTGGAGTAGAAGCTTTATTCATCACTACAGATTTAACTGGTGTGGAGTTAGTGGATCCTATATCAGGATTAGGGGCTGAGGATTGCCACTTAAACACCAAATTTTTTGAAAAATCATTGACATCCCTGTGATATTTTTTCATTTTCCTAAATTTCACCTCCGTGTCAACTTTTTCAAGGTCTTTACTTAATCTTTTCGTCAAATTAACCATTTGCGGGGTATCTTTGAATGGTTCTATTTGTTTCCTTATATCCTCTATTTGCATCTCTAAGTTCCTAATTTTTTTCTGTTTTCTTTTAAGCAAAAATTGCACTAGTTCTAAACCCTTTTCATTAAAAAAGCAAAACCATTCTTCCACAGAATCCGTATCTGTGAGCCCATCACTAATGGGAACATCCCATCTTAATCTCCTGGGAACCAACCTATCTTTTAGGTATTTTTCATGAGTGGCCATATCCCACCATGTAGTAACTTTTTTCTCCATTAGGTGGCCCAATTTTCTAAAGAGAGTATCCAAATCTCCATTTTTACTAATTCCATCTTTATTAAATACATCTTCTAAATTAATGGTCCTATTCTTTAGAAACCCAAAAACATCCATGTTTGCTGCAGGAGGTAAATTGGTAAGACTAGACAGAAATGAAAATAGAAAAGGGTCCCCCTGCTCTCCACAGAACTTGGTAACCAAAAGTTAGCTGCTATCACCTATTCTTTATACCTTAAGATATGTGCAAACAAATTATATATATTGTGATGAAGCGCTCAACTTATAAGTCAGGCTGAGTCGAAATGGATTTTTCTTATGCAAACGCTGACACCTAGAGGTCTAAATATTGAATTTGACCTCAATTGTTTCATTAATGATTTTTAATACTGCTTGGTTAATTTTAAAAAAATGTTTAATGTATAAATTGGTGGTTTAAAGAATATTTATGATTTTATCTATGTAAACATGTGGTATGGGTGCTACACAGGAGTTCTTCATTAGATTATGTTCTATTATATTTTATTAAATTATGTGGAATCAGTTGATAATTAACTTATAATTAATATTTCTTCAAATTTTATAATTAATATGTTTTATTATAATTGTAATATATTTAAATTTTATTAATTGGGGTAGGTTTAATATATTCTCTATGTGGGAGCTGAGATATTTTCTATAGATATGTGTGATTTATTTATTTATATACATATATCTATCAATCCCTTTGTCATTCATATATTTATTTATATATATATATATATATATTTAGTAAGGAATATATACTAATTTATTTGAATATAGTTTTTATATATATTTTAAAATGAATTTGATTTGTTTAATAAAGTATTTTTACAATTGGGAAGTGAATATAATAAGTTTAGGAATAGCAGAGGAGGTATAATGGGACACCAGGGGAAGTGGTGGCGACATATGGCCGTCTTATGTATATCGGGCTCCAAGAAAATGGAGGTAATACACGCCCCTTGTAAATTATCCTAAGGGTTTAAAAGGAAGTTCTGTCATCAAATGCGGCATCCTGAAGAAGCCACGTGATCGTGGCGCAACGCGTCGATGCATTTCCGGTCATAGGGGTGACGTACTTCCGGTTCCGGTTCGGACGCCATCTTTGTACACCTGAGTATACCCATAGCACATGGGAAACTGCTTTTCTCTGTTGGAGGATATGTGAGTGTTATTTGTTTCCTATCTTTAAGTGCATTAAAACAGTGTTGCACTATGGAGGTTTGTCTTTGTCTTGCATATACGCCCTGTGTTTGAGTCCATATTGTGAGGGAAGTGATCTGAGAGGAATTCATTGCTTGGAGGAGGATCTTAATTGAGTCGGTGGAGTCAGTGGAGTATGAAAAACCTGGCAGAGATACTATATATTTAAAGCTTTGTGACCCACAAGGGTCGAATGTGGAAGGTGAGGGGGCATTTTGGCTAAATCCAGGGGAGTCACATCAGAGTATCACGAAGAGCACAATTGCAGCATGGAGTGAAGTTATAACCACTGTGTATTGAACACTTTTTATTATTTTGCACAGTGTGGCATCACAAGTTCTTTTGAATTGATTTTGAATTGTTTCTTTATATAATTGGATATATTTATCACTTTGCACAGTTAAAGTGTTATTAGTTGATTATCACGATTTACCACTAGGGGGCTTATAATTTGTGTGTGGGAATTTTGCACTAGTTATCTTGTATAGATTTAAAGAAAATTAAGTATTTGTGCATTTTGGTTATTTTATAATAATTTTGGAAGGAGGTATTTTACACTTTATATAAGTTGAGCGCTTCATCACAATATATATAATTTGTTTGCACATATCTTAAGGTATAAAGAATAGGTGATAGCAGCTAACTTTTGGTTACCAAGTTCTGTGGAGCGCAGGGGGACCCTTTTCTATATTCATGACAATCATAAGAAGTCATTTATTTCCTATGATCATCAGTGCTATCTAGTGGTCATAATGTAGGATTTTACAGAACCACTTTTTATGATTGAATGACGTTCAATTTGGAGAGAAAATTGCCTGGTAATATTTAATTTTGCCCCCATTTGCACCAAAGAAGTGTTCAATTTCACAGGTCAAATAGCTCTACAAATTTTTATAAATACACCCCTAAGTGTGTCAAATGCCAACAATATAGAAAACTTGTTAAAGTTATTCATAGGCTATTTCATGAAACAGAGGCAGCTGTAGTTGGTCTAGGGCTACTTTTATAAATACTCTTTATTGGTAATTATACATTTAAAATACAAGTACAAAACACAATATATTTCACACATAATACACATTTACTACACATTCCTTCCAAGCACTTAATCGACGTCACATTTCAATCATCCTGATTACTACCATCCACTACCTTACATTTCTTCTCTTATTATTATTTCACTGTTTCCATCCCTCCTATCTCTTTTCATTATCAATCACTTCAACCTTACACCACTCACTCCAAATATTATAACATTTCTGTGGAGTCCTATATTCATACATTACTATTTCATATGAAATAATATGATTAACTGCTTCAATCCATTGATTAATATAGGGCAGTTTATTTTGCATCCATCTCATAGCAATCTGTTTTCGCGCCATAAATAGTGTTTCTTATAGAAAATTGTTTTCATATCTCGACCATCTCTTATCCTCCAATATCACCATTAAGCATACTTCTGGAATACAAGGTACAGACTTTTTAAGTATTTCTGATAAATTATCTGTGACTTGACTCCAGTATCTCCTTACCTCTCTAGATGTCCATATTAATTGACCAAAATCTGCTTCACTTTGATGTTAGTGTATACATTTAGGTGTAGTCCTCCTACCCATTCTATACAACTGAGTGGGACTAAGATATGTTTGATGTATATTATACAATTGTGTCATTTTATTATTAATTGCTGGTGAAACCACAAAGTGCGAGGAACATACTGTATCTCCTCCCATATCTTATCTGTTATAATTGGAATAATTTCTTGCCACTTGTCCCTCACATTCAGCGGTTCCCCACCAATATTAGCTTGTAATAAGAATGAATATAATATTAATATTAATGCTTTTGGCCCCTGTGACCTCAAGATTCCTATAAGGGGATATTTTGATATTCTACAATCTTTACCAAATTGCGCATTTAAAGTATGACTCAGTTGTAAATACTTATAAAAAAATTTATGGGGAATACCATGTTTGTTTCCTCAAATATTCAAATGTTCACATAACCCCTTGTTCTACATGTGTGCTAACATTGATATCCCTCTCCGTTTCCAAAATTTCTCATCTGCAGTTTCATTTAGCTGTTCTAAAGATGGATTATTCCACATTGGGGTTTCCTGGGGTACATCTTTAAATTATAACAATTTCTTAACCTCATTCCATACTGCTCTTGCCAATGTAAAAAAGAGAATCCTGACCATAGGTAACTTCGATGACTTTGCCTCCAATCCAACTATTAATTCATTTAATTGAAGGATTTTTAAGAAATATTTTTCCACTCCTCCCTCTCCCTCTTGTTTTACCCATACCTGTAAATCTTTCAGTTATCCTGCCAAGTAATATAAATACATATCTGGAAGTGCAATCCCTGCTTCCTTCTTTGGTCATTGAGAATTCAACTTTCTAAATACATATTTCGGTATAATACCAGGAGAGTGAGAAAATACGTATAAACATTTAGGTAATACTATCATCTTGATTAGCTGTATTTTTTCTGGTAGCGACTATGATAATTTTGTCCATGTTCTTAATTTACATTTAATCTGTTCCAATAGAGGATACACATTAGCCACCAGAAACTAATTTGAATTCAAAGTAATATAGATGCCCAAATACTTGAATGAATCCACTATACTCAGCAGAGGACATGAATCCTCATTTTTGCCAAGCCCAAAATATTCCAGCGATTTCTTTAAGAACAGCCATTCAATAGCATTGAAGGCCCTAGCTGTATCTAAAGATGCAAGGGCACATGTCTCTGGTATATGTTCTCTTATTTGGATCATCAGCTGTGTTCTCCTTATACTAATGGATGTCGACTTCCCAGTTTGGTCGCTATATATGATAAATACATTATTAAGCCTCCCTGCAAGAATCTTTGCCAAAATTTTACAGACACTGTTTAGCAGGGAAATTGGCCTATGTGATGCACAGTTACTTAAGTCTTTATCTGGCTTTGGAATTAACACAACTGTGGCTTCATACATCTATATAGGCAATTTACCATGCTCCAAGGCTTCTGCATATGTCTTAGTTAAAACCGGTGCTAATATATCTATATACAGAATATACATGTTCAATGGAATACCATCTGGGCCTGATGATCTGCCTATCGCTAAAGAATATATTGCTTTTCGCACTTACTCCTCTGTGATCTCTTTTTTCAGCATTCTATTCATTTCTTTTATATATTGCTCCATTTCACTACCTGTACAATTTAACCTTGTTGTATACATGGAGGCATCTCAGTATAAATATGGAGGTGTTGCCATATGATGGTGTTATGGAAACCAGTGATAAATTTCTTGTGCCACGTCCCAAAATTCAATGTATAATGTATAAGTACTTGACCATGGACTTTATAGTCATGTATACTCCACAACAAAATTTGTCTATAAAAGTTTACATCTTTATTACAATAGAAATATTAAAAACCATAAATCCATACAATGACTCAAAAAACTTCTTCTATTCATATTATTATAATGTATGTAGCACCAAAGAATATATATCATCTAAAATGATTGGAAAGTTACCTCCTACATGATTAAAATTATCAGGATATCAATGAGCTGCCCAAAGGAACCACCCATGTATTTGATGATAGCATCCAAGTGGGGAATGTTCCAGTTCTAGTTAGTCTTTGCCCAACATGTTTCCCTATGAAACAGGATCTAAACTCAATGGGACCTTAATGAATTAATTCTCAATTTTTTGTATTTCATTCTTACACATAACTAGTTCAGTTTTGCAGGTTCCCACTACATCCAGGTACAAGGCATGTTGTGCCCCAGCCTACGCCAACCTGTACCTGGGGGGTGGGGGGGTGGGAATGGGACATTTTCTGTGATGAGGCCTACAGCACATTCCTGAGCTATGCGTTATGACATTTTGATTATTTAGACTGGTACTGTTGAGATATTGAATGAGCTTATGGCTAAACTCAAACACAATAGCTACAATCTTCAATTTACTATGAGTTACCATAGGGATTCAATCTTATTCCTTGACCTTCAAATTTTTAAAGATACTGATAGCCGCTTGGCCACTAAACTTTACCTAAAGACTAAGGTGTCCGTTTATGAACCAGCAGTAATAGATCGCTGCTCAGTTCTCCGGCATTCTCAGAGAACACAGTTCTCCTGTGAATGCCGTTTATGAAGCATATGTAGATCAGTTCTCCAAACGAAGGGAGAACGGTCTACAAACGCTGGAAAATGGCTGATTTTACTAGAATCTCGCGAGATTACAGTAAAAGATAAGTTTACTAAGCAGAGGAAAATTATCTCTGCTTAGTTTTCGGTCCCTCCGATTCTCCAGGTCTGGGCTGGAGAATCTGGAGGGAGAACACAGATCTCCACACAAGGGCTGAACATATTCTCCTGGGTGTCATAAACTGTGAATGACCAGAGAATAGCTGTGATCCTCTGAATCTCAGCTATTCTGTGTGTCATAAACGGACACCTAAGGCTGTAAATACTATTCTACATGCAGATAGCGCTCAGCCTTTACCCTTAATTCGCAGTATATCATACGCACAATACATCCAATTACGACATAATAGTTGTGTGACTTTAAGGTACAGGCTGACAAAGCCACGTGGTTGGTGGTGTAACATGTGGGGGCGGAGCCTAGTGACATTATTGCCGGATTTTTACAGATTGGGAGTTTTGAATTGAAAATCACTTTTTTACTGCTTCTATCATGTGAGTGACATTATTTTCTGTGGAATTAAAACAGTATTACACTATGGGAGATGTCCTCTGTTCTTTGGAATTACTGTGCTTGGTTGACCTGTATTGATTTATGGGTCCACAGTAGAAGGTGAGCTGCCATCCATATATATTTTTAGGTGGAGGAACATTGAGTTAAAGTGGAGCACTGTGTTTTTCAAATAGACTTTATTTATCCGGAACACATCGTAGTGATTCTTCACCATTCAAGCACCTTATTTGATTTTCACCATTCAAGCACTTTATATGTATATTTATATTTAATGTTTGGATTGAACTATCATGTTTGAATCTGTTTATGAACAATTATGTCTATATGAGTTAGAGCAACACTATTTATGTATGTTTTATGTTTTAAGTGGGATCACCTTTTAAGTGTTATTGCAGCAGCTCTATTTTATTAGCTTATTTACTTGTTTGATAACGCACATTGTTTTTTTATTTATTAGAAGTGGTGAGCCACTTCCAAAAAGAGACAATATAGACTGAACTTCTCAATACCACCCAGCCCCCCGGGATCAATGGGATCCTATCCTACAAACCATTTTTGTAATTCACTTGTGTCAGGTTATACACTATAGGTCTTCTCTATACAACCTAAAAATTTTATGTATACATCATATAATATTGTAAATTGGGTCTTGTGGACCCCAGGCTGACTGGTTGTACATCACCTATTATGGATTTATTAAACCTTTTGTGCTTGGATGTTATATATTCTACCAGGATCTCTTATGACCTTTACCAACGCCTTCTTGTTGGATTTCTATATAATAATGGCCATTAGTTCAATGATCCATTTCAGCTGCCAGATATGTTTACTTTGTACTTATAGTTTTATTGAAATGCCCAGTCCTATGTCTTCATTGTTGAGTGTTGTTTAATTAATTTGTAATCTACTTTAATTTCTATTACCAGCAGAGACCTGGGTTCATGTCATGCTCTGTCCATCTGGATATGTGGCTGGAAAGGCCTCTGTGTGTTTTGACATGGAGGTGTATGCATTCCCCCTCTGGGGGGGGGGAGGGGGCATGTGTCTACAGTCTATCTACGCAGCAGCATATTAGGAGAGTTGGGGGTTTTCCTACCTCTCCCCTGACTCCCCTCTGCATCACGCTGGCCCCCTTCTCCCACTGACCTCCGTCTCTGAGGCCGGTGTAGTTAGTGCGCGTGTGCAAACCTGACATGTGCGCAGTTTTCCTTCTGGACTGGGTGACGTCACACACTGGAAGTACTGGCATTTGTGTGTCCCAGCAAAGGCTATTTAGGGTGGACTGTTTAGCGGAACCATGTCATTTTCATTCTAGGCACTTGCCTGGCTAGAGAGCTGTGGACATCTGTGGAAACTCCAGGGCACAGGTATCTGATGCATATGTGTTTTGTAATGTGTCCTTTATTAAATCTTGAAGCTTATTTTGGATATGGTTTTGTTTCTCTCTCTTTAGCATTACCTTTATTCTGTGTGTTTATTAAGAGCCATCTTTTGAATATACTTCTCCCCTGTGTTACTATATTTGAGGAGTGCTTATTTTTCAAACAAATAACCTCCTGAACCATAATAACATTAGCATATCAGCCTCCATCTGTGGTGTGACCTTTTTGCAGGTAATTATCTTTAGGTTTGAATACCCACAAGCTAAATTTTTCTATAAAGTCATACTGTATAGAAGCTTATCTCTTTATAATTGCGTCCTGCTCTATAGAGTATATACTTTGTATAAATCACTAATACTTTACTCTGCTGGCCGTGGTTATTCCTTTTTATCCTTTTGGCTGTACAATATATATTTGGTGATACTTGTGGCTCTGTTACCAACCGGAATCAACTTTATTTCTGTGAGTCTTCAACTATATCAGTGTGGTGATTATATACACACTTATGCTTTTATTTTTACATTTACATAGACTACATATAATCCTAATTACTGCTATATTATTATTTTCATATTTCTGTATTTTTTATTATACCTTTCGTGGTGCCATTTTACAGCTCCCTGATGTGCCCCCTTGTCCAGACGCTTTGACATGGTTCTGTTTGGCCCTGGCTCTCTACTGTTACAACCTAGTTTTATTTTGTCTGGTTACAATGGAGAGTAATATGTACTATTTTTTCCAGTGTCTTGGAACAAGTGTTTTACATTGCCTACATCAGTAAGATATAAATGCACTTTTGTTTGTCTATGTAGATGCACCAAACTAGCTCCTGAGGTGATTCATTGTCGTGAAACATGTTGAGCAAAGACTAACTAGAATTGGAACATCCCCCACTTGGATGTAATCATCAACTACATGGGTGGCCCCTTTGAGCCCCTCACTGATATCCTGATCATTTGAATCATGTAGGGGGTAAATTTCCAATCAATATATATTTCAATGTTTTTATTTATTAAAGAAATAACATACAGATTAACAGAACCCACAGATGTGGATGTCAAAATTTCAAACAATAAGTCCTTGCAAAAATAAATGATACAATCATTAAATAAAAGGATGAAAAAATGGACTGAGCAATTAGGTATGAGACCTAGCAATCCCTCCGGTGCAGTCTAGAGACCAAGATAGATAACAATAACAGGATACAAAGATCTGGTATATAGTGCACGGTGAGAATTAAGTAACTCTAGACACCATCAATCTGTAGTCAAATACCAGTATATATTACAACAAAATGGAATGTCGGAGTCAAAAATGTAGGAAACAATAGTAAAGAAGAAAGAGAGAATAAAAGCATAGAAGGAAGAGTAAAGTAAAGGAAGATCAGTCATGAATCCATTAAGGGACAGAGAGATATCGAACCCATGGATCCCAACTACTGTCAAATTGTGAAGCATTATTATTAAGAATACAAGTGAACTTATCATTAATCATGATCCAAATTGTTAAAAATTATTTTGGTTTCATATTTCTTGTTATCTGATTTTTTTTTTGTTTTTTCCCAGTCTGTCTTGAAATTAGTTTTTTTTTCTTTTAAAAAAAAAAAAGATCTGGAAAATGTTGCGGTCTGGAATCTATTTTTATATCTTTGGTATACATGACTATGTACCCCTTTTATATTATAATGCTGTAATTTGTTGATACTAACGCCATATTCTGTTGGAGATTGCGGTTGTATGATTATATGTATACATAGATCCAAACTTCAATAAATAGAAAAGATCTGATTTTAAAACAAAATCATGATCCAATTGAGTTTATTTTTGACATAATAAAGTGGTATCATCGATTGCTTACAGTATTTGGCTATCGTAATTCTTGCAGCCAGGAGAATGTAAATAATCAATTTGACAGATTTCTTGGTAATACCCGAGGACAATTTCTGGAAAAGGGTCACCTCTGGGGACTTATGGACATTCACTACTGTCACTGAATAAAGAAAATTGAATAAGCGGATCCAGAATCTAGTCACAACAGGACATTGCCATCAAATATGACACATAGTGCCCTCCCGCCCACAGTGCTAAAAACAGGAAGGTGACATGGTAGAGTATATTTTAAGAAGATGCGTAGGGACCAGGTACTAATGTAGAAGTGTTTTATAATTGAACCCAATAAGTGTAGTATTAATAGAAATTTTGGACAAAGCATAAGTCGTGTCCTGCCAATCAGTTAGATCTAAGGAGATTTTTAAGTCAATTTCCCTCTAAATCATATAAAGAAGCTTAGTTTTTGGATCAATAAGGGAAGTATATAGTATATAGTAGAAAAGTGACCTTTCACCATACCAGAAGCTCGACAAGAAAGTTCAAGAGAGGGGAGTGTTAGGGGTTCCATCAATAATTTAAGTTTAGATTGGATAAAGGACACAATTTGATTATATCGAAAGATTTCACTAGGAGGTAATTGGTGCTTATCTTGAAAATATTGTGACGAGTATGGGCGATCCCCATCCAAATAATCCCCAATACGTAGAAAGCCCTTATTGATACACCACTGAAATATAGATGGCACTAGACCAGGTACAAATTCAGGGTTACTAAAGACTAGAGCTAAGGGGGTATGGGGGGGGGGAAATAAGGATTTATGGATACGCAACCTATCCCATACTGCTAAAGAATAAGATAATGAGGGCATAAAATGAAAGGACGCAATCAATTGGGAAGCCACATAAGAGAGCCACTAGCATAAGGATGACAAGATAAGGCTTCAATACTAACCCATTGGGGTGTAGAACCTTTGGATGTTGTGTAAGAGAGCTGCATTATCTGGGCCACATGAAAATAGGCCAAGAGGTTGGGAAGTCCCAAACTGCCATGTTTTTTCTGGGAATATAGAGTTGAGTTATTAATTTGGGGGTGTTTATTACCCCACATTAATCAAGAGATTTCTGATTGTAAGACTAATATTTCTCCTCTGGGGACCGCAATTGGTAACGTCCAAAAAAAGTAGAGTAATCTTGGTAAAAAGGTCATTTTGATAGAGTTGATGCTACTGAAACAAGATAAAGGAAAGTCTGCCCAACTACTCAGATCTTCCTTAAGTCATTTAAAAAGTGGGGGATAATTGGCACGATATAATGTTGCAATAGAGCGTGTAAGATGGATCCCCAGATAAGGAGGAGAGTGGGGAGCCTACTGGAAATCAAAATTGTCTCAAAGGTTCTGAACCTCCGAAGAGAATAAACTGATATTTAGAGCAGTTGTTTTAGAAGAATTTAATGAGTCCCGAAGCCAAAAAAAATTGATGAAGTAAAGTCAACAAATTGGGCAAAGACATTTGGGGGTTGGAAACATACACGAGAACATCGTCAGCAAACAGGGCATATTTGTGGTCTCGGCGGCCGCATTGGATGGCAGGATGGGAATGAATAGTAATAGCAAGCAGTTCTATTGCCAGCGCACAAATTAAGGGGGAGAGTGGACAACCCTGCCTAGTTTCCCTTCTGATAGGGAGAGGAGCCGATTTATACCCTCAAATATAGAAACCTGAGCTGAGGGATTACAATATAAAGCTTGTAAAAGGGAAATAAAGGTGGAGCCAAACCCAGAGGCACCCAATGTTTGAAATAAATAGTCCCAGATCAAACTATCAAATGCTGTGTGAAGATCTAGAGATAGCAGCAATATTTCCCTTGGTAAGGAATTATCCCAATTAGATTTTTTCTGCAGAAATCAATGCTAAAGTTCAACGGATCTGGTCAAGTGTTTGACGTCCTTGGATAAGCCCTGATTGGTCCTCATGAATGTAGTTTGCCAAAAACGTATTGAGGCGCAAGGCCAAAACCTTAGTAAGGATCTTTAGGTCACAATTAATCAGAGAGATAGGGCGGTAGTTAGGAAGAGCTGTGGTTTCTTTGTTAGGCTTGGGAATTACACTAATATATGCTCTATTCTCGTTGTATGGCACTACACCCCCATCCCATAGGTGATTAAAATATAGAGCCATATGTGAGACCAAGAGATCTGAGAAGGTTTTATAATAAGCATGAGGAAGACCATCAGGTTTCGGTGATTTATGGAGAGCTAAAGTTTTACCAGCTTTCTGGGCTTCCTCACAGGTAATAGGTTGGTCCATAAGGAGAGATGGAAGAGTCAAAGATGTCAGAAAATGATTACTAGCCGGGGAGGCACTGTCTCAGGGTTGACAATAGAAGTCAGTTTAAAAGGAATTAAATTCTTGTAGAATTTTACCTGGGTCCTGGGACATATTAGCAGTCGATAATCTAATTTTAGGGGGAGCTATCTGAGAGTGTCTGGCAGATAATTTATGTGCTAACAGGGATCCTGGCCTATCGCGCAATGTGAAAAATGTGTGATTAGTCTAATGTGTTTATCTGCCGTAGTAGTGAGGCATAAATTAAGTTCCATGGGGGCCTGGCTAAGTTTAGCTAATAAATCAGGGTCAGGGGTCCATTTATGTTGGGCAGCAAGAATGCTATAAGCTTTGGATTTAGCTGTGATAAATGTATCACAAGCCTTCCTAATTCGGGAGGATAGCTGAATAAGAAAGCCCCTAACTGAGGCCTTATGAGCCACCCAATTTATAGCAGGATTCATGTCCTCTGCTTTATTAGTTTCAAAATAGAATTTCAGATGAGCTGAAATATCAAGACAATAAGATTCATTAAGACGTCAATGAGGGTTAGCTGTCTTAGTTGTGATGACAAAGCGCTAAGAGGACCGGATCGTGATCAGACCAAGATGTAGAGACAATCTTAGCAGTAACTAATTTAGGTAGTAGTCTCCAGAGGAGGAATATATGATTAATGTGGGAATAACAATTATGAGCTCTGGAGAAATTAGAATAGTCTTGGGAAGTTGGGTCAATTTCCCTCCAGGCGTCGACCAAATCATAGCGAAATAGTAGCTGGGCAAACTTGCAGCTCTGCCTGAAAGGGGACCTAAACATGGCAGTACGGGACCCATCCAAAAATCTGGTCCGATGCTAAGTTAGAATCTCCAACCAATACAACATTGCCCTTAAACTCCGGAGCCAAAGAGCAAAGTAGGGATTGAAAAAACCTCACCAGATTAGTATTCAGTGCATAATAAACCAAAAAGGTGACTAAGTTTTCTCCCAAATGCCCTTTCACCAAAAGAAAGCATCCGTCCCAATCTTTAATTACCTTAGACTCAATAAAAGATAAGCTCCGGGACAGACAAAGCGCAACCCCCCTCTTCCTCTCTGAAGCATTAGCAAAATAGCATACAGGATAGTCTTTATGCACATATCGTGTGTCAGGGATCGCGGCGACTCCTCGTCCGGTGCATGCGCACTGACGACGGCTTACGCCGGGACACAAGCACCAGGTACCGGTGGGCCGCAACTGACAGGACGCCGAGCATGCGCAGTAGGAGCCGTGGGCGTGCTTCGGGCGGCCAATGACAGCCCAGGGGCGCGTCCTGGACGGCCAATGACAGTGCAGGGCGCAATATTTAAAGATGCCCTGCATTGTCACTAATTGCCGCAAGGTCTATCTGTGATCCTGAGTTCCTGTACCTGCATTGTGACCCTGATTGACCCTGACTACGCTGCCTTCTCCTGTGCTTTGACCCAGATTGTCCTGACTACGCTGCCTTCTCCTGTATTTGACCCGGATTGCCCTGACTACTCTGCCTTCTCCCCTCCTGATCCCGGCTTGTTTGACCTATCTGCGGACTGACTTATCCTGCTGACCCTGCGTGTGACCTGACTACTCTTTCCCTGCCGATTCTGTGCCTCGCTTACCCCCACCGCTCGTGACCCATCCTGCTAGGTCCCACCGTCCTCCTCACATCTGGCTCTCCCGGTACCCATACATCCCCGGAGGTTCCCTCTGCTACTGGAGGGCCTGCTCGGAGGTCGTGACCTGGCCCTGGTCTGTTACAAGTCCATCCCCACCATCAGGGGCCCTGGTGAAAGCACAGACCGGGACTTAGATTCCACGCTCTGGGTAGGTCTGTCCAGTGGGCTGCCAGAGGCACCACCTGGCAGATCATAACATCGTGGGGTAAAAGAAGGGGGAAAGTGCATCTCCTGAAGGCCCACAACGTCAGCTCCTAAGAAGCAATAATGCTGGAAGGCTTTAATATGTTTAGGAGAGCCAGATCCCTGGACATTATGAGAAAGCAATCAAATGAAACCTCTATCAGGCCGTCGTGAAGACATAACTAGCCACAAAATGCCGATAAACAGATAAGCTCACCCATCCAATGGAGAACATGGCCAACCCTCATGAGAAAGGAAAGAAAAGAGTTAGAAGAAATTAAGAAAAGAAGAGAAGCAAGACACTTGTGGTACCTATAACCCAGTGACAAAGGGAAAATCTCTACAAGATGATCTCATTTTCTTCAATGGTGAGGCAGTCCAGAGTGGCAAAAGCGGTGGAGGCGGTATGTTGGATCTTGACTGGGTGTGGGAGGAAGGACTATGGTAAATGAAACCCAGTTGGAGCAAAATCTTTTCTCCTTCTTGGAAGGTGGAAAAAGCGTAGGGTTTACCGTTGTAGGTAAATTGAAGCTAAAATAGATAAGCCCAATGATAGCGAATGTCCCTCTGTACCAATGAGGAAAGTAGTGGTTTGAAAGATCTTCTTTTCTGGATGGTAGCTGGAGAGATATCCGAAAACATTTGAATTTTGTACCCAGTAAGTTCCATGTCTGGATTTTCTCTAGCATATTTCATGACTGCTTCCTTAACATGGAAAAAGTGTGGTTTGATGATAACGTCTCTAGGAGGCCCCTCCAGTCTGGGGGGAATCAGGGCCCTGTGGATGCGGTCAATTTCCATGTGGAGGTCATCTATCGCTGGCATTGCAGATAGCATAAGAGACTGAGTAAGGGTGGTAAGATCCTTCACTGATTCCGGGAGGCCACAGTTACGAAAATTGTAGCATTGGGCATGGTTTTCCAAATCGTCTGTTTTTTTGTAAGCTTCTTCCAGTCGGTCCTGTAGCTCAATAATCATGTCAGAATTTTGAGACACATTATGGACAGTTGTGTCCACTTTAGATTCAATACTATCCAAACGTTACCCCAATTCCTGGAGGTCCTGCTTTAAATCCGCTGCTAATTTAGTAGTAGCCTTATCCAATTCCAGTTGTAGCAGATCAGCAAAATGGGCAATAAGGACTGTGTCCCCCGAATACTGTGGTGGGATAGGAGGGGGTGTTGGAGATCCCTCAGGGCTATCCAGATCAGGGTCCACACCACTATTTTGACTGAGGAAAATATCAGCCATCTCCTTATCCAAGGCAGAGGAGGTACGGGAATCATGGCCTAGGGAGTAGGTGGAAGTCTGTGATGGAGAGGCTGCAAGAGCAAGACTAGAGGAGGGATGGTAGGGTTGCAGAAGATCACTCACCCCCTTAGTAGAAGTCGTAGTGCTTAGATCATGGTCTCCAGTGCAGGAGGTGCCAGCCTTGGTCCTCTGTGGAAGTAGCTTAGCTTGTAGGGAAGAGCTACAGGCCGTGGGACTGGAGAAGGCTGCCATCTTGCCCCCCCTTCCCACCACGGGGATTGGGTTCTGTGAGCCACTTCAGCTCTTTCCACGGCCTGGGGGAGAGCTCTGTATTGCCCAGAGCTGACCGGTGTTTGTGCGGAGCCCGGGCGAGGTCTAGTACCTGCTATAGAGCGCTGGATGTGCTGGGAGGGTGCGGAGCGGATCACCGGAACATCAGCTCCGGCCACCCGTGCATGCACACCTCCCTTTCCAATCAGTTTAGATGCTATTTATTCCTCTTCGAAAAGAAGAAGAAAAAAAACTATAAAACATAAAAACAAAACAAAAAAAAACCTATACCTTTGCCATATTCATACAATTTTCAAATACTACTTGTGCACACTATATTCATTTCAATAATAAAATCTCTCTTGTGAAATGTGCATGTTTTCCTTTTTCCTTCCTACATGCACCTACAGTATATTATTACATATTTACATTATTATATTAATTCTTTATACTTAGACCTCTTATAATCATAACATTAATACCCAAACCAAAAATTTTGTCTGTGAGCATTGCTTACTTCACCATACAAAAAATAAAAGGAAAACAAATTTACTTATTTGATCCCCCTCTTCACCCACACCCTCCCTCACCCACCCACCCACCAATATATTAGTTAGCCATTATCTTCCAGTAGATATTCAAAAGAAAAAAAAGTCCTTTTTAACCTCATATTCATACTTTCTACTCTTCTTCTCCCTTTCCTTCCATATCCATTCATTAGCTTGTTCGTAACCATTCTTGAGCCTGTTCTTGGGTATTAAAATACATAACGAGAGAGGGCATGCGCGGCCAGGGACGATGGCGGTCGCACTTTAAGTGAGCTCCGCTCATCCCGGCCAGTGAAGACTCACCCGACACTTGCCTCCACTCCTCTTCCGCTGCGGGTGAGTCACCCGTACTCTGCACCCGGCCCGGCACCTGAGCGAAGGCTTGATGGGGAAGATAGGGCGCTGGAGGCCCCCCTCCCCGCAACCACATGACCCGCGGCCCTCGCCGCTCCGGAGGTTCCTCTCCAGGCCACAATCCCCAGCCTCAGGTATGACTGAGAGCCCAGGGAGAGATCGCGGCCCCCCGGTGGCCGCAGACGGTACTGCACCCACAGACACTCCAGCCTCTGCCCTGACACACTCCCTGCTGGAGGACTATGAGCCCCAGCATGCTACTGCAAGGGCTGCGGAGCACTCTGCCTCAGAGAAGCATCCTCTTTCCACCCTGGCACCTCAACAGGCCACCCAGTCACCTTCCCTCACATTGTCAGCGTTGGATGACAAGCTACAAAATTTTTTGTGCAACATTACCGCGTCCATATCCGCTGAAATTGGAAAGCTGGCCTTGGAGCTTAGAGGGGAAATTGCCCAGATTGGAGACTGCACGGACAGACTGGAAAATGAGTTTGATGATCTGGTTCAATACGTCCACGTGCTGGAAGAGGATAACGCTTATCTGAAGCATTCCATGTCCCAAATGCAGCTCCAGCAAGAGGATCTGGAAAACAGGGAACGGCGCCAAAATATCCGTATCCGCGGTATGTCCGAGTCTATTGCAGATGCACAGTTGCACCGTCATCTTCTGTCCTTCTTTACCGCGACTGCCCCCTTGGTTCCAGAGGCAGATTGGCGTATGGATAGGGCTCACCGCTCCTTGGGCCCAAAACCTGCTGAAGATCTCGCGACGTTATTGTTCGCTTTCATTTTTTTCAAAGCAAAGAAGCTCTACTTTCTGCTGTTCGCCATAAATCGTCTCTGGAATTTCAGGGGGACAGACTCCAACTCTTCTGCGACCTGTCCCCGATTACACTGGCTAAGCGACGAGATCTGAAACCGATCACCACACATCTTCAACAACACCGTGTCCCTTACCGCTGGGGGTTTCCCTTTCGGCTGATCGTAACTAGGGACAATACCCAAGTTGTGCTCCGTGATCTTCATGAGGCGGACTCCTTCTTAAAACGCCTGGGACTTCCACCTCTGTCTGAAGATGCATCCCCACTGCCACCAACTCCATCTCGTCCATCCGCTACCCCCAACAAGATCTGGACCCCAGTTCGCAGAGGTCGGAAGAGACTTTCTCGTACCCCACAACGTCCGCGTCTTCCTCGGTCAACTGATCCACCTGCTTGACGATTCTCTGGGGCGCCCTTCTGAATCCGGTGATGAACCTTCCTTCCTGGGTTTTTGGTTCTTTTTGTCTTTACATAATTTTCCCACAGGTTTACCTTATCTGTCCGGCCAAATTGTCGGGTGTTTTTCATGGTTGATTTTTTTTTTTTTCTTCCTGGCCGGGCTTGACGATCTTTCCGATGTCCTGGTTGTCGTGTTGCCCCCGACTTTGTCTAGCCATAGGCCTAGACGACTTGGGTCCCATTGTTATCCCCGAGTTTATATCCTTGCGGATACTTATTAGTGTTAGTTCTCTGTTTTTTGTTTTTTATACTATTACTTTGCACTGTACTGTGTTATTCAACTGTTTTATGTTTTTTGTTTTTCACTTTATTACATCGATGGTATTCCATTCATTTTTCATGCTATTACATGTAGGTCAGTTGTCGTTGTTTCATAATGGCGTTGAGGTTTCTGTCATATAACGTCAAGGGCCTCAACTCCATTCAAAAACGGTGGATGGCTTTGAGGGAATTCCGATCCTCTGGAGCAGACATTATTTTTGTCCAAGAAACCCATTTTAAATCAACTGGCTCTTTTCGTTTTGCCTCGAGATTTTTTCCCCAAGCCTACTCGGCCTTTAATCCTTCTGGGAAGGCCGGGGTGGCAATCCTTATTGGGTCACACTGCTCCCTTCGGGTTGTTTCCTCCAAGGTTGACCATCAGGGTCGTTTTATTATTTTAGAGTGTATGCATGGCGAGACTCCCCTTGTTCTGTTGAATTTATATGCTCCCAATACAGGTCAACTGCAATTCCTATCCCAAACGCTCGCTAATCTAGACTCTATTACTACCTCGCAGGTGATTGTGGGGGGAGATTTTAATCTGATTGTTTCCCCACATAAAGACAGGAAAGTGCTTTTTGAGTCCACCCCCTCGAAGCGGCAATGCTCCTCTTCAAAATCTTTCCGTAAATTGATTAGGGAGCATCGTCTCTTTGACGCTTGGCGGATTAAACACCCCCTTCATAAACAATTTACATTTTACTCCAACCCTCACCGTAGTTATTCCCGCCTAGATCATTTTTTCATCTCTGCCTCTTTGCTCCCACTTCTGGTTTCCTCTGAAATCAATCCCATCACTTGGTCTGATCATGCCTCTTTGACCTTAAATCTTTTTTTTCCCCCTGCTATGCCCAAACCGTGTCACTGGCGCCTTAATGAGACATTTCTTTCCACAGACCATCTTAGGGATGAATTGTCACGGGGACTCGATACATACTTTACTTTTAATGTCGGTTCCGTAACTTCTTCCTCATCTCTGTGGGAGGCCCACAAGGCGGTCTTCCGTGGACTCTGTATCTCCATGGGTTCCCGTTTAAAAAAGTCCTCGGCGAGTGCAAGGGCCTCTCTCATACAACAGCTCTCGTTGGCGGAACGTCAGTTACTGAATAAGCCATCTATTTCAGGGCTTCAGGGGGTAACATTTCTACGTGACCGAATTAAAGCCCTTGACTCCAGTAAGACTGCACAATCTCTCCTTTGGGTTAGACAGAAATTTTATGAATTTTCTAACAAGCCACACCGTATGTTAGTCAACCGTCTCAAAGCCCAGTCTCCCTCCACGATGCCCGACCTTCTAATACAGCCTGATGGATGCCCTACTTATGATCCTCGGGCCATGGCAACCCTTTTTGGCTCATTCTATGGGAAATTGTATAACTGTTTGACTCTGGACCTTCACCCTTCTCTCACACAACCATCGTTTGATAATTTTTTTGACCCCTTGCTACTTCCGAGAGAATCACCCTCAGACATTGACGCTCTTAATGCGGATATTACGCTAGAGGAATTATTGGATACAATTAAACACCTCCCTTCTCGTAAAGCCCCGGGACCGGACGGACTGCCCTACTCCTACTATAAATCTTTTATTGGTACTCTGGCCCCTCATCTCCTATCCCTTTACCGAGATCTGTTTAAGGGAATCATACCCCAGACTGACTTCTCCCGTGCATATATCTCGGTTATTCCTAAGCCTGATAAGGATCACTCTATCGTAGATAACTATCGCCCTATTGCCCTACTTAATTCCGATTATAAGATTTTTACTAAAATCTTGGCCAATCGACTATCCGGTATTATTTCCAAGCTCATTCACAGAGATCAGGTGGGCTTTGTACCTGCCAGACAGGCTGCGGACAACACCAGGAGATCTATTGATCTGGTTGATCTGGTCAACCGTTCCTCTACCCCCACTGTGTTATTGAGCCTGGATGCCCAAAAAGCCTTTGACCGTTTAAGCTGGCCTTACATGTTCATGGTTTTGGAGCGATTTGGTTTCAGGGGTTCATTTGTTGCAGCTTTGAAGGCCCTTTATTCATCCCCTTTCTCACAGGTCAGATTAGCTTCCTTTCTCTCACCCCCCTTTCAGATGTCAAATGGCACTCGTCAGGGATGTCCACTCTCTCCCCTGCTGTTCATTCTCTGTCTGGAGCCATTGGCTGTTGCCATCAGGTCGGATCCGGATATCCGGGGGATACAATCCCATTCTCATGAGTACAAATTATCATTATTTGCAGATGACATCCTCCTCACACTTACGAGTCCCCACACCTCTTTACCGATTTTGCACAAAATTTTGAAACAATTTGGGGCTTTATCAGGTTATAAGGTCAACACGTCCAAAACTGAGGCACTTCCAATACATAAAAAGAAACAGCAGTGAGCGCTAATCCTGAAAGCGGCTAGGCACTCTAAGCAACCAATACACTTAAAAGCAATAACATAAAAATAGTGCAGCGCTGAAAATAATGACAAAATGACAAAAAGGTAGTCCACTAAAAGTCTATGACATATAAACGTATCCAGTGTCTGATGTGGATTCAGAATAGGTGATCCGTGTGGAAATGGCTGGAAAACGCACTCACCAGAAGTAAGACACATAAACGCAGTGTGTATATAAAACTCAAGGATCTTCAATCCAGAGGGAAGTAAAGCTGATCCGGTTACAGGAATGGTGAATCCCTCCTCCGCAGATGCAGCAACCGATCTTCCTTAACACGATTAGATGTAGAATTCCAAGACCAAGGTTCTGCAAGCAAAAGCTCCTCAAGGGAGTTTTAGGGAAGGACACCCATAGTGAAGTAGGTAATAAAAGGCAGCTTTATTCACAATAATGATATCCAATTCAAAGCAGGCAGGTATCATACAGATGTGTCAGCAAGACAACTAACCCTGATACTTTGAATAGTGGCCGCCGGGCCTCCACGTGGCACCGGCGGCGTAGCGTCTCGACGTCCAGGCTCCTCCTTACGCGTTACGTGCGCACGCACATCTTCAGAGGTATGGAACCATTGACGTGTGGACGCGAATGGGCGCATATATATAGGCATAATGACGCATGCGCAGTAGCGTGTACGCAATGCGCAAAACCCAAGGCGCATGCGCGTGGCTCCGTCTTCCATTGTAATGGAGCTCGGAGACGCAGGGTGGAAGGGCGAAATGCCCTATTGTTGACAGATAAATGTCAAACAGAAGTCAAGTCCAACAACGGTGTAAAATACACCTAATTAAAACAATCCGATAGGATCTATGTAAAATATGCAAAGAGGCGCGATAGCGCCAATATGTTGAACTATTCCCAATTAGATAATATCTAGGTAAATGTATACATGCGTCATTATAACTTAAAATTAATCAACATTCAGTAAAGACATCATATACATAAAAATAAAGGAAGAAGTTCCTAAAACATAAAATAAAATAACAATGAGAAGGCTGCAGAACTAAATCTGCACCAACCTGAGTAAAAAATGCAAATCATTAAGAAATCATGAAAAGTGCTAAGGTGGAAACGCATGTGAAACGGTCAAGCCATGCGTCCATAACCATGCGTCTAAAACATGGAAAAATGGGGTGAAATTACATCAACCATTAGCAATAAAGCAGTTAAGATCTAGATCTATATTGAGCCCCGCTGGGTGGGAAGTCCCCAATTCGAAAATATGCTTAGTCTCCAGCTGGGAAACTGCTCTCACTTTGTGTGTACCTCTCCAGTGAGGGGTGACTGAGTCGATCCCCACAAACTTGAGTGATGTGGGATCTTTATGGTGAAAACGTCTATAATGTAGAGATAGAGAATGGTCTCTATAACCTTTTCTGATATTGGCAATGTGTTCCCGAAGGCGATCTCTGAGCCTCCTGGTGGTCCGGCCAATATATTGCTTGGAGCACGGGCATTCAAGTAGGTATACTACAAATTTGCTGTCACAACTAATAAATTTGTCTATTTCGTATGTCTTGTGTGTTTGACTGGAATTGTAGGAAAAGATTTTCTTCTTTCTAATTCCATTGCACTTACAAGCAATGCACCTATTACAGGGGTAAAAACCCTTCATGTTAAATAATGTGAGTGGTTGGGCAGGGGGGTTAATAATATTAGGAGATATTTTATCTCTGAGAGTGGCTGGTCTCCGAAAAATTACTTCAGGTGTCTCAGGAAGTATGTCCTTCAGAACTGGATCTGATTTTAATATATTCCAATTCCTCCTGATGATATGTTTAACCGCTCTATGTTGGACAGAGAAGGTAGTGATGAACGGACAAAAAATGTCATTCATTTTCTTGGAATTGGTACCCAGGAGTTCCTCCTGGTTAATCTGGGTAATATCTAAGATGGTGTTATCAATCGATACCCCATTGTAGCCCTTCTCCAAAAAACGTTTTTTCAAAATGTCAGCTTGTACCTGAAAGTCTGAGGTATTAGTACAATTCCTTCTCAATCTTAGCAATTGTCCTTTAGGGATGTTAGCAAGCCAGCTGGGGTGGTGGCAACTGTCCAAAGGAATATAACTATTCCGATCGGATGACTTGAAAAATGTTTTGGTGATAATTTTATTCTCTACCCTCATCAAGGTGAGGTCTAAAAAACTAACTTCTTCGTGACTGAAGTTGTAAGTGAGTCTAATGTTTTGATTGTTGTAATTCAGGGTTGTGAAGAAGTTATTTAGTGATTGTGTATCCCCATTCCACAACAAGAGAATATCATCAATGTATCTCCTATAGAAGGCCAATTCTGGCCAGTCCCTGGAATATATAATCTCTTCTTCCCAAAAGGACATAAATAAATTGGCGAGACTGGGGGCGAATTTCGCCCCCATAGCCACACCCTTTATTTGTAAATAATATCTGCCATCAAACCACATGTAGTTCTTAACCATTGCAAATTCAAGTAGTTCTATGATGAAATCTATATGGGTGGAACTGAGAGGGCTCTGCTGTCTTAGGTAGCATTCTGCAGCTCGCATTCCATCTGCATGGTTAATGTTACTATACAGTGATTCAACGTCTGCCGTAACCAATATAGTAGATGGAGTGATGACTGCGTCTTTAATGGCATTTAGGTCCTGTTTAGTGTCCTTGAGATATGAGGGGGTGTGGACTACTAGCGGCTGTAAGTAGTGGTCTATATATTGCCCGATCTTGGAGCAAAGGGAATTGATCCCGCTGACAATTGGCCTTCCTGGGGGTCTCAGAGGGTCCTTATGAATCTTTGGTAAGATATATAGGATTGGTATCTTAGGTGCCTTGGGACAAAGAAAGTCCCTTTCTTTTTTGTCAATAATATCTCTCTCAAAGCCTGTCTTAATGATAGTTTTCAGAGCATTCTTAAAGGCCGTTGTAGGGTTATAATTAAGGGGAAGGTATGTGGAGGTATCTTTCAAGATGTTATATACTTCCTCCATGTAATCCTGTTTATTAAGGACTACTATTCCTCCACCCTTATCCGCAGGGCGGATGACCAAGTCATTTTTCTCTAGCAGTGATTTAGTTGCACATTTGAGGCTTGCATCTGTATAAACTTTTTTAATCTGTAGTTTCTGTAAGTCTCTTAGAGTTTGATCTCTAAAGAGACCCACTGCAGAATTAATTTGTGGTGGAGGGTTAAATGTGGATGCATTACTGAGGTTAGAGGAATTAGTATTTCTAATCCTAGTCACGTCTTTAGCAATGGGATTAGTTTGGAAATGTCTCTTTATGGACAATTTCCTGGCGAACTTGTGCACGTCTATAAACGTCTCAAATTTGTTAAGGGATCTAGCCGGTGCGTACTTTAATCCTTTATCAAGGAGCTTCAGTTCATTATCTGAAAGGGTTATGGTACTAAGGTTAAAGATACCTTTCCCGATTAGACCTTCCTCCTTTTTTGCGGATCTATGTACTCTTCTTCCTCCTCTCTTTCCTCTTGGTCTGCACTCCTTTTTCTTATCCTGCCTGATCCTAAAAAACGTTGTTCCTGATTATTATAGTAGTGATAATCATTAGTATCGTGGACCCTAGGAGTTACTGGAGGGTAATAGTTAGGAGCAGGGTTTCTTGGGGGATTATAAGGTTTTTTGTATGGTTTTTTAGAATTCTTTTTGTGATTTCTAGGGGAGGGGTAATATCCTCTATCGTTGGATTGTATCTCAGGTCCCTTACGATAATATCCCCCATGTTGAGATGGTCTAGCGGGGCTATGTTGGTAATTCCTTTCTGGAGGATATGGTTGGTTATAATTTTGCGGCGTCAGGTAGTTATTAGGGTGCCACCTAGAGTCTCTGAAACCCACATTCATGTCAGGTAGGGTGGATAATGGTTCAAACCTATTAGAGGTTTTGATCTGATAATCATTCCTATTGTTATTAACATTCCTATTCTTATTTTTGTTAGAATTTTTCCCTTTTGGAAAAGATGGTTTAGGAATGGGGGGTTTTGGGGACCTAGGTGCAGGTGCTGTGACTGGTATCTGCATGGCTTCTTGGGGGTCCTCTTGCCATTTAAAAATCATGTTAGACTGGTAATCATTTAGATCACGTTGATACTTTTTTCTCTTTTTACTCTTTTGTTCATTTTCAATATACTCCAGGTGTTTCTTTAATTTGTTAGACTCAGAGGTATATTCCTCATTATTTTTATAGGGGATTAACCTTTCCCTGACTGAGTTAATTTCTTTATCTAACATGGCCAGTTTCTTTTTCTTCCTGGCAATGATGAACTTCAGCAGATCAATACCAGCTAGATTGAAATACTGGTGCCATTCTGCCACTGCTGCAGTATCATCAGAATCAGGAGTAATATTCCATCTAAGGGCTCTCGGGACCATTTGCTCTCCAATGTATCTTTCTAAGAAGGAGACGTCCCATAGAGTTTTGACCTCAGTGGTGGTAAGATTATTAAGATGTAAAAAAATACCCTTAAGGTCATTTGATACATGAGTATGGGTGAAAAAATCAATAGGTATGGCCGCTCTTGAGGCTCTGACATCAAAGATGTCACCCATCCTTATAAGGAAAGCAGCTACAAACTAAAAAAGGTAATAAGCAATGAATAAAAAGAAACAGCAGTGAGCGCTAATCCTGAAAGCGGCTAGGCACTCTAAGCAACCAATACACTTAAAAGCAATAACATAAAAATAGTGCAGCGCTGAAAATAATGACAAAATGACAAAAAGGTAGTCCACTAAAAGTCTATGACATATAAACGTATCCAGTGTCTGATGTGGATTCAGAATAGGTGATCCGTGTGGAAATGGCTGGAAAACGCACTCACCAGAAGTAAGACACATAAACGCAGTGTGTATATAAAACTCAAGGATCTTCAATCCAGAGGGAAGTAAAGCTGATCCGGTTACAGGAATGGTGAATCCCTCCTCCGCAGATGCAGCAACCGATCTTCCTTAACACGATTAGATGTAGAATTCCAAGACCAAGGTTCTGCAAGCAAAAGCTCCTCAAGGGAGTTTTAGGGAAGGACACCCATAGTGAAGTAGGTAATAAAAGGCAGCTTTATTCACAATAATGATATCCAATTCAAAGCAGGCAGGTATCATACAGATGTGTCAGCAAGACAACTAACCCTGATACTTTGAATAGTGGCCGCCGGGCCTCCACGTGGCACCGGCGGCGTAGAGTCTCGACGTCCAGGCTCCTCCTTACGCGTTACGTGCGCACGCACATCTTCAGAGGTATGGAACCATTGACGTGTGGACGCGAATGGGCGCATATATATAGGCATAATGACGCATGCGCAAGAAAATGAATGACATTTTTTGTCCGTTCATCACTACCTTCTCTGTCCAACATAGAGCGGTTAAACATATCATCAGGAGGAATTGGAATATATTAAAATCAGATCCAGTTCTGAAGGACATACTTCCTGAGACACCTGAAGTAATTTTTCGGAGACCAGCCACTCTCAGAGATAAAATATCTCCTAATATTATTAACCCCCCTGCCCAACCACTCACATTATTTAACATGAAGGGTTTTTACCCCTGTAATAGGTGCATTGCTTGTAAGTGCAATGGAATTAGAAAGAAGAAAATCTTTTCCTACAATTCCAGTCAAACACACAAGACATACGAAATAGACAAATTTATTAGTTGTGACAGCAAATTTGTAGTATACCTACTTGAATGCCCGTGCTCCAAGCAATATATTGGCCGGACCACCAGGAGGCTCAGAGATCGCCTTCGGGAACACATTGCCAATATCAGAAAAGGTTATAGAGACCATTCTCTATCTCTACATTATAGACGTTTTCACCATAAAGATCCCACATCACTCAAGTTTGTGGGGATCGACTCAGTCACCCCTCACTGGAGAGGTACACACAAAGTGAGAGCAGTTTCCCAGCTGGAGACTAAGCATATTTTCGAATTGGGGACTTCCCACCCAGCGGGGCTCAATATAGATCTAGATCTTAACTGCTTTATTGCTAATGGTTGATGTAATTTCACCCCATTTTTCCATGTTTTAGACGCATGGTTATGGACGCATGGCTTGACCGTTTCACATGCGTTTCCACCTTAGCACTTTTCATGATTTCTTAATGATTTGCATTTTTTACTCAGGTTGGTGCAGATTTAGTTCTGCAGCCTTCTCATTGTTATTTTATTTTATGTTTTAGGAACTTCTTCCTTTATTTTTATGTATATGATGTCTTTACTGAATGTTGATTAATTTTAAGTTATAATGACGCATGTATACATTTACCTAGATATTATCTAATTGGGAATAGTTCAACATATTGGCGCTATCGCGCCTCTTTGCATATTTTACATAGATCCTATCGGATTGTTTTAATTAGGTGTATTTTACACCGTTGTTGGACTTGACTTCTGTTTGACATTTATCTGTCAACAATAGGGCATTTCGCCCTTCCACCCTGCGTCTCCGAGCTCCATTACAATGGAAGACGGAGCCACGCGCATGCGCCTTGGGTTTTGCGCATTGCGTACACGCTACTGCGCATGCGTCATTATGCCTATATATATGCGCCCATTCGCGTCCACACGTCAATGGTTCCATACCTCTGAAGATGTGCGTGCGCACGTAACGCGTAAGGAGGAGCCTGGACGTCGAGACGCTACGCCGCCGGTGCCACGTGGAGGCCCGGCGGCCACTATTCAAAGTATCAGGGTTAGTTGTCTTGCTGACACATCTGTATGATACCTGCCTGCTTTGAATTGGATATCATTATTGTGAATAAAGCTGCCTTTTATTACCTACTTCACTATGGGTGTCCTTCCCTAAAACTCCCTTGAGGAGCTTTTGCTTGCAGAACCTTGGTCTTGGAATTCTACATCTAATCGTGTTAAGGAAGATCGGTTGCTGCATCTGCGGAGGAGGGATTCACCATTCCTGTAACCGGATCAGCTTTACTTCCCTCTGGATTGAAGATCCTTGAGTTTTATATACACACTGCGTTTATGTGTCTTACTTCTGGTGAGTGCGTTTTCCAGCCATTTCCACACGGATCACCTATTCTGAATCCACATCAGACACTGGATACGTTTATATGTCATAGACTTTTAGTGGACTACCTTTTTGTCATTTTGTCATTATTTTCAGCGCTGCACTATTTTTATGTTATTGCTTTTAAGTGTATTGGTTGCTTAGAGTGCCTAGCCGCTTTCAGGATTAGCGCTCACTGCTGTTTCTTTTTATTCATTGCTTATTACCTTTTTTAGTTTGTAGCTGCTTTCCTTATAAGGATGGGTGACATCTTTGATGTCAGAGCCTCAAGAGCGGCCATACCTATTGATTTTTTCACCCATACTCATGTATCAAATGACCTTAAGGGTATTTTTTTACATCTTAATAATCTTACCACCACTGAGGTCAAAACTCTATGGGACGTCTCCTTCTTAGAAAGATACATTGGAGAGCAAATGGTCCCGAGAGCCCTTAGATGGAATATTACTCCTGATTCTGATGATACTGCAGCAGTGGCAGAATGGCACCAGTATTTCAATCTAGCTGGTATTGATCTGCTGAAGTTCATCATTGCCAGGAAGAAAAAGAAACTGGCCATGTTAGATAAAGAAATTAACTCAGTCAGGGAAAGGTTAATCCCCTATAAAAATAATGAGGAATATACCTCTGAGTCTAACAAATTAAAGAAACACCTGGAGTATATTGAAAATGAACAAAAGAGTAAAAAGAGAATAAAGTATCAACGTGATCTAAATGATTACCAGTCTAACATGATTTTTAAATGGCAAGAGGACCCCCAAGAAGCCATGCAGATACCAGTCACAGCACCTGCACCTAGGTCCCCAAAACCCCCCATTCCTAAACCATCTTTTCCAAAAGGGAAAAATTCTAACAAAAATAAGAATAGGAATGTTAATAACAATAGGAATGATTATCAGATCAAAACCTCTAATAGGTTTGAACCATTATCCACCCTACCTGACATGAATGTGGGTTTCAGAGACTCTAGGTGGCACCCTAATAACTACCTGACGCCGCAAAATTATAACCAACCATATCCTCCAGAAAGGAATTACCAACATAGCCCCGCTAGACCATCTCAACATGGGGGATATTATCGTAAGGGACCTGAGATACAATCCAACGATAGAGGATATTACCCCTCCCCTAGAAATCACAAAAAGAATTCTAAAAAACCATACAAAAAACCTTATAATCCCCCAAGAAACCCTGCTCCTAACTATTACCCTCCAGTAACTCCTAGGGTCCACGATACTAATGATTATCACTACTATAATAATCAGGAACAACGTTTTTTAGGATCAGGCAGGATAAGAAAAAGGAGTGCAGACCAAGAGGAAAGAGAGGAGGAAGAAGAGTACATAGATCCGCAAAAAAGGAGGAAGGTCTAATCGGGAAAGGTATCTTTAACCTTAGTACCATAACCCTTTCAGATAATGAACTGAAGCTCCTTGATAAAGGATTAAAGTACGCACCGGCTAGATCCCTTAACAAATTTGAGACGTTTATAGACGTGCACAAGTTCGCCAGGAAATTGTCCATAAAGAGACATTTCCAAACTAATCCCATTGCTAAAGACGTGACTAGGATTAGAAATACTAATTCCTCTAACCTCAGTAATGCATCCACATTTAACCCTCCACCACAAATTAATTCTGCAGTGGGTCTCTTTAGAGATCAAACTCTAAGAGACTTACAGAAACTACAGATTAAAAAAGTTTATGCAGATGCAAGCCTCAAATGTGCAACTAAATCACTGCTAGAGAAAAATGACTTGGTCATCCGCCCTGCGGATAAGGGTGGAGGAATAGTAGTCCTTAATAAACAGGATTACATGGAGGAAGTATATAACATCTTGAAAGATACCTCCACATACCTTCCCCTTAATTATAACCCTACAACGGCCTTTAAGAATGCTCTGAAAACTATCATTAAGACAGGCTTTGAGAGAGATATTATTGACAAAAAAGAAAGGGACTTTCTTTGTCCCAAGGCACCTAAGATACCAATCCTATATATCTTACCAAAGATTCATAAGGACCCTCTGAGACCCCCAGGAAGGCCAATTGTCAGCGGGATCAATTCCCTTTGCTCCAAGATCGGGCAATATATAGACCACTACTTACAGCCGCTAGTAGTCCACACCCCCTCATATCTCAAGGACACTAAACAGGTCCTAAATGCCATTAAAGACGCAGTCATCACTCCATCTACTATATTGGTTACGGCAGACGTTGAATCACTGTATAGTAACATTAACCATGCAGATGGAATGCGAGCTGCAGAATGCTACCTAAGACAGCAGAGCCCTCTCAGTTCCACCCATATAGATTTCATCATAGAACTACTTGAATTTGCAATGGTTAAGAACTACATGTGGTTTGATGGCAGATATTATTTACAAATAAAGGGTGTGGCTATGGGGGCGAAATTCGCCCCCAGTCTCGCCAATTTATTTATGTCCTTTTGGGAGGAAGAGATTATATATTCCAGGGACTGGCCAGAATTGGCCTTCTATAGGAGATACATTGATGATATTCTCTTGTTGTGGAATGGGGATACACAATCACTAAATAACTTCTTCACAACCCTGAATTACAACAATCAAAACATTAGACTCACTTACAACTTCAGTCACGAAGAAGTTAGTTTTTTAGACCTCACCTTGATGAGGGTAGAGAATAAAATTATCACCAAAACATTTTTCAAGTCATCCGATCGGAATAGTTATATTCCTTTGGACAGTTGCCACCACCCCAGCTGGCTTGCTAACATCCCTAAAGGACAATTGCTAAGATTGAGAAGGAATTGTACTAATACCTCAGACTTTCAGGTACAAGCTGACATTTTGAAAAAACGTTTTTTGGAGAAGGGCTACAATGGGGTATCGATTGATAACACCATCTTAGATATTACCCAGATTAACCAGGAGGAACTCCTGGGTACCAATTCCAAGAAAATGAATGACATTTTTTGTCCGTTCATCACTACCTTCTCTGTCCAACATAGAGCGGTTAAACATATCATCAGGAGGAATTGGAATATATTAAAATCAGATCCAGTTCTGAAGGACATACTTCCTGAGACACCTGAAGTAATTTTTCGGAGACCAGCCACTCTCAGAGATAAAATATCTCCTAATATTATTAACCCCCCTGCCCAACCACTCACATTATTTAACATGAAGGGTTTTTACCCCTGTAATAGGTGCATTGCTTGTAAGTGCAATGGAATTAGAAAGAAGAAAATCTTTTCCTACAATTCCAGTCAAACACACAAGACATACGAAATAGACAAATTTATTAGTTGTGACAGCAAATTTGTAGTATACCTACTTGAATGCCCGTGCTCCAAGCAATATATTGGCCGGACCACCAGGAGGCTCAGAGATCGCCTTCGGGAACACATTGCCAATATCAGAAAAGGTTATAGAGACCATTCTCTATCTCTACATTATAGACGTTTTCACCATAAAGATCCCACATCACTCAAGTTTGTGGGGATCGACTCAGTCACCCCTCACTGGAGAGGTACACACAAAGTGAGAGCAGTTTCCCAGCTGGAGACTAAGCATATTTTCGAATTGGGGACTTCCCACCCAGCGGGGCTCAATATAGATCTAGATCTTAACTGCTTTATTGCTAATGGTTGATGTAATTTCACCCCATTTTTCCATGTTTTAGACGCATGGTTATGGACGCATGGCTTGACCGTTTCACATGCGTTTCCACCTTAGCACTTTTCATGATTTCTTAATGATTTGCATTTTTTACTCAGGTTGGTGCAGATTTAGTTCTGCAGCCTTCTCATTGTTATTTTATTTTATGTTTTAGGAACTTCTTCCTTTATTTTTATGTATATGATGTCTTTACTGAATGTTGATTAATTTTAAGTTATAATGACGCATGTATACATTTACCTAGATATTATCTAATTGGGAATAGTTCAACATATTGGCGCTATCGCGCCTCTTTGCATATTTTACATAGATCCTATCGGATTGTTTTAATTAGGTGTATTTTACACCGTTGTTGGACTTGACTTCTGTTTGACATTTATCTGTCAACAATAGGGCATTTCGCCCTTCCACCCTGCGTCTCCGAGCTCCATTACAATGGAAGACGGAGCCACGCGCATGCGCCTTGGGTTTTGCGCATTGCGTACACGCTACTGCGCATGCGTCATTATGCCTATATATATGCGCCCATTCGCGTCCACACGTCAATGGTTCCATACCTCTGAAGATGTGCGTGCGCACGTAACGCGTAAGGAGGAGCCTGGACGTCGAGACGCTACGCCGCCGGTGCCACGTGGAGGCCCGGCGGCCACTATTCAAAGTATCAGGGTTAGTTGTCTTGCTGACACATCTGTATGATACCTGCCTGCTTTGAATTGGATATCATTATTGTGAATAAAGCTGCCTTTTATTACCTACTTCACTATGGGTGTCCTTCCCTAAAACTCCCTTGAGGAGCTTTTGCTTGCAGAACCTTGGTCTTGGAATTCTACATCTAATCGTGTTAAGGAAGATCGGTTGCTGCATCTGCGGAGGAGGGATTCACCATTCCTGTAACCGGATCAGCTTTACTTCCCTCTGGATTGAAGATCCTTGAGTTTTATATACACACTGCGTTTATGTGTCTTACTTCTGGTGAGTGCGTTTTCCAGCCATTTCCACACGGATCACCTATTCTGAATCCACATCAGACACTGGATACGTTTATATGTCATAGACTTTTAGTGGACTACCTTTTTGTCATTTTGTCATTATTTTCAGCGCTGCACTATTTTTATGTTATTACTTCCAATACATGTTTCTCCTGTTGTTCTTTCCTCCCTTCAGGCAGCCTTTCCCTACCGGTGGTGCACCCACTCTTTAAAATATTTAGGCACCAACCTTACTTCCTCTTACCAATCCATATACGGGGCCAATTTTCCCCCACTGTTTATAGCAATTTCTCGCTCCCTGAAACACTGGGATGCCTTGCCTATCTCTTTCCTCGGTCGTATTAATGTCTTAAAAATGACCGTACTACCCAAACTTTTATATCTGTTTGCAACCCTCCCCGTACCCGTTCCTATGTCCAAGCTTCACTCCCTTCAGAAATCTTTCTTACATTTTATTTGGCACAACAGGCGGCACAGGATTGCTCGTTCTGTTCTGCTTTCCCCACGTTCTAGGGGAGGCTTGGGAGCACCGGATATAATAACATACTATTTTGCAACCCACCTTCGCTTTCTTCTGTCATGGTCCATTCACTACCCTCCCAATACATGGACTGAGATCGAGTCTTTACAATTGTCCCCAGTTCATCTGTGTTCCCTTCTCTGGTCGACCTCGGCGGTGGATGTCCATTCTTTTCGCCACTCACTCCTAGGCCCCATGCTTTTTTCATTGACTGTTTGGCAGAAATGTAAGGCTAAATTCACATTGGCTTCTCAATGCTCCCCACTGACAAATATCCTTCATAACCCTAATCTTCCAGACAATATGGCCATGTCCCGGATGTCTCTTTGGGTAGTATCTAACCTTTTTCAACTACGTCACCTGGTACACCCGGTGACTCGTAAGTTACATTCATTCTCGGATCTCCAGAGGAAAGCCTCTCTACCCCCTCATCATCTGTATGTATACCTTCAAATACGCCACTTTTTCTCTACTCTATCACCCTCATTGAGCTTGGGGAAACCTACCCCCTTCGAACGTCTATGTATGGAAGGTCCCCATCAAAGGGGTATTGTCTCTAGCACCTATAAAATTCTTATGGAGGCCCCCCCTTTGTCCAATGACGCTCACCTTTATATGCGTAGGTGGTCTCAATTTATACAACGTGATATTGACTTATTAACGTGGAAGAAAATATGGGATAATGCATCTAAATCCTCTATTTGTGTGGTTTTTAAGGAAAACATATACAAGATTATGATGTTGTGGTACAAAACCCCGGAAGTTCTTCATGTTTATAATCCGAGTGCTTCTCCTGCCTGCTGGCGCTGTAGTAGCGCTTCTGGCTCTCTTTATCATATTTTTTGGACCTGCAGCTCCATTGCTCCTTTTTGGGAAGAGGTCCGCTCCTTGTTGCAATCATTGTTGCAAGTTTCTCTCCCATTTGACCCACTGCATTTTTTGCTGGGCTTGCCATTCCCGGGTCTATCTAAACTGGCCAGAAAACTTGCTGCACATGTGCTAACAGCGGCCAGGAGAAGTATTCCTATGTGTTGGTTATCCTCTAACCCACCTTCATTGCAAACTTTGTATAAACTTATTACCGATGTAAGACAGATGGAGTGTTTGACTGCTTCACATAGTGGTTCGTTTGCTGTATTTGAGATGATTTGGCTCCCGTGGGATACCTTCTCTTCCTCTATGCCAGCCCAAATTGTAAGACCATGATTTTTTTTTTTTTTTGCATTGTTACTATATGACTCCACTGGTCCTGACCAAATGTAATCTTAGCCATCGATGTACTTCTATGTTTTGCTTGTTTTATTTTCCCTTTGTTTTCTGTAACACTTGATTTACTTGAAAACCAATAAAAATTGTTAATACAAAAAAAAAAAAATACATAACTATTCCCTTATCCATCACCCTCAGCCTTGCTGGGTACACCATTGAATATTCTATCTTCTTCTCTCACATCCTTCTTTTACCATTATTGAAAGTTGCTCTCTGCTTCTGTAGATCTGGGGAAAAGTCTGTAAAGATAGAGACCTTACTGTTTTCATATTGCATAATGAATTTTTGTCTCGCCTTCCTTAGTACCATATCACAATCCTTGCAATTTAACAGCATTGGTCTGGGAAGTGCCCCTGACTGTGGTGGTCTTGCAGGAACACTGTGTGCTCTCTCCACTGAGAATGCTAATGAAAATTCAGCCTCAGGAAATGTGCATTTTTCAACAAAGCCACTTGGATTTTGTCCTTCTGTCCTTTCTGGTAATCCAAGGATCCTTATATTGTTACGACACATCTGATTCTCCAAATCAAACGCCTTTTGTTACCATAATGTTAATTGTCTTTCAGTATTTTATATTTTCTTGCTCATTGGAGATACCACATTTTCCAGAGAGGATATTCTGTTTTCCACTTCAGCTACTCTTTCCCGGATTTTCTGCATATCCTGTTTTAATAATCCAGTATCTATTTTTATCTCATCCATTTTTCCTGATAGCATGATATTGCTTGCTTGAATCGCTTCCATTAATTGTGCATTTATTTGCTCTAATGTCATTTTTTATTGTTTCTCAGTTTTTTTCTGCCTGAGAAATATTTGAGGTAGTGAGCCTGTGTGTATCCTCTGTTGGTCTAGGGCTACTTGTGTTGCAAAAAAAAAAAGAAAAATATCCACTCTTTGTTTAGAAAGATCAAGCATGACAAATATGTTATAGGGATATGTTATAGTAAGTCACAATTATTTGATGGTCTGTTTTACTCCCTCCATAAAAGTTCGTACTGCTGAAGACCTTTGCTACATCATATAGATGCCATTGTAGACATGTGCCATTGTAGACATTCGTATTACCTTGAAATCACAGTGATGCGCTATAAAAATTCATATAGTGTTGTCAACAAGCAGTATTTCATGCATTATTGTGTCTTGCATTTAGAATGGGCTGCCAGTGCACAGCAACAGAACAAAAACCAGACCTGCACCTTTATTTTTAATGCAGTGTGCGAAACCCCACAATATGTGCATTGTGGTGCACTGCAGGACTGGTTTGTCAGCACCTTCTGTACTGTGCATTAGGGTGGGATTTTAGAAAATAGCAATGAATTACACAACGTGCTATGCATTGCAATAACCTTTGACAAAACATATGTTTAACTGCACATTACTGCAAAGAATAGAAGCGAAGCTAGCCTTAGCTCACATATCTAAAAGGTAAATCTTGTAATATTCAGTCTTGGTCAAAAGATTTGAAAAAAAACAGCTTCTTTTTAGAATGATTCAATGTGTGCACTTATCCTACTTTTACACTTTGATAAATAGGGCCCACTATGCAATCCATATGCTAGCAAATGTCAATAAAAATATTCTATACTTCATACACTCAAGAAAATGTTATTCATGCATCTAACAAATAGTTTGATTTTGTAGTAGAAAACATCTAAAATGTATGTCTATAAAGAGACAATAAAAACATCATCTTTGAGCGAGAGTTTAATAACAAATCACTTACATATAATTACATGTATTTTTATCACGTTAATCATTTTATTAGACATTTAAAATGCTAATTTTAATAATAGCAAATCTGTTTTGGGAGTCAGTATCATAAAGGAATAATTTGGTTTGAAAATATATAAGGATGCCAAGCTACTTAAATTAATATGCATTTTTAATAAAGAACAGTAATTATTCTGGAAATTAATATTTATGCTTTTTCATGTGTTTGTTCTTTTAAATGTGTATGTAAGCACTGGAGGAAATAATTGTTCCAAGTAAATAGATTGATAAAAAATGCCTTTGATTAAATTTTTTAAAGATTCTTCGACTTGTCAAATGGTTCTGTTTTTCATGAATATTTAATTGTATTCTTCTCATTTTGTAAATTAGAGACAGGTAAAGACCTAGTGGAGCCCTCAAATTTTTTGCCACCTTACTCCATGCAATCTCTTCAGGATATCCAGTGATTTAGTTTCAACAGAAAACATTTAAGACTAGAAAATGTGTGCCTATTCATGAACTTGGTATTTTGTTTAATAATTCAGTTCTTTTTTTTTTCCATGTTTACGTTTTTACAGAAGATATTTAATTTTCATTTTTGTGCAAATGGGTTGTGGGATAGATATCATATTTGATAGCAAAAGGGTGGCTGCTCTTGCAGATGAGTGGACAGAAGTCATACTTCTGACACATGTCAAAAGGAATATCACTAGAAAGTTTACAGTGGAAGAAAGTGTGCTATAGAACACAGGAGATTTAGAAGCTTTTATCCACAGAATCCTAAATGGGGTATTAACTCTATTAACCTCCCTGGCGGTATGATTATTTCAGATTTTTGGTGCTGAAAGCGGTACCATTTTTTTGCATGGAAATATGTATTTATTTAATTGTAGGCCTGTAATATTTAGGAATAACTCACTGAAATCTGTCCGAACAAGAGTCTAGTAAACATCCCGGGTATGATAAAATTTGAAACACAAAATCATAATTTATAATTTAATAAATAATCATAAAAATAATAATATAATAATAATAAAAAATTTAGTGTCTGATGACAAATTTCCCCACAAATCATTATCACTCAATTCTGCAAGTGGTTCTGTTTTACTATCGCTGTTCTCTAGCTGGTCTAAAACTGCTTTTGACCAAAAGGGATGCTTTTTGGACGCCATGGACTTTTCCAAGTTTCCAGGCAGAAAGAACAGTCAAAATGCATTCAAGGCACAGGACAAAGCAGTAGGGACAAAATGTATGTGAAATGGTTTGATACAGTAATGTTTTACTATGTCAAATTCATTTCTAAGAAAATGACAGTTTAAAATTTTTTTTTAATTTGCCGACGTTCCGGCCCCCGTACGTCCCGATGCTCGCAGGGCCCGGAACACGGAAGCCGGATGCCGGCATCAGCTGGAGGAGATGGCCGAGGACGCTGTAGGGGACGCATCACGGGAGCGAAGGACAAGGTAAGCGCTGCAGGGAATCCCTGAGCAACGCCGCATGGTAAGCCCGAGTGTAGCTCGGGGATACCGCTTGTGGTACTGAAACTTTACCCCAAGCTACACTCGGGAATACCGCCAGGGAGGTTAATTCACACTGGTTTTGCATATACATACAGTACATTCCATTATATTATGGTATTTACTATTTCGATTATGATATATTATTATTATACAGTATTTATAAAGCGCCAATAGTTCGCTCAGCGCTGTACATTACAATGGGAGACAATACATGAGACAGTACAATAACAATACAATGCGATACACGAGGGGTTCGAGGGCCCTGCTCCTTGGAGCTTACAATCTAGGAGGGGGGGATAGTGGTACAGGAGGAAAAGCTGTGGGGGATGGAGTGGTAGAAAGAGTGTCAGGAGATCAGCAATTAGCAGGGGGTAGGCTTCCCTGAAGAGGTGGGTTTTCAGGGTGCGCCTAAAGGAGAGGAGAGTAGGCGATAGTCTGATGGATTGGGGTAGGGAGTTCCAGAGGATGGGCGATGCCCTGGAGAAGTCCTGGAGGCGGGCATTGGAGGAGGAGACCAGGGAACTATCGAGAAGGAGGTCTTGTGAGGAGCGGAGAGTGCGTTTTTGGAGGTATTTGGATATTAGGTCGGTGATGTAGTTTGGGGCAGTATTATGGACAACTTTGTACGTCAGTGTAAGCATTTTGAATTTGATCTGTTGGGCAATCGGAAGCCAGTGGAGAGATTGGCAGAGGGGGGTGGCGGAAACGGAGTGGTTGGCAGGGTGGAGGAGTCAGGCTGCCGTATTCAGGATCGACTGAAGGATCGACAGGATCTACTTCACTGTTGCTGTCCTTGGCCTGTGTCCTGACTACTCTTCTGCTTGCAGTTTATGGCTGATCTGACTGTATGTTGCTGACCTGGCATGTCTAACCCTGTATCCTGCTCATCCTGTCTGCTGCAGCATTTCCAGTCCAGTACGCTCTTGTCTGGTCCTTGCTCCCTTGTCAAGCATCTGCAGACTGTTGCCAGCCAGCCAAGCACTTGCCAGTCTGTTACCAGCCAGCTCTCTGCCTACTGCATCTGTCTCCTGACTCCTTCCCAGTAAAGCATTGGCTTCTACCTGTGCAGACTACTGGACTTATTACAGACACGCATACCTCACCATGCTCTCGCAGTCACTGTTCCACTCCCAGTGGTCTGTGAGCCGGAGCTGTAATAGAGGCCTTCCTCTTCTGGAAAAGCTCAATACCCAGGTACATGACATACACCCAGCCTTTCTCTTCCACATGTGGTTCTAAACTGCAATCCAGCAGATCCTCTTCCCCTACACTTAGCAACTCCCAATCAACTCAAGCCTCAAACTATGCCAGCCTATGTTTCATACCAATATTCCCAGGGAAGTTCTGTACACTCAAAAGATTTAAATTTATGTATAAAGAAAAGTCACGTTCAGATAAATCAGTAAATGACTGCTGCACTTGAAAAATCCTGAATACCGGACTTACATTAACATATATATTGGAAACGTGTACTGTCCCTTTAAATCCCAAATATTACATATTTACAAATCCTCATGCAATATTATGTTGTCAGTGAAATTAATAATAGTGTCAAAAAAAGTCTATAAAAGTTCATATGACATGTGAAAGTCCAAATCCACTTATGGTCATCCAAGTGCCATGAAAAGTGTTCAGTGCTCTAATGTAAACAAATTTGTGATCTAAGATGCAAAGTGCTGATTCTGAAGGTTAAGCCTCACCATCAGACTTTCAAAGATGTTTATGACCCTACCAACAAGATGCAGCAATGGGGTCCCCACAGCAGACATTTGCAGACATTTTCGAAAACACATTTGAGAAAGAAGACATGTGGTATGACAATCCAAACTACATGGCCTTAGGACCTGCCGGCGAGCCCGTGCATGATGATATCACAGATCCACAGATCCAACTCCAACCAATACATTTCTCCACAAAAGGCGTCCTCTGGGATAAGAGGCCTAACCTTTAGAATCAGCACTTTGCACCTTGGAGCACACATTTGTTTACATTAGAGCACTGAGCACTTTTCATGGTACTTGGATGATTATAAATGAATTTGGACTTTTATACGTCATATGAACTTTTAGAGACTTTTTTGACACTATTATTCATTTTATTGAATGTTCACTTTATTGCATGAGGATTTGTGAATATGTAATATTTTGGATTAAGGGCTAGTTCACACTACATGCAGCTCAGTGCGCTTTTTTCTGCATCAAAAATGCATGCACAGTGTTTTCCATGTATTCTAATGGCCCTAGTTCACACCAGTGCAGTCAGTTCCACTCAGTTTCTGGTGCAGAAAAAAAAGTAGAACATGCTTAATTTTTTTCTGCACAGAATCATACTGGAACATAGCAAAATGCATCGAAACTGAACCAGAACTGCGTGTGGTGTGAACTGTGGGCAAAAATGTATCTGGAATGCATCCGGAGTGTATTTTTGTAGGGTAAACTGGCCCTTACAGGGACAGCACACTTTTTTTCTATATATAAGTTCTGTACACCAGCCATCTACAGAAGGCCTTCAAGCTGCCTTATTGCATTGAATTTCACAGAAAATTGTAGCAGCTGCATACTGAAAAGGAAATGTAATTTTTATTAACATTAAATGACATTGTGGCTTGTGTAGCAATGTTATATGCTAAATAATTTTGTTTTATTATCAATATTATTTTTGCAAAATTATCCTTTGAAAAAACAAAAAGAATTCCCACCTTGTAAATCTATCCCCAGGTCACATCGTCCAGCGTTGTAATGTCAGAACTTTAGCTCTGAGAAAATAATCAGTATATAATTTAGGAAAACAGGCGGGGATCTGGAATTAAAGAGACCCCCTACTAATTTTCATAAATCAACTGATTATACCAGTTTTTTATTTGCGCTAATTTGAAGATGAAATAAAAAGCAATAATGTATATTTACTAATATATATTTATTAATGATAAAAATCAGTGAAAAATAGTAATGAAATATAATAGGTGATGATAATTAGTAAACAAATCAAATTAGCAGTACAATGATCTAATCAAAAATAATGGTTAGAAATTCGAACCAGCAATTATTTTCAAATATTAATGAGATAGGACTAACTGTCTAAAACTGTAGCATAGGAAACTCTCAGTAACTCAGTAACATATGACATCAGCTATGCAAATCAACCACGTGATCTCTCTACAACCAGATATTCAAAGCTCAAAGTGTACCTTGGCATGAATTGATTTAGAATACCATACACAGAACGATCCAATAAGCTTAGAATCTATCTGAGGTCAGGAACAAATGTTACATTAAGTTGTCTACTTTGTCATATATACCTAGATAAACCATTGACTGAAAGCTGAAAGCAGCTTCGAAAATATTTCAAAGAGAATCCTCCTCCCAGAGAATTGAAATGAAGACAATTTATACTGCAGTTAAAATTATTTTAGATCAACTCCGGAGCTAACCATAACCATTATCAGACAAAACGGTTTAGCTGGAGATATAGGGCGAGTACAAATTGCCTGAAGAAAAATGAAAGTTATACGTTACCAATATAAATTCTATGGTATCACTGATGTCAGGTGGAAGTCAGCTCACTTCTGTGCATGTCTGTCTGTTGTTTCTTTGTCTCCTGTCTTGTGCCTTGTCTCTGTTCGTCTTCTAACTTTTATCAACCCAAAAAACCAAGGTGGCAAAATTATCTCGCTTAATTATGACGACACTCAGAGTGTCAGGTTCTACACTAAATGATCCCAATTATCCCAAGGTGACAGTATAGGATTAGGAATAATTTTGGATTTTTCTTACAAACTCCTGTGCCATGTCAAAAGTTGACCTCTAACCTATAGCTTGTAAAAAAAACTTAAAATTTTTGAAGTCGAAGTTCTTTTGACAGAACTGGTTAGACAAACGGGGACCAGTGTCAGTGAAAATAATGTATTACTTAAATGACTTACAGACATTCGCTGAGGTCATTTGTACTGAGATTTCCTAATTATCTAAATTCTTCTGTAGCATACAGATGTTGCAATATAATGAACTCAAAATAATTATAATGTTGAAAACATAATATCCATAATAAATACCAATGTGTATTCATTGTTAAAATCAATTAATATAGATAAAATATACACTGTATTGCTAAAAGTGCAATATAGTGCACAGTGTGCAGAAGTCGTCAACTGTCTGCAGAGTCAATAGCTAAAGACCTCCAAACTTTGTGTGGCCCTCAGATTAGCACAACAACAGTCCATAGAGAGCTTCATGGAATGGGTTTCCATGGCTGAGCAACTGCATCCAAGCCTTACATCACCAAGTGCAATGCAAAGTGTCAGATGCAGTGGTGTAAAATATGCCACCAGTGGATTCTAGAGCAGTGGAGATGTGTTCTCTGGAGTGACGAATCACACTTCTCTGTCTGGCAATATGATGGATGGGATTTGGCAGTTGCCAGAAGAACGGTACTTGCCCGACTGCATTGTGCCAGGTGTAAAGTTTAATGGAGGGAGGATTATGGTATGACTGTTTTTCAGGGGTTGGGCTTGTCCCCTTAGTTCCAGTGAAGGGAACAATTGGGGATGGCCCCTTCCTGTTCCAACATGACTGCGTACCAGTGCACAAAGCAAGGTCCATAAAGACATGGATGAGCGGGTTTGGGGTGGAGAAACCTGACTGACCTGCACAGAGTGCTGAACTCAACCCATTAGAACATCTTTGGGATGAATTAGAGCAGAGACTGTGAGCCAGGATTTGTCGTCCACCAGTGCCTGACCTCATAAATGCACTTCTGGAAGAATGGTCAAACATTGCCATAGACACCTCGTAAACCTTGTGGACAGCCTTCCCAGAAGAATTGAAGCTTTTATAGCTGCAAAGGGTGGGCCAACTCCATATTGAACCCTACAGACTAAGACTGGAATGCCATTAAAGCTCATGTGCATGTGAAGGCAGAGGTCCCAATACTTTTGGCAATATAGCGTATATATGTATATGGAGATAGAATATATTAATATAAAACCCAAATTACTTAATTAGGCACTTATTCACTTAATGCAATATTACTAATAATACAATTGACAATTTTGGTTAAAATATTCCTGTCAAATAATACTAAACACCATATCCAATGGAAAGTTTAATATGAACTCTGTTCATGGAAAACAAATCATCGTGAACAGTTCTTTGTCTTTTGTTCAATCCAAGACATAGACCCCTCATTAATCTTGAAAATTGGTAATATGTCCAGTCTTTATCTCTTGGGCTGTCTGGTATAATTATACCCCTCAAAATGTACAACCTGGGAAAGTATGCTGTAAGATCCTAGGAATGTCTGCTGTTCAAGCCTGTTCAGAAACCATGAAAATAAAATATAAAGAACAAAATGGCTTCCAGCATGTCCATGTTACATTATGATAAGTTCAAGCCTTGCAGTTTAATTCTGCAAAGCCATAATAATTCCGAAAGTAGGTCTGCGTCCATTACAAGGAATGATCCCTGCTGTCTCACAGAAAGAAAAAACATGGTTAAGTTTACAGGACATAAGCATTATTGAGACAAATACCTTTAAATTTACAGAGGGGTCTTCTGGTGGGCTATTACATGCCTACTGGCCAGCAATGTACTTAAAGAAATACATAAGTTATATGGGATATGCATCTTATTATTTTGGTTCTTGGTAATTATATGATTTGTTGCATGTTGATTTGATTGTTGTTGATTTCACAATCTTCATTACTGCATAGGCACGTTTCCTTGAAACTGCTTTTATTTGTCTACTTCCTAACTTTGTTCCTTTTTTGGGAATAGAAGCACTGGAAGACCACATAATAATTTCCCAAACACACTGCTTAGTTTACCTGCCTCTATGCCCATATCACTCCTCCCTCATGTTCTAGGGCTGACTCGTAGGCCTTTCATGATGGTCATCATACTATAGTGGTTCCAGGGCTCCCATGGAGAATACTTATTTCCTATTTGTTAGGCAGTATAAATATCAACACTGGAGTTGTACTTTAGGGGAATTACCCCTAACCCTCTTAACAGTTTGCCCTCTTCATCAGTTATTATCTTCAAACTTCACTCCAATCAATTTAGGTCTTCCCAAGAGTGATACCAAGGCATGAGGATCAACCTGCAATTAGATTCTCTAGCCCTATTTTCCTCTGTTCTCCAAAGGTGAACCAACTGAAGAATGATGAACATTACCTTTTTCTACTAGCTTATTTTATCCACCATTAAAAATCCAGGGGAGTTCCCTGTCTGCCCACACAGAGTCCTCTCCACAGTAGCTGTGTCTGAAGAGCCCATCTGGAACTGTCTCACAGACTTTGAACTTAGTTTCCTAGCTACTTTCTTCCCCCAAGTTCTTTTATCTCCTATTAATTCCACCTTCCTTAGACTTCACATTTTGCATTTCCTTTGGCCAGCCTAGGTTCAGGCCAAACCATCTGCTCATCCCTACTAAAGACTACAGTGTAGAAGAAGAAGAAGTGTACAAGGATGTTTTTTGAGGAGTATTTATTGAATATAAACCCAGACTCAAAAAGCAAAGACTTAAACAGCTCTCTGACTTCATTGCCCAGATCATAAAACTAAAATTAGCCCATAAAAGAGATCTATACTCAGACATGGTAACCATATTAAACCAATCACAGGATATGCTGAATATGTGTCTAGTGAAGGTTAGAGCTAAAATTAGTAAATGCAGGCAAAGTAAAACAACCAATACAGTAAATTATTTGTAACAGCTTGCAGCAGTAGTGAGTTGAAACAAATATTCCCAACATAATCTCTAAAACAGGCACAGCACCTGCACATTGCATAGGTATTTAGAGAATACTGCATTGGCCTTTACAAATTTTGACAATGTCCACTGTTCTCTCTTGCATCTTACATTTAAATGCATTGGTTTTGGCCCTCACATGCTAACTTGGGTATCATCTCTATACTCACATCCCTTCTTAGGAATGTGAGGTAATGGGTATGGTCTCTGAACCATTCCACAAACCAAATGGTACAAGACAGGATTGCCCCTTGTCTCCCCAATCTTAATATTATCCTGCAAACTATTTTTCCATAGGGTGAAAGCAAATCAGGACATCAAAGGCATGGATATGTTTCCTTGTCATCACTAAGTTTCTGGCTTTGCTGATGACTTTTTATTCTTCTTGATATCTATGGACACTTGTATTTAAATTCTTCTTTCAGAATTTAAAAGATTTGGGAAGTTAAACATTCACATCAACTAACCGGAATCGGAGGCCATACGCATTTCCCTCTCCAGAACTGTGCTTAACAGAATCATGGACAACTTCCCTTTAAAATGGGCTACCCAATCCCATAGGTACCTGGGAATCCACTTTTTAATTGACCAAGATAACACAGTTACCTTAAAAACAATAACTTTTTAATACATTTGTGTTGAAATAAACCTGTAAGAGTGAAATATGTGATATTCTGATGATCAAAACAAAATAAGAGCATGTCCTTACCAAATGTACATCTCACCAGAACAATAGACTGGTGTAGAGACCACATCACCAAGTTGTGGTTCCCCCTGGAACAATCTTTTTTCAAGCATGCTTCTTTGCTTTTTCCTTAGTGCACTTCATCTCCCCCCTTGGTGGTTAAAGTGCACCCAACTATAAGACCCACCGCGTGCATAGTCCAAACCATGGATCACCCTATCCACATTGACCCCAATTTTGGGTAACCCAACTTTTCTTCTGGGGTTTGCATGATGGGGCATTCATGTAAATACCAAACTGTGCATTCCATTACATTTTCACAATTGCCTTCTTATACAGATTTCTCTGTGAATCCAAACCCTCGGATTCCAGGCCCCTGAAGATGGAGGCAGTTGGCCTATTTCTTGAACTCTCTCTAACACCTTCCCCTCCTAGCACCTTCTGACACCTTTGGAGCACAGTTCATGTGCTCAGAATCAGCCGATCATACTCTCTCTTTTTATTATGAAACCCTCCTTTAAGGAGACAGGGGCTTCAGTTTTTACTTTTTACTATAACACCAGTTCATCCAAGATTAACAAGCTAAAGATTTTACCCTGACTTTCAAATAATTCATAAGAAACAGATACCAGGAATCCAGATACAAGATTGTCATGAAATATGTAAGATTCTTTGAATTTTACACTCCATCTTCCCAAAATGTTTTGACTAGTGCTGGTGACATGAGCCTGCCCAAGGAAACATTTTTCATATCTTCTGGACATGTCCCAGGCTACAGCACTTTTGGGACAAGGTTTACACCAACACCTAGAAAAATACAAATATCAATATCCCTAAAGACTGGCAATCTGCTTCTTGCACCATAATTCCATCTCTTTAAAATCTTAAAATGGTTTTAGACAATAAAATATATTAAAACCATGGAAGGATTAACAAGTTTTCTCATGGGTACAGCTAAGAATTTTTTTAATTACTGATACTATTGGTTAAAAATAACTTTTTCTCTGAATTTAGATCATACCAGCAAGCAGACAGTCACAGTCATCTACCTTAAACCTTTTCTTCTGCTACACCTCCACCACACCCACCTTTCAAATGTGTACATTATTGCCTTTTCATTCCTCCCCTTTCCCCTTTTTTCCTGGCATCTACAGTAGGCTTCTTCCCTCCTCCCTTCTTTTCTTATGACCTTCCCCCACCCCCCTAAATTGTCTTTATCCCCTCTTTTTCATCACCTCATTATGAACCCTTTATGCCCTTACCCAATTTTGTTTTCATACCCTGCCTACAGTGGCCCGCTCCTCGGTGATGTGTTATGTTTGTGCTCGTCTCCCTCTTTCCCTCCCTCCCTTCACACTCTCTTCCTTTGTTGTAATTTCAAACTGTCCTATCTCTGCGATCCTTTAATCATCTCTATATTAATTCAAACCTTTGGGATTCAACTGATTAGTTTTCCCTGGTCTATTTGACTTTATCTGTTCCAACCCAGTTTTTATCAGACTAAGCACAGATGCCAGTCATATATCTCTCTCAAGGTTTACAGTAGAGACATATGGGTTGATTTACTAAAGGCAAATAGACTGTTCACTTTGCAGGGGAATTTTCACTTGCAAGGAAATTTTCCCCTAGCTTAGTGAACAAGGTGAAAATTCACTTTGCAAAGAATAGCCAATCGTATGCAAGGAAAATTAAAAAATATATATTTTTGCTTGCACATGATTGAATAATGTAAGTCAGCAGTGCTTCACCTCATGCACTAAACTAAGGGATAATTCCCTTGCAAACTGAAAATGTCCTTTCAAAATGAACAGCCAATTTGCCTTTAGTAAATTAATCCCATAGAGTTCACCAATATTAAGGTACACATTCACGTAATTTTACAGAGGAGAGAGTAAGAACCAGCATTCTTACCCTCACTTCTGAAACATTGGGGTTCATTGACTAAAGGCAAATAGACTGTACCCGCTCCTTCATAGAATCACATTCCAAAATGTAAAATGCTATTTAAATATTCAGCTTTCTATTAAAGCAATTAGACTGTGTGTGAGTATAACCTGCACAGAGGACTGATCAATTAAACTGGCTGCTGCTAGCAAAATCACAAATGTGTACCGGTGATCAAATGCGTGAGTGCAAACATAAAAATTGCTGCACTGCCTCTCCCAAAAACTACTTTAATAAATGAATGAATGATTTAATTAAATAAATGAACTCCCTACTACACAAAGGGTCTCCACAAATGTGCATTTGCTATAATGCCCCGTGGGCTGGCAATTATATTGAGACTGTGCACTTTACAAATGCAATTTGCACTCTGCAAAGACATTTGTTCTAGAGCCTAGTAAATGAGGCGAAGCTTCACTTTGCATATAATACCAAATGAAATGCATGAAAATTAAAATTTCTGCTTGCACATGATTGGATGATGAAATTCAGCAGAACTTTTTCTTATTTACTATGCTCTAGAGCAAATTCCCTTGCAGAGTGCAACTGCATTTGTAAAGTGCACAGTCTCATTACTTTAATAGAGAACTGAATAATTAAATAACATGTTTCATTTGGGAATGTGATTCTATGAAGGAGCGGGTACATCAGTATTATAAATTGGTGAAATAAACATTTTAAATTGTAATGCTAAATTGTGTAATTGTAGCCAGATGAATATGAATGAAAAGTAAAAAAAGATTTCTTTGTCTATGTTTTTGTTAGTTTTGAAACAATAGTGCTTGATTAAAATTGAACTGTAACAGAATAAACTACTGCTATAGGAACTTCTAATAGTATTATATACTGAAAAGCTTACAGTTCCATTGAGAAGCAGTTCAGTAGTTTGAGAAGTCTGAAAGTACCAGCCAAAACCAGTTTGTAATACTTGTATGAGCAATTGCTTGGCAAAAGAAGCGGATTTTGCATTGAAAGCAGTTAGCTGCTTCCCTCATTTAATCATTGAGAATGTTTATAAAACAAGTGTTTCTATTTTTGCTCCTTTATACTGTCAAGCACTGCTTTCAAAGGTATGCACCCCATAACATAAATGTTAGAAATTATATGTATAAAGCACCTAAACAAAGCTAAATTATGTTTTAGTTATTCTTATTTACCTTTTCACTCAGTTTTAGAATTCCAAAGAATTGCCCTCCCATTTAAGTGTATATATTTTTTATTATTATTATTATTATACAGGATTTATATATAGCGCCAACAGTTTGCTCAGCGTTTTACAATATAAAGGGAGACAATACAGTAACAATACTATACTAAATAATAAATAACTTGTGCAACACATTGAGACATATTTATAAAGCAGTGAATCTGACATTCACCAAACATTAATTGCAGATGAATCTTCTTGGTACATGTGTTTTAAATTACAGTGATTGATTACCGCCACTGATTTTTTGGGAGAAACTCAAATTCATTCTTTGTACTAATGTCCTTTTAAGTGCTTTAACCCTTTGAGGATTACTGAACTTATTCTCAGATCTGCTAATGTGTGGTGCAATATATGCTAAGTGTAATATATGCTTCGTACAGAAGATTTTTATTTTAAATGTAGGATGATGTGAATCAGAGAGCATTGATTGCACTGATATTGCTAGCCTTAAAATTGCATGCACTCATGAATTAGTCACAAACTTCATTACCTTAAATTTAAAATTTTATGTAGCACCCTCCTAGTTGGCTAAATTATTATTTTTTTGTAGTTAGAAGGCTGAGTAGCAGCCAGGGAGAAATAGTCAGAAGGTCAATTTTGGGTCAGGGCTGAGAGGGTCTGCAGATCAGCTCACTGATGCCTCCCCCTGGTCTTGAGATGATTCTACAACTCAGTGAGTGGGGGTGAGGGGCTGGCCTGCACAGTTAGGGGACTTTGGACAATCCCCAAGCAGAAGGGTTGACATGAGGCCAGGGAGCCTTTAAGTGTGACTGAGGCTGCTCAGCAGCAAGAAAGTTAGAGTGGAAGATGTGCGAGAGGAAGAGATGCAGGAGCCGTGGAGGGGGCCCAGTGGGAAGGGGGCTACCTATACGCTGGGACGTGGTCTGGAGGGTCACTCAGCCTCACTGGTCCCTGGAGGGAGAACCGCCTGTGGAGCTAGGAAAGGAACCAGCCCAGCAGAAGGCCTGAAAGCAGCCACCTACCTAAAGCAGCTCACAGGAAAGGGACTGAATGAGTAATCCTTCACCCCCTGGGCCAGCTAAGGGGAAAAGAGTATTCTGGTGGTAAACCTGATTAACTCCTTACCCAGGACTGCTCACCTTAAAGTGGCAGGCACTCCTGGATTCCTCCAGACAGTTGGGTAAAGAAGAGGATTTATCTGGGGTCTGGGGTGGTACACCAGGAAAGGCTGGAGAGCTCTAAAAGAAGAAAAGTTCTGTCTTTGGACTTGTACAGAGTTGCCAGGAAGTTGTCCTCATTTTACTGTAGGAAGAGAGGAACATCGAATAGACGTTAACAACTCTCTCTCCCCTCTACCAAGCTCTTCCATCTGACAGCTGCAAGTTAACTTGTCAGATTTACACACATTGTGTAAAACCCCCAGCTGCTGCTGACATATGGCATACACCAGTGGCAAGAAAAAGAGTTAAAGACAATTTAAACATTCCTACCTTCACCTTGTGTTTTTCACCTGCAGCAGATAGACAATGACTTGACAAAGAGGCTGGGTGACCTTGAAAACACATTGTCACACACCCTAGTAACATTTCCAGAAATACCTTTTCTTCCGGTACGCTGTGCGCTCCACAGCACTTTCCAGTGACTTCCAACTACCTGGTTCTTGGCCAGTCACTGTTATTCATCCCAAAACACTGCAAACTGGCAATTTTGCAGTACCCTGTATGGATCCAATGGATCATCTGGTATGCGCTGATTTTTCCATTAATATATGAGTTGCCAATTGTGTGCGTGTTTACCATATTTTCATATGCTGCGCTTGGTATGGTGCCCTCTGATGTCCTCTTGGCCTTTTAGGTGTTTTTCACCTGAATAGCCCTGTATACCCTAATTGTGGACTGGAACCTAGCCTCTTACCTTACTGTGCTGAGACCCACACCCTCTTGCCTTACTTTGATGATAAACAAGTTTTTACTAGTTATATCTTTCAGCGTTACCTATAATGCTACCACCTCCCCCTCACTCCCCCTCTCTGTTGGGGTCCCTCAAGGCTCTGTCCTTGGGCCCCTTCTCTTCTCCATCTACACCTCCTCCCTTGGCCAACTCATACACTCTCACGGCTTCAACTACCACCTCTATGCCGACGACACACAAATCTATCTCTCAACCCCCCACCTCACCCCCTCGGTCTCTGCCCAAATCACACATCTACTGAGCGATATATCAGAATGGATGTCTCTCCACTTCCTTAAACTGAATCTCTCCAAAACCGAGCTCCTTGTCTTCCCCCCAGCCCGAACCCCACCCCCCATTGACTTCTACATCACATCCAACAACGCCAATATCAAACCCGCTCTGCAGGCCAGAGTACTTGGTGTCATTCTGGACTCCAACCTATCCTTCCAGCCCCAAGTCCAATCTTTAACAAACTCGTGCAGACTCCACCTCCGCAACATCGCCAAAATCCGCACGTTCCTAACCCCAGAAACCACTAAACAGCTCATCCACTCCCTCATCATATCACGACTCGACTACTGCAACTCCCTCCTCACTGGCCTGCCTCGCCGCTGGCTATCCCCGCTTCAGTCGATCCTGAATACGGCTGCCAGACTCATTCACCTTTCCAAACGCTCCGTTTCCGCCACCCCCCTCTGCCAATCCCTCCACTGGCTTCCGATTGCGCAACGGATCAAATTTAAAATCCTAACACTGACGTACAAAGCTGTCCACCATACTGCCCCGAACTACATCACTGACCTAATATCCAAGTACCACCCAGCACGCACACTCCGCTCCTCACAAGACCTCCTTCTATCTAGCTCCCTGGTCTCCTCCTCCCATGCCCGCCTCCAGGACTTCTCCAGGGTGTCACCCATCCTCTGGAACTCCCTGCCCCAACCCATCAGATTATCACCTACTCTCCTCTCCTTTAGGCGCACCCTGAAAACCCATCTCTTCAGGGAAGCCTACCTCACCCCCTGCTAACTTGCTGACCTCCTCCACTCTTCCTACCACTCCATCCCCCACAGCTATCTCCTCCTGTACCACTATCCCATCCCTTCTAGATTGTAAGCTCGAAAGAGCAGGGCCCTCGATCCCCTCATGTTTTGCATTGTATTGGTATTGTTCTGTCACATGTTCTGTCCCCCTTTGTAATGTACAGTGCTGAGTGAACTATTGGCGCTTTATAAATACTGTATAATAATAATAATAATAATAATATGTAAGTTGCCAATTTGTTGTTTTTACAATAAATGTACCAATACTTAAACTAAGATCTCACCGTCTGTTATTTTATTTATCAAAATCTCATCACACATAGGCCCGATGACCCCAGTGTTTTGGTAATCCAGAGTTCCAACCAGGACTGTCATCTCAAAACTGACAGCATTGACAGTGAATACGCATTCCTCACAGAAATAATATATGTAATAAGTAATATGGACCCAGAGGTCAATGGTTGGCCTACTTTCAACTCAGGGACTACTATCATTCCAAAGAGAAAGGGCTCAGCAGCCTAGTACATTATCCCTGCAGGTTTATTTTTTGTATAAAAAGTTAAAAACATACTCACAAACATAAATGCTATATGGCACATAAAATCAAAACTCGTGACACAGAGGATGTGAAGACCCAAGTGGACCCAATGCCAGGAGAAGCTCCGTCCAGGATCCAACACAGCTTACACATTTTGAGGGTACCACCTCTTCATCAGAGATCATCAGTGCACATTCACTTAGTTTAGAAAAAAATGCACTTTTAAATTAATAAATTCTGAAATAGATGCATAGTAAAGTGCAGAGCCACAAACAGGACATTGCTAATGCCATTCCCTTATGGCTGCTATGGTGTTAGTGGTTTTTCAATATAATTTCATCTCCCATGTCATGCCTCATTTTTTTTTTCTTGTTTTTTTTAACTCATAGAATTCCAGAAGGACATCAGCAGCAGAAGGGTCAGTTTGGGGGAGGCCCAATCCCTTTCATAGTTTGCAGTCAGAGGTCCTAAGGGAGAGTATCTCTTGTGTATTGTTTGGGACCTTTTTAATTTTCTTTGCTTTTCATCCTACCATACTTAGCTAGATTTGCTCTTGTCAGCCTAAGTTAAGGTGACAAATAAACAGATACCACCATCCACAGTAAGCACCATAAATGGAGAAATATCCACTTATTATTGCCACCCAGAACACTTGTGGCTGCCTGAATATGCGTAAAGTAACTGTGACTAATGAGATGCATTTGCTATTTGCCAAAGATTATCACCCCTATCTCATTAGGTTTAGCCTTTAGGTAGCCTGCTGGTGCTGGCAGGGGCACAAACATCTTGTTTTTTAACCAACCAGCATGAACTTTCAACAATTAGTGAAATGTATGTCTAGATGTAGGTATAGTAAAAATGTAAAATCATCAACTGTGTCCAAAAGTTGTTCATGGAGTTGGCTTCACTTATAAGCATATGTTTTTTTGAAATTATTTTTTGATAAGGAGTAGCCCATCTAAACACCTACAGTTACAAATAGATTGATAAGTAGTAGATGATGAGTTCTAGTGATGTTTAAGTTTATTTTGGAAAGCTTCCATCATAAACTTCTTTCTTAAAACATTTACTTACTTAGACTGTATTGTGTGCCCAAGCTAGCTGTGTTTCAGTTGGAAGTGTGGAAGTTGTTTTTTTTTTCTGGCTAATACATCACTTTTTCCCACTGGTTGATTCATAATTGCAGTTTCACACCCTTAACCCATGACAATATATTCTATTTGCATTTAACCAGTTTGGAGTCAATTTCTGGTGCCTTTGTATAATTGTGTATAGGGGTCTGCAGCTCTCTTCTAACTAGCAGGCGTGTCAGAGAATACAGAGCTGTTTATAGAGTCATCCCACAAGAACAGAGAACCCAATACTTCAAGTGACTCCCCTGGGGTGTGATGCTTAAAAAAAATTATACGGTTTTATTACAGTCAATAAGATCATTGAAACAATACGTTTCCTAAGCGATTATGCTCTACTAAAGTATTATATCCCTTGCAGAGCCACTACTCTTTCAATTAATATTGGTTTATCTTCATTCACATGAGTGACATAACAACAGCTTGAGCAGCCTACACACATTTTTAATTTAGAGATTACTTTGCACATGCATCACACATAAAGCTGATTTCCTGTAAGGTGCTTCTCCTTAGCAAATTCTATTCTCAGGAAAATGTACTAATAGTGCTCAGACTGTGTCAACTATACTACCTATAATTGATTTAGTTTAACACATACAGTATGTCAGGGCAATTATTTATTTTTGGCTAGTTTGTAAGTGAAGAATTCAAACTTTTTGCTGCTAGAGCCATTTTTGCATATTTTGCACATGTTTAAGAAAACAGAAAATTATAAAACTCCCAAATATTATAATATATGTTTTCTGAAAGCAGAGGCTCTGGAAAATAAAATGGTGGTGAGTCTAATTTATTATTAGTGCAAGGTTTTATCAAGCACAAAATTTCAGTAAAACAAACAATAAAGTTATTTTAGAGCCCATAGATGCAATATATTACCTATTTTTTTGCCCAATATTAAGGATGAGGTGCTGCGCAAATACATACCCAGACTATCAAGCCTGAAAATTGTTTGTGCTCGAGAAACAGCAACAAACTTTGGTACCCCAAACTTTACATAGAAGACACTTTAAAAGCCCCTACAGGTCATCTTATGCGAATAAGTATGAGACACATAATACTCCTACTCATTCACAAAAAATAAAAGTTGTAATCTAGAAATTAAGACACCTAGACATTTGACAAGGCCTTTATTAAAAAAAAAACAAAAACAAAAGATTCACAAAAAAATCCTCCATTGTAAATCCATCATCAATCACATCATCTAGCAATGAAGATCCATATCAATAAAGATTCCCGACAGTCAACAACCCACAGAAAGAAAAAAATGCAGACGACACAAGTTCCTTGGGAAAGAACATCAAAATTATGTGCTAGGGCATTTTGCCAAACGTATTGTATTACATTATTGGGTAAAGCAAGTTTCTACCTATTAACTAAACTAAAAACAAAATAAATAGCAAAATGACAAAAAAAATTGCAAATTGAGCTAACTAAATCATTTAGCCTTATTAATTATCAAAACCAAGAGTAGGGAAGTGTCCAGCATTCTGTCCTAATGGAAGTTCAGACCTAACATTCGCTGTTCAAAAGTTCAGAGCAAATTTAAATTTCTGGGACGATCAGCCTAACATCTCATAATTTATTGAGGATGTTCTGCCTAACTCCAAGTTTTAACAACATATAAACTGATACACACTAAACACAGCGTAAGACACTGAGAGAAATTAAATGTCACTAAGCATTTTGTTTTTGTGTTAAACAAAAATAAGGGTTAATGTTCTGCCATAAACATACTTTACCATCTAATACTATATTATTTAATGCTTTGAGGGAAGTAGCTCTGCACTAATGTATGTACAAACATGTTCACATTTATCATTGGGTTTTCATATTTATCACAGGATCACTGCATGTCACGCATGCAATTCTGTGTGACGGCATTGCTACACCACTGGAAAACTCTAACTGGCACTTTTTCATCTAGCTGGTGGTAAATCAGGATGATTGTGTAAGTGCCAAAAATGCTTGCAAGTGTGGGCAATGTCTATCAGGGTGTTTATAACGGCAAACCTCTGAAAAATGTCCAGTTGTTATTATTTACCTTATGATTAGGTCAGTATCAAAGATGCCAAGTGTTGCCCTTCTTCCCTCCTCCATGAATATGTCAATGCATTTGAATAAGCCTAGTTGTCAGGAAGAGATTCACCTGCTGGTGGCACTGTGGCTCCCAGACCTAAAGGGCTGCAGTTCCGGTACCACCAGCGGGTGTCTCAACAGCCAGAAGCACATGCTCACTTTTAGGCGCACTCTGAAAACTCATCTCTTCAGGGAAGCCTACCCTGACCCCGGCTAACTACTGGAATCCCTTACTCCCCCAACCACTCCATCCCCCACAGCTAATTACCTCTTCTACCACTATCCCCTCCCTCCTAGATTGTAAGCTCCAAGGAGCAGGGCCCTCTAATCCCTCTTGTGCGGAACTGTATTGTTACTGTACTGTCTCCCTCCATAATGTAAAGCGCTGAGCAAACTGTCGGCGCTATATAAGTCCTGTACAATAATAATAATAATGCGTGTTACAGGAAGCGTATTTAAACCTTGCCTGTGCTTCTCCTCTTTGCCTTGGTGTTTGTCCATGTGCCCCTGTGTTCCTGCATCTTGCCTCCTGCTCCTGACTCTGTATTCTGATCCTGACCCTACAGAATGATTCCTTACCTGCCTGTTTGTTCCTTCTCCTGTTTAACCTCTCCCTGCTCCCTACTTCTTCTGCCTGATCTCCCATATATGACCCTGGATTTGACACCAACAATGCTTCTCATATCCTGCTATCTGCATATATTTGGTGTGCGCAGTTGTTCATAGTTTGTTCACTCACTTATTAGATTGCTGGTTTGATTTATGCAGTTTTGATATATTGGAGGTGCATATATATTTTTGTTATTCACTTATTCTTAATAAATTACATTAATTAATATTATACTGGTGCCTGGTGTTTTCTGTGCAAGTCCACACATTTCTGGTCACAGCTGTTTCACAGGATACCAACACTTGGTATCCCTGACACTACTCATTCAATAATCGCTATATTATATGCTTTTTGGCAAACTCTCAGAGATGCAGTAGGGATAAAATGGTTATTGGCCTTTCAGTAATAATCATGAGTGTTTATAGTGGGTTGAGGGTCTATGGTAATTTGCTTTCATTTATTCCCATAACTTTTAGTAAAGTAATTTAGTCATAGACTTTGATTCTGTTACTGTATATAATAATTTATATGGACAATTTTCCAGAGGGACAAAATTCAAAAAAAGAAGAAAAGGAGACAAATGGTCATTGCCTGCCCTTCATTTCCTCATTTATAGAAATATTTTTGAATTCACAGGTATTTGTTATGCTATTTGAAGCATTAGTATCTGAACTGTATATCAAGCATAAAACACTGAATATACTGTATTGAAACTTCTGGAAAGTATTTGTAACAATATTGTGTTCTATATGGAAAAGTGATGTTTACGATGGTTAAATGCAGAAAATAGACTAATCAAAGGGCAGTTAGTTATTTGCAGTGGAACAGAAGGGAACAGAAAACCAAGACTGAAAAATAGCTGTCACAGGTATGAACACACTGTTCTGTACGCTAACCCTCAAATACTGTACAAGCACTTGATGTGATCTTTAACTGATACAACCCACAGTAAACACTGTAACATACTTCTGTATTAACTAAAAGGAGAACAACAGAATAAAATAGATAAACTGCAGAAATCCTAGGATGATCAGACATAATGAACTATTTCCGTACCGAACTAGCAATGCTAGTGGTTATTTTCATATCTGCTTTAATTTCCCAAAGCCCTGTACAAAGTACTGCACAATGTTTGCCAAACTAGCAGGAAATTAATTTTCTGTGTTAGGAGCAGGGCCAGGGGTGGACTGACAACTCATGGGGCCCCCGGGCAATAGGGGATCATGGGGCCCCTGTGTCCTTGCCCAAACTCAAAAAAGCCTATGAAAAAGGTAGCAGCGCCCGAGTTTCCAAAAGGTCAGTCCGCCCCTGAGCAGGGCAGAATCTAGCTGGTCTGATGTGGGGGTGCAGTAAAAAAGGTCAGGGGGGCAGGGGATTGCAGGTCAGTAGGACAGTGAACATAAGAAGAAATCAGTTAGCTAGCAGGGCGGTGTCAAATGTGTGGATGTGGGAATTGAATTATTTTTTTTGTTCAACCTACTGGTTGAACAAAAAAATTGACTGATGTATGGGCTGTGTTCCTGAACCTATGTTAAAGTGTAAGTTCACCTTTACAGAAAATCTGTAAAGTGACATAACACTGTACCCTTCCCACACCCCCGTAGTCCCACTGTACTTACCTCAGATGATCCTGCGCTGTCAGGTTCCCGCATGACACTCCACAGTTCAGGGGATTTGAAATCCCTGTGGCTTAATCTCCTCTCTGTCTCTGTACTGTACAGCCAATATGGACCAGACAGATTCTAATTGGTCAGCACTGTCACATGAATGGCGCTGATCAATCACAATCTGTCTTGCCCTTCCTGCCAGCACTGCAAACAAAAGAGAAAAAGCCACAGGGATTTCAAATCCTCTGATCAGTGGAGCTGCATGCAGCAGCCTGACAGCGCAGGATTGTGGGAGGTAAGTACAGCAGGACCAGGGGGGGGGAGGATGGGAAGGGGTTCACTGCTAGGTCATCCTACATATTTTCTATAAAGGTGAACTTACATTCAGAAGAATAAGTTCACCTTTGGAAACATGTTACATGTTTCACCCATTTTTAGGGTGGAACATATAACATGTTCCCATAGCCTCAACTGTCGCCCGCCAGCCCCACCGACAGATAGTACGAGGAGAAGTCTACCTGTACTATCTGCCCACACGGCCGCATCATTCATTTGTGGACTTCCATGAATAAATGAAATGCAAGTCCCAGCAGCCTTAGCAGCTGCCGGCTTGTAGTTTCCAATGAACTACCGCAACGCTGTGACAAATCATTAGTAACACCTCATCTGGAATTTGCAGTTCAGTTTTGGGCACCAATTCACAAAAAGAACATTGGGGAACTGGAGAAAGTACAGAGAAGGGCAACCAAACTGATAAGAGGCATGGAGGAGCTCAGCTATGATGAAAGATTAGAGGAACTGAATTTATTCTCTCTTGAGAAGAGGAGATTAAGGGGGGATATGATCATCATGTATAAATACATCAGTGGTTCATATAGTGAACTCGGTGTAGAGCTATTCACCCTGAGGTCATCACAGAGGACAAGGGGGCACTCTTTACGTCTGGAGGAAAATACATTTAATCTCCAAACACGGAAAGGTTTCTTCACTGTGAGAGCTGTGAAAATGTGGAATAGACTCCCTCAAGAGTTGGTTCTGGCCAGCTCAGTGGATTGCTTCAAAAAAGGCCTGGAATATTTCTTAGATACACAGAATATAACTGGTTACTAACATTTATAGGTAAAGTTGATCCAGGGAATATCTGATTGCCTCTCGGGGGATCAGGAAGGAATTTTTTTCCCAGCAGGAGCAAATTGAATCATGTTTTGCTGGGTTTTTTTGCCTTCCTCTGAATCAACTGTGGGTATAGGATTATAACTTTTTTTTTTGGTTGAACTGAATGGACTTTTGTCTTTTTTTCAGCCAGACTACCTATGTAACTATGTAATCCTTGCACAGGGGCCATTCTAATCTTCTCTGTATCATTCCAATTTTAGTATATGTGCTGCCGAAGCAGTGCTGTTGCTGGCTCTTAACTGCGAATGCACAGTTCCAGAGCCAGCCAATTAGCGAACTGCCAGGTTCGGCCAAAACTCCTGTGGTGGAGTGTGTGAATATAAGCCATGCCTGATAAGTGCCATGATGTCATTGTATAGGTCCACACCCGGACCTGCAATGCTTCCTGATCTGAGGCCAAGGCTGGCAATTTTGCAATAGGATGGCTCCATAACTGTGCATGTGCAGTTCAGAGCTGATGATAAGGGGATTGTTTAGGGGCTTTTTTCTTCTGTCTGCATTTAGGACAGGAGAAAAATTTTTTTTTTACAAACCATCTGTAAATTTACAGATGGTTGGCAACACATAGCTGGGGCTGTACACATGCTGAAACTGTGATTCTTTGTTTCATGGCCATGACAAAAATGATACCCTCTGTTGCTTTCTGTGAACACAGTGCCTGAGAACGGTGTTCTATTCAAGTGAATGGGGCTGCTCTGCAACCAAGCAATGCATACGGTTGCGGTGTGCTAATGTGGTGTTACAACACCTCCTCGCTACCTGTCAAATGCTCTCTGAAGAGTGATCTGAACACAGATCACTCTTCAGAGACCAAATCTAGTGTGAAGGTGCTCTTAGAGGGATTCTGGGCAGGAGGGGGTTAAACAATAGCATCACAAACTTGTGAGTTAAAAATCTATCAGTTTATCCAATTAGTAGTTGGTCAGCCATCCTCAATAATACTTCAGGTGTCCCTGGACATGAAAACAACTCTGTAAGTTTGAAAAATCTTCTAGAACAGAGAGGGGGAGAGAAGGGAGGAAGATGGTGACAGGTCAGTCATAGAGTAGGGCTCAGGGCTCACTCCCCACAGTCTGGGATCTGAAGACTCAGGCAGCATCATGAATCATGCAGAGAGGATGTAGCTTCCAGGTGCTGTACTTCATATCTCCTGCCCACATCCCCTTTCTGAGGCACAGCAATGGCCATGAGTGGGCGGGGCAGATAGGGGGAGAGGGGTGGGAGGAGTTGGAGCAGATCATGTCCTGTGTCAGGCACCGCCCGGAAGAATCTCTAGTGATCCACAGAATGGGATTCCCCAGGAAGCGGAGTCTAAGTCCCAGTCTGTCTTTTCACCAGAGCCCCTGATGGTGGGGATGGACTTGGTGCGAGACTGAAACCAGGTCGCGACCCCTGAGTGCACCCAACTGTGGTAGAGGGGTCCCGCCGAGGGTATGTGCCGGGGGGGTGAGCCTGCTGTGAAGAGGCTGACAAGTCCAGGTCCCGAGCGGGATGGATGGATGACAGTCAGGAATGAGCATAGTCAGACTACCCAGGTCGGTAACGGTGGAGGCAGGTAGGTACCAAACAGTAGACAGAGAGCAGCCGGGTCACGAGCCAAGGTTCAGCAACGGGAGGTCCAATAGTAATATACAACAGGCAGGAGAGTAGTCAGGGACGAGCCGGGAGTCAGAGCAGGAGAAGGTCAACACAAATCAGGACAAGCAGGATCGGCAACAGGAACACACTTCAGAACACAGGTACAGGAACTAGACCTTGCAGCAACCTGATCACCGCCTGGTCAGTTTAAATAGTGCGCCCTGCACTGTCATTGGTGCAATTGCCGACACCGACGCCCAGGTCCTCGTGCCTGCACATTAGTGCACCTAGGCAATCTGTGTATGTGCAGACCTGTGCGAGACCCGCAGTTCCTGACATCCTGTCTCCTCTCCTGTCTATGCAGAAGGGAGGGAGGAGGAGGGGGGGAAAGCTTGCTGCCTGGAGTCTGTGACTCACTGAGACTTGACAGATGCAGCCAGCCACCCCTGAAGACTGCTTGCTTGAGTAACGGTTTGGGAACCCTGCCCTGGCACAGTATCCATGGGGGCTTGCCTCGGAGGGCACAGCTGATCCAGCTATGGTTGGGGAGTTGATTTACTGAAAGAGTAGAACATGTTCACTTTCAAAATAAATTTGGTTCTGCCCTGAGCTGCGTGTAGACAGTCTATGGATGTGGGTGCAGATGTGGCGGTTGAACAGTCACAGCTACATGTCAAAGTGTTATAGCTTTCAGGAGCAGATGAACAGTCCCGAGTTAACATGATCTATTTGGGGCCATGCACACAGTCCTGTAAGGCTGTCAAATGTTGTATTTGTGTAGCTTTTGCATCTCCATCCACTTCCATAGGTTCCCTGTATGAATCTTGGGGCAAGTGTAGACACCAAAACAAATACCAGCCCTCAGCTAAATGAGACGACCAGGCCTAAGACAACCAATCAGGTCTTTGTGTTTTACTTTTTTATATTTAACTATGTTTAAAGCAAATAAAGGATATGATTTTCTGGTGAAATCTTTATAAGCCACTTCCTTAAACAACCTCCCCCCCAAAAAAAAAAATTATATATATATATACTGTATATGATGCATTCTCAATTTCCCATCACAAATGTGCACATTCGGTTTGACACTGCAAATGTTCTGCAGGGCCATCAACAAGATCTATAACATAAACTATCACTTTGAAGGCCTATACACTTAACTTGGTCTTTTGTAAAAGTATGTACAAATATATGAGAAAAAAAACACAAAAATTATGTTTGATAATTTTAGCTATTTTTCTCACTTATAATTAATAAATTAATGTATTTTTCTTTTAAACTATTTGTCTTTATTTATAAACAATTGGGTACTGTCTGTGATACTTTTTTTATTTGCACTAATGTCTTTATTTCAAAATCTTTAAAAGCGTAGTACAAAAAATAACAAACATTATACAATAATTCCAATCAGTTACCAATGAATTGGATACAACAAGGTAGGCATTACTTCCATGTAAGCTAGAGAGAGGTTTTGAGAAGGAAATTTGGAGAGGAGATACAGTAAAAGGGCAGTACAGAGGTAAGGGGTTATGGGAGCAGGAAAGGAAATGGGGATAAACATACATAAAAAAAGGGAGATAGGTGAGTATAAGTTTGAAAACAAGGAGCACCTAGTCTTGCAACAACTTTGGGGTGAATACTCCACTCTGAAAGTCCAAGGAACACTAGGTATATGCATAAAATGTCGGAACTTTATTATAAGAAAAGCCACATAGGCAGCCACATACCATGCCTTTTTATGGTATGTGGCTGCCTATGTGACTTTTTTATAATAAAGTTCTGACATTTTATGCATATTACCTGGCATTCCTTGGACTTTCTACCCAGAATGAGAGAGCCACCTCCCTCCCATCATTTCCTTATATGGCAGGCAGAAGGCAGTTAAAGTGTGATTATTATATACTGACACTAACTCATAAAAGAGCTGCTTAGTCTAAAGACTAGAGACATGTGTTTGGTGATAGATACCAGATGTCGCAAACGTGCGCACCAGAGACTGACGCAGTCTGCCATTTTGTTAAGAGTAGCCATGTTATTCCCTCATTCTCCCCCCCCCCTCACTCTGAGAGGCACAGTGACAGATGTGTGTGTGTTAAAAGTGTCCCAGGCCAGATCCCAGCAGGGAGCCACGAGGTGCCTCACTGTCCCAAGAACCTGTGCCATTTCCCACCACGGAAGAGATAAGACAAGCTATCTCAGAAGTTGAAAGAGATTCTGACCTAATGAACCTAATGCAGCATAGGTGACAGAATCAGATAACACTCCTCAAAATCCATTTTTCCCCTATGTCTCATATCTTGGAATATGAGAAACGTACATAAAAACCAGACATACCATCAGATTGGCTAGGAGGAGCCGAACATTTTGGTGGGTCACTCGCCTTGTCTCGGACACACAGGAAAGCAGAAACATAGATCTCGTGAACCATGCAGTATATAATTTCATAATTCATATCTAATAAATCCTCAGCCTTGTCTGCATAATAATCTACCTGTGGGTGGACTGTCACTTGTGCAGGTGGAAAGTTATAGGCAAATATGAGTTATGGAAGATATTTTTGCTCTAGTTGAGGCATCCACCCCTATCTCCATGCCCTAAGTGGAGATTGGCCTTTGACTGCAGAGCCACTCCCCTGCTGGGGACTTTAAAACAGACTGTCAGGCCTAAGAAGAGGAGTTGAAGCATTCTCCCATTTTTCCATTGTAACAAAGAGAGATCAAAGCACCCTTCTGCTCTGAAACTTGGATCTGCTAACCCAGGACTTTGGCAAATACTATAACCCTTTCACCTCTCTCTGATATCTCTTTGCTGTGCTATGGTTCTTTGTATATGTATATATATATCTTAGTTACATCTTTGTTCTGTAAATATTTTTAGTGCTCCTGTTTGACCTTTTAGTAATAAATCTTTCTTTCTGAAAGTGTTGAACTGTTTCTATAGCTTTGTATTGCAACTCACGAATTCCTGGCTCTAAAGAGATGCTACTGTGGTTGTTTAAACCTCTGTATAACCGGCCTGCGGACCATTTTATAAAGACGATTATCTCCATCATTATAGTGTTATAGCTGATAACGCAGAGTTTCCTGTTTCTCTGTACAAAAAGGAGGTGGTGGTAGTGTGAAGGGTTGATTGCGTAATTAACCTGACCCAGTAACGATCGCTCAGGCTGCCGGTACGTCGATCTGTATCCATTAGCTGGAAAATTGTTGTGCAGGGTGCAGCTGGGTGTGGCATTGTTACGCACGTCACATCGCGGTTTTAGATCGGCTAGCCCTTCGGTCACGAGTTTGGGTGAGAAGGTCTGGGGTCTGATGCCGCGATCATGACACCAGACTCTTCTACATCACCAGTATTACAAAACATAATGTGGAAATTTGAAGGTTTATATAACAATTGCTTTTCCATGTGGACACCTCAATTTAGCTCACAGGAACAGGATGAGCACTGCCAGAACCCTCCAGCAGCAAGCCACTTGTGTGAATTTCTCTGACCAAACAATCAGAAACAGACTTCATCAGGGTGGCCTGAGGTCCCTACGTCCTCTAGTGGGCCCTGTGCTCACTGTCTGGCACCAGAGAGCTCAACTGGCATTTGCCATTGAACACCATAATTGGCAGGTCCGTCAGTGGCACCCTGTGCTTTTTACAGATGAGAGCAGGTTCACCCTGAGCACATGTGACAGACATGAAAGGGTCTGGAGAAGCCGTGAAGAACATTATGCTGCCTGTAAAATCTTTCAGCATGATCATTTTGATGGTGGGTCAGTGATGGTCTGGGGAGGCATATCCATAGAGGGATGCACAGACTTCTACAGGCTAGACAATGGCACCCTGACTGTCATTGGGTATCAGGATGAAATCCTTGGACCCATTGTCAGACTCTACGCTGGTGCAGTTGGTACTGGATTCCTCCTGGTGCATGTCAATGCCCCACCTTATGTGGCAAGAGTATGCAGGCAATCTCTGGAGTATAAAAGAATTGATACCATTGAATGGCCCCCATGCTCGCCTGACCTAAATCTAATAGAACTCCTCTGGGATGTTATGTTTCCGTCCATCCGACACTGCCAGGTTGCACCTCAGACTGTCCAGGAGCTCAGTGATGCCCTCATACAGATATGGGAGGAAATACCCAGGACACCATCCGTCGTCTCATTAGCAGCATACTCCAACAATGTCAGGCATGCGTACAGGTACTTATAGTAGCATTTTGAGTTGCTACAATGAAATTTCAGCAAAATGGACTAGCCTGCTGCATCATTTTTTCACTTTGATTTCGAGGTGTCTTTGAATTCAGTCCCCTCTAGGTTGATAATTTTCATTTCCATCAAACGATGGGGCAACCGTACATTCCCCAGTCCATATCAGTATAGATATCCAAAAAAACATTTTTTCCCATTGAGATCTGATGTGTTTTCAAAGGGTTCCTTTAATTTTTTGAGCAATATATATATAGATAGATGAGATATATATATATATATATATATATATATATATATATATATATATATATATATATATATATATATATATATATAACATACACCAAAGATTTGAAAGATGCAGTGGTAAAAAATCTATTTGTTTCTTCTGTTAATGGTTGTTGCTATGATGATCTGTGTTTGTATATAGTGCAGGTCTTTTCCTGGCACTGAAGCACACATTCTGTAACAGGATAATTTATTCCTTTCTACAGGGCTCACAAATAAATCTCTAATGTAGTTGTAAACAACTGAATAAAGCCATTAACATATTGGCAATTCAGCTCTTGTCACTCTTACTTAGAAAGCTTCCTTGGAAAGGCTCACATGAAGATTTTTTTCTTGTGTTTCTTTTTCCAACACATATAACACAGTGATAATAAAAAAAAATCATACAAAACTAATGACGAGTCACTAATGCAAAAGTTACATTGTATACGAATTCAAAAGGGACCAGTTCCATTGCAATCATAGGATGTAGAAGGGAGTTATAAAATTTTATTTTCTACTAACTGGTACAAGAGTTTTTAAATGGAAATAGATATAGTTTCATTTTTTTTTAGATATTCATGTAAAATAAAATAGCTCAGTGTAAATATTGTCAATAAAGTGATTGTAAATTTTCTTTAAAAAAAAAACAACTGCACAGAGTGGCCCCAAGCCTTCTTTTCTTAGGTCTCCTACTGGTGCTCTTGGCTCATCCCCTTCGCTGAGTGCCCCCATAGAAATCTGGTTGCTATGGGGGCACTCATGTGGGCTAGCTCCTGAGCCTCACTGTCTGCGTCTATTGACACAGTTGGACTCAGCCACACCCACCCACTCTCTCATCACTGGCTTTAATTGGTGGCAGCCAATGCCTCAGCAAAGCCCGAGAGACCAGGAAGTGAGGGAGATAAAAGCCTCAGATTGGCACTGGATTGATTCAGAGTTCAGATAACTAAAAGGAGGTGAGTGGGGATACATTCTTCAAGGAATGCATTAAGGTAAAAAATGTTTAGGCTTTACAACCACTTTAGTGTGCACTAATGTTTTATAACTCTTATTGCTGTGTATAATTTGCAAATATATATATATATATATATATACAGTATATATGTATATTGTATATATGTAATTACATATTGTATGTGCATGTGCATTGTGTGTTCATTAAACTTTAAGGCTCGCCCATAAACATAACAAGGATGCACTAGTTTATCAAGCTCTTCTTCGCAAACAATCTTCTTTGCAAACGCTTCTAGGCCTATGCCATGCGCACCACATGGATTACTTTCTTTGTTTCCTCCATAAATCTGGCAATAAATGTGGCAACATTATTATTATTATACAGTATTTATAAAGCGCCAATAGTTCGCTCAGCGCTGTACATTACAAAGGGAGACAGAACATGTGACAGAACAATACCAATACAGTGCAAAACATGAGGGGATTGAGGGCCCTGCTCTTTCGAGCTTACAACATGCTAGTGGACTCTATCAGAGCAAAAAACGCTTGTACTTATACTTAAACAATTTCCTCTCCAAAAGGAGATTTCTGTCATGCTTCTTTGGACATAGCTTGCACTTTTCAGGCTTAATATGCTAAACTATGTAATCTTTCTTCCCGGTCAGATCCCATTTACGCATTGAAAAGCCCGTAAAGTTCCTAAATTACATTCATTTCACTTCCGACTCTGCCTTATTATTCACATTCAGACCTGGGTCTTCCTTTCAGAAGTTCAAGTCACCATAGCCTCTCTCCCTTCTGGAAGAAGTACAGGGCCCAATGGCTTTACCGAGCAGTTCTATAAGCAATTTAAAGAAATCTTAACCCCCAATTCTCACTCCGGTCTTTAATTCGGTGTCTCTTAGCAATCCCTTTCCAAAGCAATGCCAGGAAGCACATCTATCTAATCCCTGAGATGGAAAAAGATCCCACTTAGTGCACAAAGTATTGCCCCATCTCTTTGTCTAATGTGGTCCTTAAACTTTTTGCCAAGTTGATAGCTAATAGGCTCCAGCATACCTCCTGTTCTTGATACATTTAGAACAAGTGGCTTCATCCCCTGCAGAGAAGCTCGGGATGACACTATTAAAGCCGTTACGAATAAAGTTCCGCACTGCCTTTTATCCATTAATGCAGAAAAGGCATTTTACTGCCTAGACAGGCAGTTTCTTCAGGCCACTTTATGCCAAATAGGCATTTCAGATGTTCTACTAGGCCAAATCTTGTCTCCCAATGACTCTCCATATGCCAGAACCCAGGTGAGTAGAGTTCTTTCTGAGCCAATACACATCAACAATGGGGAGCATCAGGGCTGCCTCTATCATCCCTTTTATATATTTTATATATGCTCAAGCCATCCCAGCAAACTCTGACATACAGGGAATTTCTATAAATAATATTCACTGTAAAATGGGTCTTCATTGATGACCTTCTCCTGTTATCTTTAACCCTAGGGTGGCTCTTTCTTCCCCTATGCTGGAATTCACAACATTCCATGAGATCAGCAATTTTAAAATGAATGCCCACACGTCTATGACACTTTACATTACTTTGCCTCCAGAAGAGGTTAATTCGCTCTTGAGTACCTTACCGTTTTGCTTGGAATAAAGTCCATAGGCTATCTTGGGGTCCAGATCCCAGCAAAGCTTCAGGACTTTTATGAGCTCAATTTCCTTCTTCTCTTGCAGGCCTCCCTAGAGAGGCTCAAAGAATGGTCGAAACTCCAGCATTCGTGGCTCAGCAGGGCAGCTATACTGAAGATGGACATGCTACCTCGCTTTCTTTACATATTTCAAACAGTCCTAATATCTATCCCTCATTCATTCTTTCCTTCTATGAGATCTGCCTTTCTTCATTACATCCCCTTTGAAACTTCATTATACTATACTGACACTCAGAAAACTGGATAGAGGCTTTGGCCTAGCTCACCTAGAATACTACCATAAAGTGGCTCTTCTAGTTCATATTGTCATTAACCACTGAAAAGTTACTCATGGATGTCTCCCAGCTAGCGCTTCCTTGGGTGCCCCCATCCAAACTACCCACAAGGTGATCCAACTGTTTTGTCTCCCCTTTCTTCTGCACTCCTGAGATTCCCTGATTAGAGGCCTGCATCTCTTCACACACCTAGGCCCCCTGACCCAAATCTTAGGCAACCCCATGTTCGCCCCAGGAATAGCGGTTCAAGCCTTTCCTGGGTGGACTCAGGGTAAGCTGTCGCCCATTCATTCAGCCCTACACCGTAATAGACTCCAACCGCTAACCACATTAGCAAATCTACCTCGTGCCCCCAAATATTGGTAGCAATATTTTCAATTATGCAACTTTGTCACTACTCCACCTCATAGCAGTCCTTCACAGAGATCTGACCCCTTATGAACATCTCTGTCTGCAGAGTGAACAACCCACCCATCTTATTGCAAAGGTATATGCCATTCTTTTAAATTTGTCACAATCAAGGCCCCCATATTACATCAGTGAATAAGAAAAGGAGTTGAACATAAAATTCTCAGGTGCCTACCTAGTTAAGATTTTTACGCTCATGCACAAATCCTGTATCTCCTCAGTGGTTCAAGAAAACAGCTATAAAATACTTACTCGGTGGTACAGTTGCCCAATGCTGCTTTACAAAATGTACAAAACGATCACACCGAACTGCTGGAAATGTGATCTCCCAAGAGGAACCATGCTTCACATTTGGTGGGAAAGTAAGCCCATACACAGTTTCTGGTTGTGCATTTTTCATATGTATGATTCTGTTTCAGACCACCATACTTCCTTGTCCCCTTCCATTGCTCTCCTCTTCGCACTTCTGGAATCCATATCCTCCGTTAAAAAATAATTACTGTGTTTTTTCCTCACTGCCACCAGGAATATGATCGATAGGCACTGGAAATCGGTGGAGGCCCCCACAACTTGAGTAGATTGCTGAACTTACTCACATTCAGCACTTGGAAGAACTGGTAGCACAACCTCATAATAAACTCTCTGCCTATATGGCCGTGTGGTCTATCTGAATATTCTTTTCAGACTCACAGTGCTTCCAAACTGTCTTCTCTTGATTGAGAATCCTTCAGATATTGGAGGATACAACCCTATTCTGGACCATTCTTTTTCTATATTTTCTCTCTATTTCCTCTTCTTCTCTTTTCCTCTCTCCTCTCCCCCCCCCCCCCCCCCCACCTCTTCTTTGCTTCTCTTCTCTTCCTAGCCTCATGAGAATAGGCCCAGATTTTTCAAACTGCCCATACCTCCCCTCCTTTTTTTAGTTTGTTTTGGGAGGGGGGACTTCACTGGTCACCTATGGTCAATCCACCCTAAAGCTATTCCTTTGTTATTGAGTGAACATGGCCCTACAGCTTACACCTATTAGTTCCTGCCCACCATCCCAGGCCTTCATAGAGACCTCTACGACCCACCTGCTGAAATAAACTGGATGGGTTCTTGTTTACTCTTACATTCCCCATGTTGAGGTTTACTTGATGGATGTGCCTTATTTCCGTTTGTTTTTTTATTTTTTTTATTTCATTGTGCACTCCCATTCTCATGTAGTTTTTCTATGTATACCCTCTTGTTTTAGTGATTGAGCCATTTAGATCACATTTCAGAATTGATCTTTGCATCTATGTTTTCTTTGGTGATGCCTCAATGAGGCTTTTGTTTCTGTACAATATCAACATGTATACCTGAAACTCAATAAAACATTTTCCTTTAAAAAAAAACAATGAGGCTCTACATTAAAGTGGAGTTCCACCTGAAAAAAAAAAAAAAAGTCAGCAGCTACAAAAACTGTAGCTGCTGACTTTTAAAATACAGACACTTACCTGTCCCTTGGTCCAGCGGTGCCCTCTCCACCGCTGGTTTCAACAGCCGTCTTCTCTCCCTGGCGGCAGCATCTTCAGTATGGGCACCCGACTGTGACAGCTTGCGGCTGCACAGCTGGGAGCCAACTGCGCATGCGAGAGAAGCACTGCACTTTGTGAATAGTCCCGTAGTCTTCTGGGACCTTTCATGTGTCCCAGAAGACTATGAGGAGGGAGGGAGGGGGGGGAGGACAACTTGCGCTTCTGATTCCCTTAGGCGATCGCAGCGGAAGTGGGAGCTGGTACCTGTCAAAAGGTGCCAATCCTTAATGGGGAGCAGGGGACAAAAATGTAAAGAGGAAATTACCCTTTTGGGTAGAGCTCTGCTTTAAGAGGTCTTTCAACTTATGTTTTGCAGTGATACCCAATGATTGTGCTTTACTGCTGCTTCTCACAATCAAAGTTTATGAGTTGGCTAACTCATGCAAACCACGGGATGTCTTACCTCAACAGTCATTGTGAAGAAAAACAGAGTTTTTAATAAGTGTATGTTTGCTGTCTCCAATAGCTAACGTACACATTACTATTTACAATAACAACAATTTGGGAGAATAAGCTTGTAAAGATGTGACTGTCACATCAAAAATTATTTTGTAGTAACAAACAGGGCTCATATGGGGCTTTCTCTTTGGAACTCTATCAGGCAAAAAGGGAGGCAGGGGAGCACAAGGAATGCAAGTATCTTTAGCTAAAGGGGGTTACGAAGAAAACCTGTTACTTTGCCCTAAATGGGCAAAGTGATACAGTATGGTTACTGTAAAGTAACCCCTGTTATAATAACTCAAAAGTGGTGCTCAGTGAAAATTTACCATACTTTAAGTTTAGAATAAGAAACATGTACTAAGTGAATTCATAGCCTGTCATTACTAGCTTATCATTCGGAAATTGTTAGTTTTAGGAGTGTTATTCTGATCCAACAACTTCAGCATGTGCACCCCCAAACCTGGAAGCAGGCAGCGACATACAGATACTTCACTTTGCCTGTGCAGGCCACCTCTCTGCAGTAGATTGCGGTAGACAGTCTACAAGTGGTTAAAGAACACTTGCATCAGGTCAGGAACTCAGAAAGTATTGGAATCAATGACAGCCAAGCAACCAGCATTTTTAGAAGAAGGAGGCCGGAAATGAAGAAGTATAGGATGTAAGATTCTAGTAGAGATTGAAGGGGCAAAGAATAGCCCTGGGAAAAGGAAATGTGTTCTTTAGCAAGACAGCAGTGTTAGTTTCATTCAGGGTTTCTTCCTACCAGACATGTTGTAAAGCATTTTACAGTGCATGCAAAATGAATTGACATTGAAAATGTATTACATACATACAGCTGTGCAGTGCTCTGTCAATGACAATTACTATTTTTCATAAACCTATCAATCCTTCAAGTGCAATATAAATCAAAAACATACAACTATTTATCTTCAATCCTAATATCTAGCGAAAAACATATTTGTGAAAATCTGTTGTGAACATATATTGTTTACCTTAGGAACTTAATCTAATTACAGCATTAAATTGCAGCATGCTCAGAAAAAGTAATGCATTCTGCATTTCTGGAATATTGCAACGCATAGTTCTGTTCAAGTTACCAGAGGATTCTCTCTAGCAAAACTCTCATCAAAATGCATTACAACAGTCAATATAATATAAACAAGCCTCTATTATTTTGGTTTTGCAGCCTGCTTTTGTGGCTGTAATAATATATCCTTCATTAATTAATTTCCAAGTCTTACCTACTATGTTCATTTAATTTAGGATACACCCAACAACCCCCCCCCCCAACTATAATTTCTAATATAACTATAATTTCTATTACATGCAATAAATTATTTTCTTTATACAGTGTATACAACATTGTGATCATGGAGCTTCGTGGTCATATAAAAGTTCTAGTGACCAAATGCCCTAAATTACACCAGTGAGTAATAGAAACATTGTAGACTGGCTACCGACACCTAAATTACAGTGCATCCTGTGGAGAGTCTGGTTCACTCCTCCATATACTTTGGAACTGTAAGTCGATTAAGTCTTACTGGAACAAAGTTTTTCAGATATTATCCTCCATTACAGATACACTAATTACTCCAAGTCCTGCTTTGGCTCTCCTACACATTGGCATAGATAAATTCCCTATAGACTCAAGGACCATCATTTTACATACTCTAGCTGCTGCAAAAACCAATATTACCAGATTATGGCGCTCTAACACTACTCCCCCTCTGTCTCGCCTCTTTCAAGACCTTAATCTCCATTGTGAAATGGAAAAAAGAATAGCCTTACACAACTCAGCTTCCCACAAATTTAAAGTCCAATGGTCTCGATGGCTGAAACATCCAAATTGTTCCGTAAACTGATTACTAATACGACCCGTCCAAATTTAACAATAGTGTATTCCCAAGTGCCTTCCCTTCTTGTTTCCTTCCCCCTTCCAAACTTTCATTTCTTCCCCAATTATAAATTTTTTATGACAGTGAGAATGGTTCACTGACCAATGAGCATACCTCTCCTGTAAACATCTGAAACCTAAAATATCCCCGGCCTATTGGTGGGGATCCTTCACACCTGTTTATTCTCTGTATGTATTACAATTACCCAAGTGGACTCTTTATTCTCACATTCAAGATTTACCATGTTTTTCTCCTCTGTATGTCTGAAAACTTTTCTCAATAAATAATATTTGAACATAAATTACAGTGCATCCAGAAAGTATTCACAGTGCTTAACTTTTGCCACATTTTATTATGTTACAGCCTTATTCCACAGTGGGTTAAATTAATTCTTTTCTCAACATTCTACAAACAATGACAACGTGAAAGAAGTTTGTTTTGAAATATTTGCAATTTATTAAAAATAAAAAACAAAACAAAATACATGTACATAAGTATTCACAGCCTTTGCCATGACACTCAAAATTGAGCTCTGGTGCATCCTGTTCCCACTGTTCATCTTTGAGATGTTTTCACAACTTGATTGGAGTCCACCTGTGGGAAATTCAGTTGATAGGACATGATTAGGAAAGTCATAAACCTGTCTATATAAGGTCCCACAATTAACAGTGCATGTCAAAGCACAAACCAAGCCATGAAGTCCAAGGAATTGTCCGTAGACTTCCAAGACAGGAATGTATCAAGGCACAGATCTGGGGAATGGTACAGAAAAATTTCTGCAGCACTGAAGGTCCCAATGAGCACAGTGGCCTCCATCATCCGTAAATGGAAGAAGTTTGGAACCACCAGGAATCTTCCTAGAGTTTGGCCGCCCGGCCAAAATGAGTGATCGAGGGAGAAGGACCTTAGCCAGGGAGGTAACCAAGCACCCGATGGTCACCCTGAAAGAGCTCCAGCATTTCTCTGTGGAGAGAGGAGAACCTTCCGGAAGAACAGCCTTCTCTGCAGCACTCCACCAATCAGGCCTGTATGGTAGAGTCGCCAGATGGAAGCCACTCATCAGTAAAAGGCAAATGACAGCCCACCTGGAGTTTGTCAAAAGGCACCTGAGGGACTCTCAGACCATGAGAAACAAAACTCTCTGGTCTAATGAAACAAAGATTGAACTCTTTGGCCTGAATGCCAAGCATCATGTCTGGCCTGAATGCCAAGCATGGTGGTGGCAGGATTATGTTGTGGGATGTTTTTCAGTGGCAGGAACTGGGAGACTAGTCAGGATTGAAGGAAAGATGAATGCAGCAATGTACAGAAACATCCTTGGTGAACACCTGTTCCAGAGCGCTCTGGACCTTAGATTGGGGCGGTGGTCTATCTTTCAACATGACAATGACCCTAAGCACACAGCCCACATAAGGAGGGGCTACAGTCTAACTCTATGAATGTCCTGGAGTGGCCCAGCCAGAGCCCAGACTTGAACCCGATTGAAAATCTTTAGAGAGATCTGAAAATGGCTGTGCACCGATGCTCCCCATCCAACCTGATGGAGCTTGACAGGTACTGCAAAGAAGAATGGGTGAAAATACCTAAAAATAGGTGTGCCAAGCTTGTATCTTCATACTCAAAACACATAATTGGTACTAAATGTGCTTCAACAAAGTATAGAGCAAAGGCTGTGAATACTTATGTACATGTGTTTTTTTTTTTGTTTTTTTTTTAAGAATTTGCAAAGATTTCAAAACAAACTTCTTTCACGTTGTTATTATGGAGTATTGTTTGTAGAATGTTGAGAAAAAAATGAATTTAATCCACTTTGGAATGAGGCTGTAACATAACAAAATGTGGTAAAAGTTAAGAGCTGTGAATACTTTCTGGATGCACTGTATATAATATTGTCACTTGTTATAGTACTATACATTTTGCTGTAGATTTTTCATTACTACTGAGTATCTTCACATTCAGTCTACTATGCCTTTATTATAGCTTTAGATCCTTAAATGATAGTAACATTTCTTTGTAAATTATTACGTCTCTAGGATAAAATAATCACAATAACATGTTTCTTTCAAGAAAAGGTATAGAGCATTTTCAGTGTTCACAAATTTTTTTATTATCATTGCAGTTTCACATTTTTACATATTTGTTCACTTTCATATTCATGTTTTTCTATATATATATATGTGGGTTAGCTGTTAGAGGCAGAGGAGTTTACAAATTATACATAGAAACAGGATTTTTTAAACAGGAATCCTATTATAGAGTTTATCAGAGGAAGTGCATAGAATATGTGAAAAAATAAAACTTTGAGAATTTTGATGTGAGAATTACACAGAACAAATGCCTTAGGCTCTTATTTATGTGCTTCTTGTGATGAATAGTAGTAATCCATGTCATCCTGCCTGGCCATGCACAATGATGTTAAACACCCACATGAAACATATCAAGACATCATGTGTGGCATCAGGACAAATCCTGCTGCCTCCCTACTGTTAAGTTTTCTAAAACAGAGGTGGCAAATTATATGTTAAACATTTTATTATAAAAAATGAAAGTATAACCATAACAGAGGCATCTTTTGCGAGCTTAGCAATTTCACAACATTTTTTCACAAAGGCTTTAAATCTGTTTATCTCTGATTAGCATAAGCTTACAATGTACAATTCACATTTTCAATTTATTCATTCAAGGTTGTTATGAAATTTAATCAATTTGTAGGAAATATCACTACCATTAATTAGTCGCTCTCATGAGGTATGCCGTTGATTAGAATTGACAAACAAATACATGTAGAAAGTTTAATAATAAATGTAAACATATACTAATTGGAAAAAATTCTATTAAGGATATTCTTTCCTCAATATAATAAGCATGTGATGTCAACATGAACATCCAGGAGTGATGATACTGTTTATTTCTATTGACCACATCGGCATACATAAGGGAAGGTAACCTAAAAAGTTATATGTGCTATTTTGGCACTGTATTGACAACTTTACACTGACACATTTTTTTTTACATTTCAATTCACTTTTAATCTTCTCAGTTCCCCAATGCCAAGAACTAGTATGACCATAAGCCAACTGCTCTATCTCAATGCTAATCAAGTTCTAGATCATTTTGGATAAAGATGTTATTTGGGGTTATCAAACTCTAAGGCAGGAGTGTCAAACTGGCGGCCCTCCAGCTAATGCGAAACTACAAGTCCCATCTTGCCTCTGCCTTTGGGAGTCATGCTTGTAACTGTCAATCTTGCAATGCCTCATGGAACTTGTAGTTTGGCAACAGCTGGAGGGCCGCCAGTTTGACACAAGTGCTCTAAGGCTACAATGTAAACAAACATCTGGGGATCCCCAGAGTCTTAATTGACCAAACAATGTCAGCAAGGAAATCCAGATGTTTGTTTACATTCTAGAAGCTGATGATCTTTCATTTAGTGCACGTAATGTAGTGGGGAGAGATCACCAGGTGGTACGGAGACATTTTTGGACAGGGGGTCATCATGAATGATAAGAATGCAATACTCTGAGAGATGGCAGATAACTGTGGCTTCCAGTTTTTTTACCCTAGCCCCCACATTTTTTTGGAGGATAGGATGTCCTTCAACATTTGGGTAAGGTGCCTTGCAAGTGGGGAAGGCATTACTGCACTCCTGCAAGGTTAGGAAGAAGGAGGTGATCCCTCTAAGTGCAGTATAAAAGCTTTTTAATGAAAAAAAAGTGTAGTAATACAGGCCACTCACAAAGCATAAGTAGGTTTGCGCTTGTAAATTAATAATAAGCATCAGCTGTAGTAAAGGAGTGTGAAGCCTCTGGATGGATGGTGGTCACCGGCATCTCGCCATAGGCCTGACGAGGGACCCCTCATGATACGAACGCACACCAACCCCCGCTGTCACGTGACCGGAAGTGACGTCTCAACCGAGGGAATCCCAGAACTAGGAGGATGTTCTGGAAGTCACCAGCACCACCGCCAGATGCCGGTGACCACCATCCATGCATAGGCTTCTTACCCTCCACTACAACTGATGCTTATCAATTTGCAAGCACAAACCTACTTATGCTTTGTGAGTGGCCTGTATTAGTACACTTTTTTATTCATTAAAAAGCTTTTATATTGCACTGAGAGGGCACCACCTCTTTCTTCCTGATCTTCTACAGGGCCTCTCTAGCTCGTTATTGGCTGGCTGCCTCCACTCCATGGTGCATCTGAATTACCTATAGGACTCTTTCTAAGGACATATTAATTGTATATTTATTACAGTATATTGCTCATGATTTATTTTCCCTAATTCCATCACCATTGATTATATGCTTATGCATACTATTGTATGCTGCATCTACTTCCTTACTCCGTCTCGGAGTGCGCCAAATATTCTACTTGCCTCCTGCAAGGTACCACCAATGTTGAAAAGCATGTGGTCTTGTATGGTACAGGAAGAGGGTGGTACGCATTTATTGACCCCATAATTCTAGGCCATCCAGGCTGTATGCCTGGATAAACATCTGGGTGGATTTTAGGGGAAACCCCACACTATTATTTCTCATTTGTTTTTTAATATGTACCGTTACTTTTTTTTTGTTTACAAACGATTTTATTTTTCAAGAAATAGACTGTAAAATGACATTTTTGCTTCAAACAGTATATAAAACAGAAACAAGGCACAGCTGAAGTGTACATTCAAAAGGTACAATCATGTAGAGTAAAGAAGGAGAAAAGAAAAAAAAAGAGAGAAAAGAACTTAAGTACATGAGCAATATAAGTAAAGAGGTAGGCAGAGTTATACCGCTACCAACACAGTAATTCAATCAATCCAAACATGGGTGATCCTTAGTCATATAGTAAATGTCTATGAGTTCTCCAGATTTCCCATTTTATATCAAATAAGTGCATCTTATCCAATAAAATGTAATGAATTATTTACATAAGCATCACAGCGTCAACTCTATGCAGAACAGTGGCCAATGGTACCGTGCGAGCTTTCCAGTGTAGGGTAATAGCCCATAGAGTGGATATACAAATGGTATGGATTAGCCTCATAACCTCAGTCTGAACTCCCGAGACATGAGCTCCTGATAGGCAGGACTGCGTAAACAGATGCACCGGGGCTCCCGCCAGTGCAGAAGCCACCTCAGAGAACTTGCGCCACACCAAGGAGAGGCCTGGGCAGGCCCAAAATGTATGCACTAGGGTACCAGCAAGGACACAGCCTCGGAAACATAGGTGGGATGTCCCTGGAAACAGGATGTGTGGTCTAGATGGGGTATAATACCATCTGGTTAATACTTTGAGGGCTGTCTCTCGGACAGAAAGGGATCTAGAGGTCTTACGCATGTTATCCACCATGGAATCCCAATCCTCATCCGAAAAGGTGATACTACTATCAGCCTCCCATTTCTGTCTATAAAGAGGGGGTGAGGGAAAGGAACTAACCAAAAATTGGCGATATAAATCTGAAACAAGACCCCTGCCCCTAGTTGAGTCACGACTAATGTGTTTGAAAAACAAAATCGGAGATGAGGGTGTAAGGTCAAAATGTGAGTTAAAAAATGTCTAATCTGTTAATGATGATAATATTCACACAGCGGGATATCAAAAAGTATACGTAGCATCTTGAAGGTGATATAAGATCTTCCTCTTTGAAAGTTGGATAACCTGATAAAGGATCTATCGTACCACCAACGGAACTCCTATGGAGATGAGAATGCCGTAATAAAATTTGGGTCACCAAAAAATGATGAACCTGGTGAAACAGAGGAGACCAGATTTAATTTAAATTTATATCTGGAGCAAAGCATTAATGATTGGGCTACAATGGAGTTATGGGCCCATAATGGAATTTTGGACCATAATATGCCTGGTAGATAGAACGGACGTATAGACTGAGATTCATATCTGATCCATGGAACTTGGGAATTAATAGTCGCCCATTGTGATAGTAGTAAAGCCAGAAATTGGGGAGACCGAGGCCTCCCGCCCGTTGCAATCGGTATAGGATCAATGAAGTAAAATGAGAGCGTTTATTACGCAAAATAAAGTTATTAACCATCCGTTGAAAGCAGTCTAGGAACGTTTTTGAGACTGGGATTGGGAGTGCTCTAAATAAATAAAGTAATTTAGGCAAGACATTCATTTTTACTGCCGTGACATGTACCGTTACTTTAAAAGTCTATATAGTACTGTTCTGTTACACCATGTACAGCTTTAAGGCACCTCCTCAAATATATTATTTTAACCCTTAGTTGCCATGGAAGCACAGAACAGTTTCCAGCTGACTAGGTCAGTTCAACTTATGCTCATGGCATACCCCCCTTCCCCTTCAGCTATAAGCAGCACTGTCAAGTAGACTCTGCTGAATAAATGATTAGTTGTGATCAATGGCTGAAAAGCTGCTTATTACAGCTATTCACCCAAAATGTGACCAAACCCTGCCACTCTGCCTGCTGTCCTTGCAAGCTCTATAAATGCCCCCCTCAACCTATCTTATATGTCCCTCCTGCTCCAACCCCCCCACAGAACCAATCCCCTCTCCTGGCTTCAGTTGCTGTGGGAGGGTCATAGGGTGATTGAACTATGTAAACCACCTCTCCCTGCAGCAGTGATTCCTCAGCACCTTTTCCCCACCGCACTGCAGACCAGCTCCCCCTTTCACCCCCTGTCAGCTGATGCTGGGTCACACTTCAAGGGATTTGTTTCAGAATGGAGAATGGGGGGGCTGGTAAAGGCCCCTTTTTTAAGTAACACAGTGAATGATGGGTGTGCATTGCTCCTGTGTTCATTCATCACTGAAGCATGGTTAGCACTGTTTACTGTGCTTCAGTTTGTGAATGAACATAAGGCCTTTGTATAGAGGATCCTTGTTCATTTATCAGCAGTGCAGCTAAGGCTGCAAAGAAAAGGACTGAGATCTCTGATGTCTTCATTCCCTTTGCCTCAAAAAAAGAGATATCAGGGGTCTGTCTAGACACCTGCTGCCTTACCAAAGCCCCCCCCCCCCGATATAGCTGTAAAACAAATTTTAATAAATAAAATAAACCAAATTGTAAGAAAAAAAACATAGCAACTTATTCTAGAAGTTATCATTTTTCACTTACAGCTTTCAGAGTTCATGAAATACCCTCCAAATCATGCAGTTTCCAAAAGCATATGGCCCCTTTCACACCGGCGGTTAGATTTCAGTTTTTAGCTGCGGTTAGAGGAACTTATTTATAGCAGCTAAATGCAGGCAATGCATTCATATATATAGACGTCATACGTCAGATACGTCACTTCCGGTCATGCGCATTAGGTGGAACGCACGCTGACCTACAAGGAGGAAGCCATTTTCACATGCCATGAGGCAAGCCTAGGCAGCACAGGCGCCGAGAAGAGGCTGGAGCCAGCGGTATATCGGCGGATGTCAGCGGTGGCTCCCTGGCCTCCTTGGCCTTATATGGCAATACCTATGAAGGATATTTTTTCTTCTCCTATTATCCATTGCACAGGTGGTGAGTGGACTGTTGCAGGACACTAGATATATGGTCCTATGTGACATATATGACCTATATATCCTGTATAGAGTGTAAGCTCTTTCAGTGACTTTCCACATATTGTCTGTTTCACTACAGGATGGGGACATCATGGTGCTTTGTATAGGAAACAAGATATACCACATGTATTTCAACAGGCAGAAGATCTATTGGGATGTGTCTTGTTTTTCTCACAGAAAGTGGTATGTAGTCCACATGTAGTGGTGAAGAAACCATTTCAAGCAGTGCGCTGCTTTTTGCATCTATCCTTCCATCCCGGTAAAAAATGGGGCATATTTTTATTCAAGAGCCCTAGGAAACAGCTGGTAATAATCACAGATGAATGGGCCCCAACCACTTGTGCCGGCATAGGAATGTACTGCATCATTTACATGACATTTATGTTTTGTTTCATATAGGCCTAGAGGCATGCCTTCTTTTTGACGCATACTGTGCTTGCTGTACTGCATACATGTGATATTTATATCTATGGTATAATTTTTTTAAACTCCCTGTTTGGGATATAACCACTCTGGTAGTAGCATAGTCTACACATCTATAACACGTGTTATGGTATACCTATGGTATAATTTTTTGTATACACCTCCTTTGGGAAGTGTTCACCTATGCGCCAGTGCCACAGGGACTTTAGACTCTTGTAGTCATTGTCCTTGTTGCACAGGTATTTAGACCGGTACTGGTGTCATTTTATATGGTTTTAGGTCTGTGTGTATTGTCTCATACTGAGGTGATGGTAAACCAGGGCGATTGCCCATATGTCGAATTTGTATGTGTAATAAAGCATAATTTTTGGAAATTTTTCTGAGTATCACATTCTGTTCATAATGTAGCCGCTTTCTTTGTGAATTTCTTTTCACAACCCTTCTTTTTTTGTATGCCTTTTTTGGCTACTGAATGGAGACCATTTACTGGGTGATACGGTAATTTATTGTACGACCTCTTAATAACTATCTTTAACAAATGCATTCATATGGCCCCATTCACACACTGCGTTTAGAAATGATTTTGTTAGTTGTGGTTATGTGAGGTTAGAAAAAATAAATTTGGCTGCGTCCAGGGCCGATTTATCACAGCTATCTGTACATATCTGCAGGTAATCACAGTGCACTATTCCACCTGTAGATAGCAGTGGCAAAAAATTAATAACATCAACAGGAAGCACATCAGAATCACAAGGGATATGTGGGAATGACACAGGAAGCTAAAGGGAGGATAGAAGCAAAGAGGAGCAATGGCGGCCTGTGATATCTCTCATGAAGCCATTATAGCATTGGTGCACGACCTACCAGAGATATGGGACCCTGAATGCCCAAGATACTCTGACAGAGTGATGAAGAGGCTGAAATAGGAGGAAGCGTGCCAATTTCTGACTCCAAACTGGGAAATTATGTCGGCAAATGAACAGGAGAACCACGGTGAGTAAATTGATTGATGTGTGAGAGGAATATACATGGGATCATTTGTCCATAGCGACCATACCTGAAAAATAGCAAATGCATTTTCCTAAGGTAATTGTTTTCTATGGTGTCATATGGCTGTTTTAAAAGTCAGCAGCCACAATTTTTGTAGCTGCTGACTTTTATTTTTCAGTTTAACTGGAACTCCGCATTAATATTTTCCAATGGAATACATTGCAGGAAAGGAGATTTCTACAAGATGGAGATCCCTGCATGACCGATACAAGAAGGAACTCCATGAAGAGAAGTCTGCAGAGAGAAGTAAAGCACCTTCAACACGCCATCAGCCTAACCTCCATGCAGAGGCCTTGTCATTTTTGAGGCGCACCACAGAGATGCGACTGTAAGTTAATGTAATATTTTTTGCATCCAAGAAACTCTATCTATGGATAATATTGCCTGCTGCTATCATCTGCAACACTCACTGTTTCTGCATAGTATGCCTACTATCACTTCTTATCCTGGAGGCATCTGATCTTTTTTTTTAATGTTTCATCAGCTATTGCTGGATGGTAATCCTGTGGTTTACGCTCTACCTGATTATAATAAAAAAAAAATTAAACACTGAAAAAACAATATGGTTTGTAGAGAAATTATACATGAATCTTGATCCTCAAAGTTGTATGCTATTATGTTTTCCTAGAACCGTCTCAAGCGTACCTGCAATAGTAAGGTGTCCATTTCATCAGACAATGGAACGGAAGGTGAAGCAAACCAAAATACAAATGTAGAGACAGTTGCTCCTGATGAAAATCAACCACCTACTCAAGCACCTGTGGTATGTTTCTTTCAAAAATGTCACAATTATCATGTCACAATCACTCTGATGTGATACCTTCAAAATTGGCAGCTGGTGTTGGTGCAGTGACATATTTGTAGAAAAGCATAATCTGTATTCTCATTAAGTTTACAGGAAAATAAAGATAAGAGAGTCTAGTCAAGCTCCACTACTCGTCGAACACGCCGTCCTCAGCATGAGTCTCCTATTGAAGAATATTTTAATTGCCTACTTGAAGAATTGAAAAAACAATCGCAAGCTTCTGGCTCACCAGTTGATGATGAATTCTTGAATATCTCAGACCCTGATGTGATGTTTTGCAGAATGTTACTGTCTGTAATTATAGAGGTCTCTCCTGATAAGCATACTGAAGTTAAAGGGGATTTATATGCATATATTATGTTCATAGTTTCCGCTTGCAAAGAGCAATGCCCATTTCCTAGATTTCAGCCCTGGGCATTGAGTTTTAATACACCTAGAAGCTCTAAATCACTGCCCAGCCATCATTGTTATGACACTACACCTTCCATGAGCCACCCATACTCAGGACCCTTACCGATGTACACACCTTTCCAATCTAATCAGGGTTTTCAAAGAATGCATGAGCAACCAAATCCATGTTATCCACCCTCATCTTTATCCTCCCAATCTGATTCACTCATAGATGTTGGCAGGGAACCTAGTCATTCTTCCATAGATTCCCCTTACTCAGTTTGTGAACACTTGTAGTTTTTTATTGCTTCTAATTTGTTATTTATATAACTGTTTTATTGTTATATTGTGGTTAATCTGACTGCTAACTTTGCTGTAAGCAACTAATCCAACTTCCTGCTTATTGTCTTTATTGTATCCCCTCTAAAGACAGGTATTCATTATGGCATAGTCAAACTACTTCAATATAACCATTTCAACATCCCCTTTGTGTCCTCTGCTCCAGTCAAATGCCATCTTGTCTGCACACAGCCTGCAAAACTAAAATGTGTCCAAATAAAATGAATGACAGTATACTTTTCACTATTTACAATTCCTGTTTAATCTAGCCAAACCAATTCCTGATTTTTTGTAAAAAGAGAGGTTACTGACACAAAATCACCACAGGCAGTTTATGATACATTTACAATTGATGCTTGATAATACTCAGCAGGATGTTGGACACATTTTGAAGTGTGATTGTGCGTTTCAGAACCCAAGGTTTTTAAAAAATATTATGTTTTCAAGCAATACATGTGGCTACTGTAAGCACTAACACACAGCTGTATACTGCGCTCACAGCCCTTCTGTGTGAAACAAAATATGTTTTTGTCACATTTCATGATGGGAATACTTGAACTTTTTGTGATTTCTGCAAGGGATTTTTGTGACTCATGTTATCACACCTGCAATACTGAGTCAAAAAGTGTTGTATACTTGAAACTAAAAAGCTTTCACACTATTCCAAAGGGAATTTTTGTTGCATTATACATGCAAGCATGTATGTTTAGGGTTTGTATTTTTAAGACCTAAGGTCTTCTTTCTTTGTTTAACAAGTGTGTTACTAGTTTACATAAATCATACAAAAAATAAATCAAAAATAATTGGTCAAAGATGTTGACTTTTTAAAAAAATGTATCAAACTGTTAAAACTTGTATACTATCTATAGCAATATAACAAAATGTACAAATGGTACAACATTTGAAATGGTATAGCAGTGGTAGTAACAATTGTACAAAAATAAAAAATCTTCAAGCAAAAGATTAGATATAGCTATTTTGCCATGGAACCTGTCTTTCGGTAAGGAAGTAGTCCGCAAAATGGTCACGTATTTGTAGGGCATGATTACTGGGACGAGTGCCAGTCTGATGACCTTGGGGTCCATTTGGAATCTGCTCTGGCGGATCACTGGACACATTCTCCTTTATCCTCAAAAGGTTATGCAGAGCACAGCGTGCCTTAACTATGTTGACTGCGTGGTCAACTTCCAGGTGCATTGATGTTAATAATAAACACGCCATTTTCATGTACGGATTCCAAAAGCACACTCCACCATTCAGCGTGCTCTACTCAGTCGATAATTAAATATGCGTTTCCTGGAATCTGAGGCATGCTTTGTGTAGAACCTATGGAGGTAGGCGGATAACTCAAATGCGTCATCTGCTACAACCACTAGAGGCAGAACCGGCCCAGCAGCGCCAGGCAGAGGCCTTGATTGTGGCACGTCAAATTCAAATATTGGAAACGATGACCCATCACAGAATTATGGAAAATTGTAGAATCTCAAGAACTTCCATAGGCCCCAATATCCACAGCTATAAATTTCAGATTGGTATCACTGAGTCCCAGCAGAACAATTGAGAAATATTTTTTGTAGTTGAAGAAGCAGGAACCAGAATTAGGTGGCTTGATGAGACGGACATATTTCCCATCTAATACCCTAATGCAATTTAGGAAGTTAGTTTTCTCTCAAAACTCATCAGCTATTTCTTCCCACAAACTGTCTGTTGGTTCTGGCATTACTGAGCTTTTCAGTTCTTCTCACAGGACAAGTACATTGTCATGCACAATTGTTGATACAGTTGAGAACCCCATTAAAAAATAATGGTGTAGGGAGGTGAAAATGGCACCAGTAAAAGGTATCTGCAATACAAATTGAAAAAACTTGATAAAAAAATAAAAAAACAGAAGATAAAAAAATTACACATATATTCAAGCATCCATTCAACATATAGGAAACCTACCTTAAAGTAACTAACAGATGTTCTTCCGCACTAATGCTTCGTCTCATGTTGGTGTGCATTCGGCTCAGACATCCTTTTCCACCGTCTAATAACTGTTGGAAGGTTGCCATGACATCCTGGTAAAATTGCAGAGCTTGTCTGGGTGAGTGCACATTTCTCCAAACATGAGGGCAAAGTAACCAATAGATGGACGCTGGGAGATCAAGGGATGTTCCCAGTAGAGACGACGTCTCCTTCGCTGAATCAGATTAATCTGTTTCCTCCTTTTCATCCTCATAAGGAGCAAAATAATCACTGCAATCAAATTGCTTCTGTAATCCATGACCACACTTCAGCAAAGGTCGAAGTCCTCTCAATGATGAAAGAAGCACACACTGAACAAAGACACAGGAAATAGGAGGGCACAATTGTACTATGGGTAGTCAAGGGACCAAAAAAAACAATTTAGTTGCTATAGAGATGTTCCACTGCAGCTAAATGCAACCGCATGTAAATGCACATAATCATTGTTAATTGCAATGTACAACTGCAAGTGTTCGCTGTGCCTTTAGTCTTGAATTCAAACATGCTTTTACCTACTTTTACCTGTGGCAGAATAACCGCCCATGTGAAAGAGGCCTAAGACTGGCAGAATAAACAAAAGGTGCTACTGATTTTTTACAATACAAAAAAATCATTATTAGTACACACAAACACAACATAATGTGCAAAATTCCTGCTAAATTCCTACTAAGGCCTCCTTCACATGGGGTTTACTAAAGCATACATCCATGAAAGGCTATGTTTACTCTCACATGAATGCACAGGTGTTTCTGTGCTTTTTTGTAATTATATAACAAACATTTGCATGACTATAAGGCCTAAAAAAATAATAGGACTTTTTTAAATTTTACAGGTCATGTGCTTTCGGAAAATGTATGGTTTGGGGAGAGTCCTAAAAAAACTCTGAAAGCTGTAAGTGGAAAAGAATAACCTTCAGGTTTATCGTAAGTTACCCTTTTGTGTGTCTTCAATTTAAAGCATTTTAAGCAGATAATAGGTATGGTTGATCCATCAGCACCACATCCCCAATCAGATATATCAAAAAAGAAATCAAAATGTATGGGGCTTTTAAGGTGCTTTCTCACCATCAGGAAAAAAATACTCGTACACAACCTTACATAAAACACATAATTGGTAATTGCAAAATGTTAGAATCAGGGAATACACTAAAAAAAGCAAAAAGTGGATGATATCACATAAAACGTTCAGTATAGTGAACCCCAAAACACCTTCCTAAGTAAAAGATTGTGTGTAACATGCAATAATGATAATATGTTACAGATGATACAGAAGGAAGGTGTCATCCTCCAACGTGTTTCACTGGATGGGCTTTTTCAGAGGTTCATATTTGGAGCACCATACTGATGATTATCCCAACATTGCACTACCATATAGGGAGAGGGACAATTGGATAAAAACAGACAAGGAGCACAATGGCGGGACACCTCCCGGGAGACCAGAGGACACCAGTGGGTGGGATGGATGAGAACAATTTTCCCAAGCTGTAATGTAATCTTATGCAACTGTTGTAAACAGATGACAGGGCTCCAGATGGTAGACAATCATATTCAAACTGCCAGGCACACCTCTGCGTTCAGCCTATACTAACATATCCTCATCCCAAAAAGAACAGGAGCAGCTTGCAAAAAGGAGCAATTTACAAGGTACATATATTTGTAATTTATTAACTCAATATAGCTTTAGCTTTTTTATTTATAAGGAATCGATCAGGAACTTTGTAAGTTATGTTGTGCTTGTGTCCACTAATAATGATTTTAGTGTATTTTTAGCAAAAAAAGGGATTTGGTAAACATTTATGCAACTATTGCGGGACCTAAACATCAGTAGCACTTTTTTATTTTACAAGTCATATGGTTTCAGAAAACACATGGTTAGGTGTGTCTGAAAACAACTTTGAAAGTTGTAAGTAAAAAATTATAACCTTCAGATTTTTTGAGTAAGTTGTCTATGAACAGTTTTGTGTACCTTCGATTTTCACCATTTTCAAAAAAAGCACAATTTAAAATTTACAAATATTTTTTATTAACTCAGTACAGTTTTATCTGGCATATATAGTATGCATTTAGGACAATTTGTGTAAGTTTTGCTGTGTTTGTATCCACTAATAAAGATTTTAGTGTATTTTTAGCAAAATTACTAATTAATTACTATTTAACAAACTCTAAAAGTTGTAAGTGAAAAAAATAGTGAAAAATTGCAAAAATGGTTTGGCCACCTGAGTTTACAAGTAGTCAGTAAATGCCTACAGTAAATGGGATAAATGAATAGAGTATTTCCAATGTTGTCTTTTAAACCTTGCTGAATGAGATTTAAAAAAGGGATTTGCATTTGTACATGTCTTTCATGACAGTGCCAAGCCTTCCATTAGTGATGAGCAGAACACATCTGGGTTCAGACCGAGAATGGATCAGCAAACATGAGTGAAGTTTGGGTGCCAAACCCCGTCTAAGTCAATGGGTGCTGAATGTTAAAAACAGTTCTGTCCATTTCCTAGGCCAATAGGAAAGGAATTGTCAAACAACTGGCCTGAGGGTCTTGGCACTGTCATAGGAAAATGTCTCAATGCCAAAAGAAAATAACTTTTTTACATGTTGTTTGTTTGAAGCAGTGATTTTAGTAATGCTTGAAGCTTAAAAGTTGTAAAGTATCGGCAATAAACTCCTATTATCCCATGTCTTATAGGATCCTAGAAATCACAGGTTTTTTGTTAGTCTAAATAACATTGCTTAGTATCTCTTTAAACCAGCAGGTCTGTGCGGTCACATGATCTTCTTTCCTCTCATTCCCAAACACAGTGAGTCCACTGAGGGGCTGATAATCCCCACTGTGTATGTAATGCACTCAGTCGTTCAAGGCAGGAGAGGAGGGGAGCCGAACAAAGCTGGGCCAAGTCGATTTACACAGACTACGAAAATGACAGGCATAGAGGGAGGAGGAGATGTAGACATGCTGCAGAGAGAGCCAGATGACTGAGGGACAGAAACTGACCATGCTATTGTGGACCAGCAACCATAAACAGAGTGGTCAGTTTACAGACAGGAACACAGGAACAGGCAGGATCAACCAGGTATTTTACAACATGGACAGGACTACATAACATTGCAAGCTATGCAGTGTTTCCTGCCTTAAAGATAAAGGAACATTATTTTTTTTAGGTTTACATACACTTTAACTTCATGTTTATTTTAACTTTAAATAGTTAATTTTGGCCAAGCTGGACAATATACAAGCAGTCGTCCACCAGACCTGTCATTTGGAGGGGAGTAAAGTGCCATATTCAGATGTACATGGGTTTTTTTTTGTTAAGTTAACGGGCATTGTGATAGATGTGGACCTACATTACTGGATGACCTGATTGGTGGTAAATGTACATAATGGGATTTTTTGGGTTTCTTTTTATTAAAGAAAGTGATTCAAAAGGTTCATTTTTATCTTTTTTTTTAAATAACAAACATCATACTTACCTGTTATGTGAAATGGTTTTGCACAGAGCAGCCCTGATCCTCCTCTTCCCAGTTACCACACTGGTGCTTCTGACTCCTCCCTCTGCTGAATGCCCCCAGAACTGTGATTGACAGCCAGGATAGCCAATGGCTGGTGAGAAATGTGAAAGAGTCAAAAGAGCCTCAGGTTTCGTGCACATCACGGGATTGATCTCAGGTGAGTATAAGATGGGGGCTGAGAGGGAAGATGCACACTGAAGGTTTTTACCTTCATGTATAGAATGCATGAAGGTAAAAAACCTTCTGTTGTTACAACCACTTTAACTTCTTTTTGTAAATAAGTTGTGGTATAATGTACCTATTGCTAATTCCCTTTTGTTTTAAAAGGGTTTGCAGATTCTGATAAGCCCTCTGCCCACAGATCTCCAGAGCCACCAGGCCAGTATTGTGGGGAAGAGGTCCCTGTGTCATGGTGCTTTGCCAGGTGGATACCCCCATGTCGAGGGCATGTGGCCTGGTATGGTTCAGGAGGGGGGAACACCTGCTCCAATAAGAATTGGGCACGTTTCTTAGGGGACCCACATTCTTAATTTTTTTTTGTGTGTGAGGTCCTAATTTAAAGTTATTTCCAGACTTGAAGGGCTTGACATGAATTAGGGGTAACCCCCATGTCAATTTTCTTTAACTATTCCTGTCCCTTATCATATATGGCCAGAGATTTCCATCCTTGTAAGTGAATGAGGCCAGTGATGTATCTAGCCATTAGGTCTCAGTAGTGCCTGGATCCACCAGTGTCCTTATCAACCACTGACAGCAGGAAGCTGTCATGTAAAATACCAAAAGTAATACCGCTAATATACATGGTTTTAAGCTTCCTTGGAACGGTAAATGTTCCGACTTTTAATTGAATAACTGAATAGCCCAGGTTTGGTCCGAACATTGTTCAGACCAAACCTTCAGCTCATTCTTATTCCCTGTGCCCTTTTTCAACAGTAGCTTGCCCATTACTGAAAAAAGTAATGACATGATTTGTATCCCATAGACTTAAGTAGGAATCCACACTAAGTTTGAGAATCACAGATTTTCTTCTGGGTTTGCTAAACCGAGCTTGAACCAAGCCCTGCCATCTTTGCTCAAAGCTTTTAGCCATATAAGGCAGACACCAAGAGGAGGATATGAATGGTCATACACCTTATAAAGCCCTAGGATTCTCAAAATCCATGGCATTTTGTTATGGTCTTTTGACCTCAAAACCTTACTTGAAATAAGTCTCAATTAAAAAATTTCTTAGGAGAAAACAAATGTTTACTACGGCCAATTAGTTCAATCCCTGTACTGTTTATCAGTCCAAACAAAAGTACCATGAGGCAAAATAAGTGGCAATAAAAAGCAATAACCGAGCAGTTTTTCATAGATTTCAGCCTTGGAGAGCAACTCATAATATGGACCAATCTGCACCAAGAAGTTTTTCCTTCTTCTTTTTGTAAATTAGACAGGATACGTTTCAGAAATGATGGTGCATCACGGCAGCCATTAGCAGATATGTTCAACATATTCAAAAGAAATATATTTTTCCTTGAGTGTATTAGTGCCTCAGAAAGCTTTCTTCGGCAGCTGAAAAATATAATGGATCATTATTTTTAATCACATTACATTTTCCCAGGAGTAATATACCTCCAAAGCACGTACTGTAAATATTAGTGATGGTTGTTAACCTAAAAAAGAAAGGAAAAGAAATAGATCTTAAGGTTTTTAAAGTGATATTTAGCACCATAATTGTGATGTATGATTCCACTTCCTACCATATCAGGTATTCTGCAACCCTGATCAGTTGGAAAGGAAAGACACCTGGTTACCTAACAAAAGGTAACTTTTGTTAGGTAACCAAAGGTAACCAACCAAGAGTGAGATAGATTTACAGAGGTAAACAACCTTCATAGAGAAATATTAATAGCTCAGCAATTTGAAATGAAAGCTGAGCAAAGTCAATATATTTTTTAAAAGGAGCTTGATATTGATTGTAAATGGCTGAAGTACTAGATTCTTGAGAAGGTTAGTGTTTGCAGAAAAGCAGATACCTGGGCCACCATTTTTCTTTACAGACATTCCTTAATTGGCAAGGAATATAAACATTTTGTTCTTGTTGGTGGGATAAAGATGACTGTACAAAGCAGATGACATGCAACAGGAGATCTGTCCACAACTATATCACAGCCATTTAACTCAGATAATCCATACATATTTTCACTGCAGAATATAGCAGGCATGGCCTCAGGTGTTCCTTGCCACCCACACCTTACCCATCATATTGACCATGGTGCTATTTCCCACTACTTGACTGGCTATCATTGGCAACTGCTTGACTGTTTTCTTTGTCAATCCATCCTTCATCTATACATTATTATTCACCAAATTTCAAAATAGGGATTACTTCTTGTAAACAGTTCCATGTTTGAGACACAAGAACAAAACATTTGGCACAAAAGCCGAAGAATATGTAGGCAGTATGATTGGAGTCCAGCACGCTAAGAGGGAACTATAAGTATGAAATTTCAAAAACAGCAGCTATAAATATTACATAAATCCAATGAACATTATGCCAGCATTTGTACTTGGATGCCATGTTTGAGGAAGAGATGAGACACATTTTATTTTAAAATATATTCAGTTTGCGGGACACTCGTGAGCAGCAATTGTGATGGCCGCATTGTAGGCCTGCTCCTCGACCGCCGGACACATCGGCCGATCTTCCAGCCCTCGGGGAGGTTGCCTGCCTTCCCTCCAGCCCCTCCTAGCTCTCTGTCCCCCGCTGCCACGATGGGCAAGAAAACTGCAGCCGCCTGCTCCTCCAGCGCTCTGCGGGCTGGGCCTACCCGCCGGAGGCTGTGTCTGAAGCCCTGGCCTCAATTTCGGATCCCCCACCAGAGGCCACATCTGAAGCCCCGGCCTTAATTTTGGGTCCCCCGCCGTCGTTACCCACGGGTGGGCTGGATCCCAGCGGTGATGATGACCTTTTTGGAGATTCAAATGTTACCTTGGATTCTACATTGGATAGGAGCTATGCCCAGGGGGCGGCCTCTTCTCACGACTTAGTGCTAGAGGAACGTATGCACTCTCTCTTGCAGACGGCGGGGCTAGCGGATGTCTGGAGGGAACTTCACCCAACTGAGCACGACTTTACATTCTATTCCAATCCTCATGACAGTTTTTGTGGAATTAACCATATATTCATGCATGTTCAGCAGCTTCCCTTGGTCAGGCGAATATCTATTCCCTCTTCACCCTGGTCGGACCATGATCCCCTGGTACTCCTCCTTGCCCTCTCTGGGTTGGTACGGCACCCCTTTCACTGGCGCATTAATGCTTCTTTATTGACCACTCAGGTTACCAACAAATAGAATCTTTCTTACGCACATACTTTAAGGAAAACCCGGGATCTCTCTCTTTGGCAGTGCCCCTGTGGGAGGCGCATAAAGCCATGGTTTAAGGTCATGTTATACAGCTGGCGGGGGCTTGGAAGTGGGAGCTGGAGCACCGACTTTTGGAGCTTCATTCTTTGCTGGCCTCTGCGAATGCTCGTTGGGAGTCATTTTCATCCGCAGCCCATAAAAACGCACGAGACACTCTGGCTGCAGAGTTGGACCTACTTGCTTCTTCGGAGGTGAAATGGGCCCTGTGTTGTACCAAACACAAATTTTATTCCTGTGCGAATAAGCTGATGCTGGCAAAGAAACTCAATTCTGTGGGGAAACCCCATAAACCAATCTGATTGCGACTTCCCGCGGGTGGCTGTACTTCTAATCCCCAGCAGATTGTTTCCCATTTTGCAGACTTCCTTTCGCACCTTTATGCTAAACCAAATCCCTTCCCTATGGCTCAGGCAGAGGTATTCTTCCAAGATCTCTGACTTCCTGGATTATCCGAGGCAGCGTAGATGGCCCTATAATGCCGGAGTCACTGCATCGGAAGTGCTCCAAGCTATCAAATCTCTATGGTCCACTGTGGCCCCAAGTCCCGACGGCTTCTCCAGTCTCTAATATAAGAAATTTGCAACCCTGTTGGCGCCCTTCTTGGCTGATTATTTCAATGAGTTATAACAGGGCTCTTTGTCCTCTCCGGATGAGCTTAGAGCTCATGTCTCCATAATTCCTAAAACGACCGATGATGATTTGCAGGAATCGCATTTCTCTTCTTAATGAAGACCTGAAGATATTGGGCAAGATCCTTAGTCTTCCTATCAATAAATATTTGTGTAGTCTGGTCCACAGGGACCAAGTAGGTTTTGTCCCTGGGAGGGAGGCAGGTGATATCGATTGTAAGGTGGTCCATCTTATACACTTTCTACAACAGCGGAAATTCTCGGGATTCTTACTGCCCTTAGACATATATACAGCCTTTGATTCTCTATCCTGGGAATATCTGTGGTTTGTGCTCTCTTGTTGGAGTTTTGGGGATTCAAATCTTTCTTGGATTCAAGCCTTGTATTCTTCCCCTTCGGTTTCCATTAAATACGCTGGGTATTTCTCAGATCCCTTTCCTATTTGGCAAGGGACGAGACAGGGCTGCACCCTGTCCCTGGCACTCTTTGTCCTGGTGTTTGAGCCGCTGGCTTTAGCGCTCCGGGCCGATTGTAATATATCAGGTGTTCCATACGCAGGACAGGAGTTTAAGTTGAATCGTTGCGGATGATGCCCTCTTGACTCTCACTAATCCCCTGACGACACCTCTAAATTTGCAACAGGTTCTTGTGCTTTTCTCCTTTATTTTGGGTCTCCGCATTAATTTGGATAGGACTGGCCACATCTGAAGCCCCGGCCTCGACTCTCAATATTACTTTGGCCTCCGATTTGGTTTTGTGCCTATAGTCCCACTTCCCTTACAAATGGGCTTCCTCTTTTCTTGAATACCTAGGCATTTACTTGACCCCTACCCAGGGGCGGACTGACCATTTGGAAACTTGGGCACTGCCCGAGGGCCCGGGGTCAGTAGGGGGCCCCATGAGATACCCCTGGTACCTTTTTCATAGGCTTTTTTGTTTGGGCAAGGACACAGGGGCCCCATAATCTCCTATTGCCCAGGGGCCCCATGAGTTGTCAGTACACCCCTGCCCCTACCTATGGCTCGTTGTTTGCTGTAAGTTATTATCCATTGTTTTGCTCTGTCTCCTCTCTTATGCACTCCTAGCAATTTCCGCACCTGTTTTGGATAGGATGGGTTAATTCAGTGAAAATGACCATCTTGCCAAAATTGTTATACTATTTTTGCACCCTCCCAGTGCGAGTGCCTCCTCATTCCCTTCAGTTGATTCAGGGGAAGACTATGTGTTTTATCTGGGCCGATAAGTGCCCCAAAGTCTCCAGAAATATTATTTTTGTTCATAGACTCCAGGGTGGTCTTGTGGTGCCTAATGTAACTAAGTATTATCAGGAAAGCCAGATTGCATCTCTGTCTATGCTGCATGCTTCTTCAGATGTTACTCTCTGGGTCCTGCTGGAACTACCTAATTGTGCCCCTATTGCGACATCGATGCTTCTATGGCTTCCCCCTGCCCTATGCCCTATGGCACTGAGTCCGATTTTGCTCCAAGGCTTACAAGTGTGGGACTCAATACGTTACTCGAGTGGCCTGATGTCACCTTTCCTACCTGTGCTCCCAATTAATAACAACCCTCTCTTCCCACTGGGTTTAGATCAACCAAGGGTGGTTTCTTGGTGGGTGGCCAATGGTCTTTTGCAGGTGTGACACTTTTTGACTTCTCGGTCCTTCCCCACTTGGATTTCTCTTCGGGAGTCATGGGATGTCCTTCCAGTGGAATTTTTTCATTACCTTCAATTGCGGCATTGGCTGACCTCACTGTGGGGCACTTCGACTTTCCTGTACCAGAAATCTGCCTTTGAACTGCTTTGCAACAGTGTCTGGGTGCCCTGGGCCTTATTTCCCTTCTTCATGCAGCTTTGAACAGACTTCTCTCTCATATGTCGCTCAGTGGGAGCGCGACCTGGGGGCAGTCGTGGATCTGGAGGACTGGAATAGGGCCTGGTAGCTTATAGCTAAATGTTCATTTAATACAACCATGCTGGAGGCGGCATACAAGGTATTGTTTAGTTGGTACTGGGTTCTGGCTTGTTTGGCCCAGGCGAACCCTGCCTGCAGTGATCGATGCTTTCGGGGTTGTGTCAGGAATGGACTCGCCAATGGTGGTGGGACTCACCTGCCTTGTGGGCTGCAGTACCAGGGCTGGCCAGCGGGTGCTCTCGGCAGCCAGAAGCTCACTCCTGCAATCAAGCTATCACTGAGGCTGATTGCAGGAGGTGTATTTAAGGAATGGCCAGGCCTGCAGTCAGGGCCTTGGTGTATTGTTCCCATGAACCCCCGTACCTGCATGCTGTCTGCTTCCTGCCTGATCCTGACTCTGCTTGATCCTGACTCTGCTTGAACTCTTCCTGCACCGACCTCGGCTACTCCTGACCAATCTTCTGCCTACTCCTTGTACCTTGTCTGCCCGTTAGCTACCGACCCGGCCCGCTTGACTACGTTGTGCTCCATATTTATATATATATATCAGTTAAGGTTTGGGTTTGTTGCTCCTTGTTGTACGTATTTGTGTTAGTTTTGGGTTTGGTTTGTTGCACTGTGTTTATGTCTGTGTTGCCTTAATAAATTATATTGTTTTACACGCTATACCTGAAGTCTGTGTTTCCCTGTGTTGGTCCACACACCTCTGATCATACCCGGAGCCCTGACAGGTTGTGGCCACCGTGATGATGTATTGCATATCTGGTGGTCATGCCCAAGACTGTTTCATTTTTGGTTACGTGTGTTTGGCCTCCTTTTCACCTTGTTCCATCTCTCCATACGCCGGGATGCTCGGTATGCTTTGCTTCATTGTTCCATACCTGGCCTCTTGGCTCACCAGCAAAAGTTGACTTCCTATTTGTTTTGTCAGCCACTAGAAAAATTGCTCAGGCTTGGAAGAGCCCGTTTGTCCCTTTTCAGGGGGTGTGGGACCGTATGACTACTATGATGCTCAATGAACATATGTCGAGTACCTGTAACTACTCCCAACGGAAATTCTTGAAAATATGGGAGCTGTGGTTGCAATATGCCTTTCCCACTCTCCCCCTGGGGTTGTGATGTTGCTCGGTATTGATGTTCCTGGACCCCTGCTCTTGGTCTTGTCATCTTTTTCCTTTTGTACGCCTCCTTCCTTTTCTTTTTTGTTTTTTTTTTGGTGTGGCAGTGGATTGCTGCCTCTGGTTTGAGTTACTGTTGGTGTTATACCAATGTTTTTGTCATTTATGTGCCATTGATAGGCCCTGCGTGGCGCACCTTTGTTGGTGTTAGAGCACTGTTTTCTTTATTTTTTTATGTGCAATTGATGGCCCCTGCGTGGGCGTGTTTTGTTGCTCCTGTCTTCTTAACTGTTTATAAATTAATAAAAACATTGAAATACAAAAAAAACATATTCAGTTTACTATGTCACAATCATATGGTTAGGAATGTGGTACTTGGCCTGCAAGTCAATAAAGGAGAGTAACCTTCGAGTGGTAGGATCAACATAATGACAAAGTTGAAAAAGACTTGGGACCAAGGATCCATGTGGGTAAAGGATAGGCTATTGGATATTAGAGAGCTGAACAGAATATTAGATAATGGGGGCATGGTGAAGAGAGAGAGTACTTGGCAGAGCATAAATGCCAGATCCTCAATGTGAACAGCATTGGAACTAAAGATAACAGGTTCAGTGTAACATTGGTGTGGGTAGAAAAGGACCACACTAGAAAACAGGGATGTGAAGGTATAGAGAACTCATCTCAATTTCTGACCATCTCTTTGGAGTGTATTGGCTAGACCAGGAAGTAGTCAAATGTAGTTGGGTAGCATAATAGTATTTGGTGATGTCTGGGGCTCCCAGTCCCCCCCCAAGACTAAGGAAAAAATACCACAGAACCAGATATCTGGTGTGCTTTGTTATGCCAAGTAAAATTGAGGAACCATCGGTAGAGATACTTAAATTGAGTTAAAGGTATAGGTACAGGCAATATTTAAATAAAATAAAGCAATTTCCGGCATAATATACATTTTTAAGACATTTATCCTTCCCAAACAAGAAATAGGGTAGGTGTCCCACAGTTTCAACAAATTGTGAATTTCCTGGAATAGAGGGGGATAATTGGCAGTGTAAAGGGAAGCTTCAGTAGGAGTTATCTGTACTCCAAAATATTTGATGGAGAGGAACACCATCAGTTAAGGTACGTTTGCTGTAAAGAGGCTAGAAGATCAGGGGGAATGAAGAGGCAGGGCTTATGTTTTGGAAGTGTTTACCTTATAACTGGATTAATAGGCCATTTAAAGATGGCAAAAAAAGAAGAGGATTTGTTAATGTTAACAAAATATCATCTGCAAAAAAGGAGAGTTTGTATTCCCTCTGTCGCATAGGGACTCATCTTATGTCAGGGTAGGATTGAATGGCAGCAGCAAGGGGCTCTAGACATAAAATAAAAAGTAGAGGTGATAACAGACATCCCTGTCTGGTGCAATTGGACATTGGAAAAGGGCACAACAGAAAAGAGAACATTTGGACCTGGGAGGTGGGGTGAGAATATAAAGCTGTCAGTGCTGTCATAAAAGGGCCTTGGAAGCCATAGCAGAATAAAGTAGCAAACATTTATGGCCAAATGAATCTATCAAATGCTTTTTGGGCGTCCAGGCTAAGATTTAATTATGGGCAATGAACCTTACTTAACAGATTAATTGGTACGCTTAGTGTTATCCCCAGCGTGCCTCACTTAGACAAACCCCACCTCATCCTTGTTAATCAATTGAAAGCATTATGGTGAGTCTTTCAGTCAAGATCTTCATAAAGATATCATCTGAATTCAAAAGTGCAAATGGCCTATAGTTATCAGGAATAGGTTCTGGGATACAGAAATGAAAGAGTGCATAAATTGTGGATGGTGGGGGGGGATCTCCCCTCTCAGAATAAAGTTGTATAAGGACAATAGGTAAGGTGCTAAGATGTGAAGGAAGCTTTTGTAGTAAGAACAAGGGAGCCCATCTGGGCTAGTAGATTTATGTGAGGGTAATTGTTTGATAACATTTGTAATCTCTTCCATGGATATAGCAGCATTCAACTTATGTAGGTCTGAAGAGGATAACTTAGGCATATGGAAATCAGCAAAAATTGTCTCAATGTCCACTTGTTTAAAAGAGGGATGGTGCTCTGGGGTCAGAGAGTTGTAACGTTTTCTATAAAATTCACCAAAAAGCCTAGAGGTGTAGGAAATTCCCCATGGGACTTTAATGGCAGAGGAAAAAATATATAACAAAAATATTAAAAGACAATTGTCAATTTTTCTTGAAGATTTTTGGCCAAACGCACAATTAAAGTTGATAGATATTCAGCAATAGCTTATGTAATACAAAAAACTGGATTTAAAACATGTACCCTTATGGATTACAGATACACCGATACACAACAATGCCTTGATTGATTGCAATGTGTTTATCCCATAACTCCTAACATGTTTTGGAACGAAGTTCCTTCCTCAGGGAACAAATAGGTATAGTAGTGCTGTAATACAATAATAAGACATCAATAATATGCACAAATACATTGTAAAAAAGTGTTGACATACTTAAGTATATATGAAAAATTGCAAAAAACAACACATCCATAAATGTATATGCTTCAATAGTTGAAAGCGTACCAGGGGGTGTGGTGACATTGAGTGTAAAAGATCCACCTTTGTTCTCATTGGAGGAGGGATTTATTAAAATCACCTCCTCTGGGCCTAAAATGGATCCTATCCAGTGCTAGGAACCATATCACCGGGGTGGAGGGACTATGAACGAGTGCTGCATGGTGGCCTAGTGGGAAATCAGGGTCCTTCTTGCATATAATGATTAAGTGTCGATACATACGTCTCCAAAACTCCAGTTCGGTTTTCCCAACATAAAAGAACCCACATTCACAAGTAAGGAGATATATTACCCCTGGAATTCTGCAGTTGACATAATATTTATTGTGAAAAATTGACTCACTCTTGATTTGGCCAGAGAACTATAGTATTTTTCTGTATCTAATGCAGATTGGCCTGACACTTTTTTCAGGGGCGATTCTATGGGATCCTTGGAGCAATGTTGCGGATTGCAGGGGCGCTAATGGTGACCTTAGGCAGATGGTGGCCCTTTTTTTTCTTTTTTTGTGGGTTGTTTCCACCCGTATTGGGTATGGCTATATTAACATATATACTAATTGTAGGTTTTCAACTATTGAAGCATATACATATATGGATCTGTTGATTTTTTTCATTTTTACATATACATATATATGTCTACACGTTTTACATTGTATTAGTGCATAACATTGATGTCTTATTATTGTATCACAGCACTACTATATCTATTTGTTGCCCTGAGGAAGGAACTTCGTTCCAAAACATGTTGGGAGTTATGGGATGAACACATCACTATCAATGTATCAGTGTATCTATAAACCAAAAGGGTATAAGTTGTAAATCCAGTTTTTTGTATTATATATGCTATTGCTACTGAATATCCATCGCTTTTATTGACCGTTTGGCCAAAAATCTTTAATAAAAACTGACAATTGTTCTTTTAATATTTTTGTTATATATTTTTTTCTCTGTCCTTAAAGTCTCATGAGGAATTTCCTACACCTCTAAGCTTTCTGATGTAATATCTAGGGATGTTGGCAGTTGTTATTGGTTTTGTATTACTGGGACCTTGGCCATAGTCTGGGGACAATGTGTAGGCTTACCAAAAGAATGGAGACAAAAGCCAGGAAAAGAATGAGAAGAACGTGGTTTAAGTTTGGCCACTAACATTCTATGGGGTTTGTTAAAGTATTCATAGAATTTTTATTTTGCCCAGAGAAGGGATTTAGCAATCTTATTCATTGCGAGGGCTTTAATCTGATTATGTACATGATTAAGTTACTGGACGCAGATGTGTCATTGTGGGAGAGCACAAGGAGGCATTCTGCAGAACACAGGTTGCCCAATAAGAAGGCTTTTAAAATGTTAGCATCTTTCTTCAAGTGGGAGCCTTCAAAGATGCATTGCCCTCGAAAATAGGCCTTGTGGGCCTTTTAGATGCCCTCAACACAGAAACCATAGAACATAAACAAAAAGAGAGCGCACATCTACCCTAGTGTAAGTCTAGGTTCACACCTATGCAGTTTGCGTTTGATACGTTTCTGCAGTGCATTTTGTGGCACGTTTTGCATTTTTGCACATGCGTTTTTGCCATGTTTTTGATGGGTCTTGTGTTTTTTTTTCTAGTTACTAGGCAGATTAAAATGCAAAACACAAAATGCATTAAAAATGCACTACATGATTTTCTGCAGCATGTCCATTGAAGTCTATAGAAGCAAAAACACAAGTTTTTGCATTTAAAAAAGTCCCTGACCTTTCCAAAAAATGCACCGGGTGAAAATGTGGAGATGTGAACATGTCCCATAGGAAATCATGTTAAATGGACTGTAGTGCGTTTCTTCAAGACGCTACAGAAAATGCTTAGGTGTGAACCTAGACTAACACCGTTTTATTGAGAAAGTTTAAAAACTGCATCCAACGCACTTACAGGGGATGAGGAACTGACAGGCACATCTAGGGTGTTCCTGACCGTCTATCATGGATCGCAACTGTCATCGTCAACACCTGTGGAGGAAATCCCTGAAGCACTGGATGACAGCCCCGGGTATATGCCTCAATGCAGCCGCCATTGCAGAGCAGGGCTCGCGGGGACCCACTGTGCATGCTCCCGGTCCATCCAACGCCATGCACCAATGGAATCAAGACACCAGCAGTAGGGGAAGAGGAGGATAAACATGTCAAATTGTTGCCATGATGACGCATTTTGGAGACATGGCTTCCTTTCTCAGGTCACTCCCACTCTAACCACACAGTGCATTTAATAGGATCCAAGGTGCAACCCCTCCCCGGTTCTAAAAGTGAACAGCCCAGGAGAGGCCAGCACAGAATTCCCTATACATAATACCAAGCAGGGAGATAAGCTAGCAACCAAATAAAGTAATAAAAATTATAAAAACACACATTAGGTCCATATAGATAGAAGCCACTTAGTTCACATATAACCTGTATATGTATAATATATATTATAAATATTCCCTTTAGTCAGTTTATCAGGCTCTGTAAGAATTGCTCTAATACCTCTGATTATTTAGAGCAGGCTGTGTTACTAACAAACAAGTTTTTTAAAAAGGGCTATGACAGGGCATACTGTACATTCAAAAAGCAGTTAATCGCTACCGCAATGTTTTAAATACTGCTAGGCATAATAGGCTGTCAGGTGAATCTATGGAAACCATGTTTATCACTAGATTTAATGACCAACAATGAACCATTAAGAAGGCCATTAAAAAGCATTGGCCTATCCTGAATCCTGAGTCCTCCCAGGTGTTCCTAAGGTTGTCTTTAGGAGAGCTGCCAAAGTTAAGAGTATCATTGCCCCCAGTCATATGAAGGATGGACCTGGTAGGGTGCAGTATGTGCCCACATCTCTAAATATAACAGAGTCCTATAAATGTAAAATAAGAAGGTGTAAGGCCTGTCAGTTCCTTTCATATTGGAAAAATTTTTTATGAGGAAAGATGGCTGGGTCTTTCATATTAAGCAGTACATCTGTTGTAGCACACAATTTGCGGTGCATGGGCTTAAGTGATCCTGTGGGCTCTACTATGTATGAAGAACTGTACACACCAAGATTTGGAGAACACTGGAGTTTTTTAGAGCATAAGTGCCATGAACACAGTGTTCGCCACGAATATTTCACAATTCCACGATGGAAGTATACAGGGGCTAGAGCTCTTTTGCATTGGGGCTATACTGATGGCTGTATCCGAGGGGGAGAAATTTTCCAGATTATGTTCCAGGGAGACATTCTGGATATTCACATTAAAAGAGAAGTAGGGCTTTTTCTCCCCCATTTATACTTACCTAGGTGGATGCTACATCGATCCAATGCTGCATCTGTCCCCCATTGGTTCTAAGGGTGAAAACTCAGCATCACATGAATGCTAATTGCTGAGTTCTCCTGTCCTCTCTGAGCAGAGAGTTGAAAGTGAAAGTAAAAGAAAATCCCAAATTTTTGCTTGTCCCCAGAAAAGTAAGCGGACATCTTCCAATGGGGACACTAGTTCTGGTCCCAATGGCACTTGACCTCCGGAAGCTGTACCCCCTTCATGACCAGGCCATTTTTTGCTATATGGCGCTGTGCTATTTTAACTGACAATTGCACAGTCATGCAACACTGTACACAAATTCAATTTATAACATTTTTTTCACACAAATAGAGCTTTCTTTTGGTGGTATTTGATAATCAGTGGGTTTTTATTTTTTGCGCTAAAAATGAAAAAAGACCAAAAAAAAGCAGTATTTTTCCATTTTTGCTATAAAACATACTCCATAAAAACTTTTTAAAAATAGCATTCGTAATATTAGGCCAAAATGTATTCGCGCCACATGTCTTGCGAAAAAGGTTATTTGCTACCGCTTCAGGCAAGAGGGACATATTGCAGCCAATTGTCCAGTTTTGGATGAGCCAATACAATGTGACTTTCTAAGAAACAGACGTCAGTTGCTGTTTGTGACAGTTGCATGCACTGCCAGCCGGGGAACCGAGAAACAGTTATGTAAAATGTCTATCAATGGGAGTATTGTTGTTGTGTTGCTGGATTCAGGTAGCCTGGTAACATTGATAAAAGAGGAGATAGTCACTACAGAGGTCTCTGGGCATAAAAAGGTGGCTGTGATTTGTGTGCATGGGGACACCAGGGAGTATGCAGTGGCAACGGTGTCTTTTGGGACCCCCAAAGGTAACCTGTCTGATCAGGTAGGGTTGGTGCCTCACTTACCACATGATGCCATTGTAGGCAGGGATTTTCCAAAATTTTGGGAACTCTGGGATTGTCCTGACCCCCCCACTGTCTCCCCTTCAGACCAGGAAGGTGAATCCCAGGAATCCTCTGAGTGTGGTGAGGACTCTTGCGAGTTCCCCTTGTTGGTATTAGCAGGGGAGACTAAAAAAACTAGGGAGGGGCCTACATCTTCAGACGAAAACATGCTGGCTGTTGTGTTTTCTGACTTAAAGGTTCATAGGGAACATTTTGCCACTGAACAGTTAAAAGACCTCACACTGATAAAAGCATGGGAAAATGTGGTAGAAATAGATGGTGAACTAGTGAACCCAAATAAGACTTGTGCTTATCCGTACTTTCTTGTGGAAAGGGACCTATTATATTGAGTCGCTCAAGGGGCGTAAGAAACCATTGAGCAACTGGTGGTGCCCAAACCTTACAGGAAGTTGCTGTTGGAGTTGGCCCATGGACACATCCTTGGAGGTCATTTGGGCACAGAGAAAACACGGGAGAGAGTATTGCAGAGGTTCTATTGGTCTGGGATCATTAAGGAGATAGAAAGTTACTGTTCCTCCTGCCCTGTGTGTCAGAAGTCGGCCCCTATGCCCCATTTCCGTAGTCCACTCATACCTCCACCCATCATTCAGGTCCCTTTTGAGAGGATCGCAATGGATTTGGTAGGTCCGCTGGAAAAATCCGCTAGGGGGCATCAGTACATGTTGGTCATACTAGACTATGCCACCCGTTATCCAGAAGCGATTCCGCTCCGAAATACCTCTGCCAAGATGATAGCTAAGGAGCTATTTCTTGTTTTCAGTCGAGTGGGTATTTCAAAGGAACTGGTTACGGACCAGGGTACCCCCTTTATGTCCCGGATGATGAAAGAGCTGTGCAAGTTGTTCAAAGTAACACAATTGCGCACCTCTGTGTATCATCCCCAAACAGACGGGTTGGTTGAAAGGTTCAACAAAAGCCTGAAACAAATGTAAGGAAGGTGGTGGATAAAGATGGAAAGGGTTGGGATGATCTAATATCCTATTTGATGTTTGCCATCCGGGAGGTACCCCAGTCCTCTATGGGTTTTTCTCGTTTTGAGTTGCTCTATGAGAGACACCCAAGAGGGCTGTTGGACATTGCCAAGGAAACTTGGGAAAGTGAGAGTTCTCCCCACCGGAGTGTGATTAAGCACGTCACCCAAATCCAAGATAGATATGCACAGGTAATGCCAATTTTAAAAGAACATTTGGCCCAAGCGCAGTTAGTGCAACAGAGGGTGTACAATTGGGGGGGCCCAAACCCAGTCATTTGCCCAGGGAGATAGAGTACTAGTGCTAATCCCTACAGTTGAAAGCAAATTCTTGGCCAAATGGCATGGCCCACATTATTATTATTATATTACTATACAGGATTTATATAGCGCCAACAGTTTGCTCAGCCCTTTACAATATAAAGGGAGACAATACAGCAACAATACAGTTCAATACAAGAAGGATAGGATGGCCCTGCTCCTTGGAGCTTACAATCTAGGAGCACATGAGGTAATTGCAAAAGTGAACTAGGTGAACTACAGGGTCAGACAACCAGGAAGGCGACAACCGAAACAGATATATCACATTATTCTATTGATGGCCTGGAAGGACAGGGAATCCCTAGTCACAGAGGCTTTGTCACCAGCTCAATCTGACTGCTTGGTTCCTGAGGTTGAAATAGCAGTCACTCTATCTAAACCCCAACAACAGGAAGTTAAAGAGTTTGTGCTACGCAACACAGAAGTTTTTCTGAGCTTGCCAGGACAAACCTCTGGGGTGGAGCATGACATTATCACCCTGCCGGGTGAAAGGATGAAACTAAAACCCTATAGAATCCCAGAGGCCCGTCGGGAGTTAATACGTGGGGAAGTACAGAGAATGCTGAATTTGGAGGTGATAGAGGATTCCCAGAGTGACTGGTCCAGCCCTATAGTGTTGGTGCCCAAACCGGGTGGGAGCTGGTGGTTTTGTAATGATTTTCGACAGGATAGATGAATTAATCAACCGCCTGGGAGCAGCCTGGTACAGCCTGACAACGCTTGATTTGACCCAAGGATATTGGCAGATTCCCCTAGCTGAGTCAGCAAAGGAGAAGACTGCATTTGTAACCCCAGAAGGGGCATTCCAATATAGAAGAATACCGTTCGGGTTACAGAATGCACCGGCCACCTTTCAGCGAAAAAATGGATCAGATTCTTTGCCCCCATCAGAAGTATGCTGCAGCTTACCTGGACGATGTGATTGTCCATAGCACAGATTGGGCCTCACATTTGCCAAAAGTTCAAGCTGCAATGGATTCTATACGGAAATCTGGGTTTACAGCCAATCCAAACAAGTGTACTATTGGACAGGAAGAGGCCAGTTATCTCGGGTACACTATTGGGAGAGGAGTAATAAAACCCCAAATCAACAATGTTGAAACCATACAGAGATGGCCGCGTCCAAACAACAAGAAGCAGATACGGGCCTTTCTAGGAATTGCTGGCTACTATCGGTGATTCATTCCCCATTTTGCTTCTCTGGCAGTGCCCTAACCAACTTGACAAAAGGGAAGGAGTCGGTCATGGTTAAGTGATCCCCCCGGACGCTGAAGCAGCGTTTCAGTCTTTAAAAAGGGCCTTATGTAGTCAGCCAGTTCTATACTCACTGGACTTCTCAAAGAACTTTTTGGTCCAGATGGATGCATCTGATGTTGGCTTAGGAGCAGTGTTGTCCCAGGTTTGGAAGGGGGGGAGTACCTGGTAATCTACATCAGCAGAAAGCTAAAATCTCACGAAGAAATTTATGCCACGATTGAGAAGGAATGTTTAGCCGTAAAGTGGGCCCTAGATTCCCTTCGGTAATATCTGCTAGGCAGACATTTTGACCTGATCACAGATCACCCTCCCTTAAAGTGGAGGGCTCAAAATAAAAATAGAAGGGTAAATAGGTGGTTCCTGGCCCTGCAAGAATTCCACTTCACTGTAAAGCATCGCCCTGGGGTTCAGATGGGGAATGTGGATGCTTTATCCCGGGTTCATGCCTGCCTAACTGCTTGTGTTACAACCCCAAGGTTGAAACAAGAGGGGGGGTATGTGACAGTAGGCAGCTAAAATATCCAGGCTGCGTCCAGGATGGCAGGTACATTTGTTTGAGATTCAGGCTCTATGTGGATTTGTTCCACTAGGGGGAAGTGCTAATCCCTTCAGCAGTGAGGTAATGAGCCCAGCTGAAGCAAGTAGGCTCATTAGGGCCTCTATAAAACTTCCCAGCCTACATAGGGAGTTGCTCCATCCTGGAACCAGTTCTGTGCCTGAGTAGCAGCATATCTGTGCGGTGAGACAAACGCCTGTGTGGCCAATCTCTAACGAACAGGGAGATAGGGACTGGGTGTAGCACAAAGCTGCACTTAGTTGATAGCGAGAGAAGCTGTGTGTATAGTAAGTGGCTAAGTTGGCAAGGATTTATTTTCATGTTTCGTCTTGTTTTGATGGTTTTTCCTCTTGGAAATAGTTTAAATAAACAGCACCTTTGTTTTCTCACCTAAACTGCTGTTTTGCTGTGCCTGTTTTGTGTTGTGAACTCATCCCGGGGGTCACACACACCCGCTGCTGAGCTAACCCCCTTACACCATAAAGAATGTGATTCAATTAATGTGTGTGTCTGTGTTTTTATATTGGATGTGTATGAACTGTCTATATGTGTAAAACACTTTTTTCAGGGGTGTGAACACACCATTGTTTGATGACCATCAATTAAAAAATGTGATCAATTTTACACGCATGCAGTTACTATTTTTTTTTTTTGTTTGTTTCTTTTTCTGTCCCCTTTCTAATGAGCTCAGTACTAGTACCAAAATGTTTTTTTCTTTTTTTTTTAATCTTATCTACTAATGAACCTGTGCACAGATATAACATCTTCATCACAATAACTCTCAGAAAATGTAGGGATTTTATTTTTCCTTTTCTTTACTGTGGCTCAGAGTGACGTTTTCATTCACTCTGCCACTGGGAAAAAAAATAAACATAATATGTTATTTTGTACTTGATGGTATTTTGTGGATTTCATATGTTTGTGTTGTTTTTCTTCTCTTCCAAATGGACTCGTGTCCCTTTTTAACATGTGTAAGGACTACAGGTTTACACATTGTTCTAGAATTCAGGTGCTTAGAAACCCACCAAGTCTGGGTTTTCTTGAATTTTTTTTTTGTTTGTATAATCTTTTTGTCAGAGTATAGACATATGTGTGCCCCCAAGCTTTTCTAAATCTGCTTACTTTTGATGGTCTCATTACCTCTGCTGGAAGTCAGTTCCAAGCATTCACTACTAGTTTAGTCATTGGGAACCTCTCAGAGGTTGAGTGAGGGGTTATTAATGGTATTTGAGTTTTGTATTTTTAGGAAAAATACTAGAACATCAATGGATAATCCAGATCTCACCCAAACTAAGCAAAATACTTTGAAAAGAGGACCTTAAAGCATAGCAACATTTCATGTTTGTTTTAAAGAGAAGCCTCTGAATCGCTTCAATTAATGACAGTCAGGATGAACTAAAACTCTAAAATAAAAGTTTTTTTTTTTGGTTTTTTTTTGTGTTTAAGTGAATTTTCAACATATTTTTTCTCTTTCAACATTGAATAACTGTTTTTATATAATTGTAGTGAAGTTCCCTTATGTAATTTAGCTATTGCCAACTACAGTAAAAGTAACACCAGGTTTAAGAAACAGTTGTGTATCCATTCTATCCCTACATTTCACATGAAGTCCTCTCTAATTTCCTAGAATCTATATTTTGCCATAATTAAGTTCAAAGGGCATTGTTTGGGTATCATATAGATATACTGGGACTTGAGATGAGATGCATAGTGATTGGTAATTAGCAGGTATAGTATAGTACAATTGTACTTAAAAGTAATTTAGTTTGATTATTCCTGAAGCCACCATTAACTGGTGACATCACACTTCTATGTATTCTAAAATTAAATCATTTTGTCTTCTTATTTGACACTACCTACTCTGCTCTGGGACCTCTTTAGCCTACTAAAGGTATGACCTCTTCCTTAGCCTGCTAAAAGCATGGCTCATACAGTAGCTACACCCAGTAGCCAAGGAAGGAATTCAGTGCACAAATGTTTGGCACCATCCAAGGCTTTAGCCCATTGGGGTTCGTATAACTGGACACAAATTCCAGTAAAAGTATTTAGTGGTGAGTTGTGATAGCAACAAGATCCCCAATGGAGACTTGAAGGGTCATGCACACACAGTGGTCATTAGCAGAAGGTGGGGCTTTATTTGCAGGCTTATGACAATGGATGAAGACATAGGGTGTTTTCAAACCAGAGAAACTGGCTGAAGGTGATAACTAGAGATGAGCGAATTATTCAAAAATTCGATTCGGCTGATTCGCCGAATTTGCGGGAGAAATTCGATTCGATGCGAATTTATTCGCCGCGAATTTAACTTATTTAAAGGGTTTCTAGGCTTCAGAGAGCCTTTATATTAGTGCAGAACACTGTACCTTTAATTTAAATGCCCTTGGAGTCTGCTGGGGAAGAGAAATAATACTGTCAGTCAGTATGACATGCAGATGAGTGCCGTCGATCTTAGAATCACCGCACACTTCACTCATTTGGGCAGTCACGGGGCACGACGAAGAAGAAGAAGAAGAAGAATGAAAAGAAGAATGAAAAGAAGAATGAAAAGAAGAAGAAGAAGAATGAAAAGAAGAAGAATGAAATTAAGAATGAAAAGAAGAAGAAGAATGAAAAGAAGAATGAAAAGAAGAAGAAGAATGAAAAGAAGAAGAAGAAGAATGAAAAGAAGAAGAATGAAAAGAAGAAGAATGAAAAGAAGAAGAATGAAAAGAAGAATGAGAAGAAGAATGAGAAGAAGAATGAGAAGAAGAATGAGAAGAAGAATGAGAAGAAGAATGAGAAGAAGAATGAGAAGAAGAAGAATGAGAAGAAGAAGAATGAAAAGAAGAAGAAGAATGAAAAGAAGAAGAAGAAGAATGAAAAGAAGAAGAAGAAGAAGAATGAAAAGAAGAAGAAGAAGAATGAAAAGAAGAATGAAAAGAAGAAGAATGAAAAGAAGAAGTATTCCAGTACAGCAAAAAGTGTCCCTGCAGAGAGCTCCGCTATTTCTGACAGTTCCTTCACATTTACAGTGGTTGAAACATTGTATCTATTTATTTCCGAATAAAAACATCTGTATCCTAAATGGAAACAAATAGATACAATGTTTCAACCGCTGTAAATGAACTGTCAGAACTGTCAGAAATAGCGGAGCTCTCTGCAGTGACACTTTTGCCGGCTGATCGGGAAAAATTCGATTCGTGCACCCGAAGTTTGCTAAAATTCGGATTCGATGCGAATCAAATTTTTCCTGAAATTCGAAACGAATTCCACTTCGCCAGGTTCGATTCGCTCATCTCTAGTGATAACCATCCAAATTGTTAATTTGCCAAAGTAAAAGGGTCTCATGATTATGTCACAGTACATCTATAGTAATTGTCAACAACAGTCCATAATGATCAGAAGTACTAGATAAATATCACTTTGAATGAATCTGTCTTAAAAGTTCTCTTCAGGAAACCTGTGTTTTCCTTTATATTTGTGCCCATAATAATAAAGCATAAGTCTACCTTCAGAACGTCACAGAAGCAAGTGCAACGTGATCAAAATGGCATTATGGACTTCATATTATGGGACTGTTGAGAATCAAGATCCTCAGTTTTTCTTTTTGGTTTTGTCTCTTATTATTAATATGGGTTTATTACATCCAACACAAGTTATGAGCTACAGATATTGAGATCCAGATATGTGGACTGTAGAGATGGAGAGTTTAAAGAGTCTTTTCAAAGTTTTTTTTCTTTCAGAAGGCAACAGCAAAATTCTGAATATTAAAGAAGATTACACAAATCATTATTTTAGGTGTGGCCTAATTTTACTGGCCACAAGGGGCGGACTGTTTAGATGAGTTTATATGAAATCTCCATTAACAGATGTAAATAATGTTATAATTACAAGTGTATTTTAGTTATATGGAAATATACAATATTTATACCATTGCGTGTTTTGCAGCATCAAACTATTCCTAGCTTCCATACTGGTGTAAAAGTATATAGCTTTCCCCTATATAAGTTACGGTCTTTTGTTGTCTCCTGATCACATCTCACAGGAGTTGTAAACAGCAACCCTCTTTGAATCCTCCAAACAGGCTGTGCCCAATATACACTTGCTAGGTAATGCTCCCTAATTGGTCACTGTACCTAGCTGACCAATTAGGGAGCATTATATTAGCCACAGTATAGAAAAAAAGTTGACTATATAATGCTTTGTCACCAAGCTGTGGGTCTCTTTTTGTGTTGGGGCACACAGCAGGCAGCATGACCAGACCTGAAGTTGAGAGGTAAACTAACTTCATACTGGTATTTTACTGTAAATATGGTTTTGTGAGTAATTTGTAAATATTGTAGAAGTTAAGGGACTTAAACTGTATATTGTATTGTAAATAATGCTTAGCGTGTAATTGGTATATATTATGTAACTCTATCAATAAATGTATATTGCAGATAGAACTACCTCTTTTTGTGTAAGAACTCACGGTTTTAGCTTTGTATATGTAAATACTTCTACAGAGATTGGGATGTACTCACAGAAAAGCGTAACCTAGCTAACAATGTTTATAGTAAAGAAAATTAAATATTGTGGTGCACTTGGCAAGATAATTGATTCCTTAAACATTTAGAGTAAGCAGTTTTGAAGCCTTGGAAAACCATAGTGGAGTAGATATCTTCTGAATGGTACCTATATAGATTAGTGACAGAAGTTTTGAAAGGTGATCCTCAGCCAATTTCTGAGAAAAGAGGAGGTGTGAGGAAGAGAGAGGAAAATGGAGTTGGGGAAATAAGATTAAACAGAGAGAAAAGAAAAATTGTTGTCAACAGAGAACAGTCCAAATTGAGAACTAGATCTTTCCACAAAGTTCCATAGGGAAGAATGGCACTTCCAACCTTTAAGGGTTCCTAAAAACACTCAGTTTCTCTCTGTGGGATAGCATACAATGATATATATGCAGCCTAGTGTCAGAATTGGAGTATATCTGGTGTTCCCTATTGAGGGAAAGAATGGTTGATTTTGCTTGAATTACCAGACCAAACTGATATTTAGAATAAATATTCTAAATACAAAGCCATGACCATTTTTACATCCTCTAAACCTGGTCAACAAACAAAACATAAGTGAAGAAACCTCCACCATGAGTTAAGAAGTATGAATTAAGGCTTTGATGTAGGTCAAGGATAAGGCATCTAACGGACGTTCTCAGGTATTCATGGGAACATTAGAGAATGTTAGCTATGCAACAGAGGCATACCATTGGAATCCCCAGGGTGCACAAGAGAAGGATACATCTGTCAAAAAAAAAAGAGAAAATTGGTAAGTATAGTTCTTGCTAATAAATCAAGAATAGCCAATGCACCCTATACCATGTATAATAATCAAAACAAAGTTTTTGGCTTATGCATATACGTCATCCAGTGTATAGCGTAGTAGGGTAGCTATGCAACCCTTCACCCTGAATCCAATGTAATCTTCCAAGTACCTCAATGTTGGCACAATCCAGTGTAGCGTAAGACATACATTTATAATAGGGGGCATGCTGGATGAGAATGCAGCTCACAAGGTCTAAAGATTGCTGTTGGCCATATATCATAAATGTATGTTTAGCTGTCTATTACGTGTATTCAATCTGAAGTTCCTTAAAGATTCAATGTACAAAGTGAAAAATGTCTGCCCCACACCATATGATCAATAGTACATGGAACTAAAATATAATCCTACTATCTAAATTAATGAGATGTTTCTTTATTCTATGGTAAAGCAAAGTCAAGCTACTGTTTTCAGCTTTGTTTTTGGTTCCCCACGATTTCAAATTGACAGCTCCATTATTATGTAATATTTAAAAAAATCTATTTTTTTTAATGTAATTCCCCTTTTCAGAGTTTTTATTGTTAACATTTGTTTATTTAAACTACTGATTAACCATATTTAGTTTTACTTTAATTTGTCAAAACAAAGGCAAAAAACATTATTAAATTAGGGATGTTCATAACCAGAATGCATGAATTTATTTTACTTTCAATGGATGACTTGATATTTGTGTCACATATGCAACATTTCCCTAAGGCTACATCACTTAAACATTTTTTTCATAACATTCAGGGCTCACATAAATAAAGAAAAAATGGTTACTGTGAATGACTGCAACTGTTGTAATTTACAGAAAATGTTTGTAAAAATAAATTAGCTTGGTTCATTAAATATATTCTATCTATTGTACTCCAGGGATTGTTCCTTTCAACCTATTATCAATTATAATATTTAATTATTTTATGTGTTACTTTATTGTAATTACTTATCATTTACTTTTTACAATAATTTATCATAAGAACATTTTCTTGTATACTATATTGTGTAGTAATTTTCATTATGAGGTAAAACCTATATGTTCATTAATTTATATGTAGAAACTGTAAACTGTTATACGTGAACTGTTTTAAAGAAAGAAACATCAGAACATGCACTTACATACACCCAGAAGTTAAACCTTTCTTGATCTGCTAAAGGGTATACTCATGCTCAGTGGATAGGTTGAGGCCCAGTTTTGTAGTGGGCATTGATCGTTGAAATAATTGCAATATTTGCAGTTAAGGTGAACTATGTAAAGTGTTTGTTAAGATTTTTGCAAGCAGTGCACCACAGTAACTCACTAAAATAAGAAACAACAAGCAAACGTATATAAAATTGGGTGCATGCATCTGCTGTGCCAAAAGGTAGGGATATGCAAATCTGCCTGGGTTCAATTCACCAAGGATTTGATAAATATAATTTAAAATCTGTGGACCTGAACTTAGCAGCAGATCCCCTTGAAGTCCATGGAATTGCAAATTCTGTTGGCAAATTCTGCTTATTTTAAGTGTCCATAGGCATACTATTGTAAAAAAAAGGTACAGGGAATTGAACACTGCTGTGACAGAAATGTACTAATTGAAAAGGAAAGTGAATTTTCATATGGCTTTGAGGGCCATATTGAAATTACACAAATCCTTCAAAAACAGGCTTGGCGGAAGCATTAAAATTTTATGTGGTATTACAGAGCAGTACAATTTTCACAGTATAGTTATCATAGCTTACCTACAGAAACAACACCCCAGTCTGATTAATCTCAGTTTAAAAAAGCTTTTTTGGTATTTTTAGCAGCAATATATGCTTCTTCATCAAACAATAGGCCTTCATTGATCTGCAAATAGAAATTATCGAGTAGCTTACTGAAGTTGTTAATGTTTTTGCTGATGCAAAACTGGCCTGCTACTGGCTAATTTGTATCAATCTCTGATTGAGAATTAAGAAACTGCAGATAATACAGAAGTGTAGAATTGAACTATAGCACATTTTAAAAAGGGAGAATTTGCTGAAATACAGTATACTAGAAACAAAGAAAAAACACAAGTGTGTGTTGTACTATAAGACAACAAAACAGTGTAAAATTGCCAAGCAGCAGTACAATTTTAAATAGAAAAGCTAGACGTAGATTTACTATAGACAGGAGCACAGGCTGTGGCTTCACTACAAGAATTAAGATACTTCATAGGACACTGCAGTGTAAAATTAGCCAGCAACCAGTGTATGCCTTTTATTAGGACTGCATTATATGTGATAGAACTTAAGGACCATCCACAAGCTGGAGCTTTAGGGAGAAGAGGACAGAGCTGGTGCTTGCTGGAATGTGGAACAGGTAAATAATAGAGCCTCATCCTCTATTTCTAGAAATTATGAGCATCATTCAATGCAAGGGTATTTTTGTGATCCCAGCTTGGAGTTTATATTTAATGAATTAAATTTAATTATTTAGTTAAACCAGCAGCATTGAAAGTTGTAAACTGAAAGTGCTGGGGTACAAATTTTAACGAATAGTTTATTGGAGAATCTTTACTTTATTGTGCTCAATGTTATGTTAAAAATTCTAAAGCGTTAATGCTACTATAATACACCTAACACAAATCAGAGCAACAGTGCTCCCTCCGCGGGAATCTGTTTTGCATTACCGCTTCTGCTATGGATCAAAAGTGCCTTGTGCAGTGCAGTGCAGTGAATATTAAAAACTACTCAGAGCATCATTGACAGCAATCTGCCCATCATCAGATTGCTAACATTTTCCTACAACAGATGTATTCTTTGTCTCCCTTCATTTAGGTCAGAGGTTACACAGCAGCAGAGCTAGAACCACTAAGCTGGGGACAACTTTTTCTCTAATACTGTGAGATTGTTAAATTCAGAATCACCTTGAATTATTGCTTTAATTGAAATTGATAAAAGTAACATTATATATTTTCTGAAAGCAGTTGCAATCTTTTTTGTATGTTGCATGGTTTTTGTGCAGCTGTTTATCAAGCCTATATTTGAGGAAAATTTACATTAAATGTAATTTTAGTGGACACAAAAACAATATAATACCCAATTTTTGGTAAAATATAAAATACAGCGTGCTATCAAGTAAATAAATATCAAACATGTCAAAATTGTGTGCTCCTGTTAATGCTCTAAAGCAGTGGTCTCCAAACTGTTGCCCAGGGGCCAGATGCCCAGATTATTCCTCCCCCTTCTAGCAACAGTGTGGCATAGTTCCTACTACTGATACTGACAATGGGGCACCATTCTTCCCACTGACACCAATGATGGGGCACTATTCTTTCCACTGACACCAAAGGCGGGACACTATTCCTTCCACTGATACCAATGGCGGGGCACTATTTTTCCCATTGATACTAACGATGGGGCACTATGACTCCCATCGATATCAATGATGGGGCATGTTTCCTCCCATTGATAACAATGATGTGGCATTCCTTACTCCCACTGGCATCAAGATATTTTCTTCCTCCACTGGCCACAGTCCGGCCTCCCTAAAGTTTGTTTAGAAAGTTTGGAGACCTCTGCTCTAAAGCATTCACAGGTTATCAGTTTAGAGTTAAGCATGAATTATAACCCTAGAATTATTGCTTTCACTTTAATGTTTACGGTGATACAACACATGTATGGGTCAAACACTGTCTGCATACATGCAAGACCTACAACTCTATTTGCATTAATGTGTATGTGTGGGAGGGAAGCAGGCGTTTACTTTTTTATTAGCTTTTTATTTTATTGAAAAATTTTTTTGTACACTTTTTAATTTTACTTTATTGTTATCACAAGGGACAAACAAGTCCCCTATGTGATAGTATGGGCATGTGACAGGTTCTCCTTATGGAGGAATAGCTGAAGCTGAAGGACAGACCAGGGCTCCGTTTAATCAGATGTTTTGGAGGACAGAGGGGAGTTATGGGGTCTAATAAAACCAAGATCTCTCCGTAAAGAGGGCCTGCCACTGCCCATGCTATCACAAGGGATGTTTTCCCCCCAATCCATCCCTTGTGATAGCAATTAAAGTGATAAAAAATTAAAGATATGGTGTAAAAATAAATAAATATTTTTTAAAAAATTATAGCACCAGAAATCCTGTGTAACTCTAAACTGTCAACCTGTAAAGGCTTTTAAAGAGTCACCTATGGAGATTTTTAGGTATTGTATTTTGGCGCAGTTTCACAAGCATAAGCAGTTTTAAAGCATGACATGTTTGCTATCTATTCACTCAGCATCATCTTTCACATTATACCAAACAATTGGGTATTATATGGGTATTATGTTTTTGTGCATTAAAATTCAAAAAATGTTTTCTTTTTTTCCAAAACTTTGCACAATTATTGTGCGACATAAAAATACAACACACATCATATTGTTCTCTAGGGTCTCTGCATTAAAAAATATATAATGTTTGGGGTTGTAAGTAGTTTTCTAGTAAAACAAAATGATGTTTATTACATGTAAGAGAGGAATGTCAGACTTTGCCCAGGCTGCAAATAGATAACAGTAGTAAAAAGTTTGAGCTCAGAACATGGAGAGAACAAGAGGTGCTAATACCCATACAAGAGTAATCCCACAGGTAGCAAAAAAATACAGGAGAATCTCCATAATAAGGAGGAGACGCTCCACAGACCTGTGACAGGTATATCTCCAGAAGGAGGAGGCCATACCCAGAGCTGTGGAAAAGACTCCAGAGTGGACAGCAAGCAGCACAACTGCTGAGCACGCAGGCTCATTTCTCTCTGATACAGTATGTGTGCAGTGGCAACTACCTGATTTTATACTATATACATATATATATATATAAAGGTGAGGCGAATAGTGGTTCCCCCAGTGACTACTTATGTGAGTTTACTATCATAGTAGGAGTGGTTACACTGGTACTTATAACATGTTTACATATAGCGTGCTAGTGTATACTACAGTGAAGCGGATACCCATTTCGGAGGTTGATTTTAGGCAACATGGTATGTTTATGGTTTTATTTTTGTGAGAGTGAATAAAACTGTTTTCTATAGGAATGACACTCCAAATTGAATTTTTTAGAATAAGTACTGTAGGTAGTAGTTTTTCTCTTTAATATTGAAGGTAATTATTGTTAGGGTTTTCTGTGGCAATCGATAAAACAGGGAGGATTGCGGGTGTAACAATTTATAATTTGCAAATATATGTTTTTTTGTTAACTCAAAACAGTTTTAGCTTTTATATTTTGTAGGCGTTTAGTAGGAATTTTGTATATTATGTCCATGGCAATGGTACAGTGTAGGGTCCTATTTACAGAGCAAAAAAACAGAAGAAGAAGAAGAGAAAGCATGCAGCAACTACTCCTGGAAGGGGAAGTGCATGTTTTATATTTAAGGAGGTGCATAGGTATGAGATAATGGCTAATAAAAGGACCAATGTAATCCTCCTATTTTAAGCCTATTCCAGGAACTGAGCTTAGACAGTCCAAGGGGAAGGTCAGTTGAACAGAGAGATGAGAGCAAGAGAAAAAAAGAGGGGTAGAATGGGGAGACGGTGGAGAGAGGAGGAAGGCAGGAGTAAAAAACAAGAAAAAAAGGGTAAGAGAATATGAAGAGATGCTCTAAAGGCCAGGAGGTCCCACTGGCAGAAATCCCCCCCCCCCCAAGCTCCATCCTATAAAGAGAACACAAAGTTATTAGAGTCAAATCAAGGATATTGTAAAGGGAAGGAAGGTTGGCTAACGGTGGCGAGCATATCATGAGGTGTTGTAACTATTGGTTGTTTTAAAATGAAGTCAGCAGGCCCAAGTGGATGTACATTTGGAAGGGGAGTCTTTTTGCAAATGAGTTCCTCCATATCAGCGACTTTGTGTAGGCGGGTAAACCATTCTGTCATGGAGAGATGAGAGACGGGGTCATGCCCCAATGAACAAATATACACATCTAAGTAGCATTTACCATTTGATTTAAAATAAGCTTCATGAGAAAGAGGTGTGATGGATCAGATATTGTGCTGGAGTAAACTCCAGGGTATAAGTCGTCACCTGGAAGATGAAAGATTGCACTCTGGACCAAAAGAGTTGAAACAGCGGGCAATTCCAACAGATGTGCAATGTGCCAATATCTTGATGGCAGAGCCAGCAGTGGTTAGAGAGGGTCAAGTTAAATGTATGGAGCAGGACAGGTGTCCAATATCATCTGGACAAGAGTTTGTAGTTATTTTCTTGGATCAAGGCATTAATGAACCCTTTGTAGACTTTGTGGTTTATCAGAAAGTTATGAAACGCTTGTCACAGCACTTGATGCACATCCAGAGGATGAACTGACATTGAAATATGTTAAGGGCAAGCTTGTGGATGAATAACAGCATGAAACAAACCCATTAATAGTGACAGTGCCTCTGTCGCAGAGTCTGCTTTAAAGACGAAAATAGGAATAAAAACAGTAACAAGGAACAAAAAACACGTGAATGCTTTGTGTGCAAGAAACATGGTCATTTAAAAGGAGATTGCAGAATCTGGAAAGCTAGAATGCAAACACAAACTAAACTAATAAAGGCCAAAAATGTGAATGAAGAAACTGAAACTGATATAATGAATTAGTTTTTCAATCCAAAAGTTTCACCTCCCTCATCTTTTCAAGCATGGTGTGTTGATTCTGGAGCTACAAGCCACATGCCAAATTACAGAAATTTCTTTATTCACCTTGGCCAGAGAAAAACAGAAAAAATCACCACAGCTGATGTGCAAAATAATGGAATCAGAAGGAATAGGATACTTTTTTTTACTGTCACCCCAGAATGTCACCAGAAAGATACCTGTGAAAAATGATCTGTATGTCCCTGCTTTTGAAACTAATCATTTGTCAGTGAAGAAGCTTGCAAGGCAAAACAAGGCAATGTAGTGAATTTCCAAGGTGACAGTTGTGCCATTACAAAAGGCAATATCTTACTTGCAAAGCCTAAACTTACAGATATACTGTATCAGCTGAACTGCAATGAGGTGGTTAATACTGCTAAGGAGGAAAAACATTTAAACTGCATTCACACATGGCACAGACAACTTGGGCACAGAAGTACTGACATAAAAAAAAAAAATTAACTGAGAATGACTATGCAAATGAAATAAAAATGAGTCCATGTGATCAAACAATGCAATGCACCAGTTGTATAAAAGGAAATATTATAAGAAAAGCCTTTCCAAAGCAGAGCAACAGCAGAAAAAAAATCTCTGGAACCAATTCATTCATATTTTTGTAGTCCAATGGAAAAATTGACTCCAGGAAAGAAGAAGTGTTTTCTCACTTTTATAGATGATTACTCCAGGTAAACGACACTATATCTGCTACAACAAAGTGAAGTACCAGAGAAACGTGAGTAGTATTTGACCCAAGTACACAACACATTTGGCAAAATGCAGAGTGTATTGTTCACAGTTTCATATACAGGTGATAATAAACAGGCAATTCTCAGAAAGCATTGCACAGTATTTCAAACTACTGTACCCTGGACAAAACAGGGCTGCGGAAAGAATGAACGGCACTCTAAGTGAGAGCAGAAGAACCATGATGTTTGATACAGATATGCCAAACACATACTGGGAGGAGGCAATTATGACAGCCTACTATCTCCAAAATTGACTACTAGGAAAATCAACTGAGAAGACTCCATGAACTGTGGAATGGAAAGGCTCCAAATTTAAACCACCCAAAAACATTTGGAAGTAAAGCCTATGTGCACATCCCAAAGGAAAAATGTGTAAAAGGGGATGCTCACACAAAGAAAGTTGTACTTTTGGGGTACAGTGAATCTCAAATGGGATAAAGAATTCTACATCAAGACACAAGCAAGGTAACCATTAGTAGATGTGTAATTTTCAATGAAACTTTAGTGTGCTTACAGTTTTATGCACTTATGAAAATGCATCAAACTCCAAATTCCACATCAGTATCACATGCAGATAAGCAACAAAGTGACACAGAAATAGAAATGAATGCAGATAATCCAAATACTGTAAAAGAAGAAACCAGGCCACAAGAGGCTTTAATCAGGAAATCCACCAGAAGCAATATATTTCCTGTTTCCTTGTTGCAGTAAAGTACAAAAAAAAGTGAACTCTGCACAGTTCTGTAGGGCTATACATAATTTCTAACATTTCTTCCAGAAAATATATAGTTTGAAGAGGCCTTATCAAACTCAGAAAGATGTAAGGGAAAATAAAGAAGGGGAAAATTGCAAAAATGGTCTGGCCACCTGAGTTTAAAAGTGGAGCATGAACCTGACAACAAAAGGGTTAAGAGATTCTTATAAGGAAATATTTGCCCTATGAAAGTGCCCAGAAATCTATACAGTTTTTTTTCTAAGCTGGCAAATGAAAAAAGTCAGAAAAAAAAGATTTATCTCCCATAGCCTTAAAGGCTAAGTTCACTTTTTTTAAACAAATAATAAATGCACATATTTTTACAGGTAAAAATGAGCAATTAATATTTTTTTTTCTGGCACCTGCAGAGCATTACACATGTGATCAGCAGATTGTGTGTGCAATGTCAGGCTCCTGCACAATCTCATTATAGCTGTCTGCCCCTACCTTTCTTATGTAAAGACTAGAGATGAGCGAATTATTCAAAAATTCGATTCGGCTGATTCGGTGAATTCGCGGAATAAATTTGATTCGAGTAGAATATATTCGCTGCGAATTTAACTTATAAAAAGGGTGTTTCTAGGCTTCAGAGAGACTTTATATTAGTGCAGAACACTGTACCTTTAATTTAAATGCCCTTGGAGTCTGCTGGGGAAGAGAAATAATACTGTCAGTCAGTATGACATGCAGATGAGTGCCGTCGATCTTAGAATCACCGCACACTTCACTCATTTGGGCAGTCACGGGGCCAAAACCAGAGTGTGGAGCCACAGTGTGGCGGTGGAGGCAGCAGCAATGGGAGGCCATACAGCACCCTATGAAAAAATGGAACCCACCAGCAGTGTGAGGAGACCTGAAAGTGGCACATGGCAGAGTGTGGCGATGGAGTCAGCAGCAATGGGAGGCCGTACAGGGACCCATGACACACTCTGGACCTGGCAGCAGCATGAGGAGGCGGTACAGGGGCCCATGACAGATTATGGGCCTGGCAGCAGCATGAGGAGTCGGTACAGGGGGCCCATGGCAGATTACGGGCCTGGCAGCAGCAATGGGAGGCCCGTAATCTGCCAGCACCCTATGACAAAATGGAACCCACCAGCAGTGTGAGGAGACCTGAAAGTGGCACATGGCAGAGTGTGGCGATGGAGACAGCAGCAATGGGAGGCCGTACAGGGACCCATGACACACTCTGGACCTGGCAGCAGCATGAGGAGGCGGTACAGGGGCCCATGACAGATTACGGGCCTGGCAACAGCATGAGGAGTCGGTACGGGGGCCCATGGCAGATTACGGGCCTGGCAGCAGCAATGGGAGGCCCGTAATCTGCCAGCACCCTATGACAAAATGGAACCCACCAGCAGTGTGAGGAGACCTGAAAGTGGCACATGGCAGAGTGTGGCGATGGAGACAGCAGCAATGGGAGGCCGTACAGGGACCCATGACACACTCTGGACCTGGCAGCAGCATGAGGAGGCGGTTCAGGGGCCCATGACAGAATACGGGCCTGGCAGCAGCATGAGGAGTCGGTATGGGGGCCCATGGCAGATTACGGGCCTGGCAGCAGCAATGGGAGGCCCGTAATCTGCCAGCACCCTATGACAAAATGGAACCCACCAGCAGTGTGAGGAGACCTGAAAGTGGCACATGGCAGAGTGTGGCGATGGAGACAGCAGCAATGGGAGGCCGTACAGGGACCCATGACACACTCTGGACCTGGCAGCAGCAAGAGGAGGCGGTACAGGGGCCCATGGCAGAGTGGCGAAGCGTAAGCAGCTTAAATTGAAGGCCATACAGAGGCCTATGTTAAAAATAATAACATGTTTGGGGCATGATTCATGGCGGATTTAGTCAGTTGTGTCAGGTGGTTTGAAATCCAGACTAATCCACGCCTGATTCATTTTCACAAACGTGAGTCTCTCCACACTTTGGGTGGACAGTCGTGTCCTCCGCGGAGTTACAATACCTCCTGCCGCACTAAACACGCGCTCCGATGCCACGCTACTGGCCGGGCATGACAGCCTTTCAAGGGCAAATTCAGCTAGTTGGGGCCAAAGGTCAAGTTTCGTTGCCCAGTAGTCAAGGGAATTGTCTACCTCGGTTGGCAGGGTGCTGTCCAAGTAGGCCCAAGCCTGTTGTTTGAGGTCCTGCTCCAGGTCCACCTGATGCTGCTGCTGCTGCGGCTGGTTAGTAGTTTCCTCACTGCGCTGGTGAAGAAAGCTACTCATCATCGACTACAGACTGAGGCAGCCGCTGCTGGTGGAGCTGCCACTGCTCCTACCACCCCACCCCTCCCCTGCTGCCATGGCAGTGGAACGCAAGCGCACAGGGCCCACAGTGTCTGAGGATGGACGTTGGCGCAGAAAGGCAGAGACCAACTGACTACATAGGTGGTTTTTATAGTACGTTATTTTGGCCTCCCTCTCAGCAGGTGTGAAAAAGGCCACCATTTTTGAACGGTAGCGAGGGTCCAACAAGGTGGACAGCCAAAAGTCATCCCTCTGTCTGATGGTTATTATTCGGCTGTCGCTACGCAAGCAACCGAGCATGCTATGGGCCATTTGTGCAAAGGAATGCGAGGGACTCCCTGCCTCCATCTCCACAGCATACTGCCACGGTGCGTCTGGGTCCTCTGTCTCCTCCTCCTCCTCTACCAGATGCTCCTGCTCCTCCACTCCTGTCCGCTGAGTGGAAAAACCACCCATTTCACTCAATAATACCTGAGCACCAATGTCCTCCTCTACCTCCTCCTCTTCTTCCTGTCCTGCCCCCACAGGGGTCATGTGGCGTTGAGATCTGTGCGCCACGTCTACCGCACCCTGACCAGCCATTGTTAACAGCATTTGTTCCAGGACGTGCAACAGAGGAATGACGTCGTTCATCCCATAGTCCTGCCGACTCACGAATAGCGTGGCCTCCTCAAAGGGCCTGAGCAAGCGGCAGGTGTCACACATGAGCTGCCAATGGCTGACATCTAAGTTACACAGGGGAGTACCTTTATCCGCTTGTAACATCAGGAAATCGGTGATGGCCTTTCGCTGTTCGTAAAGGCGGTCTAACATATGTAGGGTTGAATTCCACCTTGTTGCAACGTCACAGCATGAGGAGTCGGTACGGGGGCCCATGGCAGATTACGGACCTGGCAGCAGCAATGGGGGGCCCGTAATCTGCCAGCACCCTATGACAAAATGGAACCCACCAGCAGTGTGAGGAGACCTGAAAGTGGCACATGGCAGAGTGTGGCGATGGAGACAGCAGCAATGGGAGGCCGTACAGGGACCCATGACACACTCTGGACCTGGCAGCAGCATGAGGTGGCGGTACAGGGGCCCATGACAGATTACGGGCCTGGCAGCAGCATGAGGAGTCGGTACGGGGGCCCATGGCAGATTACGGGCCTGGCAGCAGCAATGGGAGGCCCGTAATCTGCCAGCACCCTATGACAAAATGGAACCCACCAGCAGTGTGAGGAGACCTGAAAGTGGCACATGGCAGAGTGTGGCGATGGAGACAGCAGCAATGGGAGGCCGTACAGGGACCCATGACACACTCTGGACCTGGCAGCAGCATGAGGAGGCGGTACAGGGGCCCATGACAGATTACGGGCCTGGCAGCAGCAATGGGAGGCCCGTAATCTGCCAGCACCCTATGACAAAATGGAACCCACCAGCAGTGTGAGGAGACCTGAAAGTGGCACATGGCAGAGTGTGGCGATGGAGACAGCAGCAATGGGAGGCCGTACAGGGACCCATGACACACTCTGGACCTGGCAGCAGCATGAGGAGGCGGTACAGGGGCCCATGACAGAATACGGGCCTGGCAGCAGCATGAGGAGTTGGTACGGGGGCCCATGGCAGATTACGGGCCTGGCAGCAGCAATGGGAGGCCCGTAATCTGCCAGCACCCTATGACAAAATGGAACCCACCAGCAGTGTGAGGAGACCTGAAAGTGGCACATGGCAGAGTGTGGCGATGGAGACAGCAGCAATGGGAGGCCGTACAGGGACCCATGACACACTCTGGACCTGGCAGCAGCATGAGGAGGCGGTACAGGGGCCCATGACAGATTACGGGCCTGGCAGCAGCATGAGGAGTCGGAACGGGGGCCCATGGCAGATTACGGGCCTGGCAGATGACGACGAGGCTGCCAAGTGCGATCAGCCTCATCATCATCAATTAGGGTCTCCACCTCACTACTAGCCCCCTCGGCTGCGTGTGGGTCAGGAGACAGACCTGTCTCTAGACCGGCTACCGAGCCACTCTCCTCGCCAGTACTTCTTCGCCTGGCTGCTGAAGAGGCGGATGTCTCCCCCCGTTCCTGACCGCCCTCTGTTAGCTCTTCCTCACTGTACAGTGGGGCTGAGCCCACAGCATGCGATACTTCGCTTGGTGAGGGAACACCAAAGGACAGGGGCAGGTAGAGGACACGTGATTTCAGTGGGCTTGCTCCCGGGCCATGCCAACTAATGGTTGTGTCTGACGTACCCACCGACCGTTGGCTGTAGGTGTCAGAGGTGACCTGGGAAGAGGAAGACGACCGAGCCAACCAATCGATGACGGCAGGGTTGTCGGTGGAGACACGACCGCTGGATGACACCGGGAGCACTGGCCTCTGGCTGCGACTAGTGCTGCCTCGACCCCTTCCTCTGCTGCCACGTCTGCTCACTCCTGAAACATTGCCTCCTCTGCCACTCCTCTGCGTGTTGTCTGACATACTCTTTAATTCAACGATTCTGTGTCCCTGAGTAACGATTCTGTGTCCCTGAGTAACAATTCTGTGTCCCTGAGTAACGATTCTGTGTCCCTGAGTAACAATTCTGTGTCCCTGAGTAACAATTCTGTGTCCCTCAGTAACGATTCTGTGTCCTTCAGTAACAATTCTGTGTCCCTCAGTAACAATTCTGTGTCCCTGAGTAACAATTCTGTGTCCCTGAGTAAAAATTCTGTGTCCCTGAGTAACAATTCTGTGTCCCTGAGTAACGATTCTGTGTCCCTGAGTAACGATTCTGTGTCCCTGAGTAACAATTCTGTGTCCCTGAGTAACAATTCTGTGCCTGTCCCTGAGTAACGATTCTGTGTCCCTGAGTAACGATTCTGTGTCCCTAAGTAACGATTCTGTGTCCCTGAGTAACGATTCTGTGTCCCTGAGTAACGATTCTGTGTCCCTCAGTAACAATTCTGTGTCCCTGAGTAACAATTCTGTGTCCCTGAGTAACGATTCTGTGTCCCTGAGTAACGATTCTGTGTCCCTCAGTAACAATTCTGTGTCCCTCAGTAACAATTCTGTGTCCCTGAGTAACAATTCTGTGTCTGTCCCTGAGTAACAATTCTGTGTCCTTGAGTAACAATTCTGTGTCCCTGAGTAACGATTCTGTGTCCCTCAGTAACAATTATGTGTCCCTGAGTAACAATTCTGTGTCCCTGAGTAACAATTCTGTGTCCCTGAGTAACGATTCTGTGTCCCTCAGTAACAATTCTGTGTCCCTGAGTAACAATTCTGTGTCCCTGAGTAACAATTCTGTGTCCCTGAGTAACAATTCTGTGTCCCTGAGTAACGATTCTGTGTCCCTCATTAACAATTCTGTGTGCCTGAGTAACAATTCTGTGTCCCTGAGTAACAATTCTGTGTCTGTCCCTGAGTAACAATTCTGTGTCCCTGAGTAACAATTCTGTGTCCCTGAGTAACAATTCTGTGTCCCTCAGTAACAATTCTGTGTCCCTGAGTAACAATTCTGTGTTCCTGAGTAACAATTCTGTGTCTGTCCCTGAGTAACAATTCTGTGTCCCTGAGTAACAATTCTGTGTCCCTGAGTAAAAATTCTGTGTCCCTGAGTAACAATTCTGTGTCCCTGAGTAACAATTCTGTGTCCCTCAGTAACGATTCTGTGTCCCTCAGTAACAACTCTGTGTCCCTGAGTAAAAATTCTGTGTCCCTGAGTAACAATTCTGTGTCTGTCCCTGAGTAACAATTCTGTGTCCCTGAGTAACAATTCTGTGTCCCTAAGTAACGATTCTGTGGCCCTAAAGTCTCTCTGGCCCTAACTCTGTCCCTAATACAGACAGGTCTGTCTCTCAGTGCTGGCTGGCTGGCTGCTGATTGGCTAATGCGATCACATGTCATGAATGAATGCATTATGGGTCAGCGCGCCTTGTCTGCGCGCCTTCCCAGAGATCCCCGCTCCGTCGCCACACATGTCGCCGCCATTTTGGGAAAATTCGATTCGCGCATCCGAAGTTTGCTAATTTTCGGATTCGGCGCGAATTGAATTTTTCCTGATCTTTGAAACGAATTCCACTTCGCCATGTTCGATTCGCTCATCTCTAGTAAAGACAATTACTGGAGAGCATGAAGATCAATGAATGATGACAGCGCTCACCAGTGCGGTTCATTGAGAACTATAAGATGTCTTCTCCTGAAATGGCTGGTGGTAGTTGTTCATTCATTTACAGAACTCCCTGATGGTTTCCCACATGGACACATTGTTTTTAAATTGGGTGCAAGGAGGGGGGGCAAGTGCTCCTTGGTAACATGTTACATGTTAACCCCTAAATATGGGTGTAACACATAGCATGTTACCAAAGGTGAACTTAAATGGGAGTCAACGCTATGTTCAGGGTTTATGGTCATCCTGCTGGGTCTGTGGAAGTGAACTTTCACTGGCTCACTCACTCGAATCCCAATTTATGATTATGGAACAGTGAACTAGAAAAAAAAAATCAAGATTGTTGCTCTAATCTTGACTTATGTTTAAAACAACAAAATATGTATATATATTCAGAAGCTAGCAAATTAAATCAACTTGTCAGGGAGAAATTAAGAGACTGCTCATTAGTTTCTAAAATTAACTGGAATAAAATGTTAAATATGATCTGAGAAGAAGTTATAGCAAACAGCTGGTTTTCTTCAAATAGTTTAAATTCCGAAAGCATATGTCAAAGTATTAGTTAATAGTTAATGAATGAAATAGAGCAAATTGTAATGAAACATCCATATCATTCAGACTTGCAGCAAAATCATAGGACTCTTTCTCTTGTTCTAACACATGCATAAATGGTTGTTCCTTCTTTTATAAACAGACATTTCCCTACAGAAACCAAAGTTCATAATTTATACCCATGTATATAGTATCAGGGCCAATTTTCTTCTGGGGTGTTTTTCTTTTTTAAAGGAGGGCTCTACATCAGCATACTAATAAAACTTGCACAATGTTTTATCTGTACTCATAAATATAGCTTCACTTTGGAGCTGCTACGGAGGGGCTGTATAGTGGTGTGATATTTTTTATGTGGCTGGATTTTCAGGTTGATTATTGTCTTGTTATATCATATTTGACATGGAAATATTTATTGGCAGGGTCTGACTGGTGAACTAGAGGACTGCATTGTGCACAAGTTAAACCTTAGCTTATTTATTTCCTACCAGCCCCTTCCTGGGCAGTCCCACCCAAAAGCCAGCACATCAAAACAACAAAATTATGTGATATATTACTCTGTACTACATTACTATGTTGGCTCCTGAATCTGTTCACCTTAGTGAAATGCAAAATGCAAAATGAAAAAAAAACAAACATTAAAACAACTAGTATTATAATACACATAAAGTACTCATTTTGTTCTGTAATTTTGTAAACTAGTAAAAGGCTTGGCCTACCTAATAGTTCATTGTAATGGTTGTGCGCATTAGGCACAAGGAAGCTGTAGGCGACCTCCATCTTGTTTAGGTCACATCTATTTTTGTCATGAGAAGAGACATAGCCCAGTTATCTTACTCCCTCCCTCCTCTTGCAATCCATGGAATTCATAGCTTTAACTTTTAACACACTTCAAAAGAGCCTGTTATCTCAACTTAGAGACAGCAGACCCCAGCACACATGCCTTTGCCAGAGCTATAAATAGCTAATTGAACTCATGACAGGATGTCTGTTAGTTTCCATTGACCATAAAAAAATTTACAGATTAACACTTCTCTCTGACCTATCAGTTCTGTCAACCATGGTTTGTAGGGCAATTAAAGCACTAGGAACACATAGCGTGCCATAAAATGAGAATTGTAAAGCAGTAAGACTTGCAGTGACCTTGTGGAGACCCTATGCCTGCCCAACTCACCATTTCAAAACTACACACAATTCATAAAATCAGACAGGACCAAGACACACCAATATTAAATATATATTTAAATGGGGAATATAATACTGAACAAATCAAAATCATACATGGCTACGCTATAGTATACAGAAGGTTAGATAGCAGTCAAATAGTTCCTTGGTGACATCCAAAATATTCTGTGTTTGGTATCCCTGAACATGAAATATAATGTTGAACTATAATCTAACAGTTTCCAGAATGCAACCTGTACATATTGGAAGATATTAATATTAGTATAAAGCTGCGTGTAAGGGAGGGCCATGAGAAAGTCATAAACATGGTGACACCCCCATGGCTACTCCTCAGCTGCTTAATTGGTCAGATGGTCTCCATCAACACCCCTTTGATACCACAGAAAAAGGGAATGCCAGGGCATTTTGAAGAGCTCTCATGTGCCATCAACCAAGGAAAATCTGTTACGTTATGGGAGCCGATAACAACTTGCTTACCCTTGACTGAACTCTGCTAAAACCAAGGACTTTGCAAGTATTTACCTATTTTCACCTCTTGCCTTGCTGTTCCTTTTTTCTTTATTACTTTATAATATATTTTATTTACACCATTTTGATCTTTTCATTAATAAATCCTATTTAGAAATGTGTTGAAATTATCTCTAAACGTACTAATGCAAACTAAAAGAATCCCTGTCTCTTGAAGAGTGCTACAGTAGTATAAATCCTCTGAATATACCTGTCTGTGGTGACAGTGTGTGTTACAGATGTTTATTCTAAAATCATAGCTTTTGTTGCTAAGATTGTGAGTTTACTCTTCTTGATAAAAAGCTGGTGGTGGTAGTTTAAAGAGTTAATTGCATAGATAACTTAACCTGGTGACAATCACTCTCAAGCTACTGGCACCTAGATTGTGGTCCCACAAGCTGGAAAATCTTTGTGCAGGGTGCAGCTGAAAGTGGCATTGTTACATAAGTGACAGCGTGGTGTGAGATTGGCCAGTCCTTTGACATGAGTTGGTGAGAAGGGCAGGGATCTGACATCCATGTTCATCATATTCATATCATCCCATTAACAAAAACACTAATAGCAATTTTCAAAAAACATTTTTGCAAAAATAGGAACCTCCCCCTTTATATAATGTACCATCATATTTAAAATGTATAATAAAGTTTAAAAAAACAGTATAATGTATCTAATCAAGGAAACTGACTTCCCCTATATTTGAAGTGTTATAGTGTCTTTCTAGCATTGTTACAGTGCTACAGTATTATTGATTTTGGAAGATCCCCATGTTGTCCATTTCTTCATTTAATCAATAGTAATTATTGAATTTTGGTACACTGTAACAATAAAAAAAATCATATTGACTGCAGTCAATATAAAGTAGTTAACCAGCCAAAGTGTGGGAAATGCACTCAGATTGAAAATAAGTTGACAATTACAGTATATTCGTGTTTTTCTGACTTCAAATAAGCCCACTCCAGTTATGGACTTTGTGGATCAATAATCTCACCACTAGTCACATGGCTACTTTTGCACCACTATATTCCATTTCAACTTTCATCTCACCTCATGAAGAAGCACTGAAAAGTTTGTAGAGCAGTGTTTCTTGCTCAGGTACTGTAATTACATCAATATCCTGACAAAAAGATTGGGTTGTTAAACTAAATTGACTTTCAGTACTCTTGTAAACATACATCTGCTAGAGGTATGAACTCATAAATCAATCCAAGGCAAAATAAAAATGCTAGCATGGAGCATTTATTTTTTAAAATTGCACTTACATTGTATCTTATCAAACAAGCATATAAGCCAACACCAAAGAAGAATTCTCTCCAGGAACAAAGATGGCTGATGGCTGGCTTGCCATGTGTGGTAGTGTGTGTATGTGGTTCCGCCCTACGTGTTTTGTCAAATGTGACATCATCAGGTGCGCACACACACACCGAAGCATGCACTTAAATAAGGGAAGCGCCCAAGGAGGATCATTGATAGTTACCAGGGGGAAGAACAGTGGGTTCTATTCCACAATCGATACCTAAATTCAATCACTGTAGACACAAAACCAATACACTACACAGCCCCATCTTGTGATGGAAAGAGGGAAACAAAAGCTGTGAAATTTTAAATGGTATATGACCACATTGATGTAGTCAAGGCACACAGGATCCACAGCGCCATCTTGCAATGGAAAAAATAAATAAAATTCAAACTAAAAGAAGAATAAAAAATGCATAAATAAAAATGTCATTTTTTTTACTTAAAAAATAATTATAATGGTCAAAAAATATAAATTACATAAAAATGTATGACCAAATTAGATACTAAAAAACAATCCCCCTTAGCCCAATATGATAAAAAAAAAGAGGCAGAATAGCAAATATAAATGTAAAATACATCATAAATATACAATGACCTTATGTACCACAATGATGTATACACCAAAATTAAAAATGGAATAAAATGTATCACTCACACAGAGACCAGCTGGAGATACAAGCCAGTTTAGTAGTGTTTATATCCCATTCTATGTTTAAACCCAGAGGGGTATAGGTTTTAAGCCGTTACATCCAACTGGTTTCTGCCTTAGATATACTTCTATTGGCATTATTGCCTCTCCAGTTAGGTATGTAATTTCTAATGCGATATGAAGATCACGTGACTAATTTTTCAGAAATATCGCATGAGACAATATAAGAGTCAATTCATCAAAGTAAAATATCGAATGTGAGGTAAATACTGCACATTTGTTAAAATAGTGAGATAAATACTACAAAAAAACATGAGATAAATCATTAAAGTCAATTCATTAAAAAACACACATATTCATTATTTATCACCTGGTATTTGCTGGCGGTATTTTAGAAATGTACAAAATAACAATTAGAGGAACTCTGCTGGCCAGAAAGTGAAAAGTATACAATGTATCAATGTGAAAATGTTCTCTTCTGAGCTCAGGAATGAAAATAAATTGTAACATTTCATCAGAGGGAGATAATTTTTTTGAATGAAAGCATACTAGAATGTTTTCAGAGTTTCACATACAGTAATTGCTGGGTGCCTTCTACTACAGTGTTAGCCTGTAAAAATAAAAATTGTGAAAAAACAACACTAAAAATAACACAAAATTTAAGTGCTAAATATAAAAAAACCCATAAAAATAATGCATGTTTTTTAGTGAATTGACTACTTTTGAAATAAATACCGCATTAGTTATTTTAACTAAAAACTGTATGCGGTATTTATCTCTTAGTGAATTGACCCCTATGTTCCTTAAAGTTTTTTCTTGATAATAGCAATAATTTTGCCTAAGCGAACATTCAGGGTCCAGGTAGTGCGCCCAACATATTCCAAACTGCATGGACACCTCAACATGTATATTACATTTTTAGTGACACATAAAATAAAGGAGCATATCTCATATGATCTCCCAGTTTGTGCAGATACCAAATTATTCATTTTTCTCCCTTTAAAAGAGTTCACCCAACATGCTTAACACTTTCCACATAAATGTTAACCATCCATGTTGGTAAAGAACATGGGACTAGTTGGAGGATCTAACACATTAGGCACCAATCTATTTATCAAATTACTGGCCCCTCTGAAGATGACTGTTGGGTGTTCAGGTAATATTGAGCCCAAAACATGGTCATTCCTCAGAACCAGCCCGTGTTTTCTAATGATGTTCTTAACAACATAGTTTTGGCATGAGAAACTGGTGAAAAAAGCAAGGCCAAACTGATCAGAACTACTTGGAGATGCTCATTATCTACAATAAGTTGTTCACGATTTTGGCACCCAATCTCATGGATTACTTTGTCTAGGTCAATTTCCTTATAACCTGTTTCCTTTAATACTAAAGCTTCCCTCAAATAGCCATCCTTATGGGTACAATTAGGAGATGTAATAATTGTCCCTTCGGTACTGCAGATAAACATGAGGAATGATGACAGGAATCAAGTGGGATATACCCGTTTCTGTCTGTCTTTTTAAAATGGTTGGACATGGTTATGACATCCCCTACTACCGATATCATCAGGTCCAAAAAATTATTTGAATTGGGAATAGCCTCATAACTAAGTGCTACTCCTTGTTCATTATCATTCAGAAAATCCAAAAAGGAGTCCACTAAATCTTTGTTCCCATCCCTAATAAAGAGGATGTCATCAATATATTGATTCCAGAGAACCAACTTTGGCCTCATATTGTACAAAACATCATCTTCCTCATATTTGGCCATGAAAAGATTGGTCATACTAGGGAAGAATTTAGCCCCCATGGCCACTCCTCTCCTTTGTAGGTAATATGATCCTATATGCCAGAAATATTTATTGGACAGACAAAATTGTAGTAAATCCAAAACAAAACTTTTTTGGGGGGCGGGAATAGAAACATCACGCTTTAAGAAGAATTGCACAGCTTCAAAACCTAAATTGTGGAAGGTGACCATATATAAAGAAGCTACATCAGCCATCCAGTTGACTTCCCCCAAATATTAATGTCATGTTTGGTATCCCTCAAAAAAGAAGGGGTACCCATTACCAGTGTTTGCAGGTAATGATCAATATATTTACCCATTCTAGCAGTGATGGAATCAATACCACTGATGATGGGTCTCCATGGGGGATCTCCAAACTTTTGTGTATTTTCTGCAAACAGTACATAGTTGGTAACCTAGGAGCAAGTGGGACCAAAAATTATTTCTCTTTTTTGTTTAGGATACCAGTTTTAAAACCATTATTCACCAATTTCTTAAGCTTGTTTTTATATCTAAACACAGGATCAGATGGTATTGAAACATGTCTCTTGTCTGACAATATTTTATCCATTTCATTATCATAGACCTCTTTATCAAAAATGACTAAAGCCACACCTTTATCAGCATGGCGAATGACTATGTCTTTCCTGGCACATAGTTTATCCACTCCAGTTTTGAAATCTTTTTGAGGTTTAACATTCTTTATCTTCACAGGCTCAAGATCTTTTAAGACCAGATAATGAAAGACAGAAATACTAGGTGGTACATTACCAGGGGGATTCAATAATGAGGCGTTGAATCCCAAATTGAAGTGAACTATATCAGAAGAAATCATTGACTGATTTCTAGTTGGATTGGTTACAAGATACCTCTTAACATTAGGTCTCCGCACATACAGTACATCAACAAATGTTTGAAATGTATTTAAATTACATGGTGGTGAAAATTTTAGACATTTATTAAGGATTGTCACCTTCTCCCTAGTTAGGATCTTACTACTGAGATTGACAATACCACTCTCACTAAAACTCATCTTCTTTCTGGGGTGTAGATGCCTCCCTGATCTGGTCCCTCTCTTGTGTCTATGCTTCCTTTGAATCCTGTCCTTGTTGCTGAGTTAAAACTCTGATGGTTGTAGTCATCTCTATCCTCAGGGTTCCTTCCATATTTTAGATTATAGGGGAAAGCTAGATGATGATCCCTGATGACTCCACATCCCTTTCATCTCTACTGAAGGGGGCAAATCTTTTGTAGGTTCCACAATTGAATCTTTCAAATGATGGATTACCTCTGTAAATGGTATTTTGTTGGTCATTCTACCCATTCCTACTTGAGGGGTGACCCCTTGCTCTCCATCTCAAAGGAATGAAGACTCTGGGTATGCAAAGGACCATCATTCCTTTGTTTAAAATACTTGGAAAATATTGGGTAAAAGATTTATATTTTGCTCGTTACCCCTAAATGGTGGTTGATAAACATTCCCTTCTCTAACACCACTAGGGAGTGAATGGTAAACACCTCTATTTTATCCCAACCTCATATATGGGGTTGAGTCTGCATTTACAACTCTCTCATCATTTGTGCCACTCAGAGACATGGGTAGAGGTTGACCATTGCTGTCACCAGTATTATGTTGATCAAGCTGCCATTTAAAAGACAACATTATCCTTATAATCTTTCAAATCCCTATTGAACTCTTTCCTTTTTTTATCTTTCTGGTCAGATTGCTCTTTCATTAGAGTAGTTTTTAAAGTGTCTCACTTTTTATATATTTAAGATCATTTTTAAACAGAACTTATAACAAATAGGTCCGAAAAAATGTGATTTGGAAGGAATGTACTGTATATGTTCCTACATAAAATATAGTTATAGAAGTGAACTGTACAGCTGTCATAGTTAATAGTATGTAAGACACTTTTTTAATAGTTTATGAAAATAACAAGTAGCAGTTATGGGGCTCTGAACCAAGGTGTATTTACCACAAGGCAAACAAGGCATTTGCCTAGGGTGGCATTTTTCAGGTGGGCAGCACTGCCCCTTGGAAGAAGGGATGGAATAAGGGACACACACGGCATGGGAGCCTGGTGGGTTCCAAGAGAGGCTGCGGGTTTCATGATGGTGTATGTATAGCCCAACTCTCATTCCCGGGGATGTCCAGGGCTGTGAAGGTGAGTGACTTTCTCACTCTCCGTGGGTGATGGTGGCTGGTGTATGGTGGGCAGTGGTAGTGGAAGGCTCTCTTGGGTGAGGGGCAGGGGTGTTGATGGTCATAGTCAGGCTCCCTCTGTGTGGGCGGGGGGGAGGGTGGGCGAGCACCAATTTTTGTGTTGCCTAGGGCAGCACAAAACCTAAATACACCACTGGCTCTGAATGGCATATTCTGAGTGAATAAACAAAAGCACAAAACAGTTTGAAGAAAATAAGTATTTTTCATTTCAATATTTTTTTTGAGATGACAAGTAAATGTGGGTAAAAGTAAACATTAGGGTCAACAATCAGAACAGACTGTATCCATTACAATGAGCAGTGGTCTGCCCTGTCTGCACAATAGTTATGTAACAGAGTTAACAATAGGTAGGTAACAGTGTTGCAAAAATATAATTTCTGCTGAGTTTACATTTGGTACAGAGATATATACATTTTCTATCAGGCTATTCCCATTAAAGGCATATAGTGAAAACCACCGCCAACATATTTTCATCCTGCAACCAGCGTTTAAAGAAAAAATTGTAAGTCACAATATCATCACTGGGATTCTTTTCCAATATACTTCACAATGTATTTTATGTCCTCTCCGCTCCTCCCACGACCTCCTGCTCTCTAGCTCCTTTGTCTCCTCCTCCCATGTTCATCTCCAGGACTTCTCCAGCGCCTCCTCCATCCTCTGGAACTCTCCACCCCAATCTATCAGACTATTGCCTAATCTGCCCACTTTTAGGTGATCTCTGAAAACCTATCTCTTCAGGGAAGCCTATCCTGCCTTCAGCTAATAACAGAATCTTCTATTCCTCCTACCTGTCCATCCCCCACAGTTATTACCTTTTGTACCACCAGCCCCTCCCTCTCAGATTGTAAGCTCCAAGGAGCAGGGCCCTTCCTAACCCTCTTGTATTGAACTGTATTGTTGCTGTACTGTCTCCCTTTATATTGTAAAGCGCTGAGCAAACTGTTGGTGCTATATAAATCCTGTATTACAATAATAATAATGTCCCATAAGGTGCATAAAACTGAACTCCAACAGTCTCTGGTTTTCTTATTTTGTGCTCACGTGATGAGATTACAACCAGCAGATAGTCTTTTCTTCTTCCAGGTGATCTCTCCAATCTCCTCCCAAAAAAAGAAAAAGAAAACTATATAGTATAGTATGCTCTGTTTAAAAGTCCCCACCCTAGTGGTAAGATTTATACATTTAACATATTTTTAAAAACCACTCCATTTGTATCCTCATATGTTTCCTTTACTTATTTATCACAGGTACTTATATAGCGCCGTCAATTTGCGCAGTATTGTACATTCACATTAGTCCGTAACCCTCAAGAAGAGTACAAGCTAAGGTCCCTAACTCACATTCATACATACACAGACTAGGGCCAATTTATCTACCAGTATGTCTTTGGCATGTGGACGGAAATCAGAGTACCTGGAGGAAACCCATGCAGGCACAAGGAGAACATGCAAACTCCAGGCAGGTGGTGCTGTGGCTGGGATCTGAACCCTAGTGCTGCTAGGAGGAAGTGCTAACCATTTAGCCACTGTACTGCTCACTATACACTCTTACCCTCTAATTTTAAAGGCAAGCCTTGTATGCAACAGTGCTAAATTTTCCTTCTTTCTGTACCCTTTTTGTTCAGTGACAAACTCCCAACATGAGTATTGGAGATCCCAAAAATAAAAACACTCATATACTGTAATACTGCTTGAGATGTTTCCAATTAAAGCAGAGTTCCACCTAAAAAAAAACGATAGCTGCTAACTTTTAAAATACAGACACTTACCTGTCCCGGACTCCAGTGGTGTCCTCACCACCACTGGTTTCACCGGCTGTCTTCTCTCCCTGGCGCCGGCATCTTCAATGTAGCTTCACAGCCGGATGTCCATTGTGCATGCATGAGAAACGCTGCGCTTTGTGAATGGCCCTGTAGTCTTTTGGGACCTGTCACGTGTGCCAGAAGACTACGGGGAGGGAGAGAGGACAATATCCACTTCCAATTGCCTAGGCAATCGCAGGGGAAGTGGGAGTGGGTACCTGTCAAATTTAGGGTACCCACTCCCCCCCACTCCCCAAAGGTGCCAATCCTTAATGGGGAGCGGGGGACAAAGGCTTAAAGCGGAACATCCCTTTTTGGGTGGAGCTCTGCTTTAAAATTACACCACTACTCATATTAATTGCTACCACAATGTGCATAACACTTATTCACCACATGCAATGTGTCCAATTAGTTTACTAGTGCACCTTACCAAACTTCCAAAATATGTAAGCTTTTCTAGCAATTACTTTCAGGAAATGTTCTTTCCAATAGTGTAGATGCAAAATAATAAAAAAAAAAACATAGTTCAAACTAATTTAGGTGAAAAGCCACTCACCTTTATATGGTGGAATCCCAGAATAAATCAAAATTGAAGAGGAAGACCACAGAGAGAATTTCCCAGGAACCGATGGGCAGGGGACAGAGAAAGAGAGTTCAGAAGAGACCCCATGGGAGAACGAGGAGGGGGTGAAGAGCGAGATGATGGGAAAAGGAGCAGAGAAATGTAGGAGAAGGCATTAATATTTGAGTTCAATGACGTTGACTAAGGAAAAAGCTAAGGTTTTAGAGTTAGGCCTAAAATTTGCCCCCAAATTGAATTTAAATAATTGTAACACTTATATAGACCTGAATAAGTACAGTATGCATAGAAAGTTCAATATAAAATGGTACTTTGCAACAATACCTGGGCCAACAACCAGGGCCAATGGAGTGTGTGTGTGTGTGTGTGGGGGGGGGATCAAGGGATTTTACTTAGTGATTTAAAAAACAAATCAGTGTTTAACCCTCGATGGTCTCGAGCCATAATGTAGAATTATTCAAGCAGATGGTAGATTCAGAACTCAGGGATTTAAATGTGAAAAAAATTAAGGATACTGCATAGATCATTAGAGGTATTGAAAAACTGGAGAAAAGGAAGGACATCATCATTTGCCAGATATGGGAGGTGGTTTTGTCCTTGACAGAAAGAAGAAGAAATGAATACAATTTTGAATTATAAGAAAAGGTATGAGAGATTAAGCATGAATCCTACTCCAAGGTTTAAGAAGGATTTAAAAACATTGGCTATACAGGTAAGTACTAAGTGTACTCTGGATAAAAAAGGAGGCAAAAATACTTAGTTGCATCTTGTTGCATAATAATTGTATTATCTACCTTTTTATTTGAAAGATAGACAAGATGTCATTAATTAGTGAATGGTATGGAAGTGGGATCTAATGTTATTATAGCAACTACTGACGTAAACCCATTTTTCACGTACCTGACCTGAGACTGAAGTAATGAGAGGCCTCCCCTTACGGCTAAGTGCAATGCACCTCTGAGGATGGTAACAGGAGGAGCACGGGTGGCCAACGATATGGAGTGAGAAGCCATATCCGGGGTCAAGCACAGAGCATCACTCAGGGGTGAAGACAGGAGGGAAGTTAGGAGCGGGTCGGGGTCATGCACAGGTCATCAATCAGGAATAGGCAGGAGCAGACTTGAGGAACAAGCCGAGTTTGAGAGCCAAGAGAGGAGCTAAAGCAGGTCAGGATCAAGGCGGGTCGGTAACAGATAATCAGCAGGGTAATAGACACAGGAACACAGGAACAGAAGGATGACGATAATCCAGCAATTGTTGTGAGGGGCTGCAGTCCTTATAAAGGCCACTAGGCACCAACAATTATTGTGCCCTGCGTGTGCCAATGTACCGTCGTGCACATGGATGTGCAATTGCGTGCCATGCGCCTATGCCGCACATTTTTGCACAAATTAGCACAGCCATATTGGGCATTGGTGCATTTGCCATGGCTTCCTTGTTTCTTTCCCTGACACCATTATACACTAATATTCAACACCATGTTGGGATGGAAGCAGTTGACTGGGCCTCAAGGAGATTCAGTAATCTGCAGAGAGTACGGAAAAAGTTAATTCTTCAAACAAAGAGTTTGGGATGACGAGGAACTATTTTGGTGTGGAGGAGTTTGTTATATCCAAAAGATGAGAGTTGCAATGGAGGCTAAATATGCACCCAGTCGGATGAATATCTTAATGGCCAGATGGTAGCAAGTGGGAGTGGGAAGGGCTTAAAGTTTCAGAACATTTGTAGATGACATTTTAGTGATTTAGGAAGGGAGTTGAAATTTGTTGGAATTTTTGGAGTATGTAGACAATAACGAGTATGAGATTACATTTGCTAAAACAGTTGAAGCACATGAACTAAATTTCTTGGATCTAAATATTTTTGTGGATAATGGGAGAATTTACACCAAAACATATTTCGAAAGTATGAACAGGAAAGGTTACATTCCTGTCTCCAGTAGTCATTATCCAAGATGGGTGGATAATGTGTCTAAAGGACAGTTTACTCGGATCATCAGAAATTTCTTGAGATTATCTGTAAGGGAATTCCTGTACGGCGACTGGTGCATAGAAATGCAAGCAACATCGCGCATAGAAATGAGCATGGGTGCATTGCTAATAAAATGAGCATAGGCTTGCGCATGCGCGTAAGAATGTGCGCTCATGGGTGCACGCACGCAGGAGTGTGCCCACAGTTTCTGGTACCAGATGGACTATTTAAAGGAGGCTCTTACTCTCTGTCAGTGCTGACTGGTCTTTAGCTAATTCCCTGTGTCCTGCTGTATCATGTGTGTATCCATTACTGACCCGGCTTGCCATTGACCTGCTCTTGGATTCTGTTTATGCTTCTGCTCATCGGTTTCTGATCTTGGTTTCCTCCTGACCTCATCCCTGTCTAATGTTCTGGTACCTCATCACCTGCTCATTGCTGACACTGGCTATTACTCTGACTATGCTTCCGGCTCCAGTGTGGCTCTATAGTCCTGGCTGTCTATTATATCAGCTCCAGTTGTCACGGTGTGTTCCTGCCTCACATTTATCAGAAGTTCTGGCAAGCTACGTACCCGGATCTTGCAGTTCCAGTGGAGTTCTTCCTTAACCTCAGCTAGCCGTTCTGGCATCCCCTCTGTTCCTGACTGGATGCCCTGCTTGACTTACCAAGGTTACACCTCCAGCCACAAGTTCTGCAATCAACATCCGCAGGCACTTGTGTTTCTCCTGTCCCTCAGCACCATCTGTTCCACCTTCAGTGGAGCCTGGGTTGGAGATACAAAAGAGAGACTGACCTCGTCAATTCAGACTTCTATCAGGTACGTGACATTATCTGAATATATCGATCAAATCAAACAAAGATTCAATGCCAAAGGCTATGATTTGAATGAGTTGGTTAGCACCCTCCTAAATAGCTAGGTGGAGCTAGAGCCTAATTGTTAGTGAATATGGCTGAGTAGCAGCCTGGGTGTGACAGCTAGCAAGGTCAAATTTAGGTTAGAGCTGAAAGGCTCTGCAGATTGTCCGTCTGAGACTTCACCTTGTACTAGGGAAAGTTCTAGAAGCAGTGGGTGGAGGTAAGAAGTGCCTAGTCTGCACTTTCAAGGGATCCTCGTGAATCCCTACCAAGAGCTTTGGCAAGGGACCAGGGCAGCCCTTAAGAGTGCTGGAGCCTGCCCAGCAGGAGTAGAGTTCGGGTGGAAGATAAAGAAGTGTGGCTGGAGAGCAGAAGCCTGGGAGTGGGTCCAGATGGGAAAGGGCTCACTTCCAGGCAGGGATGCTGGAAAGAAGGAAAACTTTGCACCTCATCAGCCCCCAGAAAGAGGACCACCTGTGTAGCAGGGAAGGAGTGGCCCAGTTAGAATGCCTGGTAGCAGCCACCAACCCATCCATTCACAGACGGAGGACTGAGTAAGTAGACCTACACCCCCTGGGCCAGCTAGGGGAAGGAGCACTCTGGTGGGGAACTGGATTAGCTGCCTACCCAGGACTGTCTTACACTTAAAGTGACAGGCACTGGATCCCCTCTTCAGGGATTTCTCCAGGCAGCTGGATAAAAGAGTATCTAGGGTCTGGGGTGGTACATGTGGAGAGGCTGCCTAGGCTAGGAAGTTGTCCTCAGTTACTATACCTTTGGGCATCCTGTACACCCTTTACCCCATATACCCTAATAAAACTTCAAAACAAAGCTCAAGAACTGGTTATTGTCTCCTGGATGTAAGTCTGTGTGGAAAATGTGTGTTGCCTTGCTGTGCAGGACTATAGGGGGACCCAAATATCTAGCGACTCCTAAGAGGGTAGTACTACAGTTGGAGAAAATAAGATACCAAGTGAGTAAAAATTATGTGGGGGACAGGAAAATCCATGGACCCGAGAATAAGAGGAAGGTGAAACAGAATATAATGTTCTAATCATGTAAGTGATATTTTTAAAAATTAAACATTTTAGATTTTTGAACTTAACTGCTTAATTCCTAAGGGGCATAACAGAGAGGTAGATCTCAATTGTTTTATATATGATTTTTAATTTGTACTAGCTGCTATAGCTAATACAGATGGAATTTCCAGTTTGCCCACTAGATAGAGCTATATTCGATTTTAGGTCTCATTTTATTATTATTTTTTGCAGTGGTAAATGGCATTTAATTTATTTTATTCTAATATATGAAAAGATACACTGTATATGATAATGTATTTTAATTTAATTTATTTTTTTTTTCTATTTTACTTGTGTATTAATGTTTGTATGTTGGGATTTATTTGTATGGATAACATGGTGTTCCATGGGCATTTTGGGGTAATGTATTCCTGGGGATCCAAGTGTCACTTAGATGATCCCGAATCAAGAGAAAATCTATACTTACGGTGTGTTTTAATGCACTATAGTTGGTGGAGCCCGAGACAATGTTTTTCAAGCAGTTAATATAGTGGATTGTGCGGCAAATAAAGGCGTAAGTACAGGTATATATAGATGACCAATTTCTGATAGTCATATTCCTTGGAAGAAGTCTATTGAACAAAATGTGTCAGAAGTGGCGTCAGGATGCCAGAAGTAAGGTCATCATGCACGTCGGAATACCTCGGTGGCTATTTTGAGAGTGGTTTGCATGCATTGTATATCTGTTTGTATGTCAATTTCTTGGTAACAAATAGTTTTATTGTAGATTACTGCACTATATATTTTTCATGGTATTGTTGCATGGGAGAGCTGAACCAAATATTGAACTGGAGGAGTAAAGCACTTTTGAAAGGAGTGGAGAGGAAAGCGTTCATATTTATGTGTTTAGTAAGGTGTATGGAGTGAATTGTTGTCGGACATCCAAGTTGGGGATGCGTGTCACATGGTTTAAGGGATACGTGAGTTTTAAAGTGGAAATACACAATTTTTTTTGCTTTTACTTTATTTTGGATCTACACTATTGGAGGCATATGCAAAGGACATTTCCTGAAAGTGATTGCTGGAAAAGCTTACATATTTTGGAAGTTTGGTAAATTGCATGGAGTGAACTAATTGGGCACATTGCATGTGGTGAATAAGTGTTATGTACATTGTGGTAGCACTTAAAGTGAGTAGTGGCGTCATTTTAACTTGAAGCATTTGAAGCAGTATTACAGTATATGAATGTTTTTATTTTTGGGATCTCCAATACTTGTGTTGGGAGTTTGAATGGAAGAACATCTTTGACAATTAACAGAGGGCACAAAAGAAGGATGGTTTAGTAGTGTTGCATACAAGGCTTGTCTATGAAAATAGTGGGTTAGAGTGTATATAAAGGAAGCATACGAGCATACAAAGAGTGTTTTTACACTTATATTAAATGTGAGCACATATATTACTACTAGAGTGGGGACTTCTAAATAGAGCATACTACACTATATAGTTTTTCTTTTTTTTTGGGGGGGATGGGGGAATTTTCTTTTTATTTAGTCTTTTATTACAGGTCCTTTTATAGTGTCATCAATTTACGCAGCGCTTTACATATACATTGTACATTTATATCAGTCTCTAACCCTCAATGGGCATACGATCTAAGGTCCCTAACTTACATTTATAGCTATACATACTAGGGCCAATTTAGACAGGAGCCAATTCACGTACCACCTGGAAAAGGTAAAGACTATCTGCTGATTGTAAGCTCATCCTGTGAGCCTGAAATAAGAAAACCAGAGACTGTTGGAGTTCAGTTTTATGCACTTTATTGGACATAATAGACATTGTGAAGTATATTGGAAAAGAATACAGTTTTTATATTGTGATTTGTGATTTTCTCCTTAAACGCTGCTTGCAGGATGCTAATATATTGCCAGTGCTTTTCACTATATGCCTTTAATAAGAACGGCCTGATAGAAAACGTATATCTCTGCAGTGTATGTAAACTCAGCAGAAATGATATTTTTGCAATGCTGTTATCTACCTATTGTTCAGACAGGGCACACCATTCCTCGCTGTGATAGATACAGTCTGATTCTGATAGTTGATCTTAATGTTTACTTTTACCTACATTTACTTTTCAACTCTAATAAAAATATTGAAACGGAAAACACTTATTTTCTTCAAAGTATTTTATTCTTTTATTTATTCACTTAAAATATGTCATTCAGAGCCCCATAACTGCCACTTGTTATTTTCAAAGACTATTAATAAAGTGTCTTACATACCATTAACTATGACAGCTGTACTCTTTGCTTTTACCTGTATACTTTATGTAGGAACATATACATTCATTCCAAATCACTTTTTGTCACATTGTCACATTTGTTATGAATTACTAACTTAATCATTGTAGTCCTCTTTTGGGGGTTTATGACAAATGGCCCTCCCCAAACAGGATATTGCATTAAACCTGTAGGTAAATAAGAAAAGCAGTACCTTCTCTAAGTGGAAGAGTAGAGTTGATAATAAGTTAATAAGTTGGCAGTGCCTCCACCCAGGACGGGATATAGAAATAATACAAGCTTTATATAAGAAAAGATTATTACATACATTCAATAAACTGTACAATCAGGTATTATCAGCAAAGGGCCCAACAAGAGTCCTGGTAGAATAGTGTGCCTTCAGCCAGGTATATTTAACCACTTGAGCTCCAGAGGATTTACCCCCCTTAATGACCAGGCCTCTTTTTGCTACTCGGCGCTGCACTAATTCAACTGATAATTTCGCGGTCATGCAATGCTGCACCCAAACAAAATTTACGTCCTTTTTTTCACACAAATAGAGCTTTCTTTTGGTGGTATTTGATCATCTGTGCACTTTTTATTTTTCACGCTATAAACAAAAACAGGCCAAAAATTTTGAAGAAAAACAATATTTTTTACTTTCAGCTATAAAAAATATATAGTAAACTCAAAGTTGGTTATAAATTTAGGCCAAAATGTATTCTACTACATGTTTTTGGTAAAAAAAATCCCAATGAGTGTATATTGATTGCTTTGTGTGGAAGTTATAGCGTCTACAAACTATGGTATAAATACTGTAATTTACGCCATTTTTCTGCTATACAGCGCTGTGCTAGTTTAACGGACAATTGCGCGGTCATGCAATACGGTATATAAATGAAATTTACATACTTTTTTTCCCCACAAATTGAGCTTTCTTTTGGTGGTATTTGATTGGCTGTGCGGTTTTTATTTTTTGCGCTATAAAAAAAAGGCTGACAATTTTGAGGAAAAAAAAACAATATTTTGGACTTTTTGCTATAAAACATGCCCAGTAAAAAAATATGCAAAAATCAAATTTAGTCATAAATTTCTGCCAAAATGCATTCTGCGACATGTCTTTGCTAAAAAAAAACAAACAATACGTGTAAATTAATTGGTTTACGTGAAAGTTATAGCGTTTACAAATGGAGGGAAAGATACTGGGATTTTTATTTTTTTTTTATACTAATAATGGCAGCGATCAGCGAATTATGGCGGCGATCAGGGACTTATGGCAGCGACCAGCGACTTATGGCGGGACTGCGGCGGACATTCTGACATTGGGGTGTACTGACTTGAGGTCACTGACATCCCCAAAAACACTAATACAGTGATCAGTGCAAAAAAAAAAAAACACTGACACTGTACTAATGGCAATGGGGAGGAAGGGGTTAACTTTATTTTGCAGGGAAGTGTTATCTGTGTGAGGGGGTGTGTTTTACTAGGGGGCGGGGGTGTGTGCTACACGGGACACCGCTGATCGAGAGAGAGAAACTCTTCTTTCTCGATCAGCACGTCCTCGAGCTGTCAGGGAAGTGACAGACAGCACAGCTACTGCAGCTGTGCTGTTTGTCACGGTTTGCCGCCGATCACCGGGAAACAGCCGGTAAGGACCGGCTGTGACTCGGCAACTGACATCCGCGGCGGTGATCGGCGGGACAGATAGGGTAACAGCGCGCCTCGCACGCACCCCCTATCTGTTTACAAAACAGACGTTTTAAAACGTGGTTTTGCCTGCCCGTGCTGCCCTGCCGCCATATTTCTACAGTGGCAGGGCAGCAAGTGGTTAAGATACCTCCAGATGAATATTGCAGCAAAGCTCAGTTGCACAGGCATCCCCTGAGGATAATCGCAATGTGGCATCTGTCTTTTATCGGAGACCTGAAGACAAGGTCTGTAGTGAGGTGGAGACCTTTTAACCATTTTATAAGAGGCCTCAAAATGCAACCATTATTCAACCAATCTGCATATTTTCACCAGTAGAAACCATGGTGTGGCACTGGAACTCAGAGGCTGTCTATCTACTCTTCGCTTAGTCCCTTGTTTTGTCTGATCTGTCATGGAACTGGACCTTTAACTACCAGAATTGGTGAGAGGATGCTTAACCTGGCTATAGCCTATGCTGGTTATTAAACACTGAGCTAAAACTAGCTATTGAATGCCAGACCAAAACAGACATGGTTACGTAGACTAACAGGAGCTGCATTTAAAAGGTTCACCTACTACAATTCAGCAAGGTGACCACTACACACGCACACTGGGGTTTATTTACTAAGCTGGAGAATCTAGATTTTATTGCCAAAGCTTAATTGAACAAGCTGAGGTTAGAAGCTGATTTGTTTCTATGCAGAAGTGAGCCTATTTTTGCACTCTCCAGCTTTAGTAAATAAACCCCACTGTGCCACAGACTGAACTACAGTATAGTGCATATGAGATAACAACAAGGGAACAGATATACTGTACTTTTGTTGCCAGTCTTTATATATATATATATATATTACAGTTGCAATGTTTTTTTCACAACTTGCTAGAGTACCCTTAATAATAAGATATCTACTTTTGACATCACAGTAAATATATTGCACAGCAAAGGGAACAGAGTTGTAGATGAGGATCGCCACTCCCCTTAGAATAAAGCATATAAAAATACTGATTAAAGGTTTTATGCAAGAAGTTGAGATGAATGGAAATAGAAAAAAAAAGTTTCTAGTAGGAGTGTAACCTTAGCTCCTAATTTCTTATATTTCTACAAAAAGTTAAAGTAACAAAAAAGTCTGTGGCATTAAAAATATGGGGTGAATGTTAGACATTAACCCACAGTATAAACGGTAAAGGTTAAAAAGTGCTGCCATAATTGATAAGACTTGCGCTGACCCCTCTCTGTCATTTTACGTGGCCCACCAATTTCTGGCTGAGTTGCTGTTGTTCCCAGTTGCTTCCACTTTGTTATAATACTACTAACAGTTGACCGTGGAATATTTAGTAGCAAGAAAATTTCACGGATGGACTTATTGCACAGGTGACAACCTATCATGATACAACGTTTGAATTCACTTCACTGAGCTCCAGAGAGTGACCCACTCTTTCATAATTGTTTGTACAAGCAATCTGTGTGCTTGATGTTATACACCTGTGGCCTTGGAGGGGTGTCCCAATACATTTTTTTTCTTCTGGGTAGGTTGTTCCCTATGGTGTTTCAAAAATGTAATAAAATACTGCATATCCTGACCTCCCTGGTATGGCCTGGCTGAAGGAGAAATCAGTCTCCCCCACCTTCTTCCATCATTTTGATATTTCATTGTTTGCTTTTATGGATAAGAATTATTCTTTGACCAATTTTAGAGCATTGATATTATACCAAGAATGTGCGGGACAAGTGTATTTTTGTATTTGTTTTATTATTTGTATTCTAACTTACAAAAAAATATATAATTGCCTTTAAAATAATGAGAAAACTGATAAAAATATCAGTGTGACAGGCAAAACAGCATAGGTTACACAGGGCACTTGCCTTGCATCTAGTGCGGGGTGCTCAGGGTCTGCCCATACTCCAAACCCCCTCCCAAACAGCCACACACTGACCCTGTGGAGGGAGCTGTGTTGACTGGTAGAAACAGGAGCTGACTTCCGAGTGAGAACACCCACACTTTAATGCTCACCCACCAGTGTGCAATGAGATTATGCATTCTGAGCCCAGAGCAGCCAGCAGCAGGTTTAAAGAAGTGGGCTGCTGGTACAGTGTCTAGCCATCATGAAGATAAAAGTTTTGTGACTGAGCCTGAGATGAACTGAGCCTAGGGGGAGTCCGTAATTGGTAAGTGAGTTATAAACAAATTCTATAGCCTGTCCCACCCTCTCTCTGCCCCTTCCCACCTTCTCCCAATTTCTCTACCCTGACTTTCTCTATCCCCCCCCCCAAACACACACAGACAGGGGCGGACTGACAACTCATGGGACCCCCGGGCAATAGGGGATCATGGGACCCCTGTGTCCTTGCCCCAACTCAAAAAAGCCTATGAAAAAGGTACCAGGGGCATCTCACGGGGCCTCCTACTGACCCCGGGCCCTAGGGCAGTGCCCGAGTTTCCAAATGGTCAGTCCGCCCCTACACAGACAAGCTCTCTCTCTCTCTCTCTCTCTTTCTCTCTCTCTTTTCCTTCTTTTCCCCCTCTCCTCCTTTTTTTCCCTTCTCTTTTCTCCCCCCCCCCCATCTTTCTCACTCCATCTCTATCCCCTTACCCCACTTTCTGTTCCCATCCCCTATCCCACTCCCTTTCTTTCTTTTTTGCTCCACTAGCTTTAGTAGTGAGGTTTATGTGTGACTGTTATTTGTGGCAGACTAGTTAGGAGTATATTGTGTGTATAAGGACCTTGGCATATGTTTGAGCTCCTGAGATCTGTGCATTACATACCTCTATGCTCTAGGTTTTGTGCATTACCGTATTTTTCGCCGTATAAGACGCACCTGACCATAAGACGCACCTAGGTTTTAGAGGCAGAAAACATGAAAAAAAAATTCTGAACTAATGGACTGCAGACACAGTACAGGAGATAACCAGAGACTGCGGACAGCACAGGGATGACCAGAGACTGCGGACAGCACAGGGATGACCAGAGACTGCGGACAGCACAGGGATGACCAGAGACTGCGGACAGCACAGGGATGACCAGAGACTGCGGACAGCACAGGAATGACCAGAGACTGCGGACAGTACAGATGACTGCTGACCTTTGGGGAAGTGGGGAGCGGGTACCTGAATTTGACAGGTACCCGCTCTTACTTCCGCAGAGTTTTTGTTTGATCTTACCTGTTCCTCGATCCAGCCGCGCGCTGTCTTCCCGGCTTCTGTAATGGCGCTCGGCATGACAGCCGGGTGCCCAGTGCGCATGAGCGAGAAGCACTTGCGCTTTGTGATTGGTCCAGCGGCTTCTGGGATCTGTCATGTGTCCCATGTGTACCACCTTACCATTCACAAAGCGCACTGCTTCTCGCGCATGCGCACTGGGCACCCGGCTGTCATGCCCAGTGCCCACACTACAGAAGCCGGGAAGACAGCACGCCGCTGGATAGAGGAACAGGTAAGGTTCTGCTGCAGAGCTGAGCGGCCGGCCCGGTATTCTGACACGGCCGCGGTGGAAATACCGGACCGGCCGCTCCATATTTGCCTTATAAGACGCACTGACATTTCCCCCCCAGTTTTGGGGAAGAAAAAGAGCGTCTTATACGGCGAAAAATACGGTACTTACTCCTGACCCCTGTTCTCTGTGCATTTATTACTCTTGGCCTCTGCACTTTGCACATCACTTTTAATTCTGAACAGAATAGGTTCAGATTTTACTTTTACACCTACCATTAGCCACAGCACCCATAGTTCATTGCATTATTTCTCTCCTTCATGTGCCCACAATCGCCTCTGATGTTTTACAGCCCTGGATACACCCCTGCAAAAGTGTAAAAAAAATTGGTAAAGAAAATTAGATTGTCTCCCACTCCTCTATCCCCTTCCCAACTCTTCCCTTTCCTACTCTGCACTTCTACTCTACCCCCCTTCCCTCCTTACCCCTTCACACTAGTTTTTCTTTTCTCTTTCCCTAGCACCCCCACGTGATTTTGGGGAGAGCACCCCTGTAACCACATTGTACTATGCCTATGTATGAGTAAATATGCCTACATACAGCTATGCCTTCCTTTGATCATTCAAGCTGTTGCAGTTTATATTTTTGTGCTTTTCTCCCCACCCTTATATGGACACCATACCTGTTTTCACAAATTGTTCTGTTCAAATGTCTATGGATTGTCCCATGTCTATGTTCCCATCCCTTGAAAATTGATAAAATGTTTGAACAAGAAAATTAGGTTCTTTTTTCTAATTTCTATTGAAGTTACCATTAACAGGTAACTAAGCTGCCCACACATAAAATTCATATCATACAACCTTTGCACAATCTCCTCTAGATTGAAAAACAACCACAGTAAACAATATAATGGCCTACACAAACTATTCTTTGAATCTGTATCCAGTTAGGTAACCCCTGGCCTACACAGTTGTTGGTGGATCTAAATAAGTTTGTATAATCATAGTGAATGTATGTGGTCAGCTTTACTGAGAACAGATAGTAGGTATTCTCCTATACTTCAACAGCTTGCAATCTGTTTTGCCCCCGTGGACATTTTGCCAGTTAGGCACATGGCTAACTGTGGTGCACACAGGGAAAACTGTATCTGTTCAGTCCAAATGCAGATACTTCAGTCATATTAAATAGTGGGCAAGTTTAGTTTCACCTTTAGCAATGCCCTTCCTTTAATGCTAGAAGGCCTGCAGGCACTAGGTTGCCCCCAGCACAAAACTATATAATCTTGCCGTAGGAACTTGCTAGTGGACACAAGGTAGAAAAAAAGTAGATATACAATACAGCAATAAAAGAAATAGATGGAAAAGATGGAAGCAACTCTGGAGAGGTCAGTACTACTGACTGGCAGCGGGACTAAACCATCAATATAGCAAAAGGTTGGGGCAGGCAGCAGACAGTAACATAATAAAGGTCAGGATGGGCAGCAGACAACTGAAGTATCCATTAAATGTAGCTAAGAACAGGAAACGCAGCAAAAAGTAGAAAGTTATGATAATGCAGCAAGAATCAGTAACAGGAATAAACAGGCAAAGGTACAAGTACACTTGTTCAGCTGGAAAACACTATCATAAGCACAGAGGCACAGGCTGGTTCACTTTAAATACAATGCTTCCTGTGCCATGGACCAACCCCAGATAAGGGGTGCGTGTCCAGATTTACTAACCTGCAGCTGACAAGGAACATGAGGGTGAAAGTTATGAGGAAATGTGGGTGCCTAGTCCAGTTGGCTATCAAATATGAAGTATCAAAGGAAAAGCTCCAGAGATTGATTGATCCTCCCAGTCAGGCCACTGAGGGTAATAAGCAGAAGAAAGTGCAACAGAGAAGCAAAAGACGCACTAGAATTTTGAGAACAATTGTGCAAACCAGTCAGAGACAACAACCAAAAGAATACCAAGGATCCTGAATATGTGTAGTACAAACACGGATGCTACTTGCTGAGTAAAGGGTTACTTAGGTAAAGCCCAGAAAGTGTGCCAGCTTCCTAAATTAACCTATAGTGACCTGGATATCTATGAATCCAAGAGATTCATAGATATCAAGAGGGGGTAGATGATAAAGATTATAGGCAGGTGGGTCCAAGGACAGTAGAAAATGGGCAGCAGCATTTGGAGGCTCAAAGGCTTTATTCTATGAAATTTAGGCTTAGTGAAGACTTCTCAAATTTGGATGATCAAAGTTACATCTTTTTGGCATTGGGATACCAGGGTGCCCAGCTGTTTGGAATCTATGAGCTTCAAGGAGAACCTTGGGTCTAAGGGGCAGAGGCATAAATCAACTGAGGGTTAGAAGTTTGCTTTTATGCCTTGGCAATGGAAGTAGAGAGCTCAGGAGAAACTGCTCCCAAGACCTGTTTTGGCAGATGGATATTCTTGTTCAAACATTTTATTGGCATTATAAGATAGGGAGAAAAACATTGACAGTAAGCATTGGACATTATATTGACAGCCAGATACAAGAGAGGCAGATGGATATTTTGAAACTATATGGGAGTATCAACCAATGGCAGAAAGGTATGGGGCAGAGTTTGGCTTTAATTTTCTTGGCAGTAAGTCTGTATGTGATCTGAAAGTCAAACCATTTAAAAATAAGAATTATAAAACAACACTGCATTGCTCCAAAATCTCCAAAGTAAACTATAGTTATAATATTATATTAGCTTATAATATAATATTATATTACTAATATTATAATAATATATTATAATATTAGTAATTACCTTGGTTAAAGTGCAAAGTGCCAAACCAATTCAGATATTTGCAATATAAGTGTCCTCTCTTGTACACAAACTTTGTTTTTTGGGTAGTATTTTATTTAACATTGTGTCCATCAATAGTGTTGGCCAATGTTTCCTTATGCTTTTTTACAATGCACTGTATTGCCGATTAAAGTCTGAAATAAAGACCACTCCAAAGTCAGTATTATTCCTCTGTCTAACCTTGTAACATTTCATTCCTATTCATTTGTTTTACTTAAGGTTTTGTGTCTTGAAGAGCACCATTTTTTAACTTTTATCCTTAAAGTTGTAGAGTTCAAAAACTATGGGATACATCTGAAAATTAACCAATCCTGAAGTACTGACAGCCAATCTAATTTCTTGAGGCCCAAAAATGTCAGAACAGTACAGATATCCCCCAAATGACCCCTTTTTGCAAAGTAGACAGTCCGACATATTGCATAAGAGGCATGGTGAGTTTTTTGAAGTTGTAATTTTTTTGTCATAATTTTTCAGAAATAAAGAAATTTAAAAGAAAATTTCACAATTTATTTTTTACATACTGTCAACAGTGCAGTACAGTGTCAGCATATAACTGGTGTGGTGGTGATCAGGGACACTGACTGATGACAGTACGAAAAAAAAAAAAAAGATAATTTTTTTTGAATTTTTATTTATTTTTTTATTATTATTTTTTATTTTTATTACATTTTTTTCTTTTTTTTTTAGATTTTTTTTCATATTGCACTATGACCAAAGTAGTATAGCGTTACCATAGTAACATTGTACTACTTTGGGGAAGTGATCAGTATTTTTTTTTACACAGTTTGATTGATTATAGCAAAGAATTTCTTTGATATAAGCAAGCATTTAACTGAATGAAATTGATTAAGTCGGAGTTTTTTTGTTGTGATTAGCTGTGATTGGCCATTGCTAATCACATGACACAGATGGGCTGGGATTGGCCCAGCCTGTGCATGTGATCGCTATGACCATTCACAGCTAGAAACACTTGTATACAATGGATGGCATGAAAGGAAGCCATCCATTGTATACAACTGTTATGTGACCTGCTGTGATTGGTCACAGCAGGTCACATGGTACTGGCAACATGGCTGGTACACAGATCTGTCATAGGCCGTGTCCAAGATACATGGCCGGTGAGAGATCTCACAAAGCGCGATCTGGTAAGGACACCAGACAGCGTCCTCTTGGAGGGATGAAGTGTTTGCCCGGCCGCCATTTGGCCATAAGCTGGGCAGCAACTGGTTAAGGATTTTAAGGGGAACCCCACCCCAAATAATGGGGGAAAAGCACGGAGTCCCCCTTAAATTCCTACCAGACCCTTGACCCAAGCACAGGGCTGGCATGGCAGGAAAAGGGGGCTAACAAGTGCCCCCTTCCTCACTGTGGCTTAACAGGCCACATGCCCTCAGCAAGGGCCTCTTTCCCACAACCCTGGCCCTGTGGTTGTGGGGGTCTGTGGGCAGGGGAGCTCATTAACATCAGGGTACCCCTTTAAATAAGGAGGCACCCTGATGCTGCCTCCCCTTGTGAATGAGTAAGGGGTACTTGTACCCCTATCCATTCACTAAAGGGTTAAATGTAATAAAAAATAAAAAGACCAGTCTTTTGAAAAAAACATTAATTGAACAAAAAACAAAACAAAAGTTTTTGACAAGTCCTTTATTTAGAAAAAAAGCCATAAAAATGGTTCCATCATTGTAATCCATCATCAATCATGGCATCTAGCATTGTCACGACGACCCCAACTCGCTGAAATAAGAAAAAACCTTAGGCCCGTCTGCACCTGCCGAGCACATTTGCCAGTCAGATGTAAACAATTGGGTGGAGCTAGAGGTGACATCACCTGTGGTCAGGTGCAATGCTTTGGCCAATCACAATGCACTGTAAAAGCGCAGTCTAGCCCGCCGAATGCCCTTACCGCTTGTGTGTTCGCCGAACACATGAGCAGCTGATGCTTGAGACAGACTTACATTCAACTCAAACATCCAGACCATGCCTACTGATAACCTTTGGGTATACCCCTATCCACTTGGGGTGGTGGCAACTCCCTATGGGGATATACCCATTTCTGTCTGTGTTTTTTAAATAAGTTTTAGTACCCAGTTTATTCACAGTTTATTAATTTGTTTTAAGATAATCAGATCCAAAAAATTCACTTGGTTTCTGTTCCAATCTCCTGTGAATACTATTTTAATTACGGTTATTCTCTCTAATGAACTCTTCCATAGACTCTGTCGTGCATTCCCATGCAATGATAATGTCACGTGTATACCTTTTGTATTGATTCGGCTAGTGTTTTGCATCGATGTCTCTTCTTCCCATTTACTCATTAAATATTAGCTGCACTAGGAGCATATTTTGCTCCCATAACAGCCCTCTTTGTTTGCTTATAGAACTTATTCTTAACATGAAATTACTTAAAAATAGTTTTTTTTTCTTAATTCAGAGCCCTGCATTTTATGGTGAGCTTGAAGGTGCACAAATGACTGATGACTGGCCAAGATGACAGTGGAGAGTTTTCCATGACAACTAAAGAGGATGCATACTTTACCTAGAGAGGTGGGATCTGAAAAAGCTGAGACAAGGAACCTACTCAGTATCTGAATTGAAAGCTGTCAACAAGTAGTGCTGAGTGGACTGGAGAATCACTGTGGCTGGGCAAACAATTAGGAGGTAGGCAAGGGTGTCATAAGTAGAATAGTATTGCTAGGTAGGAAAGGTAGAAGAAAGGATACATACAGCTAAGGGAGAGACAAGATGGAAACCACTCTGGAGCAGTCAAGACTGGCAGTGGGAATAATGCAGAAAAAGGTAATGTCTGGCGTTATCCAGTAATGTAGCAAATGTCAGGACAGGCAGATGGCAGGATAAGTAGCCATTAAATCTAGCAAAGGTCAGGGCAGGCAGCAGACAGTACAGAAATCTAATAATGTTGTGAATGTCAGCAGGGCTGCTGTCAGGGGGGACAGCCCATGCCCACATACATCTTCTCAGGATGCCTGGGACCCAACCAGGGCCTGTTTTAACATGGGGCAGCTGCCCTGGGCAGCTGCTGTCAGAGCGGACCTGCCAGGTTGCAGAGGGAGGTAGAGTGGTGGGTGGATCTCAGATGTGTATAGAGATCAGTTGGGGCCCGTTGTCAAGCAGGCTCCAGTCAGGAATGACGGTGTGCACCCAGCTGTGCGGGGTGGTTCAGGCCATGGGTTGCTGACAGCGGCCCTGTGGAGGAGGAGGAAGAACAGGAGGAGGCCAGGGTGGAGGAGACTCCCCTGCTCTTTGTTGCAACTTCCACCAGAAATCCCGGTGGAGATGGAACACAGGCTCAGCTACCATTCCTGACATCAGATCCTCTCCACTGACACAATTTGGAGGACAGCTGAGAGTTGGGAGGACTGGTGCTTTCAAAGGTGTGTGTGGCCAAAGTGACACTGCCCCCCTCCTGTGATGCTGCCCCCTCCTGTGATGTTGTCCTCCATTTGTCACCCTGCCTCCTCCTGTCAACCTGCCCCCTCATTCTGTCCCACTGCCCCCACCTGTCCCACTGTTCCCTCCAGTCCCAGTTTCCCCTGTTTTGTTCCACTGCCCCCATCTATTCCACTGCCCCCCTCCTGTGCCCCTGCCTCCCTCCTGTCACACTGACACCTTCCTGTTACACTTACCCCCTTCTTTCCAGCTGCCCCCCCCCCCCCACCTGTTCCACAGTTCCCTCCTTTGGGGGAGGAGATGGGACTGGAAGAGGAGGAAGGCATGAGATGGAAAAGGAGGAGGACATGGGATGAGGAAAATGAGACTGGAAGAGGAGGACATGGAATGGGGAAGATGAGACTGGAGGAGGAGGACATGGGATGGATAAAGAGGAGGACATGGGATAGGACTGGATGGGACAGACAGTGGGCAGATTCTGTAGGATGGTCAGTGGGTGGGCCCTGGGCAATGTTGGTGGTCAGGCCTGGGGGGGCCAGGACCAAAAGCTGTGTAAAGGGAATAGCCAGAATTCTGTTGTTTACATTTCAGCTGACAATGGTATTGGTGCAATCCTTATACATACTATACAGTCAGATAGCAGATGCCCATGCACACCATGCACATAGATATCAGATGCCCATATACACCGTACACCCAGATATCAGATGCCCATATACACTGTACACCCAGATAGCAGATGCCCATATTCATTGTACAGTCAGATAGCAGATGCCCATACACACCATACACCCTCTCCTTCCTCCAGTATCCAAGGAGTGGGAATATCACAGAACAGACAGAGGGGCACATCCGTGTGGGTGGAGGCAGATATGTACATAAACCTGGGTGTCTGAACTGGAAGTTAAAGTGGGAAGAAGCAGAGAGAGAGAGAGAGAGAGTTGTGCTGACTACCAGAGAACCAGACGAGGCTGCAGAGCTAGAGAGAGTAGGAGTCGCTGACTGCTAGCCTTTCTACCTTGTTCAGTGAGACAGTCTGCCAGCAGGTGACCCAGAGCATGGTGACCGGATGCAACACTGCACGTGAGGCTGGAGAACCTGTTGGGGCCCCCACCGGCTGACAGAAAGAGACAGCCAGGACTTGCTGGAAGCCACTGATCAGGTGAGAAAGTCCCATACACTAGTTAAGCATGAGAACACTGATATTCTTTTCATACATTCTACTTTATCTGCACACAGTTGTGGACACTGCATTCAGTTAACACGTGTTGCAACCTAGCTCCCATAGTCATTATGGATGAACACATTTGCAGCACAGTCCAATTATCAGAGCCGACCACAGTGCATGCCTTCTACAGGCCATATCACATCAGAGCTACCTTAACCATTGGCCTACCCTCCTAAAGGAATTTCTACCACCATGGCCACTGGTTACTGCAGTCCAGAGTGGAGTTGCCCTCTTTGCCAACAAGCCTGTCAGGGCTGGGCTCATGTTACTTAACGAGCATGAGAGCAGAGGGGGAGGGAAGAGACGGGCTAGTTTGCTGCATGTAGGACAGAGGTGATGAGTGTGGAGCCCCCCTTTCAAGGTGGATTCCATTATACTCCGCACTTACCATTGAGAGTGATCCCCCTGCTGGATGGATGTGTATCCCTGGTACCTGGAGAGTGATGACATGCTGATTACCTGTCTTTTGGTGGTTTGCCAGATGATCCCTTTATTCTCATCTTTCCAGATCCAGATGACCAGGAGTGGTCTGTTTACTCAAATGCGCATTATATTGCGCTGTCCGGTTAGTGCAATGTACACTCATTCATAATCACTGGAGTCACGGAATTCACTGAATTATTTGTTTTGGACTTACAAACTATTAGTTACTGGTTAATAACCATTTATGTCACTTCTGCACTTTAAACATCAATTTTAAGACGTTTTTTCTCACATTAATGCATTTGAGCAGTCCACAGCGCATATTTGGAATTTCTATACTGCATTTTTTCTTATCAAATATTTTATGGAATTATTATTATCATTTGTTGATGAGTTTTATGAGAAAGTTCAGAGGTTTTGCCTTTATGCTAGCTGCTCATAATTGGAAATACCTAGCGCTCGTACACCCATTTTCATTTATTGTTTGTTTGATACCTCTATGAGTTTACACCTGGGCAGTGATAACAAGTAGAGATGAGCGAATCGAACCAGGCGAAGTGGAATTCGTTTCGAATTTCAGGAAAAATTAGATTCGCGTCGAATCCGAATATTTGCATACTTCGGGTGCGCAAATCGGATTTTTCCCGATCAGCCGGCAAAAGTGTCCCTGCAGAGAGCTCCGCTATTTCTGACAGTTCTCTGACAGTTCCTTCACATGTACAGCGGTTGAAACATTGTATCTATTTGTTTCCATTTAGGATACAGATGTTTTTATTCGGAAATAAATAGATACAATGTTTCAACCGCTGTAAATGTGAAGGAACTGTCAGAAATAGCGGAGCTCTCTGCAGATACACTTTTTGCTGTACTGGAATACTTCTTCTTTTCATTCTTCTTTTCGTTCTTCTCATTCTTCTTTTCATTCTTCTTTTCATTCTTCTTCTCATTCTTCTTTTCATTCTTCTTCTTCTTTTCATTCTTCTTTTCATTCTTCTCATTCTTCTTTTCTTCTTCATGAAAAGAAGAATGAGAAGAAGAATGAAAAGAAGAATGAAAAGAAGAATGAGAAGAATGAAAAGAAGAATGAAAAGAAGAAGAAGAATGAAAAGAAGAATGAGAAGAAGAATGAAAAGAAGAATGAGAAGAAGAATGAGAAGAATGAAAAGAAGAATGAAAAGAAGAAGAAGAAGAATGAAAAGAAGAAGAAGAAGAATGAAAAGAAGAATGAAAAGAAGAAGAAGAAGAATCTTTTCATTCTTCTCATTCTTCTTTTCATTCTTCTTTTCATTCTTCTTCTTTTCATTCTTCTTCTTCTTTTCATTCTTCTTCTTCTTTTCATTCTTCTTTTCATTCTTCTTCTTCTTCTTTTCATTCTTCTTCTTTTCATTCTTCTTTTCATTCTTCTTCTTTTCATTCTTCTCATTCTTCTTTTCATTCTTCTTCTTCTTCTTTTCATTCTTCTTCTTCTTTCCATTCTTCTTTTCATTCTTCTTCTTTTCTTCATTCTTCTTCTTCTTTTCATTCTTCTTCTTCTTCTTTTCATTCTTCTTTTCATTCTTCTCATTCTTCTTTTCCTTCTTCTCATTCTTCTTTTCATTCTTCTTTTCATTCTTCTTCTCATTCTTCTTTTCATTCTTCTTCTTTTCATTCTTCTTTTCATTCTTCTCATTCTTCTTTTCTTCTTCATGAAAAGAAGAATGAGAAGAAGAATGAAAAGAAGAATGAGAAGAATGAAAAGAAGAATGAGAAGAATGAAAAGAAGAATGAAAAGAAGAAGAAGAAGAATGAAAAGAAGAAGAAGTATGAAAAGAAGAATGAAAAGAAGAAGAAGAAGAATCTTTTCATTCTTCTCATTCTTCTTTTCATTCTTCTTTTCATTCTTCTTCTTTTCATTCTTCTTCTTCTTTTCATTCTTCTTTTCATTCTTCTTCTTCATTTATGGAAACAAATAGATACAATGTTTCAACCGCTGTATGGAGTGAATGTCAGAGAACTGTCAGAAATAGCGGAGCTCTGCAGATACACTTAGCGGAGCTCTGCAGATACACTTTTTGCCGGCTTGGAATTCTTCTTATTTTCATCCTACTTCTTCTTCTTCTTCTTCTTCTTCATCCTCATCCTCTTCTTCTTCTTCTTCTGAGGATGAGGATGAGGATGAAGAAGAAGAAGAAGTAGGATGAAAATAAGAAGCATTCCAAGCCGGCAAAAAGTGTATCTGCAGAGCTCCTCTAAGTGTATCTGCAGAATAGAGGAGCTCTGCAGATACACTTTTTGCCGGCTTGGAATTCTTCTTATTTTCATCCTACTTCTTCTTCTTCTTCCTCTTCATCCTCATCCTCTTCTTCTTCTTCTGAGGATGAGGATGAAGAAGAAGAAGAAGTAGGATGAAAATAAGAAGAATTCCAAGCCGGCAAAAAGTGTATCTGCAGAGCTCCTCTAAGTGTATCTGCAGAATAGAGGAGCTCTGCAGATACACTTTTTGCCGGCTTGGAATTCTTCTTATTTTCATCCTACTTCTTCTTCTTCTTCCTCTTCATCCTCATCCTCATCCTCTTCTTCTTCTTCTGAGGATGAGGATGAGGATGAAGAAGAAGTAGGATGAAAATAAGAAGAATTCCAAGCCGGCAAAAAGTGTATCTGCAGAGCTCCTCTAAGTGTATCTGCAGAGCTCCGCTAAGTGTATCTGCAGAGCTCAGCGGTTGAAACATTGTATCTATTTGTTTCCATTTATGGAAACAAATAGATACAATGTTTCAACCGCTGTAAATGTGAATGTCAGAGAACTGTCAGAAATAGAGGAGCTCTGCAGATACACTTAGCGGAGCTCTGCAGATACACTTTTTGCCGGTTTGGAATTCTTCTTATTTTCATCCTACTTCTTCTTCTTCTTCTTCATCCTCATCCTCAGAAGAAGAAGAAGAGGATGAGGATGAGGATGAAGAAGAAGAAGAAGAAGAAGTAGGATGAAAATAAGAAGAATTCCAAGCCGGCAAAAAGTGTATCTGCAGAGCTCCACTAAGAGTATCTGCAGAGCTCCGCTAAGAAATAGCGGAGCTCTGCAGATACACTTTTTGCCGGCTTGGAATTCTCCTTCTTCTCATCCTTCTTCTTTTTCTCATCCTTCTTCTCATCCTTCTCCTTCTTCTCATCCTTCTTCTTCTTCTCATCCTTCTTCTTCTTCTCATCCTTCTCCTTCTTCTCATCCTTCTTCTTCTTCTCATCCTTCTTCTTCTTCTCATCCTTCTTCTTCTTCTCATCCTTCTCCTTCTTCTCATCCTTCTTCTTCTTCTCATCCTTCTTCTTCTCATCCTTCTCCTTCTTCTCATCCTTCTTCTCATCCTTCTCCTTCTTCTCATCCTTCTTCTCATCCTTCTCCTTCTTCTCATCCTTCTCCTTCTTCTCATCCTTCTCCTTCTTCTCATCCTTCTCCTTCTCCTTCTTCTCATCCTTCTCCTTCTTCTCATCCTTCTCCTTCTTCTCATCCTTCTCCTTCTTCTCATCCTTCTCCTTCTCCTTCTCCTTCTTCTCATCCTTCTCCTTCTTCTCATCCTTCTCCTTCTTCTCATCCTTCTCCTTCTCCTTCTTCTCATCCTTCTCCTTCTCCTTCTTCTCATCCTTCTCCTTCTCCTTCCTCATCTCCAAGGGCATTTAAATTAAAGGTACAGTGTTCTGCACTAATTTAAAGGCTCTCTGAAGCCTAGAAACCCTTTTTATAAGTTAAATTCGTAGCGAATAAATTCGCATCGAATCAAATTTCTTCCTCAAATTCGGCGAATCAGCCGAATCGAATTTTTGAATAATTCGCTCATCTCTAATAACAAGTTAAGAAGCTGAGATTCCTCTGTGTGAAGAGAGTGGGTCTGACTCTGGACACTATCTAGAAGCATTACAGTTCTGTACATTTGCTTTCTGACACATACACTGCAAAACATATTCCATGTAAGTGGATTTTAATTTTTTTAAACAAAACTGCTTTTATGGTTTTACACTATGTGACTCTTTTTTTCTCTCCTTGCTTACAGGAAACATTGCATTTTTTATCGAGGAAGCTGTGACCTGTCTAGGAGTCTTTTTCTCACCTTGCTCATTACTAATGCTGAATTAACCGTGAAGAGAACTATAATGCATATTAAAACCACTTGCTAAACACCTGCAGTACATACAGTATACTGCGGCTGGGCGGCATATGCAGGCAAAATCATGTACATGTATGCAGTGGACACAGTGGATTGTGGATCCTGGTACTCATTCATAACAGCTGTGTTTCCTAGACTGGAATTGGCCCACAGTTGTCACATGGTACCTGGGGCAATAAAAGCACCCTGTACCATGTGATTAGCTGTAGCCAATCAAAGATCACTAGTGATCACAGCTGTCATGAATGTAATCCATTCATGTCAGTTGAAAACTTTCCTGTTACAATGTTCTTCATTGTAACAGCAAACAAAGAAAAATTCCTGATCATTCCCTGAGAGTAGTACAATGTCACTATGGTGAAAAAATTAGATAGGTCGTCGGTACATCAGAACTGATCAATTTTCAAATATATACCATAGTTTGTAGATGCTATAACTTTTATACAAACCAACTAATATACACCAATTGGGATTTTTTCTTACCAATGACAAGTAGCAGAAAACATTTTAGCGTAAATTTATGACAACATTTGATTCTGGATACGTTTTATAACAGAAAGTAGAAAATATTTTTTTTTCTTCCAAATTTTAGATCTTTTTTTGTTTATATCGCAAAAAAATTTAAAAATTCAGTTTTGATCAACTATCAAGAAAAAAGCTCTAAGTTTGTGAAAAAATTATAAAAAAATTTATTTGCCTAAAGTATGATACTTATAACTTGGCGACTTGAGCTTTGGTGTTTGTACATGTACACTATTTGGTGGAGGATAATTTGGCAGCCACAACTTCTGGTGAGCTATTCAGTCTGGCTATTTTGAGAAGAATCACAGCACATGTCTGATACATAGTGAATTCACAGAGTGGAAGAAATTATTCTGGATTATTTCTACACTTTTGGACTTTAATTTTTCTTCTGTAAAAACATTTTTATAGTGCTGTATATTTTGTTTCTGTGTCACATAGTAAAGCAGACACATATCAGGAATTGTAATGTAGGGGTTACATATTCTTTAATCACTGTCACCCCCTTCCAGTCCGGGATAATTTTCAGCTTTCAGCTATTTCACACTTTGAATGAACATTACCCATGCAACACTGCACCCAGATTACATTTGTATCAATTTTTTGAGACAGATTTAGACTTCTTTGGTGGTATTTAATCACCACTGGGTTTTTTATTTTTTGCTATATAAATTAAAAAAGAACATTTTGAAGAAAATTGTGTTCTTAGTTTCTGTCATAAAATTTTGTAAATGAATAATCTTTTTTCATAAATTTAGGCCAAAACCTATGAATACCCCCAAAATTACCCCTTTTTGAAAAGTAGACAATCCAAGGTATTTGAGCCATTTTGAGTTTTTTAAAGTTGTGATTTTTTTGTCACAATGTTGTTGAAAATAAAAAATGCATTTCTTTCACAATATTGTCAATTAATAAGATATTTCTAGCACACAGCATAGCCATACTTAGAATTACAACCCCAAAAAAATTCTGCTGCTGCTTTTAAGTATGACAATACCACATGTGTGAAACATTTTTACAGCCGAGCCACATAGAGAGGTGCAAAATCCAAGAAGCACCTTCAGGCATTCTAAGGACATAAATTATGCATCTAATATTGATTAGGGACACTGTAACTGGGATGGCGGTGATCAGGGACACATTAACTGGTGCAGTGGTGATCAGTAACACTTTAAATGTTGTGGTGGTAATAGGTGACAATATAACTGGTGTGGTGGTGATCAGGGACACTGGGACTGGTATGATGGTGATCAGAGACACTGAGACTGGTGTGGCAGTGATCAGGGACACTGGTGTGGTGGTAATCAGGGACAATATAGGAAAATAACAAATCGGTGCTGGGAGGGGACTGTCACAGGTTAGCTTGCAGCCTCTTGTGTGTTTATTTTTACCTCCTTGCTGCTCTTGATTTCTTCACATGTGTGTTTGTCTGTGCTCACCTGTGGGCGTCATCTGCTATTCCCTGGGATTTATGTCCTTCCCTTCCATCACTTCCTGTCCCGCCTCCTTGTCTGCCTGTCTATTTAAGATGTGCTCAGACTGGGCCACATTGCCTGAGCAACTTCGTTGTTGTCAGAGCTCCCTTGTGTTCTACTGAGAATCCGTTTAGTATATCTGTGTACCGATCCCAGCTTCGTCCCTGACCTTCCTCCTATATTGTCTATCTGTGTACCGACCCCGGCATCGTTCCTGACATCTCTAGTTTTCCGCCTGTCCTGACCTCGGCTTGCTAACTGGATCTCCTGTCTCTACTCCCATTGTACCCTGCTCCCGCTAGCGGTCTCTTCTACCCCAACTGGGTGTACCTGGGGGCCGCGACCTGGTTCCAGCCTGCTCCAAGTCCATCCCCACCATCAGGGGCCCTGGTGAATAAGCAGGCTGGGGCTTAGACCCCACGCCCTGGGGAACCCCAAGCTGAGGTTTGATAGAGCTCACTACCATAGACGTGACAGTTTGCTCAGGCCATGAGCTCTTCGGAGACACTGCGGCCTCTCCTGGAACAACTTCAGGGCTTGGTGCAGAGAGTCAATGTCCAGCAGGCCTATCAAGAACAGATTATGCATTGTCTGCAGGAACTCTCCTCCCGGTTGGATCAGCTACAGACGGAGTCCACTTCCTCTTCTTCTGCTTCAGCTTCGGGCCCTGCTTCAGCTCCTGCTGTTCCACCTTCCACTGTGGAACACCATCCCTCGAGATTCCAGCTGCCTCCACCGCCTCACTTCTCTGGTGATCCCAAGGCCTGTCGAGGCTTCATCAATCAGTGCTCGATTAATTTTGAGCTAGCAGCCGATCATTTCCCTACCAATCGTTCCAAGGTGGCATACATGATCTCCCTCCTTTCAGGTGAAGCACTGGCTTGGGCCTCGCCACTGTGGGAGTGTCAAGACCACACTATCTCAAGTCTCCCAGCCTTCCAGCAAGCTTTCCGGAAAACGTTTGATGTGCCCGGCAGGTCTTCATCTGCTGCTGGAGCCCTTCTTCGGCTACGCCAAGGTAGCATGACGGTTGGTCAGTATGCAGTCCGGTTTCACACCTTGGCTTCAGAACTTGATTGGAATGATGAGGCCCTTTCTGCAACCTTTTGGCAGGGTTTAGTGGATCAGGTTAAGGATGAATTAGCCGGAAGAAACATACCCACCGTCCTGGATGAGTTGATTGCTCTTAGCATCTAAATTGATGTCTGTTTCCAGGAACGAGAGTCTAGTCCACGTCACTCCCAAGTGGGTTCGTTTGCCCCGGTTTCCCAAAAATTCCCTGAACCACCTACCTCTGCAGCTGGGCTGACTTCCGAGGAACCAATGCAGTTAGGCCAAACACGCCTCACTCCACAGGAGCAATCACGTCACCTAAGAGTTGGTCTATGCCTTTACTGTGGGGCTAAGGGTCATGCTATTAAGTCTTGTTCAGTCCGACCGGGAAACTCCCGGGTCTAGGTCATTTTGAGGGAGGAGATCTAGACCAGAACCTGAACTCCGCTTCCTTCCCTTGAATTGTTATACCTGTCTCCATCCATTGGGCTCTGAACTCATACCAGGTTTCGGCTTATGTGGGCAGCCGGGAATTTCATCGAACAATCCTTGGCCGCTGAATTGGGCATTCCTCTTGTTCCCTTGATGATGCCCCTATCAGTATCTGCAGTTGATGGCTCTACCTTGGCTTTAGGACCTCTACGCTTTCGAACTATCAGCATAAATATGCATGTGGGCATTCTTCATCGTGAGGAAATTTCCTTCTGGTCCTTCCTAAGTCTTCAAGTCCCATCATTCTGGGACTTCCATGGTTGCAGAGACATTCACCCTATCTTGACTGGAACTCTGGCCAAGTATTGTCGTGGGGCTCACAATGCCATCAGACTTGTCTTCCTAAAGTGAGTCCTCCTAGGTGTGTACCCGTGGCTGAGGTCATCACCTCACCAATACTCCCTCCGCACTATCAGGCCTTCCAAGATATCTTTTGCAAGAAAGCTGCTGACTCTCTGCCACCTCACCATCCCTATGACTGTGCTATTGACCTCCAACCTGGGTCTTCTCCACCACGAGGTAAAGTTTACCCTCTCTCCATTCCTGAGACTCAAGCCATGTCTGAACATGTCCAGGATAATCTGCAGAAAGGTTTTATCCGTAAGTCCAATTCTCCTGCTGGGGCTGGCTTCTTCTTTGTGGAGAAAAAAGATGGTTCGCTACAACCCTGCATTGATTATAGAGGTCTCAAGGCTATTACCGTTAAGAATCGGTACCCCTTACCTCTGATTTCTGAACTCTTTGACAGACTCTGAAATGCTCAAATTTTCACTAAGCTAGATCTCCGTGGAGCATACAATATGGTTAGGATCTGTGAGGGTGATGAGTGGAAGACAGTTTTCAATACCAGAGACGGGCATTATGAATATCTTGTGATGCCCTTCGGCTTGTGTAATGCTCCAGCCGTCTTCCAGAACTTCGTTAATGACATTTTTTCTGATCTGCTGTATGTTTGTGTCATTGTCTATCTGGATGATATACTCATTTTTTTTCCAGATTTAGAAACTCATCGTCAGCACGTGAGTACTGTTCTCCTAAGTCTTCGGGACTATCGCCTGTATGCAAAGTTGGAGAAGTGTTTCTTCGAACAAACCCAGGTTCCTTTTCTAGGCTACATAGTCACAGATAAAGGGCTGCTTATGGATCCTGCCAAACTCCAAGCCATTTCCAACTGGCATCAGCCCTCTGGGTTGAAAGCCACACAGCGCTTTTTGGGATTCACTAACTTCTATCGCCAGTTCATTCCTAACTATTCTTCGCTGGTGGCCCCAATCACTTCTTTGACTCGAAAGGGTTCTAACGCCAGAACCTGGCCTTCTGAGGCAGTCAACGCATTCCACAGACTAAAATCCACCTTTCTCTCTGCATCGATTCTCATACTGTAGGTCCAGACATTTTTCAGCCTTTTTTCTTGGAGGTAGATGCTTTTTCTTTGGGAGTGGGGGCCGTCCTGCTCCAAATGCATGATGGTAAACTCCGTCCTTGTGCCTTCTTCTTTAAGAAATTTTTGGATGCTGAAAAGAATTACACTATAGGTGATCGGGAATTGCTGGCGATAAAGTTGGCACTGCAGGAATGGCAACATCTGCTGGAGGGATCCCCACATCACATTCTGGTTTACACTGATCATAAGAACCTCCAGTATCTCCAGTCCGCCCGGCGTTTGAATCCCAGACAAGCACGATGGGCTCTCTTGTTTGCCAGATTTAATTTTGACATTACCTTCCGACCCGGTTCCAAAAATGCTAGTGCGGATGCCTTGTCTAGATCATTTGACAGTGCAGATTCTGAGTGTCATATTGAACCAGAACCTATCGTTTCTGCCAATCGGATCCTAGCCACCACTCATCTTCAGCCTAAACGCATCCCGCCCAGAAAGACCTTTGTGGTCCCCGCCCTTCGTCCCAAGCTACTTAAATGGGCACACGACTCTAAACTTTCTGGACATCCTGGGGTACATTACACCTGTGCCTTCCTGCAGCATTATTACTGGTGGCCCTCACTGCGCAAGGATGTTGAAGAATATGTCCAGGCTTGCGCCATTTGTGTGCAATCTAAGTCCTCCACGTCTGCTCCAGCAGGTCTCCTTTTACCTCTACCGGTTCTAGATGAGCCTTGGCGTTGCATTTCAATGGACTTTATTTCCGAACTACCCCCTTCTGCTGGTTCCACTGTTATCTGGGTGGTTGTGGACAGGTTTTCTAAAATGTGTCACCTAACTCCACTTCCGGGACTTCCTTCGGCCGTCACGTTGGCTTCCACCTTCATTAAGGAGATCTTCCGTCTTCACGGTATGCCCTCTCACATCGTTTCAGATAGAGGGGTTCAATTTACAGCTCGCTTCTGGAGGGCTCTAGCCACATCCTTCGGAGTCGAGTTGGACTTCTCTTCAGGCTTTCATCCGCACTCCGGTGCCATTCCTGTTCCTATCTCCTCTACGGTTCCCGTGGCTGCAGATAAACAATGATCCTTCAATTCCATCTGGGCAGAGGTTTCCAAGAATTTACATCGGGCAGCTTCCAAGTACAAAGCGGCTACAGATCATCATCGCCGGGTGTCAGGGACCCCAGAGCTGGCCGCGATCGCGCACCGGTGTGCCCAGCCGCTCTAGTGTGCAAGCATTGGGACCTGGGCACCCGTGACTGCAGCGGCGCTCTCGCGATCGCGGACGTGTGCCTGGCACCAATCAGGGCGCAGGGTGCGCTATTTAAAACAGGTCAGGTCTGACTCTAGTTGCCGTATGGTCTTACCTGTATCCTGAGTTCCTGTATTCTAGATTGCCTTGTTGCCGACCCTGCTTGACTCTGATTTGCTGTCTTCTCCTGTTCTGATCCCTGGCTTGTCTGACCATTCTCCTGCTTAACCCTGCGTGTTCTGATCTCCTGTTACCGAACCTGGCTTGTGACCTGTTTATCCTCCTGCCTACTGATTTGGTACCATTCTGCCTCCACCGTTACCGACCCGGCCTGCCCGTCCCTGCTCTCGTTACCTCCTCACATCAAGCTCTCACCTGCTATACACCTCCAGTGGTGCTCCTACCACAGCTGGGTGAACCCAGGGGCCACGACCTGGTCTCGGCCTGCTCCAAGTCCATCCCCACCATCAGGGGCCCTGGTGAACATGCAGGTTGGGACTTAGATTCTGCGCCTTGGGGGATTCCTGCCTGTGGAACGCTAGAGGCTACCACCGGTAGGGAGATAACACCGTGTAAGTCCCAAATTCCTCCCTGGTGACAAGGCTTGGCTCTCTACCAAGAATATCCATTTATGAGTACCCTCTATGAAATTTGCTCCTCGTTTCATTGGTCCATTTACAAATTGGACAGAAGGGGGCGCCAATCTCAGTGTAGAGGGTTAATAATTTATTGGTAACAAAAGGTGTAAAAACTACTCACAGACGTAAGAAGTAATAAGGCACGGTAAAATAATTCCTTTAGTAAGCCATCAGTCAGCCAGCGATGTGTTAATGGGTCCTGGTCATTCAGGATGAGCAGAGAGTTTTGAAAATGGTGCCGAAACCAGCGTGGACCGCAAGGAAGTCCGGACCCCGGCGGGAGACCAATGGCAAAGCAGAAACAGGTCAGGTGAAGCATTTTGAAGCACTTGCTTCTTCTTCAGACCTTTTTAAAAACTCTCTACACTGCCTCTGCTGACAGCTGCATCTCTGCTCATCCTGAATGACCAGGACCCATTAACACATCGCTGGCTGACTGACGGCTTACCAAAGGAATTCTTTTACCATGCCTTATTACTTCTTAGGTTTGTGAGTAGTTTTTACACCTTTTGTTACCAATAAATTATTAACCCTCTACACTGAGATTGGAACCCCTTCTGTCCAATTTTATCATGGACAATATGACTGATGTGGCAATGATCAGGGAAACTGGGACAGTCATCAAGGGCAGCAGGGATAGTGTGGAACTGTAACTAGTGTGGAGGTGGTTAGAAATAATATAACTGGTGTGGTGATGATCAGGGATATTGTAACTGGTGTGGTGGTGATGCAGAGACACTGTAACTGGTGTGGCAGTGGTCAGGGACAATATGACTGGTGCAAACAATATAACTGGTGAGAGTATGTAAAAAATATATATCATTTTATAGATTTTATACTTTTTTTGCACAATACTGTCACCAAAGCAAGCAGTGCACTGTTACCATAGTGACATGTGACACTATACTACTCGGGAAGGGGGGGTGGTTCAGGATTTTTTTTTCCTACACTGTGATTGCTTTTTAAAGTGATGATCAATTGTAATATGCAATTGGTAAAAGGATGTGTAAAGGTTTCAATTATGAAACTTTGTGCATCACTGTGATTGCTCACAGCTATCACATGGTACAGGGCTGCCAATCACAGAGCTCACACAGTAGTAAAAATGACAGAATTGTTCATGTGCTTGCTGTGATTGGTCACTGTGATCACATGGTACCAGGGCTGCTTACAGCAGCCTGGTACAAGAGTTGTCATAGGTGGTGTTGTGCCTCAGCTTGGCTTACCTTGGCATCTTTTTATGTATCTTTTGGAATATGACATCTGTAGTCTGGAATGACAACACTACCTCTTTTTTGGTGAGTTCAAGCCTGGTTTAGTCTGTGGTGACTACATTATGGGTTTTTTAATACTGGATTTTGTGTGTGTGAACTTAGCTCTTACCCCTAGGGGTTCTATATAGAGATTTATGCTTCATATTGGCACACTGAACTGTAAGTTTGGAGGATATGGTTTCACCACTTGCTTCCTGCCTAAAATCCCCCCCTTAGTGTCGGCTCTGTCTGCATCTGAGGGTCAGTTCAGTTTTGGTTGGATGTTTTGTTTCTTTTTCTTTTTTTTTTCCCCCTCCCCCTTTTTTGCATCTTTCTTTCATGTGTGTCGTGCCACTCCTTTTTCTCTTTTTTTCTTTCACTTCAAATTTTACACAGCTGCATCATTTGATTATATAGATATTTGTCTGTTATTTGATAGACATTTGTTATGTGATGTTAATGAAGTGTTGTAAATTTATTTTGTAATGACTGATTTATTGTGTCATTTGCCAGCTATGATGCTTTAAAGAGTAAACAACAAAGTGGATCCTCAGGCAGCTTTTTTGAAGCAAAACACGCTGATCCACCTATACTCCTTCATGTCTAAATACATATTTCTTATAACAGATTATAGCTGTTGATACATGTTTTTAGGCTTTGCCAATTTTTTTTTTGGCACATATATCCCCTTTTTCTTCCTATTATCCCCTTTTGGGAGTACATGGAAAGTTTTTATTTTTCTAATGTGCAAAATTATTTGATGATATTTGCTTTGGATTCAAATGACAAATGTTATATGGTGAATGTACTGAACTGGGTTAAAGTGACTGAGATTTATTATTTTATATTTGTTTATGTTAGAGGTAAGGAGTATTATTATTAATACATTATTCTTTTCTTCAATTTTCTCTTGTACAATGAACTGAACCTGAATGAAGTTAGGGATCACCAAAACACCATGTTCACTATTTGATGTATTTCTAAAAGGATTTGACGGGACATTCACTCAACATCTTTCCAAATTCAAATGAAAATCATTGGAAAACATTCATCCTATTCTTAAAGCACATTTTCATGTGTATTTGCTCGGTCTGGTGAAAAATACATTCTCTAACATTCAGCTTAAAAATGGGCTTACTTTAACACTCATTCTATTTTAATTGCATGCATGTTACCTTCCTTTTACATTTTGAAAATAAATTTACCAAGCTGAGATGTTGGATCATTGCATTTTATATTAAAAATTAAATAATTGCCTAGGGGGAGTGCTGTACTTGTGTTTTTAACACAGGTTCTGCACTTCTGAAGCTATTATTTGTCTTTCAAATAATAAGAAAAACCTTTATGTTTTTATACAGTATGTGGTGATATCATTAGAGTTTTAAATCTTGTGTAAGTTACAGCTGTTGAACATAAAATATCCTAGAACATAGAATGTCCAATGAGATAAAGCCCAATATTGTCTGAAAAACGTAAAGGATTATTTTCCAGCCATATGCTAGCATATATGTATTAAAACATACACAATTGTTGTATTTGTGATTGGGACAAAAAAAAGGGAAAGTATCATGTTTTTTGCAATTTTATTAGATATTTTAAAAACAAATGAATTAACTAAAGGTGTATTTAAAACATTATTTTCAGTTTGCTGACCTGCCAAAGAACAGCCTTGTATGTCCTGACAGAAAAAAGCTGTGAATATAATTTTGGCACAAAAAGAAATTAAAGAACTGTACTAATTGATATACAACAAAACTGCAAACTTTTGTCGTCACAAAGCTTAAAATAACTGCTAAATATATAAACATGTTAACACCTCAAATTCTCTTAGGTTCAGTGTGGCAGCTGAAATGTTCCTGCAGAACTGAAACGTGGTATCTTTGGTTTTATACGTGTTAAGATCAGACAGTTTTAAGAGCCATGCTACCACTAACAATCTATGCTGAAACGAAGCCTTGTAAGACACTTTTTTCTCTTTCACACAGTTGTTTACATTTTATTCTATTATTTTATAATGATATTTCTAAACATTTGCTAATGTAACAGAGAGATTAATATTGTTTGTTGACTAGCCTAAAAATTCTCTGTCATATCAAGTATTGGGACCATACAACAAGGTTATAAATTTTTGCTATATGTTATTAACATGTTTACCACTCTCCACTGAAATATTTATATATGCAAATGTATGAAATGAAAGAATATTCATGAACTGGACTGCTTTTCTCCAAGGGTAAAGTCAATATGATGCTAGAGCTGAAGATGATCCCAAATGGAGTGTTTGGATGAGCTGACAGTTTGGACCAAACCTAGATTTGGGAGTTTGGATGAACGGCCAAACTTTTGCCCATTCAGTGGAAGCACCTGATCCACCGGGTTTCTAATTTTGGTAACTTGGTGGGCTGTGGGCATTGTAATTGATGATGGATTTACAACAAGGGACTCCTGATCACCTCAGGATAATAATATCAATGCAAGTCATAATATAGTTGGTATCATAAGCGGTGAAGGATGACCTAGGACCTTAGATATGGATCGTATTTGGGCCCCACACAGAGCAATAAAACATTCAAGATAATTAACAAGGTAATAAAATAGAGCAAATAAACAAGAAAAGAGGGGGAGAATGGGGAAAAAACAGACAGTGGTGCAACTTGTCCCCAGTCCAAGCATTTCAAAGATGGGCTGTATGGAATGAGAATCTGTCGCTGTACACTCAAGATGATCACAGTAGCAATTGTTCTTAGGTGTCAAAGGAAGTGAAATCTATCCACAGAGCCCAAATGCTGTCAAACTGTAAATATCTGGAACTGGAAACATCTAACCTAAATGGAATCTACCCAGGGTCTAAAAAATGCTGTATGTTCCCCAAGGGTTGAGCAGGGGAAACTTCCCAAAGGAGAGAGGGAAGAAGGGAAAGGGGCTTAGGCAAATTGCTTATTCAACCTATCATAAATTGCCAATATATAGGAGGTTAGCGGGGAAGTAGAGTCAGCAAGCCACCCTGTAAAATCTATCAAGCCAAGGGGCATGTGCTAAGTTGCATTCTACCAACAGTTTCTCTAGCAGTTCCCACAGTTTGTTATGGATGTTAAGGTTACATTTTACAATATGGGTCACTGCATTAGCCTGATAGTATAGGGCAAGATGTGGCAACCCAATACCTTCACTGTTCTTAGCCTGTTGCAGGTGAGAATTTTACAAATGAGGGGATTTATACAGACTTGGTGAATTTACATCACACTTGTTGAAAATAAAGCTTAGGGAGTGTGATAAAATATTTCTAAAAAAGCATAAAATCTTGGGGATGACCATCATTTTTAGTATATTTATCCTGCTGAGCCAGGTGAACTGTGCTTTATCCCATATTCTAAGTTCCTCCAGCGCATAAGAGAGGTAGAAACTTAACCAAATATAGGTCCCAGGGTGTAGCGGTTTAATACCTAGGTATGTAAATGATTGGTCTGGCACCACAAGGGAAAAGAGCTCTCCACAGCACATCTGTTGTCACAGGAGGCATTGAGGGGCATAATTACAGATTTCTCCAAGTTAACTTTTAAAAAGTTAAAAAGTTCCTGAAATCTCTGTAGCTCTGAGATTAGGTATGGTTATTCATGGGTTGATGATGAAAAAAAGGAGGACATCATCCACAAGTGTGGCAAATTTAGGTTCTGTGTTACCAATCTGCACCCCTGCGGGGCTTCCAGATTTCAGTCAGCCCCCGTACCCTCAGCACCTCACCACAATCATTCAGGGCTGTGGAGAAGACGTACATCTCCTCATCAATATGACACTCTGCTATGCAGTGGGAATGTGGACTGCTTATGGACAAAGCTAGCACTGACATCATTGTGTGTGCTTGGCTGAGCGGTGCTTGTGTGTGTTCTCTCATTTAACTTTGCAGCAGAGCTTTTTTAAGTGCCAGTCTATATAGTAAACAGTGGTGAATTTATTTAATACACTATGGAGGCTCCTCTGTTCTTTTCTTTTATGCTGATTATTATAAATGGGTGACCATGCTGATAGTGTGCATTACTGGAGGGCTCTTCAGCTATCCATTGGTGGATGTGGCAGTTGCTTGACCATGGTTAGACCTTTTGCTTAAAGGTCTTTATATCTGGTAAGCACGGTCACCAAAATTTTAGGGTGGGCTCTAATTACTTGGGATAAAGGCTCCATGATCATGGAAAATTTGATAGGTGAAGAAGGACACTCTTGATTTCTCTTGTAATAGGTACTAGAGAGCATATTATTGGTGTCTACTGTTGCAGGGTAGTTTGAGTAGATAGACATTATAGCAGAGAAGATAAGGCCTGTGTGTCAGGACCTGTGTCATTACCTGGCTCACCTGCTGGTGGCACTGTTGTTCCCAGAGTCAAATGGCACAGTTCTGATGACCACTAGTGGGTGTCTCCCAGCAGCTGCGCTGTCCAAGGAATTAGGCTGCACCTGACTAGGCTGCTGAGAGGTATACTGTATAATCCATATGCATTATAGTCCATAATCTCTTGAATGAAGTTCAGTGCTTCAGGGTTCTTCCTGCAAGCCGTGTCCCTGCCTGAGCCTCTTGTTCCTGATCCTTGTACCTGACCCTGAGACCTGCTCCCTGTATCTTGCTTCCTGCATCCTGCTCCCAGTACCTGGCTCCTTGCTCCCCTTGTCTATTGTCCCCATCCTGACCTTGTCCTGCCCATGTGTGTTCCCTCCATTTTGTATATAGTTAGGATATTATCTGGGTTTTTTTGCACTGTCATGCTTATTTATCACTTGCCTTGTTTATGACTTACTGCTGTTGGTGTTGGAAGTGTGTCATTTTCCTAATAAACTTATTTTAACTTTATTCAGTCCAATTCCTGATTCTTTATGGTAGAGCCCACTGATCTGATCACCCTTGCTGGATGCCTACATCCCTGACACTGTGAGACCAAACTTTTCCAGAGTCAGTCTGGTATATAACCAGCGTACTGTATCCAATGCCTTCTATACATACAGAGAAATGAGGCGAGTAGACATTCTGGTCAGTTCTATGTGCTTATTTAAGTTGAGTATTCGCCTGGTCCCATTTGGGGACAATTTACCTTTGATAAAGCCTACTTGGTATTTGAAAGTAATATGGGTCTAATTTAGCAGAAGATATGGTTTCCCTTTGGGGCTTTGTAATAGTAATTATGTTTGCTGCCAACAATTCTTTTACGAACAAGCTGACATGGTATGTTGATTAAAATATCAGCTAGGTCAGAGGATAGTATTTGTTTGAGTTGTTTGTAATATTTGGACAGGAATCAATCAGTCCCTGGCATTTATAATAAATTACGTTGTCAATTAAATGACTGATATCTAATTGAATAAAGGCCTTAGTTAAAATGGCCAGTTGATCTTGTGAAAAAGATGGGAGATTTATAGAATTTAATAATGCTTGGATGTTATCTTGTGGGGGTCAGTTTGTAGATTGGGAAGTGAGCTATAATACTCACCAAATGAATTAGTTTTATTGAGAGATTTGTTAGTCCACATTTTTTGCAGGGGTCGGTCGGTTTGGAATTTCTCTGTTTTTTTTTTGTCTAGGCTAACAGTTTGAGTGAATTCCATGAACATATGCCTTATGAGCATTCAATATGTAAATCGTTCAGTGTCTCCTAGGCCAGTGAAATAAAAGAACTGCTTGAGTATAATTTAAGAGTGGCATAGGTTAGAAAATAAAAATGTTTTTAGTCTCCACAAAATATGGAGTGATTACACATGTCCTTGTAACAATTTCTTAATTGTACATGATCCCCTGCCTTACATAAAGCAGTAGCACCCTTATCTGATTAATTGAAACTTGGAAAAACATCTCTTATTAGGTAGTTTTTGCTGCAACACGTTTTTTTATGCATCAGCAATAAGCCAGAATTAGGCTTTTAAGTAATAGACAGAGCGGATCTGAAAATCTATTGGAAGATTCAATCTTCGAAAAAAAAAAAGCTAAATTGCTTAACTTTGCCATACAGTGGTAAAACATGTTTCATGACAGCATTTGGTCTTCTTTTAGTGCAGTACCACACTGTGTTACCTACAAAGTTTAATAAAATGTCAATAGAGAGAGCATGAAAACCTCAAAAACCACAACCTAATATTCCAGCTAAGAGGTAATTATTATAAAGAAATAAAAATTACAGTCATATTTTAGAGACAATAGTCAGACATATAGTACATTGGCTGGAAAGTATGTAAGGAGCATGACTGGGTAGCAATTAGGAGGGAGAGACAAGGCAAGTTAAAAAAAAAAGAAAAAAAGAAAAAGTGTAGAAAAGTATAAAGACATGCTGCAGATAATGTAAGACTTTTTAGTTGGTGGCATTTAACCACTGTTTTCCCGTAACGCAAACATTGGCCTGGCCTGAAAAGGTGGTAAACCCCCTGGAGGGCAAGTGGTTAAAGAGAGAGATATGATGTGTTTTTTTATACAGAAATAATTATTGTGGATTGCGTCAGAGTCACAAACTAGAAGTAATACAGAGACACGGTGCACATTATGCAAGCCCTTTAGGTAGGCATTTAAAGAGGGAGAGACAAGGCATTGTTTGTCCAGAAATAAAAATTATAGTGGATTATGCCAGAGACACAAAGCAGAACTATCACAGAAACACACGTAAGCCTTTTTAGTAGGTCACATTTGAGTTGTAAGTAAACTTTTATTCAGAAATAACAATTACAGTGGATTATGTCAGAGAAAAACAGAAATAGTGTACAGACAGCATTGAATAAGCTGAAGTAGGATGCATTTTGAGAAAGTCACACAGTAAGCACCTTGCATCCTGCAAATCCATATCTACGTTTATTTATGACAAAAAAAAAAAGAAATATTGTAAACATACATCTACATCATAAGTGCTGTATTAGGCTGACTTTTTAGCTTGTCACAAAGCTCAAGGTTTGCTCAGGACAAATATATACAATAAAGAGTTTTTTTTACACTATATAAAGGAATTAATATTGTTCACAATGCATAGGTATTATTTCTACCATTTCCGATGTTTTTTTTTTATTAAAACGCCATCCAAATTTAGTGTCGGAGAAACAAAATCAATTTAATTTTTTTCTTTTTTGAAGTTTACTTTTACCTCATGAGGACCTAAAAAAGGTAAAATTTTTATTTTTTTAATCTGATAGAAATAAGATGACATACATAGCATACGCAATGTATTTACTATCTTTTATAGACCACATTTGCTAAACCACATTCCCTATTTTACCTTTGGAGTGTTCAAAAAAGTTAGGTATATTTTTCTAATTAAAACTGAAGGAATATGAGCATAATACATTTCTATGAAGCACCTTTTGAGAAAAATACCACCTATCCTATGCAACTTTTGAGGACAAAAGAACATAATAAAGTGTTTATTTTTCACTTAAAAAGAAGGAATTTGATACATACTGCATAGATAGTATTGCAAAAATCACTGAATTTTATTAAACTAAAGAGTGCCTGAATATGATCACCATATTGTCCAAACACAGAAAAATAAGCGAGCGCTGAAAGTCCCTATAGCAGCTAAAACACCAAAAGGCACCAAATAACCTCCAAAAAGACAATATAAATGAAAGGTGCAGGGCTAAAATTGAAGATATGAGATATTGCATACAATGTAAACATATGATGTATATATAACTTATAATAAAGTGCAAATAGATAATTCATGTGACTTCAATGTGTCAATCCATATGTGTCACTATGCGTGACCAAAAAGTGCAAAAATGATACAAAGCATCAAGATGGCCACTGGGACCCACGTGGCGCCGGCGGTGTGACATCACTGCACTGCAGCTCTTCTCTGACGCGTTTCGTGCAATAGCACATAATCATAGGGGGTGTGCTTACAGTGCTAGATGTCTCACAGTGTGTTATAGTAAAAATGGCGCATTTTGTGCACGCCATTTTGTTGAAGCAAAAACGTCTCCGAATCGGGCGCTATTGAACCGGAGGAAAAGACATGAACAGTGCCATCCAAGGAATATTTAGGCATATTATAGCCACAAAAAAGGACTATCAACTTTATACCAATAACAAGATGATTATCGCGCATGCGCCACTTTTACTATAAAGGAACGCTGTGAGATGTCTAGCACTGTAAGCACACCCCCTATGATTATGTGCTATGCACGAAATGCGTCAGAGAGGAGCTACAGTGCAGTGACGTCACACCACCGGCACCACGTGGGTCCCGGTGGCCATCTTGATGCTTTGTATCTGGTCAGTAATGTTTGCTTCTTTTTACATATCTGCTTGCTGGATGTTAAAATAAACGTGATTCTTTGAAACAATATCACGCTATTGGCCTCCTTTTCTGGGGCTCTATGTGAGCTTCCCACCACCCACAGAGCCACATGAGGGATGGTTTGAGCCATGACAGACAGCTGATTGAGCAGTGAGGAACAGGAGACCAGAACATATTCCAGAGGAGCTTCCAATGATTCCACTAAGAGTGTTATCTCTTAAATGCGCTTACTGATTGCGCATCTGGTGAGTGCGCAGTCTTTATAGTTTTGAATGCACCATCACTTACTGGATGACAATACCAGTTGTCGGAAATCCTTGAGATCTTCCATGCACCTTATATACTTGGATTGATTCATGTTTAATTTTGAACTATACATTTCCTTTATCACTATTTATGCACGTGTGATCATGAAGGAGTGACGCTTATACTCTTTATATGGAGATTATCGAGTTCATTTTTGCACTTTAGTTATGCACCTTTTTGGTCACGCATAGTGACACATATGGATTGATACATTGAAGTCACATGATTTATCTATTTGCATTTATTATAAGTTATATATACATCATATGTTTACATTGTATGCAATATCTCATATCTTCAATTTTAGCGCTGCACCCTTCATTTATATTAAATTGTCCACACACACTTTGGCCAGCTGCATGGCATGAGTTAGAATTTTTACTGGGTGCAATACCAGTCCCAGCAGTTTGCCCTGTTCTGCGGGCTGGGATGAGATGTAATGTCCCTGCCCATGCTTGTTTGACCATGTTTCTTTGGTCATGTGAACCCTGTCACTGACTATGTGTTCCAGTGACAAGGAGGCATTTACCTTACACATGCTATTGGAGGGCAAGGATGGTCATCTCGGAAAAAAGACATCTAGTCACCTGCTACTGTGGTGCAATAAAAACCTCAAATTTGTGTAAGGGGTATACTCTACTAGCTGGAACAGGAACAGCTGTAATGCCAGCAATTTTTCCAGGATGGCATTGAGACACTGGGCATGGGGTACATATGGGGTACATATTTTACTTCTATTAAACATTCCCCTGGAAATACCTGAAATATGAAGTAAATTAAGGCTACAGATGTAGCAGTGGATGCAGATGGAGATTATTGTGGGGTGGTGGAAAAGGTGGAAAGGAATTGATAAGGAGGAGGATTGTGAACCTTTGGCTGCTCTCTAGTACCATTTATGTGCTTCTTCCCCCACATTTTTTGGTAAACAGTCATGTGCCTCCTCATGTGTGTGATACCAAACTTATTGGTAGAGTTACCACTCTTTATACTCTGAATTTAGAGACTATGTTGCCATCTGCAGCGAATATACGTATGGAAAATGGTCCAGACTGCTACACCCTGTGGAGTTGAATTAGAAATTCCATTGGCTTGCACCCATGGAGTAGTGTCATCTAATGGAATATAGAAGCTGATCTCTCCAATCTCCTGTAAGCTGCCCTTAGACAACATCCTTGCTCACTGATGTTGTTTAGAAAAAGAAAAAAAACATTAACTTCCACCAAAAAATTAGCAAAAGGTGGATCAACAGCTGCTAAACAGCAACATAAATTGTTGCTGACACAGAAAAAAGGGTATGCTTTGCTTTGAGACAAAAGGTAGGCTGTGCTTTGCATTTTAAAACTCAAAAGGATATAAACTAACTGTACGGTGTTTTGCTGTGCAAGAAACACTTTAAGGGTTCCTCCACCAGACTGGGACTTGTTGAGCAAAAGCCTGCACCACAGCCGCTTACTAAACAAAAACCCAAACACAAAGAATCAGCCAGCATGAGTTCATAGATGATGGGTCATTTCTAATTTATATGATTCGTTTTATATGATTCATTCATGAGACCATCCCTGCTGGATGTCTGAGCATAAGGAGGGTGAGAGGAGTTATGAGGAGGATATGGACCGGAATTGGAAGAGGCTGAGAATATCCAGATGAGCACATATCACTAATTTTTGAGGTGAACAGGTCTTTCACCTGGTGTCATGGTCGTGCACCGAATATTGGAAAAGAAGAGGATATTCACAGATTCACTTATAGGCACCATTGGGTGTATTTATGGACTTTGAGTTTATGGGACGTTCATGATCATGATTGTTATTACTATTTATCACTGTTAGTGGCATATTTATTGTTGAGAAGGGTGGGTGAATGAAAACAAAAAAAAATGGTTGCAGTGATGCTATGATCCTAGCTTACCTTCTTATCTCTAGGATTGGTTTGAGGAACTCCAGGTCCTTAGTAAATTGGTAGGGGGTAAAATTTGTTACACTAGACCCACTCCTTGCTTGCCGGTCCATACGCAGCTGTTTATTGTAGGAGTCTTTTACACTATGCCATCTTGTGCGCAACTCTTTAACTGCAAAACATTAAAAATGTATTTTTCATTTCAGGTACCTTGCAACAGGACATTCTTTAACCAGTCCACATTTTTAGTTTATGGTGGGAAAATCAACTGCAAGCTATATTGTCTGTGACGCCTGCACTGTCATATGGGAGGTACTGAATGATGTGGTCTTCAAGAAACCAACAGCGAAAGAATGGTGCAACATAGCTGCTGTGTTCTAAGAGCGCTGTAATTTTCCAAATTGTCTAGGTGCAATAGAAGGGAAACACATTTGCATAATAAAGCCAGTAGCTACTGGCAGCAGTTTTTATAACTAGAAAAAATATTTTGCATTTGTGTTATTTGCAGTGGCATATGCCAATTATCATTTCACTTACATAGATATTGGGTCTTATGGGAGCAGATCAGAGTTAAGTATTTTCTCACACTCCTCATTGACAATGACTTGGCCCTGCCACCAAACAGTCTGCTACCAGGAACAAGGGTTCCTGCTCTACCATATGTATTTGTAGGTGATGAGGCATTTGCCCTCAGTCAACATCTTCTAAGGCCTTTTTCCAGTCGCTTCTTGGATGTTGAGAGGAAGGTGTTTAACTCTCACTTCACTAGAGTTGTCGAGTGTGCTTTTGGCATCCTTGCCAATAAGTGGCATTTGTTGCACACTCCTATCCACCTAAACATGCAGCATGCTATAAAAGCTTATAAAGCAGCATGTGCCCTGCATAATTTTATTTGGGAACAGGATGGATTTCAGTACGAGGACACAATTAACCATAACATGTCAAGTGCAGATTTACCAGCACCTCGGGGCAGCATGAGTGGTGCCGCTATCAGGGATGCATTCTGTGCCTATTTCATGTCTCCAAATGGTCAGGTGCCATGGCAACTTGACGCTATTTAATATTTTTGGTCCTGGTTTGGAAGACAAAATTACTGCTGTGCTACTGCTGTTGTGAACAACAATACTGCTATGTAAGGTTGTGAAATTAGCATTGTTAAATTTGCAAAACTGTTTCTTATGTTAAAAAAATATTTTTTATATTTTAGGAGAAATTAAGATAATAAAAAAGTCATTATATTTTGGACAAAAAAAGGTGCAGCAAACAGGAGCTACGCTGAAGCCAGATAATATAGATAGTACTCACTTTTGTTTTCTTTCTGTTTCTTGGTAAAGGAATCCCATTTGCTAGAATATAGTTCTTTGGCAATTTCCACCCATCCCTGTTGCTGCTTCAACTTGTTCCTGTGCTCTGGGTTGGCAGGGCTATACAGATAAGCTCGGGGCCTCACCAGCTGTATGAGCACCTCCGTTTGCACCATGTTGACTTGTTTGGTTTGCAGGGCAGCATGGGAAGTCTGTTGTCAAGGGGAGGTCTTAGTAGTGAAGCATGTACAAAACGCATCAAAAATGCACGCAAAATACAGTACTTGCGTTTTATATGCGGTTCCATTGAAGTTTATTGGACCAAAAACACAAACTGCAGCTGGAAAAGAAGTCCCTGACCCTTTCCAAAAAATGCACCCACAAAAAACACATAGTGAACGTGATCCATAGGAAATCAAATTAAATGGCATGCACTGCGTTCCAGCAAAATGCATAAAAATACGCACAGATGTGAACCTGGCCTAAATGTAGATTGCTTTTTCAACATAAATTCCCAAGATGTGAATGCTTCCTCCAAAATTTTTCCTCATGGACAACCATTTCCTCCAAGAGATTGAATTGCATATTGTGTGATCTTATACATAACTTCAAAACATGTCACACAGTGCTCCCTTGTTACCAGACCACTGACCAGCAATCTCGTGGATCATAGATACTCCACCACTTACAGTTCATGCACCTTACCCAATGTACATCAGCGTTGGTACAAATTCAAAGCACAGGACCTCTTTTGCCTTTGACAAAATCGTAATGACGAAACACGTCAGGAAGTGACGTCAGACATAAAGCCAGAAGTTGTGCGGCTGCCACTTTCTGGGAACCAGTGACACTAATACAGTAATCAGTGATAACAATATATATTGATTGCTGTGCTAATTATACTGGTGGTGAAGGGATTAACATCTAGGGTGATCAAAGGGTTAAGTGTGTGCCTGGCTATGTGCTTGATGTACACTAGGTGGTGCTGGTAAATGATGTATCATGTTCCTAGCTCTGCTGACACATGATCAATCACTCTCCCCCTGTCTGAACAGAACTCTGCCTGTATAAACATAGGCAGAGCTTTATTGTTCCTCCCTGCCTGATGTGCTGCATTACTCTGCTTCTGCTTTGACAGTTCATAGCAGAAGTGATCTGCAGGTGGTGCATGTGCCCCCTATGGTGGAAGTGCAAAATTATGTGTATATACACATGATTTTGCACAAGAGGGCCGCCCTGTAGCAATAAAACTGCTATAGGGCGGTCTTCAAGTGGTTAAATAAAAGTGGGCTACCTAGCTAAAAATAGCTTCTGTCTGTCTACCACATCTATCACAAGAGCTAACTATCCCATGTCACACATTTCACACACACACAAAAAAAAGGAACTGTGCGGTACAGAGCGGTGATACCTGCCAGACTGTACCGCACATCAGCAGTGGCTGATGTGAATGAAAATGCAAAATCTGGTGCAGCTCTGCATAGAAAACAGCTTCCAGATTTTTTTAGTAAAGCTTAACCACTTGCTCTCCAGAGGATTTACCCCCCCCCCCCCCTCCTGAACAGGCCCTTTATTTGCGATACGGCGCTGCGTTACTTTAACTGACAACTGTGCAATCATGCAACGCTGCACCCAAATGAAATTTACAGCCTTTTTCCCCACAAATATAGCTTTCTTTTGGTATTTGATCACCTGCGTTTTTATTTTTTATGCTATAAACAAAAAAAGACAAAAATTTTGAAAGAAAACTATATTTTTGACTTTTTGCTATTAAACATGTCCAGTAAAAAAAATGGCGGTATATAAACTGGAATTCTTTTTGTTTTTTTACTAGTAATGGCAGCGATCAGCGACTTATAGTGGGACTGCAGGACTGCGGAAGGCATTCTGACACTGGGGGGGAACTGACTAACTGCAAATGACATCTCCAGTGACACCAATACAGTGATCAGTGCTAATAAAAAGCGCTGACACTGTTCTAATGGCACTGAGCAGGAAGGGATTAACATGTGGGGCGCTCAAAGGGTTAACTTTGCTGTTTTACTATGTGGGCTGTGTGTGTGTTTCACTTTAAGCACACTGCTATGCAGAGCCATACAAAGCAGTCTGCAGATGCTGACAGGGGAGAGATCTGTATTGTTTACATACAGGTCTCTCACCCCTCAGAAATCCTCGGAGACCAGCGAGTGCTGGCAGGGAATCACTGGCCAGGACCCGTTGATTGACAGCTGAGGCCGTGAATGGTGGCGTGCCCCTCACCTGGAAACAGCAAAATCACATATATATATTCCTGTTTTTGCTCACCTGTGCCACCCTGCAGCAGTATGTCTGCTATAGGGCTACGTGGAAGCGGTTAATTAAACAAGCTGATTCGCACACTGCACCATATTATTTTGATTGTAATCTCTAACAAGCAGGGCCCTCTGATTCCTCTTTACCAAATTGTATTGTAACTGTAATGTTTGCCTTCATTTTTGTAAAGCGCTGTGCAAACTGTTGGCGCTATATAAATCCTGTATAATAATAATAATAATTGTGAACAGTTTTAGTAATTCAACCCCAATGTGTCCCTGTAGAGTCTTTGGCCAATAAATTGACTAAAAGTCTTTGTGCCATGAGAAACACAATTGTTTCATGTACACTTAATTCAATTTTCATATTTAAAAAAAAACATATCGAAAAACACCTAATATATCATGGTAATAGGTAGTTCAGGCTCATGAGTCAATATGGAAGACAGGCAGCAAAGATAGGAAAATAACTTTCATTTTAAAACTGAACATCAGACAATACCTAAATGTTCTGGGTGGAGGGGTTTTAAATTGTGTGTGTGGGGGAATGTGTCTCACATTCAGCAGAAACCGCCCATAAATTACAGTGACTGTCAGTAGATGTTCTGCAACCCACAGTACCAATAGCTTTTTCCCCCCAGCAACCTCCACAGCTCACTTTAGACCAGCCTTTCTCAACCAGAGTGCCTTGAGGTTTCTTCAGGGGTGCCTTGGCAAGATGTCTAAAAATTGCCCAAAACTTGTATACAAGCCAGTGGGTGGAACAAGCTTACACAACGCCACTGGTTTTCATTGTGCACCATTACGATGTTCTAGCCGCCAGCGTCCTGACAGCCAATGACATCATCAGTTGATAAGGAGGATGTCGGCTGCCTGCACAGCATCCTAGTTTGACCCTCCCCTGCCCCTCTCAGTGCTGTGGTCACATTAGTTCAGTGATAGAGAAACACTGAGGGAGAAGAGAAACACTGGAATACAACTCAGTACCAGTGTGCAAAAGTGTATTTGCTTTGGAAGAATAAACCACCTCTATTGTTGGGTGTCCTACATGTGTGAATGTTGCTGCACTATATAGAACTATTAGAATAGTTTTTCACATTTTAGAATGGGGTGCCTCAAGATTGTCCACAATTTTAAAGGGTGCCTCAGGACTGTCCATAACTTAAAGGGTGCCTTGACTGAAAAAAGTTTTGAAGATGGGGGAAAGACTTTATTTTCTCCATCTCCTGAGTCCTGAGCTGCTCCAGTTCCATCTCTACTATGCTGTGCTCTAAGCCTGCCCTGCACCTGGTGGAGTTTAACCAAAAAGAGAAAGTTAGCCAGGTACAGTGAATGTATGGTTTTTGAAGAGGTTATATGTATGTATGTATCAGAGGCGGACTGACAACTCATGGGCCCCCAGGCAATAGGGGATCATGGGGCCCCTGTGTTCTTGCCCAAACTCAAAAAAGCTTATGAAAAAGGTACCAGGGGCATCTCATGGGGCCCCCTACTGACCCTGGGCCCTCGGGCAGTGCCCGAGTTTTCAAATGGTCAGTCCGCCTGGTATGTATGTATGTGGTATTTTGTGTGTGTGTGTATGTGTATACATGTGAGCATATATATCTATATGTATGTAAATTGTCAAAAAGCCTCATGGAGAGTACTGCTGTACTATGAGTAAAGGGGGTGCAGTTAATCTTAGCATAGGGAGTGCTGTGCACTAGACTGTATACCATCTTGACCCCTGTACTGTGTATGTTACATACTCCTCACCCCTACTCTCTGTTTGCTGTGCTGTATGGTTTTTTTTACTCCTGAACACCCCAATCTGTATGTTACCTTTACTTGTGATCCCTGTGCTCTGTGCGTTACTTTTACTCCTAACCTCTATACTTTGCACCTTACTTTTACTCTGCATGTTACAAACTTCTGCCCCCTGCACTCTGTATGTGGGTATGATGATTGGGCAGGATTATTGAGTGTGGGTAAAACAATTGGGTGTGCACAACACAGAGGAGAGGGGCACAGTTTGGCATCTTTTCCCTGGGCATGGGATAGTCCTGTTCCTGCACTGTCATCCAGTTCGGAGATATAAAGAGCTTTGCTACACCACACAGGCAAGAAGTTTTTTTTGCTGCAGTTCAGTAACACTGATAGGTCTCTTCCCTTCTCCCACCTTATGACTGTCAGGGAAAGGAGATACATCAGACTAGTGAACTAATTTCTATGCCACTATGTTCTCTCCTCCTATAAGTATGCTCCAAATACTGCAGCTGTTTCCTTATGCTCCTTCTTCCTCCTGCAGTATGAGACCAGCTGTTCAGGGACTGCAAGAGGCTGGTACTAAGTCAAATTCAGACAATACACAGCTTGCTTTAAAAATAAATTACACTAGAATATTAAAAAAAAAATGCAGGGCTGCATTATTCTATTTTATCTCTCATACATTCATACAATCTCCGGCTGGGACCTGGTGATCGACAGCTGTAGCCACCAATGGCGGCATGGGTAGGGTGGCGTGCGCGCACCCCCTACCCACACATATAAAATCAGGTATATATATATATATATATATATATATAAGATTTTACTCAGCCCTGCCGCAGTACTTCAGCTATAGGGTGGTGGAGAAGAGGTTAAATAGACTTTAACCTATTTAGGTAAAATTTAACATAATACTCAGCCTTTAATTATTTCAGTTCATTCATAGAGGAAACCCATATGCGTTCATAAATATATATAACAGATTGATGTATGTACACATCATCAAAGGTCTGCAGATAAAGGATATATCCCTTTAACTGACATAAATTCAAAAACATATGCTAAACTGAACACAGACAACAGCACCAAAGCTAAACATTAAGGTTGACTGTATTTTGTTCCCAAAGTTAATCCCTGTAGAAATTGCATTGCTCTGATATTTTGGTTTCTATGCAACATTAGCAACCTGAATGAACTTCCCAGCCAAAATATAAATGACAACAGGGAAAGAGAAGTCCCAGATATCATTTAGAAAACATCAGCCTGCAAAATTATATACTTTTTATATTTAACAAGATCAAGTTTAACTGTCAGCTAAAATAATGGGAATAGAAATACTTATATTTAATAATCACACCATAAAAGATGATCCTCAACTTCCTTCCATCCAGCTAATTTTAATACAGTCAACATTGAGGATCTATATTTCATGCTGTTATGCACTGTCTTTAAGCTAATTTAGATTTCATTGTATATTTAGATGAAAACATCAAATATATTTAATCTAGGAAAATAAGATTATGCTTTATTTTAAACTATATTGCCTATTAATGCATTTGGAATGTTCCCATTATGTGAACACATGTGGTACCATATTCATGATTTTCTTCAGTTAAAGGAAGAGAATAGGAAAATGGGGATTACAATTACCAACATGGTCTGCAGAATTCTAGGCTCCAGGGCTGTCATCTGAATTGATGCCTAGTGAGTCACTGGCTTGGAAAAAGCATGCAGCCAATTGTAGTGCCAGACAACTATTTGTCATAATTCATACACTAATTTTCAAAAGAAAATATAAAAACATAAATAAAATATACTAAAAAGATTTTTTGAGAAAAAGTAACTAGTACAAATAGTTATGAATAGAGTAGTGGACATGGAAAAATATCAATAGTCTACACATACAAAACCCAGCTTGCTAAAGAAAAATATCCGTTTAACTGATAACCATGCAAATTAATGTTCTCCTGACCGGTTTTCTATGCCAGGAAGGCAATAATTAAAGTCTGTGCAGCAGTATTTTCCGGGGATCACTCTGATCTCTGAAGCACCCTAAACAGTGTCACAGGGAGTTCAATAGTTTGAAACATAAACACTTTGAGTGGTTAGCGATTATGCAATCCCTATGATAAGAGATTGGGCTTGGAGTCAGCTTGGGTTCAAGGTGGATCCCATCATATTGTAGTTTAGTGAAACTGAATTTGTGGTCAGAAATGTACACACCAAACCCATAATGCATGGCATAACAATTGTCCCTGTTCATAAGGGTGCCTGAAAGCCAAGCATTTTGGAACTTGGAATGTGCAGCATACACTTATTGCTGAATAGTTGATGGAGCTCCATTTTGTTTTGCAGTATGTTACTACACTGCTGTGTGGAAACTAGTGTGCATCAAAAGCACAATATAATCACCCCTTGTCATCATAGCTTCAGTAAAAGCTAAGCATTCTATCCACATTACAAAACAAATGAGAGTCAAAGGTGCTACCTCTTAAACTGGAGGTAGAGCATGTGTCCAGTAGTTTGCCAGCATTGCTGTTGAGTCCTCTCTCCTCTTCTCATTCTCTTCGAAAATCCCACCATAGTCCTGATAACTAAGGAGTCGGCAGAAATATTTCACAATGTCATAGCAAACTTGCAAGAAGTGGGATATTTGAGTGATGCCTAAAGCCATATTATCTTCTGTCATGGAGGAAGACCTTAGAGGAAGAGGGAATTCATTTGTGGTAGAAGAAGGGGACCGAAAGCAGAGAGCAGAAACTGACAGATAATATGCAGCAGCTGGACCTCAATGCAAAGTAGTCTCCAGTAAGGAAGAAGTGATGGAATATGATGTGCCAGACCACACCATGAAGGAAATATTAGAAAAGCTCAGAATAGGAGGAGCAGAGAAGGTGATAGCTGTTAAGTGGTAGGGGCAGAGAACAACAGGCAACAGCCATCCAAATCCTTCAGGTGGCACTGCTTCAAAGGTAAAGGTCACTGCTACCGTTAAGGACAGGAGAGCTTCCTCTGCAGTGTGGCTCCTTTTACTGTGAAAAATAGGTGTGTATATGAGTGCTCAACCATGCCACATAACCAACAGAGCAGTTGTTGTAGAAAAGAGCACAAACCTAGGGACCACAACAGCGCACTAATATAAATGGCAATGTATAGGATAATAAACATAAGAGAATACAATTTTATTGAACCTACAATATCCAGAGATAAAACAAAATAAAACATCAATCTCATATAAGGAAACATACAAGTCCTCAGTTCAAAGGTAATCAAGGGCTCCAATGTATATAGAGCTGTAGTCAGTCTTACATCATATAAAGCTAGTGAGGAAGAAGACAAGGAAAGCTCTGATCAGTAATAAGCAATTTTACTGAAAAAAAATAAGCATCCATTTATATGGGAGATGGTTCTGATCTGCAGACAAGCATGATGTGTCTAATCTGGTCTAATCAAGGATGGGAGATAGAATCACAACTGGATGTAAGTGGATGCACACTCTAGCACCAGTTACAGGCAACTCCCTACTGCACAAGCACCTGGGATCGAAAGAACTACTGTAAGTGCATCACCATGTACTACATCATTTCCTGGAGAACGGAAGCATCCCCGAGTCTCAGTAGCAACACATTTCAGACTCCACATTTAGCTTTTTTCAAGCTAATACAAGAGACAATAGATGTACTGAATTTATAAAACCCAAAGGGGTTGAGTGAACTGCTGGGAGACCAAACCCAGCCCACGATACCACCAGGGAAAAAACAATGTGGTATATACACTTGGTGTTGACATTAAAAAGACTTACTATAATAAAAAACATTTATAAATCTATGCAATAAATGTAATATAAAATATATTAGCAAAAATTCCTAACTGTTTATAGAGATAAGATAATACTAGTATTAATAAAATCAACAAAATTTCCTGGACATATCAGTTTATGTAATATAATACCATAAATAGCTGAAATGATATGTATATAAATCAAATACGTATATTAAAAATGAATAAAATAATGAAATTGTGTACCTAATATACTAAACTATTGTGTGAAGGTCTTCATTTAGACCTCTCAGAGCCAGTGTGTTTCATTCATAAATCATTTCATAAAAAATGATTTCCTGATTACAACAATTTTAGAAATCTCTTGTTTATCAGAAACTCAGCGGGTATGACCTCTATGGAAAAAACCTGTAGACCACCTGTAATTGTATGATGTTTACAAGAAAAGTGGCATGGAACACTACATTTAGGAGACCTGCTCTCTATGAACCTATGGTGTTCACCTACACGGGTCCTTAGAGTTATTTTTCCAAGACCAATATAAAGGAGATTCAAATTGGAAAAGTGCAGTGCTATGTTAAATAAAACTAAAACATAAATTCAAATGTGATCTGTTAAACTGATACATTAACGCATGTGATAAGAGTTCCAGAAAATAAAACGAAAGCATAAATTCATAATTGATCTGTTAATCTGATACAATAATGATAAAAAAATAAGTGTTAAGTGGCGGTTCACATACATGCGGATTGGATGCAACTTGAACAGCATCCAATCCGCATGGCATGTGAAAAAACATTGTTTTCTATGGTGCCTGTTCACATATGTCCAGTGCACTGGCGGTGCGGACTCAGTGCAGTTTAAAAAAGAGTCATGTATGATTTCTGAGCAGTGGATTCAGGTTCAGGTGCAGATTATAGGCTATTGAATTCTATGGGAACCATTTCTAAACTGTAAATGTGTGAACAGGATGAAATCCTGAACTAATCCTGTCCTGTGTCCTGAACTTGATGTAAATCTGAAATGAACCACTGAACAACTACTGTATCAATTAGCTGTGAAACCTCAGCCTCAATCCGCACCACACATGTGTGAATCAGCTCTAAGCATTCTAGTGCAAATAAACAATGTACTTAAACACAACACAATGTACATAAAAGAGTCCATACAAAAACAACTCTTAGATATTTACAGCGATCCATAGCAAACCAAGGTGAGGCACCAATCCACACAGAGTGTGCAAATAGGCCTACTAGAGACTTATGACAATCTTACATGGATAGGTCAAAAAGCACTTGTTTCAAATGACAGCTTGTTCCAGGGACAGGGATTTCAACAATAAAAACTGAGTATGCAAGCCACAAAGTTTTGGTATATATAAAATACCATGCCCAGAGCAAAATTAACTATTGTTTAAAAAACTATTTATATCCCACTCTATGTTGAGACCAAGTGGTGCATAAGTTTTTAATTCATAAATTCGCTTGGTCTTAAGGCATGATATGTCTCTCTTTGCGTTACTTCTTCAACGAGGACTATATTTTTCAATGGCCATGTAAAGGGTGCCTTTCAGATTTTTATTGTGGTACATAGCATAATGTTTTGAAATGCTATGTCCCATATTTCCTACATGCTCATTGAGACACATTGGTAACTCCCTAATGGCATGTACAACATATTGCAAGCCACGAGGGCATTGCAATGTATAGCCTACACAAAACACAAAGGAGACATCTTTCCCCCATGAATAGGGGTAATTATTCTCAGAGAAGGCAATTCTTCCTTTAGAAATAGAGGTTGGGACCCCTCACCACATAGCAGGAGAAGAGATTATTCACCTGGTAGGTACAATGTACCCACATATAACAGATATGAGGCCCTAAGAGACAGTGGAGTGTTAGAGGATGATTCTGTTATTAGAGAACATTCATTACCCTCCTCTTATAATCAAAATCATAGAAGTAATACACAAGGAGCCCCCACTTAGGGAAACATGAATTTTCAGGGTTTTACCATGAAATAGAAATATTGAAGCCAGGAGGGACCAAAGGGGAGGAGAATTCAGTCCAAAAAGGGTAAAAGGTTTAAAAGAAAATTGAATTTTTTATTTAAGTTAGGTTGTTTTATCTAGAGAAGAGGAAATCACTTTAGGTAAAGGCCTGAAATGTGTTCTCCCCCCCCCCCCCAACATAGGTTGAACAAATTTAAAATGTTATTGATGTTCAAAAGTATGTGAGAAAGCTACATATCCAATTCTCCCTTTCAGGGCTTGTTAGGCTGTCAGGGTTGGAGGGCTCTTCTCTTTCATTTTGATCCACGCCTCCATTATATGTTTATTGCCTTCAAACCTAGAGTAGTTCAAGTCTGTGGTCAATAATGTAGTACTGTGATGATTACTTGATCTGCTAAAGTTTTTAGTATTGTAATTCCATCACTATGCTGTCACCTACATTATAAGACTGTGTAGCACACCCTTGGGTGTTACTTGGCTAGATATATAGGTTCAGCTCCCACCTGAATCTGGTGACACCTCCAATTATACCCAGAACACTTCGACACTCGGATAATTTTTTTTATGGGCTTTATTGAAGAAGACAAACCCTGATTTAACACAGGTAATGTACATAAAACACAGATACCACTTTGCATAACACAGTTAGTAAGAAGTCACTATTCACTCGCCAGAGCCTCCAAGAAATTACTAGTATCACACTGACTAGGATGGCATATGAGGGTGACATTGACACATGAAACAATAACTGTTAATGAGGTTTGAAGTAAATGTAAATCACTATTTATACCCAATTACTTTTAAGCACACTTCACCTCTACCCTTAGAGGTGCACAAATATTAACATAAATATGCTCAGTGAAAAATTAATAAAACCCTTCATAAAATTATAACCATAATAATTTCCAATTAAAGTCCAAAATATAAAAATTAAAAAACAAAACCAAAAAGTCCAAAAACCAAAAATATATAACCAATGTCCCTCTTTTAAATACAAAAAATAAATAAATACGTGTTGTCCAAAATTCATTCAAGTGTAAAAACTCTCAGCTGCTTGCAAAAACTTGATTACCTCAAAAACAAAAAACAAAAAATTACATGTGAAATCACTCCAATAATAATCACCCAAGTGAGAAACAAGTGTATATATAAAACCACATACACATGCAATATACCGTGCAAAACAGTGTATGTGAAACACTCTACTGTGCTCAAAAACTCACAACACAGTGTACACTTCTATTAAGGTAAGGAGTGAATACCCTTACCAATATTCCAAATAATTTTTGCTTTAATATCGATCCCCAAAAAATTGCACGATGAAATCAGTCCTCCTGCAGATGTCCTCAAGGTTTACTTTGATCCCATAGTACTATATGGATCCTTCCGCATAGAACATTTAAGAAAACCTTTCTGCCATCCAGGATCCAGGAGAGTCCTGGATGGCAGGTTTTCTTAAATGTTCTATGCGATTGAAAGATGTATCTAATGTAAGCAGTATTATTAAAAATCTTGGATCTTAGTATGTGGCAGTATTACACTATGATCTGTTCCTTATATATGGGTATCTGGATGGCGTATATGGTGGAAACATATCTGAGGTGCTAGGGTGGAAGGATCCATATAGTACTATGGGATCAAAGTAAACCTTGAGGACATCTGCAGGAGGACTGATTTCATCGTGCAATTTTTTGGGGATCGATATTAAAGCAAAAATTATTTGGAATATTGGTAAGGGTATTCACTCCTTACCTTAATAGAAGTGTACACTGTGTTGTGAGTTTTTGAGCACAGTAGAGTGTTTCACATACACTGTTTTGCACGGTATATTGCATGTGTATGTGGTTTTATATATACACTTGTTTCTCACTTGGGTGATTATTATTGGAGTGATTTCACATGTAATTTTTGATCTATAAAGGATAATGCACTATGTATATTTTTTTTTTTTGTTTTTGAGGTAATCAAGTTTTTTCAAGCAGCTGAGAGTTTTTACACTTGAATGAATTTTGGACAACACATATTTATTTATTTTTTGTATTTATAAGAGGGACATTGGTTATATATTTTTGGTTTTTGGACTTTTTGGTTTTTGTTTTTTAGTTTTTATATTTTGGACTTTAATTGGAAATTATTATGGTTATAATTTTATGAAGGGTTTTATTAATTTTTCACTGAGCATATTTATGTTAATGTTAATGAGGTTTATCAGCAGATTTACATTTGCTGTAGCAGTATTATCTAAAGCAGAAATGTCCTACTTAACCACTGGCCAGTGGGATGAAACTTAAAGTCTATCAACGTTGGGGCCCTTTAATTAATGAAAGAGCGCTCACTCTCTGAATGGGAGAATATTTGTAATCCAGGGGTAGCAGGATAGCACAGTCTCCTTTAAGCAGAACCTCCCAGTGAACATTACAATAGGGAAGATAGAGAACAACACTCTCCAAAAATGTCTTTACCATATAGTGACATAGTTCCCTCATCAATCAGCAGCAGGAATAGCTAATTCTGAGCAGCTTGGGCTTTCCAAGATCTGTGTTACTCTGAGAATTAGAGAGCAGGCTTTCTCATGACCATTCTCCAGAGATGAACAGCAAATACAGCAATATCAAAATCCCCTTTCATCACAGAGTACTCAATGTTTCTGGACTATCCTCTGGATAGCATTAATAGTAGTAGAAATCCTCTCTCTCTCTGACAGCAGCTGAAAACTTTGAGAGACACATGCACTTGAGTGACTGTAATCCTGAGTGTCAGGCAGCACAATCCTTGGTTTGCACACTGCCCTCCTGCAACAATTCCTCTGGGTACACACTCCCAGCCCAGTTTATGGGTTCTAGCAGGACAGAGAGTGAGACCTTTGTGACTTTACACAAACAGTCCATGCGTCCCAACCCAAAATGTCTCCTTCCTCTTCTCTTCCTTTTTCAACAGCCAATCATAAGTTCAGGTACGCAGTGCTGCGATGGGTAGATCCTTCTCAGCTGCAGCAACAGCCAATCAGAGCACAGTCCTGTTTTTTCCTGTCTGTCACTCACAAAGAGGGAAAAGAGAAAAATGCTTTGCAGCTGCTGTTTAAGATTTAAAGCAGCTAGCACATTTCTACAACTGCATAGTATGTTTTCTTTCATATACATTGGTGCTTCCAATGTTTTTTGGTTTTTTTTTAACAATTTTGTCAAAACTTTTTCAAATTTGGAAAAAAGCAAAACGTATATTTTTATATATTTTCAAGTTGGAATATGTCTACACTCTGCCTCCAAAATTGCCTCGCATTAAAAAGGGTGGAATTCTGTTCAGTAAATCTGAAGAATTTTTTAAATCTGTGTATGAAAAGAATACATGCTGCTTACTAATTTGTCTCCTAGTAATAAGAATGAGATTCTCTTCAGCAAATTGGATTAATTGTTATTTTCTGTCTTGGCAAATTTGCAGTCTAATTTCAAATTTATTGATAACAACTGCCTCCTCTCTCCCTGAGAAATAGTGGCCTATCCAAATAGTTTTAAAAGAGAGGTATGCAATTTTGTAAAGTAGTTTGTCTGAAATGTAAAAAAAAAAGAAAAATGTCTAGATGCAGTGTTCCCACTCAATCTCTCACAATTTGGAGACAATTTAAAAAAAATAAAATGTGTGCTTGAAATTTCTAACATGTTTTCTTAAATTTGAAACGAAAATGTTATGAAAATATATATATTTTTAATTTCAGATACAGTCTACCTGCTCTTTCAACCTCTAAACCACCTGTCAAAAATGTTATAAAAGCTGAGCTGAAAAGCTGGATATTTTTCCCTCTTCTGCCTGGGAATCTGTCCTTTGTAAGATGCAGTCTGCTTGCTCTATGGTGCCCCCATAGTGGTCTGTCCAAAAGGGCCTAAAAGCTGTGGTCTAAATCTTTTAAATTGCACCTTCTTCATTCAGTCTTAAATTCAATTTCTTGCAATTTATTTACTCTCCACCTCAAAATTTGCAGCCCATCCAAACAAGGCTTCGAAAGTGTGGTGCACCCTTTATTGCGCTCTGTTACTTCCCTGCTTCATTCTTGGCAGTTTCCGTCTTTATCATGGATTGGCCGTATACATGCTGTCAAGATGACTATACTTTTGATCCTGTACTTTTTCCACACTTTCCCTATTCAGGTCCCTGCATCTTTTCTTTGTGTACTGCAAAGCCCGATTCTCAGTTTTATTTGGGCTCATAAACGTCCTAGAGTGCCTAGAGCCACTCTGTATACTCATAGATTACAGGGAGGTTTGGGAGTTCCATATGTTTCTAGATACTACTTGGCAGCTCAGATTTCCCAGTTGTCTATGCTTCATGCCACGACAGATATCCGTTATGGATACTCTTGGAATTACCCAACTGTGCTCTGCTTTCCTTAACTACACTGCTTTGGCTCCCGCCTAAGTTGCGTCCTCTGGATTTGAGCCCTATCATGCTTCACAGTTTAGGAACCTGGGATTCTGTAAAATATTCAGGTAATTTGATTTAATCATTTCTACCTCTTTTGCCGATTATGCATAATCGTTTATTTCTGCCAGGCCTAGAACATCTCCCTTCTTTCTCTTGGTGGACCTCCCATGGCTTTGTTATTGTACATGATTTTCTGAGCGTGTGTACGTTTCCATCATGGGAGTCTCTTCGAGAATCAAGGGGGGTACCGCCACGGGAATATTATCGGTATTTGCAATTGCGCCACTGGGTCCTATCTCTCCGTCGTACTTCTACATACCCTTACCCTTACTGCAAGACGCCCTTTGAGCATGTTTGTCAGCATTCCCCAGGGGCCCCTGGTCTCATTTCTGTAATTTATGCCTTTCTTAACAGTAGGTCCTCCTCACCACCCCTGTCTTATGTCTCTCAATTGGAGCGAGGTCTGGGTGTCTCGATTGCGGTGGAGGATTGGTGTAGGGCCTGGGGGATGGTGGTGAAATGTTCATTCAATACAGTCACTCTTGAGGCAGCCTACAAAGTTCTCCTGCAGTGGTACTGGGTCCCAGCTCTGACTGCTCACTTTAATCCAACTGGCGGAGATAGGTGGTCTACATGGGGACGTCTTGCACAATTGGTGGTTGTGCCCGCGATTGATAGGCTTCTGGTCTAGGGTTTTTGGTTTGCTACAAACGCTATTTCATATTACGGTCTGTAGGGATGCAAGGGTGGCCCTCCTGCATTGCCCAATTTTGGGTCTGTCTAGGTCTCAGCAGAAATTGGCATCCTACCTATTTATTTCGGCCAAACGTGCTATAACTCAAGCTTGGACTACCCCTTCGGTTGTCTTCCAGGGGGTGAAGACCCGGATGAATGCTATGTTGAGCAATGAACAGATGTCTAGAATTCTTCATGATTCTCATCCGAGATTCCTTAAGGTTTGGGAACCTTGGATACGTTATTCCTTGCCATCCCTGCCTCCTACTAGTTATGGCCTCTTATAGTCGCTGCCTGTGCTAGCCCTGGATCCGTGATTCTTCCAGTTTCCCTTTCCTCCATGTTTTCTTTCTGATTCCTTTTTTGTCGTTTTATTTTCTTTATCCTTCTAACCTTTTTTCTTTTCTCTTCTTTTCCGGTAATATGTTGGATTACTGCTGCTATTATTTGGTTCGGCTTTTTGCCGTCCCTCCTTGATGTCATTGGACATTTCATTATTTGGCTAATACAAGTCAGCAGGATGTATCTGTTTATGTGTTATTGTTCTGCTCTGCCCCTGCGTGGGCGTATCTTGAACTTGTTGTATTCTTAAGACAAAACTTTCTTAATAAAAATATTGAAACAGAAAAGTGTGATGCAAATCTGTAGAAAATGTGTTTTTATTTCCAGATTCTTAGTAGCTGTGGAGCAAATTTGTTAATATTCTCCATCTTCAGGCTCCAAAACAAGAAGCTAATTATCTATTTTGTAGATGCGTTAAGCCTGCATATTCCTTCAGAAATTGCTGCCTGTCCAAAAAGGTACAACTCTATAACCTTTTCCCATCTGTTGGGGTTTGTTAATTAATTTTATTTATTCATTTTTTACAATTTTTTATTTCTATCTATTTTATTCTTTTGAAATGGTGGCCTATACAAACATGGCTTCAAATGTGTGCTGAAAATATGTATATTTTTTCTATTTTCAATTTAAAACAAAAAAATACACTTTTTATTTTAAGATGCAATATGCCTGTTCAATCACTCAGAAATTGTGGCCTGTCCATATTGGCTTAAAATCAGAGTTGCAAAGCTGTAACAATTTCCATGCTCAGTATCTGAATTATTATTATTATACAGTATTTATAAAGCGCCAATAGTTCGCTCAGCGCTGTACATTACAATGGGAGACACTACATGAGACAGTACAATAACAATACAATGCGATACACGAGGGGTTCGAGGGCCCTGCTCCTTAGAGCTTACAATCTAGGAGGGAGGGGATAGTGGTACAGGAGGAAAAGCTGTGGGGGATGGAGTGGTAGGAAGAGTGGAGGAGATCGGCAATTAGCAGGGGGCAGGGTAGGCTTCCCTGAAGAGGTGGGTTTTCAGGATGCACCTAAAGGAGAGGAGAGTAGGTGATAGTCTGATGGATTGGGGTAGGGAGTTCCAGAGGATAGGCGATGCCCTGGAGAAGTCCTGGAGGTGGGCATGGGAGGAGGAGACCAGGGAACTAGAGAGAAGGAGGTCTTGTGAGGAGCGGAAAGTGCGTTTTGGGTGGTATTTGGATATTAGGTAGGTGATGTAGTTTGGGGCAGTATTATGGACAGCTTTGTACGTCAGTGTAAGCGTTTTGAATTTGATCCGTTGGGCAATCGGAAGCCAGTGGAGGGATTGGCAGAGGGGGGTGGCGGAAAAGGAGCGGTTGGTAAGGTGGATGAGTCTGGCTGCCGTATTCAGGATCGATTGAAGCGGGGATAGTCTGCAGTGAGGGAGGCTAGTGAGGAGGGAGTTGAGGTAATCGAGTCGTGATATGATGAGGGAGTAGATGAGTTGCTTAGTGGTTTCTGGGGTTAGGAATGGGCGTATTTTGGCGATGTTGCGGAGGTGGAGTCTGCATGAGTTTGTTAGCGATTGGACTTGAGGCAGGAAGGATAGATTGGAGTCAAGAATGACACCAGTACTCTGGCTTGTGGGCTGGGCCTGATGATGGCATTGTTGGACGTGATGGAGAAGTCAGTGGAGGGGTGCGCGGGCTGGGGGGAAAACTAGGAGCTCGGTTTTGGAGAGGTTCAGTTTAAGGAAGTGGAGCGACATCCAATCTGATATGTCGTTCAGCAGGCTAGTGATTCGGGCGGAGTATACAGCTAAAGCTATGAGGAAAGGAGATGCGTATGACAGGAATTTATGATGAAATAGTGGTAAAAATAGATGAAAAAGTTTTTGAATGTATATAGTTAATAAAAATAATAAAGTAATATATTAGGTTTTATTAGGTTTAGTAGATAGTCAATAGATTAGTGTTTTATTACAGGCAGATTAAAGTGTTTCTAAAGGTTAATTGTTTTTATTTTAAAGTAAAAAACACCCCACTAACTGTCCTCCTTCCCCCAAACACTTATCTGGCCCCCCCCTCGATCAAGAGCTGTCTCATCTGCATCACCACATCTTCCTAGTCTTCCTAGGAGACTCTGAGAACAGTGAGAGTCAGGCTCCTGCTATTAGTCAAATCCTTTGAGGAGGGAGTGGGGAGCGTAGCCAAGCTATGGATGCACACAGTCTGGCTCAGGAGCATACTGTATTGTGCGGGGGCGGACTGACAACTCATGGGGCCCCGGGGCAATAGGGGATCATGGGGCCCTGTGACCTTACCCAAACTCAAAAAAGCCTATGAAAAAGGCATCTCATGGGGCCCCCTACTGACTAGTGCGGTGCCTGAGTTTCCAAATGGTCAGTCCGCCCCTGGTATTGTGTACACAATGCAAAGGGGGCACAGGGTTTGCCGAGGGGGCAGAGCAGGAGTGGAAAGCACTGGCAGGAGTCTCTAGAAGAGGAGGATCTAGACCACCATTGCACAGAGCAGGTAGGTATAACATGTTTATTTTTTTTTAATCTTCAGTGAACTACAGCCATTGAACTGAGCACATAGTACAGGAAAATGAATAATTTATTATATTTTTTTTATGGAGAAGGCAAACCTGTGCAATTACTTTGTCACTCTAGTCTTGGTGTTCCTTATAACTTTCATGGTTTCTGTTTTAGGCATTTATCTATGTGATATAAATAGACTAATTGGTTGGATTACCAGAGGAAGGGTAAAAAAGATACTGTTTGATTAACAAAATGAATGCATGATCCTAATAAATAAGGTGAAGCTGTGTTTATTTCACTTAAACTATTATCCTGTTTTAAAATTTCCTTCTCACATGGTTGTGGTATTCAGAGTGAATACTACTTATTTAACACATTAAAACAGAATATAACCACTCATAAATGTTACTCCTTCCAGGTGATTTTGCCATGAGGTACAAGTATGTTTGATAAAGTGCCTATCTCCAACGATGCAGGCGCCACACTCCTTTTTGTCACTCAATCACTTCTATCTTCACCTGGTCTTCTATAAACTTTTTAAACCATCTGCCAAACCAGAAGCTAACAAGACTTGTGCTTGTAATCAGGGGTGGACTGACAACTCATGGGGCCCCCGGGCAATAGGGGATCATGGGGCCCCTGTGTCTTTGCCCAAACTCAAAAAAGCCTATGAAAAAGGTACCAGGGGCATCTCATGGGGCTCCCTACTGACCCCGAGCCCTCGGGCAGTGCTTTCAACATTTTAACACAGCACAACTGTGCAGGACTCTGCTTATATAGCTGTATCATTCATTCAAAGTTCTGTGAATGAATGAACTACAAGTTCCTTCTACCACCCTGGCAGACCGCGAGTTGTTCTCAATGAACTGTGAGGGCGCTGATGATTGCTTTCATAGTTCACTGATTCTTCCTGCTCTCCAGTAATTATCTGCCTGTTTAGGCAGACATCTCTGGTGAGAGAATGCAGGAGCCTGACATTGCACCTGTGATCTCCTGATTGTGGGTACAACGCTTGCAGGTTCCTTTAGAAAAAAAAAAATAAAGTTGCATTTATTTATTAAGTTAAGTAAACGTATCCTTTAAAGGAGATGGTTAAACTAATTGTCTGTATGCAAATCTTATATTTTTATGCTAGCTGTGAATATTTGTGGAACATCTGAGAAACGTGTATGTGTGTATTTGCCAAAAATGTGATTTTCTTAGCTCCTTTAGATTGCCTAACCTTGCAGCCAAAATATACCATAACCAATGACTCATTACAAACTCATCCAGGAAAACCTGTTGCAGTCTTTAAATTTAAAGTGAAACTATAGCAGCTAATTTACAAAAGTAGATTTAAAGTTTGCTTTTCAATTTATATATGCTGGGTATACCATAATTTTATGCATCTCATAGAGGGTTGTGGATTCTCTCTCTAATGGTTATCTTTATTTCACTTTATTCACTTTCCTCCTTTATTAGTGTTACCATATAAAGTGTTGCTTGTGTAATATTTTCAATAGGTATTCTGATATATATATATATACATATATATATATATATATATATATATATTTATATAGTATTTATTGTGATTCTTTACATATTACTGTGACTCTTTGTACTTCAAAGGCTTTGCTATTGTTTTTTTTTTTCTTATCACATCTCACATGCGTTGGAAACTGCAGCTCTATTTAGATCCTTCTTTCAGGCTGCACCCCATATACATTATCTACGTGTAGTGACTGATTGGGGTGCCTTATATTAGCCACTGTACAGATAGAATAGGTGATATATAATGAATTGTTACCAGGCTGGGCTGCCTCTCTTCTGTTGTAAATATTTTTTGGTGAGTTGTTTGTATTATGTTAACCTATCAATAAATGTATTTAAACAGATTGAACTACTTCCTTGGTCTAAAAATCTTCAGATCTAGGTGTGTTTATGAAAATTCTCTTATAGTGATTGGAATGTATTCACATATACACTTAACTTAGTTAACAGCCACTGAGAACAATCTTTTAAATAAAATGAGTACATTGTTTTCAACCACAGATACCACATTGTTATACTAAAACTGGCGTTTAAGTAGACTTAAATACTAGCACACTAGTAGAATTTTGTTTGAAAACTTTCATTCAATTTTCTAATAGTTAGTGGTATAAAATTATTTTCAAGCATAGTAATGGGAAATTCAAAGGCGCATTATGTAAAACTTTTTTTCCAATGAACAAAATTCTAACTGTGAATGTGGTTTTCATTTAGGAAAAATTGTACATATTGTAATATGCATGGTTTACAGTAGGTAAAAAAGAAACATGTTTAATAAATCTGGGATCTCATTCAAGTACTAGGTCTGGATAAAATTTTAAGGGCTTTTGGACTAAATTGGTTAAATCAATCATGGCAAGACTGAGTGAACGATTTTTCCGAATTTTTGAATGTTTGAACTAAATTTTACTGGTGTTTGGCGAGCTTTAGACAAAGAGAAATGAGTAGTTACATAGATCCATCATGCTGCAGTACCAAACAGGCCAGAGAAGAAATACATATGGCTGCCCTAGCTATACGGATGATTATGATCTATACATAGAAAAGGGGTCTTTAAAACATTTATCACTGATAAATTTATTAACATTGATTGTTTTCATGTGTTTTTCTGAAAAAGACCATATTTTTTCTTTCTAGCTGAGCATATGATGGCAAATAAAAACAGGCTTCCTTGAGTTAAAAACACATGTGAAAATAATCAGTAGTGTATGACTAGGGTTGCCACCTCATCCCTTTAAAACTGAACACATATTAATTACAGAGGTTCTGTGGCTGAATAAGATGGTAATTAAACTCACTTAGTGCCTTATCTGCATTAAATCAGCCTCAGAACCTGTGTAATTAATATGTGTTCGGGTTTAAAGGGATGAGGGGGCAGCCCTAAGTATGACCCTGCTGCTCTCCTGCAAATCAAGTCTCCCTGTTATAGTAATAGACTGAGCAACCATTAGGGAGGCTTAGGAGGCACAGGGGGCCAGGCCAAGTTAGTTTTTTTGCACTTGCATGTATTGTTTTTCTGAAGGCAACATTTACTTATACAAAATGTTCAAATCACATGATCTGCTCTCTATAAATTCAGAGATGACGCAGTGCCGTCTACAGCAACTCAGTAACAAGCCACAAAATGCCAGCACTTTTAAAAATTCCATAATGCATGTCTCTTTCTTTGTAATGAGTACATTAAAAAACTCATACAGACATGTGTGTGTTTCAGCAGACCTTTGTCTTAATAGTAGCTAATTATGAATTTATGCCCTGATCATTATACCATGTGGTATCAAAATGTTTAGAGACAACAGATGGCAGCACAAGGCTGCATACACAGTCACATGGATTACCAACCTTCATAAGTCAGTGTGCCAAAATACTTTGTCCTGTGTACATCAGGAGCTGTGCAACTGGTGCTATTCTGACCACATGCATTACCACGTCTGCTATTTCATCATGGACTGCAAGTTAGAACAAAGAGCAAACATGAAATTCTGCGTGAAACTGGGCAAATCTGCCACAGAGACATTTGACATGATTTACAGCAATGCTGCAATGAGTCCTTCGAGGTGTACTGAGTGGCACACGTGTTTCAGGAGCAGAACAACATCACTGGAAGATGACAAGAGATCAGGAAGACCTTCAACAAGCTCAACCCCTGAAAATGCCTTCTTCCCGAAGATGAAGACGAAGCGCAAAGGCTACCATTTTGACAACATTGCAGAGATCCAGCGATTTGCCCAGTTTCACGCAGAATATCACGTCTGTTCTTTGTTCTAATTTGCTGTCTATGCAGATGTGGTAATGCACGTGGTCAGATTAGCACCAGTTGCACAGCTCTTGATGTACACAGGATGATGTCTTTTGGGACACTGACTTATGAAGGCTGGTGCTCCCTGTGACTTGTGCTGCCATCTGTTGGCTTATTACAAACCTAGTCTTGAAACAATTTGATACCACCTTGTATATCCACCCACCAAACAAAGTAGGTAAAGCATAAAAGCATCTTAAAATGGTAGCAACTGAACCAGATTACCAAAAGGATCCAAAAATCCCATATCTAAATCTAAAAACATCAAATCCTTACAGAAACTTCTTACAAAAATATGACACTGACAGTATTAGATATAAGCAAATGAAAAAGTCATGGGGAAAATTACAAACTTCTTCTGTCCATAGTCCAATGGGGGTATTTTCTTTGTTTCAATTGTTCCATAATGATCTCAGTTTGTAAACCAGAGGTTTTGTCATATGATCAATTTCTTTTAGCTCACTTACGTTCACCCACTGGCCAGCTTTAATACTATATGGTGGGTGACTACTGATAGCAAGCAATGTGGAATTGCCACTGTTAATTCATGACGTTGATAGTTATCCTATTCAGTGCCCTTATGAAACTTAGATTTAATTGACTGTTATTGATATATATATATATATTGGTATCTAAAGGTTTCAACACTAGTTTTGTAACATGCCAACAGATGGCAGCACAAGGCTGCACGCACAGTCACAGGGAGCACTGACCTTCATCAGTCAGTGTGCCAAAAAACATTGCCCTGTGTACATCGGGAGCTGTGCAACTGGTGCTATTCTGAACACATGTGTTACCACAACTGCTATTTCATCATGGACAGCAAGTTGGAACAAAGAGCAAATATGAAAATCTGCATGAAACTGGGCAAATCGCTGGATCTCCACAATGTTGTCAAAATGGCGATTTTTGAGCTGGATCTTCATCTTTGGGAAGAGGGCATTTTCAGTTGTTGAGCTTGTTGAAGGTCTGCCAGATTTTTTGTTGTCTTCCAGTGATGTTCTTACGCTCTTAACGCACACATGCCACTCAAAAAACCTCAAACAACTCATTGCAGCATCGCTGTAAACTTGCTGGATCATGTCAAATGTCTCTGTGGCAAATTTGCCCAGTTTCATGAAGAATTTCACATTTGCTCTTTCTTCTAACTTGCTGTCCATGATGAAATAGTAGACGAGGTAATGCAGGTGATCAGAATAGCAGCAGCTGCACAGCTCCCAATATACACAAGATAATGTCTTTTGGCACACTGATTTATGAAGGTTGGTGCCCCCAGTGACTGTGCATGCACCTTGTGCTGCCATATGTTGGCGTGTTACAAAACTAGTCTCAAAACGTTTTGGTACCACCTCATACTCTTTAAAATTGTTTAATTCCTCTTATGTGCCTTGCAAAAGTTAGTAACAGATCATCTATATAATGACCATACCTATATATATATGTTTTTTTTAGGATTCCCATTTGCTGCTCCCACCATATGTTGGCAAGTAGGGGCAATAATTTCACCATCCTTAAAAGTTCCTCATCTTTGCAAATAGAAATCCCCATCAAACAAAAATTTAATTGCTAACAATAAGAGGATTATCAAACCTTTTGAATAGTCACTGTAAGTGACCAAGTGATGTTCCAGAGAAATTACAGCTTTGTCACGAGGAATGGATGAATAAAAAGCCCGCACATTTAAGGTCACCCACATGTAACTTTATTCCCCTTTTAATTACTGTAGTTGAGATAGTTCTACCTTGATGTCATATATGAACCCAGGTAATTACAACACCCAAGGTTGGAACTGAAGGTCCATCCACTCCTCAAGATACTCAAGAAGAGAATGTCTCTGCTACAATAGGGCATCTTTTTGGCAGATTCTGAGGTTTATGGACATTGGACTAATTGTCAAACACATATTTTATGATATCATGGAAGATTTCACCTGCAAGTATTCTGCTAATTTTTGCAAAGTAACCCATAAACTTACCCCAATGAGACATCAGATCTGCTAAATGTCATTGAAAAAAAGGCTGAGATTGTCTGACAAAATCTCATACATTGAACTGTACCTCAACTGTTGAAGAGCTTCATTTCTGTAGTCAGAGGCACCTAGAACAACCACCATCCCACCCTTACCTGGATTCCTAACTATAATATTCTTATTCTATTCCAGGAAAGGAAATAACCTTATTCTGTTTTGTAGTAAGATTAAAATACTGCTTTCTCCTTGAAACATTTTCCAAATCAATAGGTTCCTTTTCCACTACTTCCTTAAAGGAATCAATAACTGAACTACGTGATTGTACTGGGTAAAACATCACTCCCCCATTCTACAGAATTTTTACCTTGAACAGTTGACAAAGGCCACAAGATTTGCTTTATAGTTGTTACAAAGTTAATAAGGCACATAGTGCCTTAACATTAAGAATAGGATCAGTGCTTGCAGACCACATGTGAACTGAATCATGATCACTACCTATGTCCCCTGAGCCGAACTTATAACCTCCAGTTGAACAAGAAAAATGCTTTCTAAAAATTATATTTATCACAAACTGATTCACATCAATTAAAGTGAAAAATAATTTACATTACATGTAGGAAAAAAGTAAAAGCCTTTGGAAAGCAAAAACAGTTCATGTTCATAAGTTCATAAGGTAATGTAACCATGGACAAATTATAAGCAATTAGTCAGGTCCTAATTTTTCATTGTCTTGTTGTCTTGGGAGTATCTTTTTTTATAGATGAAATTTCTGCCTTTTCCTTTTTTAATCTTACTTTGTTTTTGGGTAGTTTGTAATTTTTGGGAGGAATTAAATCATCATTGTGTCTTGAAGACTGCCCTCCAAATCTCCCGAGAATACAGACCTGGCTGAGATCCTGGAATCCACACCCATACTGCCTGATGTATAAGAAACTGTATTGGATTCAGGAGAGCTACAGTTCACTTATTTCTTATATTTTTGCAAAATCAGCTTAGACATATTTCTTATATTGGAACTGTGCCAATTCCACACATAAATCTTATTGTCCTCCTTACATCCAGTAAATGATTGGACTTGTTTGTATCCATAATAGAGGGTTACAAAATGCTAAGGTTATGCTTAAGCATCTCATTTAAATCATCAGAGAGCCTGAGACATTTTTGTCACAAGTTACCCTCATTTTGTGAATGCAAAACGGATAACAAGGATTCCTCCTGGCTTACAGTCATTTTCATAAGCTCAAACAAACTGACACAGTTTTTTCCATTTCTCTATAAATTGTTCTTAGTACACTGCGGTAGACAGTTTTTTTTAAATTCTCATGTAGAGATGTGTTAGTTGCTTTAAATCTTAAACAGCAGCTGTAAAGAATTTTTCTTTTTTTCCCTTTTTGTGAGTGACAGGCAGGAAAAGCAGTACTGTGCTCTGATTGGTTGTTGCTACAGCTGAGAAGGATCCACCCATAGCAGCACTGTTGCAGCTGAACTTATGATTGGCTGTGGAGGAAAGGAGAGAGGAAAAAGGAAGAAGAAGCACATGTGGGGAAGGAGACATTTTCAGGGGACCGCATGGAGCAAGGGCACCTGGTGTAAAGTCACAGAGTCACTCTCTGTGCTGCTAGAACCCATAAACTTGGCTGGGAGTGTGTAGCAGAGGAATTGTTGCAGGAGGGCAGTGTGCAAACCAAGGATTGTACTGCCTGGCACTCAGGATTACAGTCACTGAAGTGCATGTGTCTCTCAAAGTTTGGAGCTGCTGTAAGAGAGAGGATTTCTACTACTGTATTGTCTTATGCTATCTAGAGGACAATTCAGAAACAGTGACTACTCTGTGATGAAAGGGGATTTGATATCGCTGCATTTGCTGTTCCTCTCTGGAGAATGGTCATGAGAAAGCCCGCTCTCTAATTCTCAGAGTGACACAGATCTTGGAAAGCCCAAGCTGCTCAGAATTAGCTATTCCTGATGCTGATTGATGAGAGAACTCTGTTTCTGTATATTACTGGTTTGTCTCCTCAAGACTTGTGCTGTGGCTGAAGAGTGTGTTTAGCTCCAAGTTCCCACAGAAGCTTGCTGCTTTAAATATACTGAGCAAGTGTCAGTATATCAGGATTTCACCTGTATGGTAAAGATTTGTTGAAGTGTTGTTTTCTTCTATTGCAATGTTCACTGGAAGATTCTGCTTAAAGGAGACTGTGCTATCCTGCTACCCCTGGATTACAAATACTCTCCCATGCAGAGAGTGAGCGCTCTTCCATTGATTAAAGGGCCCCAACGTTGAAAGACTTTAAGTTTCATTCCACTGGCCAGTGGTTAGGTAGGACATTTATGCTCTAGATAGTACTGCTATAGCAAATGTCAATAAGCTGCTAAATCTCATTAACAGTTATTGTTTCATGTGTCAATGTCACACTAGTCAGTGTGATACTAGTCAGTTTTTGGAGTCTTTGGCAAGTGAATTGTGATTTCTTACTAACTGTGTTATGCAAAGTGGTATCTGTGTTTTGTGTACATTACCTGTGTTAAATCAGCTAGTTCTTTTTCAGGGTTTGTCTTCTTTAATAAAACCCATAAAAAATATTCTCAGAGTGTCGGAGTGTTCTGGGTATAATCGGAGGTGTCACTAGATTCAGGTGGTAGCTGAACCTATATATCTAGCCAAGCATCACCAAGGGTGTGCTACACTCAGAACCCTGTTTCATTAGATTGAGAGTGCCATCATCACATATTGGTAACAGTGGCTGTAATCTTACACTGATGTTGTCCCAGGGTACAGTTTTGCATGAACTAGTATTTGTCAATCAAACTATCACCGTATTGAAAATGGAAAAATAGACTAGCGATTAAGAAGTATTACAGGCTGTAAGTGAATAAAAAAAAGGTTAAACAGGCCTAAAGAGAGAGACAGTGGATTTTCATGCTACGTGTAATAGTTTTTTTTAAACAGTATTTTGTGTTAAAATTAAATTTTTTAGTGCATTTTTAAATTTATTTTTCATTGTTAGGTTGCCTCTGTCATATTGAAGCTAACATGGGTAGGGACAGCAATGCAATTTGAGTAGAACCTTTAACCACTTGCCCACTGGGCACTTATACCTTCTTCATGCCGAGACCAATTTTCAGCTTTTAGCGCTGTTGCACTTTGAATGGCAATTGCATGGTCATGCAACATTGTACCCATATGAAACTTTTATCAGAGCTTTCTTTTGGTGGTATTTAATCACCACTGGGTTTTGTATTTTTAGCACTAAAAACAAAAAAGAGCAAAAGGTTTTTCTTTTGTTTCTTTAAAATTTTGCAAACAGGTAATTTGTCTCCTTCACTGATGGGTGTTGATGAGGCTGCGCTGAAAGGCAGCACTGATGGGTACTGATAGGCAGCAATGATGAGGCGGCACTGATGAGGTGGCACTGGTGGGCATTGATGAGAAGGCACTGATGATGCAGTACTGATATGCAGCAACGATGTCACTGATAGATGGCACTGATGGGTGACACTGAGGGTGGTGCTGACTGATGGTACTGACTGACAGCCCTGACTGGCAGCACTGACTGATGGCACTAACTGGCAACACTGCTGGTCACTGATGAGCGGCACTAATGGGCACTGATGGGCAGCACTGCTGGGTGGCACTGCTGGGGGGCACTGATGGGTGGCACTGCTGGGCACTGTGCTGGGGTTGTGCTAGGAGGGAGGATGGATTTGTGCTGAAAGGGGGGATTGGGGGGTTGTGCTAGGAGGGGGGATTTTGGGTGAATTTATGCTAGGAGAGGGTTTTGGGGGAATTTGTGCTAGGAAAGGGGAACTGGGGGGATGTTTGTGTTAGGAGGGGGGATGGGGGAGCTGAATGTGCTTGGAGGAGGGATTTGAGTGGGGAGGAAGGATTTGTGCTGGAAAGGGTAAATTGGAGGGGGTTGTGCTAGGAGGAGGGATTTATGAGGATTTGTTCTAGAAGGTGGAAATGTGGGTATTTATGCTAGGAGGGGGGATTTGTGGGAGAGGTTTTGTGCTGGGGGGGAAATTGAGGAGAAACAGGATGTGTGCTAAGAGGAGTGAAGTAGAACTACAGGTGAAGTTTTTTCTTTTTTTGGGGGGGTGCAAGTAGCTGGTCTTGCCTACGGCACAAAATAGTCTAGCACCATCCTGGATATCCCACAACATGCAGGCTGCTAGATCCTATAGAAATCTTATTTGCAGGGTATCGAGTTCTCTTCCTGACATCAACTTCCAGTGCTGAGGAGGTTAATGAATCAGGTCTGTGGGCTGAACTCAATATAAGAAGCACCTGTTAGAGACTTGCTTCTTCCTCCCCTCTTGAGAAAAGTCTGTGCATGGTTTATAATTCATGTAACATGATCGGTGAATGGGGAAACAAAACGTATCATTTACAGGGAAGAGCTGATTGTTTGGTCAAAACATAAGTTAGGCAATGGCTATGGCTATGTTTGGGCAATGATGCTACCACTATCCCAGCCCCTTATATTGCCAATGGCTCGTTTGGAAGCTGTCATTCGGCAAGTGGCCACCCTTGTGTTAGGGTTGTCTGTTTTTTCTTTCACAGTGTTTCATTAATTTTGATTGACGAGGATCTACACCACTTGGATGACGTGGTTGACAATTACATTGTGGGACATTTCTTGGGTTCCTTTTTATTAAAAGACTTATCAAAACTGTGTCTTTTTATTTAATGTTTTCTTTTTTTTTTTTGTTGTTAGTGACATTTGGTACTATGTACCTCTTACTCATTCACATAGGAGGGGCTAGTATCTGGGTGCCCCTTATTGTTAAATTATTATTAACTTTTTGTTAAAGGGAGCTTCTAGGTTCTAAAAAGTCCCACAGAGACAGACCACAAAATCATCTGCTCAGGTTTGTGGGGAAGAGACCCTTGTTGTCATCAACATGGTGCTATGCCGGGGGGTAGCCTCTGACAAGGTACCCCCCATGTTGAGGGCATGTGGCTTGGTGTGGTACAGAAGGGGGGTACACCCCCCACTATCTTGGCCAGCTATGCTGCATTCTCACATGGTATGGATGTTAATGGGGAAAAGTACCTCATCACCACATCCCTGAATCAGTGGATGTGGGGGTCTGGGAGGACTTTTTGGAATATGGAAGCCACCATTATCAATAGGACCACAGATACTTAATTTTTGCTCGCGTACATCCTACTGATATGCAACTTCACATTCAGATTTAAGGGGGCTTTATCCCCAAACATATTCTGCAAAAGAACTGTTTATTTTTAATATTTATTTAATAATGGTACTTATATAATGCTGACAATTTATTCAGTATTTCACATATTGTACATTTACATCAGCCCCTGCCCTCAAGGAGCTTACAATGAAAGGTAAAGTGGAAGTACATATTAAAATTACTCTATGAGTTACTCTATGAACAATTTACAGCTACTGTATTCAACGCATGTATTTTGAAGCACCATGTCTGACATTCTGCACTCAGGGTGTCTAGCAATCAGCACTTGAAACTGCTGGCTAATTAGGAGCGACACCATGCAACCCATGGTCACACTCACCTTCCAAATGCTATCTACATCTTGTGATTGCAAAGCCTGATTAGAAAACACTTTCTTTTTGGCAAGGTAGTCTGAGAGGAACCTAAATGGCTGACAGTTTCCAACGCTGATTGGACAACTGGAGCATGAACAGGTGTCAAATATGGGCACATGCATTTACCAAGATACATTTCTTTTATGTCTGTTTAATGTTCAAACAGTAATTCTAAGGTGAACTTCCAACTTAAGGTTTTTGTAAGTTTTTTATTAAAATAACAAACATGTGATACTTATCTGTTCTGTACAATGGTTTTGCACAGAGCAGCCCTGATCCTTATTTTGTCGTGTCCTCCGTTGGCATTACTGGTTCCACCCCCAAGCCGAGTGCCCCCATAGCAAGCAGCTGGCTCTGGGGGCACCCATGCGTGCTCGTTTCCGTGTCCTGATCTGTGTGTCCATCAGGCGCAAAGAGTGGGGCTGGGCCCTGCCCCTGCTCTCTCATCACTGGCTCTGAGTGACATCAGCAAAAGTCAATGAGGAACGAGACAGCTGAGACAGTCTTGCCTCTCGTGCATATCGCTCAGGTATGTATCTGAGAGGGATGTGGGGGAAGCTGCCTGAAGAAGGTTTTTTACTTTATTGCATAAAATGCAGTAGGGTAAAAAACATTCTGGATTAACAACCACTTGAAAGTCTTACCTCCTACTGCACACTAAATCATCATATGTTATTCTCCTGTGCTTTTCTCACCTAATACCAAATTAAAAAAGAAAAAAGCGCCACTTACAAAAAACACCAAAATGTCAGCAGCATATCCCACCCAAAATAAATTATGGCAACAATAATCCTAAATAAAAAGGTATGCGCTAATAACAAACTTATACAAAGGTGTATATCATCATCCAAGAAACATTAGTGTTTTAAATAAATAATTATAGTGTCCAAACATAAATTAGTGTCCAAAAAATATATATATATCTTCAGTGACTTGAATCAATTGTGAAAAATCCACCACCAAAGGAGATTAAATGAACTCACCAGAGCTAATGGCTGGTCAGATTATAAACCAGCAACAGCGCTTGTGCTCTGGGAGCAATGAACCCGATGTCCAAATAGATATGGTGATGTTTCAGATACTTCCAGATAATAATAATCACAGCCAAACAACTTTGCAGCCCAAGCTCTTATGATGAACTTCTCCACTCTTTCTCATACCTCCATGAGAGCATGCAGTACACTCAGGGACAAAAAAGAGAACATAATGGTGCAATACATTTTTTTCATTTATCTCTTTAATAAAAAAGGTATAAGGAAACTCACAAACAAGGTGTCCAACAGACACCAGCTTCAATCGCAAAAAAAGGGTTGAGATACAGTTAACGCTCACCTCGGATCTCTCCTATACAGCACAGACCAGCAAGGCTCTCTAACGTCCACATCGAGTAGGCTACGCCCAACCGGATTCGGTGTGACGAAACCGGTTGGGCGTAGCCTACTCGATGTGGACGTTAGAGAGCCTTGCTGGTCTGTGCTGTATGGGAGAGATCCACGGTGAGCTTTTCTCACCTACACTGTTAAAAATCAATTTTCCCCCAACTAGTGCATAGTATTTTTTTCATATGTATTTTTCCTTTTCTGGCATGCAAGGCACTTTCACTGATTGCAATCTGAACACTTTCACTTCCCCCTTATTCCCTTTCTCCCCATTTCACCCCTCTCTTCTGATCTGATGAGGTAATGTTTCACTTATCTCACCCTTACAAACCCCATTCAGAGTATTACCTAATTAAACATAAGCAGAAGCGGATAGCAAATGACATCTGAAACTTCACTTAGTCCTCTGTAGTCACGTGACTTAATTCTGATCTGCTTTCACTTACCATTCAGTCTCATCTTACCCACTCATTCGGTACCTTTGTCCTCCTCACTTCTCTGGTTCAGCAATTAGAGCCCTTTCTCTCATCATTAACCCAGAAATTTAGTATCCAGAGCCTCATTCTCAATTTTCTTTAGGTTATTACTATTTTGCCAGCCAAGGAAAAGTTTTATGACGTTGTACCAGATGACTTTGCTTAAACAACCCAATCTTTGTGGAACAATCACCTTTTTTTGTTATGGAAAAGGAAAGAACAACAAAATTATTATTATTATTTTCCATTTTTGCAGCTCATTGTGTAATGCCTGAGTTTGTTTAAGCAGCTATCAAATAAATTACCACTACTACTTTATAAATAGAAGTATAATTTTGCATCATGTTCTGCTACTATTTTCATTTACCTATTAGCAATGGCATAAAGAGTTTCTAAGATAAAAAATGAAGACAGCACAGAGAATGCAGGAGTATAAAATTGTCAAGCAACTTAACCAATTGCCCTCCTGAGGATTTACCCCCCTTCCTGACCAGCCCATTTTTTGCGTTACGGCGCTACATTACTTTAACGGACAATTGTGCGGTCATGCAATGCTGCACCCAAATTAAATTTACATCCTTTTTTCCCACAGATTGAGCTTTCTTTTGGTGGTATTTGATCGCCTCTGTGGTTTTTATTTTTTGCGCTATAAAAAAAGACTGACAATTTTTAGAAAATAAACAATATTTTTGACTTTTTGCTAATAAACATGTCCAGTAAAGAAAATTTAAAAATCAAATTTCGTCATAAATTTAGGCCAACATGTCTCTGCAAAAAAAAATCCCAATACTTGTAAATTAATTGGTTTAAATGAAAGTTATTGCATTTACAAATGGTGGTATATATACTGGAATTTTTTTTTTAATTTTTACTAGTAATGGCAGCGATCAGCAACTTATAGCGGGAGTGCGGGACTACGGCGGACATTCTGACACTGGGGGGAAGTGACTTGGTGTCACTGACATCCCCAGTGACACCAATACAGTGATCAGTGCTAAAAAAAAAGCACTGACACTGTACTAATGGCACTGGGCAGGAAGGGGTTAGCATGAGGGGTGATTAAAGGGTCAACTGTGTGCTGGGAGTGTTTTACTAGGGGGCTGTGTCTGTGTGCTTCACTCTAAGCACACTTCTTTGGATGGCTGTGCTGTGCACAGCCATCCAGAGCAGTGTGCCTGAGCTGACAGGGAGGAGAATTGTTAGTAAAAAGAACAGTCCTCCTTCCCGTCCGAGATCTTCGGAAATCACCGGGCGCTGGCGAGTAATTACCGGCCGGGACCCAGTGATTGACAGCCATGGCCACGAATGGCGGTGCGGGTAGGGCGTGCGCCACATATCTGGAAATGCAAAATCACATATACGTCATTTTGTGCACCCGTGCCATCCTGTAGCAGTATTTTTGCTATAGTGTAGATGGAAAGCAGTTAACCAGGGATAACAAATCTAACTGGTCATGCTTACATTTTCTGTTATTAGAGTGGCTGACCATGGAAGTGTGAAACCTTGCACAAAAGAGCTTGGGGATCCACAACAACATTTCTTTTCCACTATTTCACCTCCCTTGACCTTTTCTAGAATCTTGACCACCTTTAGGAAGCTTTACATGAACATTACATTGAGTCTTTATAGATAAAGAAATTACAATTAAAAAAATATTTTATCTATGGGGGTAGGGGGTGCAGTGAATGTGAGTGATATCATGTGAGGTGGTTTAGATTCACAATGTTCTTGCCCATATATATGGGCTGAAGGCAAACATTGTCTAATGTGTGCTGACCACTTTATCACCAAAGTTATAGTAAAAAAAAAAAAAAATTTATAGAAAAACAAGTACCCCATGTGCTTACAGTTAAAGAGCCAGCTATCACTTAATTGTTGCAGAAAAATAAAAGGATTTTTGGGTGTACAGATGTGTGCACATTGGGTAAGGCACATGAGAAAAATATCTCCAGCACTGCAATTTGAGTATAGTTTGTCAAGGTAGATGTAAACGCAACAATTAAAATGTCAATTTAGCTTTAATAATTGATGATACTGCTATAAGGGTCCTTATTTGGGTACTTGGGTGACACTGCTCTGCCTCTCTCTCCAACAATCTCCTGCCTGCAAATCATAAAGTTACATGCATTTCTAAAGGGAAAAAAACTTTTGTGCTGATGCACATTGCCCAGGTATATTACACTGGTTTTACACAAAAAGGCCTTTACAAAACAATTAGGAAAGACACCCTATGAAAATACACATGGAACCACTTGTCAGTGAAATCCATGTGGATTCATGGGCAGACTGTGAAATAAATACATTGACTGACAGAAAATGTGAGCTTTATCAAAAACATACACATTTAGCCTGTTATGGCTTTGTAGACAGTTCATGCGGAGAAGCTTTAAAGTGACTGCAAGACAAACATCAGAAAAAGTAACATATAAAATTTCCCCCACTCCCAGATTCCCCAAGATAACAGTATTTTTCTCCGTAACCCCTTCACACCTAAGGGTAAAACAAATCATGCACAATTTTGCAACTTTGACATGTGTTAGTAAAACCGTACATATCATCACAGCTACTTTGTACATCCAGATGAATTATACCTTGTTTTTTTTAGGACAAATTGGGCTTTCATTTAGTGGTAAATGATAATCGATATCTCCTAATTTCTTTTATTATCAAAGGAAATCTGGCCCAAAATAGTAAAAAAAAATATTTTTTTTTAAACTTAGCTGTATGTTTCTTGTTACTACCATAAACTATCACCAAAGAACAACCCAAAATCAATTTTCCAGCTCTTGATGATCACAGCAATTCCATATATGTGTATGTTATATCTACCCACAGTACAGCACAGAAACAATAGTGTGCATTTTGTTTTTTTTTGCTTTTTTTTTTACCTAAACCACACTGACACTAACTGACACTGATACTTAAAAAAAAAAAAAACCTGACCTTTGACCTTGACATTTGACCCTGACCTTGACCCAAACACTAAACCTGGCACTGAACTAGATCAAGCTGTAGAAGGGGATAAAAGAAAGAGCGCACCAACCTTGCACATTACCTCAGTAAACACTGAATAATTTTATTAAAGAAATATACTCACAAGAATAGCGATAAAACAGGCATAAAATAACCATAGTCCACACAGGGTTACAGGTCAATCCAAAGGGGAGATAAAAACTCCTATCAAGGCATAATAATCTCAGATTAGACTGAGATGCATTAATAGGAGTTCTTGAGCGCAGGAGATAGTGGATGTTTGTTGACTGAATTAGATCAAACCTTGATCTAGGATTTTTTCTTTATTTTTTCTTTTATTTTTAAATATTTATTTATTTATCTTTTTTTTTCTTTACAAACAGTTGTTGTTGTTTTATTTCTCTATGAAAGGAGAGAGAGAGATACAATGTATCTCTCTCCTCCATTCAAGGAAAAAAGGAAAACAAAGGGGGCGGGCTGTACAGTGACTGATCACTGTGATAACCAATCAGAGGCTATCACAGGGATCATGAGACCCGGAATCGGGCGTTCCAGGTGCCCAGTATACCCTGGTGTCGCAAACGTGCGCATCAGAGATGGACGCGGTTCAACCATTTTGTTAGGCATCTCCATTTTCTCCCCTCATCTTTCCACCCCTCCCTCTCACTGAGAGGAGACATGTGGCCATGTGTGTATGTGTACTGTTTATGGGTCACTGGCAGGGCAAGGCATCCCTAGTTCGGTGCCGAGCGGTCTGAGAAAGTGTAGCCTTTCTCACCTAGGCCAGCATAAGGCCAGAGTTCCCAAGAGAATTGGAGCTTTACTGACCAACGTGCCTGTGTAGTTTCACACCTCATAAAACAGTTAAGGAGCCTTCCCAGAAGTTGAAAGAAATGCTGATCTGATGAGCCTAACTCAGTGGAGGTGACAGAATCAGATAAACTCTGTTAAACAAGATTTTTCCACTATGTCTCATATCTTGGAATATGAGAGACTTACATAAAATCCAGACATCCCGTCATATTGGCTAGGAGCAGGTGAACAGTTTGATGGGTCATTCGAATTATCTCGGACCATCAGGGGAGCCAAAACATAGAACTCGTGAACCGTGCAACATATAATTTCATAATTCATATCTAGATAATCCTCAGATTTGTCTGCATAATAATATACCTACGGGTAAATTGTCGCGTGTGCAGCTGGGAAGTTATAGACCAGAATATGAATTATGAAAGATGTTGGTTCCAATTTTGGGTTCCGCCTGCCGATCCCTCCCTAAACAGAGTATTGGTCAGTTACTCAGAATCACTCCCCTGCTGGGACACTTTAAAACAGGCTATCAAGCCTAAGAAAGTAAGTTGAAAACATCTCCCAATTCTTAACATCAATATACCACCTGGGGAGACCTTTCGCTCTGAAACGTGATTTGCATCCATTCAAGGCTTAATGGAAAGTAACTTAAACCTTTAACTTCTCCCTGTTATCTCTTTGATGTGTGCTGTTTTCTATGTGTATATATATATATATATATATACATATCTTAGTTACATCTTCTCTGTAAATATTTTATTGCACCTGTTTGACCCTTTTAGTAATAAATCTCTCTTTCTGAAAGTATTGAACTGTTTCTATAGCTCTTAATTGCAATTTCCGAATCCCTGCCTTTAAAGAGACGCTACTGTTTGTTTTAACCCTCTGTATAACAGGCCTGTATTATGACCAGGTTATGCAGTTGATTACATCAACCCTTATAGTGTTATAGCAGAACGTCGAGTTTCCTCTTTCTCTGATCAAAAAGGAGGTGGTGGCAGTGTTAAGGGGTTAATTGCGTAATTAACCTGACCCAGTAACAATCGATTCAGGCTGCTGGCACATCGATCGGTATCCATTAGCTGGAAAATCGTTGTGCAGGGTGCAGCTGGGTGTGGCATTGTTACACACGTCACATCGCGGTTTTAGATTGGCCAGTTCTTCGGTCATGAGTTTGGTGAGCAGGTCTGAGGTCTGACGCCGCGATCGTGACACCTGGATAATCTCATATTGGAGCTTATACATTCAATATACAGTATGTGTTACAAAATTACTTTGTATGGATCACTCAGTTTTGGGGATGTGTGTGCTATAAATATTACAGATTTTGTATTTTTCCTGCAGAGAATGGCAATATAGTTAAATCTATTCTTTACTGGAGTATCTCCATATGGATGGACTTAAACATTATCTGAAAGTGTTTGCCTAGTAAAGGGTTGTTTTGATCTTAAACAGTTTTTACCAACACCCTTTTCCCCTCATGCCCTTATCAAAATTTAAAGTGCATTATTTCTCAGACAATAGCCAGAAATATTGTACAGTCAATACAGAGTATGTAAGCAGCATATCAGACCGCAGTTTAAGATGGATAGAGAGGCAAGTTTTATCAATAAATAAAAATATTGTGTATTATTTCACACGCAATAGCCAGAAATATTGTACAATCTTTCGCACACTATGTAGGCAGCTTTAATGGATTGATGTAAGAGCTAGATATGAGGCAGGTTTTAGCAAGAAATAAAAAACAGAATGTATTAATTTTATCAAATAACCAGAAATGTTGTACAGTCAATGCATAGTGTAAAAGCCACAATTTAAGAAGAGATGAAGCAGGTTGTATCAAGAAACAAAAATAAGAGTGTCTCATTTCCCAGTCCAGTTTTGTTAGCCCACAATTTAAGAGGGGGGTATGAGGTATGTTTTATTAAGAAATAAAAACAATAGTGTAATATTTCTCACAAAATACCCAGAGCTTTTTGCAATTGATTTACAGTATGTAAGCAGCCTTGTTAGGATTCAATGCAGGAGGGAGAGACTGGGAAGGTTATATAAAAATATAAATTACAGCGTATTATTTCAAAAACAATTGCCAGAAATGTTGCACAGTTGATGCACAGTATGTAAGTATCTTTATTAGACCAAAATGGAGGAAGGAAAGACAAGGCTGATTTTATCTGAGCTGAGTGTATTTCTCAGACAATAGCCAGAAAAACTGTACAGTCAATGCGGACTATGTAAGCAACTTTATTAACCTACAATTTGATAGGAAGAGATGAGCTATGGTAATTGGGTGAACAAGGATGTGGTGCTTTGATGAACTTAAGAATGCAGTGATTTGATGAAGTAAGATGTATTGCACAAGTATGTGATCATTTGCTGCAAAAAAAAAAAGAGCAGCTTGGCCTCCATCAGTTAGAGATTCATACCGCTGACCCAAAAAATAAAGAGTGATATGTGGTCGCATTAATTATTATTATTATTAGTCAGGATTTATATAGCACCAACAGTTTGAGCTGGTCTTTACAATATAGGGGGGAGACAGTGCAGTTGAAATACAAGCAGATTAGGAGGGCCCTGCATATAAGATTTTACAATCTAATAATTTGCCAGGTCTGCAAATTGCAAACAAACTGGGTTTGCATAGACCCATGCTTGACCCAAACCTGAAGCTCATTCCTAGTTGTAGCATACGGTTATACACATGTGTGTATGTTTTCTATCGATTTTAAGTTTTGTTAGTAGATCATCAAAGTATAAACCAATTATTGTGTCTATGTTTGACCAGCAAATATAGTGGAAAACTCAATACAGATTTATTTTTTATATATTTTATGAAACCTTTTGACAATTGACAGTAATTGAAAACTAAGCTATTTCTTTCTCCCCTTTGTTCCCTGGAAAATCTACAGTGGTTCCAAGAAGTCATTTGTCAATTGTCTGATTGCAAAACTTTTGTGTGCAGCTTTCCATGGGCAGCTTTGCAGTTGAAGAAATCTGACTGCTTCTGGGATGATAATAGAGCTGTATAAGGGAAACTATTCACCTTTATCAGCACTTGCAGATATTTTGCTTAGCTAGCTGTTACCATACAATACAAATAAAAAGCATGGTTAAAAAAATAGAACAACTCTGCTAAGTGCAACTAAAATGACTCAAGTGAATTCTTTGATCATTCCATTAAAAAATTGGATTTGACCTAGACTCTTTATTATCATTGCTAATTATAACTAACACACTGCTTACGAAAGCCGATGTTCTATTGCTCTAAACAGTTTCTGTGGTATGTCAAATTATTCCAAGATAAGCATGTCATCATGAATAAGGAATGCAAGGAACATTTTTTTTTCACATCACCAGCAGGAAGTCTAAAATTGGTATAGTAAACACAGCCATAATATCGCTAATGATAACTTCTATTTAGACATTATCAAGACATTCTTTAACTCCTTTTACACTGCTTTATTTCATTATATTTGGAGAATACAGCAAAATACAATATTTGGAATATTTCTGTTACAGCTCCAAAAAGTATGCAAAATTAAAAATGGGGAAAAAAGAGTAATACAAGATAAACCACTCTATAGTGTAGTATATAATACTGTTATTATTATTATTATACAGGATTTATATAGCGCCAACGGTTTTCTCAGCGCTTTACATTATAGTGGGAGACAGTACAATAACAATGCAGTTCAATACAAGAGGGAATTGAGTGCCCTGCTCCTTGGAGCTTACAATGTAGGAGGGAAGGGTGAGTGGTACAATCGGTAAAACTGTGGGGGATGGAGTGGTTGGAAGAGTAGAGGATTCCAGTATTAGCAGAGGGCAGGCTAGGCTTCCCTGAAGAGATAGGTTTTCAATGATCGCCTAAAGGTAAGTAGAGTAGGTGATAGTCTGATAGATTGGGGTAGGGAGTTCCAGAGGATGGGTGACACCCTGGAGAAGTCTTGGAGACGAGCATGGGAGGAGGAGATAAGGGAGCTAAAGAGTAGGAGGTCTTGCGAGGAGCGGAGTGTACGGTTTGGGTGATATTTAGAGATAAGATCGGATATGTAAATTGGGGCAGTGTTGTGGATGGCTTTGTATGTCATAGTTAGTGTTTTCGAATTTTATCCGTTGGGCAACTGGGAGCCAGTGGAGGGATTGGCAGAGAGGGGTGGCAGATACAGAGCGGTTAGTGAGGTGGATGAGTCTGGCAGCAGCGTTCATGATAGACTGAAGGGGGGATAGCCTGTGACGAGGTAGGCCAATGAGGAGGGAGTTACAGTAGTTGAGGCGTGATATGACAAGGGAGTGAATAAGTTGCTTAGTGGTTTCCTGGTATAGGAATGGTCGTATCTTGGAGATGTTGCGGAGGTGAAGTCTGCATGATTTTGTCAGCAATTGGATCTGGGGCTGGAAAGACAGATGGGAGCCTAGGATTACACCTAGTACCCTGGCATGAGGGGATGGACTAATGATTGTGTTATCGATATTTATGGTGAAGTCAGTGGAGGGGGCATGGGCAGGGGGGGATACTAGGAGCTCAGTTTTGGAAAGGTTGAGTTTGAGGAAGTGGAGTGACATCCAAGCCAATATGTCACTTAGACACTGTACTGTTAAATGTTCTTGCATTTGTTTTCAGGAAATCAAAAAAGACAACTTCTCAGAGTACTGATATTGGACAAAGAAAAGTAGCAATGCACCATATCAGGCAAATGTAATTAACGTGTTACTAAACCCACAATGGTAAAATCAGTCTGTATATGGAGTAAAGCATGCTTGTTATACTTACTGTGGAACCTAAGGAGTTAATCCTCTGCATTGTGTAGAAACGCTGTTTGATCCTGACTTCTCTGATCCTCCCCTTCTTCCAGTGTCCCCCTCTTATCTCCTGATAAGACATATCGTGTTGAGTCACTCTGCACATGCTTAGTTTGGTGTGTATTGCTAGAGAGGCTTTTTTGTTTCTTGGGAGAGTGCATGTGATCAGCACAGCACCAATCAGCACTGTCCAGACAGAAGTCAGGGGTCCTGCATCCTCTTAGAAGAGAATGAAAACTCCTCCTATAAGCGTTAACATGTGCTCTGCTGGACACTGATAGAAGTCACAAGACTGCTCTAACTGCTGATGAGAAAAGGTATTTAGCAGTTTATATTTATTAAAATAATTGCACTTCCATGTTCTGTTTACTGTGGGAGACCAGATATAGTGAATGCAGGGTCCTGGGTTTAGTAACACTTTGAGCTGGAGCTCATGCACATGACTATTAAAATGTTTTCACTATTATCAGTAAAGCCTTGATATACAGTGTATTAATATTCTGTGGGCTTGAAATATATTTTATTAGTACAAATAGCTACTTTGATTACTGAGGAAATATAGTGGGTGTATAGTTGTCATGGGTAAGTGCACCTGGTCTGTTGACAAACTCTCTCTATTTAACTTATATACATGGAATTCTAAAACTACCTTTACCTAATTCCAACTACTATACCAATATATGTCCTCTCTTTATATGAGAGATAGAAAAACTTAGGTGCTTCAGCTGTTGTGGAACTACAAGTTGCAAAAGGAGTGTCAAAACTGTAACATCCACAGAAATTAACCTTTCCTGTTCTGTTTTTATAGCTTTTGTGTGATATACCTGGTGTTCCTGACAGTCCCTCTGATTTCTTATAAAAAAAACTGACCATACTAAGCAGGACAACACAGCATGGTCAGATTTCCAGCTGTGCTGGGAGCTAATCCAATGATCAAGCATGTGCTGACACTTCCCCCATGGTGTGGGTCCACAAATACTTTAAGGCTGGACAGTTTTGGGATCTGTTTACTAGATGCAGATGTCTTTTTTGGATCTTACAAAAATTTGAGTAATACAGTATATTGTGATTAATAAACAGTTGTGCAAATATTGTATGACAAAAAAAAGCAACAATCATTCATTTTTCCTGAGGAATCAATTTATTAATGAAATGAGTCAATCCTAGATGCCACATAAGAGAGGATATCATACACTTAATGAATTTGCATCCATTGTTGGGCTGTTATTCACTCATGGCAATGTAATTTTTTCTGTCGTTTAAATTGTTTAAAAACATATTGTATTGGTTATATGTCAGACTGGGGGGGTACAGTCGAAAGCCGGGGCATTGTCCTGCATGTGTGCATTTTCTGCTGGAGTGCAAAACAGCAGTTGAACACAGCCCCCTTATTATGTCCTCTCTGCTCTTTCACAGGTAAATGCTGCTGTCTCATCTCCATCTTAACCTCCCTGGCGGTATTCTCGAGTGTAGCTCGGGGTAAAGTTTCAGTACCACAAGTGGTAACCCCGAGCTACACTCGGGAATACCATGCGGTGCTGCTCTGGGATCTCTTCTGCACTTACCTTGTCCTGCGCTCCCGCGATGTCCCTCCTGCAGTGTCCCCGGAAATGTAATCCGGCGGATGCCGGCATCTGTCTTCTGGGTTCCGTCCCCTGCGAGCGTCGGGACGTACGGAGGGACGGCACGGCGGGAAATTTCAAAATGACAAAAGTGACATTCACTAAAATCACATAGTAAAACATTACTGTATCAAACCATTTCACATACATTTTGTCCCGAGTGCTTTGTCCTGCGCCCTGCCTGCATTTTTACTGTTCTTATTGCCTGGAAACTGAGAAACGTCCATGGCGTCCCTTTAGGTCAAAAGCGGTTTTAGACCAGTTTGAGAACAGCGATAGTAAATCAGAACCACTTGCAGAATTGAGTGATAATGATTCGTGGGGAAATTCGTCATCAGACACTGAAAACAATTTTGCGACTTTGCTCAGTGATGTGCGAACTTGGAGCTATATTTCAAATTTCAGTGTTTTTGGTTTGATTATATTATTGAATTAAATCTATTATTATATATTTTTTTTTATGATTATTTATTAAATTATAATTTATGATTTTGTGTTTAAAGTTTTATCCTACCCGGGATGTTTACTAGACTCTTGTTCGGACAGATTTCAGTGAGTTATTCCTAAGAATTACAGGCCTACAATATAAAACACCAAATTTCCATGCAAAATAATGGTACCGCTTTCAGCACCACAAATCTGAAATAATCAAACCGCCAGGGAGGTTAAACTGTCTTATCGCTACGCACTGCCTTTCTGCAAACTTAGGGTAAATGCTGCCGTCTCATCTCCACCTTAAACTGTTTGTGGTGATTAATTCTCACCTCCTTTTGCCTTTCTGTGATCAGAGAATCAATCATCTTTTATGACCCTGGCCTGTGTCTGTGACTGATCTGGTTTTGATCAACCTCCCCCAAAATTCATGTGATCCTTATCAGTTCCTAATTGGGGCAGAGAAGAATTGCTCATTTGATCATCTTCCTATAAATTTAGACCTGCTTATGGGGGAGGTCACAGACAGGGGGTACAGTCGCAGACAGTGGCATTGTCCTGCATGAGTGCATTTTCTGCTGGAGTGCAAAACAGCAGTTGAACACAGCAGTTTAAATAAAGCAGCAAGAAGATACAACAAATAACTCTACTGCACACTGGATGGACTGCAAGAAAACACCCTGGGAATCATCTCCTACAGGTCTGATTCCCACTCCATCTACCCTTTTATATGCCCCCTCTACTCCTTCTTTCCATATTACTATCCTCTGTTCTTAAAATCTTTCTTTACCCCTCTGCTCCACCCCAACATTTATACATATCACCCTCACTTCTACCATCTCCCTATTACTGCTCTTATCACCTCCTGCTAATACTTTACTCACCTGCTGACTCAAACACCAGGACAGTAAGGCATGTGCACACATATACATCCCACTCCTATCTTACTTTACTCACTCTCCTTCTTCTCCTAACCGCTGGGGCAGGGGCGGACTGACAACTCATGGGGCCCCCGGGCAATAGGGGATCATGGGGCCCCTGTGTCCTTGCCCAAATTCAAAAAAGCCTATGAAAAAGGTACCAGGGGCATCTCATGGGGCCCTCTACTCACCCTGGGCCCTCGGGCAGTCCCCGAGTTTCCAAATGGTCAGTCCGCCCCTGCTCTGGGGATATCTCCCTTAAACCCTGGTCCTCCAGTATCTCACCCACCACCAGACACCCACCTTCTTCCAGGAATAGCCACAATCCACTCAATTTAATCTCAATCCCCATGCTCCTAAAAAACATCCTTTTTCATGTGTACTCTGGAATGCCCACTCTGTCTATAATAAGCTCACCTCTGTCCATGACCTTTTTATCTCCCACTCCCTCTACCTACTAGCAATTACAGAAACCTGGCTTCTAGCATCAGATTCTGCTTCTCTCACAGCACTTTCCTATGGAGGCCTTCTCTGTACTCACTCACCCAGACCCAGTGGTCGGAAAGGAGGTGGAGTTGGTTTGCTTCTATCCCCACTGAGCACCTTTCTCCCTTCCCCTCCCTTTCTATCTTTCTCTTCCTTCGAGACTCACTGCATTTGGCTTTTTTCCCCCATTTCTCTGAAGATTGCAGTGATCTATCTGCTACCAGTGTCAAACTTTCTTGATTACTTCTCTGCTTGGCTACCATATTTTCTCTTCTATGAAATACCCACTATCATTCTTGGAGATTTTAATATCGCCATTAATGTGAACAACCCAGCTACATCCCAACTCTTCAACCTAACCTCATCTTTTGCCTTAACACAGTGGACACAGTTCTCCATTCTGATGGGAATACATTAGACCTTGTTTTCTCACATCTTTGCACTCCGTAGAACCTCACAAAAAAACCCTTTCCTCATTTTGATCACAATGTCATCACCTTCACAGTGTCCTTATCTTCAAACACCTATCCCTCCAAACAGCAATTACCCGCAAAAATCTTCACAACTTAAACTCTTTTCCACTCTGCAACTGATCGCATCTATGACAGAATCTCTCCCCTGTCCTGCCCTGACCTGGTCACTGCTGTCTGCAACAGTTCACTTTCATCCACACTAGACTCACTTGCACCTCTAACTACATGAAGTATCAGGCTCCGACCATTACAACCTTGGCAGACTGATGACACCAGAAATCTTAGGAGACACAGTCATGCACTGGAGCGACCGTGGCGTAAAACCAAATCCCAGCAAGCATTCACCCTATATAAATCTGCTTTCTTAACATACAATTCCTCCCTCCATGCTGCCAAACAAGCCTACTCTGTCACTCTTATTAATATCTTGTCATCCAGTCCTCGTTTTCTCTTCTCTACTTTTAACTCTCTACTTTCTCCACCTCCACCCAGTAACTCACTCACTGCTTATGAGATTGCCAATCATTTCAAAAATAAGATTGATGCAATTCATAGGGGCATCTCCACTACACAGACATCTATCCAACTTAGCATACCTTATACTAAACCTCCCTCAACACTTTCTTCTTTTCACCTTGCTACTACTGAAGAGGTCACTAAAGTTTTCTCAGAAGCCCATCTCACCACATGCCCCCGGAACCTGTCCCCACTCATCTACTACTGTCACCCTCTTCTGTCCTATGCTCCCTCACTCACATCTTCAATTTCTCCCTCTCTACTGGAGCCTTCCCCAACCTTCTATAGCATGCACAGATCACTCCCATACTTAAAAAGCCCTCGTTTGACCCCACCGATCTGAACAACTTAAGGCCCATCTCCCTGCTCCCACGTATCTCTAAACTCTTAGAACACTTAGTCTACAATTGCCTGAGTTCCTACCTCACTGACAACAACCTTCTTGAACCGTTACAGTCTGGCTTTCGCTCACTACACTCCACTGAAACTGCCCTACTAAAACTCACTAATAATTTGCTAACTGGCAAAACCTATGTCCACTACTCTATACACTCACTACTTAGCCTCTCTGCAGCTTTTGATACTGTTGACCATTCCCCCCTCCTCAAAAAACTCCACTCTCTTGGCCTCCAAGACTCTACTCTCTCCTGGTTCTCCTCCTACCTATTTCAGAGCTCCTTCAGCCCTACCTATAACTCTGTCTCCTCCTCTCCATTACCTTATTATGTAGGAGTCCCTCAAGGTTCTGTCCTTGAACCTCTTCTCTTCTCTATCTACACCACTTCCCTTGGTCACTTGAAAAACTCCCATGGTTTTAAGTACCATCGCTATGCTATCTTTCTACTCCTCACCTCACCACTTCAGTCTCCTCTCACATTACTAGCCTACTAAGTGACGTATCAGCATGAATGGCACTCCACTTTCTCAAAATAAATCTTTCCAAAATGGAGCTTATACATTTCCTTCTAGCCCTTACCCCCTCCCCTGACTTCTTCATCAAGATCAATAATACTACCATTAGTCCCTCCCCTCATGCCAGGGCACTAGGTGTAATCCTAGACTCCCAAATGTCCTTTCAGCCCCAAATCCAATCACTGTCCAAATCTTGTAGACTTCACCTCTGGAATATCTCCAGGATATGCCCGCTTTTAACCTCTGAAACCACTAAGCAACTTATTCACTCCCTTGTTATCTCTCACCTTGACTATTGTAACTCCCTCCTCATTGTTCTATCCCCTCTTCAGTCTATCATGAATGCTGCTTCCAGACTCATCCACCTTTCTAATGTTCCATATCTGCCATCCCTCTCTGCCAATCCCTCCACTGGCTTCCCATTGTCCAATTAATGAAATTCAAAACATTAATTAACAATAACATATAAAGCCATTTATAACTCTGTCCCAAATTACATCACCAATCTTGTCTCCAAATACCAACCAAACTGTTCTCTCTGCTCCTCCCACAGCCTCCTGCTCTCTAGCTTCCTTGTCTCCTCCTCCCATGCTCATCTTCAGGACTTCTCCAGAGCCTCCCTTATCCTCTGAAACTCTCTACCCCAATTTATCTGACTATTGCCTACTCTGCCCACTTTTAAGAGATCTCTGAAAATGTATCTCTTCAGGGAAGCCTATCCTGCCTTCAACTAATAACCAAATCTTCTATTTCTCCTATCAGTTCATCCTCCACAGTTATTAACTTTTGTACCGCCAGCCCCTCCCTCTTAGATTGTAAGCTCCAAGGAGCAGGGCCCTCCTAACCCTCTTGTATTGAACTGTGTCATTGCTGTATTGTCTCCCTATATATTTTAAAGCGCTGAGCAAACTGTTGGCGCTATATAAATCCTGTATAATAATAATAAGAATAATATGTACTGTAAATACTTGTGTATGATCTCTTGGTGGCACACAAAGTCTTATTCTTTTACCGCACATTATGTAGTTGTGGGAGTGTTCAACTTGAATTGATAAAACTGTTAACTGATAACAGTGTGGCAGAGGCAGTGTGTGCAGGAAGTTCGGAGCTCACTGGATTTTTGGCATGATTCACAGGTATATGTCTGCATTTATCTTGTTCAGATTTTTTATTGATTCAACAAAGAGCATGATACAAACAAATGGAAAACAGGCCAACATATTACACTAAGCATTTCCAGGTAACAAAGAAGTGGTAGAGAAATGTCATGTTTTAATTTATCCAACATATAGATTACAAAACCTTTTCAATTGTATTTTTAACAGATCAAAATAGAGCAAATAAGAGTAAATTGATAGGGTTTATACTGTATACACTTTACGGATTTGTTTTAGAAACTAGTTGAATTTTAGGGTTCGGAATTGGGGAAGAGGCTTAAAGCAGACCTGTATTCATGCAGAAAGTACCATTTAAAGCATCTAGACAAGCATATGATTTTTGAAAATGTCATCTCCATGTTATTTACATTTTATTTGGTTCAGTTTTTGCTCAAGAATTGGTTCCTGCCAATCTGTCTAGTAAAAAGCAGAGTGGTAATCTAAACAATTGGCTAGGGGAATAATTCAGAACAACATGCCCATTCAGTAACACCTACTACAAACTGTGTAAGGGTTTGTCAACATCCTGCTTGTTTTTATGCACTAAGACATTTTGAATAGACTGTCAATGCTCCTCAACACATGGAAAATTGCAAACAAACTATGTATGCAAGACAGCACACTGCACCACAGAACATTGACATCAGTGCATTGTATTGATGTAACTAAAACTGTAATTGCCTATGGTTTCGGTGCCAGGAGAGCACACAATAAAGTATTTATAATGCACTAAATCTGCAACAGGTAAAAAACATCACAGTTAATTTGCAGTCAGCTGCAGGAAGCCTAATGTATTGATGTATTATATATCCAGACAGAGAATGTATATCATGGTTTAACACTTTCCTATATGGAAACCAATTATTCCATTCCACCTCAAAAGAGGTGGACTTGTAATCCATAATGGTATATCTTTACGTGTCCAGATTGTTCACAGTGTGTGGACAATAAATGTTTTTTCAAATAAATCCTTAGCTGTTCATATTAAATGGCACTAACAGGTTGCTAGGAACCTTACAGCTTCCAGAGGTCTGTATGGATAATGAAAGAGACAGCCAGACAAACATTACAGTAGTATCTTTTCCTGCAATTGTTTAGCTCAATTGTCTTAGGGAGAGGAAGTTAGGGATACAGAATTCCCAAGAAAAGCAGCAAAAACTCCCTCTTGTCAGTAGACTTCTAAGTGAACTCTTTAGGCTCATACAGGTTTACATAGATAACATCGTTGTTAAGGTTGAATAAAGACACCAGTCCATCCAGTTCAAGCTGTGTCGGAAATATCTTCCAGTATTTTTTTACTTCTGCCAGCTGTAGAAATCTTTATGTCTATAAGCCCAGAAAGGAAGCTATATTTCAGGGTTTTGAGTCTGCTATAAGATGTGTTAGGACTGTATTAATCAGGCCTCATTTTTGAGCTAAGTGTCTTTGTCTTTTTCTCCCTAAAGTGCATTCATAGAAATACGTCAGTCACAAACATCTACATGAAAATTTTATATACTTTACTACTGCATTATTTGTACATGTTTGTTTATCTATGAATTCTCTTTGATACATTTGTAAAATCTAAACGAAAAAATTAAAATAAGTATATTGTTTTAAGTTGTACACTTCCACCTGTCATTTTACATTTTTTTAAAAAACAAAAACATCTAGAAAAAACGATTGTGTGAAAAATATATAATTCAGGCGTTCATTGGTCTCAGCATCCCATCTTTTAGTTTTACTAGTTTGGCCTGCAGCTTGATAATAATAATGCCGTGTTTTGCATTCAGCATCTTATCATAATTTTTTTTTAAACTGTTCATATTTTATTTTCAACTTATTGAAGAGTACCCATCTTATCAGGCTTTCCAGGACTGTTTTGCTTTTCATTTTAAAATGTTGTGTCATTGTATTTTTCACTATAACACATTCTTGATTTATCAATTTCTTTGCCCATGGTACAATTTTCATCAAATCTAAAAGTCTTGGTAGGGTTAAAAGGAAACATGTCACATTTATTTTTATTTTTCATATCTAACCTTAAAAATAAAGTACATTACCAGCAGTGTTAAAAGTTTCAGATCTTTGCCATTCCTTTTGCTATCTCATCTAACAGTGTCAGTGGTTCACTCAATGGTGATTTACATGTGCATCTAGACAGGTTTCCAGATGAAAATATTATAGAGAAAATGGGTTTCTGGGAAGGTTTGTATAATTTTTTTGTAAAACGTTGCTAAAATAGTTTTTCAATTTACTTTTTTGAGGGGGATTTTTTTTTATAGCTCGTTAGATAGCATTAGCAGCAAAGCATATTAAATCTGATGGCTGTATAAAAATGCCGGTTCATATGGGTCATAGGAAAAGATGTATTCATTAGTATCAGGCAAAGGTAACTGAAAATCGTTGCATATCAAAAGGTTAATTTAGGTAAGCTTTTGCAAATTTGTTTCACACCGTTTGGAACACCTTCTGGTGAGGGCACTACCTATTATGCTGATTTTTCAGAAAGAATATTGGATGATGGATAGAAAACGGTCATATAATGTCTTGGACTGATTAGGTTAGATGCTTGACCATGGCATGGTGGCTTAGGAAAAAAAATCTGCTCTGTTAACTAAACTGTATTTTGTGGAGTGTGGACCCTTCAAAATCATTTCTAGACCCTGATTAAGGTTAAGGTTCTGGCATAGATTTTAGGGGGACACCACTAAAAATATGGCCTAGTAGAGAGAAAGAGGGGACCACATACTCACTGCCCTACCCTTTCCTGAGTACCCAGGCTGCATGCCTGCATAAGATACTGGTTAAAATTTTGAGAGGGACCCCATTAAAAAAATGGAGTCCCCTTCAAAATCCATACCAGAAAATGCCAAAAAATAAACAAAATGGTGTGACTTCCCCCATCAAAATCCATACCAGACCTTCATCCAGACATTTACCTTGGCTGACCAGGAACCTTACCAGGTAACATATGCTCAATACCCTCAACAGTGGAAGATTACCTTGTCAGGGGGGCCCCTTGGCAAGGCACCTTGCCCCAGTGTTGATGTAGAGAGAACCTCATGTTTACATCCCTGGACCAATAGCTATGGGGGTGTGTTGGGGGTGACTTGGGGGTGGAAGATACCTTTAGAACAAACAGGCCCCCAGATTCCCAGCCCAACCCCCACCACTTGAATGAGTACAGGGTAAATTCACAAAAAAGCAAATAGTAAATAAACATACATACTGTACTAAAATTCCTTTATTAAAATATTAAATGTTGTCACCTGAAAATAAATCGAACATCAAAACAGAGGTGATGTGCTAAAATCACTGTGCATCTAACCTACTGTGAACAAAAATGTAAGTTTTAATATGACTCTACATTAAAACTTAATTTTGTTAAAAAAAAAATAATATTGTGGCTAACTCTAAACAGGGGAACTCAGTTCAAACAGTATAGAGATCTCTCCTCATACTTAGTTAAAAAAAAAATACAGATTCCAAATGTTCCTCCAAAATACATAGCAGATCCCTCAGATTTGTTATGTACTGATGCATTGTGGTGGAACTTTGAAGGAGTCTATGTACTGTTTTTTTTTTTAAGTAGAAGCCAGCAATGATTTTTTTTTACAAGCAATTTTTTGTAAGTGTCTGTATTTAGCTATATCATATCCTACAATAAGAATGAAAAAAAAATGCATAAAATCCCTTAAACAATTTATACCAGACCCCTTGAGTCTTGTATAGATTTAAAGTGGTTATCTAAGTAAGTAAAAAAAATAATAATTCATGAAATCCCTCTAAACATCTACACCAGACACTTAATCTGAGATTGCAGGAAAGGGGGGGGGACAAAGGTGTGGCCACCCTCGTGAACCATATTAGGCCATATGCCCTCAAAATGAGGGGGCCTTTCCAGGGGACCCCCCTGGCAAAATACCTCATCCCCATGTTGATGAGGACACACGCATTATCCCCACATCCTCCTGCCTATTGGTTGTGGAAGTCTGCAGGCTTATTCTAATATGTAAGCCCTCTTTAATAATAAAAGAGCCACCATATACCCCCCCCCACAATCACACACACACAGACACAGACACACACATGTGAATGAGTTCAGTGTTCTCATTCACAAACAAAATATGTCACATAGAAAAAAAGACACCCAAATATTTGGCAAGCCTTTTATTAACCACTTGAGCTCCAAAGGGTTTTATCCCCCCACACACATACTAATTGCTTGGTCATGCAGCACTGTACCCAAATTAAATTTATGTCATTTTATTCGCACAAATAGAAATTTCTTTTGGTGGCATTTGATCACAACTAGGTTTTTTATTTTTTGCAATAAAAAGACAGAAATGTCTTTCAACTTTCTATGTTCTACTTTCTGCTATAAAAAATATCTAATAAACTCAAATTTCATCATACATTTAGGCCAAATGTATTCTGCTACATGTCTTTGGTAAAAAAAAAAAAATGAAATGGTGCTGTTTACATTCAGCGAAAACGGAAGTGAAGACATGCTCATTGCTTCCAGTTTCTTAGACCATAGAGATGTTTGGAGCCATTTCGGTCTCCAATCAGCTCTATGATCAGCGATAGACTCACCGGCTGCAATTCCTGGGTTGCCCAGTGGGACAGAAGAGCCAGAAAAAGCCATGGAAGGAGGCAGGATGCCGGTCCCACTGCTTGTAAAAGCAATTCAGCGTCTAACTAGCCACTAGGACTGCTTTTAAAAGAAAGTTGACCACCAGCTGAAAAAACAATACCAGGATGATGCCTGCAGCTGCAGGCATCATTTAGGTATAACTACTCCATGTACTGGTACGTTGCTGGGTTTTTTTCATGCAGTCTGTGGGCTGAATGAAAAACAAGAAGCTAACAGATTCCTCCATTCACATTGATCAATATGAATGAAGAAATCTCTGCCATATCTCTGGTATAAAGGGGGTGTGGGTAAATAAAGTCTGAGATGACTTAAATAGTGCAGAATGTGGTGTGCAGGTTGGAGATGGCATGGAGATGACTGTGAGCAGGATGGAGATGACAAAGTAGATGAATGTGTGCAGGATGGAGATGATATGAAGATTACTGTATGCAAGATGGAGATGACATGGTAGATGACTGTGTCAGGTCAGAAAATTAATTATCTGAGTCCTCTGGCACTAGCTGGCTCTGCTTGCCTCTGCTGACTGTTCTGGGTGAATGATGGCTGGCTCTGGCCTCCACAGTCTGCTCCAGGTGACCACTTAGACTCAGGCTGGCTCTGGCCTCCACCACACTCGCTCTGGATCTCTCTCCTCCAGCTGGGCTCTCTCTGACAGTTCGTCCCTGTTCCTCCTTGCTCCAGTTGGCTCCACAGCAGCCGCTCTTCACAATCCAGGCTATGTGGTCCTTGTGACGGGTCCACTGTTCAGACAGTAAAGCTGCACCCTCTTCTACCTCTCCACTTGCTCCTGCAACTGATTGGCTCAAGGTGGGCTGGCATCCCTTGGGTAGCCATGTCCCCTTACTCAGCACTGACCAAACAGCAGGCAGGCAGCACCTGACTTCCTGGAGGTGGAGAAGGTGGGGGGAGGGATCTCTCTGACTATCCTAACTAGAAACCAGTAGAGGTGGATCAGATTGTATGGCTAACGGCATCACATTTTTCAGGATGCCACATGTGATGTTTGAATTTACGTACTGCCAGAAATGACACATATATTAGTGAAGATTTTTTGGTACATATTACCAGGCAGCATAACTTCATGTTCTTGGTGGACAGGATGTGGTGGTGATTATGCTTAACATGGAGTAAAAGTGCCTTATGGTGTAGAGGCCTTATATATCCAACCTGCCAAGGTAACTTTTCCTGTTGACAGCGGGGGGTGGCAACAGAATCCATTTACCTGCCAATCCAACCTACATGCTTTTGAAAGTGTGAGATTGTAAAAGAAGCAGCAACACCAAAATGTGTTCTTTATTTGTCACTGTCATCAGACTACATTATGAATGATTAGAATAGCATTTGCATTTCTAAGGTATTTCCAAAGCATATTATTGAAAGGATTTGTAAAAAAAAATAAAAAATTCACTTTTAAGCTGCATGAAAAGGCTTGTTCCTTACAGAATGCTGTTGGTTTACAATGTACCTCTAATTTCATTTTTTTTCTTAGAGGTGGAGTGTCTTATAACTCCTTTAATTTTTGACCACTATACAGGTCTGCATTAGCTAGATTTTCCTTCACTTCCTGTTCTGATGACACACTTTTCACACAGAAAGTCTTTGAAGCCAACATAGTACATATCAAAAAGAATTTTTGTCAGTTGTCACTTTCTTTGTGTCACATTTTCCACTCCTTTTTCCACTGCATTCCAGACCTCCATTGGGAGGATTTGGTCTGACTTCCTGCTCTGCTTAACACAATTGAAGTAGTGTAAAATATGCAACAGGAAAAGAAACAGGGAATGCATAAAAATAAAGATAGGTAAAGATGCCAATAGAGACATCAAATACTAGCACGTTGACCGTACATTTTTATTTTATTGTGAACCATAAAAAGAAAAGGCAATATTAACAATGGAAAGTGTCCCTTACAAACTGAAACTGTCCAACCATGGTTTTGCCCACATATGTTTGGATACCATTTGGAGGTTCAATATCCATTAGCAATAACCGGCGGATCAGAGATGCCCGAGATTTTAGAAAACCAAACGTGTTCTCCACAATACTCCAGGATTTCTGCAAAACATTGTTGTAGCAATATTCTGCTTCAGCCCAGGGGTGCCTGGTGGGAGCTATGAGCCATGCCTGCTGTTTATAGTCTGTATCCCCTAGAACAAGTAAAGAAAAAAAAACATCAATCAATTTACAAGTGTTGCATCTTAACACCTCCATGCCCCACCTTCCAAAACACACACACAAATTATATTTAGTATGTAGACGAGGAACCAACATGTAAAATAAACACTATGATGAATCATATATTGTAATGTCTATAGCATTGGTTTAAATTGATAACTTTGAATGAGATTCAAAGATTCAATAAAGAAAAAGGCCATGTTTATATCTTAAATTAGCTTTTTTATATGAAAAGAAACACACACTTAAAAGGTAACTCCACTTTTGTGGGAAAAAAAGCAAATAAAAAAAAAATATAATATAGTGTATACAATACAAGTCATATTGTAATTGAATGTTATTAAAAATTATATTTACCGTATTTTCCGGCGTATAAGACAACTTTTCAACCCCTGAAAATCTTCTGAAAAGTCGGGGGTCGTCTTATACGCCGGTGCGAGCCGGTGTCAGGGCGGCACTTTTTCGAGGGGCGGCGCGGCGCCGCCCCCCCTCCTCCTCCAGGGGACACTAAGTACAGGGGTGGACAGAGGGGCTGCTGTACCTTACCTGATTCCGGTCCCACGACGATCCGGTCCAGGAGGCGCGGCTGCTCCTTCGGCTTCAGTTCGGCCGCTCGATGGTCCTCCCCACTGATACCAACGATGGGGCACTATTCCTCCTCCCCACTGATACCAATGATGGGGCACTATTCTCCCCACTGATACCAATGATGGGGCACTATTCCTCCTCCCCACTGACACCAATGATGGGGCACTATTCTCCCCACTGATACCAATGATGGGGCACTATTCCTCCTCCCCACTGATACCAATGATGGGGCACTATTCCTCCCACTGATACCAATGATGGGGCACTATTCTCCCCACTGATACCAATGATGGGGCGCTATTCCTCCCACTGACACCAATGATGGGGTGCTATTCCTCCCACTGACACCAATGATGGGGCACTATTCCTCCCACTGATACCAATGATGGGGCACTATTCTCCCCACTGATACCAATGATGGGGCACTATTCCTCCCACTGATACCAATGATGGGGCACTATTCCTCCCACTGACACCAATGATGGAGCACTATTCCTCCCACTGACACCAATGATGGGACACTATTCCTCCCACTGACACCAATGATGGGGCACGATTCTTCCCACTGACACCAATGATGGGGCACTATTCCTCCCACTGACTAATCAAGGGGCACTATTCCTCCCACTGACTAATGATGGGGCACTATTCCTCACACACTGACACTAATGATGGGGCACCATCATTGGTGTCAGTGGGAAGAATAGTGTCCCATCATTGGTATCAGTGGGAGGAATAGTGCCCCATCATTGGTGTCAGTGGATGAAATAGTGCCCCATCATTGGTGTCAGTGGGAGGAATAGCACCCCATCATTGGAATACCATACTGAAATACCATACCATATTGAAATCAAATCTGATGTTTTTTCATTTTTATTTGGTGTGCGTTGGAAGAGGGGTAGTCTTATACGGCGAGTATAGCTCAAACCCTATATTTTAACAGGAAAAGTAGGGGGTCGTCTTATACGCCCAGTCGTCTTATACGCCGGAAAATACGGTATTTTTCAGTCTGCAGCACTGTAATTTTCTGCAAAATGCAATGCAATATGGCTACTTTGAGGCGTTCTCTACACATGGTGTACGGAACGGCCTCTAGAAATGTCATTTCCTGTAACTGTGATTGGTTTACTGATTTTCCCAGAAGTCTGCACTAAGATACAAATCAGATTTTTGGCATCCCCTTCAACAAAAATGTCAGCAGCTGATTGGTAATTACAAATCCATTCCCATACAGATTCACTTAGCACATGGACACAGACAAGCAATTATGAATAACAAATGGTAAAAATCTGCAAAAAAGGTTGTTAAAATCCATGCAAAGCACATAGATCATCCAGAGCGGAATGTTTGTTTCTCAACAAAAGTGGAGTAACTCTTTAACCATTTTATTACAAAAACATAAAACTAAAACAAAAGATTGGTGCAGAATATGCGAAACGCACAGTCAAACATTCTATTCATATCGGCATATATGTTACATATTTGTGGGATACCATCATTGGTTCTCTATTCTTCTATGCAATCAATCAGGATCATAGTTGATAAAAGGATACAATCAAATAATTTACTTGATTTCTTCAGGTTGACAAAAGAGCTGCTATAGCTATAAGATAATGGGAATGCAGGGGAAAAAATAACAAAACTTGTCTCCTTAAGTACTTTTAATAGTAGATACATAGGATTGAGAGTTTTCATTTAGTTTTAACAATGCATGCTGATGCAAGCAAGTGGCTAATACAAAAAAAACCCTTAGTATTGCTATGGCAAGATGCACAGTCAATAAAAGCCAAAAGGCGGTGACAGGGCATGTGCCAGGATGTTGGAGTAACACCGCCATTGTATATATAGGAATTGAAGAAGAAACACTGCTTGTATCAAAAAAAAAAAACAAGCAAAAAACTTGACACTATTACATTCAGTGACTACTGTTCCTCCACTTAGCTCATGCGACTCTCCCCTTTTTTTTTGCAAACATATTTTTATGGCTCGATGAGTTTCCCATGCCTTCATTACTTATTTTCCTTTGATTTGTACTTTTGCAAGCTATGCCAACATCCATATTAAATAGTTACATTACATTACAGTACATTAATATAATTACATTAAATAATTAGGTTCTGTTAAAAAAATCACTCTTGACTCTGCTACATTGATCAAAAAAATTTACTTTGTCACAAGACGGCTGTGCAATTTAACATGCTTCGCACAGCTTTCCTACAAATTTTTAAATGGGCCATATCTGTGATTGAGGGTCTGCTCTATGCAGTTTGATAAATGTTTGGATGTTCACTTTTGTGCATTTACATGTTAGCAGGATTCCAGGTTATTCATGTTAGCTTTAATAAATGTTCCCCCAATTACTCCACTGCAGAATGTGGTGTCAATGTATAATTTCCACATGCAACTAAAGCTCCTGATTTGGACTAGTAAATTATAAAAGACGTCTGCACTAACTTGGATGTTATATGCCAGTGGTTCTCAACCTTTCTAATGCCGCGACCCCTTAATACAGTTCCTCATGTTGTGGTGACCCCCAACCATAAAATTATTTTCGTTGCTACTTCATAACTGTAATTTTGCAGTGGGAGGACTAGCGCCCCATCACTGATGTCAGTGGGATAAATAGTGCCCCATCGTTGGTGTCAGTGGAGGAATAGTGTCCCATCGTTGGTATCAGTGGGAGGAATAGTGCCCCATCATTGGTGTCAGTGGGAGGAATAGTGTCTCATCATTGGTATCAGTGGGAGGAATAGTGCCCCATCATTGGCATTAGTGGGAGGAATAGTGCCCCATCATTGGTATCAGTGGGAGGAATAGTGCCCCATCATTGGTGTCAGTGGAAGGAATAGTGCCCCATCATTGGTGTCAGTGGGAGGAATAGTGCCCCATCATTGGTGTCAGTGGGAGGAATAGTGCTCCATCATTGGTGTCAGTGGGAGGAATAGTGCCCCATCATTGGTGTCAGTGGGGGGAATAGTGCCCCATCATTGGTGTCAGTGGGAGGAATAGTGCCCCATCATTGGTGTCAGTGGGAGGAATAGTGCCCCATCATTGGTGTCAGTGGGGGGAATAGTGCCCCATCATTGGCATCAGTGGGAGGAATAGTGCCCCATCATTGGTATCAGTGGGAGGAATAGTGCCCCATCATTGGCGTCAGTGGGAGGAATAGTGTACAATCATTGGTATCAGTGGGAGGAATAGTGCCCCATTGTGGGTGTCAGTGGGAGGAATAGTGCCCCATTGTGGGTGTCAGTGGGAGGAATAGTGCCCCATTGTGGGTGTCAGTGGGAGGAATAGTGCCCCATTGTGGGTGTCAGTGGGAGGAATAGTGCCCCATTGTGGGTGTCAGTGGGAGGAATAGTGCCCCATCGTGGGTGTCAGTGGGAGGAATAGTGCCTCATCATTGGTGTCAGTGGGAGGAATAGTGACCCATCATTGGTGTCAGTGGGAGGAATAGTGCCCCATCATTGGTATCAGTGGGAGGAATAGTGCCCCATCGTTGGTATCAGTGGGAGGAATACTGCCCCATCGTTGGTGTCAGTGGGAGGAATAGTGCCCCATCGTTGGTGTCAGTGGGAGGAATAGTGCCCCATCGTTGGTGTCAGTGGGAGGAATAGTGCCCCATCGTTGGTGTCAGTGGGAGGAATAGTGCCCCATCATTGGTGTCAGTGGGAGGAATAGTGCCCCATCGTGGGTGTCAGTGGGAGGAATAGTGCCCCATCGTGGGTGTCAGTGGGAGGAATAGTGCCCCATCGTGGGTGTCAGTGGGAGGAATAGTGCCCCATCGTGGGTGTCAGTGGGAGGAATAGTGCCCCATCGTGGGTGTCAGCGGGAGGAATAGTGCCCCATTGTGGGTGTCATTGGGAGGAATAGTGCCTCATCATTGGTGTCAGTGGGAGGAATAGTGACCCATCATTGGTATCAGTGGGAGGAATAGTGCCCCATCGTTGGTATCAGTGGGAGGAATACTGGCCCATCGTTGGTGTCAGTGGGAGGAATAGTGCCCCATCGTTGGTGTCAGTGGGAGGAATAGTGCCCCATCGTTGGTGTCAGTGGGAGGAATAGTGCCCCATCCTTGGTGTCAGTGGGAGGAATAGTGCCCCATCATTGGTGTCAGTGGGAGGAATAGTGCCCCATCGTGGGTGTCAGTGGGAGGAATAGTGCCCCATCGTGGGTGTCAGTGGGAGGAATAGTGCCCCATCGTGGGTGTCAGTGGGAGGAATAGTGCCCCATCGTGGGTGTCAGTGGGAGGAATAGTGCCCCATCGTGGGTGTCAGCGGGAGGAATAGTGCCCCATCGTGGGTGTCAGTGGGAGGAATAGTGCCTCATCATTGGTGTCAGTGGGAGGAATAGTGACCCATCATTGGTGTCAGTGGGAGGAATAGTGCCCCATCATTGGTATCAGTGGGAGGAATACTGCCCCATCATTGGTGTCAGTGGGAGGAATAGTGCCCCATCGTTGGTGTCAGTGGGAGGAATAGTGCCCCATCATTGGTGTCAGTGGGAGGAATAGTGCCCCATCGTGGGTGTCAGTGGGAGGAATAGTGCCCCATCGTGGGTGTCAGTGGGAGGAATAGTGCCCCATCGTGGGTGTCAGTGGGAGGAATAGTGCCCCATCGTGGGTGTCAGTGGGAGGAATAGTGCCCCATCATTGGTGTCAGTGGGAGGAATAGTGCCCCATCATTGGTGTCAGTGGGAGGAATAGTGCCCCATCATTGGTATCAGTGGGAGGAATAGTGCCCCATCATTGGTGTCAGTGGGAGGAATAGTGCCCCATCATTGGTATCAATGGGAGGAATAGTGCCCCATCATTGGTGTCAGTGGGAGGAATAGTGCCCCATCATTGATGTCAGTGTGGTGGAGGGGGGAATAGTGCCCCATCCTTGGTGTCAGTGGGGGGAGGAATAGTGCCCCATCATTGGTGTCAGTGGGGGGAGGAATAGTGCCCCATCGTTGGTGTCAGGGAGGGGAGGAATAGTGCCCCATCGTTGGTATTAGTGACACAAATGATGGGGCACTATCCCTCCCACTGACACCAATGATACTTACCTTGCTGACTCCTGCTCCAGCCTGGGCTCTCTCCCTCTCCCATCTACAGCCTGCATACCTGGCTGCAGCAGCAAAATTTGCACTTACCTGTCAGCTGTCTTCCTTCTCTGGCCTCTCTCTTCACTCGCTCCTGCAGCTCCCTCGATCTTCTTCGATCTCCGCGCGCTGCCGCTCGGGTCCTCCTCTCCAAGCTCCACCTCCTCGCCGGTGATTGGCCGCCTGTGTGCCTCTCCTGAGCTACAGTTCCGGTGGCCAATCAGCGGTGAGGAGGCGGAGCTGTTGAGCGATCCCGGAGGTGTGGCCAGGTTACAGGGGCAGCATATCATCCCGCCCACAGATCTCCTGAGACAGGAGCGGTGTCTCGGTTCCTAAGACCATCGGAAATATGTGTTTTCCGATGGTCTTAGGCGACCCCTGTGAAATGGTCGTTCGACCCCCAAAGGGGTCGTGACCCCCAGGTTGAGAACCACTGTTATATGCCTTTTATATTGCTACTCTTGTGAGTATATCTCTTTATTGATAAATGTATTTATTGCCTACTGAGGTAATGCACAAGGTTGGTGCTCTCTGTTTTTGTTCTCTACCACAGTCCGTATCGAGCTTCCCCAGTTTCGTGCTAGAGCCGCACAACCCTTGATCAGTGCTGGATGAACTTTACAATTTCTAATCATATACTGTCCAATCGGCCTTCCTCTGATCTGGGTCCCTGAGGGCAGGAGTTGTTGGATTTGAACCCATGTTATCTGCAAGGGTGACCTGCTTGTATGCCTGTCCTACTTGTTGGTAGGCTCTGCTCCACTGCTATAGCTACTGCCTTCCTAGCCTGATTCCAGACCCTGCCAGATCCTGAGGGTAGAATGGGTTGTACTGCAGACAATTTCCAGGTTGCCATCCTTTAACTCACCTGACCAGGCAGCTAATTGGAACTTATGGCTGAGAAGCAGGAAAGAGTCCTTTGCAGAGCTGAGGATCAGGAATCACAGGTCAGTAGGTAGCACAGTCCAGGTGGGCTGAAGTGTCTCGAAACACAGAGGCACTGAGAATGATTAGTAGTGAACGTAGACACAGGAAAACTAGGTGTGAGCAGGAGCAGACTGACAACTCATGGGGCCCCCGGGCAGTAAGAGATAATGGGGCCCCCTGTGCCTCCGCCTACACTCAAGCCACACCCACACAACATCCTACCTACATATACAGCTCAGATGTATAGAAGGGGCATTTAAATATTTACTGCAGCAAAAACTGCATGAATGTTCCCGGCTTCTTTCCGTAGAAGCCACTGGGCACTTCCAGGTTTAAAGATGGCTGCTATGTGAGGAAGTGAAAGAGAGAGCAGAGTGAGAGGGTGAAAAAGAGGAGGGGTGTGTTTTAAATTGCGCTAAAAATTGGGCATGGCTTAAAAGGGGAGTGGTTAAATAGTGTCTGAGATGACTTCTATAGTGCAGGAATGAAAGAAGGAATGGTAGGGAAAGAGAGAGGAAGGAAGGGGAGGGAAAGAGAGAGGAAGGAAGGGGAGGGAAAGAGAGAGGAAGGAAGGGGAGGGAAAGAGAGAGGAAGGAAGGGGAGGGAAGAAGGAAGGAAGGAAAATAAAGGAGGGGAGGGAGGAAAGTATGAAGGAAGAAAAGGGAGGGAGGAAATGGATGGAGGAAGGAAGGGGAGGGAATGAAGGAGAGGAGGGAGGGAGGAAAGAAGGGGAGGAAGGGAGGAAAGAAGGGGAGGGAGGGATGGAGAGAGAAAGGAAGAGAGGGAGGGGATGGAGGAAGGAAGAAAAGGGAGGGAGGGAATGGATGGAGGAAGGAAGTATTTGGATGGAGGAAGGAATGAAGGAAGGGGAGGGAAGGAAGGAAGGAAGGAAGGAAGGAAGGAAGGAAGGGAATGGATGGAGGAAGGAAGGAAAGAAGGGAGGGAAGAAAGTAAGAAAAGGGAGAGAGGTAATGGATATAGGAATGAAGGAGGGTGTGGGAAGGAGGAAGGAAGGGAGGGAGGGAGGGAGGGAGGAAGGAAGGAAGGAAGGAAGGAAGGAAGGAAGGAAGGAAGGAAGGAAGGAAGGAAGGAAGGAAGAAGGGGACGGAGGAAGGAATGCAGAAAAGGGAATGGATAGATAAAGAAAGGAAGGAATGGAAGAGAAGAGAAGGTAAGGAAGAAAAGGGAGGGAGGGAATGGATGGAGGAAGGAAGGAAATGGATGGAGGAAAGAATGAAGGAAAGGGAGGGGAGGAAAGAAGGAAGGAAATTAAAGGAGGCTAGGGCGGAAAGAATGAAGGGAGGGGATGGAGGGAGGAAGGAAGGAATGAAGGGAGGGAGGAAGGGAAAAAAGGAAGGATTGAAGGAAGGGAAGGTAGGAAGGAAAGAATGAAGGGAGGAGATGAAGGAAGGAAGAAAAGGGAGGGAGGGAATGGATGGAGGAAGAGGCGAAAGAAGGGGAGTAAAGGAAGGAAGGAAGAAAGGAAGAAGGGGAGGGCGGAAGGAAGGCAGAAAAGGGAATGGATAGAGAAAGGAAGGAAGAGAAGGGAAGGGAAGGAAGAAAAGGGAGGGAGGGAATGGATGGAGGAAGGAAGAAAATGGATGGAGGAAAGAATGAAGGAAAGGGAGGGAAGGAAGGAGGGAAGGAAGAAAGGAAAGAAATGAAAGGAGGGGAGGGAGGAAAGAATGAATGGAGGAAGGAAGGAATGATAGAGGGAGGAAGGAAGGAATGAAGGGAGGGAGGGAGGGGAAATAGGAAGGATTGAAGGAAGGGAAGGAAGGAAAGAATGAAGGGAGGGGATGAAGGAAGGAAGAAAAGGGAGGGAGGGAGGGAATGGATGGAGGAAGGGGTGAAAGAAGGGGAGGAAAGGAAGGAAGGAAGAAAGGAAGAAGGGGAAGGAGGAAGGAAGGCAGAAAGGGGAATGGATAGAGAAAGGAAGGAAAAGAAGGGAAGGGAAGGAAGAAAAGGAGGGAGGGAATAGATGGAGAGGAAGAAAATGGATGGAGGAAAGAATGAAGGAAAGGGAGGGAAGGAAGGAGGGAAGGAAGAAAGGAAAGAAATGAAAGGAGGGGAGGGTGGGAAGAATGAAGGGAGAGGATGAAGGGAGGAAGGAAGGAATGAAGGGAGGGAGGAAGGGAAAAAGGAAGGATTGAAGGAAGGGATAGAAGGAAAGAAGGAAGGAATTATTGAAGGATGAGGAGGGAGGTAAGGAAGGAAAAAATGAAGGGATGGGATAGAGGAAGGAAGGAAGGAAGGAAGGGGGTGGGAGGAAGGAGAGGAGGGAAGGAAGGAGGGGAGAGAGGAAGGAAGAAAAAGGAGGGATGAAATGAATGAGAGAGAGAGAGAGAGAGAGAGAGAGAGAAACACTGACCTGGTACATTCAGAAGCATCACAGAGCTGCCAGCTGATCTGGACAGGGGAGGCAGAGCAGATCCTCTCCTCTGCTCTGCCGTGGAGGATGGAGGGAGGGGCTGAGAAGACGAAGTATCAGAGACCTGGGGGGGGGCTGAGGAGCACAGAGTGGGGGCCCAGGAGGGAAATCCAATGCACAATCAGGGATGATTGGTGCAGTGGAGGGACAGTGACAGCACCGATCTCCTTTCATGGATTTATCTCCCTCCCGTGGCTTTCAGCTGCTTCATTGAAATCCATGCAGCGAGATCGGTGCTGTCACTGTCTCTCTGCTGCACCGATCACCTCCGACCTTGCAGGGTGTGTGTGGTGAACACCCTCCATCCATGGATGATATGCCCCTCATCTTCCCACAGCCCACTTGCTCCATCACCAGCATGGTGTCTGGACCCTTCACCCGACTTACTCTGACCTCACGTGAAGTGACAGGTGAGCTACTTCTGGGTCGGGATCTGAGAATGCCTTCTTCTCCACTCCCTACACTGTCACTGGGCAGTGATCCTCTCACGGGCCCCTTACTGACCCCAGGCCCTCGGGCAATGCCCAAATGGTCAGTCCACCCCTGGGTGTGAGTAATAATGCATAAGGACATACAGGAATCACTAGCAGCAGACAGAACTGTATGGAGATACTGAACAGGAAACAGACTAGAAATACACAGGGAAACAGAGAAGCAGATTTCAGACACAAGTAATGAGTCTTGGGGGTCACTTGGAATTTTTCAAAAAGTCAGGGACACTAGGAGTCTTGGAATGTCAGGAACAGTAGAAATCTTGCGGTCACTCGGAAAGTCAGGGACCTTCTGCATAGAAACCAATCAGCTTCTAACCTCAGCTTGTTCAATGAAGCTTTGGCAATGAAACCTGGAAGCTGATTGGTTTCTATGCAGAAGGGAGTCTGATTTTGGACTCTCCAGCTTTAGTAAATAAACCCCTAGGAGTCTTGGAGAAACTTGGCATTTTCTCACAATGTCAGGGTCATTAGGAAACACTGGGGGACCAAACACTAAAAGCACCAGTTGTTGCATTGTTACTAAGCCCAGGACCCTACATTCACTAGTCTGGTTTCCCACAGTACACAGAACATGGAAATGCAATTCTTTTAGTAAATATAAACTGCTAAATACCTTTTCTCACCAGCAGTTAGAGCAGTCTTGTGACTTCTTTCATTGTTCAGCAGAGCACATGTTAAAGCTTGGAGTTTTATTTCTGCTCTAGGAGGATGCAAAACTCCTGACCTCTGTCTGGACAGTGCTGATTGGCCCTGTGCTGATCACATGCACTCTCCCAAGAAAAAAAAACCTCTCTAGCATGCACTCTAAACTGAGCATGTGCAGAGTGTCTCCACATGATATGTCTTAACAGGAGATAAATGGGAGACAATGGAATAAGGGGAGGACCAGAGAAGACAGGATCAGACAGCGATTTTACACAATGAAGATGATTAACGCCTTAGGTTCCACAGTGAGTATAACAAACATGCTTTACTGCATACACAAACTGATTTTACTGTTGTGAATTTAGTAACACTTTAATAGAAAGGGAGACAGACTGGCTGGGCTGAGTGTATAGCTAACTGAATCAACAGAACAGCCATCCCACCACTGTCCAGTGGGATTTGTAAGAAGTCTGAGTTTTAAAGGATCTGAAAATAGCCTTAGTTATCTTAAAAATTTTAGGATGATATTTTCAGAGGCCACAACATATGAAGAATGTTTAGAATTATTATAACTTTGATAAGGCCGATTCTGCACATCATGCCCACAGGGAATGTTGACCAAGCCTGAGTCTTGGCTTTAATCATAGAGATAACAGGCTTCAAATTTAACTGAAGGAAATCCTTTGGTTCTCTGGAAGGGTTAATGCGTAGATACCTAAAGGAACTTTAAGAAACAAACTTATTGTAGAATAAAGGAATTATAATATGCGGTATAAGGGAATGACTCTATTGGAAAGATCACTGAATTGGAGTAGGTAACATGGAGGCCCAAGTAAATACCAAACTCATTAATAATGTGAAGTGCTTTATATTGTATTACATATTGTATGGTTTGGCCTGATTTAGATGGCTTACTTTTCCACTGCTAGTGTAAACAGCAGTGAGATAAGAAACAACCATTCCTGGTACCTTTTGATAGTGAAAATCAGTTGGACTAAAATCTACTTGCAATTACCGTACAGTAGTCTAAAGTAGACAATATAATCAGGGCCAAAGCCAGAACCTTCTAGAGATATCCCCACTCAACCAAATCATATGTTTTGACTGTAGCTAAAGAAACTATCACCTTGGTGTTCACATGGTCATGCTGAGTATGAAGCTGCAAAATGTTTTTCTGTTGTTAAATATGGTATTTTGTTCTATAATTAATCCAGTTTGGCAGGGGTGTATACATCAAGTGGGTATTCATTTTGTTTAAACAAAGGTAACTCCTTTCCAGAACTTAGGAATCTACCCGCAAGAAGGAAATGGAACTGTATGTTTAGATAATAGGGGCATTTTATCTGGTTTTGGCAGTAAACTTGTCATGCAGATGGGGAAATGCAGTAGTCAAAGGCTGCATTATAAACCTGCTGGAAGATAGTGATTAGACATTCCTGGAACTCTTGATAAAGGCCCTAAGGCCTTGGATCTGAGTGTTGACTATAGTTCATCTCCCGTGAGGGGTGCCCATGGTAAATGCACTTGGGCAAGTGTGAGCTATGGAAAATCAACCTGGCTAAGATCTTTCAGTCCGTATAACTGGAAGTGGTCAAGTATAAGTTGTTGGGAATTCTAAACATTTTTTCAGTTAGGCTACAGGCATGGTCATCCTAGTCTTGAAGTGCCACATATTGTGTATACTACATTAATAAATGTGGAATATATTTTCACTGCACAAGACAGTTCTTCTATGACAAGGTCCTGAAAGAACCTCTGAAATCTGTCACTCAGTAATAATTTGGCCAGTGAGATGACCGGTGAGATGACAACAGGTGGATTGGAGTTATGATTTGCCTAATATGCTAGGAGTTTACTTTGTCTGTACTCAAACACCCACCTGCATTAGAAAAATACCTTTTTTGTCCTAATATAGTAAATCTGTTCCACTGGTTTTATTTAGAGCCTCATATTTTCTGCTTTACCTGCAAGAGGTCATTCAGGATGCTGTCATCAACTCCTCCAACCTTAGGTCTGCATGATTCTTTTCCTCTACCAATGCCTGTTTGATGTAGTTTATGAGGTTTATATACTTAAGGCAAGTAGGCTGAGCTATTTGCAAAGGAATTTTCTCCAGAGCTTAGTAAATGAGGTGAAGCTTTGCTGATTTCCATCATTCAATAATGTGCAAGCAGGTATGCATTTTTTAAAATTTTCTTTGACTGGGTATTCTTTGCAAAGTGAAATTTCACCACAATCACTGTGTTCTGGGGTAAATTCCGTTGAAAAGTTCATGATCTCCTGTAAAATGAACAGCCTATTTGCCTTTAGTAAATCAACACCTATGTGTGTGGAGGGTCTTAGGGGGGACAAAGGAAACAATACAAAGACACATTGAAAGCTTCCTTCAAGTCCCTGGATATTGACATCACCTCCTTGGAAACCCTGGTACAAGATCGATCAACATGGTGCACGTTGATCCATCAAGGCTACCAGACATTTGAGGAGAGAATACAAACCATATCACAAGAGAAGCGAGCACTCCGCAAAGCCAGAGCTGCAAATGCTGCAACAGTGGTGCCCACATATGTCTGCCCGACATGTGGCAGAACATTTTGTGCCCATATAGGCCTTACCAGCCTTAAACACAGTGGACAGCCCACTACATGTTAGATGTCAAGGTTCTCTTCGAACATGATGGATGAACATCATACATGATGGACAAACATCATAACACATCAGTTCTTAATAGGGAAAAATATCATGCTGGATATCTATACTGATATGTACTGGGTAATGTGTTAGAAATGTAAGGATGCCCCATTGTTTGATAGAAATGAAAATTATCAATCTACAGAGGACTGAATTCAAATGCCCCCCCGAAACTTAAAGTGAAAAATTATGCAGCAGGCTAGTCTATTTTGCTAAGATTTCATTGCAGCAACTAAAAATGGTACTCAGTAGTTTGTATGGCCCTCACGTGCTTGTACAGTTGCAAGAAAAAGTATGTGAACCCCTAGGGAGTACGTGGAGTTTTGCATGAATTGGGCATAAAATGTGCTCTGAACGTCATCTAAGTCACAACAATAGAAGAACACAGTCTGCTGAACATAATACTACACAAACATTAGATGTTGCCATGGTTTAATTGCACATAACATGTAAACATTCACAGTGCAGGGAGGAAAAAGTATGTGAGGCCCTAGTTTAATGACTTCTCCCAGAGCTAATTGGAGCCAGGAGTGAGCCAACCTTGACTCCAATCAGTGTGATGATATTGGATGTGTTGCTGACAGCTGTCCTGCCCTTAAAAAACACACACCTGTTTTGGGTTTACTGGTTTCAAGAAGCACTGTCTGATGTGAACCATGCCTCGCAGAAAAGAGCTCTCAGAAGACTTACGATCAAGAATTGTTGACTTGCATGAAGCTGGAAAGGGTTACAAAAGTATCTCCAAAAGCCTTGATGTTCATGTGTCCACAGTAAGACAGACTGTCTACAAATGGAGAAAGTTTAGCACTGTTGCTACTCCCCCTAGGCGTGGTCGTCCTGTAAAAATGACTGCAAGAGCACAGCGCAGAATGCTGCATGAGGTAAAGAAGAATCCCAGAGTGTCAGCTAAAGACCTACAGAAATCTCTGGCACATGCTAACATTTTTGTTGACACATCTACAATAAGGAAAACATTAAACAAGAATGGAGTACATGGGAGGACACCACGGAGGAAGCCATTGCTGTCCAAAAAGAATATTGCAGCACGTTTGAAGTTTGCAAAAGAGCACCTGGATGCTCCACAGCACTACTGGCAAAATATATTGTGGACAGATGAAACCAAGATTGAGTTGTTTGGGAAGAACACACAACACTATGTGTGGAGAAAAAAATGCACAGCACACCAACATCAAACCTCATCCCCACTGTAAAACATGGCGGAGGGAGCATCATGGTTTGGGGCTGCTTTGCTGCCTCAGGGCCTGGACGGATTGTTGTCATTGATGGGAAAATGAATTCCAGAGTTTATCAAGACATTTTGCAGGAAAACGTACGACCATCTGTCCGCCAACTGAAGCTCCGCAGAGGATGGGTGATGCAACAGGACAATGACCCAAAGCATACAAGTAATTCAACAAAACAATAACTGCAACAGCACAGAATACGCCTTCTGGAATGGCCCAGTCAGAGTCCTGACCTCAACCCGATTGAAATGCTGTGGCATGACCTTAAGAGAGCGATTCACACCAGACATCCCAAGAATATTGCTACACTGAAACAGTTTTGTGAAGAGGAGTGGTCCAAAATTACTCCAGATCATTGTGCAGGTCTGATCTGCAACTACAGGAAATGTTTGGTTGAGGTTATTGCTGCCAAAGGAGGGTCAACCAGTTATTAAGTCCAAAGGTTCACATACTTTTTCCTCCCTGCACTGTGAATGTTTACATGTTATGTGCAATTAAACCATGGCAACATCTAATGTTTGTGTAGTATTATGTTCAGCAGACTGTGTTCTTCTATTGTTGTGACTTAGATGATGTTCAAAGCACATTTTATGCCCAATTCATGCAAAACTCCATGTAATCCCAAGGGGTTCACATACTTTTTCTTGCAACTGTATGCATACCTGACAATGTCAGGGCATGCTCCTAATGAGACGATGGATGGTGTACTGGAGTATTTCCTCCCAGATCTGGACCAGGGCATCACTGAGCTCCTGGACAGTCTGAAGTGCAACCTGGCAGTGTCAGATGGACCGAAACATGATATCCCAGAGATGTTCTATTGGATTTAGGTCAGACGAGCATGGGGGCCATTCAATGGTCTTAGTTCCTTCATCCTCCAGGAACTGCTTGCATACTCTTGCCACGAGGCCGGGCATTGTCCTGCACCAGGAGGAACCCAGTACCCACTGCACCAGTGTAGAGTCTGACAATGGGTCCAAGGATTTCATCCCAATACCTAATGGCAGTCAGGGTGTCATTGTCTAACCTGTAGATGTCTGTACCTCTATGGATATGCCTCCCCAGACCATCACTGACCCACAATCAAAACGGTCATGCTGAATGATGTTACAGGCAGCATAACATTCTCCACGGCTTCTCCAGGCCCTTTCACGTCTCTCACATGTGCTCAATGGCGGACCTGCCAATTTCGGGGTTCAATGGCAAATGCCAATCGAGCTCTATAGTGCCAGGCAGTGAGCATAGGTCCCACTAGAGGATGTCTGGCCCTCAGGCCACCCTCATGAAGTCTGCTTATGATTGGTCAGAGACATTCACACCAATGGCCTGCTGGAGGTCATTTTGTAGGGCTCTGGCAGTGCTCATCCTGTTCCTCCTTGCACAAAGGAGCAGATACCGGTCCTGCTGATGGGTTAAGGACCTTCTATGGCCCTGTCCAGCTCTCCTAGAGTAACTGCCTGTCTCCTGGAATGTCCTCCATGCTCTTGAGATTGTGCTGGGAGACACAGCAAACCTTCTGGCAATGACACGTATTGATGTGTCATCCTGGAGGAGTTGGACTGCCTGTGCAACCTCTGTAGGGTCTAGGTATCGCCTCATGCTACCAGTAGTGACACTGACCCTAGCCAAATGCAAAACTAGTGAAAAACAGTCAGAAAAGATGAGTAGGGAAAAACATGTCAGTGGCCTCCACCTGTAAAATGATTCCTGTTTTGGGGGTCGTCTCATTGTTGCCCATCTAGTGCACCTGTTATTAATTTCATTAAGACCAACGCAGTTGAAACTGATTAACAACCCCCTCTGCTACTTAACTGACCAGATCAATATTCCAGGAGTTTAATTGACTTGATGCTATACTCTGATTAAAAAGTGTTCCTTTTAATGTTTTTGAGCAGTGTAAATTATGCAGCATTTTTATGTTTATCTAAAAACATCGAAAAAAGAAAGCATTAATTTAAAAACAAAAGCAAAAAAAAGGCACAGACATTTGTTTCTTTGCACCTTCTGTTCACAGAATTTCCATCTAGGTGTTTGTTTTTGTTAATTTATTCTAATAGAGCAGGAGAATAAAAAAACTCAGAAATATAAATAATTGTCTTCAACAGTAATTGTATGTGACACTTCTGCTAACTAATGTAAAAAATCCTAAAAAGGAATAAGGTGACTACATTTTATTATTCTAATTATGATTACAGGTTTATTCCACTGAATAATGTAAAGCCTTCTAAGGGAACAAAACCATGAAAAAATGTTGCCCTTTATCTTTTTATAGTGTGCTTTATTTTTGTTTGAAGATGCTATATTTCTGTCTTACAAGGGAGTTCAGCTTGCATTCTTTGAGACTAGGAATAATACTCAGTAATGGAAGCAGTTACAATTTACAGGACATTTAAAAAAAGATGAAAATCCTCCACTTCAATCTTAACAGGGATTTTTTTTCCCTTAGATCTCGCCTTTGTGAGCACTGGTAAAGCTTCTGGGTCAAGTGAGTGCATTGGTCTTGTTAAAATATTACTAAAGGCATTTTTTATTAAAATAACAAACATGAGTGTTAGTGACAAGACAGTACTGCCTTGTAGGAATATTTTGGCAGATATTTGGTAAGCACTACTGGAACAAATAACCCTGGTGTCATTGTCACCATCTCATTGGCTGACACAATATATTATACTACATAGGGTCTGCTGTACTCCTCACAAGTTGTATCAATGGCACTGTAGGGCAGCCTGTGTTGCGAATGCATATGTAGGTCACGTCTGCATATTTAAATAGTGTTCGCACCTCACATGGGAGGTATTGCTGCAAACTTTATAGTGAGAGCAATAATTCTAGCACTAGCACTAAACTGGTAACCGGTAAAGATTTCTAAAGCATCACCTATGGAGATTTTAAGTACCGTTTTTTTTTGGTGCCAATCCACGAGGGTGCGCAGTTTTAAAGATATCTATTTACACGGCAGTGTAACATCATCCTTTATATCAGCGGTTCTCAACCTGTGGGTCGCGACCCCTTTGGGGGTCGAACAACCATTTCACAGGGGTCTCCTAAGACCGTCGGAAAACACATATTTCCGATGGTCTTAGGAACCGAGACACCGCTCCTCTATCAGTCTACAGGCAGGTCCGCCCACATGCAGATACGTCCACATTTTCCTGGACCGAGATGTGTGCGCGGGATGACATGCCGCCCCTGTCATTTGGCCACATCCCCGGGATCACTCAACAGCTCCGCCTCCTCACCAGTGATTGGCCGCCGGAATTGTAGCTCAGGAGAGGCACACAGGCGTCCAATCACCAGCGAGGAGGAGGAGCCAAGCAGCAGCGCGAAGATCAAAGAAGATCAAGCGAGGGAGCGGCCGGAGAAGGAAGACAGCTGACAGGTAAGTGTCTGTAGCGTGCAGATGGTGCTGCTGCAGCCAGGTATGCTGGCTGTAGATGGGAGAGAGAGGGAGCGAGCCCAGGCTGGAGCAGGAGTCAGCAAGGTAAGTATCATTGGTGTCAGTGGGAGGAATAGTGCCCCATCATTGGTGTCACTAATACCAATGATGGGGCACTATTCCTCCCACTGACACCAACGATGGGGAACTATTCCTCCCCCATCTGACACCGACAATGGGGCACTATTCCTCCCCCCACTGACACCATCGATGGGGCACTATTCCTCCCCACTGACACCAATGATGGGGCACAATTCCCCCCCACACTAGTATCAATGATGGGGCACTATTCCTCCCCCCACTGACACCAACGATGGGGCACTATTCCTCCCCACTGACACCAATGATGGGGCACAATTCCCCCCCACACTAGTATCAATGATGGGGCACTATTCCCTTCCCCCCACTGACACCAATAATGGGGCACTATTCCTCCCACACTGACACCAATGATGGGGCACTATTCCTCCCACTGACACCAACAATGTGGCACTATTCCTCCCACTGATACCAACGATGGGACACTATTCCTCCCACTGACATCAGTGATGTGGCACTACTCCTCTCACTGACACCAATGATGTGGCATTACTCCTCTCACTGCAAAATTACAGTTATGAAGTAGCAATGAAAATAATTTTATGGTTGGGGGTCACCACAACACGAGGAACTGTATTAAAGGGTCGCGGCATTAGGAAAGTTGAGAACCACTGCTTTATATCTTACCAAAACAGTTGGTTATATTTTGTGCTTTCTTGCATTAAAATTCAACTGTAAAAAAAATTGCAGTTGAAAAACCCCTGTCAAATACCGTGTGACAAAAAATTTCAATGGCAGCCATTTTATTCTCTAGGGCCTCTGCTAAAAAATATAAACTCACTGGCCACTTTATTAGTTGAACCTGTTTAATTGCTTGGTAACAAAAATTGCTAATCAGCCAATTATATGGCAGCAGCTCAATGCATTTAGGCATCTAGACATGGTGAAGACAACTTGCTGAAGTTGAAACCAAGCATCAGAATGGGGAAGAAAGGGAATTTAAGTGATTTTGAAGGTGGCATGGTTGTTGGTGCCAGACGGGCTGGTCTGAGTATTTAAAAAACTGATGATCTACTGGGATTTTCACACACAACCATTTAAAAAGGTTTACAGAGAATGGTCCAAAAAAGAGAAAATATCCAGTGAGGGGCAGTTGTGTGGATGAAAATGCTTTGTTGATGTCAGAGGAGAATGGGCAGACTGGTTTGAGAGGATAGATAGGTAACAGTAACTCAAATAACCACTTGTTAAAATGTATGCAGAATACCATCTCTGAAGGCACAACACGTCGAACCTTGAAGCAGATGGGCTACAGCAGCAGAAGACCACACCAGGGGTCACTCCTGTCAGCTAAGAATAGGAAACGGAGGCTACAATTTGCACAGGCTCACCAAGATTGGACAATAGAAGGTTGGAAATGTTGCCTGGTCTGATAAGTCTTGATTTCAACTGCGACAGATGGTAGGGTCAGAAATTGACGTAAACAACATGAAAGCATGGATCCATCCCGCCTTGTATCAACAGTTCATGAATGTGCAGCCAACAAATCTGCAATAACTCCTTCATGCTATCCATGTCAATATGGACCAAAATCTCTGAGGAATGTTTTCAACACCTTGTTGATCCAAGCCAGAATAAAGGCAGTTCTGAAGGCAAAAGGTGGTCCAACCCGGTACTAGCAAGGTGTACCCTATAAAGTGGCTGGTGAGTGTATGTAATGTTTGGGGGTTCTAAATAATTTTTAGCAACAAAATTCAGATTTTTACTGGTAAACAAAAAGTGTCAGAAAAGACTGAGTCTTTAAGTGATTCCTATCAGCCAAGTGACCACACAGCCTTTCCACCATGACTTGCTGGAAGTACACCAGGTACCAGAGCATGCTGAGGAACTAGAAAGATAGGAGGAGATAAAGTCAAACAGCAGCCAGGATAAATGTGGGGGGAAAGATGTAGTGATTTGGGGTGAAACAAGTATTGACAAAGCATACAGTGAGAGGATTACAAAGATAAAGCAGTGCAGAGAAGAGAAAAAGGAAAGAAATAAACAAAATGACAGCTGAGTGTAGTGAGGAGGTGATTATGTGAACCGTAAATAAGAATGTGTGACAAGAGGAGCACTGGAAAAAAACTTTGGAATGGGGAAACTCTTATTGATCGGTCCTGGGAAAGTCAAGTAATGGGGAGACTAACTGAGCAGTGAATGAGAGCCTGTAACAATATAGGCAGTAGAGAAAATTAAGCGGAGAAAAAAACTATACAGGTGAAACTCAAAATATTAGAATAGCGTGCAAAAGTTCATTTATTTCAGTAATAAAATTAATATATGAAATAGACTCATTACATGCAAAGCAAGATAGTTCAAGTCGTGATTTGTCATAATTGTGATGAGTATGGCTTACAGCTCATGAAAACCCCAAATCCACAATCTCAGAAAATTAGAATATTACATGCAATCAATAAAACAAGGATTGTACATAGAACAATATCGGACCTCTGAAAAGTATAAGCATGCATATGTACTTAGTACTTATGCATCATAAGACATGTCTACCTGTCTCCTATCTTTGAGCACTCAGAAGTAGAGATGTGCACGATGAAAAAATAGTTTTGTATAATTGAATTAATTCCAAATCAATTCATATTTTTCAGTTTTGACTTTGATGAGATGTGCTTGTGACTTTGATGTAACCTGTTTGCAACTTTGGCCTATCATAACAATACAGAGTGTGACACCTAGTAGCCTATGTTCACACTGACAGAAGATAAACAAAAGAGGTATAAAAAAAACAGTGAGGGGGTCCCCCACTGACCCATACCAGGCACATATGTCTGATATGATTAAGGGGAACTCTATGCAAAAAAGAAATGGCAATGGGCCCCCAAGATCCATACTGGACCCTCAGAAGCATCCCCTGAACCATACCAGGTAACATGCCCTCAATATCTGGGATGCTTTGGGGGAGAGAGGCCCCCCCAAAGTACCTTGCCCCATGTTGACGAGGACAAGGGCCTCTCCTCCACAATTGTGGCCCAGTGGTTGTTGCTTGTGGTGTGGCTGTAACTTACCGAAATCTGGAAACTCCCTTTAACAAGGGGGCCCCCAGACCCCGCCACCCATGTGAATGAGTAGGGGGTACTGACGGTGGTGAAAATCTTGGTACCATTATACCTTCCCAGGATAAAGGGAAAAGCATAGTTTGACCTGGTATTACAGGTCAAACTTGAAGGTGAGCGCAATAGTGTGTCAGAGGTGGATGAGCACTAAGGGGTGACAGAGGAGCACCGTACATGTGTATACAGTAACGTGATCACACAGACTCACCTGGAGTGCAGTGGATTTAAAGGGACAGTTCACTATTATTTTGAAATCATAAGTTTGGAACACTTATTGATGGTATATTTGGTATACGATGCACAGGAGATATACCGCACAAGTACATGTGAAGATATTGGAGTGTTAAAGGGACAGTCCATTATTTAGAACAGTTCATTTGATATTTGTGTACACTATTCATTTTGCACTGTTTTTTTTTTATTATTTAAATATTTATTGGTTTTTCAGATTAACAAATTTTACAAAGAAAACATAATCACAAAATCCAAAAAAAAACTTCAATCTTTTCATCTCATCCCCCCCTTGCAAACCCTCCCCTCCTACTTATTCACCACCCCTCTCCCCCAACCCCTCCAGCCCCCCCCCTGCATGACTCTGCAATTCCTTTCCAAGAATCACATCTCAACAATGGAAGGAGCAAGTAGAGACCTTATTGTTCTATATTAATCCCCCATCAGCTCCAAATTTAACTTTGAATTTTTAAATTCATCCCATTTGTTCCATCATATATGGTGACCCTCCATCTTATCTTCATTCATATGGTAAAATTCCTCCAATCTACATATTTGATCTACCCTGTCCTCCCAATCTTTTATTTTCGGCACCTCCTGTCTCCACCAAAACTTGGGTATCAATCCCTTTGCTGCTTTAAATAATACAATATACCAGATTTTTTATATTTTTTGACTGAAAGCTTGGTACTGTGAAAAAGACAAGTCTCTGGATCTTTTATTACTTCTACCTCTGAGATGTTTTTAATCAAACTTACTATTTTCCCCCAATACTCTTGGATTTTAGGACATTCCCACCATATATGATACATTGTGCCTCTACCTCCACATCCACGCCAACACAAAGGTGAATTATCCCCACTTCATCTATGTGCCACACTGGGTGTGATATACCATCTTGCCAAACATTTATAGTTCATCTCGACCTTCATATTTACATTCCCATGAATTATTCTATACATTTTCCTCTGTTTTCTCACATCTACTGTTATTCCTATATCCCTTTTCCCTTTTTCTATAAATGAAGGCCTTATATCAGTGTTTATATCAGTGAGAGTCTTATATATTTTAGAAGTTCTGTGTTTGCCATCTCCCCGTGTATCTAACAAACGTTCAAAAGGGTTCCAATCCTTTTTTATTCTTAAAGGCTTTGGAAGCTTCCCTATAAAGTGTTTCAATTGAAAGTAATGCCACTCATACATTTTCGTGAAAACATCTTTTTTTCCAGTTCCTTAAGTGAGTCTATTTCCTCTCCCGCCATTATATCCCTTAATTGTGCATCTTCCTTCTTTATCCCCTTCCCTGTGATACCTTCTTTACCCGGGGGGAAAAACTCTGTGGACCCTATGGGCATTAATAATGAATTAAATTCCCATCCCATCTGTTTGTGTAAAACAACCCACACTCTTAAAACATTTAATGTGAACAAACTTGTGCTATCTACTAATCCTCGGTATTGTGGAGGTAACCATACGATTCTACTTAAATTACAACTTAATGTATTTTCTATTTTAACCCAACTTTTCCCTTTTGCATTATGTGTCCAATCAAAAATTCTCGCCATTATTACCGAGCTATAGTATCTTTTCAAGTCTGATACTCCCAGTCCACCTTTCCCAGTCTTACCTTCTTTATTTCTACCTAAAATTTAATAGCTTATCCTAGGCGTTTTATTCCGCTAAATAAATCTTGTTAACATTTTTTTAATTGTTCTAAAATATACTTCTGGTAATTTAATTGGTATCAGTTGAAATTTATTTAGAATTTTTGGAATAATCACCATTTTTATCCAATTTATACATCCTTTCCACGACGGGGTACCCCCTCCTACCTTCCTTAGTTCATCCTTAGTCTCATTTAACAAAGGGATGTAATTCATTTTACACAAGTTCTTGGGAGATACAGTTAGTTTTATTCCTAAATATTTAAGTTCTTTTCCTCGCCAAACGAACGGGAATTCCTCCTATAATCTATTTTTCTCACTATTTGGAAGATTTATATTTAAAATCTCTTTCATTTTGTTGGATTTATTTTTAAAATTAAAATCTCCCCGTACTCTTTCAGTGCTCTCATTAAATTTGGTAATGTTATCCCGGGTTTCCCACATAGAACAGCATATCATCTGCATATTTTGCCACCTTATGCTCTGTGTCTTCTATCCAGATTCCTTTTATATCTATATTATTCCTTATTGTAGCTAATAGAGATTCTAATGACAAAACATACAGAAGTAGAGACGGGGACACCCCTGTCTTGTTCCGTTTTGCATCCCAAAATACTCTGATAATTCCCTGTTAACCATGATTGCTGCAGAGGGTTGACTATATAATTTCCTTATCCATTCTCTCATTCTCGGACCCATCCCCAATACTTCCAGTGTATCCAACATATATCCCCAATCTACTCTATCAAACACCTTTTCAGCATTTATCAAGAGAACCACCACAGGGTTTTTTTCTTGCCTTCTTTTTTGTATGAGAAACAATTATCTCTGTCCGTTATCTCTACCCTCTCTCCCTGGGACAAATCCCACTTGATCTATGTGTATCCATTTCGGCATATGATCTTTTAACCTATTTGCCATGACTTTTGCATATAATTTTGTGTCTGTGTTTAATAAGTAAATCGGTCTATAACTTGAACAATGAGTATCATTCTTTCCTTCTTTATGTATGAGAACTACATGTGCCTGTAGGGATTCCTGCCTCATTTCCATCCCTCCTCCCAATGCATTCATTTATATCCTCAATTTAGGCACCAATTGTTCTTTATATTTTTTATAATACCTAACAGTATATCCATCTGGTCCTGGACTTTTCCCCGCTATTGTACTTTTTAATGCTTTTTAGTCAAATTTAATTATTGCTCTTCCTTTTATCGTTTTCCAAAGCTCTTCTTTATCTTGATAATTATGAAAATTAACAACTACATCTCTCAATCTCCCTTCTTGCTGAATTCTTCCAATTCTATATACTCCATCCATTTTTATTACCTCTGTTGTAGATCTGTCCATTATACTATTCAACATTTTCCCTATTGTTCCCCTCAGATCTTCTTCTTGAGCAAGCTCTGGTAAACCTCTTATCCTTATATTACCTCTTCTTTCCCTATTCTCCGGATCTTCCAATTTAAATAGCAGAGTCCTTTGTTCTCTTCTCAATTCTGTTAATTGTTTTTCAATATTCTGTATAATTTGGGCATGTCTTTCTAATTTTCCTTCCGTCTCTTCCACCCTTGACCCTTGACAGCATTTGCCCCAAATCTTTATGTAATTTTGTCATTTCATTTTTTATTGATCTTTCAAGTCCTTCAAACATTTCTGCTATTTCTTTTTTAGTTGGCAATTGTGAGCTCCGCTCTTGTTCTCCTGAGTTTTCTATACTTTGATCTTCTTCTATATTTTGACTCTTATTAATTATTCCTGTAGATAGTCTGGAATGCTCGCCAATACTATTTTCCATCACACTTCTGCTTGTTCCCTGGTGTGTTTCTGGGGTTTGTTTTTCTTGTGAAGATATACATTTTTTAATTGAACTTGTTTGGGAGGTTTTGGGTACCCCACCCTTTGACGCTTTATTTTTCATTTGATCGGTTTCAACTTTTATTTTCATTTCCGGGAATTAGGGAAGTTATTCTCTTTTCTTTCTTGGGATTTAGGTCTTTCACTGATGTTATCCTTTTAAAAAAACTTTTTCTTTCTTTCCCCTTTTCCTTTTCTTTCCTTCTCCTTCCCTCTCTCTTCTTCCTCTCTAAAAATGTCCTACCAGTCTCTCAGATCCTCATGGATATTTATCTGTCCTCCTTTCAAGGCCCCTTGGGTGCAACCCCCACTGCTTTATGTCCCAGTTCAATTCAATATACAGTTTATACGTCACAGTGTTTACTGGAGATAACGATTGCAGCTTTTTCTCACCCCTTTCTCCTTTTTCCTTTATTCTTAGCGATGCTTCTTCATACTTTTTCTACTTCATTGATCCTCTTTTTAGAATTGACGACTTCCATGTGGGGGGGGGGTCCCCCTGCTATTCTCCGTCCTGTAAGATTTTATTTACTTTATTAAAAGGGATATGCTCGTTCAACGGGGTTAATGGGGTTAGAGCCTGCTGGCTGCATGTCACCTTCCTTCTCATCCACACTCGTCTCAGACCACAGTAAAAAAGCCATGTCAGCTGTGGAGGCACACCGTGTCCGTATTCACACATGCCGGCTGGCTTCTCTGCTTCCTCCAAGCTCCAGCTCCTCTCCCAGCCATCCCGTTCCGTCTCGACCTGGCCCCCGACCACACACAAACGGGTTCTCGGGGATTGTTCTCACCCAGGTAGGTTCAGCATGTAGTTCACTCTCCCCCGCTTCTACATAGATACTTTACCGGCAAGGCTATGGAGAGCTTCGTTACCCGGGAGCTCTCACATCGAGCTCCCACACAGTGTCATGATCAGACTCTTCCCTCTACTGACATGATTTCTGCTGGCTCACCTGGGCCATTTTGCACTGTTATATGCAATTTTATGGGTATTCATATGTATGTGTTGATATATATTTGATGCAGCACACATTATTGTCACTAAGCACAATTTTGATTTCACTATTTGTCTATACACATTGGATATTAGTTGCACCGCATTTGAGTTTATAGTACTGTGCTGCATTTTTTTGATTTATGGTTTAAATGTGGGAACGCATTACATGTTAGCTGCAATATTTTTCTCGTAGGAGGTCCATTGCACTGAGGGTTTTTTCATACATATCAGCGTATAGAGGTGTCAAGACCATCCAGATGGCCAACTTTCCTGCAGGAGAGCGCTGCAACATCTCATGTGATATTTGACCTACCATTCCAGGTGTTCAATTATCTGTGGTGAGTGGGACTCTGGAGGGGGAGCACTAATTGGAGCACTACGCACAGAGTATTGCTATGGATAAGAAGATTTACTACTGTATCCCTTAATATTCAAACTGGATGCGTATGGGGGTTTCTTTGGGATTTTTTTTTTTAACTTTCAATTTTTTTTGAACTTCTATATGTTTGCACAATTATTGTGACTTTAATATATATATTGTTTTATACAGTTTCACTGTATACACAGTTTCATGGCATTGTATATGTGCTATTTTTAGCACTATTGTCGTTTAAGCAGCTTGTATTTATTTATTGGTTTATTTAAGATTTAGTCACTGGGGAAGAGGGATATAATTGCCAGCCCACGGGACATTATAGCACATGCACATTTGTGGGGACCCTTTGTGTAGTAAGGAATTCATTCATTTATTTAATTAATTATTTAAAGTAGTTTTTGGTAGAGGCAGCGCAGCAATTTTTATGTTTAAACACACACACACACACAAATGTGAAAGGGTGCAAAGAGTGTGTCATTATCACTATACAGTAATTTACTGTATATATACATGTGTTTGCACATATGAACGCATTTGTACAAATATCAACAAAACCACATACACAAACACACATATATAAAACTCACCTTGACCAACATCTTTCTGTGAGAGAAGGCTGGGTGCAGTATTTTGGTTGTTTTCTATACTTCCTAGACTGTCCCAGGGTTGATTACACCTTTGCGTATCACACGTTCTGTTGTCAGACATAGCTCCCATTTAGCAAACAGAGATTAGACTTGGTTAATGAAGTTTATCTTTTTAAGTCATGTTTAAGGTAGAACTATAGGCAAAACTTTTTTTTTTCAATAGAGTAAGGGTGAATTACAACCCCTGGATTTTTCTTTTGCCATCTGTGTCACATTGGGGAGATTAACTCTCACTTCCTGCCCCATAGTCAAAATCCCTGCAAATTAAGGGAATCCATGGAAGTACCCCAGATCACCAGAACTAGTGTCCACAAAGGAAGATATGGGATTTTCTTCTACTGTTCACTTTCAATGGTAATGCTAAACACGACAAATAAAGAATTTTTCTAACACAGTCACAGGCAACAATAAAAACCTGACAGGTGTTCTAATCCATCTCCACTTTATCTAAAATTTAAAAAAAGTTTTGCCTTTAGCCATAATTTAATGTTTAATTAGTGTTATTGTGCTTTACACAAATTTAAAAAAAAATCAGTTTTGGGGAAACAGATGAGCAGAACAGACTCATATTCATCATCTTTAAAACAAGGTTCCTTGTTCCTTGCTTAGCTCTCCCCTACAGTGTTTAAAGGCACGTGGCCAGGGCTGGTACAGGACGGTGTAGTTCCCACACTCACTGCCCTTCCTTTCCTAGCCACCCAGGCTGATTAGGCACACAGGCAAGAGTCAGATTATATTTTAGGGGAACCCCACACCATATGATTACTAAACGTCTTTCTTTAAAGTGGTATTAAATCCGCAGCTTTTAAAAAACCGTCAGATCTCCAACAGGAGATGTCCCTCAAACTGAAAAGGTATCCCTTTGCTTCCTGTTAAGGCTAAAGGAGAAAACAGGAAAGACAATCTCCTAAATGGGATGAAAAAAAATAAAATAGATAATATGATTATTATTATTATTAATAATAATAATAATAATACAAATGTGGTGTTTGAAGCAAACCCTACTGTATCAAAAGAGGAAAGGCAAATATTGGCTGGAGAGATATATGCATATCATTCTAAATTGTGCAGAGTGGCCAGGGCCTACCCATCCATATACTGCAATGAAGTATGTCTATAAAAAAAGGACAAACCAAAAAAACTCAAAAGCCTCAAAATCAATAATAATAGCCCCTAGCTATTGTTATAGACAGGGTGCACCTCAAGCAGTCTCCTCAAGCAAATGCCCATGTGAGAGAATGTTGAGATTTTATGCGGGTGGTCACACGGAGATTTAATATAAGATCCATTGCAGCACATGTGAGCCAAAAGCTAACATTAGATTGCATGCATTTAGCAACTATGCCATCTGATAAGAGGTATTTATTTATTGTCCAAATAAGAACAGTCTTCAACAACTTGATAAATGCAGTGTAATGGCAAGTTAGGTGTTTGCGAAATAGTGCACATGGCAAATTTGCAATAGCAGAAGTAATTCAGCTGCAGTGCACCTGACATTTTCTTTAAGTGGTGGTTAATTCAACCATCTTACCCAATTAAAATTTACAGTTTACTTAAATTTCAAATGTCCTAGCATATACAGTATTTTGTGTGAAAACATAAAACATTGTTTCAGGTCCTTATCAAGTAAATGTCACATTTTCATACACCCATTCAACCTGATATAAAAAGAAAAAAGAAAAACCTCCCAATTCTTGCAAAAACTTAATTTTTTGTAAAATTTTGATAAAATTTGTACATTTAAATCAAATACCAAAACATATACAAATATTAAAGGGTTTTCTTTGACCTTACAATGAAGGAGCACATTTTGAATGTTTTACAAGCTATTATAGAAAATACCATTATAGTAAATTTAAATTGTAAAATGCTCTTTATCAGAACACCTCCAAAGACTGTGAACACATGTCATCTAACAATCATTTCCTGACTTGCTGCCCTGCCAGCATTGTAACAGTTGTCTTGCCTTTGTCCTGTATGACCATCTTTTTCTATGCATATCTCATCTCTTTGTTTGTGCCATTATTTATGACGGTTAAAGAATACTGGATAGAAATAGTGATTGTGCCTGATGCAACAAACCGGTGCTTCTGTAATCAAAACTTGGTGTATATTAGCTGCCCAAATTTTCCTCCCCTCCATTTTTCTGTTCTCAGATATTTCAGAGTAGATAAAACTATAATTGAAATATAACTCTAAAGTGGAAGAGATCTCAAAGGAATCACATGCTCATAATGTGATAGATGATTATACAGAAGTGGAGTTAATCCAAAATGTAAAGGTTGATCTTTCTTTAAATCTAAAAAGAGAGCTAAAATGTATCTTTGATTCAACAACACTAAGATGTCTTGTGATATCTTGTATAATAAAAATGTTAGACATTTTGGGTTTTTTTTGTTAGCTGTTTTTGTTCTTTTTGTGCAAGGTATTTTTATAAATAGTGTCTGGTGATGTTATTGGTATATTTCAAACCTCATTGCCTAACATTTTATCTGTTGTGTTGGTTATTTTCTGTGAAATTGCAGCAAAGTACACATAATTGATCTATTGTCACAGTTAAAATTTGATTCTATGCAATCGCTGGCATTCCCAATGGTATAGATACAATTTGTTGCTCACGTGTGATCTTTTTTCCCTCACTCTTCAAATAAGAATACATATAGAGATGTGTCATAATAGTTAACAGAAATCACCATATATGTATTGTGAGTGATGAATAATCAGAAGTGGTTGTCTAGAGATCTTTATTTTCAATCTCTGTAGCAAGTAAAAAGATAAATTCAAACACACAAATAATTTATGTGATTCCTGGCATGCCAAAATTAGTTGTTTTTCAAAATTTGGGCATGACTTGTTTGTGGACCTTGTTTATCAAAGTTGTTGTAATATCTCAGGTCTAAATTTGTAGAGTTGTATGATATTTATTGATTGTTTTGCGTGAAAATTGCTTCCAGTTACATATGCATGCACTTCTCAAATCAAGAATGGGAGCAAGTTAAAAGGGGAGCCTTTACAATTTTCTTAATGACTTAGTTGCCATTGACTGCAAATATGTGATCTTTTTTATCCCCTCTACAAATACATAAAGGATACCATTCTTCAAATATTAAAATTTTTGTATGCACAAAAGTTGGTTTGAAATGTTGTAAATTTTATTTTGTTTGTGCATGATTCACACATTTTAACATTTTAAGGTTAATTGCAGCTGCACAATCATTATGAAAAAAAAAATATTAAGTAGAGGATGACTACTTAGTAAATTACATTTGTTTAAATTTCCAATACTTATAACTGCTATCAATATTAGTAGACTATAAGTATTTTAGAAATTAAACATTTCCAGTGATTAAACAATTATTGCCATATTAGGAAGTAATACATTAACCTCCCTGGAGGTATTCCCAAGTGTAGCTCGGGGTAAAGTTTCAGCACCACAAGCAGTAACCCCGAGCTACACTCGGGAATACCCTGCAGCATTGCTCCAGGATCTCTTTTTCACTTACCTTGTCATACGCTCCCACGATGTCCCCCCTGCAGCGTCCCCGGCAATGTCTTCCAGCCGATGCCGGCATCTGTCTTCCGGGTTCCGTTCCCTGTGATCTCAGGCATACGGGGATGGAACTGGAGGGAAATTCAAAAATGTCAAAAAGTGACATTCACTAAATATGCTAAAATCACATAGTAAAACATTATTGTATCAAAGCATTTCACATACATTTTGTCCCTAGTGCTTTGTTCTGTGCCCTGCCTGCATTTTTACTGTTCTTTCTGCCTGGAAACTGAGAAATGTCCATGGCGTCCAAAAAGCGTCCCTTTAGGTCAAAAGTGGCTTTAGACCAGCTAGAGAACAGCGATAGTAAATTAGAACTACTTGCAGAATTGAGTGATAATGATTCGTGGGGAAATTCGTCAGACACTGAAAACGATTTTGCGACTTTGCTCAGTGATGTGCGAACTTGGCGCTATATTTCAAATTTCATTGTTTTTGGTTTGATTATATTACTGAATTAAATGTATTATTATATTATTTTTTATGATTATTTATTAAATTATAATTTATGATTTCGTGTTTCAAATTTTAACATGCCCGGGATGTTTACTAGACTCTTGTTCGGACAGATTTCAGTGAGCTATTCCTAAAAATTACAGGCCTACAATAAAAAAAATTACATATTTCCATGCAAAAAAATGTACCGCTTTGAGCACAGAAATACTGACATAATCAGACCGCTAGGGAGGCTACATGTTTGCTGAATTGCAAAGAAATGCAGTTAGATGTGTTATTTTTGGTAGACCTAAAACAAAAAGTTTAGATTGCTTGCACTGCAGCGGGATAGATAATCTGATTCAGGTTACTTTGTTGAATTCAGGTTTACCCCAAATAAAAAAGTCAAGCAATACAGTGAAAAAAAACTATTTGTCATGATGCATGCTTTCTTCTATGGCCATAGGAGCACTTTTAAATAGGTTGTAAAGGGGAAATATTTAAAGGCTTAAAGCACAATATTGAAAAAGGAACAATTCCTTCAGATAACATGTTTAAGGAATGCTCTAAACCTGCCTGCAAAATAGTGCACTTGTACTAGAAAACAAATGACATGTATAATTTAAATTGCTGCTAAATTACAGTTTCTACCTGTTTCATTCTGTTTGCCAATAAGTGGTTGGGGATTCTCTTCAACATTTTTAGTAGACACCTATCCAAGATAAGGGTCTACACAAAAAAAACCCACCACGGGGTTCCCCTTCAAATCTATACCAGACCCTTATCTCAGCATGCAGCATGGCTGGCCAGGAAAATGGGGCAGAGAACAAGCAGACCCTCCTGCTAAACCAAGGTAAGTAATAGGTAAATGGTACCCCTGGTTACTCACTCACGAAAAAAAAAAAAAATTAGTAAATAACAAACAAAAACCATAGTCCTTTGTGGGATTATTATTAATAATATTATTATTTTAACAATGTCAAAAAACAATGTCCCACGATGTCCAAAAAATAATGTCCTTCAATGTAAAAAAATTATATCCCAAAAATAATGCCCCATGAATTAAATTTTCCACAACAATCCTCTTGCCATAAAGGACAACAAAGTTTCTATGCTGTCATTTACAGCGGGATAGTCCTAGCAACCAATATCCTATCCCCAGCCTCATTCAGTGCAGCATGGCCATATTTGGTTAATGGCCTCACTTATTACATTCAGTTGAATGGGGCCTGGGACACCAGTGGCTGTCAGCATCCTAGTAACCACAGCCATTAGAAGGAAGCTGTAATTAATTGATTGGGCAAACAGGCCATTTAGTTCCCTATAGCCCCAAAACTAGAGTTTAGAGCAAACCCTGCATCAACAATCCTCTTGCCATAAAGGACAACAAAGTTTCTATGCTGTCATTTACAGCGGGATAGTCCTAGCAACCAATATCCTATCCCCAGCCTCATTCAGTGCAGCATGGCCATATTTGGTTAATGGCCTCACTTATTACATTCAGTTGAATGGGGCCTGGGACACCAGTGGCTGTCAGCATCCTAGTAACCACAGCCATTAGAAGGAAGCTGTAATTAATTGATTGGGCAAACAGGCCATTTAGTTCCCTATAGCCCCAAAACTAGAGTTTAGAGCAAACCCTGCATCATCCTATAACCCTCTTCTCTAGTGATTGCTAAAATTACTATTTGCTCATTAAGAACTTGCTGTAAAATATCTTTAATTTCTGAAAAACAGGAACATAAATATTCTTTATTGTGTATAATTGGTAATGTAAGCTGGTTGAGCCTAACCATTATGATATTTTTTCACCCCAAAACATACATAAATGGCAGGAACATTACAGTTATTATGTTTGCTATAACAACACTTAACACTTGTCAAAATGCAATGCTACAGTTGTTGCAGATGTTCAAAAGAAGTATTCAATAAATCAATCCTTGGTTTTAAAGTTGAAATAATAAATTGTTTTGCCTATGGTATCAAACCCTTTTTCAATTCCAATTTTTAGTCTCTTCATTAATGTATGATGTCTCATTTCCTCATAGCTAAAGAAATTGATTTTAGTTTCCAAACCAGCGCCTGTTTTTTTGCTGAAATAGAAACAAAGGCAAACATTAGTTGTTATTTAAAAATAGGATCCACAGATACTGACATCTCTAACAATGATGTATTTGCAAAAAATAAAAATCTTCACTCTATTAATCAAAATTGGACATTTTACCTAGGAAACAGCAGCATTTGAAAGTTCAGACTCAAGTCAACCATACATGGATCAAAATTTGGCCAGTTCAGCAGGGACGAGCCGAATATCGATCCATGAATAGCCTAGCTGGTAGCACACAAGTTGATCTACTGATTGACTTTTGTACAACCAGCCTGTTGGGTTTTTCCCAAATGATCAGTGCTAGTGGCTAGTTAGCAACACTGATCAATGTATTCTGACAGTTGAGAAGGTTCCCCACCAGTAGAACACAATAGCTCTGCGGGAAGGATTCCCCCATCAGCACCGAATGTGTGAAGTATAAAGTATGGCCTGTCTTACTGTTTTTTAATGTCCATGGCCAATTTCTTTCTTTATATTTCTTTTTATACCTTGATAACCTTTATTCATGTTATCTTTTCTACATTCCTAACTTGGCGATCTATTCTTTTTTTCTTCCTTTTGTTCTGAGGGGTCAGCTTCAGTTTGGTACTACTACTGTCTGAAGGTTGATACGTTGTTTCGGTATATTCAGCATCAATGTCTGTGCTGCAATCTACATGGTGTATTGCATTAAATTTGTGAATAACTTTTTTATACATTCATACTGTTACAGAATGACACTTCTTATCAGAATCTTGTAGGGTGATTTTTATTTCTTTATGCAATAAAAAAATGTTGTTTAAATATGTATCTCATTTAGCTTTTCAGGCAAAAATATAATTGAGGAATTTAATAGAGCATTCACACAAGGTAGGATCCAACCTCCATCTAATGCAGTGAAGTCTTGAGACAGTTTAGTAATAGTTTCTGACAATACGCACTGATTCAGGTAGTTATTGTTACTGCCAATTTAAGAACCTGTTGCTATGGCTGTGACAGATTCAAAAAGAATTAACACCAGTCTACAGTAGGAAACTGTAGGTAATTAGTACCAACTCTGAGGTGGTGCACAGAGAGACATCAGTGGTCAGCGCTCTTGGTTTTCTAGGACACCATTGCCCACTGCCATCCTTTCAAGCAGTAACTCGTCCTTGGCCCCATCCCCCTGCAGGTTGGAAAATTCTCTAATTGACAGATGAAGGTAGACAAAGGAGCAGGGATGCTGGCTAATGTCATTACCCACATTTGATAATGCCATGATTGAACAATGACAGGAAACAAAACAAACATATAGTGCTAAATAAGGAGAAAACAATTTAAAAGTAACCTGGTAGCATTTAAAATTGGACATACCTATAAACTGAATTAGGCTAGAAAAGGTAGGGCATATGAACAAAGACAAGATGATAAGTTCAATGGCAATGTTTCAGATAACTCAACATCTTCCTAAGTTGTTTCTTTACAGGGTACTCCATGACAGCTAGAAATGGTGGTGGTGAGTCACGTGGTGCATTAGATACCTCTAAGGGAGTAGGTCCCGTACTGATGAAATGCAAAACTCCCTCATCTGGGGAACCTCACCAGGGCAAAGCACAAAAACACATAGATCATAGATTTCATGATGGGTTTGCAATCACTACACCTGACATACATAGTGACATTGCTGTTTTCAGTTCACACTGACCTGACTGCCTCTCCACACATGGCACTAGAGAATATTTTTTTAGAAGTAGATCACAACAAGGAAAGTTCCAACACCGTATCACACTCGAAGGGAGAGAGCATGGATAACTACGTAATCAGGAAGACTCAGGAACATCAGATTTTTACATCATTAATCTCACTCCATTTCATTTCTCACAAGAAGATTTATAATTATTAAGATTAGGTCTTAGCTTTTGTCCTACAAGTAATATTGATCAGTTTGATCTTACCAAGGATTTAAATCATTTTGCCAGAAGGTTACATTTCAAGCATGTATTGAAGGGCCCAGCTGGAGTTACCATTGCAGGGCACCTTGTCTAGCTGGCGTGAGTATTCACGCTCAAATTATAAAATGCTAATATTGTTGACAGAGCTTGAAAAAGGAAAGTTGTGATGTTAATTTTGAGGCATTGCAAAAAAGATGTTGATACATCTGATGGGGATACTGAGGATTTTGGGGATATTGTTCCATCATCTGAATATAAGATCAAATCTAAGAAATTTGGGGGGAGTGGCTTGGCGTGCAGCAAGGATGGACGCACACTAGAGGAGCTCCATACAACCCCTGGCTTTACATCTCCTCTGACAGTTTCAGCCCAGTGGACAATGGACACACTCACCCGATACCACTCCTGCTCTCATCCTCACCGATCCTCCCCCACCTCTGGTGCTCATATCATCCCTAACATCAAATCTCATCAGACACCGAGACACGCCGAGGCCTCGGACAAGATGGCACCGGCTCCAGGAGAAGAAACATACAGTGAGAAATCCCAGTCCGTCTTGGAGGATGTGGTAAGAGGCACAACACCCCTGACCATCCTCTATCGCTTTCTGACATGACTAAAATAGCAGTGGACATTAAAAATACTTTCTCTTCTGCAATAACTGAGCTGAAAGCAGACATTTTGGCTCTGTCAGAGAAGATGGCGGGCTCGGAAAGAGCTGGCGTAAGAAGGGAGAAGGCCATTACCAGGTTGGAAAAAGTGACTGAGTTTAATTCTGATCATCTAATTACAATCAATCTTGATAACAGGGGATGGAGACACAACATCAGGGTCAGGGGGGTCCCAGAGACAATAAAATCTGATCAAACTGAGTCAGCCCTACAGACGATTTTCAATAATCTCCTAGAGAGGCCAGCAGACAGGCATATCTCGTTTGATAGAGCTTATAGGGCCCTGAGAGCTCGCCCGACTGATTCTGCACCCCCAAGATATATTATCTGTTTCCTTCCAGATTATATATTAAAAAAATAGATTTTAACCAAGGGTCTTCAACATGACTTTATTAACTTTAATGAATATACAGTGACCTTGTTCCAGGACCTCTCACGTATTACCCTAAATAACAGAAAAGCTTTACACCCTCTTCTGGAGTTACTTTGAAGTAATGGAATCCCATGTACATGGCGCTTCCCTTTTTGCTCTCAATGCGACACAATTCAGGGGAAACCATATTACCTACTTACACTTGATGAGTTACAAGTTTTTGCACCAACCTACAGCTGCCTACCGGACTAGTATCAAGAATTTAAAGATCCTCCCTTGGCCCATAGTCCACCTCATACACCATATTCTACACCAACTAAACCAGCATTGAAGAAAGGAAAACATCACAAAACCTATACTCCAGCACGGCAAACCTCACCATCTGGCTCCAGAATCCTAAGAGACCATGACAATGACTGATGGTACAACAGACCCATCCTTATAAATTCTATTCTGCTGTACTCTTGTTCTTGGCTGGATCACATTAAAAGTACATCAACAGTCCTCGTCACGTTGTCACTGAAATGCTATATACTGCCTACACTCCCAATAATACCTATCCAGGAGTCACTTTTGGGAAATGAAAGCTTATTTTACTGATTTTTGTTTCCTTAGCCTATACTTTTTCAGTCAATCATAGCCTACTTTGATATTTTTTAAATGATGCGACAAAGTCATTTGCATAGACTTGCATGCTACCTCCTCCCTTCCTTTTCCCTAACACAATATGCACAATAAGATGGTCAGCTAAAAGCTGGGGTCTATCAGGAGAAACCTCTGGTTATATTTGTTAGTTATTTGAACATTTTTTTCCTGGTATACCAGGTGTATGCTATTATTTTTTCACCATCCCACCCCCCTCCCCCCCACCAGTGGGTGATTTAGCAACTAGTGACAATTTTGGTCATTATATAGACTATTGCAAACCCAAACTAATATACAGTATCTCAAAGTCTTTGTATCTGCAATTGCTACCTGATATCTTGTTTGCAATTCTCTGTGCTGAGGGAATGCCTTTTTCAGTTCTTAGATTACTTCTCTATTCTCCTTTTTTTAAATTGTTTATTTTATTTCCAATTATTGTATGGTTCGAATCACTTATTCCATTGCACTCTAACATGGTATATTCTGCTCTAGAGAGAAATCCCACAGTGATTTCTCATAACACGCAAGGTTTGAATCCTGAAAAGAGAACTCAATTGTTGAGGGAAACCAAAAAGGCTAACCCAGCTTTTGTTTTTCTACAGGAGACTCATTTTATAGCTCATTCCATACCAAAACATCTTATTTTCCATGGGCATATCATGCCCCTAACCCTCATGCGAAAACAAGAGGGATTACATGATGCTATTCTGCACCCAGATCGGATTGAATGCTCATATGATGACATGGATCTCATCACTTTATCAAAACCCCTCAGTTAAACTGAAGATTAATGGCACATTGTCTCAATCAGTTCAAATTGGGACTGGCATAAGACAAGGTTGTCCTCTTTCACCTCTTTTTTGTTAATACTCCCATTGAAGCCTTTTATCAGAATGGTAAATCACAACCCCTCAATTAGAGGTCTGGATGTGAGATCTACCACATATAAAACCACAGCCTACGCGGAGTTCTTACAATTTGACTATATATCGAACTTGAAAATAAATTATACCAAGCTCTGAAGCTTATACTGAAGCTCTTAATATCTCTATACAGCCAGCTGCCCTACAAGAAACAGAAAATAACTGCTCCTTCTAATGCCCTCAAATATATAGGAGTTAGGGTTACACCTCACTTATCTGACCTTTAACAAATTAACTATAAACCTCTCCTCCAAAACGTTTCACAAGACTTGGCTAATCGGACTACAAAGCCCCTTTCGTGCTTCGGCTGGGCAGCAGCAAGCAAAATGACAATCCTACCTAAAATTTTATATTACTTCTACCTATTGACATACCCCCAGCTTTTTTAAACAACTACAGTCAACAATATGTTTCTTCATCTGGTCTCATAATAGACCTAGAATTAATCGACAGCTTCTTTCTAAACCTAAAAATGCTGGAGGTATAAGCCTTTCTAATTTCTTACAATAGTACTACGCTTCAATGTTAACTAGAGTGATTGATGGAAACTGCCATAAAGATAGCAAGGACTGGGTACATTTAGAAACCCTTAGTACTTCCACTCCATTGAGATTTCTACCCTGGGTTCCAGAAAAAAAATATCCACCACAAGCGAAACACCACCCACTGATTGGTCCCACTTTAGCGGTGTTTAACAAAGCTTCTAAGATGTTTGGCATTGCCTCCTCTCTGGGCCCATTAACAAATTCTGGCCAATGTCACCATGGGTATTATGTCCCTCATTGGGTAATTGCACAATATTTAGAAAGAGGTAAATGTAAAGGGTTTGAACAATTGAAAGATGAGCTAAATACATCCACCTTTACCTATTGGAGTTATGTCCAGTTGCACACCTATATTCATTCTCCTCATAGAAGGAAGAATTTTTCAGACCCTTGACTCCCTTTGAATCCACTTGTTTGAAAGGCAAAATGACAGAGAAAGTAACATCCCTAATGTATAAATAGCTACAGAACTCACAGGTGGGCACTACCATTAGATTTCATTCAGAATGGGAGCTAGCTTTAAATACATCTTTCACAGATGAACAGTGGACAAATGCTTGCATCTTGGCTCATAAATGTTCAATAGGAACTAGATTCCAAGAAACCACTTATAAGCTCTTGACCAATTGGTATGCAACCCCGAGTAAGTTAAGGCATGTGTTTCCTATGTAATCTGATATGTGCTGGAGATGTGTCCTACACAAGCGTACCATGTTTCATATGTGGTGGGAGTGTCCACTACTTCAGCCGTAATGGACAAACGTTTGCAACATGATTAAATCTATCACAGAGACTTCCCTAGAATGTACCCCAGGCTGTTGTCTGCTCCATGTCAACCATTGTTCACTTAAAAAAATACAAACACTCCCTGGTGAGGCATTTAAAAAATGCTGCCAAATCTATTAATCCTCGCCATTGGAAATCCACGTATACTCCTAAGATTAAAGAATGGCTTTGTGCTGTTGAAGAAATAAGTGACATGGAGGAGACTAGCAATCTTCAATACCTCTGTTAAATATCATACAATGTGGAGACCTTGGATTATGTTCCCTTACTCTGACTTTTATGACCGTCTATACACTGGTTGATTAGGCTGATATTCAAAATTCATGTTTTTGTTTTTCCAAGATTGAGCTGTTCTTGAGCATGTTACTGTATATACCATACAGTGGTTTATGATTTATTCTTATCTACTCTTTTTTTTATCCTTTGTCTTCTCTATATAAAAACAAAATACTCTCCATGACTGAAACACAGCTCTGGTTGCTGTATTGTAGCTCATTGTTTCTTTAATGATTAGTTGATGATACATATGTTTATCTCTGCATTTGTTTCATGTACTACCTGTTATTTTGTACAATGTTTTTTGCTACAAATAAATCTATATTGGATATAACAAAAAAAATCTAAGAAATTTGCAACACAAAGTAGTCCTAGGGTGGACTTGTTTTTAAAACTAGTGACTAAAGAAGTTGAGTCAACTAACTGGAAGTATAAACGGCCCAACTATACTGATATACAATTAGAGACCCTGAGAACTTTATAAAGCTAGGACAACCTAGAAAAAACCCTCTGACCAAGGAGGTAGCATTGTCCTTATGATGGGGGACCAATATTTAGAATGTGACAAAATCCTAAGTAATGTATCATGGTAATGAAATGTGTCTGAACATGGCCACAATTTTTTCAACAGTCCTTTTTTGAAATGATCAATCAAGCTTACCATGAACTTGTCATTGCCAAAAATATTTTTAAAAAATTGCAATACCAAGTGATCCCCACATTCTTTCTGCTCCCCAAGATGCATAAATGTTTAGTGAAACCCCTGGGTTGGCCCATTCTGTCAGAGATAAATAGCCTTACTTCCAGGGCAAGCAAAGTGGTGGATGACCACCTATGCCCACATGTGGAAAGTCTATCCTCATACCTGAAAGACAGGATACACTTGCTTACTATCTTAGATGAACTATATGTTGATTAACATACAATTTTCGCATCTATTGATGCTGAATCACTGTATTCATATATCCCACATACACATGGATTGAACATAGTTAACATGTTTCTACACAAGAGACTTTGTAAATTTATGAGGTATAACACCTTCATCGTGGACCTTATTGAATTAATTCTGATGCACAACATCTTAATTTTCAACCACTGCCATTGCCTCCAGGTGCAGAGTGTGCCCCGGCGTATCACATGTACCTGGAGGATGGGAGTGGTCGTTCCTTACGTTGGATGACATGTCCGAATGCCTCCACCATATCGGTTTGTGTCAGAGGTATATCAATGACATTCTAATCTCTTGGACAGGCTCAGTATAGTCCCTTCTCAGTTTTGTTGATCGCTTGAACAATAATGATTGGAATTTACATTTTACTCTGAACTACGACCATGGAGTTTTACCTTTTCTGGATCTGATGATCCATAAACAAGATGATGGAGCCAAAGCTGCTAATCACTTTCGCAAACCAACAACTGGGAATGCTCTTCTGCATCGTAGAAGCACACACCATAAACATATAATTAGAGATGAGCGAAGTATTCAAAAATTCGATTCGACTGATTCGGCGAATTCGTGGAAAAATTTAGATTCGAGTCGAATATATTCGCTGCGAATTTAACTTATAAAAGGGTGTTTCTAGGCTTCAGAGAGCCTTTATATTAGTGCAGAACACTGTACCTTTAATTTAAATGCCCTTGGAGTCTGCTGGGGAAGAGAAATAATACTGACAGTCAGTATGACATGCAGATGAGTGCCGTCGATCTTAGAATCACCGCACACTTCACTCATTTGGGCAGTCACGGGGCCAAAACCAGAGTGTGGAGCCACAGTGTGGCGGTGGAGGCAGCAGCAATGGGAGGCCATACAGCACCCTATGACAAAAATGGAAACCACCAGCAGTGTGAGGAGACCTGAAAGTGGCACATGGCAGAGTGTGGCGATGGAGACAGCAGCAATGGGAGGCCGTACAGGGACCCATGAGAGACTCTGGACCTGGCAGCAGCATGAGGAGGCGGTACAGGGGCCCATGGCAGATTAGGGGCCTGGCAGCAGCTATGGGAGGCCCGTAATCTGCCAGCACCCTATGACAAAAAATGGAACACACCAGCAGTGTGTGAGGAGACCTGAAAGTGGCACATGGCAGAGTGTGGCGATGGAGACAACCCACCGACTGTTTTGCTCGCTGCCAAGCTGCCACCCTCTTCTCCTGATGATGCGGAAGCAATAGCCTGATGACGACGAGGCTGCCAAGTGCGATCAGCCTCATCATCATCAATTAGGGTCTCCTCCTCACTACTAGCCCCCTCGGCTGCGTGTGGGTCAGGAGACAGACCTGTCTCTACACCGGCTACCGAGCCACTCTCCTCGCCACTACTTCTTCGCCTGGCTGCTGAAGAGGCGGATGTCTCCCCCCGTTCCTGACCGCCCTCTGTTAGCTCTTCCTCACTGTACTGGATGACACCGGGAGCACTGGCCACCGGCACCACTACTGGCCGTGGTGGTAGGCTGCAGTGGAGCTGGTGCTCTACTCCGTGGCCGTTTGCCTCCACTGACACTGCTGCGACCCTGCTGCCTCCTGGCAGCAGCAATGGGAGGCCGTACAGGGACCCATGACACACTCTGGACCTGGCAGCAGCATGAGGAGGCGGTACAGGGGCCCATGACAGATTACGGGCCTGGCAGCAGCATGAGGAGTTGGTACGGGGGCCCATGTCAGATTACGGGCCTGGCAGCAGCAATGGGAGGCCGTACAGGGACCCATGACACACTCTGGACCTGGCAGCAGCATGAGGAGGCGGTACAGGGGCGCATGACAGATTACGAGCCTGGCAGCAGCAACTTGGACAGGAGGACGTTCAGCTTCTGCACCGTCGGGTGCGTGCTCGCAAACTGTTGTCTCTTGGAAACGGATTCCAAGAAAGACTGCTGACGGAATCCGTGAAGAGGAGTAGCAGGAGAAGGAGCATCTGAACGAGCGGAATATGCCAACAAGCGACAACAGGGGCCCATGACAGATTACGGGCCTGGCAGCAGCATGAGGAGTCGGTACGGGGGCCCATGGCAGATTACGGGCCTGGCAGCAGCAATGGGAGGCCCGTAATCTGCCAGCACCCTATGACAAAAAATGGAACACACCAGCAGTGTGTGAGGAGACATGAAAGTGGCAAATGGCAGAGTGTGGCGATGGAGACAGCAGCAATGGGAGGCCGTACAGGGACCCATGAGAGACTCTGGACCTGGCAGCAGCATGAGGAGGCGGTACAGGGGCCCATGGCAGATAAGGGGCCTGGCAGCAGCTATGGGAGGCCCGTAATCTGCCAGCACCCTATGACAAAAAATGGAACACACCAGCAGTGTGAGGAGACCTGAAAGTGGCACATGGCAGAGTGTGGCGATGGAGACAGCAGCAATGGGAGGCCGTACAGGGACCCATGAGAGACTGTGGACCTGGCAGCAGCATGAGGAGGCGGTACTGGGGCCCATGGCAGATTACGGGCCTGGCAGCAGCAATGGGAGGCCCGTAATCTGCCAGCACCCTATGACAAAAAATGGAACACACCAGCAGTGTGTGAGGAGACCTGAAAGTGGCACATGGCAGAGTGTGGCGATGGAGACAGCAGCAATGGGAGGCCGTACAGGGACCCATGAGACACTGTGGACCTGGCAGCAGCATGAGGAGGCGGTACAGGGGCCCATGGCAGATTAGGGGCCTGGCAGCAGCTATGCGAGGCCCGTAATCTGCCAGCACCCTATGACAAAAAATGGAACACACCAGCAGTGTGAGGAGACCTGAAAGTGGCACATGGCAGAGTGTGGCGATGGAGACAGCAGCAATGGGAGGCCGTACAGGGACCCATGAGACACTGTGGACCTGGCAGCAGCATGAGGAGGCGGTACAGGGGCCCATGGCAGATTAAGGCCTGGCAGCAGCAATGGGAGGCCCGTAATCTGCCAGCACCCTATGACAAAATGGAACCCTGGGCTGGGGCAGGCAGAACCGCCGTATCTTTATCACGGTTTTCCCAGGCCACCGAATGGCGACGCTGCATATGCTGACGCAACGCTGTAGTCCCAACATGGGCCCCCTGGCCACGCTTGACTTTCTGGCCACATAGTCGACATACGGCTACGTTTACTTCCTCGGGCGGCTTGACGAAAAATTTCCACACCGCCGAGTAGGAAACTTTTCCCCCGCTACTCCTCACTGGCTGACTGCTACTTCCTCCGTGCACACCGGCACCACTACTGGCCGTGGTGGTAGGCTGCAGTGGAGCTGGTGCTCTACTCCGTGGCCGTTTGCCTCCACTGACACTGCTGCGACCCTGCTGCCTCCTGGCAGCAGCAATGGGAGGCCGTACAGGGACCCATGACACACTCTGGACTTGGCAGCAGCATGAAGAGGCGGTACAGGAGCCCATGGCAGATTACGGGCCTGGCAGCAGCAATGGGAGGCCCGTAATCTGCCAGCACCCTATGACAAAAAATGGAACACACCAGCAGTGTGAGGAGACATGAAAGTGGCACATGGCAGAGTGTGGCGATGGAGACAGCAGCAATGGGAGGCCGTACAGGGACCCATGAGAGACTCTGGACCTGGCAGCAGCATGAGGAGGCGGTACAGGGGCCCATGGCAGATTAGGGGCCTGGCAGCAGCTATGGGAGGCCCGTAATCTGCCAGCACCCTATGACAAAAAATGGAACACACCAGCAGCGTGAGGAGACCTGAAAGTGGCACATGGCAGAGTGTGGCGATGGAGACAGCAGCAATGGGAGGCCGTACAGGGACCCATGAGAGACTGTGGACCTGGCAGCAGCATGAGGAGGCGGTACTGGGGCCCATGGCAGATTACGGGCCTGGCAGCAGCAATGGGAGGCCCGTAATCTGCCAGCACCCTATGACAAAAAATGGAACACACCAGCAGTGTGTGAGGAGACCTGAAAGTGGCACATGGCAGAGTGTGGCGATGGAGACAGCAGCAATGGGAGGCGGTTCAGGGACCCATGAGACACTGTGGACCTGGCAGCAGCATGAGGAGGCGGTACAGGGGCCCATGGCAGATTAAGGCCTGGCAGCAGCAATGGGAGGCCCGTAATCTGCCAGCACCCTATGACAAAATGGAACCCTGGACTGGGGCAGGCAGAACCGCCGTATCTTTATCACGGTTTTCCCAGGCCACCGAATGGCGACGCTGCATATGCTGACGCAACGCTGTAGTCCCAACATGGGCCCCCTGGCCACGCTTGACTTTCTGGCCACATAGTCGACATACGGCTACGTTTACTTCCTCGGGCGGCTTGACGAAAAATTTCCACACCGCCGAGTAGGAAACTTTGCCCCCGCTACTCCTCACTGGCTGACTGCTACTTCCTCCGTGCACACCGGCACCACTACTGGCCGTGGTGGTAGGCTGCAGTGGAGCTGGTGCTCTACTCCGTGGCCGTTTGCCTCCACGGACACTGCTGCGACCCTGCTGCCTCCTGGCAGCAGCAATGGGAGGCCGTACAGGGACCCATGACACACTCTGGACCTGGCAGCAGCATGAAGAGGCGGTACAGGGGCCCATGGCAGATTACGGGCCTGGCAGCAGCAATGGGAGGCCCGTAATCTGCCAGCACCCTATGACAAAAAATGGAACACACCAGCAGTGTGAGGAGACCTGAAAGTGGCACATGGCAGAGTGTGGCGATGGAGACAGCAGCAATGGGAGGCCGTACAGGGACCCATGAGAGACTCTGGACCTGGCAGCAGCATGAGGAGGCGGTACAGGGGCCCATGGCAGATTAGGGGCCTGGCAGCAGCTATGGGAGGCCCGTAATCTGCCAGCACCCTATGACAAAAAATGGAACACACCAGCAGTGTGTGAGGAGACCTGAAAGTGGCACATGGCAGAGTGTGGCGATGGAGACAACCCACCGACTGTTTTGCTCGCTGCCAAGCTGCCACCCTCTTCTCCTGATGATGCGGAAGCAATAGCCTGATGACGACGAGGCTGCCAAGTGCGATCAGCCTCATCATCATCAATTAGGGTCTCCTCCTCACTACTAGCCCCCTCGGCTGCGTGTGGGTCAGGAGACAGACCTGTCTCTACACCGGCTACCGAGCCACTCTCCTCGCCACTACTTCTTCGCCTGGCTGCTGAAGAGGCGGATGTCTCCCCCCGTTCCTGACCGCCCTCTGTTAGCTCTTCCTCACTGTACTGGATGACACCGGGAGCACTGGCCTCTGGCTGCGAATAGTGCTGCCTCGACCCCTTCCTCTGCTGCCACGTCTGCTCGCTCCTAAAACATTGCCTCCTCTGCCACTCCTCTGCATGTTGTCTGACATACTCTTTAATTCAACGATTCTGTGTCCCTGAGTAACAATTCTGTGTCTGTCCCTGAGTAACAATTCTGTGTCCCTGAGTAACGTTTCTGTGGCCCTAAGTAACAGTTCTGTGGCCCTCAGTAACAAATCTGTGTCCCTCAGTAACAATTCTGTGTCCCTCAGTAACAATTCTGTGTCCCTCAGTAACAATTCTGTGTCTGTCCCTGAGTAACAATTCTGTGTCCCTGAGTAACAATTCTGTGTCCCTGAGTAACAATTCTGTGTCCCTCAGTAACAATTCTGTGTCCCTGAGTAACAATTCTGTGTCTGTCCCTGAGTAAGAATTCTGTGTCTGTCCCTGAGTAACAATTCTGTGTCCCTAAGTAACGTTTCTGTGGCCCTAAGTAACGTTTCTGTGGCCCTAAGTAACGATTCTGTGGCCCTCAGTAACAATTCTGTGTCCCTCAGTAATAATTCTGTGTCTGTCCCTGAGTAACAATTCTGTGTCTGTCCCTGAGTAACAATTCTGTGTCCCTCAGTAACAATTCTGTGTCCCTCAGTAACAATTCTGTGTCCCTGAGTAACAATTCTGTGTCCCTCAGTAACAATTCTGTGTCCCTCAGTAACAATTCTGTGTCCCTGAGTAACAATTCTGTGTCTGTCCCTGAGTAAGAATTCTGTGTCTGTCCCTGAGTAACAATTCTGTGTCCCTAAGTAACGTTTCTGTGGCCCTAAGTAACGTTTCTGTGGCCCTAAGTAACGGTTCTGTGTCCCTCAGTAACAATTCTGTATCCCTCAGTAACAATTCTGTGTCTGTCCCTAAGTAACAATTCTGTGGCCCTAAGTAAAGTTTCTGTGGCCCTAAGTAATGTTTCTGTGGCCCTAAGTAACGATTCTGTGGTCCTAAGTAACGTTTCTGTAGCCCTAAGTAACATTTCTGTGGCCCTAAGTAACGTTTCTGTGGCCCTAAGTAACGTTTCTGTGGCCCTAAGTAACGGTTCTGTGGCCCTCAGTAACAATTCTGTGGCCCTAAGTAACAATTCTGTGTCTGTCCCTAAGTAACAATTCTGTGGCCCTAAGTAACGTTTCTGTGGCCCTAAGTAACGTTTCTGTGGCCCTAAGTAACGATTCTGTGGCCCTAAGTAACGTTTCTGTGGCCCTAAGTAACGTTTCTGTGGCCCTCAGTAACAAATCTGTGTCCCTCAGTAACAATTCTGTGTCTGTCCCTAAATAACAATTCTGTGGCCCTAAGTAACGTTTCTGTGGCCCTAAGTAACGGTTCTGTGGCCCTCAGTAACAATTCTGTGTCCCTCAATAACAATTCTGTGTCTGTCCCTAAGTAACAATTCTGTGGCCCTAAGTAACGTTTCTGTGGCCCTAAGTAACGATTCTGTGGCCCTAAGTAACGTTTCTGTGGCCCTCAGTAACGGTTCTGTGGCCCTCAGTAACAATTCTGTGGCCCTCAGTAACAATTCTGTGTCTGTCCCTAAGTAACAATTCTGTGGCCCTAAGTAACGTTTCTGTGGCCCTAAGTAACGTTTCTGTGGCCCTAAGTAACGATTCTGTGGCCCTAAGTAACGTTTCTGTGGCCCTAAGTAACGTTTCTGTGGCCCTCAGTAACAAATCTGTGTCCCTCAGTAACAATTCTGTGTCTGTCCCTAAGTAATAATTCTGTGGCCCTAAGTAACGTTTCTGTGGCCCTAAGTAACGGTTCTGTGGCCCCCAGTAACAATTCTGTGTCCCTCAATAACAATTCTGTGTCTGTCCCTAAGTAACAATTCTGTGGCCCTAAGTAACGTTTCTGTGACCCTAAGTAACGATTCTGTGGCCCTAAGTAACGTTTCTGTGGCCCTAAGTAACGTTTCTGTGGCCCTCAGTAACAAATCTGTGTCCCTCAGTAACAATTCTGTGTCTGTCCCTAAGTAACAATTCTGTGGCCCTAAGTAACGTTTCTGTGGCCCTAAGTAAGGATTCTGCGGCCCTAAGTAACGTTTTTGTGGCCCTAAGTAACGTTTCTGTGGCCCTCAGTAACAAATCTGTGTCCCTCAGTAACAATTCTGTGTCTGTCCCTAAGTAACAATTCTGTGGCCCTAAGTAATGTTTCTGTGGCCCTAAGTAACGGTTCTGTGGCCCTCAGTAACAATTCTGTGTCCCTCAATAACAATTCTGTGTCTGTCCCTAAGTAACAATTCTGTGGCCCTAAGTAACGTTTCTGTGGCCCTAAGTAACGTTTCTGTGGCCCTAAGTAACGATTCTGTGGCCCTCAGTAACAAATCTGTGTCCCTCAGTAACAATTCTGTGTCTGTCCCTAAGTAACAATTCTGTGTCCCTAAGTAACGTTTCTGTGGCCCTAAGTAACGTTTCTGTGGCCCTCAGTAACAAATCTGTGTCCCTCAGTAACAATTCTGTGTCTGTCCCTAAGTAACAATTCTGTGGCCCTAAGTAACGTTTCTGTGGCCCTAAGTAACGGTTCTGTGGCCCTCAGTAACAATTCTGTGGCCCTCAATAACAATTCTGTGTCTGTCCCTAAGTAACAATTCTGTGGCCCTAAGTAACGTTTCTGTGGCCCTAAGTAACGTTTCTGTGGCCCTAAGTAACGATTCTGTGGCCCTCAGTAACAATTCTGTATCCCTCAGTAACAATTCTGTGTCTGTCCCTGAGTAATAATTCTGTGTCCCTAAGTAACGTTTCTGTGGCCCTAACTAACGATTCTGTGGCCCTAAGTAACGTTTCTGTGGCCCTAAGTAACATTTCTGTGGCCCTCAGTAACAAATCTGTGTCCCTCAGTAACAATTCTGTGTCTGTCCCTAAGTAACAATTCTGTGGCCCTAAGTAACGTTTCTGTGGCCCTAAGTAACGGTTCTGTGGCCCTCACTAACAATTCTGTGTCCCTCAATAACAATTCTGTGTCTGTCCCTAAGTAACAATTGTGTGGCACTAAGTAACGTTTCTGTGGCCCTAAGTAACGTTTCTGTGGCCCTAAGTAACGATTCTGTGGCCCTCAGTAACAAATCTGTGTCCCTCAGTAACAATTCTGTGTCTGTCCCTAAGTAACAATTCTGTGGCCCTAAGTAACGTTTCTGTGGCCCTAAGTAACGATTCTGTGGCCCTCAGTAACAATTCTGTATCCCTCAGTAACAATTCTGTCTGTCCCTGAGTAACAATTCTGTGTCCCTAAGTAACGTTTCTGTGGCCCTAACTAACGATTCTGTGGCCCTAAGTAACTTTTCTGTGGCCCTAAGTAACGTTTCTGTGGCCCTAAGTAACGATTCTGTGGCCCTAACTAACGTTTCTGTGTCCCTAAGTAACGTTTCTCTGTCCTTAACTCTCTCCCTGAATGCAGCCAGGTCTGCCTCTGTTGAATGACTGGAGGCAAATGGAGAATTCTAAAATGGCCGCCATTTATAGCTCGACCATTACACTGTGCTGGCTGGCTGCTGATTGGCTAATGCGATCACATGTCATGAATGAATGCATTATGGGTCAGCGCGCCTTGTCTGCGCGCCTTCCCAGACATCCCCGCTCCGCCGCCGCACATGTCGCCGCCATTTTAGGAAAAATTTCGATTCGCGCATCCGAAGTCTGCTTATTTTCGGATTCGACGCGAATCGAAATTTTCCTAATATTCGAAACTAATTCCACTTCGCCTACTTCGATTCGCTCATCTCTACATATAATCAAAGTGATTCCTGTAGGCTAATACCTGTATATCCACAGGAATTGCTCCAATGACTTGGACTTTGAACCTGTGGCATGATTACTAAGGGACCTCTTCTTAAGGATATAGCAAAAAATGTTTGAAAAAAGGCATATAAAAGTGAAAAAGTATAGCCTATATGACTTCCCACCTTTTCAGGGGGAAAAAGTAGGAGAGTTGACCAAGATTAGGCCAGTTGTAGGGATTAACAAACAGGGGCAAGAAAAATGACAGATTCTGCAGAAGCATTGGCATATTTTAACAGATGACCCTGTCCTGATACACTTTGTGGATGACCATTCTCGTTTTACCTTTCGAAGTGGGCAGTCGCTCAGCGCTGCCTTGGTGCACAGTTTTTTTCAATAGAAATGGAGGAGGTATTCCTTGTGGATCCCACCCTAGGAGTACCTTTGGATGTGGCAAGTGCTCTTTCTGTGAGTTTCTGAAAGTATTGAGTGATGCAATACCTATTGGATTGATCAAAATTGTTCCCAAGCATTTTGTAAATTGTGAAACAACTGGTATTGTGTACCTACTGATGTGTGGGTGTTGTGCCTTCTACATCTGTAAGACACACAGAATGTTTTTGGCAGTGCTTCAGGGACCACGTTAATGATTTATGTGGCAATCTTGAGAGTCACATTGCAAGACATTTCACTGAAAAACATGGATATCAATTTCATTCACTACAATTTATGGCTCTGGATAGGATTCACCTACATACTGTATGCAGAGTGGTGATTTTCATTAAAAACATTCTACAGATTGAGGCCAGGTGGATTTTTAGGTTTTGTGCCATATACCCCCCCCCCCCAGGCCTCAATGATGCCATTTAGTTATCCCTCTTTTTTAGAGGAGCTCTGACGTTTTGTGATACTGCCATTTTTCATGAGATGGATATTGTCATTAATTCAGATTGTGCACCATAGGTGATGAATGGAGGTAACTATTACATTTCATCTTATATTATTTTTCATTTTTGTCTTTATTATTACTTTTGTTTTCATGTGTGTTGGTGGTTGTTTTGCCTTTGTGCATCTGTTTTTCTACTTCTTGGCATTTTTGTATTAGTTTATTTTGCTCTTGCTTTTTATTTTAGTCCTGTTCTAGGTTATTGTGAGTAGTAGTGTCCGCCCGTGCCACTGTTGGTTTCTCACTGTCCTTTTTGTCCCCGTCGATCCTCTGTCTCGTTCTGTTTTTCACATCTCTGGTGAGATCTATTCATCTGGTGCCACTTCTGGTGTGGCAGCCATCTTGTTTCCGATAGGTGCCGACCTTTTATGCGTATGCAACTGGGGGTCTCCTTATTAGGAGAATGCCAATTTTTAGGAACCATTGTTGGCGGTCTTTTGATGGCTGGTCCAAGCGGGGAGAACTATCTCCCCCATCACTGCGGACAGCGCTGCCAGTTTATTGGTATTTTGGCCCCATATGGTGTTGTGGGGGCAGTCCTTGGGAGGCCTAAGGGATACTTAATAATTTTGGTTGACTGCAGTATATGCCATTTATGTATATATGAATGCATCCCGGAGGATTAGGTAAGATATTTTTGGATAGTGGCACATCTCTATCTTTCTTTGCTTTAGGTAAATATTTGGGATGTTTATATTTCTCCTCTTTGCCTATATTTTGAGGCAGTAACTGGGACCCCTTTTGGTATTGTGCTTTGATATACACTTTATTTCCAAAAGTATTGGGACACCCCTCCAGGGGATACTTAAGGAGAGGGTTGGCACATGAATTCCCTTTTGGTATTGTGATTTGACATACACTATGTTGCCAAATGTATTGGGACAGCCATCCAAATCATTGGATTCAGGTGTTCCAATCACCTCCATGGCCACAGGTATATAAAATTGAGTACTTGAAAAAAGCATACAGGTGGCGCAAACACCTAGTGCATTATCCAAGGTTTATTTAAAATGAAAAAAGACAAAAGCTTGTAAGACCATGGAGATGGCCACACAAATGACGCATTTCGGGGACGTGTCCCTTTCCTCAGAACTTAGCTCATTGGTTTTTTTTTTCTTTGATGCAGATGATGTGGTGCATATATCTGTATTACTACATGACTCTAAGGCTCCATGCACAGTACAGGTTTTTTATAAGCTCAAAAAATACTAGAGAAAAAAACTGGATGAAAAATGCTGATAATAGCATTTTTCTGACAGCTTGTAGTAGCATTTTAGGAGTGTTTAGGAGAGTAAGCTATTTATTAGTGTTTTTACAGGATGTGTAGAAAAAAAAAGCTAGAAAAAAGTTGTTAGGAGTGTTTTAGTAGCATTTAAGAGAATGTAGGAGCATTTAGCATTTTTTCTGCCGGAAAAATGCTCCCAAAAACTGGTTGAGTCGCCGTCTTGCTACCCTGCTTCCAAGGTTGAAGTAGCCTCACCTGGACTAGTCGTGGAGTGTGCCCGAGGATCGAGTGCTCGGCCGAGCGGAGCCCCAGTGAGGTGGAGGTGGGGGAGCGGGTTTGCGGACGGTCCCCTGTGACCTGCGAGCTGGCGGAGGACTTGCGGTGAGCTGGGGCTGGAGGACGCGCCCCCCCGCCACTGAACCACATAGTGCACCCACAACAGTCTCACCATAGCCCAAAGTGGGAGAAAACAATATTGGGCACAAGACACAGGACCTGAAGAGGATCCCATCAGAATTGGGGATCTTAAAGCAGAGGGGACAGCATTACAGAAACAGCTTGAAGAGGAGGGTGAGTTGCAGTAAGAATATGCAAAATACAGTGTGGCAAAAAAGTATTTAGTCATCCACCAATTGTGCAAGTTCTCCCACTTAAAAAGATGAGAGAGGCCTGTAATTGGCATCATAGGTAGACCTCAACTATGAGCGACAAAATGAGAAAAAAAATCCAGACAATCACATTGCCTGATTTGGAAAGAAATTATTTGCAAATTATGGTGGAAAATAAGTATTTGGTCACCTACAAACAAGCAAGATTTCTGGCTCTCACAGACCTGTACCTTCTTCTTTAAGAGGCTCCTCTGTCCTGCACTCATTACCTGTATCAATGGCACCTGTTTGAACTTGTTATCAGTATAAAAGACACCTGTCCACAACCTCAAACAGTCACACTCCAAACTCCACTATGGTGAAGACCAAAGAGCTGTCTAAGGGCACCAGAAACAAAATTGTAGACCTGCACCAGGCTGGGAAGACTGAATCTGCAATAGGCAAGCAGCTTGGTGTGAACAAATCAACTGTGGGAGCAATAATTAGAAAATGGAAGACATACAAGACCACTGATAATCTCCCTCGATCTGGGGCTCCACGCAAGATCTCACCCCGTGGGGTCAAAATGATCACAAGAACGGTGAGCAAAAATCCCAGGACCACACAGGAGGACCTAGTGAATGACCTGCAGAGAGCTGGGACCAACGTAACAAAGGCTACCATCACTAACACACTACGCCGCCAGGGACTCAGATCCTCCAGTGCCAGACGTGTCCCCCTGCTTAAGCCAGTACATGTCCGGGCCCATCTGAAGTTTGCTAGAGAGCATTTGGATGATCCAGAAGAGGATTGGGAGAATGTCATATGGTCAGATGAAACCAAAATAGAACTGTTTGGTAGAAACAGAAACTCGTCGTGTTTGGAGGAGAGAGAATGCTGAGTAGCATCCAAAGAACACCATATCTACTGTGAAGCATGGGGGTGGCAACATCATGCTTTGGGGCTGTTTCTCCGCAAAGGGACCAGGACGACTGATCCATGTACAGGACAGAATGAATGGGGCCATGTATTGTGAGATTTTGAGTGCAAACCTCCTTCCATCAGCAAGGGCATTGAAGATGAAACGTGGCTGGGTCTTCCAACATGACAATGATCCCAAACATACCGCCCGGGCAATGAAGGAGTGGCTTCGTAAGAAGCATTTCAAGGTCCTGGAGTGGCCTACCCAGTCTCCAGATCTCAACCCCATAGAAAACCTTTGGAGGGAGTTGAAAGTCCGTGTTGCCCAGCGACAGCCCCAAAACATCACTGCTCTAGAGGAGATCTGCATGGAGGAATGGGCCAACATACCAGCAACAGTGTGTGCCAACCTTGTGAAGACTTACAGGAAACGTTTGACCTCTGTCATTGCCAACAAAGGATATATAACAAAGTATTGAGATGAACTTTTGATATTGACCAAATACTTATTTTCCACCATAATTTGCAAATAAATTCTTTCCAAATCAGGCAATGTGATTGTCTGGATTTTTTTTCTCATTTTGTCTCTCATAGTTGAGGTCTACCTATGATGCCAATTACAGGCCTCTCTCATCTTTTTAAGTGAGAGAACTTGCACAATTGGTGGCTGACTAAATACTTTTTTTCCCCACTGTATGTTCATTAACTGTGATTTTCCTGCAACATACCAATATTTTAATATAATTGCTGTTTGAAGAAGAGACAATAAAATAGAGGGGACTGTGGACTTGTGCCCAGAGAGATTATCCATAATTTTTTTAATATGTGCTAAAGTCTATGTGCAGTGTATCCTAAGGATCAAAAAAGACTCTTTAGCGACCTGTCGTGCGGGAAAGTCAAAGAGGAATATATGGGCTGTAGTGAACCATGACTTTTCAGGTTAAGAGGTAAATAAAAGGTAAATGCCGTAGGAAAATGAGAATTAGATCGACTAAAGGGGGTGGTTCTAAAACCCCCCAATCTTCTGCAAACTCCTCCACGATTAAAAAATACTTGCCCGTACAAGAAAAAAAAAAACCCACAAATGCAAGAGAACCACGTTGAAAGGCCCGCTAATCTTGGTGGAGATCAAGCTATATTGTCATTTGGTAATGGGGAAGAGAACCAAGATAAAGAAAGTTCAAGTATGGAAAATATGGGAGAACAAAGAAGTGTAGAACAAGAAGGGCCATTAGATCATCCACTTTTAAAAAATGACCTAGCAGAAATGTTTGCAAAATTGGAGACAGTTCTGAAAAAGGAGATCGGGACTCTCCGTAGTGACCTGGGTCATATTTTTACGTGCATGTAAGAAATAGAGAGAAAAACAGAAGAATATGCAAAACAAATTAAGAACTTAGAAGGGCAAGTAGAGGAGAGGTGGATAGCAAAGAAATAATTACTACTTACATTGGGAGGACTAGGAGAATCGCAACAGAAGGAATAATTTAAGGATCGGAGGTTTACCAGAGGAAATAGAACAGGAAGAGGACTTATTGGGGAAAATGAAAAAAATCTGTAACCCAATAATGGGAAGATCGGAGAAGGATCATTTAAAAGTGGACAGAGTATATAGGATTAGACGGTCAAGGGGTATCCCAGCAGAAAGTCCCAGAGATGTTATCGCTAGGTTCCAGGACTTAGGAGACAGAGAACGGATATGGAAAAGGCTGCGGGATATCAATGAAATAAAATATGAAGAAACAGTCATTGTCAGGGAACAAGAAGATCGCTGCAGCGCATGAATCTGCGCATGCACAGGATTCCGACAAGGCATACAGGCAGGCGGGCACTAGAACCCAGGCGCGCCTGTCACCAATGAAGAAACGGGCAGGCACTAGGATGCAGGTGCGCCTGTCGGCGCGTGGCGGGCTATTTAAAGAGCACTTCCTTGCTGATTCAGTGCTGACTGGTGTTCAGCTCTCCCTGTGTCCTGCTTGTCCTGTGCGATTCCTTTGTTCCTGACCCGACTCCGATTACTCTCCTGCTCCTGGTTCCTGACTTCGGCTCTGTTCCTGACTTTGGCTTTTCCTCCTGATTCTGTACCACGCTGCCTGACTGTTGATGACCCCGGCTATCCTATGACTCTGCTCCTGTCCTGTGTCCTGGCTACCTACCTTGCTCTACTGCACATCAGGCAATCCACAGAACCTGCTCTGTCTACTGCTACGGTGCCCAAATCTGAGGATATCCTGCCTACCAAGGTCATCACCTACAAGAGCCGCAATCAACAACCTCTGGCGCTCTTGTCCCCCTGGTCCCTAGACGCCTGCTGTTCCAACCTCAGCGGGGTCAGGTCTAGTGACACAAGTGAGGCCGACCTTGTCAATTCAGTCTCCCATCAGGTACGTGACAGTCATACAAATTTTTGCCGATATTTCCCCAGAGACATTAGCAAGGAGGAGATCCTTAAAACCACTGTTAATTCATATGAGAGAGAAAAACATTCGATACAATTATATTCTTCTGAGATACCCAGAAGAATATAATGACTTTTGTGATAAATTAGATTTACAGAGCTTGAATATTGTGGGATGGTCAGACGGGGCTGGGGAGAAGGAAGAACAGGGCTCAGGAGGCTGGCAACAGATACCTGGGAGGAAGAATTAGGAGGACGCAGCGCAGGGGTGGCAAGGGGAGAGAGTAGAGAGGGTGGGTTTTTGTTTTTCATACCCCGCTTCCCTTTTTTTTTTCTCCCTCTCTCCTTGTGGGCTGCGTCCAGTGTCCCTCACTTGCATTTACCCCCCTTATGGAAAAACGGGGGGGAAAGGGGGGGACACGGCGGATGGAGCAGGTTGGCGTCCCGAGGGACATAGCACTTACCTACAAACCAGGAATGTCATCTATCTAGGTAAAGGAGAGGTGGTCATGTGTCGAGTTTCACCCTAAAATAGGAATCATTAGTAGGGATTTCCCGAGTCAGATTGCAAGGCCTAATGCAGGCCAGGAGGGGAGGGGGGTGGGGGAAGGAAGGGAAGGATGGGTGGGAGGGAATGGGATGGGGAAGAGGAAGGTCCACATTATAAATTATCTATATCTTTTACTGTGTGAAGGAAAGTTAATAGGTCAAAATAACTGTGGGTGAAAAGAGTGGGATTAAGTTTACGACCTATAACGTGAAAGGGCTAAACTCCCCCAAAAAAAGAAATAAGATACTCAGGGAAGTCCAACAATATTCAATAGATGTAATATTTCTTCAAGAAACCCATTTAACCTGAAATACAAATGTGAAATTATACTCGAAGTCTCTCAAATGTGGTATTACGCTGATTCATCTGTAAAAGGGGCGAAGGGAGTATCAATTGGGTTTTCAAAAAAAATTTATTCTTCCCTGGAGGACAGAATGGAAGACCCAGAGGGTCGGTTTTTGTTCATCAGAGCAAAATTACAAGGAAGGGAATATACACTAGCTAATGTTTATTGTCCAAATAAAAACCCAGCTAAGTTTTTAGAGGGGGTGCTATGGAAAGTCGCTGAATTTAAAAAGGGGTATCTGGCCGTGGCGGGAGATTTTAATGTGTGTTTAGATCCTCAGTGGAATGCATCATCATGTACAAGGAGAGAAGAGGATAGGAATTTGAAATCATTGAAGAAGTTATTTTATAAACATCAATTGGTAGATGTGTGGAGAGTAAATCACCTGAGAGAAAGAGATTATACCTTCTTCTCTCATGTGCATGGTTCATATTCAAGATTGGATTAAATAATGATATAGCATAGACAGTTGGAGACATTGATAGGTTCCAACACAGAGGTAATATTTATCTCTGATCATTCTCCAGTCACAATGAGGTTACAAGTAGGTGGAGGTGAAGATAAAATATTCTCTTGGAGGTTAAATGAAATTCTTTTTCAGGACCCCGAGGTAGAGAAAAGGTTAAAGCGGGAAATTGAACAATTTTTTTAGTTAAACGAGACTAATGAAATATCTGTGGCAACAGTCTGGCAGACACATAAAGCCTATATAAGGGGAATCTTGATCTCTATAGGAATAGAAAAGAAGAAAGAAAGAGGAGAAAAAATAACGTTGGTGATGGAAGAGCTTCATAAACTGGAACAAATACATAAAAGAAAGAACGGAATAGATATTTGCTAGAAGATAATATTGAAAAGAGATGAGTTAAAAGATCTGATGGAACAAGAAACAAGGAGGATATTTAATGAGGTCTCAAAGGAAAGATACAAATGGGGGAATAGACCCCGAAAACATCTAATGAGAAGACTTAAGAAGAAGAAACCTAGAAATTTTATAGAAAAAATAAGAGATGGGAAGGGAGAAATAGCGTACAATACCTGTGATATTGATAGGAGGTTTTATAAATATTATAGTTGTCAGGGCTGGAGCTGTGGAATGGTCAGGCAGGCCTTATGGTAAGGTCACGCACTGACTGGACCGACAGAACCCTCGAGCAGGTGCCTCCATTCCTTGAGACCCTGAATAATGGCCAACAACTCCCTGTCTCCAATCTGGTAGTTGCATTCTGCAGAGGAAAGCTTCCTGGAGTAGAACCCACAGGAAAGTAGGGGTCCATCGGGCAACCGACGCTGAGACAGGAGGGCGCCTACTCCCATCTCTGATTCATCAACCTCGAGGACAAAGGGCAACCCAGGATTGGGATGAGACAGTATCGGAGCCAAAGCGAAGGCGGATTTCAGAGCCTCGAAAGCTAAGATGGCCTCGGATGACCACTCGTGGGGATTGCTGCCCTTCTTGGTCAGATCTGAGAGAGGCTTGGCCAGCGTGGACCTTCTGAGGGTCCATGGAAAATCCCACTGTGGAAATGATGTAGCCCAAAAAGGCAACCTGGGATCGGTGGAATTCACAATTCTCGAGCTTACAGAAAAGTTCGTTCTCACATAACCATTGCAGCACCCGCTTAACATCCTGGATATGAGATTCCATGGAGACAGAGTAAACCAGGATGTCATCCAAGTAAACCACCACGCACTGCTGCAACAAGTCACGAAATACATCATTGATGAACTCCTGCAAGACCACGGGCGCGTTACACAACCCGAAGGGCATCACCAGGGATTCATAGTGGCCGGTTCTGGTGTTAAACGCGGACTTCCACTTGTCCGACTCCTTGATCCGTACGAGGGTGTACGCAGCCCTAAGGTCGAGTTTAGTAAAGACCGTTGCTCCCTTGAGGCGGTCAAACAACTCGGTAATCAACGGGATTGGGTAGGCATTTTTAATCGTGATTCGATTGAGGCCCCTATAATCAATGCAAGGCCTCAATTCACTTCCCTTCTTTTTTACGAAGAAAAAGCCAGCTCCTGCTGGGGAAGTAGACTTGCAAATGTGCCCCCGGGAAAGCGCATCCGCAACGTACTCCCCCATGGCCTGATTCTCCGCAACCGAAAGAGGATACACCCTGCCACGAGGAGGAGTGGCACCGGGTTGCAAGGCTATGGCGCAATCGTATGGACGATGGGGAGGCAGCGCATCGGCGCGCACCTTGTCAAACACGTCCAGGTACTCCCCATAGTCAGTAGGCAACACATAGTCCGAGGAGGCACACAACACCTTAAATGGCCCACGGATTCAACCGGCCCCACACTGTGGAGACCACGAGAGAATCTCGGCCGACCGCCAATTAAAGGTCGAATTGTGCTTCTGAAGCCAGGGATACCCCAAAACCACAGAGTAGTGCGGAGAAGAAATTACCTGGAAACAGGCCAACTCCCTCTGAACAGCCCCAATAGCTACTTCAACCGGCAGGGTCTCGTGGGTAACCTGCGGCGGTTGCAGGGGCCTGCCATCTATCGCCTCGAGAACCAATGGGGTAACTCGAGACTGAGTGTCAGGGCTGGAGCTGTGAAACGGTCAGGCAGGCCTTATGGTAAGGTCACGCACCGACTGGCGACAGCCTCTGGTGACCCACAGACCGGAGTCCCTCAGGGCGTGGAGTCTAAGCCCCAGACTGCCCTTCACCAGGGCCCCTGATGGTGGGGATGGACTTGACGCAGCCTGAGACCAGGTCGCGACCCCGGAGTAACCCCAGCTGCCGTATGGCTGCCGCCAATGGCGTATAGAGGGTAGGGGCCAGATGGAAAGACGTATAGCATGGTCGGACAGGCCGGGTCGATAACAGCGGAACAGACAGAACAAGACGGTAGGCAAGAATACTCAGGTCACGGGCCAGGTTCAGCAACGGGAGGTCAGGTAATGGAATAAAGCAGAGAATGGTCAGAACGGGCCAAGGGTCAGAGCAAGAGGAGTCTTTATCAAAGCCGAGTCGGTTTCCAGGAGAGCTGAACAAGAGCTTGCTGCAATGCAACATACAGGACAAGAATGCAAAGAACGGCTGCAACCAACAGACTTAAATGTGATAAGCCGCACCCTCCTGGGAGGAGCTGCAGAGGACTGAGAGCATAAAGGATCCCACAATGCTTAGCAGACACCCAAGATGGATGCCAGCACATGAAGCAGCACAAACCCTGAGGAAAGGTAGGACCTTGACAATAGTGAACTTTATGAAGTGAGGGGTGGCAACCAAAGGGAAAAGGAAGAGGAGAGGAAACAAATTAGGCAGAAATATTTAAGTGAAGTATAATTGCCATGATTAACACAAGAAAATTTAGAGACTCTGGAGAGTCCTATTACCCCGGAAGAAATTAATATAGCCTTAAAACTACGACCGTAGGTAAAAGTCCAGGACCAGATGGGTACACAGTGGCGTATTATAAAAAGTTCAAGGATCTTCTTGTCCCCAAAATCTGTAGATATATGAATGCGATAGGAGAGGGGTTAGAAATGAGGGAAGAGTCATTGCAGGCCCACATTACGCTTATTCTAAAGCAGGGGAAGAATGGCTCACAATGTGCAAGTTATAGGCCTATATCATTATTAAATACAGACACTAAACTTTATGTGAAGGTCTTGGCAACATGACTGAAGGATCTGATGCTTGAATGGGTCCATTTGGATCAGGTGGGCTTTATACCGGGAAGAGAAGGGAGGGATAACAGCCTGAGATCCTTGATTCTTGTACAAAGGGCTAAAAGAGAGAAAATACCGGCAATACTCCTGTCGAATGATGCTGAAAAGGCTTTCCATAGGGTTAATTGGGGATTTATGTTCGATATGTTGGAAACATTAGGAATGGGGCCTAAAATGCTGAACTGGATAAAAGGATTATATAAGTATCCATCAGCGGCGGTTAAGGTAAATGGAGCTCTTTCACAGTTTTCAAGACTGTATAATGGTACCAGACAGGGATGTCCCCTGTCCCCTTTACTGTTTGTTTTGTCCCTGGAACCGTTCTTGGAGAGGGTAAGGAAATGTATTGATATAAAGGGGATAACACTAGGAGAAACAGAGCATAAAGTAGCCGCTTATGCAGATAACATGTTATTCTATATCGCTAATCCCAGAATATCGCTGCCCAATCTAATGAAAGTATTAAAACTGTATGGGGAGATGTCAAACTTGAAAATAAACCCTGTAAAATCAGAAATTTTAAACATTAACCTTTCAATGTCAGAGAAGACGAGCCTACAAAAGGAATTCCCTTTCACTTGGTTATCTTGGAGTAAAATTAACCCCTTCTTTAAAAGGTTTATATCAGCAAACTACATGGGGTCACTGGAATATATATGAAATATTTTTTATAATTGATGATTTTTCTATTCTGTATAATAATCAAATAAAAATTTTAATTAAAAAAAAGCAAAACTACACTGCAACGAGCTCCACAAAAAAAAAAAAAAAAAGCTTTTAGTGGCAGGGGCATTTACCTGCAGGAAAAAAACCCAGGGCCAGTGCATCCAGGAGCAGCAGCGTTTTGGCACAAAAAAACGTCTGAAGCACCTATACGCGTGTTAACGCTAGGTGCGTTTAGCACTTGGGCATTATTTCATTTCAATAGCTAGAGTTATTATTCTTTCCAATTAAATTAACTACCTGCCGACCGCAGATAGCCGAATGACGGCTGCACTGCGGCCGGCCAGTTCTGAGTGGACGTCATATGACGTCCTCCCAGAACGCGCTCTCCTGCGCGCCCCAGGGGGCGTGCACCCGGCGATCTCCGTGATCGCTGTGTCCTTCGGACACAGCTGATCACGTGATGTGGTAAAAGGCCAATCACAGCGGCCTTTTACCACGTGATCAGCGGTGTCCAATGACACGCTGATCAGAGGGAAATGCAAGTGCCGGTTCTCGGCTGCACTTTCCTCACGCTGTCAGATCGTGAGGAAAGTACTGCCGAGAACCGGCAGTTGTCAGAGCGGGGATCGGCACCGATCACCAGGGCACTGATAATCAGTGCCCTGATGATCGGTGCCCAGCAGTGCCACCCGCAAGTTCCGCCCACCTGTGCCCAGCAGTGCACCCACTAGCTCCGCCCACCTGTGCCCAGCAGATCACCCACCTGTGCCCAGCAGTGCACCCACCTGTGCCCAGCAGTGAACCCACCTGTGCCACTCTGCAGTGTCACACACCTGTGCCCAGAAGTGCCACCCACCTGTGCCCAGCAGTGCCACCCACCTGTGCCCACCCACCTGTGCCCACCAGTGCCACTCACCTGTGCCCACCCACCAGTGATGCCCACCAGTGCCACCCACCAGTGCAGCCCAGCAGTGCTGCCAGTCAGTGCCACCAGTCAGTGCCCAGGGGTTGTGCCAGTCAGTGCCCAGCAGTGATGCCAGTCAGTGCCGTCTATCAGTACCCATCATCAGTGTCAGCTATCAGTGCCGCCTATCAGTGCTGCATATTAGTGCCGCCTATCTGTGACACCTCATTAGTGCTGTCTATCCGTGCCGCCTATCCGTGCCACCTCATTAGTACTGCCTATCAGTGCCCTTTAGTTCTGCCTATCAGTGCCCATCAGTGCCGCCTATCAGTGCCCATCAGTGCTGCCTCATCAATGCACATCAGTGAAGGAGAAAAAATACCTGTTTGAAAAATTTTATAATAGAAACAAAGAAACTTTTTTTTTTTTTCAAATTTTTTGCACTTTTTTTATTTATAGCGCAAAAAGTAAAGCGTCCAGTGGCGATTAAATAACACCAAAAGAAATCTCTATTTGTGAGGAAAAAAATGATCAAAATTTCATATGGGTACAATGTTGCATGACCACGCAATTGTCAATCAAAGTGCGGCAGCGCTGAAAGCTGAAAATTGGCCTGGTAAATAAGGGGGTATAAGTGCCTGGTAGGCAAGTGGTTAATTGACGCCCAATTGTTTGAGGCCTGTAAACACGCCTAAACGCTTGTAAAAGCAACACTTTCATAAGAGTCAGGTGTTTTTTCTGCCAAAACACTGCTGCCAAGAGGAGGAGCATTCTTAAAACATCCTGTGTGTATGAGACCTACAAAACCACATTTTTTTTCTGCTCCTAAGGGCTCATTCACACCATGGTGCAGAGACCTCAGTTTTTCTGCATGCGTTCTGCAAGGGCACAACAAAATAATTTGTTCTCTCTGTGCCCTATTCACACCACAACACTAGTATCATGTGCAGATTTTTTCTGCACAGGAATCTGCAGCATATATAAAACTCATTGAAGCATGCATGAAAACTGGTATAAACTGATGTCTCTGCAAGTGAAATCTGTGTGTCAGTTTCCATCAGTTTTTCTGCATGTATAGTGTGAATGAGCCCTAAATGCTGAAGCTTGAAAATGCTACTAGCCTAAAATAGTGTCCATGGACATATAGGATAACACTATTTAGCTTCTAGGAGCAGAGAAAAAATGCTGATAACAGCTTCTAGGATTTAGTCTTGAAGAAGCAGACAATCTGTGAAATACGTAGACATCTAAGGATTACGTTTCTATTGATTTGTTTTTATTGTACTCTTTTATATGATTTTATTATATATTTTAGTGATTATGTTATAAAATAAGTGAATTTTGCAGCTTTGACTATATAGTAGAAAAAATATTTTGTGTCAGACAGTTAATTAGTGCATGAAGAGGTTCTCTGACTATAGTTCAACAGCCCACAACAGTGAAGAAAACTATAGCGGTGGAGATATGCTAAAATGCTAGCAAAGTAGGAGATAGATAGACACCTTGTGGCTCTGAAGGCATCCCTGTAGAAGAGCCGAAAACCAGAAATCAAAAGAAAAGAGAGGGAGACAAGAGTGGGGAGAAGTAGGGGACGGACGTTCACAATGCTTTAGTTCAGTTTGTGAGATATGGTTGGTGTAGCTGGCCAGCTAAGACCAGTCCTAGGTTGCTAATATGGTTCACATATATGTGTATACCAAACCTGCCAATAACATCAGTATAGTATATATGTGCACATGTTAAAGCCAAAAGCAAAATCATTGCTGTAATTTATGTCTTTGATTGTTATATGACATTTATATATTCATTGTGTTAGCAGAAGCAGAAAAGGAAAATATGCCTTTAAGAGTTAGTATAGAGCTGAGCCAATCACAGACAGCCTCACACTGTACAGAGCCTTAACCAATCCCAGCCAGTTTCACATTTATGCCTGTGTAAAACTCCCTGCTAGGATTTTCTAGAGACACATGCTCACCAGACAGAAGAGGAAACAGACAGTTCCAATCAGAAAAGCTTTATGGAGCAGAGAAGGCCAAATAGGTATTTAATGCACTTGTATGTTCCTCTATTGTTTGACAGTGCAGGTGGATCTGTGTTTTGAAACTGTTGTGTGTGTTTTACTTGTAGTTCCACCGAACGAACTTACAAATTTACGAATCGAATATAGCAAATCGAATTTACCGAATCTAACGAAATTATCAATCTATCGAATCAACCCAATGTAATACGAATGAAACCATTGTAATATGAAAGAAATAAGCCATTGTAAGCAGTTATATGAAGAAGATTGAAGTTATTAAAGAAGTTAACTAAAGTATTCGGTGTGCTTTTTAAACCTACTGCATCCATAGAGCGGCATTGGAGGAATTACAGAGTAAAGTCAGTCTAATCAAACAAAGAAACAGCAATTGCATAATTTTTCTAATGCCACAGTGCACTAGGCACCAAAGGGTGCTGCGCCTGCCACAGTTGGGTTATAGTGAGGTAAAGCTGTTCGCTTAAATTTCCGGGTGGGCGTATTGGATCCATGGAGTCCAAGTTTTAAAGAATCTCTCATGGGTATCTGAGAGTATACTAGCCAGTTTTTCATTCATTAAAAAGAAGTCAAGGCGGCGGTGCAGGAGTGAAGGGTATGAACTGCTGTTTCCAGGCTTTCGCTATGGTTTTTTTAGCCCCCAATAGTACGTGAGTGACTAGTTTAAATTTGTGTTTAGACATACATGGATGTTTTTAAATTGTACATCTTTTAAGTCTACACACAGAGGCTCCTCTCTTCCTTTCTTTTTATTATGTGCTACAGAATCTGCTCCAAGTTCATCACTGAGGCTGCCATTAGTGATTGTGGACTACATATTAAGACTTTTTTCTTTGAGCTTATAATGGCATGATATCACCATGCCAAACATAACTGACTTTCTTGGTCTAAAATGTAAGCACTGTTGTCCTACAGAATAATTTTTCATCTATATTTGCATATAGGATAGTGTATAACAGCAGAATATATTTTTTTTTGCACTTATACCAAGTGTATGCGTACATATACACATAGGATTTTACCGTTTAGGAGCATCAGAGTTTTAGGGGCAGTTAAACATTCCTCTTTTGAACACAGAAGAATCACATTCAGGAGAGGAACATTTTGGTGCTTTGGTGTTTAACCAGTTCCCAACAGCTCTATAGCCAAAGGATGGCTGCAGTTGTATGTTTCTGGGACAATGTCCATGGACGTTATGTCAGAACACCCCCCCTGCACGCCCCCAGCGGCGCGCACCCAGTGCCGGCCGGTGATCGCTGTGTCCTACAGACACATCTGATCACGTCATACGGTAAACAGCCAATCATGGCGGCCTTTTACCAAGTGTACAGCTGTGTCCAATGACACAGTAGATCACCGGGTAAATACAGTTGCCGGTTATTGGCTGCACTTTCCTTACACTGTTGTAGCGTGAGGAAAGTACTGTGGAGAACCGGCAATTGTCAGTGAAGGGATTGGCACTGATCATCAGAGCACTGATGATCAGTGCCACCCATCAGTGCCGCCTACCTGTGCCCATCAGTGCCACCCACCTGTGCCCATCAGTGCTGCCCATTGTAGCAAGCGTACACACAGAGATGGATGCAGTTCAACCATTTTGGCTTCAACCTCCATCTTGGCAAAGGGGTTAACCATCCTGGCAAACATATTTCCCTCTCATTCTCCCCCTCCCTCTCTGAGAGTCACAGCAACATTTGGCCAGTGTGTGTGTGTGTTAGGAGTGTCACAGGAGGCCAGGGCCCAGCAGGGGGCTAGGAGCTATAAAGTCCCCAAGGGAGCTGGGGCCTAGCTGTCCAAAGAACCTGTGCAATGTAACACCTCGTATAAGATAAGGCAAGCTTTCCCAGGAGTTCAAAGAACATTCCCAGGAAACATGACCAGATAACCTTTGTTAAAATCCATATTCCCCTATATCTCATATCTTGGAATATGAGAGACTTACATAAAAACCGGACATATCGTCAGATTGGCTAAGAGGACACGAACATTTTGGTAGGTCACTCGCCTTGTCTCGAATACATAGGAAAGCCGAAAAGTAAATCTCGTGAACCGTTCAGTGTATAATTTCATAATTCATATCTAATCAATCCTCAGACAAGTCTGCATAATAATCTACCCGCAGGTGGAATGTCACTTGTGCAGATGGAAAGTTATGGGCCAAAATATAAGTTAGGAGAGATTTTGGCTCTAGTTGAGGTATCCGTCCAAACCTCCACACCCTAAACGGGGTATTGGTCCTTGACTTCAGAGACACCCTCTGCTGGGGAACTAAAAATTGGGCTGTCAGGCCTAAGAGAGGGAAGTTGAAGAATTCTCCCATTGACCATCGAAACAGAGGGAGATCAAAGTACCCTTCTGCTCTGAAACTTGATCTGCTTAAATCCAAGGCTTAATGGCAAGTACTTTAACCCTTTAACCTCCTTCTGTTATCTCTTTGCTTTGCTGTTGTTCTCTGTATATTTATATATATATATTGGTTACATCTTTGTTCTGTAAATATTTTTATTGCACCCATTTGACCTTTTAGTAATAAATCTTTCCTTCTGAAAGTGTTAAACTGTTTCTATAGCTCTTAATTGCAATTTACGAATTCCTGCCTCTAAAGAGAATGCTACTGTGTTTGTTTAACCCTCTGTATAACCGGCCTGCGGTGACCGTTTTATACAGACGATTATCTCAAACATTATAGTGTTATAGCTGATATCGTCGAGTTTCCTCTTTCTCTGTACAAAAAGGAGGTGGTGGCAGTGTGAAGGGTTAATCGCGTAATTAACCTGACCCAGTAACAATCGCATTCAGGCTGCGGGTGCATCGATTGTGGTCCAATTAGCTGGAAAATCGTTGTGCAGGGTGCAGCTGAGTGTGGCATTGTTATGCATGTGACATCACGGTTTTAGATTGGCTAGTCCTTCGGTCACGAGTTTGGTGAGAAGGGCTGGGGTCTGATGCAGCGTTCGTCACATATTGGTGACAGCGATCGTGGGATCGTCACATATTGGTGGCAGCGATCCCACGTCCGTCACACCCATCTGTGCCCAGCAGTGCTGCCCAGCACTGCCGCCTATCAGTGCAACATAATCAGTGCCAGCTCATCAGTGCTGCCTATTATTGCCACCTATCAGTGCCTTCTATCAGTGCCCATCAGTGCTGCCTATCCGTGCCACCTCATCAGTGCCCATCAGTACTGCCTAGCAATGCCCATCAGTGCTGCGTATCAGTGCATCCTCATCAACGCACATCAGTGAAGGAGAAAAATTACCTGTTTGCAAAATTTTATAATAGAAACAAAGAAAACCTTTTTTTTTTAATTTTTTGCTCTTTTTTTGTTTATAGCACAAAAAATAAAACACCCAGTGGAGATTAAATACCACCAAAAGAAAGCTCTATTTGTGTGAGAAATATTTTAAAAAAATCCATATGGGTACAATGTTGCATGACTGCGCAATTATCATTCAAAATGCCACAGCGCTGAAAGCTGATAATTGGCCTGGGCAGGAAGGGGGTAGAAGTGCCCAGTAGGCAAGTGGTTAATCCATGTCAATGTTAAATACTCTGGCCCAGCAAATGAAAAAATGTCCAAACGCTAAACCTGGTTAAAGGCGGCTAAACGCTGTACCGCTGTACATGCATTTTTGCTGCATTTAGCATTTTTCTACTGCCAGGAGAGAGTAACGTCTATGGGAGTTCATGTGTACACGACATCTAAAGTGCTCATATGCATTTACATGTGTAAATTTTGCAGATATGTATGGCTCCAGATTCAGGTATGCCCCACCTTTTTGTATGCTGCTAAACGAACTTCACATTTTGTTTGTAGACACAGTTGTGTGTACATGCTCATTCTATCATAAACTCGTATGTCAGGAGCACCTGCATATAAACGTGACAATTGCATCACACATGTTAGTTATCACTGTGCACTCCAGAGTGAGAGCAATAATTCTAGGCCAGTGATTTACTGTTAACTCTTAACAAATTATCTTGAAATTTTGAATACAGTATCACATGACATGTTTGGTGTCTATTTACTTGATAGAATCTTTTATATTTTACCAAAAATATGGTAATATAGTGTGTGCATGCATTGAAATTAATTTGAGTGTATTTTTTTACTATATTAGTATTTTTACATACCATGTGACATAAAAACTGTGACTATAAGCTGTATACTCTCCAATGATTCTGCTTTCAGAAAATATATTATGTATATATATTATATGTAAATATAAATATATTATGTTTTGGGGGTTTTACTAGTCTTGATGCTCAAAATTTGCATTTTAACTTGTGTGCAAAAAATAAAAAAGATCCTGGCAGCCAAAGGTTTCAAAGATCTTCATCCTTCATCTAATTTGTAAAAATGCAATGTAATACAGTACACAGTATGGAAAAAAGTACGGAATCACCACTCTTGGAAAATGTTCATTCAATTGTGTAGAAATAAAACTAATCACAGACATGGCTCAAAACTATTTTAATTTAACATTCCAACCTTCTGGAAGAAAGGAAGAAAAAAAAAAGAAAAAAAGAAAAAAAACTGTAGCCAATTGCAACTGGGAAAAAAATATAGAATCACTCAACTCTGAGGAAAATATTATGGAATCACAATGTCCTTTGCAGTTCTAAAATAAACATCTGCATCAGATTACATCTGCTAATTAGTCTGCAGTTAAAAAAAAGAGTGCTTGCGCACCTTGGTGAGCTGTTGCACCAAGCTGATTGACATGAATGGTGGCTCCAACACAAGAGGTGTCAGTTGAAACAAAGGAGAGGATTATAAAACTTCTTCAAGAAGGTAAATCATCACTGGACCAAGTACAAATCAAATGAGAAGGTTGTAAAAGGGAAAGTACTGGTAGACAAGGAAAACAGCAAAGTGTCAAGATAGAAAACTTAAAGCAGTATGCCTTGAAAACAGAAAATGCACAGCAAAACAAATGAGGAACAAATGAGCAGAAACTGGAGTCAATGTCTGTGACCGAACTGTAAGACATCGCCTAAAGGAAATGGAATTTACATACAGGAATGCCAAATGAAAGCCATCATTAACACCTAAACAGAGAAAAACAAGTTTACAGTAGACTAGAGAAAAACAATCATGGACTGTGGATGACTGGATGAAAGTGATATTCAGTGATGAATCACGAATCTGCATTGGGCAGGGTGATGATACTGGGACTTTTTTTTTGTTCCGTTCCATATAAAGACTGCCTGAAGAAAACATGCAAATTTCCACAATCATTGATGATCAGGTTGCATGTCAGGTAAAGGTACAAGGGAGATGACAGTCATTAAATCTTCAGTAAATGCATAGGTTTATATTTGGATTTTGGCCAATTTTTTTATTCCATCAATTGAAAGAATGTTTGGTGATGATGATATCATTTTTCAGGAAGATAATGCATCTTGCCATAGGGCAAAACCCATGAAAACTTTCCTCCAATTAATAAATCTAATGTCAATAGCATGGCCTGCAAATAGTACAGACCTCAATCCAACTGAAAATCTATGGTGGAAATGAAAGAAAATGGTCCATGACCAGGCTCCAACGTGCAAAGCTGATCTGGCAACTGCAATAAGAGAACGTTGGAGCTGGATTGAGGAAGAATACTGTTTGTCGATTGTTAAATCCATGCCTCAGAGAATTCAAGCTGTTAAGAAAGCCAGACGTTGTGCAACAAAGTACTAGTGGTGTACTGTAGTGTTTTTTTTTTTTTATGATTGAGTGATTCCATATTTTTTCCTCTGTTCTGTTGATCTGCAAAAACAGTTTTAACTGACTACAGTTTTATTTCTTTTTTTTTTTTAAGTGTTTCTTAAAGCCAGAAGGTTGGAATGTTAAATGAAAATAGTTTTGAGGCATGTCTGTGATTAGTTTTTTTTTTTACACAATTAAACAATTGAATGAACATTTTCCAAGAGTGGTGAATCCATACTTTTTTTCCAGGGGTTGTAGAAATGGGGTTAATATTAACTAGCCTTAAAAATGCTCCCTCCAACCTCCAAAAACTTATTTCAACTAACTTACAGTATATAAGATGTGTATATACTGTACTAACTTGTTTTCCGTCCAATCTGGTCACATGATCCTGTGTTAGCAACTAGCAGCTGCAGGGGAGAGGAGAGAGTGAGATACCAGTAACAGCTAGAAATGACTGGGAGCAGTGATCTTGTCCATAGTCTCCTATGGCTCATCTGTTGTCAGCATTCCTTGCTCTCTTTCCTGCAGCTGCTGCTGCCTGACAAAGGAGAGCCAGATCATGTGATCAAACCAGAGCAGGCTGAAAACAGGCAAGTATAGACACCTTTACACAGGTTAGTCAGGATAGGTGTTAGGAGAGGGGAGGAAGCATTTTTAAGATTAATTAGGTTTAGCCCCAAATTCTACTTTAACCAGCTCAGTAAAGTCCCCTACTGCAAGGACACTGCAACTAAGCATATGAAAGGCCAAAAACACTCAGGAGAAAATGAGACAAGAGGTTGCAGTCCCATTTGAAGCCCTGCAACGTGCATTTTGTAAAACTAACAAGATGAACTGACTAAACCCTTGAAATCACAGACCTGGAACAAGAATTCAGATTAGTTTTTATACTTACCAATGCATACCTTTTTCAGATGGGTTCAAATAACACTGACACCATAATAAAAAAAGCATTAAGGCATCAGAAGGAGATCAACAATGGCATCTCCTTTTTTTTCCACTGCACGTTTCCTTGAATTGCATTTTATATAATACTGTATAAAACTATGGGGCATAATTTTAAAGCAGCAAATGTAACATTTATTAATCATTCACTGTCAAATAAATCATTGTAATTTAAACCACACGCACCAGGAAAATACACCTACACTGAAAGTTTGGCATATGTAGCACACACTGCTTTATAAATATGACCCTAAAAGTGGTGAACACAGAATCTGGTGCAACTGTGCATAGTAACCAATCAGATTCTAACTTCAGCTTGTTCAATTAGTGGTTTTAAACCCTTACATATACTCATTGAAGTGACTGGCCTCAGATGATACAGAGAGATGAAAAAAATCATTCAACATAATTTGTACTTGTCTATCTACAGCCATTTTCCTCCTACATCTATTCAAAGTGCAGAATTTACACAGGGACTCTAGCTCTGAAAATCAAGGGGACGGGAGTTGCAGTTACATCAGTGGAGGAGCTCTGAGAGCTGATTGGAGGGAAGGGACACACCCCCTTCACACAGCAAACAGGAACAGAGCTGAGGCTGTCAATCTGCTGGAGGCATTCCCCCATCACCATTTTTCTCTTGGTGTCAGGAAAACTTGTCATAAGTGACTCATGATTATAGCAAAGGAGCAAGGCAGCAGAGAGCAATGATACATAGAGGTTGATTTACTAAAACTGGTGCAGAAACCAACCAGCTTCAAGTTTTTTTTGTCAACGCTTACTTGAACAACTTGAAGTTAGAAGCTGTACAGCTGCACCCGATTTTGCACTCTCCAGTTTTAGTAAATTGACACTTAGTGCTCTGGATTGAGACATGCACACACTATAGTGGGATATGTTGTGTTCATATTTTGTGTGTGAGGTTTACAACCACTTTAAGCAAGTACATCTTCCCCTATGTTTTTATTTTATTTAGTTTTTTCCTTTTTTCATATTTTCCTTAGCACTTTAGAAAAATACATTTTAGTTATTACCAAATGCTTTCACATTCTGTGGGGTAAGGTTTATTTTTTGTAATTCATTTAACCATTTGCCGCCCACCCTATGACCGAATGGCGGGCGGCAAATGTCATCAGCGTTCAGGGTGGACGCCATATGGCGTCCTCACGCAGATGCGCAAATTACGCTCCTGCAGAGCGGCGCAGTGGCGCGATCTGTCACCGGCCGTGCACCTCGGACACAACCGATGACAGATCTGAGTATCGGCCCCGTTGTCGGTACCATGTGACCTGCTGTGACCAATCACAGCAGGTCACATGACAGCTTCATTCATGCCATCCATTGTATACTACTGCCTAGCTGTGAATGGTCACAGCTAATCACATGCACATATCATCTGATTAGCTGTGGCCAAATCACAGCTAAGCACAAAAAAAAATAAAAATAAATAAAAACCCGAATGAATCGATGTCATTCAGGTAAATGCTTGCTTATAGCAAAGTAATTCTTTGCTGTAAGCAAATTGTGTAAAAAAAAATACTGATCACTTCCCCAAAGTAGTACAATGTTACTATGGTAACATTGTACTACTTTGGTCATAGTGAAATATGAAAAAAAAATCTTAAAAAAAGAAAATAAATTAATAAAAAATAATTTAAAAAATTTAAAAAATATATATATTTTTTTTTTCATACTGTCACCAGTCAGTGTCCCTGATCACCGCCATGCCAGTTATATGACGACACTGTACTGCACTGGTGACAATATGTAAAAAAAAAATAGTGAAACTCATTTTTTTAATTTTTTAATTTTCCGAAAAATTATGACATAAAAAATACAACTTCAAAAAACTCGTCATGCCTCTTATGAAGTACGTCGGACTGTCTACTTTTCAAAAAGGGGTCATTTGGGGGATATCTGTACTGTTCTGACATTCTTGGACCTCAAGAAATTAGATTGGCTGTCAGTACTTCAGGATTGATCAATTTTCAGATCTATACCATAGTTTGTGAACTCTATAACTTTCCTACAAACTAAAAAATACATCCTAATTTGGGTTATTTTCACCAAAGACATGTAGCAGAATACATCTCGGCCTAAATTTATGAAGAACAATTATTTATTTGCAAACCTTTATAACAGAAACAAAGAAAACTTTTTTTTTTCAAAATATTTGGTCTTTTTTTGTTAATTTAGCAAAAAATAAACACCCCAGTGGTGATTAAATACCACCAAAAGAAAGCTCTAGTTGTGTGAAGAAAATGATAAAATTTTAGTTTGGGTACAATGTTGTATGACCGCGCAATTGTCATTCAAAGTGTGAGAGCGCTGAAACCTGAAAACTGGCCTGGGCAGGAAGGTGTAAAATTGCCTGGTATTGAATTGGTTAAAATCCTGAATTAATACAGCATTTACAACTTTGGTACGTATAGTACTACATTTCAGGTGTAGTAGATAAATGTGATTAAGAAATCAAGAGCACACTAAGCAGTTGTTCTATTAAGGCACCAAATGGAATTACACTCATTGCTGGAACTTTCGTTTACAGTACATACCAATGACTAAACAAGGCTTAATAAGGTCAATTAATGTCACACAGCTTGAAATGTAAAGTAGAGAATCACTAACAATGAGGCAACAAAGAAGATGGGGACAAAACTAGAAATCAAGGACAAACAACAATTTCCTACTATAAAAAACTACAGCTCTCTAATAACAATTGTATCTATCTATCTATCTATCTATCTATCTATCTGTCTGTCTGTCTATTTCTATTTAACTATCTATCTCTTTATCTTTTTAACCCTTTTGCTGCCAGGTCTGTATGTCATACGGACCTGACAGCGGGGCTTTTGTACACAGTCCAGTGGCTGTAACCACCAGGATTGTGTATAAAACTAACAGGCAGACTCCTGCCTGTCAGGTGGAAACATTTGGGTGGCTGCGCTGCTGCCTGATCGCTTCCACAGCCCTCGGTACCGCCCCCCCTCTGTGTGCACTCCTGCCATGTATCTGGACCCACGCTTGCCCGGGGAGCTCCATAGTGGGTGCCAGTGGATGGAGGGGAGAGAGGAGAGCGAACAAATGTTTGCTCTCCTCCCCTTTTTCTTTTTGACTCAGAAGACAATTTTCCAGGTCACTGCTGTCACTTTCTTGGCTAACACAGACGAGAAGCAATGTATTTCAATGCAGTCTGTACTGCAATACATTGATTGAAGGCCAGAGGAGACATGCAGGGTCTTTTAGACCCTGCACATCTTAATAAAGAGAACCTGTCACCTAAAAATCATCACATAAGGGTCTTTGCCCCCCCCCATGTAATGAAAAAGTAAAAAAAAAAATTGTATTGCAAAAAAACAATGTTACACCCAAGCACATAACACCCCCCCCCAAAAAAAATGTTGAGGCCCCTCCCACCCCACATATATGCCTGTACAAACACAAATGCACAAGTCAGGGTGCCTATGTGTGAAAACGTCAATTGCAATACACATGTTACATGTTGCCGCGCACACTGGAGTGAGAGCAAAAATTATAGCACAATACCTTCTCTGTAACGCTAAACTGATGACCTATAGGGGCTTTTGAAGCATCGCCTCTAGAAAATATAGGGCACTGAAGTTTGTTGCTATTTCATAGGTGCTCACAAATTTAAGGTTTGGCACGTTGGGTATCTATTTACTCGACACAACGTCATATGTTATACAAAGATGTGGGTAATTTATTCAATTTGTTCGCCCTAAAATTCACATTAGTGTGTTTTTCGCTGAAATTTTGCATTTCCTAGATCTTTGCAGTAATATTGTGTGATATAAAAAATTGGAACTACTACTATTTTATTCTCTAGGGTGTTTGCTTTAAAAAAATACTGTATATAATGTTATGGGGGTTCTGTGCAATCTTCAGGCCTAAACCTATTTTTTAAACGTGAGCAAAAAATGCAAAAATGGCTCTGGCAATGTAAAAGCTAATCAACTATTCTTTTGGTATCTACCATGTGAGAGAACATCTACTGTATTTCTCTATTAGATTATATGTGTATCAAAATTTATATTATGTCTAATTTATACTGTTTGATTGTATTTAGTGTACTATCATACAACCATTCCATCCTGAGGAATCGGCATTTGGAGTGAAACGTATTGACATTTAATATGGAGAGAACACTTCAGTATTTATTTCAGCATTGGCCTATTAAAGGAAAGAAGCTTGCAAACAGTTACACCATTTATTTTTGAGTTGTATACTCTGGGCCCTTTAGAGGACCCGAATTAACTCTTTAAAGCAGTTGTAAATAAACTATTCTTTTATAAAATTGTTGGCTATCTCATGATCATGCCTGTAAGACTTGAAATTTTTCAAAGGAAGCTGGAATTGCTATAGGCAAATAATTCTAGGCATTCATTTTGAGAATAGAGCCATGTCCTAAACAAGGAAAAAATTAGGATGTCATCTTTTCAAATCTTTGTCTGTCTCTTTCAGATGGTTCCTTTAGTGCTTGGCCGTCAACTCAGTGGACATATTCCAGTAGGTTTTAAAATGATAGAAATCCAGCAAGGAAACTATCTCTTTTAAATATCATATCACATTTTAAAAGAGAGATTTTAGTCCTGTCTGAAACCCTACATCCAAGCAATAAGAGTAGAAAGATGGGTACAGACTGTAGAAGCCAATCTTTAAGGCTAACAGTACAACAGCAGTGCAATATTGAATCCCAAGTACATTCCAGGCACATGGTTGTCCATTCTGGTAATTTAATGATGTTGGATCTGAGCATCACAGAAGGTGGCAATGCTATTAATGGCATTTTTCAGCAAACAGATAATTCACCTGAAACAGTGGCACAGTTTATGAGAGAGGGATGTGCAAGCTTTGTACCCAGGCAATGCCTTTGTCATTTATTGCTCTTGGAAAAAGTACCTCTCAGGAAAAGAGTAAATTATATCTGTAATAAAGCATATTAGAATTTTCAGCTCTAAAATAACCAAGAACAATTTCTGCGTTGGGGACCAGAAATTGGATCAACCATTTTCTCAGGATTCCATGTACAGTATATGTAAAAAATAGCAGTGTAATTTTGTAGACAAGTCACTCAAAAGGTACAGCTGATGAAGCAATCAAGCATATTTGACACCGTGAACTTTTGGCATGAACATCTCAAGGTTCTTTTATGAAAAGGACACACTAATGAAGTGTCTGCAGGGATCTTCAAGTGTGCTGAGAAGACAGACATCAAATGCCACTGAGTAACTGGGGAACAGCATTCCTCTGGTTATGTGGGCTTAAACTGAGACTGTCATAGCCAGGAAAGACATGGCAGAATAAACAGATGCAAAATTTCCATAAAACCAAGCAAAACATATCAGGAACACAATAAAAAGGTGTAATGATAAGCATTCCAGAATACATCTAATGAGACTCAGTAGATGCAAAGCTTATTTGTAGGAAATGTTAATCACTCATCCTCTTGTGGGTCATTACTGCTGATTAGTGGGGCTAGGGGTAAGGAGCACAAACATATCATTTTCTCTTTCTATGCTACTACTACTTTTGGGGAAGGGGTGGAACAATTAGACAGGGAAGAGCAAGTATAACCCTTGTTTTTAACATGAGCTGTTAGGACAAGTCGATTTGTTGCAGGCTGGCTGGCAAGTTGAGCTGGGAATTTTGCTTTGTTGCTTGACAGGTGTCACCCTGTCATGTGCTCCTTGGTGCGAAGGCCAGTTATAGGTTGGGGCAGTTTCCATTTGTACCATTGGTAATTTGGTGAGAGGGCACACTGGACACATTTGTTGCAATTATTCTATATGCTGGGTGTCCAGTGTACCCCTGTGCATTTGAGGAAGGTTGGGCTCGCTCCATTATGCCTGTCCTCAGTCTATCCATTATTATATATGTGCTTCTACTATGGAGGCTCTCAAAATTTACAGATTTAGGACTGTAGATAATATTTGGGTGCCGTGAAGCAGCTCTGCAGCTTACACATGTATTTGCAAATGTGTGCAAACTAAACTGTTTTTAATGTGAACTGTTAGACAGGACAATTTGGTTTGTTCCAGGTTGTCTGGTAAGTTGAGCTGGGAATTTATTATTTTTTTTACATGCTTTACCTTAGATTGTACACCCCTTGAGGGTAGGGACTGATGTGAATGTACAATATATATGTAAAGCGCTGTGTAATTTGACGGCGCTATATAAGTACCTGTACTAAAATTGCCCTTCCATGTACTCCTTGCTGTTATAGGTTGGAGCAGTTGCCGTTTAAAGCTGCGCTGGAGCCTGCTGCTGAGGCAGTCTGAAATTCTTGATACCACATTAGTTATCTGCAAGTTGTTGAAGAAATCTGTAAGATCTTGAGTAGTTCTAAGAGGGAACTATTTCCCATTCTATGAAGAAATATCACCAACAGTAGGTAATTCTGTGTTTTCTCAGAGTATTAAGCAACTGTCTAAGAGCTGTACAGCTTTGGAGGGTAACAGGAGTTAGGACTTAGTAGAGAAATATCTGTGCACTATTAAAAGCAAATATTTAATTCTGCTTTGCTACTTGTAGAATTTTCTTTAAGTAGGACATTTTGTAAGCAGCAAGTCATATCTTCAAAGGGAGACTACTCCGTGCCTCTTAGTCTGAGGGCTCTATGAGCATGATTAAACTCACTCTAGGACTCTGTTGACCTGTCCAAGAAATGATTAAAAATAGCTTGAAGTGCTTGTATTAGCTGGTTAGAAGGCACCATCTTTGATACCCCACTTACCCTTATGTTATGAGACCAGTCTCTATTATCCAATTTTTCTATTTGATGATTGATAGTGATAAGATTGGCATTGTGTGTCTCGGCTACCTTTTCTAGCCTTGCAATGGCCTTGTCACAGTTGATGCCTCTCCAACCTCCTGACAGTGTCAGGAAGTCAACCTAAAAGTCAGTAATGGCTGCTGACATTGTGCTTTTAATGTCAACAGCAATATAGCTCATGTCTGCTAATGGCTGAGTGGTACTGTTTGAGTGTAATGTGTTACTGTATATCCTAATACTTGGTTGGACTCCTTACTGGATTCTTCAACTGCATGCACCTATGCCATCTTAAATGTAGACTCTGCAGACTGGATCATAAATGGAACAAGTCATAGATATTTCTCTAAGCTGAAGAAGTTGGGTGCACTATAAACTGGAAGGGGCCTCCATATTCTGGTATTTTATGGTTTATATATTTTTTAATGTACATTATAGATTACAATTAATACTTTCTTCCTGCACTCTGTTAACACAACATGTATATGGCTGTAAAGCAAAAATCTAATGGGCCTGCCCACACAAAAGTGTTCTTTTACTTTAACAGTGGGAACTATTAGTTGTAGGTATATCTACCAACCTTTGTGAGTTCCAGCTAATCCTCCTGCACTTTATCCATAATATAAAATGACTATATAATTCAGCAGAAGTAGTGACTCTTCATAATGGCCAAAGTAGATGTTTACTCCAAGGAATTCAAGTGCAGATACAGTATTTCACCAAGGGTATCCTGGAGAAAAGTTTCAGATTGTTAGGTAGTTTAATTTTCCGGCAGTTGCTAAAAATATAAACATCAGTTTGGGTGGAATGTCCTTTTAATTCCATATTTTGTTATTGTAATTGTGTTTTTGAAAACCAAGTTCATAATGAATTTATAAACAACCTATTGTGACAATTAGAGGAAACATAATTCACTTTACTTTTTACATCCCAATCAGATGGGCACTTACAACCTGGTAGTTTAATGAGCACCTTGTTTATGTGACTTCACTTGCCAGGTGCTGCATGCAGGCAGTCTGTTCAGGTCTATGGGGACACAGAGGCTGCACAGACACAGCTGCTCTTCCCAATTTGACAGCCACACGATTGTGCACCTGCATTCAGGGCCGTTCCCCAGTGTCAAATTGGGATGAGTGACTGTACCAATGTTATACACAAAATTTGCGAGTGAAAAGTTTTTATTAATGTTAAATTATACATGTTGTAAAAACAAAAACCCCCAAAAAACTAAATAAAATAAAATAAATATGCTAATATAAATCTCAAACATTACATATACCAGCTGCTCGACACCTATGACTTTCATAATAGACAGTAATGCTAAGAATATAAAAAAACAGCATTAGTGCTAGTAATCAACATATCTCACTCCATAGTGCAATAGTGCATTCAAACAAATACATTACATGAAACTTGTAATTTCAAATAGTGATAATAAAGTCCTTCACAATAATGATGTTAATAATGTGCTGTGTCCTTTAAATTTTGTTTCTTTAAATTCCGTGACATCTCCTGTGTTTATACTGGTAACACTTTGTAAATAACCACCACCAGTTGTGCGCTCACCTCCACTATTTTACCTCACAATCTATGCTTGGTCAAATAAACACTTTTGTCCCTTAGGGTAGACCCAGATGAATTCTTCAGAATGGCGCTGTAAACCTCTTCAGCCTTGAGATCCATTCCACCTTAACCACTTGCCGTCCGGTGGCAGTGCAGGGGCGGGTTGCCATTCATAAATGGTGCCCGCCATTTTGGATTGTGCACGGTCCCTGGGAGTGTGCTGCACCACGATCTGGTACCTGTGTCCGGAGGACACAGCGGTACACTGATCGCTGTACGAGACCTCTGTGTGAGGTCCCGATTATGTGATCACTGATTGGCCAATCAGTGATCACATGAACAGTAGTAAGCATCATTGCTTACTACGTGTGAAATCTGTGAATGATCACAGAGATCACATGGTACAGGGCTATTCACAACAGCCTTGTACCATGTGACAAGCTGTGACCAATCGCAGCTCTCACAGTATTTCTCAATGGCTGCAAGAATGCATCCAGAAAGAAGGAGAAATGATCAGTGTAAAAAAAAAAAATCTTCATCACCCCCCACAAGTAGTACAGTGTCACCATGGTGACACTGTACTGCTAGGGTGACGGTATGTTAAAAAATAATATTAATAATAATAATAATAATATAAAAAATTTAATAAAAATGTAAAATTAATTTTTTTAAAAATGATAATTTTTGGTTATAAACTAATTTGGGTTATTTTTTTTACTAAAAAGATAACTGAATAAATTTTGGCCAAGATTTAGGAAGAAAGATTATTTATTTGCAAAAAGATTATTTATTTGCAAAAAGAGAAACACTTTTTTTCTAAATTTTTGGAATTTTCATTTATATAGCAAAAAAAAGAAAAAATCCCAGTGGTGAATAAATACCACCAAAATAAAGTTTTATCTGTCTCAAAAAAATGTATATGGGTACAGTGTTGCATGACCGCGCAATTGTCATTCAAAGTGTGACAGCGCTGAAAGCTGAAAATTCGCCTGGACAGGAAGGGGGTAAAAGTGTCCGGACATGAAGTGGTTAAACTCCACCACATGTACACAGAATACACTAACATAATGCTTTATCCTTTATAAAATTGTATTTACTCCACAAAAGTATTAAAATGCATTCACATTTCTAAGGGACCAGATCGCACCAGATTTATACAGTTTAAAAGACCCCAAATTTTGTAAAGTTGTACAAATTTTCATGTAAACGCCAGACAGTTACCACACTTGACATCTCACAACAAGTTTCGTGATGTCAACCAAGGTCCTGTCCCTATGCGTTTTGTCACCGCACATGTGACGTCCTAAGGAGGATATGATTAGACCACATGCCACTCACTATATATTTGGATACAACCAGCACCATTTTGCCGTAGCCCATTACTTTAACTGAGCTTCTGGGTGCCATTTTCCTGTCGCTAACCATCCCAAATATATGCTTAATTCTCCACTGATGTATAAATTACTAAACTTTAATATGCTTATATCGCACAAGTTTTGATAAACCTTTACAAACAATATACTGTATTAATTCCACAATAAATATAATATATAACCCATATACCTCAGATACAATGAGTAGTGATATTCCCAGACCATTCACTATGGAATTGACTACATCCCTGCTAATTATCTAGAGTATATCCAAATGTCTGTGAATATCACCTTTTTAAATCAGTAAACTATAACTTCAAATACATGTATACATAAAAATAGAAATAAAATGAAAAATATGTATAAAATATAAAAAATAAATGGAAATAAAATAAAAATAAATAAATAAAAGTCCCCTAGCTGCAAATATTGAAAATTGGTTAGAAATCACTCAATAACAAGTTAAATTAAAATCCTTATTTAAACCATGTGGTGCTAAGGTTTTGAGCTCATGAGTCCAAAAGGATTCCCTTTTGCTCAAATCCCAAATTGTATTTCCCTCTCTCCATATCCTTTTATGGGTTTCAATCCCCCAAAATTGTAACTTAGTATAATCTTTATTATGTACTTTCAGAAAATTCTTGGACAGGAAATGTTTTGGATACTCAATGCTAATATTATACTGTATACATTTTCCTTTAAGCGGTCTTTGAGAGCCATTTTTGGCCTCCCAACATACTGATAACCACATGGATAAGATCTACTGTACAATAGCCTACAGTACCACATGAGATGAAATCTTTAATATTATAAACTCTCCCCGTGGTGTGACTATCAAATCAAATGACGCAATTATCTTTGCCCCTTTTCTCTAGACATTAAAGTGTTACTAAACCCAGGACCCTGCATTCACTCTGATCTCCAACAGTACACAGAACATGGAAGTGCAATTATTTTAGTAAATATAAACTGCTAAATACCTTTTCTGATCAGCAGTTAGAGCAGCCTTGTGACTTCTATCAGTGTTCAGCAGAACACTGGTTAAAACTTGTAGGAGGAGTTTTCTTTCTGCTCTAGGAGGATGCAAAACCCCTGACCTCTGTCTGGACAGTGCTGATTTGCCCTGTGCTGATCACATACACTCTCCCAAGCAAAAAAAAAAAAACCTTTCTAACAATACACACTAAACTGAGCATGTGCAGAATGGCTACGGGTTCAGTCTGTCTTATCAGGAGATAAAAGTTGGACATTTGATTAAGAGGAGGAGCAGAGAAGATAGGATCAAAAGGCCTTTTTACACAATGCAGAGGATTAACCGTTAGTGAGTATAACAAGCATGCATTACTGCATGTACAGACTGATTTTACTGTTGTGGGTTTAGTAACACTTTAATACTAGGCCAATATCCAGGATAACATCACCCCTCCATAGCACAGCAACATCAAGCAAATGGAGTTATAGGTTAATTAATAGTTGAGGAATACCCAAATGAGAATCTGTTTAAAATAGATATAATAAAGGTGATAGTGTGTTGTATTGTTTCATTTGTAAACCTACCCTGGAGTATGGTGAAACATGGATGTGAGAGTTCATTTTTAATTTTCAATTTTTATTTTCAAATTTAATTTTTCATTCTTTAATGAGTTTTTTTTCTTTTCTTTCTTCTTTTTGTGTGTATATTCTCATTTGCTTTTGGTCACGTGTTTGTGGTGATCTGCGATGCCGGGTCAATGTCCCCCCATTGTAAGTTGTCTGGTATGGGGACATTAGTACCCGCTCGGTCATCTGGCATGAGATATTTAGTACGGGTGGTACTGCCCTGCAGCATCGGACCACCAGGGCTGAGTGCGCTTGCCTTAACATCTTCCTTTCTTGCACTCCATATAGATTCCCTACATCTGGAGCACAAGTGCTGCTAACCCAGAAGTGACAACATGCGATGCGTCCCACATCACTTCCAGTCCGCGATGGTGGCATACCAGGCCGCTCTGTTTACTGTCTTGCACTCCATATGGATCTGTCTTGGAAGCTTATCTGTTGAGATTCCATATGGCCTGTATAAACAACATGTGACCTGTATTTATCATCGATGACTGATTTTCTATTAGTTGTAGCTTATGTGTTGGAAGTTTGTAGATTCATTTTATGGGTAACACACATTTTGTATAAAATATTTCTTTGTTTAGCCCTTTCCCTCTACTATGGAGGAAGTACTTTAACCTTGCCTACTGAAAGTATCTTAAGTGCACATGGAGCTAGGACAAATTTAGTTGTTCTAGGTAAGATCATAGATAATATCAATATCCAATCCTACCATACAGGTACATTTATATTTGTTTCCTTGGGTTGTGAAGTGCTTTGAGATTGTGTTCCTCCCCACGGGCCCGGCAGGCTGTGTCACCAACTACACACTTTCTCTGGTGTAAATACAAGGTGAACGTTTTTCTTTTTCGTTTTCTTTCTCTTGGTAGAAGTATAGGGTTGATGTTGTCTTATGTTAATTGGAGGATGACATGTGTATTTATAAATGTATATTCCCACAGCAACTAATCCAAAAGTTATTTTCCAGAGAGATGCATTTAATCAGCTCAGAAAAAATCTATAAAACAGAGGTACAGACAAAGCAGATGACAGGATATTCATGCAATCATCAGACACCTTCAGAGGACCCACTTTCTCCTATCCCACTTTCTCCTGTCACCAACTCAACCAAAAAACCTTCCTAATATACTTTTGCCATTGACCAAAGTGTTGAGCAATCTGATTAGCTGGTTTTATGAGCATGTTTGATCTTAATCAAACTTTTATTTTACAATGCTGGTAGATTTGCAAATAACCTGCTCTGAAACTTCCCCTGGCTCTCCACATTTATCCAAAAACAGGGTAACACAACATAACAAAGGTAAGGAAATAACCTCATGCATAAATTAACATAGTAAGGAGTCCTTGGCTATCTTTTGGTCAATAGCGTGAATATGCACTATATATATATATATAAATATACACACACTATCTCACAGCAGTGAGTACACCCCTCACATTCTTGTAAATATTTTATTATATCTTTTCATATGACAACACTGGTACCTTTTTCATAGGCTTTTTTGAGTTTTGGCAAGGACACAAGGGCCCCATGATCCCCTATTGCCTGGGGGCCCCATGAGCTGTCAGTCTGCCCCTGGTCCCCCCATTGTAAGTTGTCCAGTATGGGGACATCAGTGCCCGCTAGGTCAGCTGGCATGGGGTATTTAGTACAGGTGACACTGCCCTGCTGCCTCAGACCACCAGGGCTGAGTGCAGTTGCCTTAACATCTTCCTGTCTTGCACTCCATATGGATTCCCTACATCTGGAGCACAACTGCTGTTAACCCTGAAGTGACAACATGCGGTGCGTCCCACATCACTTCCAGTCCGCGATGGTGGCGCTCCGGGTCGCCCTGTCTGCTGGGGGCAGAGATTTTGCCAAGGACAATGAGTGGGGGGAGGAGCCTACTTTGATCTCTCAGGTACTATAGACCCATAGTGACTCTGCCCGTAAGAAGAAGATGATCTCAGGAAGGACCTTTCTGTGCACCTATGCTATATATAGTCATTATGATGCGGAGACATCTTCTTTGTGCGCCATCTTGACCACATGCTGTATAGTAGTCAGTGACACAGTATTTACCATACCGGTAAGGTATTTGTAGTTTACTATGGGACTTTTTTTTTTTAAGGAACTGAGGACTATACTTAGTTCTCAATTGGAAACGTATCTGTTGAGATTCCATATGGCCTGTATAAACAACATGTGGCCTGTATTTATCATCAATGACTGATTTTCTATTAGTTGTATCTTATATGTTGGAAGTTTGTAGATTCATTTAATAGGTAACACACATTTTGTATAAAATGTTTCTTTGTGTAGCCATTTCCCTCTACTATGGAGGAAATACGTTATTCTTGCTACTGAAAGTCTCCTAAGTGCACATGGAGCTAGGACGAATTTAATTATTCTAGGTAAGATCTCTGTGCTTTGATATCTCTATGGTTTGTGTATTCTCCTGTATCCCGCATATATTATATCAATATCCAATCCTTCCATACCAGTACATTTATATTTGTTTCTTTGGGTTGTGAGGTGCTTTGAGACTGTGTTTATCCCATGGGCCCGGCAGGCTGTGTCAACAAATGCACAGTTCTGTTAGTGTAAGTACAAGGTGAAAGTTTTTCTTTTTCCTTCTCTTTTTCTTGGTAGAAGCATAGGGTTAATTCAGTGTATTCTTTTTCTCTTTCTTTTATAGTCCTTGGAGGGTATAGTTCAATCAAATTTTATATATATATATATATATATATATATATATATATATATATATATATATATATATATCTGATTGGCTATCGGGGATCAGGAAGGAATGTTTTCCCCTGCAGGAGCAAATTGGGTCATGCTTTGCTGGGTTTTTTTTTTGCCAGCCTCTGGATCAATGGTGGGTGTAGGATTATAACTGCTTTTTTTGGTTGAAATGGGTGAAATTTTGTCTTTTTTCAGCCAGACTAAATATATATATATATATATATATATATATTTCTGTGAACAATTGTTACATTCTGTAATTACAGTTTCTTTGTGCATATTGTTTCAGCAGTTGTTTATATTGAGATCTGAGGTCTTGATGAAATGGGATTTTCCTGCGAAATGCATTGACAATTTATAAGCTGATCTGAAGAGTACATCAAATGCTACAGTATGTTGGATGGCTAATATGCTTACATGTTTTAAATTATTTTAATGGAACTGTTTGATATATGTTAACACCCCCCATTCGGTTCGCGGCCGAACATTCAAACTTAATGAAAGTTCGACCGCAAACTTCCAACATAATGCAAGTCTATGGGACTCGAACTTGTAAATTCAAAAGTGCCAATTTTGAAAGATTATATGTAAGTTATTGACCATAAAAGGGGTATGGGGACTCGGGTGCTACACTGAGGGACATGGATCAGTGAAAACAAATTTTCAAAAAGATGTTTTTAAAGGGGCAGTCAGTTTTCATTGCTTAAAGTAAAAAAAGAAAAAGAAAACTTCCTTTAAATATCATGCCTAGGGGTCCCTTTAAAATACCTGCAAATTTGCATATCTGTACAATGTATAAAACCTGCTAGAGCAGGACTGACTTTTTTTTTTAAAAGATCACATTTTTATTTAAAAAAAAAACAGCATGGGGTCCCCCCCCCAATCCTTACCAAACCCTTTAGGTCTGGTAGGAAGGTTAGGAGGGACCCCACAGTAAAAAAAAAATAAATACATTAAAGTGTGTGGGGTTCCCTCTAAGAGCCATACCAGGCCTTTTAGGCCTGGTAGGCCTTTTAGGGGAAACCCACCCCCACAAAATGGGAGGGAAATGCATGGGGCCCCCATAAATTCCTACCAGACCCTTGATCCAAGCACAGGCCTGGCAGGCCAGGAAAGGGGGGCGAACAAGCGCTCCCCCCTTCCTGAACCATACCAGGCCACATTCCCTCAACATGGGGGGTGCTTTGGGATAGGGGGTCCCTCCCAAAGCACCTTTGTCCCCATGTTGATGAGGACAAGGGCCTCTACCCCAACAACCCTGGGCTGTGGTTGTGGGGGTCTGCAGGGGGTGACTTATTGGAATCTGGAAGTCCCCTTTACCAAAGGGGCCCCCAGATCCCGCTCCCCTTGCAAATGAGTATGGGATACATAGTACCCCTACCTATTCACCAAAAAAGTGTAAATGTGAATTAAAAACACAACAGTTTATGACAAGTCCTTTAAAAAAATGGTTCCATTGGGGGCGTGTCCAAGATGGCGACCGGAGCGGCCGCATAATCCGGAGCTCCGGCGCCGAACTTTTGAATCCGCTGCCATCCGTGCAGCAGCGGATCACAGCGGGGCAGCGGAGGCCCCTGGGGAGATCTCCTGTACCTGGGAGAGGGGCCCCGGGCAATATTTCCGCCATCTGTGGTGGCGGACATCCACGGCCTGGTGCGGCCACGTGGGCCGGGCTCCGGCGCCTCGATTTCCACCCGCTGCCATTCGGGTGGTGGGGGATCGCTCGGGGACATCCGAGGCACCCTCTGCATCTGCTGGACCTGTGAGTGGGACGCCGCTGTGTGTTGCCGCTCCCCACTGCGGCGGGCAGCTGTGGCCTGCTCCATCTGACGGGGCCCTCCTCTCATCCGGTCACAGTGAGTAAGGGGGGACGGGCTGGCAGTCATCAGGTCCCCCCACAGTGATTTGGGGACCGGGTTTCGGGGCTGAATCCCCGGACGCCATCTACCTCTGTTGCAACGACCCCTGTCGGGCTCCATGGCCTACTGGGGCCCTGATACTGCTCCGAGGGGTGTCTTCCTGGATCTGCCCCGGAGGGCCCTGTGCTCAATATTGGAGGATCTCTGCTTCACGCTTGCCCCTCATCCTTCTTGGGCCCTGGGTTGGGACCTGGTGCTGTATTCCTGCTTCTGAATGATATAAGGTGGTTACTGCAGCCTATGTCCTCTCTGCCCTTTCACGGCCTGCTAAATATTTTTACAATATAATGTTTTCACGGATGACTCTGACAGCATTCATGTAACTACAACCTTGAATCTATTTTGGGCGTTATAGGTCTCCTGGGGTTATTATCTTCATTTCTTATCCAATTTTCAGTTGATCACCCCCAGGAGACTCCCTGTATGCCGTCCACCAAGAAAAAAAGGGGACAAGCTCAAAAGTCCCTTACGACATACCTACTTAAGGCACAGGAGATTTGCAGCATGTCTCCAGTCAATACAGAGCGAGCATCCCTGTCTGATCCCACCCTCGTCAGTGAAAATACACAGCAACTCACAAAGGGGGACCTGGAGTCCTGCTTGGAATCTATGTATGCCAAGCTAGCCGCTAAATTCCAATCAGAATTGCATAAAAGCACTAATGTTCTCTCTCAGGAAATAGCCACATTGGGCTCCAGGACCGACCGCTTAGAAACCAAACACGATGAACTTAGCTTAGCCTATGGTGAACTTTCCAGAGAGCATGATCATCTACAAACGGCTTTTTTACAACTGCAGGTGCAGGTCGAGGACCTAGATAATTGTAATCGCAGGAATAATCTGCGAGTCAGGGGAATTACGGAGTCTATTTCTGACCTCTCATTAACCATAACCAAATTATTTAAATCACTCCTTCCGGATCGCGACCCTGGATCTTTTGCCTGTGACCGCATCCATAGAGCCCTACGCCCTAATCCTCCTGCTGACAAGCCGCCTAGAGATATTGTCCTATGTATGAAGGATTTCTTGACCAAAGAAAACATACTCAGAGCTGCTCGTAATACCCCAACGATCTCTTTTGAAGGATCGGTTTTACAAATCTTTCCAGATGTTTCCCCGGCCACGTTGGAGAAGCGTAGAAAAATGAAAGAAGTTACAACTGCCCTGTTCTCAGCTCGTATCCGCTACAAGTGGGGCTTCCCTTTTAAGCTGATAGTTCCACATAATGGGAGCACATATATAGCTACATCCCCTCCTGAAGGTAGAGCAATCTTGGCCAAATTAGGCTTGGCGGATGCCCCATCACCTCAACGTCCACCCTCCACCCCTCGTATCTCTCCCATTTGGCATACCCCATCTCCACGGAGGGATAGAAGGAGAGTCAGACAAGAACCGGGTTGACAGGTCCATTCTCACTTGCCTAATACCCTTTGTTTTGACAGTCCTTAGACCTGCCTATTGTCTCTTATGACTTTACCAAGAATTGGGACACAGGGATTTGGCTCTTTATCTCTTACATTGTCAGGATGTGTATTTCTGTGGTTACTGCTGTGATATTTTTGTAATTCTGAGTAGTATATGTGCCTTGCATTGATAACTGGACGAGTTAAGGTATAACAAGGGTCTTCGGACCCTCCTAATTACGCCCATTAATTTATGGTTTCACAACTCTTTGACACGTTACCCCACCCTGCCTCCTGACATGGCCGGAGGTGTCGCCGCCCAACTAAGGGGGGGTAGCTCCGTTTTCCATGTTCTAAGGAGACAGGGTCTGGGCCCATTTGGCCCCTTAATGTTTGAATTGTTTGTTTTATCAGGTATGACAAATTTTCTGCCTGATCCATGTTCTTCAGTTACCCTCTCAATTGTAGGAGCTATTACAGCCTCCTCCTCATTGTTTTTCATTTTCTCTTTTCTCAAAACTTTAGTGCATGAGGATGGTATTGTGTCGGTCTGTGGACATCATGACCCCCATGTTGGGGTCTGGGGGTCCCCTAGGCTGGTACTGCCACCTGTACGTCTGTCTGATGGTGACCTACGGGTCTCTATGTCTAGCCAAATAATTTTAGGGGATATCCTTGCAATGTGTACTTTTATGATGATAGTGGCAAGTTCTGTTTATTATGGTAATTCAATGTATTTCGCATAATGTCCAGGGTTTCAATTCGCCAAATAAGCGCAAAACAGCCTTTCTTCAATATAAATGACTTGGAGCTAAAATCATCTTATTACAAGAAACACATTTTGCAGCCGCAAAACACCCAACATATTTTCATAGATCCTATAGGCAGGGGTATTATACCCTACATTCCTCCAAGAGTAGGGGAGTGGCCATCTTTCTACTTAACTCATTCCCCTTTGAGGTTCAACATGTGTATCGTGATCCGGACAGTAGGTTTATCATTCTTAAAGGCACCCTTTCAGGTCGAGAACTTACAATTGCTAATGTCTATGCACCGAATTCAGCACAAGCTACCTTTTTTTCTAAATTTTTTGGAGCTCTGGATAGGTATTTGTCCCCCCATCTATTGGTGGGTGGTGATTTTAATCTGGTGGCAAATCCTCTTTTGGACCGTAGTTCCTCCTCGCACTCTTCCCAGGCTTTCCCAAAATCTCTTACTAAGAAACTAGATGCCCTCCAGTTGGTGGATGCCTGGAGAGCGCACAACACAGGAGCCAGGGATTACACATTTTATTCCCACCCACATGACTCTTATGCTAGATTAGACTATATCTATTGTACTCCTATTTTACTAGCTAATTCTAGGATAGCTTGTATTCATTTGAGCCCCTGGTCGGATCACAGTATTATGGCTTTATCTATCACGTTTGTGGGATTGGCGCCTACTCCCTTTTCTTGGAGACTTAATGACTCTATGCTAACTGATATTGACTCTCACCAGGAGGTGGATTATATCTCTTCAGGAATACTTTCAATCTAATTCTACCCCTGATATTTCCCCAGCCACACTCTGGGTAGCCCACAAGGCGGTCCTACGAGGCCGACTTATCTCCATGGCTTCATCCAGAAATAGAAAACGTTGGCAGCAAATACTACTTCTAACCCGTGAATTAGAAGCACACTATAGAAGCCATGTCGCTAATCTATCTCTACTCAATAAACAGCTATTGTCCCAAAAGCGCTTGGAACTGAATGCCCTGCTTTCCCAAAAAACTGAAAAGGCCCTCCGCTGGTCGAAGGCCTCGTTCCTATTACATAGCAACTCAGCATCTACCATGTTTGCAAGGAAATTGAACCACTCTCTGCGCCCCCCACATGTGTATAAATTACGCACTAATTCGGGTGCTATCTCATCTCTACCTCAGGAAGTCTTGGGTATTTTTGAAAATTTTTATTCTAAACTACTGGCTCCTCCGCAGTCAGATTCTGTTCCTCCATCAGACTCATGGCTGGATTCTATACCCCTTCCTGCTCTAACACCTTCTCAGATTGCCTCTCTTAATGCCCCCTGTACTTTAGAGGAAATAACATGTGCGATAAGCGAGCTAAAACGCTCTACTGCACCGGGTCCTGACGGATTTACTGCTAGCTATTATAAACATTTTGCCTCTACGTTGGCTCCATATTTGATAACTTTATTTAATGATGTTTTACAGGGGGGTAAGTTCCCCGAGGAGATGTTGTTGGCTAACATGTCTCTAATACCCAAACCACAGAAAGACCACTGTTTGCCACAAAACTATAGACCAATCTCAGTAATGAATAACGATCTGAAGATATTTAGCCGTATTTTGGCGAACAGGTTGGCCCCTATCATCTCCTCTTTGGTTTCTCCAGACCAGTCGGGTTTTATCCCCGACAGATTTATTACTGATAACATTCATCTCACTCTAAATGTTATTCAAGACGCCAATTTACATTCCAAAGAGGTTCTGTTGATGAGTTTAGACATAAACAAGGCCTTTGACAGTGTTCTTTGGCCCTACTTGTTCTCCTTGCTACAGAAAATGGGCTTCAGTGATGGGTTTTTGGCAGGCATACATGCCCTATACGACTCTCCTAAAACAAGAATAAGTCTTCCTGGCTTTAACTCTGACTTCTTTACATTGGGTAGAGGTACCCGTCAGGGTTGCCCTCTTTCACCCCTTTTGTTTGCGCTGGTGTTGGAACCTTTGGCATTGGCGATCAAATCACATTCGGATATTTCTGGCTATTCATTATTAGTTTCACATTTTAAGCTGAGCATGTATGCTGATGATGTTATGCTTTTTATTACTAACCCGTTGACTTCTTTGCCTAATTTGTGTGCCGTATTGAACGATTTTGCTAAAGTGTCAGGTCTCACCGTTAATTTTACCAAATCGGTGATTATGCCTATTAATGTTCCTGACTCCCTCAGTGCATCTCTCCATAGTTCTTTCCCATTTCGCTGGGCCAAGGACAGGATATCCTACCTGGGGATTAATCTCACTCCCAGATACTCGGATATGTTTACAGCTAATTATCCACCATGTGTGTCATGTCTCTCTACCCTACTGAAGATTTGGCATGGTTATCATATCTCCTTTCTGGGTAGAGTCACGGCGGTTAAAATGAGTATGTTGCCCAAACTGCTTTATCTTTTTAGAGCACTTCCAATTCCGGTCTCAAAAACGTTTTTGGATCACTTTCAGTGGACTATTAACAATTTTATTTGGGGAAATAAGCATCCACGTTTTGCCTCATCCATTTTCTATCGCTCCCAACGAACGGGAGGTCTCGGTCTCCCCAACTTTTGGCTATATTACCTCTCGGCTCGTTTTGCACAATTATCACAATGGGCTACTATTAACTCTCAAATCCCATGGATTAAGTTTGAGTCTCAGTCGATACGTCCTTTTTATTTACCGGGAATTTTATGGTCTAAAATCTCCCCCCGATCGCTTACTTTTCATAACTCCATAGTGACCCACTCGCTGACACTTTGGTCCAAATACAAATCTAAATTGAGTTTAGTCTCTCCTATTCCCCCAGGTGTTTCATTTTTTGGTGATCCTACTTTTGTTGTAGCCTTTTCTTCCCCTCACATGTTTCGTTGGTGGTATGATTGATCCTTTATCAGATTATCTGATTTCCAAAGAGGAGGATCTTACATTACCTTTGATATGCTGCGCGTGTTATTTGATGTTCCTCTTCGTGAGTACCTTCGTTATAGACAGATTAGGCACTTTTTTAATGCGCACTTTGGCCTTACCCCATCTTCTCCGATTTCCTTTTTTGAACGTATCAGCCGTGACTCTCCCAGAGGTAGGGGTCTTATTTCAGATCTTTATCACCAATTTTTGATCTGTCTTTTTCATGCTCCCCCTTTGTACAGACGAAAATGGGAGGAGGATTGTGGTATCACTTTTTCAGATGAGGATTGGGATTCCATGGTGGATAATATATGCAAGAGCTCTAGATCTCTTTCAGTTCGTGAGACGGCCCTTAAAGTTTTAACCAGATGGTATTATACCCCGTCAAGACTACATGTATTGTTTCCACAAATGTCACCTTTATGTTTCCGGGGCTGTGGCCGTACAGGTACTTTGGTTCATGTATTTTGGGATTGCCCGGACATATCTTTGATCTGGCGTAAGATATCTGAGGTGGCTACCTCACTGTCGGGCACCCCAATGCGATTGTCCATACAGACCTGTTTATTGGGGGCCCATATCCCAGGGGTCTCAGATGCCAATCTGAGATTGATACATACATTATGTATTGCCACTTTATGGTCTATTGCCTTACATTGGAGGTCCAATGCTGTGCCCTTGGACTCCGTTCTACACAGAATAGATACTGTAATGCTCATGGACCGCATTCATTATACCCTACTGGATAAGATGCACTTATACGATAAAAAATGGGAGTCATGGAGAGATTGTAGACATTTATTGTATGCTTAACAACATTCCCAGTAAAAGCTGGCTGACATATACTGTTGATAGATGTATCACTCAACCTACTTTATCGTTTACGCATTTCATGCACTCGTAACTTCCTCTTTTCTTTCATCTTCTTTTTTATGTTAATACAATTTTATGTATTGTACTTTTCAAAAATGCCTTGTTTTTGTTGACAATATCACTTTAAAAATGTGCTGTTGTTTTACTGTCTATTCATGTACAATAAAATCGTTTGTAAACAAAAAAAAAATGGTTCCATTTATGTAATCCATTGCATCCAACATTGTCATGATGATCACTCGTCAAAATCTTTTTAAAAACCCGACGCCCGCCGACCTGTCTGCACCAGCCAAGCACTCGCGGATATCTGACGTTTGCCAGTCAGATGTAAACAACTGGGTGGAGCTAGCTGTGACATCACCTCTAGCTCCACCCATTTGTGTTGTGATTGGCCATAACAATGCACCTGACCTAAATTTAAACTTGGTAAACGAGCGATGTCTTGAAATACGAGTAGTATGTACGTCTGATGATGAACTGATGGATCTGCATAGCGAGCAACAGCAAGAGGTTATGGAGGAGATCTCGTCTGAAGAGGAGGATAAAAAGGCAGAGGAATCCCTCACAGATTAGGTAGATGTGCAAAATGTGGGAAACAGTGCAAAATTTTGTAGAAAAGCACCACCCGAATAAGACTGTAGCACTGTGAATGATAAATCTGTTTAACAACAAAGCAATGTCACATTTCCACCAAATCCTCAAAAGGAGGCAAAAGCAAGTGTCATTGGATAGGTTCCTTGTTAAAGTCACACAAAAAGAAAAAAGATTCCAGTGAGCCAACAGATAGCAGTGATCCCGTTAGTGATAGATGTCCTACACAATAAACCTCCTCCTCTCATCTCTTGTTTACCTCAAACTAGCCACATATTTTTTCAAGGGTAAAGTGTTAATTTGTTTTATTTTTACTTTTTACTGTACAGTATTTTGTATTACTGTAATCATTTTTTTAAATGTACAAATGTTTGTGGAACGAACTACTGGAGCTTCCATTATTTCTTATGGGGGAATTTGCTTTGACATACGAGTGCTTTGGATTACAAGCATGTTTCCAGAATGAATTATGATTGCAATCCAAAGTCTGTATTACACCTTGGAGGTATATACAAAGTCCCATTTTTAAGTTTTTTCCCAACCATAATCAGGGTTGGAGGCTTGTTTCCACCCAATATCTCTCAGAGTCTCCAAATTCCAGGTCGCATATCAGATTAATTTTCTCCTTTCTAATTGAAACCCCCTAATCCTTCCTGCCCTGCTGTATGAGGACCCCTGAGTACTGCAAGAATGTCTCTTATTGTCCTTTTTAAACGGACTATAACCCATATAATGGGGACACATATCTTCTATCCAGAACCCATGTCTGGCATCATGTACATAATGTAATTAATGCTGATATTAGAAGAAGAATTCTTTATTTCCCCAGAAGCATTTGAAATTTAGATATTTCCCACAGATACTGCTGGCTACTTATGTTTAGAACAACTTTGTTCCAAGCCCTTTCAAGTGTTATTATAAAATACTGATCTAACACTACATAATACTTCCTACATCATAAGACACACAAGTAAATAAGGTCATTGTTTAGGAAGCTAAATACTATTTTATGTTATATCATATTCAACAGTTATTTTTTTGTTTGCCAAAACTAAAACTAATTGAATGTGTTCGTAAAGGAGACTTTGCAGATATCAGCTGAGCAGTGGGTCATGCTAAACTTAAATTAGTGAAACCAGAAGTATCACATGTTCTTTACAATGCAGCCAGCACTGTGTAAGGCAAAGCTTCATAGCATATCTTTGTGTGCAAGCAGAAAAATCCTATTTATAATATCTAGAAAAAGGTAAATATAATTAAAACTGTACAGGTTACAGTAATAACCTATTTGCCTTTAATAAGAATTACAATTTTTTTCCACTTTAACCACTTGACCTCCAGAGGATTTACCCCCCTTAATGAGCAGGCCTCTTTTTGCTACTCGGCGCTGCACTAATTCAACTGATAATTGCGCGGTCATGCAATGCTGCACCGAAATGAAATTTACGAACTTTTTTTCACACAAATAGAGCTTTCTTTTGGTGGTATTTGATCACCTGTGCGCTTTTTATTTTTCACGCTATAAACAAAAAAAGGCCAAAAATGTTGAAGAAAAACAATATTTTTTACTTTCAGCTATAAAAAATATATAGTGAACTCAAAGTTGGTTATAAATTTAAGCCAAAATGTATTCTTCTACATGTTTTTGGTAAAAAAAATCCCAATAAGTGTATATTGATTGCTTTGTGTGAAAGTTATAGCGTCTACAAACTATGGTATAGAGACTGCAATTTACGCCATTTTTTTGCTATACAGCACTGTGCTAGTTTAATGGACAATTGCGCGGTCATGCAATATGGTACATAAATGAAATTTACATTCTTTTTTTTCTCACAAATTGAGCTTTCTTTTGGTGGTATTTGATTGCCTGTGCGGTTTTTATTGTTTGCGCTATAAAAAAAGGCTGACAATTTTGAGGAAAAAAAACAATATTTTGGACTTTTTGCTATAAAACATGTCCAGTAAAAAAAAATTAGAAAATCAAATTTAGTCATAAATTTCTGCCAAAATGCATTCTGCGACATGTCTTTGCTAAAGAAAAAACTCAATACGTGTAAATTAATTGGTTTACGTGAAAGTTATAGTGTTTACAAATGGCGGGAAAGATACTGGGATTTTTAGTTTTTTTTTATACTAATAATGGCGGCGATCAGCGACTTATGGCGGCGATCAGTGACTTATGGTGGCGATCAGCGACTTATGGACTGCGGCGGACATTCTGACATTGGGGGGTACTGACTTGGGGTCACTGACATCAGCAGTGACACCAATACAGTGATCAGTGCAAAAAAAAAACCACTGACACTGTACTAATGGCACTGGGGAGGAATGGGTTAAGTTTATTATTCAGGGAAAGGGTTAACTGTGTGAGGGGAGTGTTTTACTAGGGGGCGGGGGTGTGCACTGCAGGGAACACCGCTGATCGGGACAGATAAACTCTTCTGTCCCGATCAGCGTGTTCTGGAGCTGTCAGGGAACTGACAGAAAGCACAGCTACTGCAGCTGTGCTCTCTGTCAGCGATTGCCACCGATCGCCGGGACATAGCCGGTAACGACCGGCTGTGACCCGGCGACTGACATCCGCGGTTGTGATCGGCGGGACAGGTAGGGCAGCGGCGCGCCTCGCACGTGCCCCTGTTTACAAAACACATGTTTTAAAACATGCTTTTGCCCATCCGTGCCGCCCTGCCGCCGTATTTATACAGTGGCTGGGCGGCATTTGGTTAAAGCATTTTTTATAATTTACCATTAGCTGACTATCTATCTTAGCAGGCCTTCTTTTTGAATCACCATTTTTTGTGTTCCCAAACCTGTCTTCCCTTTAATTACCAGAGCATCATCTAGAAAAGTGGCCAGGTGAAAATATCACAGGGTAAAAGTGTATTTTGTCAAAGTAATGCACACTTTCACTGATAAATATATTACACATCCTTAGCTCAGAGAAAAATACTTTCAATTAGATTCTAAAATATATTTAAGAACAACCTGAATTGTTTTGCCTGTGTTCTTCCTGCAGCTGAAGTGTTTCTTTTAACAGACTTAATTGTTCTGTTTAGGGATGAGCTAAGATTTGAGCCGAACTCATTTCAGCCTGAACCCACAGGAAACTGTCACAGCAGGCCCCAATCCCCATCAGCTGTGGCCTTGGAATTGCCCTGCAGTCACATCTAACAAAGGGGAGGGGATGCTAATGACATCACAGACCTCAATTTCATTGACCATATACTGTATGGCCATCTAGACATATTGGGGTTGATTTACTAAGAATAAGGCAAAGCAATAAATGTTAAACACCAAACTTCACCTAATTGAAACAATTAAGACCTTGTTGTGGTGCACGGAGAAAAAGAGACTTCAGTTAGGAAAATGCCTTTTAGTAAATGTTGAATTTGCATAGTTGCTTTTACATAATAGGAAATGCTAAAACTTGGTCTCTAGAGGGCTTAGCCACAGGATTAAGCCAAGATCTCATTTCTTTGTGTGTGTAAAAAAGAAACAATTGGCGGGTGTGAATTGTTATTTGTTCTGCAAACAAATTTATTTTTTAGTGAATGTTACAGAGTAATGCATACTATTTTCTATTGTTAAATATATATCTAAAAATTACAGTTATATCTTGTTATATGACTAATCATTTTTAATGTCTAATTCAAATTTTCTTATATCTACTTATAATTATATATCTTAATATCTTCCTGAATCATGGTACTACTATATATTCTAGACCCTGCTATGGTCAGCATTGTGGCTTAGTAGTTAGCACTTCTACCTAGCAGCACCAGGGTTGCCACGTTGAATCCCAACCACAGCACTAAATGGATGGAGTTTTCTGTTCTGCCTGTGTGGGTTTCCTCTCATGCTTCAAAGGCATGCTGGTATTTGTTTTGGCTGTCCTGTCTAAATTGTCCCTAATATATGAATGTGAGTTAGGGACTTTAGATTGTACGCTCCTTGAAGGCAGGGCCTGATGTGAATGTACAATATGTATGTACAGTGCTGTGTAAATTGATGGTGCTATATAAGTGCCTGAACTAATAACAATGCATATTTATATATGTGTTTTTGCATTCTAGTACATTTTAGAAGTTTCACATAATGTAGACAAAAGAGCTGACATTACAAATAATGTCATGTGGTGGGGAGGGGGGGGGGCTTGCTCTTCTACCCCCCTGTTCTAGCCTGCAGGGCTGTATGCTCAGATAAGGGTGTGTTAGTGATTTTGGGGGGAAGCCACACTTTTTTTTAGTTAAGGGGTTCCCCTTCAAATCCATGACAGTTATATCTCTGTTATATGACAAATAATTTTGAATTTCTAATTCATATATTTATATAATATCTACTTATAATTATATATCTTAATTCTTGAATCATTGTACTACAATATATTCCAGTTAGCAACACTAGGGGCATTGGTTCAAATCCCACCCATTGAACCATGTGCCAGGAGTTTGCATGTTCTCTCTGCTCCTGTGTGAGTTTCCTCCTACACTCCAAAGACATTCTGGTAGGTTAACTGGCACTAGTATGAATGTAAGCTCCTTGAGGGTAAGGATGAGCTCATAGAGGTATATAATTACTTCTTGCCCTAAGAGAAACCTGCAAAGGAGATCCTACAGGTATTCACATGGTCCAAAATACCATGCCATCTGCATCCCTCCTCTCTGCTTTGCAGAAGGCTCTGGCAAACATAGCCAGCAGCAGTGCCTCCTCTTCTTCAGTCGTGAGGCAGAAGTGGTCGGTGGCGCAAATAAATACACACAACTACACAATCATGGTTCCCAAATATGCAAATAGATTTTATTTTTTGTGCAATATATGTATTATGAAAACTATTTGACTTTAGTTTCTCAGATTGCAACTAGTGAATTAAAAAACAAAACAAAAAAAAAAACAAAAAACAAAGGCCGAGGTTGCCATGTTAAATACTCAATTTTCCCTGTAATTCATTTTTATTTAACGCCTCGCATGTGTGCAGAATAAAATGTTTATTTTGTAGTTTTGTATGGATGTTAATACACTCCACTTGAGGGAAAAGAAAAGTTCATTGATTCAACAAATACATAAATAGTTCATATTCTACATTTATTTTGATAGCAGCAACACAATTCGGTACATTAATTTACTTGTGTAAAAAGAAACAGTATTTATGGTGCTACATTTTGCACAGCACTTTACAAGAGGGTCAGAAGGGCCCTGCTCATAGGAGCTTACAGTCTAAAAAGCATCACAATGTAACTTTCACAGTGTAGAGCTGGGAACAAAATAAGGCTATTAACCAGCCACCACATTTTACAAGGTACAACAAATCTCACCACCCTACCCAACCAACGACCCCATCAATTTGTTAGGTGCAAAATTCTCAAAAAACAAAACCAGGTATAAAAAAACAAAACAAAACATAGCACCAAATCCCACCCCCCTGTTCCCACGCTCGTGCATTTCTGATTATGGTAAGCAGAAAGCTGTATTTCTGTCAACATGATTAAGCAAACTATATCGAAGTTAGGAGTTGTAGGAGTAGAACAATTGATATTTGTTAGTAACAAGGGCTAGCAGATGCTCACAAACGAACGCATGGTCAGACTGGAAAAATACACACAAAATTGAAGCCTTGCCCACAAAAGCCCACTTTTGAGAGCAAAATGCACAACAATTTCAACAAATACACAAAATAAACATCAAACACGGAGTGTTGGTCATCCTGCACAATCCTCTCCTCCCACCCAAAAAAAAAAGCCACCAAGGACTAACAGCAAATAACCTGGCATCCTCTCAGGGCAAGCAAACCACCCACTACTGCAGTCCTTTATATAACATAGGCTGTATTGTTAGCACACCCAATTAAGGACATGCCCAATCAATCTGTCTCTTCATGAATGCCTCAAGTGATTGCACCTGATTAGTAGGCAAATACTCCTCCCGAATGGTCTGAGCTATGCACATCAATTCACAGACTGAAGGTCAAAGACCTAAGTCCAATAGCATGCACAGAAAGAAAGCAACACTTATCTAAGAATATGTACTTGTGAAGTGTAACAGAAAATGTGAAATGTCCAAATCCCTGGACATGCTCAGTGCTAAAAAATAAAGCAAGTTGTAAGTCCTTGGGCATGTGCAGGGTACAGAGCAGGAAATCTCACATTTGTGATGGCTGCTTCACCCAAATTGCTGACAAGCACATTCGTCATCCAAAATACGTCCAGTATTCCCGTATATACCAATGGCTCTAATTCCTCCCAGTACAATGTGTTCTTGTGCAGCCCAAAAAATTAGTTAACACGCTGAATGTGTCCTGCATGGACCTACACTGGGACATGGCCAGGCACCTTCTAAACGCACTGACATGCATTACTGCCTGCAAATTCTGTGGGTTTTTAGGAGACAGCATCTGCTGGCATTATAACAACCAGAGACTCATCCCCAATGACAGCAGAATGAAAACAGCATAGCCAACATATACCAGAGAGCATGGGCCCTTCAGTCTGTCATGGATCTGAAGGGGAATCCCATGGCCAAAATATAAAAAAAAAGTGTGGCTTCCCCCCAAAATCAGTAGTACGCCCCTGTACACTGAGCATACAGTTCTGCAGGGCAGGAAAGAGGGGTGAAAGAGCAAGCCCACACACTTTTTATTTGTAATGTCAGCTCTTTTGCTTCCATTACGTGAAAGTCATCTAAAATGTACCAGATTGCAAAAAAAAAACATAAAAACATGCATTTTTATTAGTTCAGGTACTTGTAAAACAGCGTCAATTTACACAGTGCTTTACATACATATTGTACATTCACATCAGGCCCTGCCTTCAAGGAGCTTACAATGTAATGATGGTGGGACCCTCCTACATATAACTACTTATTTTATTTGGACATTTACATATAGGTGGTGGACTTCCATACGGTTCTATGTTTATTGAGTTATGAATTTATATTTTTCTTTATTGGTGTGTCACTGTGGAACAGTGTTGTCACCCTCTGGATTTTTTTTCATCATTTTTATGTGTATTTATGATGTTGAGACACATATCACATTTTTGGAATACTATTATGATCCTTTTTGTATTGGGATACATACAACCAACACACATTGAATTTAGTACCACAGCGCAAGATTTGTATTCCTTTTAATTTTGCTTCAGCACTGGTTTTGTGTGTGGTTCATTTAAATTTTGGTTAGATGCTGAGTACTAAGTGAAGTTTTTCTACCAGTTAGTTAACCGCTTCCCAACCGCCCTATAGCAGAAATACTGCTACAGGGCGGCACTGGTGTGCAAAATCACGTATATATACGTGATTTCGCATTTCTGGGTAGGGGGAATGAGCTCCCTACCCGTGCCGCCATTCACTGCTGTCAATCACCGGGTCCCGGCTGGTGTTTACCCACTAACGACAGGTGATTACCGAGCATCTACAACGGGGAGGAGGACTGTTTTATTTACTAACAGTTCTCCTCCCTGTCAGCTCAGACACACTGCTTTAGATGACTGTGCACAGCACAGCCATCCAAACAAGTGTGCTTACAGTGAAGCACACTGACACAGTTAACACTCTGAGCGACCCTCATGTTAACCCCTTCCTGCCCAGTGCCATTAGTACAGTGTCAGTGCTTTTTATTAGCACTGATCACTGTGCTGGTGTCACTGGGGATGACACCAAGTCACCAAGTCAGTTCCCCCCAGTGTCAGAATGTCCACCGCAGTCCTGCTATAAGTTGCTGATCACCACCATTACAAGTGAAAAAAAAAATAATAATTTACACGTATTGGGATCTTTTTTTTAGCAAAGACATGTAGCAGAATACATTTTGGCCTAAATTTATGATGAAATTTTATTTTTTAAATTTTCTTTTCTGGACATGTTTAATAGCAAAAAGTCAAAAATATTGTTTTTTCTCAAAAATCTCATAGTGCAAAAAATAAAAACCTCACAGGTGATCAAATACCACTGAAAGAAAGCTCAATTCGTAAGAAAAAAAAGAGCGTAAAGTTCGTTTGGGGGCTGCATTGCATGACTACACAATCATCAATAAATTAACACAGAGCCGTAACGCAAAAAATGGCATGGTCAGGAAGGGGGTAAATCCTCAGGAGGGCAAGTGGTTAATATATTTCAAAAGTCTAAGTTTCTGGACATGATCAATGCACATGGCAGTACATACATAAGTATATATACTGCAGAGAACATATGCTCAAAAAAAAAGAATATTGTAAAAATAAGCAAAAAAAAAATCAGTTAAATACAATTACAAAGGAAATTAAAAAGTTCTTAGAATGTTCTATAGTTACAAGTATTAATGTATACCATTAAATATATATATATGTATATATATACTGTAAATGCTTTAACAGAAACAGGTTCACTCATTTCCAGAAACAGGTTCACTCTTTTCAACAACATTTCCAGGCTTGCCAACAAAGGCATTTACTATTCCACTTTAAAAAAAGGCAGTTTTTCGTTTTCCTGGTCTGGGCATTATCAGTCATGTCACTGCTGAGATGTTTGAACTAGGTTAAGTCAATGCCTGTTTGGATTATTTGAAATATATCACAGACAAATCTAGAATTCTTTTAAAGCAGCTATTCTTTAAAATGTCCAATATATGTATAGGAGGTATAAATTGCTGGAGATCACGTCATTAAAAATATTTTTCTCTGCTGTTCACCTGGTCCTAAGAAGTGAACTCATTTAGACGGTCGCTAAGTTTTGTGACCAATAGTAAATTCTGATTGTGTCTATTTGTGGACTGAGTGCTTTCATAAATCTTTTCTCTGTCTAAAAGTAGTCGGTCATGCAAGGAACTGCGACCATTTGCAGACAAGTTGCTTTAGTAAATCAACCCCATTAGATCACCAGAATCTTTGCCCATTTGTTACATGTTGCTGCTCAGTGGAGAATTCCATGGCCGCCACTGATTAAGATGGTGGCCTGCTGTCATGTGATAAATTCCAGTGAGTTCAAACCAAACTGAGTTCCTTTTTAGCTCCAAGCTCCTTTTCAGATTTGTGCTGTATCTCTGTGAGGATGTGCTCATCTTGGTAGAGGCAGGAACATACCTGGTAATGTCAGAGCTGCCTCCTTGATAACTGGTGGTTCAATTTCTGGCAGGCTAGTGTTCAGAAAGCAGCAGCAGATTATCAGAAAGAAAATAAGTACAATGAATGAATTAAGTAAAATTTAGAGAGATCCTTGTATTGCAGGTCCTCAGGTAAAGCTTCCACTCCAGCAAGCCAGTAGAGGCATCCTCAAATTTCACAGATCTCATGAGACTAGCAATCAAAAGCACAAAGCCCTAGATTGTCTGTCTAATGGCCATAAGTTTCAAAGCACAAGAGTGTTTAAGCAATTTGGATACAATAAAATTTACTTTACAGTGTATCGAACAGTTAATTTAAAATATATCAAAATCCTTCTGCCCTTTAGGGATGAGTCAATGTTTCTGTCCAAACCTAGGGTCAGACTCAACTTTGACTGTTCAGATGTGTGGTAATGACATTTACCAAATATGGCCATTACCATATTTGCTCAATGATGTCACTATCCCTGCCCCTTCTCTTATGTAATTGATGAAAGCTCATGGAGTTGCTATTTGGTTGCATCAGTAACATTCGTGTGCTGCATCCGTCTAGTTTTCAATTTCACTGTGTAAGTGTTTGGCAGCCATCATGGCTGATGATCTATTTACATCGAGGGACATTTTAGGAGGATTTTTATATTTTTTAGCAAAGTATTTGTCAAAAATGTAGGTGTTTTTATTTCTAAGTTACATTTCTTTTTTGTTTATAAGTATTAGTAGTATAACTAAGGGCATTATGAACTCCTTACTCATGTGGGGGTAGCTGGTATCTCTGGGCACCTTTTTAAAAAAAATAAATCCCCCACCTACAGTTCACCACAACCACTGGGCTAGGGTTGTGGTGAAGAGGGCCTTGTCCTCATCAACATAGGGACAAGGTGCTTTGCTTATGCTCAATGTTAAAGGCATGTGGCCTGGTAAGGTTATAATAGGGGTAGCCACACACTTATATTCCCCCTTCTCTGGCCAGCCAGGCAGCATGCTCAGAAGAGCCTGATTTGGCTTTTAGGAAGACCTCATGCATTTTTTTTTGAGGATCCCTAGGGATCCCTCTTAAAATTAATAACAGACCAGGTGTGTCTGGTATAGATTTTCTAGAGGAAGTCATAAATGATATTTCATTGGTGGCTACTTTAAAAAAATGCACACAGATTCCTCCAATGGTCCCTCAAAATAATTAAGAGACTGCTATGTATTTTGGGGGACTGATGTAGGGGTCTGTGCGTGATTTTTCTTTTTCTTTTTTTATAGAAGCCAGAAGGAAAATGTCATCTGCTGACAATTTAAAGCCATTTTACTTTGTAAATGTCAGTGTTTAAAAAAAAAAATCACTGCTCCTGAAGCCAAAAGGAATTTTTACATTTATTTTTTCCATTGAGAAATAATCATCTGCAGATTGTAGTTGACAATTGCTTAACTTTTGTGTACTAATAAAGTTATATTGGTAGTTGTGTAAACCACATAGAAAAATATTGAGGAACAATCCAAGAAGATGAATTGTTATGAATTGTTATACAAAGCATTGTGTAGTTTCTATCTATCCATTTCAGTCGTATCCGACCCTTGGCGATTGCATGGATCGTCACTCGTAAGCGACTTTTTCCATGAATTCTCTTAGCAATTATTTTACAGGGTAGGTTGCCAGGTCTTTCCCCAACCCCTACCATGCAGGAGATCCCACACGGCCAGGGATGAAACTAGGACAATTTAGACAGGAGCCAATTAACCTACCAGCATGTCTTTGGAGTGTGGGAGGAAATCGGAGTACCCGGAGGAAACCCACACGAACACAGGGAGAACATGCAAACTCCATGCAGGAGGCACCATGGTGGGGAATTGAACCCATGACCCAATTACTGCAAGGCAGAAGTGCTAAGTGCTAAGTGTGTAGTTTACAGTGGCAGTATAAATGCCGATTTGCATTTCCTGGCTAGTGTAATACTTTGTGACGCTTTGTATGAGAATAATATGTTTAACCACTTCCCGACTGGCCGTTGTATATAAACGGCCGGACGGTGGCACTGCAGGGTCGGGTGGCCGTCTATAAACGGCCTCCCCGCACCCTGCTTGTGCGCGCTCCCTGGGAGCGCGCAGCACCGCGATCCGGTGCCCGCTGTGTCCTCCGGACACAGTGAAACACCGATCGTCGGACGGGACCTCTGTACGAGGTCCCGATCATGTGATCACTGATTGGCCAATCAGTGATCACATGCAAAGTAGTAAGCAAGATGTCACTTGTGGCATCAATGCTTACTATGTGTGAAATCTGTGAATGATCACAGAGGTCACATGGTACAAGGCTATTCACAAAAGCCTTGTACCATGTGACAAGCTGTGACCAATCACAGCTCACTCTGTATTTCTCAATGAGTGCAGGAATGCACACAGAGAGAAAGAGAAATGATTGATTTTACATCCTATATGGGTGTAAAAGCAATCAGTGTAAAAAAAAAAAAAAAAAATCTTTATCATGGTGACACTGTACTGCTAGGGTGACAGTATGTAAGAAAAAAATAAATAAATAAAAAATAATAATATAAAAAAATAAAATAAAAATGTAAAAAAAAAATGTTTAAAAATTATAATTTTTGCTTATAAACTAATTTGTATTTTTTTTTTTTTACTAAAAAGATAACGGAATAAATTTTGGCTAAGATTTATGATGAAATATTATTTATTTGCAAAATTTTATAAAAAAAACACTTTTTTTAAAAAATTTTGGACATTTCATTTACATAGCAAAAAAAATACAAATCCCAGTGGTGAATAAATACCACCAAAATAAAGCTTTATCTATCTAAAAAAAATGGTAAAAAATTCATTTGGGTAAAGTGTTGCATGACCGCGCAATTGTCATTCAAAGTGTGATAGCGCTAAAAGCTGAAAATTGCCCTGGTCAGGAAGGGGGTAAAAGTGTCCGGTCTGGAAGTGGTTAAACCAGTTTTTACAAAGTGTAATTGTTGGCTGCTTGTGTCAAGGTATAGAACATTTAAACTTTCCAGCTCCTAAAGTACACTGCAATTGTATATGTGTGAAATTTTGTTATTTTTTTTGTAATTATTATAGTAACCAGCACTATTAATTACACAAGAGCTACATTATTATATGCCCTTTCTCTTACATACTGTTTACAGTAAGAAAAATACTTGTGCAACAGCAATAATGATGGCATTCCTGCCTCTTTTATTGAGTGGCTTTCTGGTATGGATTTTTAAGGGGGACTCCAAAGAATAAACAAACCAAAGAAAAAATGTCAGGAGTTCTGCCTAAATCTTTAAAAGGTCCTTAGGGGTGGCAAGGGTGGACCCCCCTCCTAACCATACAAGGCCACATGCCCTCCTATGTGAAGTATTGGGCACATGATATCCCTTGTTGCTCATTCACTATAACATTGGATTATAAACAAAAACAAATACACCTATGAAAAAGTTCTTTATTAAAAAATAAATAAATACAATTACCATATCTCCTGATGAAAATCCAACATCAATCAAGTTGGCCAACAATGTGGTTGCATTGTCCAGCAATGTAGCTCCTGTGAATCAAGATGAACTGTGCAATGATGACCTGTTGACACAAATGTGATAACCAGCATGATGAGTGGAATGTAAACAGCATCACCAAAGTAGTTCACTGACTTTGTTGACCAAATACAGTCATGTCCATAGTTGGTTAATGATGATCCCTCAGCTTCTTTTTTTACAAACATAAGCAGACAGAGGATCAATAACATCATTTAGAGTCAGTCTTTTTTTGGGGGGTTTTTATGTCACTTTTGTTTCTTCTCCTGCAAGTTATGGCATCCCCCATAAGATATATATTGTTGATGGCTGTGGTTATGCTCTACATGCCACCAACTCTGTGCATGACAACTCTTCTGCTCATAGTATTTCTCTTCAGCACTGCATATTTCTTCTAAAGAAAACACAGAAAATTCTGTACTCGGATGGACTCGGCTAGGGTTATGGTAATATCACAGATATCCTGGAAAATGCACTCCTTGCTGCTCTTAATAGACCGGGGTAGTCCAATGTCACTGGATACAAAGAAAACCAAACAGAGGGGGCACCAGCATTTTGCATTATTGTAAAAAATGTATTGAAAGGATAAAAAGTAAGTATCATACTCACAATAGGCAAACAGGTCAAAGGCACATCAAACTAAACAGTGGTGTCCAATTCACATTGCATATAAGTCAAAAAAAATTGAACCCCGAACTTCCAACAGGCTAACACGTTTTGAGGTCTCAACCTCTTCCTCAGAGCCACCTATAACCTTTATCCTTCCAATAATAAAAAAAAATGTAGGATAATGCTCTAGGCTGGTGTGCCCTCTGTTTGTTTTTCTTTGAATATTTCTTCCAGCTCGAAAGAGTAAGGACCTCTAACCCCTCGTGTGCTGTTTGTTGTTGCTATACTGTTTCATGTATTGTCCCCCCCCTCTATTGTACAGTGCTGAGCAAACCAGCTAAAAATAAGAAAATAATAATAATAAAATAAAGCCATTTCCATGCTTTGTACCAGAAACATCAGTTGATACTACAGGTAAAACTGGAGAAATTAGAATATCGTGCAAAAGTTCATTTATTTCAGTAATGCAACTTAAAAGGTGAAACTAATATATGAGATAGACCCATTACATGCAAAGCAAGATAGTTCAAGCCGTGATTTGTCATAATTGTGATGATTATGGCTTACAGCTCATGAAAACCCCAAATCCACAATCTCAGAAAATTAGAATATTACATGCAATCAATAAAACAAGGATTGTACATAGAACAATATGGGACCTCTGAAAAGTAAAAGCATGCATATGTACTCAGTACTTGGTTTGGGCCCCTTTTGTAGCAATTACTGCCTCAATGTGGCGTGGCATGGAAGCTATCAGCCTGTGGCACTGCTGAGGTGTTATGGAAGACCAGGATGCTTCAATAGCGGCCTTCAGCTCTTCTGCATTGTTCGGTCTCATGTCTCTCATCTTTCTCTTGGCAATGCCCCATAGAGAATCTATGGGATTCTGGTCAGGCGAGTTTGCTGGCCAATCAAGTACAGTAATCCCACGGTCATTGAACCAGGTTTTTGTACTTTTGGCAGTGTGGGCAGGTGCCAAGTCCTGCTGGAAAATGAAGTCAGCATCCCCACAAAGCTTGTCTGCGGAAGGAAGCATGAAGTGCTCCAAAATTTCCTGGTAGACGGCTGCGTTGACCCCGGACTTAATGAAGCACAGTGGACCAACACCAGCAGATGACATGGCTCCCCAAATCAACACAGACTGCGGAAACTTCACACTGGACTTCAAGCATCTTGCAGTGTGTGCCTCTCCATTCTTCCTCCATACTCTGGGTCCTTGGTTTCCAAATGAGATGCAAAAGTTGCTCTCATCAGAAAAGAGGACTTTGGACCACTGAGCAACAGAACAGGTCTGTTTTTCTTTATCCTAAGTAAGATGCTTCTGTTTGTTGTTCAGGAACGGCTTGACAAGAGGAATACGACATTTGACGCCCATGTCCAGGATCTGTCTGTGTGTGGTGGCTCTTGATGCACTAACTCCAGCCTCAGTCCACTCCCTGTGAAAGTCCCCAACACTTTTGAATGGCCTTTTCTTGACAATCCTCTCCAGGCTGCAGTCATCCCTGCTGCTTGTGCACCTTTTTCTTCTACACTTTTCCCTTCCACATAACTTTCTATTAATGTGCTTTGATACTTTGGGAACATCCAACTTCTTTTGCATATACCTTTTGAGGCTTTCCCTCCATATGGAGGGTGTCAATGATGGTTTTCTGCACAACTGTCAGGTCAGCAGTCTTTCCCATGATTGTGATTCCTACTGAACCAGACTGATAGACCATTTATAGGCTCAGGAACCCTTTGCAGGTGTTATGGCTTAATTAGCTGATTAGAGTGAGACACTTTGAGCCTAGAATATTGCACCTTTTCACAATATTCTAATTTTCTGAGATTGTGGATTTGGGGTTTTTATGCGCTGTAAGCCATAATCATCACAATTATGACAAATCACGGCTTGAACTATCTTGCTTTGCATATAATGAGTCTATCTCATATATTAATTTCACCTTTTAAGTTGCATTACTGAAATAAATGAACTTTTGCACGATATTCTAATTTTTCGAGTTTGACCTGCAGTGTAATTTTAAATGGGCAAATTATAGAACACAATGTTTACTTTATATCTATAGTAAAACCACCTTTTTAATGTTTTTTTTAATTTTTGCTATTTTATTTATGTTTTTGTCTATATATTCCATGGAAAATAAAGTCATATTTGCAAGCCTGTATTGCCAAGCATAGTTTTTCTCCAAAGAAACAATGTATGTCTTATTTTGCTGTCTTAAGAAATGGCAAAGGTATTGCTCTGGGTTATATAAGGTTTGAGAGCCAAAGTAGTTAAGGCAATTATTTATGTCTTAGAATTTTTACAGCATAATAGAAGAAGTAAAAAGACATTTTCAAACTGAAAACTTAACACACAGAAAACTAACTGCACTCATTAGAGGCTTGTCAACAAATTTGTTTTAAGGCTGAAAAAATGCTCATTATTACTATCCAGACCTTTTATTTACAGATGCATACATCATACTGCCATGCTTTAGGAGCATTGAGGAACTGATAACTATTTGGAACATGAAATTACAAATTGAGAGATATAAATTCATTGTTCAGTAATTATGACAGAACCTCGCTACAAGCTGTTTTCTTACTGCATAAACTGTTTGTTAAATATGACAGTCATGGAAATTAACATTGTTTACTAGGCACTAATCATTAACATTGTGACATATTGTAATATATTAAAAATTATTTATTGCATCCTATAATTATGTATATAGTTTCAACTGAGGCATTGATAATGTATACACTTATAACACGTTCTGTACTTCTTGAGAAAACCAGAATATAAATATTACGTTTCTCTTAGGAGGAATTTTTTAGCCTTTAAAGAACACATATTTTAGAAAAAAATGTTTTTGTATTTGTTGCATGTCTGGATTTTCTATTTTGTTCTACAATTTTTCATTAGAAATGCATCAGTCAGTATGAGGGGAACATTGACAGCATGGTGGTATATGGTTAAGAAAATAATATTAGCATGGACTATCCTTGATATATCCAAACTGAATTCCACAGATAACGCACTTCCAGTTATCAAAAGGTAAATCTTTTTGTTGAAGGGTCACAAGACAGGACAGGCATTCTAAATTACGTCATTAACATTAGACAGTGGTTTTACAACTTTACTACAACTTTACTGTCAAAAGATCTTTCAACTAAAATGTACATAAGAATGTATGTTTTTTATGTATCCGCCAGAGATCTGTTAGCTAAAGAGGAAATCCTTACCTATTGACCAAACACCCTACCCCATTTATAGCTTTTTTTTTTAACCTGAAAGTGTATTTCTATTTTTTGCAGACACATTGGAATAACACCTAATTTACATGTTCTCATTCACAGTACAAACATTTCAAATTGCTGCTTACATATTTCTTTTTCTTTTCTGAAAATTCCAAAACAGAGGCTTTCCTCTGCAATGCTTGGGAGATAATGTTTACCATAATTAACAATATCTTTTTGCAAAAGAATAAATAAATAACATTTAGGGCTTGTTCACACCATACGTGCATGAAAACTGATGGAAACTGACGTATAGATTTCACTTGCAGAGACATCAGTTTGCATCAGTTTTCATGCATGCTTCAATTAGTTTTATATATCTTGCAGGTTCCTGCGCAGAAATGTGATGTAGGTAATACTAGTGTTCTGGTGTGAACAGGGCCATAGAGAACAATTGATTTTTGCTCTAGAAAATAATGCCCTCTTTGTACCTCAGTAATTTGCCATGCATTTATTTAAGAAGTAGAACATGGTTAATTTTAAAAGTACAGTTTTCTCAGCTAAGTGAATGTGCAGAAGCTAAGATAATGAACATCATCAAAGTTTAATATAGGATGTTCTCAGGAATGTTATTGTGCATGTTACTGCAGAACCGACAAGCTTTTTGTATATGACAAATGTCAAAACATTTAAGGCAGTAGTCTCCAAACTGGATGTGGCTCTCTGCTTGCCTTTATCTGGCCCTTGGGGCACCGTTCCATCCACTGACACCAATAATGGGAGACCATTCTTCCCACAGACATCAAAGATGTGGCACCATTGCTCCCACAGACACCAACGATGGAGCACTATTTCCCCAAGAGACACCAGTGATGTGGCACTCTTCCTCCCTTGAAAGCCAACAATGGGGCAATATTCCTCCGACTAAAACCAACAATGGGGCATTATTCCTCCTGCTAAAACCAAAAATGGGGCATTATTCCTCCCACTAAAAACAGGGATGGGGCATTATTCCTCCAGCTAGAATCAAGGATGGGGCATTGTTTACTTCAACTGACACTTTTTTTTACTCCTATTGGGCACAGTCCGGCCCCCCAAAGCCTAAAGGACAGTAAACTGGCCCTTTGTTTAAAAAGTTTGGAGACCCCTCATTTAAGGTGTCTGTAGACCTATATTTAAAATATTGAAATTAATCTAGGCAAGAATAAGGAAAGATACTCAAACCCTATCAGCTTTATATGCTGGGTAACCATTTTAGAGCTTTGCCATCATTTTAGGTCCTGTGTATTACGCTGTTACAAATAGATGATCTGTGTTTAATCTTTACCCTACTTTGCTTCACCAAACATTTTTTCTTCAGTTTGTTTTTCTGTTTCAGATTGACCCTACCTTTCTGTCTGTTAAAAAAGCATGGCACAGAGAAGGTTGTCAAGTGGAATCTTTGTAAATTAGCACTGAGCAGCAGGAAAACTTTACCGGGAGCCAATCCTCTCCTTACTCTACACAAAACTCAAAGGATAAGTTTGCCTTTTGACCAAAGATAATAAATGCACATTTTTTTGCAGGTAAAACATGTGCATTTAATATTTTTGGTTGCAGGAGCCTGTAATATATTGCACCAGAAATCAGCAGACGGGATATACGGGTAAATAGATATAGTGACGGGAACAGGGGCGGACTGACAACTCATGGGGCCCCCGGGCAATAGAGGATCATGGGGCCCCTGCATCCTTGCCCAAACTCAAAAAAGCCTTTGAAAAAGGTACCAGCGGCATCTCATGGGGCCCCCTACTGACCCCGGGCCCTCGGGCAGTGCCCAAGTTTCAAATGGTCAGTCCGCCCCTGGACGGGAAGATCATGAAGACAGGAGAACTACAAGGCAACAGCCACAAAGGGTTCTGTGAATGAATGACTCGGCCATGTGGGTGGAGCACTGCTATTTTTAAAAAGAGACAGCTTGTGTGGCAAACTCCCCTAGTAGTTCTGTCACCGGCGGTGCAGCAGGCAGCAGCTGCAGCATTGGGAACATGATACACGTTCCTTCCATAAAAACAGGTGGAACATGTAATATGTTCTCAAAGGCGAACTTATCATTTAACCAAAAAAGTGTTCTCCAAATCCCCTTTCAGCATGTAAAAAATATGTGAGATTTCAACATAGTGTATTCTTTCCTCTGATGAGTCCAAAGAGTAGCATAGGGAGTGGATGTTTATAAAAAGAAAGAAAACAAAGGGTGACTTTCAAAGATAAATAGAGAGAAAAAGAGAAACAGTAAGAGTAAACATAAGATGAAATTGTAAAACCCTTTTCTAATCTTTCTAAAAACAATACCACAAGGTTAGCTTTAAAAAAAATATTTGCTCTACTCTAGAGGATCCTTTAATAAAAGAGCAGAGCATGTGAAGTTGTAAAGAAAAAGTTCATTTTGAAAGGCAATTTGCACTGATTTTAATGAATGTAGTGAAAAACTGTTTAGGAAACAAAGCAACATTTTGGATTACACATTACTATACCATTGAGGTAAACAAAGCTTCCAAACAGTCACAAAGCCAAGTGAACATTTTGTTGAAACTTCACTTGCAACATGAACATACCCTACTTAATTTCTAGCTCCCAAGTTTAAATTACAGTAAATCTACATCATTGTTGAAACTGATCAGGAATTAAAAAGGTAAAATAGAGCAAACTTAAATCCATTGTTATTTTTTTCATTCTATCTGAATTTCAGTCACAAATACTTTTCCCATCACTTGTGACAGAATTTTTCATACAAGAAGTGCTTGTACTTCTTCAATGGTGAACCATACAAAAAAAACTGTGTTTACAATTGTCATGTGACCTGCTGTGATTGGTCACAGCAGGTCACATGGTACTGACAATGGGCCGATACACAGATCTGTCATCGGCTGTGTCAGGCCAGTACACAGCTGGTGACAGATAGCACCACTGCGGGCACTTGGGAGGTGCTATCTGGGAAGGATGTTATGACGCCCACCGATCGACGAGATTCCCGTTCGGCTGTCATTTTGCTATTGGCCGGGTGGGAACAGGTTAAACATCCTTAGTCTCTCTCACACATTAAATAAGAACAGTCTTGCCATTCTAGTTGGCAGGTGTTGTACTTTTCCTTTGAGTGCATTGTTTCAGGAACCCTTCCTGTGCAGCACTTTCACAGGTTAGTGCCCCCATATGGTCACAGGGCAACACTGCAGCCTTCTTAAACTCTCCAACTCCTGCAGGCAAAACAAATTTTTCCTTATAGTTGCCAGGGGCGACAACAGACACTTGGGTATGCCAGCCCACTTTCTGTGGAAGATGAGCCACCTCTTCCCTGCAGCTCCACCATCAAGATGACACCTCCTCTCTTGTTGCCACAAGTGACCACCCATACCCAGCAGAGCTTTCCCAGCTCTCTGCAGACCAGATTGCTGCTTTGGACTTGTCATAGTTATCCTGGTCATGGTCCATCAACCGATACACATCCTGGAACTTTGCTGGCAGGAAAGGCTGTAACAATTCAGCCCAGTGACCTTTGGGCCACACTTTGAATGAAGTCATATTCTCAAATTCAGCCAAAAAATCTCTCAATACGATCATCAGGTAACATAGGCTCTATGAAGTCAGCTGCACAGATCATTCCTTCAATGCCATGGGCAACAGCACACATCTGCTCTCTCCTTGCACTGAGCGATAGTTTTCTTTCCTCTTTTACTTGCTCTAATGCGGCCAGATGCCACTTATCCATGTCCATGGCATAAACAGGCTGACTCTCTTGCCTGTGTGGGACTTGCTCAGGAAAAATCCCCTCCATCCATAACTGTCCTTTTCTCATCTCAACATTCCTTCCTTTTTGCGTTTTGACCACCCCATCTCTGCAGTCAGGCACACAATGGGTTCTTACAACAGTTCCTGAGAAAAATGTTTTGGTGTACTTTCTCCTTAACCACTTCCCGACTGGCCGTTGTATATAAATGGCCGGACGGTGGCACTGCAGGGTCGGGTGGCCGTCTATAAATGGCCTCCCTGCACTCTACTTGTGCGCGCTCCCTGGGAGAGCGCAGCACCGCGATCCGGTGCCCGCTGTGTCCTCCGGACACAGTGAAACACCGATCGTCGGACGGGACCTCTGTACAAGGTCCCGATCATGTGATCACTGATTGGCCAATCAGTGATCACATGCAAAGTAGTAAGCAAGATGTCACTTCTGACATCATTGCTTACTATGTGTGAAATCTGTGAATGATCACAGAGGTCACATGGTACAAGGCTATTCACAAAAGCCTTGTACCATGTGACAAGCTATGACCAATCACAGCTCACTCAGTTCTTTTCAATGAGTGCAAGAATGCACACAGAGAGAAAGAGAAATGATTGCTTTTATATCCTATATGGGTGTAAAAGCAATCAGTGTAAAAAAAAAAAAAAAAATCTTCATCACCCCTCACAAGTAGTACAGTGTCACCATGGTGACACTGTACTGCTAGGGTGACAGTATGTAAAAAAAAAATAAATAAATAAAAAATAATAATATAAAAAAATAAAATAAAAATGTAAAAAAAAATGTTTAAAAATTATAATTTTTGCTTATAAACTAATTTGGATTTTTTTTTTTACTAAAAAGATAACGGAATAAATTTTGGCTAAGATTTATGATGAAATATTATTTATTTGCAAAATTTTATAAAAAAAACACTTTTTTTAAAATTTTTTGGACATTTCATTTACATAGCAAAAAAAATACAAATCCCAGTGGTGAATAAATACCACCAAAATAAAGCTTTATCTATCTCAAAAAAATGGTAAAAAATTCATTTGGGTACAGTGTTGCATGACCGCGCAATTGTCATTCAAAGTGTGATAGCGCTAAAAGCTGAAAATTGCCCTGGTCAGGAAGGGGGTAAAAGTGTCCGGTCTGGAAGTGGTTAAGGCTTGCGAGACAATACTCATTTCTTTGCTCATTCAGCAATAGCAAGCAGTCTCTGGCTCTCACTGTTTTTGGTATGCATGGATCTGGAACTCAGTCAATCTTTGCCCACATCCTCCATCAATTGTGATGATTTGAGGTTATTTAGCTAATTTGGTAGCACCAAACAGTGAGTTTACTCCACGCCAGAAGTGTTTTTCAGGGCTTTTTCTGCCTTCTTTTATTTAAAACAAATGAAAGTTCACAAAAAGGGTTTCCCAAGCAGGATATTCTCACCATCAAACAAACAGTATTCAGCCTTGTGGCTCTTTGTGCAACTTTGCAGCACAGCTTAGCAGTGTTAGTCCTCTTAACTATCAAACAGCTCCAGTGCTCATGCACTAATCGCTGTACTTCAGCTTTATATCCTTTCAGAAGCTTTTGAGCTGCTCTGTCCCTCATTGACTGTCTTCCATGCTCAGAGGCTCATGCCTCAAGCTGTCTTTGAGCTGGGCAGTGGTACATAGCAACTCCACTCGCGGCTCCCTTCACCCACTGATCCTAGCTCCACTAAGCAGAAAGCACACAGCTAGCTCATTAAGGTGTTTGTATCCTCCAGACTCTATCCTAATCTGCCAAATCACAGTGATTTTTTTTGGCTTATGAGGCTACACATATGGTTTAAAGTGTGTACCCATGGGCACGTGTGTGCATACAACCAAATGCACAGGCATGCATGCAGGAACACATAGCACATATACTTAATATTTGTACTTTAACAATAGGAACCATTTCCCTCTGAATGAAGGTGCATTGCATGCTCCGCGATGCATTGATGTGCTTCTGGTTGCGTATGTATGCAGATATATGTGCATCAATTGAGCTTAGTGTCATTGCACATATTTGTTCTTATGACACAAATGTATTCTTATGCAGTTTTTAACCATTAAACAAGATGCATTGTAAGCAATAATTATCTACACTCTCACCCCAAGTATTGGGGTATGGTATGTTACAGGAAGGTGGAGGACACATACTCTTACTTTTCTATCCACTCAGGCTGCACACCTGGATTAAGGTCTGGCTCTAATTAAAAAATTAAACACATCTACTAACCTACACCTTCTCATGGGTGTAGAGGGTCTGGTTGTATATTTTAAGGATAAGGTTTTGTGTGTTGTATGTAAAATACATATGTAATTCATGTAAATAAAATAAATGCCCACAAACACTGTATTAGCATTTTATTACTGTAAAAAAGCTGAAAATAAAAATCAAAATTTAATTGCGAAGTCTATGGTGCACCCAGTCTTTTCAGTCTTTGAACCTAACCTAATCAACACACACACACACACACAAAAACACAAAACAAATTACAATACAACACTGTTAAAAAGAAAAAAATATAGTGAAGTACTCCCCAAAAACAAATTCACAGCAAATATCACAACAAGTGTGTAATGGTTATAGCTACAAAGCAACAAGCAAATTATATCAAAATATATCACTACATAGTCCTATTCAATAAATCATCAAAAAAAAGATTTTAAAAAATGCATGATTGATAAAACATAAATAACGTGTGTGTGTAATGCATGTTCAAATACAATACCTAAAATTTACATTTACCTTTCTTCCTTTACCCCATTGAAGTGTGACATAACACCAATACAGTGCACAAGTGGATGCGTCCTCACCTTCTGAGTTGGACTCCACTATAAACACAAAAGGTCAAACAGCATGTTAAATTTCTCCCTCTTGCACACAGATCTTTCTCCACAGGGTTAGAGAGTTTTTCTCCTTGAAACACTCATAGAATACAAGAACAGAAGGAATCTCCATAGTGTAAAACCATAATATTTATTGGTAAAACAAAAACAAATGCACTCACAAACTGCTTCTTCAAAATAACAACAGCAATACAACACCTACCAGAAGGCAAAAAAGGTTCTTCAATACAACATTATTATTACTTTTTAAAGGAAAAAAAATTAAATAGAGCACAAATTAGCTTGTTAGGTATATTATTTCATATATCAGTAGTGCTTGGAAAGCCAAACAAGCCAAACAAAATAAAAAAAAAAATCTAGTTACTCAAGAGTCCAGAATACAATACTTAAAAGAGGTAAACTGCAATTTTTAAATTTTGTTTTTTCTGTTATGTTTTGTGAATGGGACATGTATCAAATATAAAGTAGGTGTTATCCCAATTTGGCAGCAAAATTGGAAATGCACTTTAAAATATAACTAAAGGCAAAACTTTTTTTTGTTTTGTTTTTATTAGAGTGAAGAGGGATTAGAACAGTTTTTTTTGCTGTCTGTGCCCCTGTTAGGGAGATTCACTCTTTCTAATTGTTGTGTTTATCATTATCATTGAAAATGAAAATAAATGCATTGGTGCAAGAAAAGTAATAGAGGGGAAATCGTCTGATTGGGACACTAGTTTGGTGACCTGGTGACACCCTGGGATTCACTCATTTTAGTGGGATTTCCTCTAATGTCCTGTTTCGGATATGGGACAGGAAGTGATGGTAAATCTTCCGTATGGGACACAGGTGTCGAAAAAAACTGGGGCTTCACATAATTTGCATGTGTAATACATGTAAATGGTATACAATTGCTATATAAGTGATCTACACTCCCGCCGTGATCATGGGCATAGTGCACATGCCCACTGGCCCGGCCGTGCTGTGATTCGGTACAGCACCAATCACACATTAGTTTCAGCCCAATGATGTTTGGCCTGGACCTGCTGATTGGTTGTACCAAATCAGAGGTTTTCCTGTGCCTGCGTTTCCATTACACAGGCACAGGAAATTATGCAATATTCTCTCCCTGGAGCACATTCAATACCAGAGAGAGAAGAAAGAAGATCCATGTGAGTCAACGCACTACACTGAGACAGTAAAATCAGAGAGTGAAGGGGAAGTCTTACTGACAGAATCAGGCTCAGAATACAAACCTGTAGTGAGCAGAAGCACCCTGACAGATAGCTCAGATGATGGAGTAGAGGTCCCTGGTAAGGTCAGACTTTCCCAACCCCCATTCCCAGGTTGCTGAGGTGTTACAATTCATGATTCTCATATGCAGTAGAGTGCCAGTACTAGTACTGCTCCACCTTCTGGTGAACTGGTGAGCACAAGTGGCCTAGTACATACTGGTCTTTTACATACTAGCACTGCAGTATCACTTGGTGCCGTAGCGAGTTCCATAAGTGCAGTAAAAGCTGGTGGCTAGCACAAGTAGTGTCCCGCAACCACCAAGAATTCAAACACAAACCCATAGAGCCCATAGTGTCCTTCCAGATGTGCTTGCAAATCCTGATTGGCAGCCCACAAATTCTGTTGCACTAGTACTTCCCCCATTCACTGCTCAATCTGTAATTCAGGTGGAAACAGCAAATTTACCTACTCCTCTTAATTTTTGGAGCTGTTTTTCACAGATGATTTGTATAATTTGATTGTGGACCAAAGCAATTTATATGTACAACAATTTATCACCGCCAACCCAAATTCAAACCTTGCCAGACCATTTGCATGGAAACCTATTACAGTTTCCAAATTTCAGGTTTTTTTGGGCCTAACCCTTAACATGTGCATTACTAAAAATAATCAGTTGTGGTTGTATTTGTCTACAGACCCAATTTATCATATGCCTGCGTTCTCTACTGCCATGGCCAGGCATAGATATGAGTATATAATGCAATTTATGCATCTCAATGACAATACACTCTGTTGATATTGGGTTGAGCCTGAATATGATAGGCTCCACAAAATTTGGCCCCTCTTAAATCACATTAACCAGAAATTTGCAGATGTGTATACTCCCCAGCAAAACATATGCGTTGATGAGTCCTTCATTAATTTTTCTGCATACAAACAATTTCTCCCCAGCAAGCTAGCTATGGGGTTAAAATTACCTGTGAGAGGGCAACAAGTTATGCATGTAATTTTGGATTTATGTGGGAAAATGATAGTTACATGGAGCCCCCCCGGATGCCCAGACTATATCAGGAGCAGTGGCAAGATAGCTTAGGACTTGGTGTCGCCCTTTTTTCATATGGGGTACCACTTATACATGGATGATTTTTATGCAAGCGTGCCACTATTTAGACATTTGTACAATCTTGGAATTGGCGCATGTGGTATGGTGCGACCTAATCACTGGGGCTTCCTCAATGGCTTGTAAATACCCAGCTTAGAAAAGGGGAGAAAGCCAGCTTGAAAAATCATGAATTGCTCACAGTGAAATGGAAGGACAAATGGGATTTTTTCGTCTTGTCTTCCATTCATGTAGACATGACCATCCAAATTTCCACTGCAGCTGGTGTTGCTGAGAAGCCCCTCTGTGTCCATGACTATAACCTTATCATGGGAGGGGTGGACTTCAACAACCAGATGATGAAGCCATACTTGGTTTCCCATAAAGCCAGACACAGGTACAAAAAAGTGGCTGTATAATTATTTTAATTGACTTTGTACAATGCTTTTGTGCTTTACAAAGCAACTGGAAGAAATGGATCCTTCCTAAAATTCCAGGAAGAGATCATCATGGCCCTTTTGTATCCCAAGCCCCCAACCCAGATTCAGTGAGCCGGCTGCATGAGAGGCATTTTCCTGATGCTATTCTGGTACCCCAATTCAAAAGTCACCCCAAAAAAGATGTGTCTGTAGCAGACACAGAATTAGGCATGACACCTGCTTTTTTTGTCTCTCCTGTCCTGGCCAACCTAGTCTCTGCCTCAAGGACTGCTTCTGTTGCTACCACACACTAGTGGAGTATTAGTATATAGGGTACAGCACAGTCTAGGACACATACAGTGGGGATCGAAAGTTTGGGCACCCCAGCTAAAAATTTGTATTAATGTGCATAAAGAAGCCAAGGAAAGATGGAAAAATCTCCAAAAGGCATCAAATTACAGATTAGACATTTTTATAATATGTCAACAAAAGTTAGATTTTATTTCCATCATTTACACTTTCGAAATAACAGAAAACAGAAAAATGACGTCTGCAAAAGTTTGGGCACCCTGCAGAATTTATAGCATGCACTGCCCCCTTTGCAAAGCTGAGACCTGCCAGTGTCATGGATTGTTCTCAATCATCATCTGGGAAGACCAGGTTATGTCAATCGCAAAGGTTTTAAATGCCCAGACTCATCTGACCTTGCCCCAACAATCAGCACCATGGGTTCTTCTAAGCAGTTGTCTAGAAAACTGAAACTGAAAATAGTTGACGCTCACAAAGCTGGAGAAGGCTATAAGAAGATAGCAAAGCGTTTTCAGATGTCAATATCCTCTGTTCGGAATGTAATTAAGAAATGGCAGTCATCAGGAACAGTGGAAGTTAAAGCAAGATCTGGAAGACCAAGAAAAATATCAGACAGAACAGCGCGCAGGATTGTGAGAAAAACAATTCAAAACCCACGTTTGACTGCACGATTCCTCCAGAAAGATCTGGCAGACACTGGAGTTGTGGTACACTATTCCACTATAAAGAGATACTTGTACAAATATGGTCTTCATGGAAGAGTCATCAGAAGAAAACCTCTTCTACGTCCTCACCACAAAAATCATTGTTTGAACTTTGCAAATGAACATATAGACAAGCCTGATGCATTTTGGAAACAAGTTCAGTGGACCGATGAGGTTAAAATTGAACTTTTTGGCCGGAATGAGCAAAGGTACGTTTGGAGAAGAAGGGGCACAGAATTTAATGAAAAGAACCTCTGTCCAACTGTTAATCATAGGGTTGGGTCAATCATGCTTTGGGGTTGTGTTGCAGCCAGTGGCACAGGGAACATCTCACGAGTAGAAGGAAAAATGGATTCAATAAAATTTCAGCAAATTTTGGATGGTAACTTGATGCCATCTGTGAGAAAGTTGAAGTTAAAGAGAGGATGGCTTCTACAAATGGATAATGATCCTAAACACACCTCGAAATCCACAGGGGATTACATCAAGAGGCGTAAACTGAAGGTTTTGCCATGGCCTTCACAATCTCCTGACCTCAACATAATTGAAAATCTATGGATAGACCTTAAAAGAGCAGTGCGTGACAGACAGCCCAGAAATCTCAAAGAACTGGAAGACTTTTGCAAGGAAGAATGGGCAAAGATACCTCAAACAAGAATTGAAAGAGTCTTGGCTAGCTACAAAAAGCGTTTACAAGCTGTGATACTTGCCAAAGGGGGCAGTAAGAGATATTAACTCTGCAGGGTGCCCAAATGCCATTTTTTTGTTTTCTGTTATTTTGAAAGTGTAAATGATGGAAATAAAATCTAACTTTTGTTGACATATTATAAGAATGTCTAATCTGTAATTTGATGCCTTTTGGAGATTCCATCTTTCCTTGGCTTCTTTATGCACATTAATACAAATTTTTAGCTGGGGTGCCCAAACTTTTGATCCCCACTGTATATACACAGTGTCTCGAAATGTTAGGTAGTCATGAAACTGACTATTGCATTTTGAGAGACCCTACAATTCTGGAAAGTTTACAGTAAAAAAATAAATAAAAATAAAAAGTTAAAAAAACACAAAAAAAGTAACAAAAAATAGCAGTTTTATTCAGTTACTGTTTTATTGTTACTGTTTTATTGTTAACCATTGCTGTTTTTTTTTTTTTTGCAGGAATGCCATTCAGCTGCAGCACTGATCTGTTTATTCTGACAGCAACAGTGTGTGCTCTCAGAATATATGTCAGTGTGTGCAGCACTGCTGGATGAGATTTTTTCATCAAAGTTTAAAAAGAACATATATGCCCAAGCATGGGGGCCTGGGGTGGCCAGTGAGTGTTTCTGCCTATGCTTCGGTATATATCATTTATAATATTTTGTGGCACAGATTTCAATAAAAAAGTTGTTTTATTGAGTTACTGTTCTACTGCTGCTGTTTTATTGTTAACAGTAGTTGTTTTATTTGCAGGAACACCATTCAGCTGCAGCACTGATATTTTTATTCTGAAAGCAACAGGGTGTGCTCTCAGAATATACGTAAGTGTGTGCAGTGCTGCTGGATGAGATTTATCATCCACAGTTAAAAAAAGAGCATATATGCCCAAGGAAAGGGGCCTGGGGTGGCATATGGATGGATTGCTCTTATGCTTTGGCATATATTTAAAACATTTATTTTGGCAGATATTTCTTCATTCACATCAACAGTGTCATTTTTAAATTGGGAAAGCGTCTGATCCTAAAGATCTTGGTGAGATCAGATGACTTAGGGGCAGAGGAGATATCTAGAGTCTGATAGACCCCCGATTTCTCAGAAAGGAGTACCTGTCACTGCCTATTGCTATCATAGGGGATATTTACATTCCCTGTGATAACAATAAAAGTGATTAAAAAAAATGAAAGGGACAGCATAAAAATAAAAAAAATCAAAATAAATAATTTTAAAAATATATTTTAAAGCACCCTTGGCATACACAAGTGCCAGCCCCGTGTTAGTATGTAAACAGAGGTTGCACCATGCATGTGAGATATCACCACGAAGATCAGATTGAGGTTAGTCATTCTAGCACTAGACTTCCTGTGTAAATCTAAAGTGGTAGCCTGTAAAGGCTTTTAAACCGTTACCTGTAGATATTAAAAATATATGTAGTCTGTTAGCGTTGCACGGGGTGTGCACAATTTTAAAGCATGTCATATGTGGTATCTAGTTACTTAGCATACCATCATCTTTTATATTTTACCAAACAATTGGTCAATATATTGTGTTTTTGTGCATTAAAATTAAAAAATTGTATTTTTTAAAAAAATTTGCAGTTGAAAAATTGCTGCGCTAGTACTGTGTGACATAAAAAAACTGTAACACCTACCATTTTATTAACTAGGATGTCTGCTTTGAAAAATATACAATGTTTGGGCGTTCAAAGTAATTTCTAGTAAAAAATACCGTTTTTGTCATGTGATCAAAAAGTGTCAGAAAAGGCTTGGTCTTCAAGTGGTTAAAAGAGTCAGTGATGTGCGGCATAAGCTTTTAATGCTGGGCATAAAATTCCAAGATAACAACCCCACCCCTCCCAATGATCTCTTTTGGAAAGTAGACACCCCTATCTATTATCTGAGAGGCATGTTGAGTCAATAGAAGGGTTAATTTTTTACACAAAGTTGTCACTTAAATTATATATTGCTTACACATGCAATGGGTATATGTGGAATTACACCCCAAACTACATTCTGCTACTTCTACCGAGTATGGGGATACCAAATGAAACTTTTTGGCAGACTTGCTGCGTACAGGACCCCAAAATCCATTAAGGACCTTCAGGCTTTTAAAGGGCTTTATTTTCTCATTACACTTCCTGACCTCCTGAGTTTTCGAGGCCCTGAAATGCCAGAGTAGTACAACCCCCCCCAACAAATGACCCATTTTTGAAAAGTAGACACCCCAAGAAATTTGATAAGAGGCATGATGAGTATTTTGCAGATCTCGTTTGTTGCCACACATTTTTGTAAAATATAGAAAGAAAACAAGAACATATTTTTTGTTTTATTTTTCAATTTTTCAAGACTTTGTGAGAAAAAACAGGATCTGCAAAATACTTGCCATGCCTCGTATTAAATTCCTTGGGGAGTCTACTTTCCAAAAAAAGGGCGGGGTGGTGCTATCCTGGCATTTCAGAGCCTCTGGAACTGTAGTGAGGAAGTGAAATTATGAAGTTACGCACTTTCAGGCTTTCAAAGGGGTCATTGGATTTTGAGCTCCTGTATGTGGCTAGGCTCCCAAAAAAATCTTGCACATGCGGTATCCCAATACTCAGGAGAAGTAGCAGAATATATTTTGGGGTGTGATTCCACATATATCCTTGGCATGTGTGAGCAATATATCATTTAAGTGACAACTTTGTATTCCATATTGCCTCTCAGCAAATAGTTTGGAGTGTCTACTTTCCAAAAAAGAGGTCATTTGGGAGGGTTGTGCTATCCTGGTATAGCACACCCCTGGGTGATGCTTGGTTAGATATATAGGTTCAGCTCTCACCTGAATCTGGTGACACCTCCGATTATACTCAGAACACTTCGACACTCTGAGAATACTTTTTATGGGTTTTATTGAAGAAGACAAACCCTGAAAAAGAACTAGCTGATTTAACACAAGTAATGTACATAAAACACAGATACCACTTTGCATAACACAGTTAGTAAGAAGTCACAATTCACTCGCCAAAGACTCCAAAAACTGACTAGTATCACACTGACTAGGGTGGCATATGAGAGTGACATTGACACAAGAAACAATAACTGTTAATGAGATTTAGCAGCTTATTGACATTTGCTATAACAGTACTATCTAAAGCAGAAGTGTCCTACCTAACCACTGGCCAGTGGGATGAAACATAAAGTCTCTCAATGTTGGGGCCCTTTAATCAATGAAAGAGCGCTCATTCTCTGCATGGGAGATTATTTGTAATCCAGGGGTAGCAGGATAGCACAGTCTCCTTTAAGCAGAATCTTCCAGTGAACATTGCAATAGGAAAACAACACTTCAACAAAATCTTTACCATACAGTTGAAATCCTGATATACTGACACTTACTCAGTATATTCAGAGCAGCAAGTTTCTGTGGGGATTTGGAACTAAAACATACTCTTCAGCCACAGCACAAGTTTTGAGGAGACAATCACCAGTAATAAACAGAGACAGAGTTCTCTCATCAATCAGCAGCATTAATAGCTAATTCTGAGCAGCTTTGGCTTTCCAAGATCTGTGTCACTCTGAGAATTAGAGAGCAGGCTTTCTCATTACCATTCTCCAGAGATGAACAGCAAATGCAGCAATATCAAAACCCCCTTTCATCACAGAGTACTCACTGTTTCTGGATTGTCCTCTAGATAGCATTAGACAGTAGTAGAAATCCTCTCTCTTTCAGCAGCTCCAAACTTTGAGAGACACATGCACTTGAGTGGCTGTAATCCTGAGTGTCAGGCAGGACAATCCTTGATTTGCACACTGTCCACCTGCAACAATTTCTCTGCTACACACTCCCAGCCCAGTCCATGGGTTCTAGCAGCACAGAGAGTGAGACTCTGTGACTTAACACCAGGAGCCCTTGCTTCCATGCGGTCCCCTGAAAATGTCTCCCTTCCCACATGTGTTTCTTCTTCCTTTTTCCTCAAAATCAATCAATTTCCAGAGAAGAATCAAAATTGGCGATATTCAGATCTATTATTCAATGGAATATTCTGGATTGTCCTCTACATAGCATTAGACAGTAGTAGAAATCCTCTCTCTTTCAGCAGCTCCAAACTTTGAAAGACACATGCACTTGAGTGGCTGTAATCCTGTGGCAGGACAATCTACACACCCCCAGCCCAGTCCATGGGTTTTAGCAGCACAGAGAGTGAGACTCTGTGACTTTACACCAGGAGCCCTTGCTCCATGTGGTCCCCTGAAAATGTCTCCCTCCCCACATGTGCTTCTTCTTCCTTTTTCCTCTCTCCTTTTCCTCCACAGCCAATCATAAGTTCAGCTGCTACAGTGCAGCTATGGGTGGATCCTTCTCAGCTGTACCAACCACCAGAGCACATTCCTGCTTTTCCTGTCTGTCACTCACAACGAGCGAAAAAAAAAAAAATGCTTTGCAACTGCTGTTTAAGATTTAAAGCAACCAGCATATCTCTACACTGGCATTTCAGAGCCTATGAAACTGTGATAGGTAGTAAGGAAGTGAAGTGAGGAAATTACACACCTTCAGGCTTTCAAAGGGGTCATTGGATTTCAGGCTCCTTTATGCAGCTAGGCTCCAAAAAAGTCTTGCACATGTGGTATCCCCATACTCAGGAGAAGTAGCAGAATATATTTTGGGGTGTAATTACAAATATACTCATGGCATGTGTGAGCAATATATCATTTAAATAACAACTATGTGTAAAAAAAAAAATGTGTTGTCATTTTCCAAAAAATTTTCCAAAAAATAGATCTTCCATGGGCTCGGCATGCCTCTCAGCAAATAGCTTAGGGTTTCTACTTTTGCCCATTTCGAAATGTGATGGGCAGTGATAAAGTAATAGCTGTGTAAATTTTAGTATATATACCATAGTTTGTAGACGGTATAACTGTCACACTAATCAATTAATATACATTTGTTTTACCAAAGACATGTAGCACAATACATGTTGGCCTACATTTATGATGAAATTTGAGTTTATTGTATAATATTTATAACAGGAATTAGAAAAAAAAAATTTTTTCAAAATTTTTTTGTTTATTGCTCACAAAACCCAGAGGTGATCAAATACCACCAAAAGAAAGCTCTATTTGTGTGAAAAAAAAAGACATAAATATCGCACAGACACACTCCACAGTATGTAAGCAGATTTACATGGTTTTAGTTTCAAAGGAAGAGAAGAGGGAAGGTATGTACTTATGCAATCAAAATGAAGTGTATGATTTTAGTAAAAAATAGTGTTTATTTAAGGAGTTTAAGTAGGCCATAGTTTAAGAGAGACAGACCCAGCAGGTGTTTATAAAAAAAAATCATTTGGAGTGTAGTATTTCACAGAAGTAAAAAAAAAAAATATATATATATATATACTGTATATATATATATATACTGTGTGTGTGTGTGTGTGTGTGTGTGTATGTATGTATATATAGTGTCAAAAGTACTGGGATGCCAATAAAGTTCATGTGCGTGTAAAAGCAGGCATCCCAATACTTTTGGCAATATAGTGTGTGTGTGTGTATATGTATAACATAAAGGCTTGATTTAGACAATATAAAAAAACAGGTCAAAGTTTGAGAGAGAGGGAGTTTTTAAACAATAAACTGAAATTACAATGATTTAAAGGTAATACATATAGTAGTGAGTTAGATTAAAAAAAGCCAACAAACATTTGATAAGACCCTTTTCCCAGTATTTAAAGAGTAACTCCTCTGGGTGATCAATGTACATTGCAGGGATTTTAACAAACTTTTTTGCAGACTCCTACATTTTTCTACTCTGAAAAAACAAACAGTTTCACAATATTACCTGGATACTGATTCTAAATGGGAGTGATTGGTTCAATGAAATGTGCAGAAGAATCGGTCCAAGATGGCGACCAGAGCGGTCGCATAATCCAGAGCTCTGGCGCCTCAACAGTAAATCTGTTGCCATCCAAGCGGCGGCGGGTGAATAGCAGGCACCAGAGGTCTCCCCGACCCTGCCCGCACCTGAAGGAGGGGAGTGGTGCCACCTTGGCCTCTCTCCAAGGCGGCTGCCGGGGGCCCTACGTGGCCTGCCACGGCTTACCGTGATACAATCTGCTGCCATATGGGCAGCGGTGAGCCCTTGGTGGGTATCGGATGCATCTCTAACCCTGCCCAGACCTGGAGAAGGGAATTGGAGCAGGCCTGTCCCCCATTTGTCGCGGCAGATGAACTCGGCCTAGTGAGGCCTGGTAAGGCCTGCCGCGGCCTACCGTGACACAGCCTGGCCTGGATCTGGAGGTCGTCCATCCCCCCGTGAGTACAGTCAGCGAGGGGGAGGTCGGCAAACACCCATCAGGTCCCATGCAAGTGCTCTGGTGGTGGTGGCTGAGGCCTGTGACATTGCCAGTGCAGCCTATATTGGGCCTGGGGGCTTGTGGTGCCTGCAGTAGTCTGGGAGTCAGGCATCTGAACTCCCTACATACTATCTGGCCGGGTCTAGGTCCTGGCACCCAGGAGATCCTGTGCTTTGTAGTCCACTGAGCCTTATCTGGCCCCATAACAGAGGTTGGGCCAGCATCTGGTTCCTTAGCTCCTATTACGTTTAACTACCACAGCTGATATCCATCCCTCACTGCCTCATGTTGAATTTAATTTTTACAATATGGAAATTGTACAATATGGAAATTGACGCCTGATTGCATCTATTAAATTACTTCTTTGCACTGGCGTCATACGTGCCCTGGAGTCATTACTACCCTTGATTATACAATATTCAATTGATCACCCCCAGGAGACTTCCTGCATGCCGTCCACCAAAAAGAAAAATAGGGGTAATGCTCAAAAATCCCTTACATATTTAATGAAAACGCAGGAGATTTGCAGCATGTCTCAAGATATCACAGAACCATTCGGTTCCACACAGGATAACGCAGCCCATTCTTCAGCTCAGGACAGTGAGTACGCACAACAACTTACAAAGGGGGATTTGGAATCTTGTTTGGAAACTATGTACACCAAGTTGGCCGCTAAATTCCAATCAGAGCTCCACAAGATGAGTACAAACGTCTTCTCTAAGGAAATAGCTGCGTTGGGCTCCAGAACTGACCGTTTAGAAACCAAACATAACGAGCTCAGCTTAGCTTATGGCGAGCTGTCCAGAGATCACAATCATCTACAGATGGCCTTTACGCAGCAGCAGGCGCAGGTTGAGGATCTGGATAACCGCAGGAATAATCTTCGAGTACGGGAAGTCACAGAGACTGTTACTGACCTTTCACAGGCCACAACCAAGCTATTCAGGTCCCTCCTTCCAGACCACGATACTGGGTCCTTTGCTTGTGATCGCATCCATAGAGCCCTGCACCCAAAACCTCCTAATGATAAACCGCCTCGCGACATTGTCCTATGTATGAAAGATTTCCTGATCAAAGAAGATATGCTCAGGGTTGCCCATAATACTTCAACGATCACCTTTGAAGGTTCAACTTTGCAAATATTTTCAGATGTCTCTCCAGCTACCTTGGAGAAATGCAGAAAAATGAAAGAAATCACATCCATCCTTTTCTCAGCTCGCATTCGCTGCAAATGGGGCTTCCCCTTTAAGCTGATAGTTCCACACAATGGTAGCACATACATAGCTACATCTCTTCCTGAAGACTGAGAAATTCTGGCTAAATTAGGCCTGGCAGATGCTCCTTCACCTCGATGCCCTCCTTCCACTCCTCGAATATCTCCAATGTGGCATACTCCATCTCCACAAAGGGAAAGGAAGAGAGTCAGGCAAGAACCAGGATGGAAGGATTCTGCTCATTTACATGTCATTCACTCTTTGGATGGGTTTTTGGACAAGGCTGAGATCTCTTTATACTTATATATGTACAGTATATTAGATTTGACCTCCTTTTCATCTATATGGACGAGCAAAAGTTCAACAAGGGTCATCAGGCCTTTACTTAACGCCCGTATGCTGGTACTGTAGGACTCTTGGACATGTGACCCCACCCTGCCGCCTAGCATGGTCGGAGATGTCACCGCCCAGTTGCATGGTGGCCGCTCTGCCTCCCGTGTCTTACAGTGGCAGAGTTTGGGCCCGATTGGCCCTTTGATGTTTAATTTCTCTGTATTTTCAGGAAGGGCAGATAGCCTACCTGATCCATGGTTGATTGCAATTTCTTTAGTTGTAGGGGCTCTTAAAGCTCCAACTCTATTGCTTTATGTTTCTATTTTTGTAACAATTTTGGTACATGATGTTTATACACCAATTTGTGGATGTCCTGACCGCTATATTGTGACTTGGATGCTCCATAAATTGATACTGGTGGATCTTGCCTTATCTGATGCGGATCCGGATGTTCCACTGACTAGACAAATTTTATTGGATACTTTTCAGATGAATACCTTAATGCTGATTGATGTGACTTTTGTTTACCATGGTAATCCAGTGTATCTTACATAATGTCCAAGGTTTCAACTCACCAAACAAGGGTAAAACTGCCTTCCTTCAGTATAAACGCCTAGGGGCAAAAAATATTTTACTACAGGAAATTCATTTTGCAGCCGCTAAACACCGACATATTTCATAGATCCTACAAACAGGGGTTCTACACCTTACACTCCACTAAAAATAGAGGTGTGGCTATTTTTTTACACAACTCATTTCCCTTTGATATTCAACATGTTTATCGTGACCCGGAGAGCAGATTCATCATTATTAAAGGCACCCTCTTGGGTCGTGAACTCACGATCGCTAAAGTCTATGCACCAAATTCGGTGCTAGCATCCTTTTTCTCCCACTTTTTCAAAATTCTTGATGAGTTTCTATCCCCTTATTTATTGGTGGGAGGTGATTTTAATTTGGTAGCTAATCCCCTTTTAGACCGAAGCTCATCCTCACCATCCTCCCAAGCCTTCCCAAAATCCCTTACCAAAAGATTAGATACACTTCAACTGATAGACTCCTGGAGGGCACATAATGTAGGAGCCAGAGATTATTCATTTTACTCCCACCCACATGACTCTTATGCTAAACTAGATTATATCTATTACTCCCCCATTCTACTAGCTAACTCTAGTAAAGCGTGCATTCACTTAAGCCCCTGGTCGGATCATAATATTATTGCGCTTTCATAGGTTAACACCCACTCCTTACTCCTGGCGACTTAACGACTCTATGCTTACAGATACTAACTCTCGCCAAGAAATAGTCACCTCCATTCAAGAATACTTTCAGTCAAACACAGCTCCCGATATCTCTCCGGCCATTTTGTGAGTAGCTCATAAGGCGGTCCTGCAAGGCCGCTTCATCTCCATGGCTTCTTCTAGAAATAGAGAGCGGTGGAAATAAATTCAGAAACTACCCGAGAATTGGAAGCACATTATAGAGCCCATGTTGGCAACCCATCTCTCCTTAATAAAGCGATGTTAGAGTCACGATGGTTAAAATTAATGTCTTGCCTAAATTGCTTTAGGGCACTCCCAATCCCTGTCTCTAAAATATTCCTAGATCGCTTTCAGTGGATGATTAACAATTTTATTTGGTGTAACAAACATCCTTGTTTTACTTCATCGGTCCTATACCGTTCGCAACAGGCGGGAGGTCTCGGTCTCCCCAATTTCTGGCTTTACTACCTGTCGGCCCATTTCGCACAATTATCACAATGGGCGACTATTAATTCCCAGATCCCGTAGCTCAGATTTGAGTCTCAGTCTATACGTCCGTTCTTTTTACCAGGCATACTGTGATCTAAAATTCCCCCCCCCCCCCACTCGTTGTTGATCCATAATTCTATTGTGGCTCAATCATTGATGCTTTGGTCTTGATATAGACTTAGATTAAATCTGGTCTCCTCTGTCTCTCCAGGTTCAATGTTTTTTGGTGACCCAAATTTTATTACGGCTTTTTCATCTCCACAGTTGTTCCGTTGGTGGTACCATAGAGCCTTTATTAGGTTATCGGACTTTCAAAGAGGAAGCTCTTATATCACCTTTGAGATGCTATGCATACTTTTTGATATCCCACTTCGTGAATATCATTATCGACAGATCAGACATTTTTTTAGTTCACATTTTGGCCTTATACCTTCATCTCCGATTTCATTTTTCGAACGTATTAGCCGTGACTCTCTTAGGGGTAGGGGTCTTATTTCAGATTTGTATCGTCAATTTTTGGTTAGTTCTTTTCCCACACCCCCTCTTTATAGACAAAAATGGGAAACTAATAGTGCTATCACCTTTTCACTGAGGATTGGGAATCCATGGTGGATAATATACGTAAGAGCTCCAGATCCCTTTCTGTCCGTGAGACAGCCCTTAAGGTATTAACCAGATGGTATTATACCCCATCTAGACTACATGTTCTGTATCCAGACATGTCACACCTATGTTTTCAAGGCTGCGGCCTTGCCAGCACTCTGGTGCATACATTTTAGGCCTGTCTGGGCTTCTCCTTGGTGTGGCATAGGATCTCGGAGGTAGCTTCTGCTTTGGCGGGTGTTCCGGTGCACCTGACTATGCAGTCCTTCCTATTGGGAGCCCATATCTTGGGAGTTCAGATTGAGGTTATGAGGCTAATCCACACCATTTGTATATCCACCCTATGAGCTATTGCACTACACTGGAAATCTCTCACAGTTCCATTGGCCTCTGTTCTGCATAGGGTTGATGCTGTGATGCTCTTGGAAAGAATTCATTACACTTTATTGGACAGGATGCACTTAATCGATAGAAAATGGGAAATTTGGAGAACTCATAGACATTTATTACATGATTAAGGAATACCCATGTTTGGATTGATTGAGTTACTCTGCCAGTAGCTATATAATTCTGCCTACCTTTCTATTTATATTACTCATGTACTTAGTTTCTTTTCTCTCTTTCTCTCTTTTCTTTTCTTCTTTACTCTACATGATTGTACTTTCTGAAATGTATGTTTCAATTGTGCCTTGTTTCGGTTTTACATACCGTTTGAAGCTGTAATGTCACCTTGCAGTCTATTTCTTGAAAAATAAAATTGTTTGTAAACAAAAAAAAAAAAAATCAGCTGATGCACTCTCAGTGCTAGTTCACAAATAGGCAGATTGGTTGAGGTTTGAACCACATCCAATCTGCATGACATCTGATCACATATATCCAGTGCACTTTTGGTGCGGATTCAGTGCAGATCTCATGTTCTGATGAGAAAAGTTGCAAGATTTAACACTTGTAGATTATCTCACCAAAACTAACACTCCTATTTCAGGGAAAACGTAAAATTGGACTTGTAATTTAGTGCACTCTTCTGGAAGAATTAGTGAGCCAATCACAGAAGCAGGAAATCATATTTCTGGGGACCTTTTGTACACCAGCAGTGTACAGAATGCCTCCAGGTTTTAACACTGCATTGCATTTTACAGAAAAATACAGCAGCTACATGATTGAAAAGGAAAGGCATTATTTTAACACATTAAACTACAAAACGGTTTGTGCAGCAATTGTATATGCCATTTTTTTTACGTAAGTAGAGTTACCATTAAGCACTTTCACAAGGTTTCATTTTAAAAAGAACATTTATTAGCACTAATCACCAGAACAGGACCATCATTGTAAAAATTGTAAGATTCAATTTATTTGTGATCAATCCACTGTTTGAATAGGGCACCCAACAGACATTTGTAACTGCATAATATTCCTAATGCCACACAAGTACAGAATCACCAGATCAGTCTAAGCCAGCAGCAGTGTTCCAGCTGATGTCAGCGGCAGTGTTCCAGCTGAAATTAGTGGCAGTGTTCCTGATCAATGCTACACTAGTCCCAGTATCACCAGACCAATGTAAACCAAAAACAGTGTTTCTAATCACTGCCACAGCAGTCCCAATGACACCAGACCACTGGAAGCCAGCGACAGTGTTCCTGATCAATGCTACACAAGTCCCAGTATCACCAGACCAATGCAAACCAAAAACAGTGTTTCTAATCACTGCCACAGCAGTCCCAATGACACCAGACCACTGGAAGGCAGCGACGATGTTCCTGATCAATGCTACACTAGTCCCAGTATCACCAGACCAATGTAAACCAAAAACAGTGTTTCTAATCACTGCCATAGCAGTCCCAATACCCCAGACCACTGGAAGCCAGCAACAGTGTTCCCGACCACTGCCACACTAGAGACAGTGTCACCAGACCAATACAGCCAGTAACTATGGGGGTGGTGTATTAAAACTGGAGAGTGAAAAATCTGGTGCAGCTCTGCATAGAAACTATTCAGCTTCCAGGTTTTATTATCAAAGCTTAATAGAACAAGCTGAAGTAAGAAGCTGACTGGCTACCATGCTTAGCTGCACTAGATTCTGAGTGTTCCAGTTTTAGTAAATCTCCCCCAGTGTTCCTGATTGATAGCCACATCAGTGCTAGTGTCACCAGGGCCAGCCCAGCCATCAACAATGTCCCTGATTGCTGCCATATCAGTACAGTGCCACCAGAGCTAGTGTAGCAAGCAACAATGTTCCTGATCACCGCCACATAGGTGCAGTGTCCTAATCAGTCCAAACGTTAAAAAAGTCTAACACAATGATTGTTATCCCCATACTTAGGAGGAGTAGCAGAATGTGTTTTTGGGTGTAATTCTAAGTATTTCCATGCTGTGTGTAAGGAATATGCAATTTATTATGACAACCTTGTGTAAAAATATATATTTTGATCTTATTTCCGCATTTTCCAAAAACTTGTAGCAAAAAAGTAAAAAATGCCTTGGGTTGTTTACTCTCCAGAATATGGTCATTTTGTGAGTGTTTCTACTGTCCTTGTGCTCCAGGGCCTCCAAAAATGGCATAGGTGGTCAGGATATAGGATGCGTAATCCTTTGAAAGCCTGAAAATGATTTTTGGATTTTGGGTTCTTACTAAACACTAAACTATGCCATCCCTTGTGTAAACCTAACTGAAATGAAAAAAAAATTAACACATAAAAGAAAAATATTGTTCGCATTAATTTAGGCACATGAATATTCATTCACAGCACACGCTTGTGCGCACTGACGCATGCAACGTGTGGAAGCTCTTGGCGCCCTCTGGCCTTTATAAAGATGATAGTTGCTCATAGACTTTGCTGACTGGTCTTCAGCTCCCTAATATCCGTGTTCCTGTGTACTTCTTACTTCTGGATTATGCCAGTCTCCATTTTGGGCAAATTACAGTTTCCATCTCTCCTTTTTTGCTCAATGTTCTGCCTGAAGCATCCATGCCAGCAGTTCAGGACAGGCTGACTTCTATCCAAGCCAACTATCGGGTTCTTCAGGAAGCTATAAAAGGCACAAGAGGATTATAATAAACACTAAGTAAAGAAAAGGAGAGGAAACCCAGCCTTGAAGGTGGGAGACAGAGTCTGGCTGTCCACGGCCAATTTGAAACTCTCCTACCCCTCTTGGAGGTTGAGACCAAGATTTATTGGGCTATTTGAAATAAAAAGGGAAATAAATCCTGTGGCTTTTGAACTAGCACTACCACAGTCTTACAGAAGCCACCCAGTTTTTCATGTTTCCCTCCTCAAGCCAGCTGTTCTGGATTGTTTCCCAGGAAGAGAGGATCCTCCACCACCACCAGTTACTGTTGAAGAGGAAACTGAATTTGAGGTAGAATCCATTCTGGACTGCAGGAAGAGAGGGAGACAAATTCAGTATCTCATCAAGTGGAAGGGGTATGTGCCCGAGAAAAATTCTTGAGAACCTAAAAATAATATACATGCCTGCAGGCTTCTTCAGGAATTCTTCAATAAATACCCTGAAAAAGTGTCACTTTTGGGCATCCAGAGGTTGTCCATCAGGGGGGCACTGTTAGGGGATAAGCCAGAGAAGACTGGTTCAAAGGCCTTGCATGCCTGGCAGTACCCAGCATGGTCACATTAATTTGCATGCACAAATATTCATTCACGCCGCACTGTTGCACACAACGTGTGATAGTTCTTGGCAGTCTCTGGCCTTTATAAAAATGATTGTTGCTCACAGACTTTGGTGACTGGTCTTCAGCTCCCTGATACCCGTGTTCCTGTGTGCTTGTTAGTTCTGGATTTCCTATTACTGACCCAGCTTGCTTCTGGACTTCTCCTTGCTTTTCTCCTGTCTCTGACCTCGGCTTTTTCCACGGACCTGTTCCTGATTACCTCTTGTGTATGACTCTGGCCTGCCTCCAACCATGTTCTTGTCTGCTCTACTGCTTGATCACTGTGCTCTGACCTTGGCTCCCGTTGCTGACCACATTTCCAGCTTCATCCAGCATGCTGTGAACTGTCTGCACTTCCCAGTGCATCATCCTGGATTGGCTACTGCCAATGCCTGGTTTCTACCTGAAAAGGTATCACCACTGCAGATCCAACTAACTACCATACAGCTGGCAACCCATGCTTCTTTGGGCTCAGCATCTCCTGTCACTATTTCTAGGGGTGTTCTCTACTCAGCCGCAAAGGAAGCCCTCTAATCATTTCGGCCTCAAGACCAGGTACGTGACAATTTCTGTGTTTGTGACAGCATGTAATAGTTTGCCATTTTATTAAACTGAAACATCTAGCATTCAAGTTCAATCCAAACTTGCAGGTCATTTCTACTAATCATGTTTACCACTTGCAAGTAGTAAAGGGAAAATCAGCATCATCTGTTTGTTCACTCTTACTGTTTTTTTGTTCTTGTTCTCTGTTTGTTGCCAGGTACGGTATGTTTTCATTGTTTTTACCTTTTTTTTCCCTTTGTGATTTCAACTTAAAGCTTTTTCTTTTTGCTCTGTCCCTCACACATTTTTTCTACTGTTAAAGGATATTTTCACCTTTGGAACATAATACATGTTCCACTCGATTTTATAATGGTACATGTAACCTGTTCCAGCATGTGCAGCTTCTATCCCTGACTCCCCCTGACCCCCCTCCCTGTGTCAGCGGGTGCAGAAACTTCTGCCAACACCCGCTGTTACAATTTCAAAATGATGCAGCCATGTGGGACTCTGCCCACACAGTCGCATCATTTATTCACAGTTTCCTGAATCTCAGAACATTTCAGCTGGTGGTTATAAAACAAACAATTTCATGAAAGTACTGTTTATAACTATTCCTCTGAATCTCTCATCTGAATGTCACCATATCTGTCTGTTTCTGAAAAGTTGTTTGCCGATTAAAGATGGTCTACAAATATATTCAATTAGACTCATTTCTACAAACTTTGACATCTGTTCTACATGTTCCACATGATCTCCATTTCTGTAGGCAGAATTAGGCATTTTGTATATTAAATTCTGAGCTATTTAATGTATTTGTAGCAATTTTCTTTACATCATCATACGCAATAATTATATACCTGCACATGGTAAATAACTAAATAAAAGCTGATGTTTCAGCCTGTAGTGTCAATAAATAATAAAAAATGAAATGCGTAGGAGTGGAGCTATGGACACTGACAAAATCTTGCACAGGAGTCATGCTTACACTGAGTAAGCTTGTGGAGCCAACTGCAACACAGAACTAAGTGGTATATACTTAAGTGCTGGAGATGTGGGTGTGATACTGTATATGATCGTAGCCTCCCTGGAGGTATTCCCGAGTGTAGCTCGGGGTAAAGTTTCAGTACCACAAGTGGTAACCCCGAGCTACACTCGGGCTTACCATGCGGCGCTGCTCCAGGAACTGTTCTTCTCTTACCTTGTCCTGCGCTCCCGCGATGTCCCTCCTGCACTGTCCCCTGTAATGTCCTCCAGCGGATGCCGGCATCTGTCTTCTGGGTTCCGTCCCCTGTGATGTCAGGACATACGGGGATGGAACGGCGAGAAATTTGAAAATGATAAAAAGTGATATTCACAAAATTCACTAAAATAACATAGTAAAACATTACTGTATCAAACCATTTCACATACATTTTGTCCCTAGTGCTTTGTCCTGTGCCCTGCCTACATTTTTACTGTTCTTTCTGCCTGGAAACTGAGAAACATCCATGGCGTCCAAAAAGCATCCCTTTAGGTCAAAACTGGCTTTAGACTGGCAAGAAAACAGCGATAGTAAATCAGAACCACTTGCAGAATTGAGTGATAATGATTTGTGGGGAAATTTGTCATCAGACACTGAAAACGATTTTGCGACTTTGCTCAGTAATGTGCGAACTTGGCGCTATATTTTAAATTTCAGTGTTTTTGGTTTGATTATATTATTGAATTACATTTATTATTATATTATTATTTTTTATGATTTTTATTATATTATAATTTATTATTTCGTGTTACAAATTTTAACATACCCGGGATGTTTACTAGACTCTTGTTCGGACAAATTTCAGTGAGTTATTCCTAAAAATTACAGGCTTACAATAAAAAAAAGACATATTTCCATGCAAAAAATGTACCGCTTTGAGCACAGAAATATGGACATAATCAGACCGCTAGGGAGGTTAAGCAGTTTTAGATATTTTAAATATTTTATAGTATGGCACCCCTCTTGTCTCTCCCTATGGCCTACATGCAATGAGATTATAGAGGCATTGTGGAAGTGGTAGATGGAGGAAACCCCATTAGGGAACAAAAGTGCATTCTGGCCCACATTTACTGATAGAGGTTCAAAAAAATCTTGTGTGTTCTCATAAGTTTTTATGTATTTATGTATATGGGCTCTGGACATCACATTTAAAGTGGAACATTGGGTGTTATATAGCTATGGAGCACCATATACAAGACTGATATTGGCAGGGGTGTCATGGGCATGGACTGTTTTGTTAGAGTGCAGCACATAACACTTTAAAGCAGAAGTATACTAACCTTGGTTCCAGCAATGCAGAGTCTCGGAGTGCCCTATCAGCCACTGACATCTTTTTGGGGTCAGCTGCAGGGTTTTGATTGCTGCATGCTTTAATTGGCTAGGCAGGGATGACATCCCTCCTATGCATGTTCGGGAGCCCCATCAGCTTCGGCATTGCCGAATTTGTACAGTGAGCTTCATTAAAATTCCTGCCTGTTCACCCATTTTCATTTTGTACAAAGTTCCACTTTAAGGGAATTTTAAGCACCTACAACATATTTAGTATTGTTTTTGTAGCACTTGATAAGTTTTGAAGCACTGATCACTTTGATGTTAATATCACAGTTTATAATATTAATGTTTACACTTTTTTTTAGTAACTAGCACTGTATATATTTATTCTTTATGTCATTGCCGATGTCATGATGCCATTGATCAGTTCAACCTCATTACCTCTAAATGTTAAATTAAGTATTCTAATTATTCATTTTATGATAAATATTATTTAAATTGAAATTTGTAAAAGTACTGTAGTCATGCACAGATTTAATTTTTTTTTTAAGTTTTTTTTTTCTACTAATACTACTTATTATTTAAGAATAGTTTAATAAAGGTATTGTAGTCAGATACTGCCTGTCTCCTTAATAGCTCAGAATCGTTTATTAGAGGGACTGTAGTCAGATATGGATTGTCTACTTAATAGCTAAGAATAGTTTATAAAGATACTGTAGTCATACACAGAATTATTGGGTTTAAACTCCCTAGGAGGATATAGAATGCTTACTTATTGGCTATGGTTTTCATCCTGACATTAACCTGTGAACTTTAGCTGACCTGCTAGCTAAATCCCTGTACTTGCAAGTAGTGTCATCTTCCCATTATTACTGAGCCTGAAAAAATGCAGACTAGTGTGTTCATTGATTAAAACACCACTCTGAGCTCTTTGCAACCTCACTCATACGCATTGGTGATTATATAGCACAGAAACGATAAGAGGCTTCAACCCCATTCAGATGCACAATAAATGTGAATATTAGAACCTTGCTGCACCCATTTTTATTAAATGTGGTCTAAAGTAAACTCAGTAGATTTCAAGACTTTAGCACAGATGCAATATTTACTGGATAGCATCCAGGATAGCATAAAATTAAAGTAGTTCTGCTACTTTTCATACCACCAAGACATTTCGGAGACCCCATAATAAAAAGCATGAATTGAAAAAATTATATGACTTCAATTTATGAACAGCTTACTACATGTGCCACTACTGGAAGTAAGGTACTGTTCACTGAATATGGTACAAATGTTATAATATAGAAAAGTTTACATTGCAAAAAACAAATATTGCAAAGAAAGCCAACACTTCATATGTAAGGTAACCATAGTAATCAAGATCAGTAACATAAACAAAGGAAATGCAATCAACACCAATTTAACAAGAATACAAAAAAACCATGTTTAGATCATTAAAAGAAAGAATGCACAGCACGACCTACAGCATTGGGAAATTTAAAAAAAAAACATAGCTATTGCTGAAAAGTATCTTAAACTGCAACAAATATAAGAAAAAAATACAAAAATAAAAAATCAAAACAGATGAAAATCAATCATGGTTAAGCTATCACCTGCCATTGATTACAGAGTACATTTTTAAACATGTTGTGTACTACATAATATAGTAAACATATGTCTTTCTTGGCTTGTCTTTAGTTATGTATTCTTCTTCATACTAAACACTGTAACCTCCAGATGTTATAAATCAATGGTGTTTGAAAGTATTTTGCATCCACATACATTCTTGCATCTGAAGCAATTTGTATACGTTGCTCAATATCCACCATATGCATACATCAGCTTTGCTGAATTAATATAAAACGAAAGAATGACTTAATGTTTCGCCTTTTTAATGCTTTGTTGCTGCTGATCTCCCGTAGCCACTTTCCCTGTCTACAGGCATTTCTCAGGATGGCTTTCCTGATGAACAGTGATCCGTGTTTATGTAATAATAGTTGAAAAAGCCACTTGTATTCTTCATCCAAGACCCATGTGACAGAGTGATGATGCAGGAGCACAGCTTGGAGACAGGCATAGGCCTCATGCACACCGGACATCAAAAATATCACTTTTAAGCTTGGTTCACACTGTCACGGCTTGAGATCTGACTTGTGAGACCCCAAGTCACAAGACATGTGAAATCCCATGTTAGTCAATGAGAGCCAACTTAATTAGCACTACTGAAGTCGCTCCGACTTTAGAAAAGGTTCCTGTACTACTTCAAGGAGACTTCTATCCAGCTTATGCCCATGTACTTTAATAGAAGTCACCTCCAAGTCAGATCCTCATCTCTATTGTTGTGATTTGGATCCAACATTACAGGAAGATTACCCAGGCATTCCCTGAAAGTTGCTTCAAAGTAGTACTCAAACTGCCTGGCAAAGTATCACTGCAAGTCGTGCGACTTTCAGGTAGCAGTAGTGTGACCGGAGACTTAAAGCGGAGCTCCACCCAAAAGGGGAAGTTCTGTTTTAAGTCGTTGTCCCCCACTCTCCATCTTAGATTGTAAGCTCCAAGGAGCAGGGCCCTCCCAACCCTCTTGTATTGAACTGTATTGTTGCTGTATTATCTCCCTTTATATTGTAAAGCGCTGAGCAAACTGTTGGCACTATATAAATCCTGTATAATAATAAGGATTGGCACCTTTGGGGAAAGGTGGGGGGGAACAGGTACCTGTCAAATTCGGGTACCTGCTCCCCCCCACACCGCAATCGCCTAAGGTGGTCGTAAGCGGAAGTTGTCCCCCCCCTCCCTCCCTGTAGTCTTCTGGGACACGTGACAGGTCCCAGAAGGCTACAGATCCATTCACCAAGTGCAGTGCTTGTCGCACATTCGCAGTGGGCACCCTTGTGAAGTCACAAGCTGTCTGTCACAGTCAAGTGCCCACACTGAAGATGCCCGGCACTAGGGAGAGAAGATGGCAGGTGAAACCAGCCGTGGTGAGACACCGTTGGACTGAAGGACAGGTAAGTGGCTGTATTTTAAAAGTCTACAGTTTTTGTAGCTGCTGACTTCTTTTATTTTTCAGCTGGAACTCCGCTTTAAGAGCATTTACCATTTTATTTCTGTCTCTAAATGCCCAACCCTGTTAGCCATGTGTTCATGCACACGCAGGCGTTTAGAGGCAAAAAAAAAATCACTTGTATGTTCCAGAGAGGTATGTTTCTGCAGAAAAAAATGCCCAATGCACCTTAACATGCCTAAACACGCCTAAATGCTAAGCAAATTCAGCGTTTGAACTTTCATTCATTTCAATGGCCAGAATAAATTATTATTTTGGCCACTTGAATGAATGTACACCCAAATGTTGGATGTACCTAAACATGTTTGTAAAACAATGCTTCAGGCATGCTTTTTACGCTGCTTTACTCCTGCTAGGGGAAAAGGCATGCGGAAGAGCTGTGTAAATGCTCAGTGTGCATGACGTCTTTGAGCATTGTCAGGAAGTTCTTGAACAAAGACCTTCATGGAAGGATCACCAGCTTTTTTTTTTAATGAAAGCTGCAAATGTAAACATTTTTAATTACTTACAATTACTTTAACATGTTAAAACTTATATGAGGTTTTAGTAACTTGGTTTATACCTACTCTAAGCAACACAAGCCAACGGAAATAGCAATACACTTGTATAGAACTTAGGAAACCATCATCAACAATAATGGTTAATCATAAAATCATAGAGTAACAATGAAGGTTAAGAGTAATTTATTCTCTGGGTAATGCTGAGGTCTGTTAATCAGACTGGATTATTCCTACAAAACTGTCATAGTTTTCCCCCAGGGAGCAATAAGAGACACTAAACACTTACCTCTCCAGCATACAGTGGTTTCAACTTCTCTGCTATGCAGAACTGCATCCTTCGGAAAACTCTTCAACATTTGAAACTTCCAAAAGTGTCAAAAGCTTGCATCCCCTGCTACAAGTTGTGGTTCCTTCCTCAGACCTTCATCTCACTACAGGACTCAGCAGTGACTTAGAGGCCAGTGGAAGAAACAGAACTGCAAAACACACACATTACAGACCACACTTTAGCCTTTTCTGGAAGTACTGACATTTTCTAACTATTACAGCTATAATAACACAGTCAGTGTTATTTTGGCTGTAAAGATTAAATCCACATAAAAGCCAATTGTCAACATTTACCACACAGATTATCAGTCCTTAAAATAAAGCCAGCCATAGATGAATCGAATCTCAACCAGTCTCTGCTGAACCAGTAAATATTTGTTCCATCCATGAGCAGGCTGGTTGTACTGAAAACGATTTATCATTCAACTGCAGTGCAACCAGTCTTTCTGATTTTTTACATGCGATCACTGCTGGTGGCTATAAGCACCAGCAGTAATCATTGTGTTCTGTCTGCAGGAGGGTTTCTCCCATCAACACTGACTGTGTTAATGGGGGAATTAAGCAATTTTATTTCCTTCCACACGTGGTGGAAGGAAAGAAAATTTAATAATCTATGGGCTGCTTAAAACTAGCTTCAGCTGATTCTGTAAGGTATAATTGGTGCTGTCACAATCATGCACGCAGGGAGAAGTGCGGTTCTCCATTTTGCTCCAAACTTCTGCATTTTGGTATTGATCTTAAATTCATATGCCATCACCTGAGGGGGGAGGTGTAGCAATCATGCATTCAAGAGCCAGGCACGGCCCTCACTGTGTTAAGAAGTCTTAATATTATCCCCTCATTTCCCCCTCCCTCAGGAATGCAATCAGTGTATGATGCTGAGCCCCCTGCCTAACAATTATTTGCCAAATAAGGCAACCCCATTGACTTTAAGTAGAAAAGAGGCTGTTATGTTTTGTGTGTAGACAGAGAAGTGAAGACCTTCTGCTTTTTAACATCTAGCAGCCAGAGAGAAAGGAGAATCTCGCTGTAGCAATGATACTGAATGCGAGGCCAGAAATCCCTTTTTAGCTCATCAGACTTGAAACTGCTTAACCCCAGGCATCTATTTGGCAAGTACTTATTTACCTGAACTTCTTTCTGTTATCTGTTTGCTGCGCTGTTGTGCTCTGTATATATATATATATATATATATATATATATATATATATTGGTTACATCTTTATTCTGTAAATATTTCTACTGCACCCTTTTGACCTTTTAGTAATAAATCTTACTTTCTAAAAGTGTTGAACTGTTTCTATAGTTCTTTAATGTGACTTACGAATCCCTGCCACTGATGAGCGCTACTATGAGTGTTTAACCCTCTGTATAACCTGTCTGTGGAGATAGCGGTATACCGAAGATTAACCAATCATCCTAGTGTATTGCTGAGTTTCCTCTTTCTCTGTACAAAAAGGAGGTGGTGGCAATGTGAAGGGTTAATTGCGTAATTAACCTGACCCAGTATCAAACGCTCCCAGGCTGCAAGTACGTCGATTGTGGTCCAATTAGCTGGAAAATTGGTGTGCAGTGTACAGCTGGGTGTGGCATTGTTACGCACATGACATTGCGGTTTTGGATTGGCTAGTCCTTTTGTCACGAGTTTGGTGAGAAGGTCTGGGGTCTGACGCCACGATCGTCACAGGTGCCTGCTAATAAAAGCACAAAAAATCAGGCATTTGAGGTTGTGACAAGATTTGAGGAAAAAAATCCTATCAGTAGGTAAATTACAGTTAAATAAAAATAAATTATACCTTCTGTGGTGTGGCTTGGATGGCTCCATGGTTAGCGGCATAATAAATAAACTTCCACTTCAGCCTGTGATCGTAGTGGCATAATTTTACTGGTAATGGACAAAGAGATCCCAGGGTTCCCCAGTCTCAAGGGCACACACCATTGACCAGCGAAACAACGATTAGGTCATTCTTTGACTCTGATACTACCTGCACTATAGAGGCATTAGCAGTGATGTTGGACTCTGCCATCTTGTAACCTCTGGATCCAGAAACATTGTATCCTACTCATCTGGGACCAAGCTGCTCTCCTTCCATCTCAGCTTCAAAGTGCTCCACAGGGGACCCACTACAGCTGTATCCCCACGCAGTAACACAGGTGGTGGAGGAGCACCTGGTAGTAGACTCTGGTTCTCACAGTGCCTCTGTGTTTTGTATTTGATATGATTAAACTTAGGGTTACTACACTTCATAAGCAAAACTGCTTGCTTTTCAAAGGTGACTCAAATTGTGGAGATTAATATGTTCTTACGACAGTTTTTTTTTCTGTTCTTACAGCTTACTGGGGCTTTAATTTCCTTTTCCATTCAAGTTTTGTCTGAGATGCAAATATAATAACTGAATTTTGTTTTTCTATTATAGCTATGGTTTACAGCAGATTTTTATACGTTTAACTGATTTGACTTTTGTTCCTTAAGTCTGAAACCTTGCTAATTACACACATATGCTGAAGTCTATATTCTTCAGAAAGACCCAATGTTAACAATAATGTATGTCTACTTTTATTCTTTTTCAAGCATTTTCTCCTTTTTGAAGTTCTAAACAGTCCATGCCTAGTTATAATTACCAGTTACTCTTAGGCAGGTTAAAGCAAATGTGACCCCATGCTTACCTCCCATGGTACCACAGTGATCTCCCTTATTGCTCCCGTTTGTTATGGTATCTTGACCCTATGGACCCATGATATCCTTGGGATGAACTGGAAGGCCATTCTGGGACTTTTCAGATATAATAAAGCAGTTTATTGTATATTGTTTTATATGTTTTAACCTATTCTTTACTTTCCCTCCCACATTTTGGTAACCTCTGTCTTTTGCCTCTATCCTCCTGGCTGCCTTTGCAAAAGTCATACTCCGGATTTGGGAAGTGTTTAGCCCCTTCACTCAAGTTTCTCTGGAGTGTCTCCTGTGTTGCCAAGAAAGGGTATTTAGTTCACTAAATATAAGTTTTACTATACTCATATAACTAACGTTTAATGCCAAGAAGATCGATTTGAACTGTAAGTGGAAGCTGGCTTTTGCCAGGGAAGGCTTGCCCATAGCGCAGGTGAAGTTTCTCGGCACATACATATGCGCATGCGCAGACTGGCAGCTGGTCTGGTAGACATGCACATATATGTGCATAGGTGAGTGCACCTGTCACCAAGGCTGACACCAAACTGCCTACTGAAATAGAACTACTGCACTGGCTAATTGCTGTTTGGTCTGCTTGTGTGTGTGTATATTCTGATTCCTGTGTTTGACATTTGATCTTGACCCAGCTTGCTTCTGACTCTGTTTGTTCTCCATATTCTGCCTCTGTTTGATCCACCTCTACCGTTGCTGACTCTGGCCTGTGACCCGACTTCTCTCGTGTCTGCCGTTTACGCCTGATCTGCCTGTCTTGCTGACCCTGCATCCTGCTTATCCAGCCTGTTATATCACTGCAGTCCAGCATGTCTTCATCTGGTACATCTGTCTACTATCAGCCCATGTACTGCCATCGTGCCCTGCTGTGATGTCTACCTGCTGCCAGCCTGTCCACTACTTGCTCTGCTGTGCCATCTACTTGCAGCAAACCTGTCCACTACCAATCTGCTCTGCTGTGATGTCTGCCTGCTGCCAGCCTGTCTGCTATCAGTCTGTCTTGCTGTGCCATTGGCCTGCTGCCAGTGTGCTCTGCTTAGACATCTGCCTGCTGCCAGCTGTCCTGTTCCATGCATCCTTCCAGCAAGACCTTGGCTATTACCAATGCAAACCATGGGACTGATCACAGCACTCATACTTCAACGTGCTCTCATGATTACTGTTCCACTATCAGGGAACCCTGAGCCGGAGCTGTATGAGAGGCCTTCCTCTGCACATCAGGCTGATTACCAGGTAAGTGACAGCTTTGCAGGATTTTAATAATTATAAAGATAAAGTTTTTCATGCAGAAGACCCACTTTGATTCTAGGAAGTCTTTCAAATTTACCACTAGATAATATCCCACCTCATACTCTGGCTCTTCCCATAATAGGATGTCAACCAGAGTAGCAATACTCATAAGAACCAATTTGACTGACAGGCCGTATTTTATTCTTTTATGGTTGTGTAAGACTTGTTGAGGTTAGTCTTTGCAATGTATGCACCTTATATTCTTCCCAATCCTTTAGCATCTTCTCCATTGCCATTTCAGGATTGACTTTCCCTTGCAGGAACTAAGTGACAATATTCCTTCTTTTTTAACTTTCACCAGACCCACACAAGGTTGGATTACATTTTTACAATCTAAAATTACAGTGGATTACAGTCTAAAATCTACCAGAACACCCAGTTCCTTCTCAGACATTGACTCCCCCCAGCTGTTTTCCTTCTAGAATGTATGATAAATGCATAGCTGTAGCCCCCAAGTGCATTATTTATTTATTTATGTGCTGTAAAGTTGGGTCTGAGTCCTAGCAACTTGATGAATGAGAGCTCTAAAGAGAAGTTGATTTTGTGCTAGCCTGGCAGGATTTTCTAGTGTCATCCCCACAGCTGTAGTCAGTGTGTCCAACCATATAGTAGCCAGATTCCCTCTTGGTCTGTTTCTTTCGATCCTCCCAAATATTAATTCCTACTCTAGTGATCTCTCACTTATTACCGTGTGACCAAAATAGGACTGTCATAACATCATCATTTGGGCTTCTAGCGATATAACTGGTTTGATCTCTTCCAAAACCAATTTATTAGTTTTACGAACTGTCCACTGCATGCATAAAATTTTTCTCCAGTACCTAAGCTCAAATGAGTCGATCTTTTTTCTGTCCCATTCCCATTGTGTCCAGTCTTTACAGCTGTAATTACCAAATGAGAAAATTAGTGCATGGATGAGTCTGATCTTTGTTTTGAGTGCAATTTTTCTACCTTTGAATACTTTGTTGAGAGTCTTCTCTGTAGCTACCAAGTGCTATTCTGTGAAGTATTTAATCACTATTAGTTGCTTCCTTGTTTACAAAAAAGCCTGGGAGATTAAAATGCTTTACAACTTCCATCGCTCTAAGCTCTGTGTTTATGATATTCAGTTCTAATCCCATGTTAAGACTTTCAGCTTTGACTTTTCTCAGCATATCATCTTGCTGCTGGTGACGAATGTTATGTCCTCTGCATAATGCAGGTTGTTTATGCTTTGGCTGCCAACTTTGATACTGACAGACTTCCTCCAAATTTGTATTTTTTTAAGATGGCCTCACCATATAGATTGGACAGTTAAGGTGACAAGATGCATCCCGACCTGATGCCATGTGTTATTGGAAACTAGTCAGCAATAATTTGCAGGCATTTTGAATTAATACAACATTTTGTAGTTGATACAATCCTTGGCATCAACTTTCTTCAGAATAGGAATGAACAGTGATCTTCTCCATTCGTTTGGCCATGTTTTTTCCTTCCAGATCCATTGACACAGATGAGGAAAGGCCATGAGGGCACTTTCAGAGCTTCTAATGAATGCATTTTGAATATCATCGATACCTGGTGACTTTTTTGATAAAACTTTAATTGCTGCTATGACTCCTTCCTTTAGAACACCTGGTTCATCTTGAGCATCACTTTCCAGTTCATTTTTTACCATGCTATCCGCATTGCTTTTTTTAATATAAATCTACAGTATAAGCTTTACATCTCCTTTTGATGTTCTCTGGATTGTTTAGTATCAATCCATTAAAGTCTTTAAGCATCCCCAATCTAGGTTGGAATTTCAGTTGCAATCTCTTAATGTCCTGAAAAGCTAGTCTAGTTTCTTCTGAATCCCTCATCTGTAATGTTTTTTCAGAGTTTTCATTACGTATTGTTTTGATGTTGTTGCTTAACTCTTTGGGCTCTCCATCTACTGTAGCAAGAACTGCAAATCTGTTTAGTTTAATCAGGTAATCATGTGGAATATTTCCAATGGCATATCTTGGATGGTCTTTAATGATCTTCTTATAAAGTTTTGCCTTGATCTTGCATGTTGAAAGCTTGTGGTCACTTCCACAATCAGCTCATGGCTTAGTCCTTGCGGTCAAAACTGCACATTTACACTTCTGTCCCATGCAGATGTTGTCAATTTGCTTACAATACATGCCATTTGGAGAAGTCTATGTGTATTGCCAACACTTTTGGTGCTGAAATTGTGTGTTCATGATGGACAGTAGGTTCTTTTCAAAACTGTATGAAGTTATCACCAGCTTCATTTCTTTCTCCTAAACAGTTCTTTCCAATGACTCCATCTTCCATTACACATCCTACTCTTCATTGAAGTCCCCCATGATGATCAGTAGATGCTGATTCTCTACTCGATCACATTTTGAAGTTGTACATAAAACAACTCTTCATCCTCATCTTCTGTGTATGTTGTTTTTAGTATACACTTTGATCATGGTGACATTGATCATCTTTCCCTGTAGACTGACTGACATGACTCTATCATTAATATTATACTTAAGCACTGATTTTGAAAGCTTATTGTTCAGTATGAATTACTTATTAATTATTAGACTAATCAGAGTATGAATCATTAATCACTACTCTCAAAATATGGTCCTTTAGCCAGTATTCTACCCATTTACAAACTGAATTTCCTAAGCCTGTAGACTTTAACTTTCTTATTAGTTGTGTCAAACGCTTTTGCAGAATCCAAGTATACTATATCCACAGCCACTCCTTTGTCTGAGATTTTCTTACTTCGTCGTCAAAAGAAATCAGATTGGTTTGACAGGTCTTTCATGAATCCATGCTGTCTATTGCTTAAAACATTGTTTTCTAAAAAATAGTCTTCTTGGGGGGGCAGCCTGAACATGGAGCTCCTCTCAGCCGCCTGAGAATACAGTGCTCCCTGGTGCCCCACAGCATCCTACAGCAGCAGTTTTGGCCCCATAAGCTTCGGGCAACCTCCAGACATGCCCCGATGATGGAGAGATGAGCTACAGCCTGTCAAGCTGGATGGCTTATTCCCTAAACTCCCTGCTGGTCTCCAACAAAATGGAGCTGACAACAGTTCACAGTGCAGGGCCTGAGCTGTAGTGTGTCCCACTGTGGGAACCCAGACACACCAAGAGCAATACACTCCACATTCACAAATAGGCTCACTTATATCAGGAGCCTCAATGCCCTCCATGAGAAGTCCAGCTAAATTGGGGCCCAAAGGGACTCCTCAGATGACATCTCGGGGCCCCTGTAAATGGAGGTGATGGCACAGGCTGTAGAACCTCCCACCTCACTGCCTTATGAGGATCCATTTGTAGCAATAACCACCTCAGATCTCCCAGTATCAGATACCATGCTTAAGAGCATGTTGACCTCACTCAGGGAATCGCTACAACATGATATGAAATCATGCCTTCACCACATGCAAGTTGACATACAAGACCTAGGGGACAGAGTGGATCAAATAGAAGATAAAATGTCTATGACTATGCTGAATCTTTTAATACACTAGTAGTTGATGCACACTCCCTACATGAAGATGCTGGTGTGGCTGAAGTCAAAGGTTGGAGATCATGAAGACTGGTCTTGCTGAAATCTTTTAAAAATCCAGGAAATTCCAGAATCCATCCAACCAGTGCAGCTACGATAATTTGCCGCGTGACCTTTTCCTAGCTCTCCTACCCACACTCACATCAGCAGATCTTACAATTGACTGGATCCACAGAGTCCCCAAACTTAATTACCTACCATCCTCCAGTGCATTTCTATCAAAGAACAGCTACTTGTGATATTCCGCAAAGTAGAACACTTTACTGATCGATTCTCTCAAGATTTTGGCTTGTAAACGCATTTCTGCTGCAGCCTCTCTTAGGATGCTTTTTTTATCAAAGCTAATTTTTGTTTCTGTACATAGAGATTTGTTCAAGTTTAACTTCACTCATCTACAGCATTCTCTATCATTCTCCGCATTTCTTATCTACAAACAGCCTTGGATCCATCAATAATGTTTGAAAGTGACTTTACCACTGTTCACGACACCAGGACTACCTCTTGTTGCAACAAACACACTACCTCCTACCCATATTATGGGGCAACAGGTGATGCATTATACTATCTGCTTATATACTCACTATGGGTTTCAAAATCTTGTTTATAAATAACCGCGGGTTGAATCAACTCCGCCAAACATTTTTTCTTATGGCGCAAAGCACGTAATACCCATGCTAATATGATATTATCTGTGCTAAAGAGACACACTTCCATCTGAATGCTACCCCAAAATACTTGCAAAGGGATTTCCCTCATATCTACCTAGCACGAGCTTCCTTAAAAAAGAGGGGAGTGCTTCTGGTCTTCAAACGTTCTGTGGCCTTTAATCTTCAGAAGTCTATAGCTGATCCCAAGGGTCGCTATACACCGCATTCCAAATTATTATGCAAGTTCTATTTAAGTGTCACAAAGATTAAATATTTTGTTTTTCAGTTTAACTCATGGATGTCATTGTGTGTCAGGGCTCTTTTGATCACTGAAAACAATCTTGGACACCTGTGATAATTAGATTGGCCGGTGAGCCCAATTTAAGGAAAAACTACTAAAGAAGGGTGTTCCACATTATTAAGCAGAGCACCATTTTCAAGCAATATGGGGAAGAAAAAGGAACTCTCTGCTGCCGAAAAGAGTGAAATAGTTCAATGCCTTGGACGAGGTATGAAAACATTAGATATTTCACGAAAACGTAAGCGTGATCATCGCACTATTAAGAGATTTGTGGCTGATTCAGAGCACAGACGGGTTGGTGCAGATAAAGGCACATTGAGGAAGATTTCTGCCAGATCCATGCATCGGATCAAGAGAGCAGCTGCTAAAATACCATTACATAACAGCAAACAAATATTTGAAGCTGCTGGTGCCTTTGGAGTCCCAAGGACATCAAGGTGTAGAGTCCTCCAGAGTCTTGCAACTGTGCATAAACCTTCTATTCGGCCATCAATAACCAATGCTCACAAGCAGAAACGGCTGCATTGGGCAGAGAAATACATGAAGACTAATTTTCAAGCAGTCCTGTTCACTGATGAGTGCCGTGCAACCCTGGATGTGCCGTGCAACCCGGGATGGTCCAGATGGATGGAGTAGTGGATGGTTGGTGGACGGCCACCCTGTTCCAACAAGGCTGCGATGTCAGCAAGGCAGTGGTGGAGTCAGAATCATGGGAACAGAGTGGGTCGGTCCCTTTAGAGCCCCCGAAGGTGTAAAGATGACCTCTGCAAAGTATGTGGAGTTTATGACTGACCACTTTCTTCCCTTGTACAGAAGGAAGAACTATGCTTTCCGTAATAAAATCATCCTCATGCATGACAATGCACCATCTCATGCTGCAAAGAATACCTCTGCATCAATGGCTGTTATTGGGATAAAAGGAGAGAAAGCCATGGTGTGGCCTCCATCCTCCCCTGACCTCAATCCTATTGAGAACCTTTGGAGCATCCTCAAGCAAAAGATCTATGAGGGTGGGAGGCAGTTTACATCCAAACAGTAGCTCTGGGAGGCTATTCTGACATCTTGCAAACAAATTCAAGCAGAAACTGTCCAAAAACTCACAAGTTCAATGGATGCAAGACTTGTGAAGCTGCTATCAAATAAGGGGTCCTATGTTACAATTAGAGATGAGCGAATCGAACTTAGCGAAGTGGAATTCGTTTCGAATATTAGGAAAAATTCGATTCGCACCGAATCCGAAAATTAGCAAACTTCGGATGCACGAATCGAATTTTTCTCGATCGGCCGATTTTCATCCCTTCTACAGCCGGCAAAAAGTGTCCCTGCAGAGAGCTCCGCTATTTCTGACAGTTCTCTGACAGTTCCTATCTATTTGTTTCCATTTAGGATACAGATGTTTTTATTCGGAAACAAATAGATACAATGTTTCAACCGCTGTAAATGTGAAGGAACTGTCAGAGAACTGTCAGAAATAGCGGAGCTCTCTGCAGATACACTTTTTGCTGTACTGGAATTCTTCTTATTTTCATCCTACCTTTTCTTCTTCTTCTTCTTCTTCTTCTTCTTCTTCTTCTTCTTCTTCTTCCTCATCCTCATCCTCTTCTTCTTCTTCTTCTTCTTCTTCTTCTTCGTCCTCATCCTCTTCTTCTTCTTCTTCATCCTCATCCTCATCCTCTTCTTCTTCTTCATTCTCATCCTCTTCTTCTTCTTCTTCTTCATCCTCATCCTCATCCTCTTCTTCTTCATCCTCATCCTCTTCTTCTTCTTCTTCTTCTTCTTCATCCTCATCCTCTTCTTCTTCATCCTCATCCTCTTCTTCTTCTTCTTCTTCATCCTCTTCTTCTTCTTCTTCATCATCTTCTTCTTCATCATCTTCTTCTTCATCATCTTCTTCATCATCATCTTCATCATCTTCTTCTTCATCTTCTTCTTCTTCTTCATCCTCATCTTCTTCTTCTTCTTCATCCTCATCCTCTTCTTCTTCTTCTTCTTCTTCATCTTCTTCTTCTTCTTCATCTTCTTCTTCATCTTCTTCTTCTTCTTCATCTTCTTCTTCTTCTGCATCTTCTTCTTCATCTTCTTCGTCGTGCCCCGTGACTGCCCAAATGAGTGAAGTGTGCGGTGATTCTAAGATCGACGGCACTCATCTGCATGTCATACTGACTGACAGTATTATTTCTCTTCCCCAGCAGACTCCAAGGGCATTTAAATTAAAGGTACAGTGTTCTGCACTAATATAAAGGCTCTCTGAAGCCTAGAAACCCTTTTAATAAGTTAAATTCACAGCGAATAAATTTGCATCGAATTTATTCCGCAAATTCGGCGAATCAGCCGAATCGAATTTTTGAATAATTCGCTCATCTCTAGTTACAATGTAACGTGACCTGTTAAAAGTTAAAATGTTGTTAAAAGTTTGATTGAAATAGCTTTTGATTTCAGTAAATATACTGCAAACACAACAAATGACAATTTTCAGTTCTTTACAACCTATAAAGTGTTTTGAAACTTACTGTGCGTAACAATTTGGAACAGTGCATTGTAAGTGTTTTATGTTTTAAAAAAATCCTGTTATCATTAGGAGGTTTGTTCAATAAAATGTGAATTGTACTCTTAATAGTTGATAACATGAGAATTATGCTGACTGTTATTTACATCAATTATTTAGGTAAACAAGAAAAATATCATTTGCATAATAATTTGGAACACGGTGTATAATCTTATTATGTGATGTGAACCAGGGGCGGACTGACAACTCAAGGGGCCCCTGGGCAATAGGGGATCACGGGGCCCCTGTGTCCTTGCCCAAACTCAAAAAAGCATATGAAAAAGGTACCAGGGGCATCTCATGGGGCCCCCTACTGACCCCAGGCCCTCGGGCAGTGCCCGAGTTTCCAAATGGTTAGTCCGCCCCTGATGGGAACAACTGTCCTTATATTTTAGTTGGAGTGTATGCCCCAAATCCCACCAACTACACTTCATGGGCAAGTTAAGGTCTAAAATAAACAAAATGAAATATGGTAATCTCATCCTATGTGAAGACTTCATACCTGTGCAGCACCGTTTGCCTTCTCTTCAACCGCTGCTGCACCAAGAGGATTTATATGATGTCTGGTGCTGTCTACATAACAATGAAAGAGACTACACATACTTCTCAGCTAGACACAACACATATTCTAGAATCAATATGTTCCTAGTTGACAAATGGTTTTTGCAAAGGATATCCTCAGCTACGATATCTGACATCACATGGTCATACCACGCGTCCATCTTTATTGACATAGCAGAGGGGGAAGCTTGCAAAAGATTTATAATGTGGCGCTGTAACACAAAACTGCTACAGGAAACCTCAAACATATATATATGCTCTCTCAACATCTGCGGGAATTTTTCCATATTAACACTTCTTCTCATGTAGATCCATTCTCTACAAAAACTCTTCTATGTGGTCTTTTATTAAACTCTCCTGTATCTTTCTGAATATAGAAGTTAAACTAACCAGTCTTTAGGTACTTAATAAATACTTTGATTCTTTTTTAACCACTTACCTACAGGGCATTTATACCCCCTTCCTGCCCAGGCCAATTTTCAGCTTTCAGTGCTGTTGCACTTTGAATGACAATTGCGCGGTCATACAACATTGTACTCATATGACATTTTTATCATTTTTTGAGACAGATAGAGCTTTCTTTTGGTGGTATTAAATCACCTCTGGGTTTTTTTATTTTTTGCTAAACATATCAAAAACAACTGAACATTTTGAAACAAAAATGTTTTTTCTTATTTTTTGTTATAAAATGTTGTAAATTGTGTGTAAAGTGATTTTTCTCCTTCACTGATGTGCGCTAATGAGGCTGCACTGATGGGCACTGATATGCTGCACTGATGGGCACTGATAGGCAGCACTGATGGGCACTGATAGGCAGCACTGATGGGCACTGATGAGGAGGCACTGGTAGGTGGCACTGATGGGCATTGACATGCATCACTGATGGGCACTGAAAGGCAAAACTCATATATGGCACTGATAGGTGGCACTGATAGGCAGCACTGACTGGCATTGATAGGCAGTACTGACTGGCACAGTTAGGTGGCACTGATAGGTGGCACTGACTGGCACTGATAGGCGGCACTGATAGGTGGCAGTGACTGGCACTGATAGGTGGCACTGAAAGGCAGCTCAGATGGGCACTGATATGTGGCATTGATGTGGCACTGATAAGCACTGGCAGGTGGCATTGATGGGCACTGACAGGTAGCATTGATGGACACTGACAGATGGTACTGATGGGCTACACTGATCATCAGGGCACATTGATCATCTGTGCCCTGATGATCAGTGTACATGTCCCCTCTGAGTAATGCCTATTACCTGATTACCGGCTCTACTCTCCTCACAAGCTGTCAGGTCGTGAGAAGAGGAATGCCAATAACCGGCATTTCCTTATTTACATGCGATCAGCTGTGATTGGACACAGCTGATCACATGACAGAGCCGACGTCATTGGCTCTTTCCATTGATTGGTGATCCGCTGAGTCCCAGGGACACAGCATCCCACCGATCACTGCACTGCGTGCGCACCCCCCCCCATATGAAGTCCTCCCAGAACAAGAGAACCACCTTGTGCCCGTCATTACCTTATATGGAGGGTGGGAGACGGTTAAATATAGGCATCACATTGGCCTTGAACCAATCCCGTGGTAGCATGCCAGTTGTTAAAGAGTCTCCAAAAAATTAAAAACAATGAAATAACAGAGCTCGACTCTTTGAGGACATGTGGATGTAAACCATCAAATTAAGGTGCATCATTCACCTTTTATTTTTTCTAAATGTTTTTGGACTATACCAATTTTGAGCCATTGTGGCTCTTTTGGGGTTATGTCAATACCCCCATTGTGGATTTGAGCTCCCTCATTTTGTGTACACCCAGAGTTGAAGAAAGTATATAATAAATGTCCCATCCTTTTGTTCCCAGTCACCAACTTTAAATTATCTTGTAAAGACTTGACCTTTTTGCTGAATATATTTAAAGAATTGTCTGGAATTTGTCCTACTCTCTTTTGCAACCTGTCGTCCATTTTGAATTTTTGTGACCTTGATTTTCTTCTTACACATTTTGTTGTATTCTTTGTAACTTTTAAATGCTGAAAGTGTTTCTTCATTGTTACATTTTTTACATTTTCTTTTCTTATTACTTCTAGCTTTTTAAACTTTAGATGTGGGTACATAGGTTTTATTTTTAGCCTTTTAAGCTTATTACCCAAGGAAATATATTTAGCAGTGTGTTTCCATACAGTTGATTTGAAACATTCTTGTTTCTGTTTTGTGTTCTTTAATGACAATATCCCCCCTCCCAGTCTAAATCTTGGAGGGCAGCCCTCAGTCTTGGACATTTTGCTCTCTGAAAATTAGGTGTTCTTATCTTTCCAATATATGCTGGAATGCTGTATTATAATGTTCTTGTTCCTCTTATCCACAGATCTTTCACTACATTTCATCCTCCTGCTGTTCTTCTTACTGTAATTGCTTATTTGTAAATCTGTAAAACCACTTTCACTATTCTCTGCCATGTGCATGTAAAATCCTGCCCCTTTTAAATCTTAAGCTGGCCATGGATAATTCATTTTTAGCAGGCTGAATAAAAAAACTGACAGATTATTTCAACCACACAAATAGAGTATATAGAAGAATCATCCCCAGTTGGGACATTGTATTCTGACAGCAGGACCTGCCATTGTCAGAACACAGTAATCAGTGGCTGCAGCCTTTTGGCTGCAGTTGCTGATTGAGAACAGTTTTTCAACATTCTCTTTTAACAGAAGTTGATCAATTGACAGGGACAACCACAAACTAATCAATATTTGTCTGGTTCCTGCCGAGCTGGCTGCATTTCCATCTATGGCCACCTTTACTCTCTATACCACCACTACTACTGCCTCTAGTTTTCCTCTCTACGTTACTGCTGTAAAAGTTATTTGAACCTTCCTTGAAGCTATCATCCACCACTCTTACATATTGCTTAATATTCTTAATCTGGCCATAGACAATTTTTTTTTTCAACCTATTGAAAACAAACAGATTCCTCCATGCACTCAAGTTTGGTGGATGGGAGAATCTCTCCCATTTGGACATTGTATTCAGTGGGATCTAGAACTGTCAGAATACACTGATCTAACAATTAACTTCTTTTGAAGAGGTAGAGCAACGCAATGTATTTCACCTGGTCCTTTTTGAATAAGCTGCTTTTCAAACCATATATGGCTAGCTTCAATCCAAATAGTCACATTAATTTATGTTCTAATTATTCCTCTACATGAAAACGTTTCCTTTTTGAATGTTGTCCAAATATTATAAATAAAAAAAATAAAATTTGGCAAATAATATCAATCGCATGTACAATAACACGTTTGATGTTCTCTGCAGCCTTTGTCCAGTTTCTAAATCTCCAGCACCAGCTGCTTTTAACACTGGTGCATGACAATTATTTTCAATGAGCCATCCCTTTATATACGCACCCACTTCTTTGCAGCTGCCTTCTGCAGGCTGTGCTGTAAATTTTATAGTTCTGACTTCTGACACTAGGGATGACCTGAGAAATTGCACTGAACTTCCACTATTCAGATATTCAGAGTAAATCCAAACTTTATGGTAATTCAGCTGGTGGATTTAGACCCCTTTCAAGAATTTTCCCAACCACCATTTCTTCATCTGTAAGGTCATCCCTTCCCCCCACTATCATGTAGAAGTTAATGTCCCATATTGCTGGATAACGTGATTAGCAGGAGGGTCCATCAGACTACAGACACGTGGCCCAACAAGTATGGGCAGGGAGAGCATATATTTTTCATGGCCCATTGGGTTAAGTCATCTGGAAGGATGCAGGGTAGGGGAACACTGGAACTAGTTGTGTTGTCCTGCATCCTTATGGATGGTGACAGTGACTGTGCAGTCACCTCCATTCCCTACCTCTTCTAATTGCATGCATTGTTTGAGTCTTCCTTTGAACCACCAGTCCCCAGCAAGAGGCAATGCAAGAGCTGAAGCAAAATGCTATTATACAGTTTTGCAGCTAGTATATTTAGGGGACAAGAGCCACATTGACTGGAAAGGAGGACTCTAAGATGACTTAACACCAAGGAAGATCTCTGACTCATTGCCTACAGAGATTGTGAACCCAGTTTAACCTCAGTTAAGTAACTTTTATAGCACATTTTCATTGTATACAGACTTATTTGCTAAGACGTAGGTAGCATTTTGCATGTTGTATGTATATCTACAAATCTTGTATTGTTTCCAATAATTGTAACATCTTCTATGTACAGCATTTTCATTTAGTAATAGCACATTAATGCACTACAGAGGTTTAAGTTTCCTTGACTTATACCGCAAAGTATCCTTAACTAGACACCAAGCAAAATAGCACCACAGCTTACATGATCTTTGTGTACATCAGCAGGTGTCAGGAATGGACTTGCCAATAGTGGTGGGACTCACCTGCCTTGTGGGCTGCAGTACCAGGGCTGGCCAGCGGGTGCTCTCAACAACCAGAGGCTCACTTCGGCAATTAGCCATCACCTGGGGCTGATTGCAGGTGGTGTATTTAAGGGATGGCCAGACCTGCAGTTTGGGCCTTGTTGTACTGTTTGCTTGGCCCTGGTTTCCTGATCCTGTTTCTGCTGTCCTGACGCTGCCTGAACTCTGCCTGTACTGACCTCGGTTAGTCCTGACCACTCTCCCGCCTGCTCCTGGTACTCTGTTTGCCCGTTTCCTACCGACCCGGCCTGCCTGACTACTCTTGTATCGTATGTTTGTTATCTGTTGGAGGTTTGGTTCAGTTTGTTTGCACTGTGTTATGTTTAGTTTTGCACTGCGTTTGTATTGTTAGTCTTAATAAATTATATTATTTACTATATCTGAAGCTTATGTTTCCCTGTGTCAGTCCACACACTTCTGGTCACACCCGCATCCCTGACAGCAGGGCATAACTAAGCACCTGTAGAGTGTGGCATGGGGAAAGGCTTAAAGGAGTTGGGGTTTTTCTACCCATATCAGTGGCTCTGCATACAGGGCACTTGTAGCATATTGTCACTGTCTGAGAAGACAACTAGAATAGTGAGCTATGATGATTTGGGCATCAGTGTCACAAATCCTGTAGCCTTCCCGCTGGGACAGAAACTGCATCGCATTATAGGCAGGGCACTGGAGGTACAACAGCAGGAGAAAGCGGAGATCTTCCTGGTGTCTCAAGGCTTGCTATATCTCGACACTGTCCCTGTGGAACCTCAGCAGAAACAGTAACATACAGATGAGGAGTATAGTTGCCATGACTGTATTTGAGATAGATAAGGATAGATAAGGAGGTGGACATGTAAAAGGTGGGTTTCATCCTTCAAAAATCCCAGGTGTTGTATGTGGCTGGGGGGGAGGTAGCTGAGGACAATGTTGTCGCCGGTGCTCCTGAGGACTCAGGTTCCTCTTCTGGTAACTTGTAGCAGATGGGCTCATTTATGATGCAGAGCTTGCAGAAGAACCCTAGGCTTCATGGCACAAAGGTGAAGGACCATTACTGGTTGACAACCGTCCAGGATCAACTCTACAGTAATAAAGTCACAGAGCTCATCTTGCCTGACAGAAGGAAGAAAAGATGAAAAACCTAGAGGACAAGATGTGGCAGATTCCATTAACCTCCTTTCCAGAGGCTCGAAGTATGCTGGTTCATGGACAATGTAGCTTGGTGCTTGCTGTCATTGAAAGGTGGGGGTAGCTGCCTAAGCAAGTCATTCAAAACATTTTTCTCTACTAAGTGCCCAGGACTGCCAGCTAAAGGTAATTGATGACAGCAGCTGCATGATATAGTGGGGAGTACATAGGGTCAAGGACAGATGTTGACAAATTTTCAACTCCCCTTTAACTGGGTAATAAGGATGGACCACTGGCCAGAGCTTGCCCAGTATGCAATAAAGCTTCCTCTCTGAATGTACATTTAGTGCTGTGTGGGATTTCGTAACAGACAAAAGGGGTCTGTCTGTCTGTCCCCGAACGTACTATAGTTGATCAGCTCACAATTTTTAAAATGAACCAGTCCTGGATCAGAGACATCAGAAAGGATTCTGCCACAGGCCTGAGATAAACCCATCTCCTGCCACCATTGCCATCTCCTGCCTTCATGAACTCACCCAGCCACCATTAACACTTCCTTCTACAACTGCTTGGCCTGGCACTATTAACCTGTAATGCCACCTCTCTAGGCCTACCACCGTAACCATCCAATGCTGGGATCTTGTTACTTTCAATGGCACTTTTAATTTGGCACAACCTCTTATTCCATAGCTGTTTCACAGTTGTAAATATTTTTTTTTCTCTTTGGCCAGATAACTTGTGCTTTTCAAGAATATCTCTGTGCGGTTATGGCATTTTAGCACCACTAACACCTCAAACCTAATTTTTTGCAGGATTCCCCCACTGACAGCTGAAATGTAAACAAAAGAATGCCTGTAATTATGGGTTGCTAAGGAGAGGGGCCGCTGCATGCTTAGCAACTGATGACTCATTCGTTGTCAGCAAGATTTCCCCCGCTTAATTGTATCGTTTTATGGCTATTTTATTTTAGTTATTTTTCCATTTTTCCACATTGTCCAACACTATAATTTGCCCGCTCACAATCCCTCCCACACAAGCTACCTTCTCCAGCACTGTCATCTACCACTGTCAACTAAAACTGGCTGGCTTGTCATTTCCTTCTCCTTTATCTGTCACAGCTGCCCTACACCACCCCGCATCCTCCTCCCTCCCCCTCCCTTCCCCCGCATGTTTCTCCAGCTCACTGTCCTTCTCTCATCTTACTGTCACCACTCTTTGCCCATTTAGTTTCCCTCCCCCTAAACCTTTCCCCTACACATTTTACAACCTCCAATCCACAACTGTTAAATATTTCACCGGCCAACCTGTCATTATCCCACTCTCTTGTCAGTTATCAATACCATCAGTCCTACTCCTAGTTTAGTCCCGTTCCCCCTTCCTTTGCTACCCCAATTTACTGTACCCCTGTACAGTTTAAAGTCCCCTTTTGCCACCTAGCAGCTTTCCAATCTTCTCATCCCTATCCCCCTAGCAGTCACATTAGCTTCCAGCCTTGTCAATCCATACCACCCTATCCCTCAACCACCCACCCCTGCTCCCATATCCAAACCTCCACCCTCCCCACCCAATGATAGCCTGATTTCCCCACCCCTTACCTACAGCTCCTTTTCCATGTACCTTTCTAAGGCAATAGGTATAGGTAATTGGTATTGGTGAGTACTTTAAAAAAGTATTGGTACTCATACTCAGTGTTATAAAAATGGTATCGGTGCATCCCCACTTTAATGTCTGTATAACTTTATGATGCATCATCCTTAAAGCTGAACAACACTGTCTTTTTTCGCATTGTTCTTTTCAGTTTGGAAATTTTTTTGTCTTTCATGCAGGCTACAGTATATCAAGCTGTTTATTCGAATCAGAGTTCACTGACCCGAGGCAGGATGTAAACAAATATTGGTTGTAGCACTTGACTTTTGCAGTCACAAACCATAGATTAATATATATTCATTGATAAGGAGGTTATAACAGACAACATAAGTCAACATAAATTAAAGGAAAGCAAAAGATATCTTCCACATCTTGACAACCAGACATGCCACTGTGTGATGCCTCTGTAAGTTTAGTCATATAACTTACAAGTTAAAGGAAATGAAAATAAATGACAATAGGAGAAAAAAAAGAAGGAAAATAAAGAAAGAGAGAAGGTAAGAGGAGGAGACAGAAGGAAATTTAAAAAAAAAGGAAGGGGAGGGGGCCTGCTTAGACAGCAAGAATTCTGGTTCGACAACTTGTTCAGATGTTATGTACTGGTCTCATATTATAAAATAGACTTGAATAAAATATTGTTTAAATGTAGGCATATCGGTGAAGACCCACTAGCAAATCCATGTTTTTCAGAATTTCTCAGATTTATCATTGTCCTGAGCAATCATGTGTTCTATTAATACAGTATGAGTTTGTTCAGGACCTCAAACCACTCCACCAAAGTTGGAACTACCTGTGACTTCCAGTGTCACAGAATGACTTGTGAAGCAACAGTTAATAAAAGTCTTAAAGCTGAATGTTTCACTGATTTTACTGTGCCTGGAATCAATGATAGCAAAGCTGTTTTTGGTGTATTTCTATAATTAGTAAGGTAACAGTCATATGTTTTAAAGATCATGCCCCATAATTGTTTACTTGATGAACAGCCTCACTAAATACTAATAAAGGAGCCCTCATGTCTATAGCATAGCTAACACTCATTTGGCAAAGTCAACAAGTTTAGTGAGTGTTGCTGGACAATAATATTATCTTGTCAGTGTCTTGTGCTTGACAAGACATTGAAAGAGAGTGAGTGAGATTAATTATCTTAAGGCATTCTTGATTGGAAAATTGCTTATTGCAATCCAATTCCAATTGCTACTGAAAGGAAAATGAGGAAGATGTTTTGCTACTCAGAAGCAAAACATATACCAAAAAAATAAATGTATGTGATGGTGGTTGGTCCTGTGCACATAAACATTCAAAGTCCATCAATGGGTGATGTAAAGTATGCCTAGAAGATAGATATGATAGAGAGCATAAATAATACCCGTAGAGTTATGAATGTGTCTGACATAAGGACAGAAGACCCTATCTCACTTCTCAAAAGTTTCACCAGGAAATGAGGATTATCTAGAAGAGGAGTAAGAGGGCTCGGTGTCAAAGAAATGGCAAGAACAAGTATAGTTTTCTGTCAGCACAATACTGTTGCTTCCAACCAAGGGGAACATGCCCTCAGGTCTGATCTCTATACCCATGAATGCCAGAGGGTCTCTAGGGGAGATCATGGCTTCAATAATAACCCACTATTTATGAGGTTTCTGGTGAAATCAATCCAGTATATGAGCCAAAAGTGTCACCTTATGGCACAAAGAAAAGTTAGGGAGGCCCATTCCACCATCTTTTTTTTTTGTAGTGTTAGGATCAAATACTTCATCCTAGGGCTGGCATTCTGCCAGACAAATCAAGTAACAAGGTGATAGAGTTTTTGTAGGTAGACTCTTGGTAAAAGGACAAGAATCATCTGGAATTAATATAAAAATCAGGGTAGGACATCCATTTTGATCATCTTAATCATGCCAGACCATGATAACATTAGAGCAGACCATTTAAGAAGATCTGATTTGAAAGAATTAAGCAGTGACATATAATTTAAGGTATATAAAGGTATATACACTCACTGGCCACTTTAATAGGTACACCTGTTCAATTGCTTGGTGACACAAATTGCTAATCAGCCAATCACACCGCAGGAACTCAATGCATTAAGTGATGTAGACGTGAAGATGACATGGCGAAGTTCAAACCGAGCATAAGAATGGTTAAGAAAGGCAATTTAAGGGACTTAGAACGTGGCATGGTTGTTGGTGCCAAACGGGCTGGTCTGAGTATTTAAAAAACTGCTCATCTACCTACTGGAATTTTCACGCATAACCATCTCTAGGGCTTTACAGAGAATGGCGCGAAAAAAGAGAAAATATCCAGTAAGCAGTTTGACAATAATGTCCCTGGGGTACCCATCTGAACAGGAGGTGTTGAGGGCCATATGGATTCTAACAGTTTCAAATCTCTGCAGTGGAATGTCTGGGATAAAGCGTATTAATTCTGGGATCACCTCCTCTTGCGGTTGTGAAAGATTCTGGTAGGATATGGGCCTGGAAATTGTAACAACAGATCTGTTCTTGAGATTGTCGGTTTTATCGAGGGCTTCATCTAGTTGTTGTAGCAGATCATGGATATGATTTGGATTTTGATTGGCCTTACTAATCATTGTATCAAGCGTATTCTGTATTATCTCCATGCAAGAGCCCAGTTCTTTGGATTCACCTTTCAGTTCTGTTGTGATCTGTTTGCTAGCTTTCTCAAGGCCTTGTTCGAGGAGAGGAGATAATCTGACTATGATGATGGGGTCCCCAGAATATTCTAACTGTGGAGTGGCTTAGGCACCAGGGGTAGAGGAAGGACTATCATTAGTGCTGTCCTAGTTAGCCACCATATTACATAGAACTTTGTCAGAATCAGATGATCTTGACTGAAAAAGGTCCCCACAGGGAGAATCAGCCATTAGATGAACTGGAGAAACTACTGGTTCACCCCTTGATGTAACTGTGCCTGCTCTGATTCCTGTATTTATCTTTAAAGCTGCTGCAGCTGCTTTAAAGCCAGGCCATATTGCCAGTCAGTGTAGCCATCTGGCTGTCCTCAGGCTAGTTGCTGAGGGTGGTTTTCTCTCTGTCGTTTTGCCATGGAAGCATGGCCAGGTTGTGCAGAAGGTGGACCAGGTGGGTATAGGGTATCAGTGTGTCCTGTATCAGTTGTATTCAGTGAAAGGCAGCCAACATGAAGCATGAGACACTTACAATTCTGTCATGTCCAGCCTCGTACATGTGTTCTTGCTGTGTTTTCTAAAAAATGACTCATCTGCATTCCCCCTGGCCATGCTGACACAATCTGCATTCTATATATTTCCTTTGTGCCCCCAATAATGATGGGATCCCATAGGAGTGCCCTCTATGTGCCTGCTCCTGCTCTGTACTATAACTGTATGTGCAGTGTACTAAGCGCCACAATCATACAGGCAGCACAAGAGGAACACAGCCACTGTCAATCAGCTTTGGAGAAGTAGAGGTGTGGCTTTTGCTTGTTGTGTAATTCTCCTGCTACCTATGTGTGTGGCACTCACAGCTGCAAGTACAGTTGTAGTATGGAGTGGGAGTAAGAACATAGAGGAGACTTCTTCTGGACTCCATCAGTCCAGGAGGCACAGGGTGAACATATAGAATGAGGAGCATGTCAGCACAGCAAGGAACACACTTTGAAATTAAAGGCAGAAAATAAATTGTTAGAAAAAACAGCAAATACATGTAAGACTTTGATGTCACTTCAAATACCTCTCTCTTTGGTCTTATATGTTTGATGTTGATATGATGTTTCTCTCTGTCCCTACTCTGGTTGGCTGCCTGTTGTACAAAATACTAATATTAGAATTCTGCCTCTATCCTACTTTGTTGTCTCTGGTCTGGTCTACTTAGAAATGTTGTTACTAGATTCCAGATACCATGCCAAGCATAATCCCTGTTCGATGCATAATTTGTTTTCTCCCACTCCATTCTAGTTACCTCTTTACCATCTTGTTTTCTTACCTTCTCATGAGCCTGAATTATCTGAATTATGGAATCATCTTCTAAATGTTATTAGGCACTTTCCATCCCTAGAAACGTTTCTGTGTGCTCTTAAAATGCACCTCCTTAGGCAAGCATAGCATTATGCTTAGACTTTCTCTGTTTTCTCTGATCCAGCACTGCTTCCTCTCCTATTATATGACAAGGCACAAAATGTCACCGAATATACAACTTACTCATTTCCCTACTTTTTGATTATATCACCTGTTCTTACAATATCAACCCGATGTAAAACTGTATGTCAGTGTATACAGCTGTATGTCTCTAAAAATGTTTTATGTATTTGTACTATATGCACTCCTCACCCTTAGGCTGAGTGCACATGGGAAATTGTTAGCTAAATTATTAAAGCTGTTGTGCAATCCAATGATTTCATGTATGCAGGATTATATCCAAGTGGTAAAGTGAGACTATAGGCTAAATACAAATATAACATATTGTATATGATGCAGTTTGTCTATAAAGTGTTCATTGCAGTCTGACGGGTAACTTAATTGTATTACCTGTTGATTCTGCCAAATAACCATTTACTTTTCCATTTCTTTTAACATGATAACAATTCTGTTTCTGCAATGAAATAAAAAAGAATCTTGATCACCCTTATTTAAAGTGTTACTAAACCCGGGACCCTGCATTCACTATATCTGGTCTCCCACAGTACATAGAACATGGAAATGCAATTATTTTAGTAAATCTAAACTGCTAAATACCTTTTCTCATCAGCAGTTAGAGCAGTCTTGTGACTTCTATCAGTGCCCAGCTGAGCACTGGTTAAAGATTCTATGAGGGAATTTCATTCTTCTCTCACTGCCCTATGAGATTGCATAACCCTTGACCCTCTGTCTGGACAGTGCAGATTGGCCCTGTGCTGATCACTTGCACTCTGCCAAATAAAAGAAAGAAATCTCAACCCAGGACCCTGCATTCACTATATGTGGTCTCCCACAGTACACAGAATATGGAAATGCAATTGTTTTGTTAAATATAAACTGCTAAATACTTTTTCTCAACAGCAGTTAGAGCAGTCTTGTGACTCCAGCAGAGCACTGGTTAAAGCTTGTAGGAGTTTCCTTTCTGCTGTAGGATGTGAAACCATTGACCCTCTGTGCTGATCACATGCACTCTCCCAAGAACAAAAAAAACTCTCTAGCAATACATACCAAACTGAACATGTGCATGTGACGACGGATTCAGTCTATATCAGGTGGTCACTTCACAAAGAGGAGGGGCAGAGAAGAAAGGATCAAACATGCAGGGGATTATCCCCTTAGTTTCCACAGTGAGTATAACAAGGGGATGTCAGTGACACCAAATCAGTTCCCCCCAGTGTCAGAATGCCCACTGCAGTCCCGCTATAAGTCACTGATCGTCGCCATTACTAGTAAAAAAAAAAAAAAAAAAAGCCCAGTATATATACCGCCATTTGTAAATGCTTTAACTTTTATGTAAACCAATTAATTTACACGTATTGGGTTTTTGTTTTAGCAAAGACGTGTAATTACGTGTAATTACGTGTAATTGTTTGAAATTACTTTTTTTTTACTGGACATGTTTAATAGCAAAAAGGTAAAAATACAGGGTTTTTTTCAAAATTATTAAACTTTTTTCTGTTCATAGCGAAAAAATAAAAACGCACAGGCGATCAAATACCATTGAAAGAAAGCTCTATTCGTGGGGAAAAAATTTAATTTGGGTGCAGCGTTGCATGATTGCACAATTTTCAGTTAATGTAACGCAGCACCGTAAATCGTCTGGAGGGCAAGTGGCTAATACAGATTTGGTTCTAAAATGAACAAACATATTGGGATAACAAATGTAAAAATGTAAAGTTTACTCTATGTACAAAACCCCTCCCTTCACCATTTTCCTGCAATAACAACAAACATCTATGCTCTCCATCCATCACTTTCCCTTCACCATTGATCTACACTCAATTTACACCCTATATAAAGAAACAAAACTGAAAACAAAAATAAATCCAACAATAACACTATTCCAATCCCCACAGCATTCCTTCCAAACTTGAAATGTCCATATTTATTTTGTTGTGTATTTCCCAGATTTTTACAGTCAAAATAAGCAAAACTATAGGTCCTTTAATGAATTATAGCTGCACACTCACACAGAACACCCTTTCTAAAAACCAAAATATTCCTAACATCCCACAGACTTTATTTCGCACAATTTACCTCCATCCTCACTTTTTCCTACAACACACAATCCATATATCAATCTTTCAGATTTTAAACTCTCAAATGTGTTAACTACTTTACTCTTTTCCCTAAATATGTAAACATTTCTTTAGCATCCCCAAATGTATGGCCAAACTCTCAACCCTCACACATCCCTTCCTTGACATACTTCACTATCAACAAACCTCCTCTGAAACTCCTTGATGGTAGATATCCATGCACATTCACTTATGCAATATTCTGTTGGTTATCTAATTTCTTCTTACACACATTCTTCCACACATTCACACTCTATACCACACTCAGCCCACAGATCACCTCCAATTCTTCCATCCTTTCTAACACATTCATCACCTTCCTGTTTTTATACCACATCTCTCAAGCTATATCATGAAAACCGTATCTTCTCACACTTACTGTATAAATCCTCCTATACAAACCCAAAACATTTTCTTAAATTGTTCACATACAAATCATACTCTCTCCACACACTCCAACTCACATACCTCAATATACATCAACAGCAAAAGTGCTTCTAGGCAAGGCCCCTTTTATTTTTTGAGCATGGAGCACTTTGATCACAAAACTTCATTATGGACTATACTGTATGTTTTTTTTATGAACTTTTGAATTTAATGACACATTTTTTATCAATTATGGTTATTAATTGTGCACTTTTTAGACATTGATATATAGGGGTCTATAATTATATTTCACTAATTATTTATTAATTACGTGTATTAATTTATATTTTGTTTGATTATGAATATAGAGTGGTAGATATTTTTTCACTTAAAGGGACAGAGGACTTTTTTATGTAGAAATGTTTGTCAACATTCTCTCATACAAGGTGCTCCTACAGTCGTATTGGGTCCGAATTGCCCATGCAAATCCTAGTTCTAATGACCACTGCTTTCAGGGTTGTGACTATCGTGAGGATGTTTTCCATACTTGGTGGACTTGCCTGCACTTGATAGGCTTCAGGTCTTTAATCTTTGGCCTGTTGCACACCCTGTTCCATTTGACTATTAAAAAGGATGCCCAATTTGCCCTATTATATTCCCATCAAAGTTGGCATTCTTATCTATTTTTGTCAGCCAAAATAACAATTACTCAGGCTTGGAAAAAAAACATTGTTCCATTTCCAGGGCATAAGGGTTCATATGACCATTTTGATGCTTAATGAATGTCCAGTATCCTCAAGGACTCTCATGCCAAGTTTCTTAAAATTTGAGAACCAGGGCTTGCATATGCATTCCTTTACTTCCTCTAGCCAGCTTAAGGTGTCTATGACAAACTCCCTTGATGATGTCAAGCCCATGGTACCTGTGCCCCCCATTCCTTCTCCTACTTTACCTTTCCTACAGAGTTCCTACCACCTTTTTTTCATTTTGGGGGCACTTATGTCATACTGCATTATGGCTAGGAAGTTTGCTTATCCTGGTTTGATGTTGCTATCCATGTGGATGCTACCTGGACCTCTGTAATCACTTCTTTACTCCTGTTATGTTTAGCCACTATTATTGCTTCCTATTTCCTTGGCACCGTCTAAGGTTTGGTACCTACTTCTACTGTCATTACAAGCCCCTGCATGGGCAAATTTGGAGCTTTTATTGTTATTCTTAATTGAATAAAAATTATCGAACTAAAAATATTGTAGATAGATAGATAATGTACAGGACACCAAGGATGTGTCCTTTGATTCCCTTCTTCTTCTTTTTTTACCCATATTTGGATTGTGGTTCCTGTAAGGAGGATGATTTGTGTTCAGTTGGTGTACTCCAGGGTTCTCACCCATGCAGGGTGATGGATTACAGAGTAGTCTAATCAGAGAGGAGAGGATTGATTGAGAGTCCTCTTTTGATTGATAATTCCACATTTAGGAGAAAGAATTTGGAGGTTCAGAGAAGCCTCTGATGGTGAAAAACCTTCTGTGTACAGCTCCCCACACACACACACACACACACACACACAATACTTACCTGAGCCCTATGTATATTTGTGGCTTTGTGTGTGGTCCTAGAGCACTTTTACAGTTGCTAATACCCCTGAACTTTACAGTAATAGATATATCTGCATGCACAGGTAGTCACACTTTATGCTACTTTAAGGCCTACAGTCATCTAAGTGTAGCGCTACCCCCACAGGGTTGATAATGCCTGTCTCCAGTGGTTGCCCTGATCTTGCTAGCCTTATTAATTTGGGCTTGTTTTCCTTTGACAATAAAAAAAAAAAAAAAGCAGGAGACATCTATTACCATTCACCATTAAAAGAAAGCCCAATTTGACCTGAAAAAAAAAAAGGTATAATCTATCTGGGTACACCAAGTAGTTGTGACGATATGCATAGTTATACTAACAAACACATGTCAAAGTTGCAAAATTCTGCTAGGGCATTAACATTTGTATTACCCTTAGGTTTGAAGGGGTTAAAGATGATTGTAAATGCTAATAGTAAAAAAATCTATAGTTCATGCTGTGCTGAAAGTATCGTAGTGTGAATGCGCAAATATGCCCCCATAATTTTCAAATGTCCGTACATGAATGCACACATCTGTACACTAAGGCAAGCCCACAGTGCACATGTGCCATAGCAATTTATTCTTTTTTTGTAGTTACATAGTAAATCAAGTTAAAAATAACACAAGTTCGTCTAGTTTAACCTATAGAAAAAATAAACAACTTGCAAACCTCCAAATACACAATCCTATACCCACAGTTCTTCCAGACAAAGGCAAAAAAAAACAACAAATCATGGTCCAATTTTCTCCAGTGGCACAAAACAATTATTTCTTGATCCCCTGAAAGCAAGGAAATATTTCCCTGGATCAACAATATCTAGTGTTATTACCTATAATGTTCACATCCAGGTATGTATTTTGTGCATTTAGGGATGCATTCAGCTATTCCACATTTTCACAGCCCTTACTGTAAAGAAACCTTTTTGTATGTGGACAATAAATCTCTTTTTTTCTGATTGCCCCTTTGTCTTTTGTAATGACCTTATAGTGAATAAAACTGCATCGGGTTCACTATATGAATCCCTTTTGTATAAATGACAATCACATCCACCTTAATTCCCTTAATCATTCAGTTAAGCTAATCTTTACTCATAACTGAACTCTTACATTCCTCCTATCAGTTAGGTTACCATTGTCTGCACTCTATCTAATTTTCCATATGCATATATATATATGCATATATATATATATATATATATTTTCCATATGCATATATATATTTTGTATATGCATATACTAGATGAGGTGTTACTAATGCTTTTTGCATGGAAAAACAATGTCTCTATGAAGTCTATACCTCTTTTAATACAATAAAGTATTAGGCTGGTTTAGAAATTGTAGCACTGTACTGTACGCCTAACAAAATGTATGATGCATTCATTTTTTTAGTGTATGACTTTACATTTATCAACAATAACCCACATTTGCCACATAGTTGTCATATTAAAGAGTGCATTAAGGTCTGCTTGTAAATTGGAGACTAAGGATGCTATTCCACTATGTAATTTGCAAACACAAAAATGGTATTTTTAATCCCAAACTCTATATCATTTATAAATAGGTTAAAAAGTAAGGGTCTCAACAGTGGCAAACACAAAAATGGTATTTTTAATCCCAAACTCTATATCATTTATAAATAGGTTAAAAAGTAAGGGTCTCAACAGTGAATCTTAGCAAACAGCTCTAATACCTTAAACAAGTATGAATTATTAATAACTACTCTCTGAATATGGAATAAATGAAAAATAGGTTATCCATAAAACCAACCAGACGCACAAAAGAAATTCATTAAGTCACATAACCTTGCTGGGTTGTATATGAATGCACAAACATGTCACATGATGGTTATAATAGGCATAAATATTGCTATGCTGTTGAAACATTTTAGTAAGTATAAAAAAAAAAAAAAAATGACCAGGAGAGGGTGCACCTAGGCAATAAATAGGTTGTTCAACCTTGAACAGTAAAGAAAATGACCAGGTGAGGAGGATATGTCTTGGTAATACAAAAACGCAATAATTCATAGGAAACTACAACAACAAAACAAAAACACAAACCCCACTGCTCTACCTGTCATTCAAAATGGATTCCTGTCATTTCGAAGATAGAATGGTCTTCCTATTCACAAGTTGATCTGAGATTAGAATTATTTTCAAATGCTAAACCTGCCTTTATAAAGTATAAACACAGTTGAACTACTATATTCTAAATCACAGCTGAGCAAAAAAGAGAAAATCTGCTTCTTTGGGCCCAAAGAAAGTTGGTCAGGTTCATGTTCTTAAATACCTCAAATAGATGACCATGTTCAACAGTAGGGACAACATGCATATAAAATTAATGATTTTTTCCTATTTGTGAATCAAAAATAATTTCTAAATATACTGAAAAATACAAGATCTCCTCTATTTCTGATTGTGCTATTCTTGATGATACTTTGCTATCATGCATCTGATGTAAATCTGGAAATATTTCCTTTTTTATGATCTCCTGTATTATTCATATGTTATCTTTTTTTATTTATTTCCATCCCACCTTTTATAATGCTGTGCTATAGTAAAGCTAACACTTGCCTGGGAAAATCTTTTTTTAACTCCATTATAATCCTGACTACCTACTACAACAAACTCAGGGCTTTTTTGTTACAATTTGATCTGGTATTTCCTGTCATCACCAGATACATTTCAATTTACAGAAATAAAATTGTAATTCCTTTTAATTAAGTTAAATTTAAATATTTATATCTACCCCTTTAAAAAAGCTAGTGATGAGCTCCAGACATATCTATAGCTTTTCTTGGTAACAGAATTGAGAAGCTATCAGTGTTCACAGACTGCAGAGTGAGTCACATAAGAAGCACACACATCTTTGCATCTCTAGCATCTCGAGACAGGATCATCTAGCTTAGCAATTATTGCATACAGTTGCTTCCAACAATGTAGGCAATGCTTGGCTTTCTTATTAGAAAGCCTAGCATATTTTTAATGATGAGTGTCAAGAATGCACCTGTAATGGAAGTTCATTTGTGAAATAAAGAAGATATAAAGTACCAGTTTATACATTTCTGGATAGTTAGGTACTCATTACTTCTGTGATGTTTGAAAATTTATGTTTGTCTGCTAATAACATTTCTTACTCTCAGTATGAGAGAAGTAAGTAGCTTTTTTGTTTTAAGTAGCTGTTTTTATTTCTTTATTTGGTGCTTTTTGGATTTTTTTTTAATTATCCAATCTCGACATTTTGCTATACTTTGTACTTCTTGAAATATTGTCTTTTCAAAAAAAAGACATGCTTTAAGTTAGATTACTTTTTTTTAATTTAAAAAAAAATTCTACAGTATATTACTGTTTTTATTATTGACCTCCTACCTTCCTCAGGTGATCAAAGGCCATGCCTTGCTCTACAACAAGACTATTTATTTCCTTTATCATTTCTAATACTTAATGGTATTTTCTGGGTTTGAGAAAAAACAATTGGCAGTGTTGTCACTGTATAGTGTTATTCCTTTTTCTGAAGTGTTACAATATTATGTCAAAATCCTTCCAAATAAATAAATTTAGTGGGCCTCTGCCCAGTCATCAGTTTAACAATTTATAATGCTTTATAATGTTAAACTGTGTTGGTGTCTCTATATGGTCCAATGTTGTCGTTTTAGTCAAAGTTGGAGTTCTATAATACTTCCCTGTGATTTTGACCAAATCCACATGTCTTGCCATGCCCTTTTGAAGTTCTTTTTTTTTCAATGCATTTATTACTTTTACTTGTTAGTTTTTTTGCCCTTTACCAGATGCAAATAGTGCTTATGCTGTCAACTGACCAAATCTGTCCATATTCTTTTAGCAAATGTTCCCCTTGTCGAACTGGGCAAACTCTGAGACGTTTTTTAGTCTCTATCATATACATTTTAATTCTCCCAGGCCAACAGCCTAAACAGAAAGTTTTATCCAAAAAGGAATCATAAAATAAACTCTCTGTAGATCTGTGCTAGTGAGTGGTAAAATCAAATAAGTACAGATACAACATAATGTACAGTATATGTACAAATCATTCATAAAACCTCATCTGGAATATGCAGTTCACTTTTGGGCACCGATTCACAAATAAAATATTGGGGAACTGGAGAAAGTGCAGAGAAGGGCAACCAAACTGATAAGAGGCATGAAGGAGCTCAGCTATGAGGAAAGATTAGAGGAACTGAATTAATTCTCTCTTGAGAAGAGGAGATTAAGGGGGGATATGAGCAACATGTATAAATACATCAGTAGTTCATATATTGAACACGGTGTAGAGTTATTCACCCTGAGGTCATCACAGAGGACAAGGGGGCACTCTTTATGCCTGAAGGAAAACAGATTTAATCTCCAAATACGGAAAGATTTCTGCACAGTAAGAGTTGTGAAAATGTAGAATAGAATCCCTCAACAGTTGGTTCTGGCCAGCTCAGTAGATTGCTTTAAAAAAGGCCTGGATTCATTCTAAGATACACATAATATAGCTAAATACTAAGATTTATAGGTAAATTCATCGAGGGAATATCCAATTGTCTTTTGGGGGATTAGGGAGGCATTTTTTTCCCCTATAGGAGTAAATTGGATGATGCTTTGTTGGGTTTTTTTGCCTTCCTCTGGATCAACTGGATCAACTGTGGGTATAGGATTATAACTTTTTTTTTATGGTTGAACTTGATGGACTTTTGTCCTTTTTCAGCAGAATAACTATATATATATATATATATATATATATATATATATATATAGGTCAGATTGGATGCCTGGGTACCCTGTATAGCCAGGGCAGAAGACTTGATTTTTCTCTGTATTTTTTCTTGACTGGACAGTTAAACAAGATACAGCAGACTAAGAACCCCATCTCTCTGTCACTCAGCTTTCTTCTTCTCAAGAAGCATACTTCTTGATAACACATGAGTACTGCAGCACAACTGATTGGCTCTTTATTCTGCGTCTCCCTCTGTCGGACTGTGTTCAGATTTACAGGGGATTGCAAGAGGCTGATACCGAGTCAAATTCAGGTACATACACTGCTTACATAAAAAATACAGTTAACAATATATAAATGGTTATGGGGCTTCAATAATGTGTGCTTTTTATAACTGAAGTTATACATTAAATGTTAAACATATCACATATAGCATAAAATGGTCACATATAAAAAGTGTAAATAGTTTTTCATTCTTGAATCCTGTGTATACTATGCAACATGGTTTAATGTTAGTATTGTACAGTATATATTAAAATAAACAAAAGAGACTGACAGAGTCAGTGTTCATTTAAACTTGATGAGCCCTTGCCTTTTCATTGGCCTGTGTTTACAGTGTCATAGGTACTGTATGTGAGCTAAGTCTTCTGACCTTATTCTGTCATCTAACATGACAATGCCATGGGCAATGAGTTTAGCAGATTTGTATTGTTCCCTTTAAGATAAAGATTTAGCACTTAAATGAAATATAGACTTATCTTTACAACTGCGTGAAAAAAGACAAAAGCATTCTAGATCCACTCAAGATGCTGTGGGTCTTTAGTGCAAGCAATGATTTTATAAACCATACACAAACCTGAAATACATATGTAAGAAAAAAATCTATCCTATCTATCTATCTATCTATCTATCTATCTATCTATTTTTTCCTAAATCAACTGCTTATTTGTTTATATCTTTTTTTCCAAAGAAAATACTGGAAGAAAAGCAAATAATACAACATTAAAGAAAATCTGTCACCTACAAAAGGAAACTTAATGAATGTAGTCCATTAATTAAATGTAGTCACATAATGATGTAAGTTTATCAAACTGCTACAAAAACAAGGCCATGAAAGACACTTTGAATTTTAAGACCCCTTAATTACAAATATGAAGATCCCAAAATCCTTTCATCAATATTCTAATGACCCTAAGCAAAGTAATCGGTGACCTGTAGATTTCTATTTATGAAAGATTCACTGGTAATTTAGTGCTGTTCACACAGGTGAGATATAATGACATTAGCCTGGCATTCTACAGTCACATTCACCCAATTTATGTTAGGATAAATGGGCAGCAGGTGAATGCAGCAGCCAGTGAGCAGTGCACTGTATAATGTTTGCACACTGGTGTGCGTTTGGAAGGCGGTGGTCTTAATTGTGTGCAAATACCTTCTTATTTATTATTATTAGTATTATTAATAATACTACTAATAATAGCAACAAAATTGTAAATTTTTGAGTGTTGGAATTTCCTGTCATACTATTAACTGGTCAGTATAAATCTATATTATAGTATTGTGAAAGGTATATTAGCTCCTGTTGTTACCTTACTATGTTTGTCTGCTTAGCTTAATACTTTTAATAGGAAAACTGCACCAAAGAGATACATGTTTTGTTTTCTCCCCTTTTTAATCCATTATATGACTTGTGGACCAATGACACAGTCATTCATAATCAATCAAAAGATAGAGAACTATTGCATAAGGAACACAAAAATATTGAGAGAGTATGCCATACATACAAATTAGCCCCTTTATGCTTGCAATCTGTAAGGTTTTCCAGCATGATACCTGGTCCTCATTTTGGGAGCCACCACCTAAAAGTTTGCATAAATGATGGCACTCAATCCCAGCTATCACTATCAGCTCTGACCTCCAATGGTGATTGGGAAGAAATTAGAGTGGTTCTTAAACATGTGATCACTTTTAAATTATGACTAGGGATGAGATTCAAGTTTGGATCAGCTTTGTGTTTTACCGAAATTCAGCCTGTTTGTGGTTCAAAGAACCACAAAACAAACTGGCCAGCTCACCTGCCCCAATCACTAGCTGCTAAAATGTAAACCGGCATCCCCATGGGCATCAATGACCAAAAATGGACTTGACGATATTTGGTCACCTGGCATCCCCACTGCAATCACATTGTAAGCTCCAAGGAGCAGGGCCCTCCTAACCCTCTTGTATTGAACTGTATTGTTGCAGTATTGTCTCCCATTATATTGTAAAGCGCTGAGCAAACTGTTGGCGCTATATAAATCCTGTTTATTAATAATAATAATAATAATAATAATAATAATAATAACAATCCCCACTCCTCATTGTGTTCACATTCCCATGGCATTAGGGCTCTGTCATTTGTGATTGGAGTGTGGCGGAGAAACATCATCAAGAGGTGGGTCATTGTAGAGGTGGGTTAACATCATTGAGTGATGGGTCATCATCACCGAAAAGGATTTACATCACTGAACGATGTGATTGTCAATGGATTCACATTGAGGAGCATAGATTGTAAGCTCTAACTAGCAGGATCCTCTGTTTCTCTTGTACCAAGTTATATTGTAACTGTACAGTCTGCCTTCATTTTGTAAAGTGCTGTGCAAACTGTTTGCACAATATAAATCCTGTATAATAATATAATAATAATTAGCAGGCCAACTGGTCACCAGAGCTCCTGATGGTACAGATGGGAAGAGAACCCCAGTAGCCTCCAGAGCTATTTGCTGCTGGCTGCTACCAGATTGCAGCCTTCAAGATCACCATACCTGGCTTGTCTTGACTACTCCTGAACTCCCCCTGCACTGACCCTGACTTGCCTCTGACCTCGTTCCTGCCTTTCCCCCTTGCTGCTGCTCCACTGATCACTTACCAGTTTGGCTTATATCCTGACCTCACTCCTGCCTATACATCTGCACCTGACCCATCTGCCTGTGTATGGCCCAGTTCATCTCCTGGACTGCCTGCTGCAAGCCTCTGCCTATACTCCACTGGTGTCCATCCAGAACTCCTGCTCCAGTGTGGTCCACTGATGGTCTTCCCCTGCTTGATCCAGACAATCGGTCCAGCCCTGCTGCTAGCAAGACCAATAGGCACTTGTGTCACTCTGTACTCCTGCTCGACCTGTGTGCGCTATCAGGGGCCCAAAGTCAGAGGTGTAAGATAGGCCTTCCTCATTATGTCTGGTTCTTCTACCAGGTTCCTGACACCATTTGTTGATAGCGTTTAAATGGCTTGTGTCATACCTTACCAGTTCAGTCCAAACTACATCCACCATTACAGCCCTGAAGTAGGGGGAGGAACTTTCCCTAAAATTCCCTGCATCTGTATTTACTCAGCACCTGTGAACTGTAAACTTCAATAAACATTCTTAATAATAACCTCAAGTGTGATGACTTTCCATACTGAACAAGCCTCTACACTCCACACACACATCCCAGATCTCTCCATCTCCAAGGACACCAGACTACATACTGGTCCAGCACACTTACACACATTGGATCCCCATAACTTCAACTTCAGGGAACTCTGGAACTATTGGCAGAGATTCTGGAAGTACCATAGGAAATCCTGTAAAGGATTCTGTGAGTACCATTGGAAGTGCTGGCAAGGACTAGCTGAAAAAATGCTAAATCTCTCTACAGGTAGGATTGGGAGATTAAAGACACAGGAGATTGGGAGACTAAAATTGACAGAGCATTTAGAAATAAAAAGACTGTCTGTGGAACTACAGGTAACACAATAGCCTTGCAAGTTGTAGAGCTGATCTGTGACAGAGACTTTGCCACCCCCCTTTGAAAGTTACCCCCCAGTGTTGAAAGGTATGTGACCTGGTATATCCCACATGCCTGCTGCCCTCCCTTACCTGGTCCCCAAAGTTGCCTGCCTGAATACTGATCTGGCTTCATTTAAAGGGAACCCTACACAATTTACCAATTTTCAAATGTCTCTTTTTAAGGACTGTGACATAATGTTCCATAACAGTATATGCAAATTTTAGATATCACACAAGCATGTTTTTAGAGGATTTGTGTAATTTAAATGTGGCCCTTTAAACTACATGAAAAGATCGTTTCCTTGCTGAATGGTAATTTCTTTATTTTGCATTGGTACATGCCTCCCATGACACTGCCCAGCTACCTATGTCTTTTTTAAATAATATCTTGTCTATTAACCTTACAAAAATGCCCCAAAATAGATATTTTCACCTATCATACACTTCAATGGGATTAGACCCTAAAGTGGGGGTTTGTTGACTTCTTTCTGGTCTTGTAGAAGAAGTCTTATCAGGAGATAACAGGGAGACACTAGCAGAAGGGGATGATCAGAGAAGTCAGGATCAAACAGCATTTTTACACAATGCAGAGGATTAACCTCTTAGGTTCCACAGTGAGTATAATAAGCATGCTTTATTGCATATACAGACTGATTTTACTGTTCTGGGTTTAGTAACACTTTAAGTCTTCCTGTTTCATCTAAGACTTTGTACTTATTTTTAAAAATTGTGAATTTAAATTTGATGCATGACTTAGTGAGTTAGTCAGAATATGTTTTTACACCAGGCAGCAGAGTATGTGCAACTGCATGTTGTAAAGTGCTAAGTGCATTAACCTTCCTGACGGTATTCCCGAGTGTAGCTCAGGGTTAATTATCAGTGCCAAAAGCGGTAACCCCGAGCTACACTTGGGATTACCCTACAGCGTTGCTCTGGGATTCCCTTGATCACTTACCTGTGTCCCCTGCAGCGTCCCCGGCCATCTCCTCCGGCCGATGCCGGAATCCGTCTTCCAGGTTCCGGTCCCTGTGAGCATTGAGACGTACGGGAGCCGGAACCAGTGGGAAATTTAAAAAGTGACATTCACTGAATACACTAAAATCACATAGTAAAACATTACTGTTTCAAAGCATTTCACATACATTTTGTCCCTAGTGCTTTGTCCTGTGCCCTGCCTGCATTTTTACTGTTCTTTCTGCCTGGAAACTGAGAAAAGTCCATGGTGTCCAAAAAGTGTCCCTTTAGGTCAAAAGCAGTTTTAGACCAGCTAGAGAACAGCGATAGTAAATCAGAACCACTTGCAGAATTGAATGATAATGATTTGTGGGGAAATTTGTCATCAGACACTGAAAACGATTTTGCGACTAAGATCAGTGATGTGCAAACTTGGCGTTCTATTTCAAATCTCAGTGTTTTTGGTTTGATTACATTATTGAATTAAATTTATTATTATTATATTATTATTTTTTATGATTATTTATTATATTATAATTTATGATTTCGTGTTTCAAATTTTATCATACCCGGGATGTTTACTAGACTCTTGTTCGGACAGATTTCAGTGAGTTATTCTAAAAATTACAGGCCTACAATAAAAAATCGACATATTTCCATGCAAACAAATGTACCACTTTCAGCACAGAAATATTGACATAATCTGGCCGCTAGGGAGGTTAATGAATAAACTTTTGCCTTTAAACTAGGAGTGTGATGTAAATGCTTTAACATATGCATAATTTTAAGTGGAACAGTGCTGTGACATTAGCTTGACCAGACTAGGCACAAATATGTTAATGTGCTCACAATCTAAAAATATTATGTTTGGGGGCAGTGCTTTCCCACAGCATGACATTAAGGAATCATTGGCCAGCAAAGGGACAGCTTAGATTTCACAACAACAAACCAACAGTCCATTACACCTTTAACTGAGCACATTTTTCTTTTATCAGCAGCAACAACAAGGCATTGTACGAGTGAAGTATTACATTCTTTGACCTGCAGCCAATGTTTTATCAACCTCTTTCACAGCATCCACACACAATTTATCATTCTTGATATTGATTTTAATTTTATCACCTATAAATCTTGTTCTGTCTTTGAACTTTATAAAACCTTGTAACTTATTTCTGCCTATCTGCACAGCACCTTTCATTTGTTCATGCTGCTAAGTCCAATGGTCTGATTTATTTTCCTCCAGTGACCCCAGGAGCTGTTTCCACAGTTTTAAACTTTCAAAATGATGTGTATCACCACAGGCGTAAACCCTCTATAAGCCTCATTTGCCCTGAGTTGTATGTTTTAAATTTATGTTGTTTGTATATGACAAACTTTGCACGTACTAATAAAAAAAAATTAAAGTTAACCTGTCAAGATATAAATATGACAGCTATCAATACTGTCTGTTTTTTGAAGGTGAAAGCTATAGAACTGTCATCTTTATTCTTAATATACCACTTAATAATTCACTGGCCCAAGACAAGTATGTGTATATACACCAACACTTCACTGGCTACATGCTTGTTACAGGCCAGGGATTTAAAAGAATATATAATACATAATGAAATGCCTGGAGGGCAGCATCTTCAGAAACAGACAAGCAGTGGCAGCTTCCATAGCCCTGACCTGATAAATTCATTTTAAAAGCATATATATACTGTATATATATATATATATATATATAATTTTTTTTTTATTTCATATGAGACATGATTTTATTGTAACAGGTTAAAATAGCACGGGAATCTCTCCCCCACAAATCCACACAGGTTCATGAGGGAAAGGTACTCAATGGAAAGAGGACCCATGCTGTTATAGTGAGGTCATCTATCCAGCATTGTATTGGCAGAGGAAACACCTGCTGGAGGTCAACAGTGTGGATTTGCCCATACCTTTGAGCAATGGGACACTGGGGGAGCAGCTAGATAAATCAGGCTCAAAATAAATGCATTTCTGTTCAGGATGAGAATTCAAATTTAGAGGCCATATTTTAAGTATAATTAGATAGCTTGGAGGTTGGTTAAACTGCTACTTTTCCTCCCAATGCCCCAGACACTTAGATCCCATTGAGCTATATTATATTTTTTAATGTCATATTCATAAGTGCCTTTAAATTTAATTTACTGAGTTGCCTGAGTAATGTTTAAGTTTCAGCTCCATTCAGTCAACAAACTATCCTTCACCCCGTGGACTTCAGTTATATCTAGGTGCACTTACACATCATTCAAAGTGGCTACAATTTTGTAGCCTATTCACACTGCCGCTACTGACCAGCCCTCACCTCCAGCCAGAGCCACTACCCACTTCTCCCTCCATAGATTCTTCAGATAGTACTGTTGGAGACAATGGAGGCTCAGACATCCAAATGTTCAATAACTCTTTGTAGTTTTTTCATTTTCTGACCATAACAAAAAAGTACAAAGCTTCTAATTCACTCCCTTGTTTTTTCATCTCAACTAGCACAACTCCTTGTAGGCCTACGTCTACACAGGCTATTCCATTTAGTTTATCATGAATAATGCTGCTAGACTCATTCACCTATCCAACTGGTCAGTGTCTGCCAACCCTCTCTGCCAATCCCTCCATTGGTCTTTGCTTGCACAGTCTCAAAATATTATCTAAACCTTTCTTTTCCCTCTTCTCAAAACCTCCTCTCTAGTTCCCTCATCATCTCTTGTCATAATCATTTCCAGGATTTGGACCTTATTTTGTAAAGCTCTATCCAAACTTTTGATGCTATATAAATCTGTAATAATAATAATAATAATAATCAGACATTTTGGGGTAATTAAATTTAATTATCCATGATTGATGTACACCTTTGTAAATATATTAGAAAAGAAAAAGTGAACTTGCTGAACATATATGAAAACCACGATCAACCAAAGTTGACAAACTATGTACAGTATATAAATGTCTATTGGTGTTCTCTAATTGATTGGTTTGTGATCATGGTTAAAAATGTATGCAACATCTGTCCCAAATATACATCTGCATTAGAAAGTGGTCCAAAAAGGTAATAAAACCCAAACTCATGCATACTGACAGCCGCAAGCTATTAGGCAACAGTTAGATATATACCACTCTTTTACATGGCAATTAGCCATAATCAGTATTAAAAGTAGTAGAGTGTAAGTAGCAGAAAGTAGATTGCAATTAGCCCACCATGTGGGGGATGTGGCAGCTGCAGGAGAGGTTCAAGAAATACATGAAATGCCCTGGCGGGCTAGATTCAGCCAGCTGGCCTTGTGTTAGAAACATGTTCCAAGGCATCATTATAACTATAATCATAAAGTAAAGGATTACTTCTCCCAGATGTGGTGCCCATAAAAAAAACAGCCCTATATCATATCAGTGTTTGTGGACTGTACTGCTGCTCTCTGCTGTGGACTGGGGTTACCTGCTATAATATATCCTGTGCATGTTCGATGCCTGAGCTCTAGCTATCCTCATCTGCCCATACCATATCATTTAGGGAGATGTGGTGTAGTTAGTGATATCAATGCAATTCACCCAATCAGGACTTCGTTATGACATAGTAGATTATGCATAACCTCATTTTAAATGATAGTGCCTGTGCTGTGGTAACACCCACTTTAATGGAATGGACCAGAACCGGGGGCCTGGCTGAAAGTGCATTTGAACAAGTCAGATGATACAAAGACATTCAACTCAATTATTTGACAAATTGTGCTTTGTGATAAAACAAGCTTCCCTTCTAGCAGCCAAATAATTTCACATATATGCATAATATAATTTATAAATCAATTGCAAGTGGGTTTATAATATAAGGTGTCCAATTTTAACTCATTGTTCAAACCCTTAGGTGTTAAATAATATAGATTATAAATCCAGTGTGCCTCTTTCTGGATAATTATTTTGTATTTTTGAATCTGTATGGTACCTTTTTGCTTCACATCTTTTTTAGCTCTTTTTGTAAATTCTTTATATTTGAACAGTTTCTGCATAACTGCAGACATTGGTCGATGGGGATACTGCTAATCAGTAGCCACTGGTGATGGCTGGTGGCATGAAGAAGCACATTTTCTGTTGTGGATAAGGTGGAGGTCCTTAATCTGTTTCATAATTTTTGGGTCTTTATTGAAATAAACAATAGCAAATCCCTTGGGGTTCTCTTTCACACCATTAGCACATCATCCGCATAGCAAATTCATTTTATTACATGGTCTTTCAGCAGTTGGAGTCTGCATAATTGGGTTTCCTGACACCATCCTAGGTGGATGCAAGCATAGACAAAGAAACCTGCAGCACCCATGGCTACACCCATTCTGTCTGTAATACAGACCATTAAATATAAAAAATCATAATACAAAATTATTTCCAACAGTTCAATTAGAAATAATTCTGGCCACCAGGCAGTCTCCTTTCCAGCTATTGACTAACTTCCTGTGTCCTTGTATCATGCTAAATAGATGTATACAGTGATTTCACATCTGTACCGACCAAGAGGCAGTTACCCATAATCTGCAGCATCTCTAGCTTTCTCAATACATTGTCCAAATTCTGTGCAAAGCATTTTAGTTCTGAAACTATGTACCTGATCTTGTTAACAATGTAGTAGCTCCAGCATGCTACCCATCCCTGAAATGACTGACCTTCTTGGAGGTCTTTCCCTATTTTTATGCACCTTGCCTAATACATAAAAAGGAATATTGTACTCTAACTGTAGTTACTCATATTCATTTTTGATAAGTACATTTTTGCATTCATCATTTTTTGTAACATTTTATATGGGCATTTTTCAAAACAAGTATGATCAGACAGTATGTTTATTTCAGCCACATTGTCAGATTCTTTGAGAAAAACAGTGATGCACACCTTATCACTGGGTTTCATAATTGCTTCCTTCATGTTCTCTAAGTACTGCAAGATGTTCTCTCTCCATGGATTAGATTCTCCTTGTCCATTTCTCCACAATTGTATTCCAAGAGATCTTTAGCTACACATTCAAAAAATGTCTAGAAATGATAATTATTGTTAAATGGGGCATATTTTTTTATTTCTTTTTGAGACCTCTAGATGGATTGGGATCTAATAGATTTGAGACTAACCATGTTTCTTCCTAAAAGAGTTTCTTGTGTATCTAAATGATACATATCTTGTCATGTTTCACATGACTGTCATATGCCTTTAAGTGCTCTTTATATTTTGTCTCTGCTCCTCTCTTTCCTCTGGTTTAGTTCATGCTGTATAGATAGCTCCACCCTTTTCCCAGTAATGCATTGCAGCTTCTAGCCTCATGTCATGAAGCAGATCACATTATGATCTTTTGACCTATCAGATGTTCATTGTTGTAAGATTCTGTCAGTTTATGGAATAAACTTCACAAGATCTACAAGGTGTCATCCGATCGAGTCACTGCCTGTGTTATTCAGTTAAGATTGGAGTTATCGCTGTCTCATCAAAACTGTAAGTTACAGAAATCATACTTTCAATGCTTAGATTGGAAAGACAGAACAGTCAAAAGATCAATGAAATGTCTTCATAGAATTCTTGCTAGCTTTGGATACAGAGTGAGATGTTATATGGACACTGGAATAGCAGCTGACAGTGCAGCCATCTCTACACAAGCCTGTACATGTCTGCAAGTATATCTCAGCATAACACTCATCAGTGTCAGGACAAATTATTGATGTCAATATCTTACAACTGCAAGTTTATACACTGCATCTGTGTGCATTAGCATATGGCCTGTCTGTGAAATCTTATAGAAAGTGAAACAAAACTTTTCTGCAACCATTACCTAGGAAACCTGAGCTTACCCACAGAAAAATTGATACATTTCTCTGGAAACTTAATATCAACCCCTCTCCTTGCTAACATTCACAAAGCGAGGAGTTTTGTCTACAGTGAACAGAATTTATGATATCTTAGGTTTCATTAAACCTCTCACCATTCAGGGTAAGATAATGCTCAGACAACTTGCTTCTGAAAGCTCAGACTGGGATACCCCCTTACCCAAGGAGAAACAACAAAGGTGGGAATCCTGGAAACAGTCTTTAAAAGCATTAAAACAACTCCAGATACCATGCTCTTACACCCAAGCATCCTTAAAGAATGCCACCAGAAGAGAGATTCATGTCTTCCCTGATATATCCAATGAAGCCATTGCTGCGGTGGCTTATCTTTGAGCTACGGATCCCAGTGGTGAAGTGGGTGTAGGCTTTATCATGGGCAAGACCAAGCTCACACCCAAACCTGCACATACTATTCCAAGACTCAAACTTTGTGCAGCTGTGTTAGCTGTGGAAATTGCTGAGCTTATAGAACTTGAAACAGATGTTGAAATAGACTCCTTTTGACTTTTATACAGACAGTAAAATAGTGCTAGGATATATACATAATCGTACAAGACAGTTCTACGTGTATGTCCGCAACAGAGTGGAATGCATAGGGAAGTTCTCTAAGCCTGAACAATGGCACTATGTTCCCACTAGCCTCAACCCTGCTGACTGCAGCAATCGTGCAGTACCTACTACTGCATTTCTGGACATATCTTGGCTATATCCACCATGAAAGAAGGTTCTGCACATCTTTACTCCATGCCTATAAAGGAACTAGTACTTCTTTTGCCCAAAGAGGAAGACAAGTCATCAACTTGATTTAAAAGGAGGTAAGAAGGAATAGTGCATGTTGCTGCCTTCCCCTCTGAATATGGATTTCCATGTCTCAGCCTGGACTTTCGAGACTAGCATCTGCAAGTATTATGCTAAATGTTTGCATTGTTTTCTTTTATTCTTCCCTTCCCTCTTGTTTTGCAGATGTTCCTGGAAAGAATCGTCATTTCTTATATTGGACTAATGTTTGTTATAATAGAAATCATAGATTTTGATGGGGAGTGTCATGTTTCATATGACTGTCATATGCCATTAAGTGTTCTTTATATTTTGTTTCTGCTCCTCCCTTTCCTCTGGTTTAATTCATGCTGTATAGATAGCTCCACCCTTTTCCCAGTAATACATTGCATTTTGACCTATCACCTAACCTATCAGATGTTCATTGTTGTAAGATTCTCTCAGTTTATGGAATAAACTTCACAAGATCTACAAGGTGTCATCCGAACGAGTCACTGCCTATGTTATTCAACTAAGATTGGAGTTATCCCTACCTCATCACAACTGTAAGTTACATGATCACACTTTCAATGCTAAAATTGGATAGACAGAACATATCTTGTTCACTCATTTGTCTGTTCACATTATTATTTTTATTATTAAACAGGATTTATATAGCGCCAACAGTTTGCGCAGCGCTTTACAAAATTAAGGTAGACATTACAGTTACAATACAATTTGGTACAAGAGGAAACAGAGGGCCCGGATCGTTGGAGTGTACAATCTAGGAGAACATTCCTTTATGTCTAATACATTTTTTATTCCATCTGTTCCATCTTAAATTTCAGTGATAGTGTATGTCACAATGCCCATGGTAACCCCACTGGTCCTCACGCCATCCAGTCTTGTTGTTTCTACTCTGTTAGCCTTCAGTTCACATTCATTACTTCCATACCACTATATTCCTCTTTATAGTACATTTACTTAAAATTATCCCTTCATAGAGAGGGAAAAAAACTCTTTATATATTTCAAATTGATCCCCTCCTTGGTCTTTTAGTAAGGAGGGAAAAATGGTAATTTGATAAATTGATTCCCAATACTTTAATAATATTTTTATTGCTATTTATAGATTCTTTTTGTTGGCTTACATGTATTTTTTGCACGTCCTCCTCAATGTTGGTGAAAGTGGGGGTCATTTTTTAAATTAATGACTGAGTAATCAATAATCCAAAAAGTACCCCACTTCAGTCAACATTAAGGAGAAAACACAAAAAATAGATATAATCCAACAAAAGAATCTATGCGTAACAATAACAATGTTATTAACTTATCAGTAATCAATCTATCAGTTGACCATTATTCCATATTTCCCTCCTTAACCTCCCTGGTGATATGATTATTTCAGATTTTTGGTGCTGAAAGCGGTACCATTATTTTGCATGGAAATTTGGCTTTTTATATTGTAGGCCTGTAATTCTTAGGAATAACTCACTGAAATCTGGGTAGGATAAAACTTGAAACACGAGATCATAAATTATAATTTAATAAAAAATCATAAAAAATAATAATATAATAATAATAAATTTAATTCAATAATATAATCAAACCAAAAACACTGAAATTTGAAATATAGTGCCAAGTTCGCACATCACTGAGCAAAGTCACAAAATCGGTTTCAGTGTCTGATGACAAATTTCCCCATGAATCATTATCACTCAATTCTGCAAGTAGTTCTAATTTACTATCACTCTTCTGTAGCTGGTCTAAAACCGCTGTTGACCTAAAGGGGGGTTCCGTCCCCCGTACGTCCCGACACTTTCAGAGGACGGAACCCAGATGACAGATGCCGGCCTCCACCGGATTACATTGCTGGGGACACTGCAGGAGGGACATCGCGGGAGCGCAGGACAAGGTAAGTGACCGAGGGATCGCGGAGCAGTGCCGCATGGTAAGCCAGAGTGTAGCTCGGGGTTACCGCTTGTGGTACTGAAACTTTACCCCGAACTACACTCGGGAATACCGCCAGGGAGGTTAATTCACAAAATTCCACATTGAGACTGGCAAGGGTCTACTTACCAAAAATAGTACCTAGATATGTAGAGTACATTGAGTACCTATTGGAGTACCTACAGGTAGAGGACTACAATATCCCTACATATATTACGCAAGGTACATAAAAACACGAAAAGACCATCTGGAAGGCTAAACATTACTACATCATTTCAGAACTATAATCCTTTGGCTTTAATTTGAATGATACTGTATACTGGGAAAAGTAGAGATGTTACAGATTCTGGATGATTGCTTCTTGGTAGGTATAGGTGTAGAGTTGCTTTATACATCAATTCTGCATAAGGTGAGAATGGAGCCCAGAATTAATTTCTAATTGAACTGTTGAAAATAATTTTGTATCATAATTTTTTATGTTTAGTGGGTAGTATTAAAGATAGAGAAGGGGTGTAGTTACGGGCACTGTCTATGCTCCTGTTCAGGCTTGCCTCCACCTAGGATGAAGGGAGTAGAACCAAGTATACAGAATCAAATTGTTGTTCTTTTCTGGCATATAAATTTAGTCCTACTGAGGTGGACTTAAAGATCCAAAAATTTGCAAAATGGTTACGAACCTCTACAATAGGAAAGTAAAGTATGTACAGTATGTACAGAAAGAGAGAGCAAAAGTATTTTAGGACAGTATCCACACAAACTCCTTTGTCATCAGATCTTTCATTAATTGTACAACCTTTAGAGTTGTCTATGTGATCATGTGTCCATGTAAAAAGATATTCATAGGAAAGATCAAATGGGAGTTAAAGGAGAATAGGAGAACATATACAGTATGTGACTTACTGAGTCAGAAGGATAAGTGTCCATTGGCTGAACATTTCAATTGTTACATAAATCATCGGTAGAGGGATTTAAATTTTGTGAGATATACCACCTAAATTTACTAGCACTCTAAGGAGATAAAGACACAATACTTCTCCAAAAAAGGCATGCTGGATTATATAATCTAAAATCTTTAACTCCTAAGAGTTTTACAATTAGTAAAAATTGGAAGCCTTCCTATAATAGGACCCCACTTGCAATTGATTTGGAAATTATATTATGCATATATATGCCATTATTTGCCTGCTAGAAGGGAAGTCTGTTCTATCACACAGCACAATATGTCAATTAATTAGGCTGAATGCTTATACATCTCCCAACTTGTTCAAATCACTGTTGGTCAGGCTCCTGACTTTGGTTCAATCAGAGGTGGGTGTTGCCACAGTAGAGTCACTGGTGTTTAAGAGGAAGACATGCCCACAATATAGTACTTCAGCAAAAAGTCCTGATTGGATGAAATACATAGATGTCACTAGCTACGCCTCACCCCCCTAAAGCATGTGGTATAGGCAGATGAGGATAGCTAGAGCTCAGGCATCAAACATGCACAGAATACATCATAGCAGGGAACCCCCATCAATAGCACAGAACAGCAGTGAAGTCCACAAACACTGATATGGGGGGGAATGGAGGGAACGGTAAGAACCCTACAAGCTACCCCCTGGACCACCAGGGATGCCCCACAACAGAGGGGAAGAAAAAAAAAAAACACAAGAGAGGAACCAGAGGGGGGATCAAAAAGAAAAAGAAAGAATTAGGGAGAGGAATTTTTAATTTAAGTAGTGTCAATCTTAGTAAAGAGGAACTCACAATTTTGGATCACAGTCTTAAATATGCACCCACCAAACAGCTTAATAAATTTGAAGCCTACATAGACCGACAAAAATTCATTAGAAAAGTAGGTATTAAAAATTTATTTTTGGAGAAAGGGGAGTCCGCCACCAGTTCAACAAGTACCCAACATATACATAGTGGGCTACGTAATAATTCAACATTCAACCCTAAAACTTCCACTTATCACTATCTAGAAGTTTATAGAAGGATGGTAGAAGAAGCCATCAGAAATATGCCTGTCACCAAAAATGTTACAGATCGTACGATATGGCAAGGTATCAAAAGTTTAGAAGCAAGGAATAATATAGTAATTCGCCCAGCAGACAAGGGTGGTGGAGTAGTTGTACTCAATAAAAGTGATTATGAGGCTGAAATGAACAGGATTTTGGGGGACGAATCAACATACAAAAAACTAAGGAGTAATCCCAGTAAAATGTTGAAACAAAAACCAAATTAATAGAAAAGGGAACTAAAAGTGGGATCCTAACTAAAAGGGAAAGCAGATAGCTGGTACCTGATGCACCCAGAGTGCCAGTAATATACCAAGTACCAAAAATTCATAAAATTATTACTGCACCACCAGGGAGGCCTATCCTAAGTGGGATGGATTCCCTCTTCTCCAGACTAGAGGAATATTTGGACCTATACCTCCAACCTTTAGTTCACCAATGTCCATCATATCTCAAATCAAGTAAGGATGTTATCAACAAAATTACTGATCTCCGGGTGGACGATTCTAGTCTATTAATAACTACTTAGTCATTATATACAAATATTAAACAGCAAGTTGCCTTAGAGGTGATAAAATGGGCATTGGATAAATTCACTGATCTTTAAATAGCCCAAAAAGTATTTATTCAGGAGGGATTAGAGATAGCCATGACTAAGAACTTTTTTTGGTATGATGGACAATATTAAAATCAGGTCAAAGGAGTCTCTATGGGAGCTAAATATGCTCCGAGTGTAGCAAACGTGTTTCTCAATAAATGGGAAGAGGAGGAGATCTATGGTAAGACATGGCCTCATTTATGTATCTATCAAAGATATATTGATGATATTCTGGTAGTGTGGACAGGCCCAAGGGACACATTAGAACAATTAATTTCCCATATAAATTCAAACAATTATGGGATGAGGTTCACTGTCAATGTCCAACAGAACTCTGTGGACTTCTTGGACCTCACTATATTTAAATACAATAATACGTTGGGCACCAGAACTTTCTTTAAGAGTACAGACAGGTATGGGTATATACCAACAAAAAGCTGTCATCATCCCAAAAAAGCCATATCAAAAGGGCAGTTTATGAGGATTAGGAGAAATTGTTTATTGTATGAGGATTATATTAAGCAAACTGATATCCTCATAGACAGGTTCCAACAAAAAGGTTACCCCTACAAGTTTTTAAAAAAAGTTTGTGGAGACGTTGGTCTTCTTGATAGAATGTCTTTACTGCAGGAACGGCAGAGAACATGTAACAACAGAGGAGATTTATCCTACATTACAGGGTTTAATAGACAATACAAACAGGTAGAACAGTGCTTCAGAAAGAATTGGCCCATTTTATGTAAAGACCCCACATTAAAAGGCATACTTCCCACGAGACCATCATTTGTCTACAGAAGAGCTCCTGCCCTGAGAACTAAACTGGTACACAATATTCCCAATCCCCCTAAGAAACTACCTTTTTTCCTACAAGGAGGGTTTTATAGGTGTTGGAAGTGTGGACCATGTAGGTCAACTTCACACATGCCTAAGAAAGTTACCACTTTTATGTCCCACCAAACTTTCAAACAGTATACCATTAAACCTTTGATTACCTGCCAGTCTAAATATGTTACTTATATGCTGATGCGCACTTGTGGCTATCAGTATATAGGAAGAACAACCCGCAAACTCACTAAGAGAATTAACGAACATATAACCAATATATAAAAAGGATACCCCAAACACAGTGTATCCAACCATTTTAGAGTGGCACATAACAAGGATCCTTCCTACCTTTCCTTCTTTGCTATAGACAAAATAGATAAACACTGAAGAGGCTCACATATGATCAGGGAAATTTAAACAAATGAAACCCAGTGGATTTACGAACTTCAAACTATATCACCAGCAAGGTTAAATGTAGAAATAGACTTGAACTGTTTTTTAACCACTTTTTAGGGATCTACACTATTATGAGGTACAAGGAATTATCATCTAGTTTACCTATTGCATAGATGGATGCCTTTTGCATTATATTTAGAGTTCCCTTTAAGGCCATTACTGTATGGGGGGTTTTGGTCTGGTAATAAAACCCAAGAGTACTTATTAGTAACTCTAAAACCAGGCAATGGGACCATTCAGGTTAGTTATATGCATTGTATAGTCAGAGTTCCCCTTAAGGGGGATTTAGGGTCGATCTTGAGCTCCTTACTATATCTATATATAGATAGGCACCCATATTTAATAGATTGGGTACCCCCAATTCAGGAACATGGTTCTTATTCATAATAATAATACTCTGGGTTAATCAACCTGAGTGGACTGTGCTCTATTAACTTTGTAATTATATTAGACAGTTCCATTAAGCTTGGGAGAGCACATTTCTTTAATAAAAGTTCTTTTAGCATATAGATTGCTATCAATTACTCCCTTTTGTACAGACAGTATCTAGAGTACAGCTTACAGTATGTAACATCCCTTATTCTGGGATAATTGGTCTGAGTGGCTTCTCCCCTTTAAGACCAATTTTGATTTACATGAGGCAGTTTAGTAAAGCTTGGGAGCTTAATTAGCTTTCCCAGCATAGAGATTGACACAGAACAGTTTTTAAACTTATATGTAGAATACAGCTCAAAGTATGCAAACCTGACAGACTTTATGACTCCCTTTGGGAACATACTGTGTTGGTTTACATCTTTTTAATATTCTGGTAAAAAATTTAGGCATTATTGGTAAGCAAGGGTTTTTTCCCCTTTAAGAACCCCATCGCTGTATTTTATGCACTAAATGTACTTTATAATTTAATTTTAAGTATTGTCTACTAGCCCAAGCATATCTGGCATATGTACACTGTATTCAGCAATGTTGCAGGTAATTATGGATAGATTCGGACAAGTAATCAAGTGACACAGCTGCATCAAGTGATTTAATCACAGCTGTGTATAAATACCATCTCCAAAATGGCAGATCTTTCACTTCCCGATGACGATCCATTGATCGAAACCGGTGGAAGTTTGAAGACGTAACTTCTGCTGACGTCATTTCCGCCCTTTGGTACACATGCTGGAACACTGCGGCTATCTTGATTCCTATTCACAGGCAGCAAGGCTGAATACACTGAGTGCCAGGTTATGGGCACTTTGCTTGTGAGTTTTATTCTTAGAATTTCTCCCCATCATTAAACTGTTTTATGGTTTTACACTATGGGATGTTTCCTTTTGTTTCTGTTCACATGCTGAAACTTGGTTTACTGCCTGGGAGAGGAGAGGAGGAAGTTTAAAAAGGCTCTTTTGAAACTACACTGTCATTTATATTCACGCTGGTCATCATCCTATTGGTTACTATCAGCCAGATTGCATGATTCTCAGGAATGAACATTGATGCCATTCTTGCCATCATTCATTGGGCTAGTCCCAAACCAAGCGCTTAAGACCAACCTAGAGATAAAAGGTCCACGGCTAACAGTGAGTGCACATTCATGTGGGGCACTGATTGAGCACAGAGGAGCACCTGTCATTTTTTGCACGAAGTTCACCAATTAGTATTCAACACTTGGGCACTTTATTTTTCCGAATTTGGACTGAATGTTACAATTATTTACTTTGTATATGTGAAGCATTATTACTCATGTATTGTCAAAATTAATGCACTTAAATTATGCATGGTCCACATGGTATTTTGTATGATATAGGGCCGTTGTTTTAAAAAGCACCACATCTGGGAGAAGTAACCCTTTGTCTGGGAGATTAACCCTGCAATTGAAGATTATAGTCATGGATATGTTTTAGAGCAAAGATCGAACAACGGCACTGTCACATATAGCCATATAAAGGCAAGCATATATAAATGAACAGTATAGGATAGAATGAATGAGGGGCATCCAAGTCAAATCGGGACTTTTGAGTTTATATAATAAAACAACAAATTTCAATGACTGGAAACTGCATTTCTTTTTTGGCACACTCCCCTGCTACATTTATACACTTATCCCAGTGTTTAACTAATGCCTTGAAAGCTTTGACATAGAAAGATTTGTTAGTACGCCTGAACCATCCTAGGAAAACCTGCTTCACGTCATCATAATTGTGTTCACCATTCCAACAGAGAGATTTGTCTCTTGTGCAATTTCAAGAGAAGTTATGTGCCGATTATCCATGATCGGGTGTTCCACGTGCTGAATGTTCACAGGAATGACTGCTGTGGGCCAAGAACCACCATGGCTCATCAATGATGGATCTATGGCCATCTTTGAAATGTTGACTTGATCGCCCCTTATACTTTCTGCTGCTTTAACTATTGCTATGGCTAACTGCCTATGTAAAAAAATGGCGTGCATCTTTTTGACAAAGAACTGTTGCCTAACAGCTTGGGGCTGTTAGCATGCATGAGGCTTTTTTACCCTTTTTTTTTTGCACCTGTCTGTATACATGTGTACCATCTATTAGTACCATTAAGGTTCATTCATATTGACATACATTTAAGACATGATCAAAATGCAATCAACTAGAGGACATCAATAAGCTGACCTTGATGCACTATTTAATTAGGCAACTATGTGGCAAATGAGGTTTAATGTTGACAATGTTGATAAATTTAAAGTTATACACTTGGGGGAAAAAGCATACATCATACATACTAGAAGGAGAGCAGCTGGGGGAGTCTATGGCGGAGAAGAAACTGGGTGTTCTGGTAGATGATAGACTTAATAATAGCATGCAATGCCAAGTTGCAGTTTCTAAAGCTAGCACAAAACTCTTGTGTATTAAAAGAGGTATAGACTTATCAAGATGGTACAGGGTTCCAGAAAGATTGACACGTATATATCTGATGATTTCTGCCTTCTGTTGGAAAGGCTATAGACAGAGGGGTACCTTTCTACTTCTTTGGTGGGAATGATTGTTCTCTGACCTTTCTAGGTGGAAGTTCGCAACCTATCAAAATGACCCCACACTAGATTGCGGATGACCCCTGTCCTATGCTATTTCATGACACACCTTTGTCCATAAGAACGTATAAACATTTGCTACTGTCTCATCTCCTCAGTGCTGGTAAGTTTCTCATTCCGATCCATTGGAAGTCCCTGGAGGCCCCTACAGTTAGGGAATGGATGCTGAAAGTAAGGCTATAATGGAAGCTGAGGAGTGGAAGCATCAGTGTACGGATACAGTACCTATTCTTAGTTCTATAATACTTTGGCTTTATGGTTGATTTCATCTCCTCTGACATGTATAAACAATTAGTACAGTGATTGTTGCTCCTCCTAGTTTTTACTGAATGGAAAGCTAACCAGGGAATGGTTAGAATGTAAATTTTTTTTTGATTCAGTTGCTGGATTTTCTTGGGAGTTGGTAAATCTATTTGGCTCTCACCACTCCCCTTCGGTGTGTATTTCCCTCTATTTGCCATTTTTCCCATCCTTTCCCGTTACCTTCCCCCAGTCCCCCTTTTTTCCCCTACTTAGTCAGTTTATCTCACATTTTAGCAGTCTGTTGATGCTGTTTACCTCTTCATTTGCATTGCATGCCTTCTACATTATGGTATACTGGATGCTCTTGCATTCTTTTGTTGGGAATTTTTGTACTGCCTTATTACTTTGTAAAAGCGAAAATAAAGATTTTACAGCAAAAGAGGTATAGACTGCAGACAGACATCAGTTTACCCCTGTACGAATCATTAGTAAGAACTCATCTGGAATATGCAGTTCAGTTTTGGGCACCAGTTCATAAAAAGGATATTGTGGAACTAAAGAACGTGCAGAGAAGGGAAACCAAACTGATTAGAGGCATGGATGAGTTAAGCTATGAGGCAAGATTAGCTGACCTGAATTTATTCTCTCTTGAGAAGAGGCAATTAAGGGTGATACAATCACCATGTTAAATATTGTACATAAGTGATACATATAGTGAATTTGGTGTTTTCACATTCAGGTCATTATTCACCTTTCTCTGGATCAACTGTGGGTATAGGATTGTGTATATGGAGATTTTTTCTTTATGTGTGTATGTGTTTTCTTAACTAGGTGGGCTAGTGTCTTTATTCAACATGACTAACTAAGTAACTATGTGTGTATTACCAACTTTGGTTCATCATGGTTTTCATATATGATTTTAGCCCCTTAATGACCAGGCCATTTTTTGCTATTTGGCACTGCATTACTTTAACTGGTCATGCAACACTGTATACAAATAAAATTTATACCATTATTTTTCACACAAATAGAGCTTTCTGTTGGTGGTATTTAATCACCACTGGGGTTTTTATTTACAATTATTATTATTATTATAATACAGGATTTATCTAGCGCCAACAGTTTCCTCAGCGCTTTACAATATAAACGGAGATAATACAGCAACAATACAGTTCAATTCAAGAGTGTTAGGAGGGCCCTGCTCTTTGGAGCTTACAATCTAAGAGATTTTATTTTTTATTATATAAATGAAAAAGGACTGAAAATTTTGAAAAACAAATATTTTCTATTTTCTGTTCTAAAACATATCCAATAAAAATAGTTATGAATTTCTTCATAAATTTAGGCCAAAATGTATTCTGCTACATGTCAGTGTATCTTATTTAGTCTGTAGGAAAGTTATAGAGTTCACACACTATGGGATATATACTTGAAAATTGATCAGTCCTATTGTACTGATGGACAGTTTCATTTCTTGAGACACTTAAAATGTCAGGACAGCACAAATATCCAACAAATCATCCCTTTTTGGAAAGTAGACAATCTAAGGTATTCAATAAGGGGCAATGGCAAGTTTTTTGAAGTTGTAATTTTTTGTCACAATTGTTTGAAAAATGAAGAAATCAACTAAAATTAGTTTTTCTACAAAATGAATGAAATTCATTCATAACAGCTTTGTCGACATTGTAACATAGTGGTCGGGGGGGGCAAGCCCCCAAGTGTCAGTACAGGCAAAATGACATACGCCGGTGTGTTACCTTACCTGTACATGCCACCCGTCCAAGGAAAAAGTACTCTGGTTCTTAATTTGCTTATTTTGTATATAAACTATTTAATGTTGATAAAGGTATGTATTTTTAATGCTTACCTCATCGGAGGTAATATCGGAGGAAGTGGTGTCCAAGTCTATTACTTGTTTTCTAATATATTTACATAGATATTTACAGTGGTGAACACCTGCCCAAATATATAAATGTAGATTCTGTCTTAGGTTTTAGCTGATGTACTCCTTTGGTGCTTACCAGCCTTTCTTCACTGGAAACTTTTTTAAGATCCTGAAACAGGGAAGGGTCATGACAATCACCCATGGCTGGCTTTGTTTGCACTCTTTCATTTTTATAGATAGGTAAAACCTCTTCCTTATCTAATGCCACAAAATTACCTTCACACTGCTACAACAGTTTATATTACTCCTGATTGGAAGACTGTTTCCACTAAACAGAGAAAGGAACCAGTATTATCATACAAAGGTGTAGTATCAGTCTTCCTATCCCCTTGGCACTGGCTCTCAAAGACCTGTTACTGTGCCTTTAAAAAGTCCACCTCTACTCCACTCATTAATATAACTTAGTAGCACCTGTCTGAGCTCTTTAAAGACACCTGTCCACCCCACAGTCAGTCAGATGCCAACTACTGCCATGGGCAAGACCAAAGAGCTGTCAAAAGACACCAGAGACAAAATTGTGGACCTCCACAAGGCTGGAAAGGGCTACGGGGCAATTGCCAAGCAGCTTGGTGAAAATAGATCAACTGTTGGAGCAATTGTTAGAAAATGGAAGAGGCTAAAGACGACCGTCAGTCTCCCTCGGACTGTGGCTCCATGCAAGATCTCACCTTGTGGGGTATCACTGATGATAAGAAAGGTGAGAAATCAGCCCAGAAACACAAGAGAGGAGCTGGTCAATGACATGAAGAGAGCTGGGACCACAGTTTCAAAGGTCACTGACGGTAGAACACTACGCCGTCATGGTTTCAAATCATACATTGCACGGAAGGTTCCCCTGCTCAAGTCATCACATGTCCAGGCCCGTCTGAAGTTTGCCAATGACCATCTGGATGATCCAGAGGAGGCATGGGAGAAAGTCATGTGGTCAGATGAGACCAAAGTAGAACTTTTTGGTCTAAACTTCACTCGTCGTGTTTGGAGAAAAAAGAAGGATGAGTTGCATCCCAAGAACACCATCCCTACTGTGAAGCATGGGGGTGGTAACATCATGCATTGGGGGTGCTTTTCTGCGAAGGGGACAGGACGACTGCACTGTATTAAGGAGAGGATGAATGGGGCCATTTATTGTGAGATTTTGAGCAACAACCTCCTTCCCTCAGTCAGAGCATTGAAGATGGGTCGTGGCTGGGTCTTCCAACATGACAACGACCCGAAGCACACAGCCAGGATAACCAAGGAGTGGCTCCGTAAGAAGCATATCAAGGTTCTGGAGTAGCCTAGCCAGTCTCCAGACCTAAATCCTATAGAACATGTTTGGAGGAAGCTGAAACTCCGTGTTGCTCAGAGACAGCCCTGAAACCTGACAGATCTAGAGGAGATCTGTGTGGAGAAGTGGGCCAAAATCCCTGTTTCAGTGTGTGCAAACCTGGTCAAGAACTACAGGAAACGTTTGACCTCTGTAATTGCAAACAGAGGCTTCTGTACCAAATATTAACACTGATTTTCTCAGGTGTTCAAATACTTATGTTCAGCAGTGCAAGACAAATAAATTCTTTAAAAATCATACAATGTGATTTCCTGAATTTTTTTTTAAATTCTGTCTTTCAGAGTGGGAATGCACCTACAATGTGAAATTCTGACCTCTCCATGATTTCTAAGTGGAAGAACTTGCAAAATTGCAGGCTGTTCAAATACTTCTGTTCCTCACTGTATATATATATATATAAGGTCAGCAGGAAGGTGTTAAAAAAAAACTTCTACACAAGTGTTAACTCCTTACACAGGTGCTTCCAAATAGAATAGTGACAGGAGTGCAAGCTAGTAAGGATCAGTTGCAGCCATGTTCACTCCTCCTATCAATTACAACCTGAAAACATATATATATATATATATATATATATATATATATATATATACCGTATTTGCCGGCGTATAAGACGACTGGGCGTATAAGACGACCCCCCTACTTTTCCTGCTAAAATGTAGTGTTTGGGCTATACTCGCCGTATAAGACTACCCCTCTTCCAATGCACACCAGTGGGAGGAATAGTGCCCCATCATTGATGTCAGTGGGAGGAATAGTGCCCCATCATTGGTATTAGTGGCAGGAATAGTGCCCCATCATTGGCATTAGTGGCAGGAATAGTGCCCTATCATTAGTATCAGTGGAGGAATAGTGCTCCATCATTGGTGTCAGTGGGAGGAACAGTGCCCCATCATTGGTGTCAGTGGGAGGAATAGTGCCCCATCATTGGTATCAGTGGCAGGAATAGTGCCCCATCATTGGTATCAGTGGGAGGAATAGTGCCCCATCATTGGTATCAGTGGGGGGAATAGGTGCCCCATCATTGGTATCAGTGGCAGGAATGGTGCCACATCATTGGTATCAGTGGCAGGAATAGTGCCCCATCATTGGTGTCAGTGGGAGGAATAGTGCCCCATCATTGATGTCAGTGGGAGGAATGGTGTCCCATCATTGGTGTCAGTGAGGGGTGGAATAGTGCCCCATCATTGGTGTCAGTGGGGGGTGGAATAGTGCCCCATCGTTGGTGTCAGTTGGGGGGGGAATAGTGCCCCATCATTGGTGTCAGTGGGGGGGAGGAATAGTGCCCCATCGTTGGTGTCAGTGGGAGGAATAGTGCCCCATCATTGGTATCAGTGACACCAATGATGGGGCACTATTCCTCCCACTGAGACTTGCTGACCCTGTTCTCGTATGGTGCTGCTGCAGCCAGCATATGTGGTTGCAGCAGCACCTCTACACAGAACACTTACCTGCTGCTCCGGCACTCAATTTTCGCGGGGCCGCTCGGCTCCGCCCCCTCGCCGGTGATTGGCCGCCTGTGTGCCTTTCCTGAGCTACAGTTCTGGCGGCCAATCACCGGTGAGGAGGCGGAGCCGAGCAGCCGCACGAACATCCAGTGGCCGAACTGAAGGAGACGCCGCGCTTCCTGGACCGGATCGTCGTGGAACTGGATCCAGGTAAGAGACATCAGCCCCTGCAAACCCCTGTACTTAATGCCGCAGCCCCCCTAAACATGTGTACCGGCGTATAAGACGACCCCCGACTGTTGAGAAGATTTTCAAGGGTCAAAAAGTCGTCTTATACGCTGGCAAATACGGTACATATATATATATATATATATATATATAAAAACAAACAAAAAAGTAGGGAATACCAAGAGGGGCTAAAAACTCCATATAAGAACAGAAAGTCAGGAGGAGAGCACTATAGGGTCCAACAATACCCTCAGAGAACACCTCCATATATGACAGATCCCATGGGGGGAAGAGACCATATATGAATGAATTATAACAGGAATAATAACTATAGACCCTACTCTAACAATGGACACCAACAAAACTACACATGTCCTAGATACAATTATCAAGGTTATGGACAATACCACCCCAAATCCCAAAGATCTAGGTTTAACCACTTCCCTTCCGGTCCATGTACAAAAGCGGCAGGACGGGAGCAGTGCCGAAGCGGGTGGGCGTTTATAAATGGCCCCCGAATTAACTGCCTGTACGCGCTCCCTGGGAACACCGATCGCTGTACGAGACCAATGTGTGAGGTCCTGATCATGCGATCACTGATTGGCCAATCAGTATAGTAGTAAGCAAGATGTCACTTGCTGACATCATTGCTTACTACTAGTGAAATCTGTGAATGATCACAAAGGTCACATGGTACAAGGCTATTCACAACAGCCTTGTACCATGTGACAAGCTGTGACCAATCACAGCTCTCACAGTATTTCCCAGTGGCTGCAAGAATGCAGCCAGAGAGAAGGAGAAATGATTGCTTTTACAGCCTGTATGGGTGTAAAAGCAATCAATGTAAAAAAAAAAAAAATATTCATCACCCCCCGCAAGTAGTACAGTGTCACTATGGTGACACTGTACTGCTAGGGTGACAGTATGTTAAAAAAAAATTACAATTATAAAAAATAAAATAAAAATGTAAAAAAAAATGTTTTTAATTATAATTTTTGGTTATAAACTAATTTGGGTTATATTTGTTTTATTAAAAAGATAGCTGAATACATTTTGGCCAAGATCTCTGAAGAAAGATTATTTATTTGCAAAATTTTATAAGAAAACTTTTTTGCAATTTTTCATTTATATAGCAAAAAAATAAAAATCCCAGTGGTTAATAAATACCACAAAAATAAAGTTGTATCTGTCTCAAAAAAATGCTAAAAAATTCATATGGGTACAGCGTTGCATGACTGCGCAATTGCCATTCAAAGTGTGATAGAACTGAAAGCTGAAAATTGGCCTGGGCAGGAAGCGGGTGAATTGTCAGGACTTGAAGTGGTTAACAAACCTCCCCCTAGACCTTATTACATCCCTACCTACAATCGATTCACACCCCTTCAATATGAGGAATATTCTCCAAGGTCCCTGATGCCTTTTTTAGTGGGGAATACATCAAGCACAGGAAGGACCAAGGGGAATAGTAGAAAAAGAGGCTGAAGAGCAGAAAGAAGGATAAAACAAAAAAATAAGAAGGAAACAATAGGCGAGGCGATATTCAATCTAAGTGGGGTAGAACTAAATAAAGATGAATTGAAGGTACTGAATAGGGGTTTAAAATTTGCCCCCAAGAAGGGACTGAACAAGTTTGACATGTATGTTGGGATACAAAACCTGGTAAGGAACCTTAACGTCAAGAAGTGCTATGCACAACATGCAGAGATTCATAATATGGGAAGTCCGACACATAGGGAGGAATTCCACACTGATTTGGGAAATAAATCAATTTTTAACCCTGTAGTTACCGATAACAGATACATAGATATGTTCAAAAAACTGGTCATAGAGGATTTGGGAAAACTACCTATTAAGAAACAACAGGAGACCCATGATATCAGCAAGGGCATACAATCACTGGAACAAAGACACAAAGATCAGCCCTGTAAATAAGGGAGGAGAAATCATTATACTCTGTAAAGAACAATATAAACAGGAGATGGATAAGTTACTGAGGGATCATAATACATATGACATTCTATATCAAAACCATGCTAAACAATTTAAAAAGGAATTAGAAAAAATTATTAAATATGAAAGTAAAAAGGGCATTCTCAGTAATAGAGAGGATAAATATTTAATGCCATCGGTATGCAGGATACCAGTAAGACATAGTGTACCAAAAATGTATAAAGACAATAAACACACACCAGGGCGACCTATTTTTAATGCCATTGACTCACGGCTAGATTAGGGGAATATGTAGTTTGCTTCCTACAGCTATTACTGGTAGTTCAAGACACAAACCCATACCTCAAGGACACTAAGCATATGATACAATTGTTACAAGAAAGGAAGGTTACACTGGCATCAATTTTAGCTACTGCTGATGTAGCATCATTATACATGAATATTGATCATGAAGGAGTAATAGAGGCAGTAAAATGGGCTTTAAATAAAAGTATCAATTTGACCTACAAACATAGAAAATATATTGTTAAATGTTTAGAATTCTGTTTGAAGCACAACTACTTTTGGTATCAAGGGAATTACTATCTGCAAAAAGCCACAGTTTATTTGCAAAATTTGTGCCCAGTAATGCCAATTTCTACATGGCCAAATGGGAGGAAGAATTTGTTTTCAATAGGAAGAACACGGAATTAATCCTTTATATGAGATTTATAGATGATCTAATCATATTGTGGGAAGGTGAACAGAGCAGAGTGAGTGATTTTTTGCAACACCTAAATGTTAATAATAGAAATATTAAATTGAGCGGGGATATTAGCAATCATTGTATACATTTCCTGGATCTCGAAATTCTAAAACAGAATGAGATTTACACCAAAACTTTCTTTAAAAGTACCAATAGGAATTCATAATACCTATCAATAGTTGTCATTTTAAACCATGGCTGTCAATGTCCCCAGGGGGCAATTTATGCATATTAAGCACAATTTCACCAGGCTGAAGGATTTTGAAATGCAAAGTCAAAAAATAGCCAGCATGTTTATTGATAAAGGATATGAATCAGAATTTGTAAAAGGTGAAAGAAATAGGATCAGGAACATTAATAGAAATTAACACATTAAAGATAAGAAAATCATAAACAAACAAGAGAACAGGGGAATATCTCATAAGAAGTAGAGCTCATTGTGTATAAGCACTGGCAGATATTGAAACAAGATTAACAATTAAAAACCATCATACCAGCTCAACCAAAATTCATATACCTGATATACCTCATATACCACACTAAGAGATACTGTATATTGGTACAGAATGTAATAGATCCTCCAAGAAGTAATAACTGTATTTTTTTTTTAAGGAAAAGGTTTTTTTGCTTGTGGTAAATGTTACAGTTGCAGTACAGTGATTCAAAACCCAAGAAGGAGTAAATTCATTAATCCAGGTATAGGAAAAGAGTACAGTATTCTGGATTTTATATCCTGTGATACTATTATTATTATTACATCGAGTTTATATAGCGCCAAAGGGTTTGCTCAGTGCTGTACTAAAGGAGTAGTATATGCTCTTCAATGCCTGTGTAACTATATTTACACTATGTAGGGTATTTACAGTATGTAGGGAGAACTAAAAAAAGTCCTGAAAGACAGGATAAAAGAACATGTGTATAATATCAGCAGAGGGTATAAAGACCATCACCTGTCACATCATTTCAGGATGATGCATAACAGAGATAGCACTATACAATTTTGTGGTACAGAGAAATGTAAAAGTAATTGGAGAGGTGACAATTTAGTTAGAGAGCTTAGTAAGAAGGAAGCATGGTGGATCCATGAATTAAAATGCTTAGTGCCTAGAGACTTCAATAAATAATTTGATTTGACATGCTTTCTCAGTGATTTACTAAGCAAGAGGGTACCTCTATGACTGATTTTCTGCATATTCATATGTTATATAGGCTTGCATGTTGGTAATACTCATATACAGTATACTGTACACTGCTCAAAAAAATTAAAGGAATGCTTTTTAATCAGAATACAGCATCAAGTCAGTTAAACTCCTGGGATATTGATCTGGTCAGTTAAGTAGCAGAGGGGGTTGTTAATCAGTATTAGCTGTTTTGGTGTTAATGAAATTAACAAGAGGTGTACTAGATGGGCAACAAAGAGACAACCCCCAAAACAGGAATGGTTTTACAGGTGGAGGACACTGGCATTTTTTCCCTACTCATCTTTTCTGACAGTTTTTCACTAGTTTTGCATTTGGCTAGGGTCAGTGTCACTACTGGGAGCATAAGGCGATACCTGGACCCTACAGAGGTTGCACAGGCAGTCCAACCCCTCAAGGGTGGCACATCAATATGTGCCATTGCCAGAAGGTTTGCTGTGTCTCCCAGCACAGTCTCAAGAGCATGGAGGAGATTCCTGGAGACAGGTAGTTACTCTAGGAGAACTGGACAGGGCCGTAGAAGGTCCTTAACCCATCAGCAGGACTGGTAACTGCTTCTTTGTGCAAGGAGGAACAGGATGAGCACTGCCAGAGCCCTACAAAATAACCTCCAGCAGGCCACTGGCATGAATATCTCTGACCAAACAATCAGAAACAGACTGCATGAGGGTGGCCTGAGTGCCCAACATCCTCTAGTGGGTCCTGTGCTCACTGCCCAGCACCACAGAGCTTGATTGGCATTTGCCATTGAACACCAGAAATGGCAGGTCTGCTACTGGCGCCCTGTGCTTTTTACAGATGAGAGCAGGTTCACCCTGAGCGCATGTGACAGATGAAAAAGGGTCTGGAGAAGCTGTGGAGAACGTTATGCTGCCTGTTACATTGTTTATGATGGTCTAGGGAGGCATATCCATGGAGGGACGCACAGACCTCTACAGGCTAAACAATGGCACTCTGTCTGCCATTAGGAATTGGGATGAAATGCTTGGACACATTGTCAGACCCTATGCTGGTGCAGTGTGTCCTGGATTCCTCCTGGTGCACGAGAGTATGTAGGCAGTTCCTGGAGGATGAAGGATATCATGTTTCGGTCCATCCGACAATGCCAGGTTGCACCTCAGACTGTCCAGGAGCTCAGTGATGCCCTGGTCCAGATCTCGGAGGTAATACCCCAGGACACCATCCATTGTCTTATTAGGAGCATGCCACGACATTGTCAGGCATGCATACAAGCACGTGGGGACCATACAAACTACTGAATACCATTTTGAGTTGCTGCAATGAAATTTCAGCAAAATGGACTAGCCTGCTACATCATTTTTTTCACTTTGATTTCCAGGGTGCCTTTGAATTCAGTCCTCTGGAGGTTGATAATTTTCATTTTCATCAAACGGTGGGGCATCCTTACGATCCTAACACATTACCCAGTCCATATCAGTATAGATATCCAGCATATTTGAGCAGTTTATATGCAGTATATATACAGTATATATATAATATACTGTATAGTCTGTAACATCTTATTTGCAAGAGGTATTTTTATACACAGGGGTTATGGTGGGTATGTACTTTTGGGAATCCTTAGGGTATATCATAGGGTTCCCTCATGTGGACTTAACTAGTTTTTTTTTTATTTTTTAGGTATTTTTTTAAGAAATCTTTCTGTAATTAAACAGAAAAGACATAGTGCATAGTAGAATTATTATGTATATTAATATAGATTTTCTGTTTTTATTGTGCTTCATTTATTTTATATATTTCATGCATTGGTTTTAGGCAGTATAGCACACACACACACACAATAGTGTGTACCTCTTCACATAGCGACCTACAGGAAGCAGGGTCCATCTAAATGTAATATAGAATAACATTAGCCAGGATGTACACTGCAGAAAATACAGCTCTATATGCGCATTAGGATCGCTGTTTTAGATGAGGGTTACATTTGGGAACCACACAGTTTGTACGCAATAAGCAGTTGCTTTACTCCCAATAATATGGCACTGAACCATTGTAGGCTACAAGTAAATGGCTCCCAGTAAAACCTATATATAGAGTCTGTGCTTTCCAATCACTCTCCCTGATGAAGCCACATGACCATGTGGTGTCACGTGTAGGGGAGGGTCTTGCTGACGTCATGAAGCCCATCACGCAAGGTTGCATGGTAAAGAAACACTTTTGACAGCTTTCTCTTAAACTGATGCTTTTTACTGGATTTTTTATTGGATTTCTTATTGTATGGAATAGAGTGGTACGCTGAGGCACCTGGAGAATGCGAGTGTATTACTGGAAGCTGATTTTAAGTTAATAAACAGTTTTTTTAAGGATAAAGCACTATGTTTGGTGGTTTTTCTTTTCATGCTTGAGGAGGATCGTTGAGTGGAGTAGGAGTGAAGCAGGAGAAACATACAGTTTTAAAAAGAATAGAATCCATCTCTGTGGGAGCACCAATATGAGCCCATTATGAGGCACACAAGCGCTATATGACTTCACTTAATGGTTTGGTCATATGTTCCCAGTGAAAGCACATCTTATGGAGGGCACTCACAAAAACATGAATATATTGAGCACTTGAGGTGTTGGCACTCGGAAGTGAAATCTGAAGTGGAAATTGGTTTTCTTGCACAAGGAAGATTGTAAGTGGACAATATTGCTCATTTCTTAAGTGTGGATGTATTAATATGTTTTATATATATATATATATATATAATTTTTTTTTTCATGTTGATAGGAGTGAAGCGCTGCACTATGTAAAATGTGTAAAATAGGTTTGAATATATAACACACTGGATATGAGGGTGTTGTTAGTGTGGGCGATTCACTGAGGTTCTATATTTAATTTTGCACATAGCAGCTCACAAGATTTTGATATATACAATAGAAGTACAGGTGACTGTGGATTTAACCTCCTTGAGTAGATGCATAAACAGAGACATAGGCAGACAGTCTAATCACTTACTCTGGCAGCGTGGGGAATGAGCATTTTAGATTTCATTCCAGTTGGAACTGAATGGCCAGGCTCTGTGTTTTTCATAGTGCTTGTTTTCAGTTTTTGTACCTGAATAAAGCTTTTGAACAAATGAAACAAGTTTTCTATTTTTCTGGATAGGATTTTCCTTCTATTCTGTAAAGAGAACCAGGAGGTAATCACACTTTGCAATTTAGATAAATATCAAGCACGTAAATCCCTATTCATGCCCAAGAAACTGTATTTCCTGGATTTATAGTTCACCACTTGATAATTTCCTTAATTTAAGGTCTAATTAATGTTCTACCTATTGTTACTAACAACATTGCATACTTGGAATGTTGGCAGGAAGCATTTCACCAAGCAATTTATACCTGAACTGAGGCCAATGTTCCATGTGAAATATGGCATGGTAGCATTTTACTGTATCTTCTGTGTATAAAAGGGGAATGAACAACCAGCTGTTAGCTATATTGCTCTTGGGCATTGGAAGTACTGCAATAGGAGGACCTTGGGAGGCTGAGGAGTATTGTGGAGTTTGATCTAGCCATTTGTGGAAATGTTTTCAGTTCTGTTTCCTGGCATGGTGAAGTGTCACTACTGGTTACTAATGTACAAAACAAACAGGTAAAGAAAATAATCAATGGCTTTTGATAAGGGTGAAATGTATGACGTATAACAGATACAATGCTGTGTCCTAATATATATTCTCTTCCTTATGCTTCTACCATGACATCGTTAATGCAGTAGATAAATAATACCTTTTGGCCAGAGGAGGACTGGGCACCACAAAGCATGATGATGATGATAATGTAGCTTGTTTTTTTGGAGTGCAATAAGATGATGGGTAAACTGTTGTTGATCGATGTGTTTCTCCCACAGGACAGTGTGATGATAAATCATTAGAGAGTCAAGCAGTCTGCAGATGGACCAAAGCTTGACTGGTTCAGCAAAGACTGGCCGAGATTCGATCCATCTATGGGCATGCTGGGCATACTGAAGGTGAACCATTGATCAACCTCAGTACAACCAGCCTGTTGAATTTTTTTCCTATGTTCACTGCCTGTGACCATAGCCGTCAGCAGCGATCATTGTGCTTTTCCAGCAGGGAAGGCTCTCCATTGGCAGAACACAATAGCGCTGCAAGAGTGATTCCTCCATCAACACTGACTGTGTTGATGGGAGAATCAAGAAATTTTCTTTCCTTCCACCCAGATTTTTGGTAAAGGTGAACTATCCCATTACATTTCACCTTCACAGCAATGGTTAATCTTTGCTTACATTTGTCACATGCAGCAAAAAGTATTGAGTTTAAAAATAAAATACTTAAACATGAGATTCCCACAGAAAACCACCGCTGGTCTATGCGATCCCTCAGTCTGTACCTGTCTTGACACCCTCAAAATGGGACATATGAGTTGCATCCCCAATAGTAGAGATGCACACTTTAGAATTAACACTACCTCTGAATTTTTTTTTTTTTCCATGTGACTTTGGATGTGTCAGAAATTATTTTTAATACCATCTTGTAGTGTCTCATCATTATTTTAAATATTTTTTGGTTGTTATTAATATTGGTAGGTAGAGTAGTATTTGTGTTAATAATTGCAGCAATGGTTAACATTGGTTGATAGACACTCAAATTACTAATTGCTAATCAGCCAATCACATGGCAGCAACTAAATGCATTTAGGCATTTAGATGTGGAGAAGGCGATTTGCTGAAGTTCAAACAGAGCATCAGAACGGGGATTTAAGTGACTTTGAAGATGGCATGGTTGTTTGTTTGTTTGTTTGTTTATTTATTTCAGGTACTTATACTGTATAGAGCTGTCAATTTATGCAGCACTTTGCATTAATATTGTACATTCACATCAGTCCCTAACTGTCAAGGGGCATACAATCTAAGGTTCCTAATTTTATTCATACATGGGCCAATTTAGACAGGATCCAATTAACCTACCAGCATGTCTTTGGAATGTGGGAGGAAACGGGAGTACCTGGTGGAAAGCCACGCAGGTACAGGGAAAACATGCAAACTCCAGGCTGGTGGTGACGTGGCTGGCATTTAAATCAATGACCCTAGTACTGCCAGGCAGAAATGCCAACCATTTAGCCACTGTGCTGCCCAGTTGTTGGTGCCAGACGGGCTGGTCTGAGTATTTAAAAAACTGCTGATCTACTGGGATTTTCACACACATCCATCTCTAGGGTTTACAGAGAACGGTTCAAAAAAGAGAAAATATTCAGGGAATGGTAGTTGTGTAGACAAAAATACCTTGCTGATGACAGAGGAGAATGGGCAGACTGGTTGCTGCGACATTCAGATGGTAGGGTCAGAATTTGGCATAAACAACATAAAAGCATGGAACCATCCTGCCTTGTATCAATGGTTCAGGCTGGTGGTGGTGGTGTAATGGTGTGGGGGAAATATTCTTGGCACTAACGTAAACCTTTATGATTACGTCCAATGACGAAACGCGTCAGAGGGAAGTGACGTCAGACGCAAACGAGGAACCGGAAGTGGAGCGGCGGCCATCTTGGAGAGGGGAACAGTGACTGTGAGAAGCGGTTTGGACTCTCCTGGATTGACGGCAAAAAGGTTTTTCCACATATGTCATGCGATTAGAAAGATTTTAATACTATAAGCAGTACCATTAAAGCTTTTATATTTGAGTGTGTGGCGGTATTACACTATTATTTGTTTCATACATGGATATCTGGATGGCGGTTATGGTGGAGACTGGTCTGAGATACTAGTGTGGATGGATCCACATTGTACTATGAGGTGGAAGTGAAGTGTGAGGATATTGGCCGAAAAACTACTCATCCCATCATACAGTCTGCTTGGGGATTGTTACTAAGGCATAAAGTGATTTAAATATTGGTAAGGGTACGCACTCCTTACTTTAGTAGAAGTGGATTCTGTGGCGTGTGTTTATAAGCACAAAAAGAGTGATTCACTTGCACGGCTTTTCACTATACATAGTGTATTGGCACATGTTCTTGCTGTTTACACTTTTTTTTTTTTTTTTTCACTTGGGTGAATTATCACTGGATGATTTCATATAATTTGTATTTATTAAGGATAATGCACTATGTGGCTTTTATTTTTGTTTTGTTTGAGGTAAATCAAGTGGCTGCAAGAGGCTGAGGAGATTATCACATTTTGGATATTTTTGGACACTTTTTGATTCTTCTATTTTTGAAGGGATATTTGATTTTTAAATAATTTCTGGTATTTGATTATGGATTTTTGATTTATCTCTGGGATTTTGTTATACGCACAGATTGGGAGAAAAGGTTTATTATTATCACTGAGCATATTATTTGTATATTTTGTACACCTCTAAGGGTAGGGGTGAAGTGTGCTTATACGGGAATTTGGGTTTCAGGGTGATTTATTATTATTAATATTTAAAAACAGTTCACTATACAATATTTGAAAACAGTTCACTATACAAAAGTAGGTTAGGTTTATGTAAACTCTGGAACTCTCTACCCCAATTTATCAGACTATTGCCTACTCTGCCCACTTTTAGGCGATCTCTGAAAACCTATCTCTTCAGGGAAGCCTATCCTGCCCTCAGCTAATAATGGAATTTTCTATTCCTCCTACCAGTCCATCCCCACAGTTATTACCTTTTGTACCACTAGCCCCTCTCTCTTAGATTGTAAGCTCCAAGGAGCAGGGCCCTCCTCTCCCTCTTGTATTGAACTGTATTGTTGCTGTATTGTCTCCCGTTATATTGTAAAGCGCTGAGCAAACTGTTGGCGCTATATAAATCCTGTATAATAATAATAATTATAATAATATAAACCTGGATCACTGAGACATATGCCTCGTTTCTTATTTGCAGCAATTATATATAAATACAGATAATCTGATGTGCTATAGAAGGATTCAGAACATATGAACCCCCGGGAAGCTAAAATGCTTTTTTTATTTACTAATGTAAAGTTAAATGTACAGACAACAACATGAAAAAATAAGACTGTGCTATTTGTGCACAGCCTATTTATGAGTATATTACATTACATGTTAATAGACATTTGCTATAATTTTCCACTGACATTCTGTGAATTCAACTATTTAGCTTATAAAAGAAAGAATAACAAATGCCACAAAGCAGGAAGCAAACTGAGAGTCTGAAGGTTAATGATTGCTCATGAAAGCTACAGAAATAAATTATCTGCCTAGGGACACTATCACGTGACCAGCACAAAGCTGCAGCAGCCAAAAATGTTTATGTAGAGAAAATAACATTGTCAGCGTCACCAGCCCTTCCCCCACTGCTAAATTTGAGTCCTCAACCAAACAGCTGCTCCTGACTGAGAACATTAAACTAATTCGTGCTGCAACATTGCAGCTGCTTAATTTTTGTCTGAACTTTATCACCGATAAGTGTTAAAATAACGAGTGATATGACAGCATCTCTAAAGAAATATTAATCATTCCCAAAAGCAGTTATTAATATTGCGTAGATAAGAGCATATAATACAGTCTTTCGAGAAACTGGAGGAAATGCAGGGCTTCTAAAGCTTGTGGTTCTTTGCTTCCTGAGAAGAAGCTTTTTGTTTCTGACAAACATCTACAATCATTTACAAAACATGCTACGGAAATACAACAGTAAGCAGAACACAGTATGTGGTTATTTCGACTGTGGATAAAATAGCAGCTTAGAAGCAAGCCAGAAAATGTATTGTGTACTACATTCTGAAATTACCTGATGATCTCTGCTATGTTCTCATCTATAGGGGTGGCAATTCATAATTACATAATTAAAAGTGTGGGTGTCATGGCAGTGACATTGCAAGGAGGGCAGTTGGAGAGCAACCACAGGCAGCTCCATGTCCCCAAGAGAACCTTGCTATGACCTGAATTGTTTGCTTCTTTCCCCTTCATCGCACCAATGGTATTTTAATCATGATGTGTTTAGCAGTTGATATGTTCTTCCTGGGTTTGTGTTAAAAGGAAATAAAAATGAAATGAAAAGGTAACTAAAAGCAAAGACTAAGTACTAAAGCAAACATTCACAAGGCCCTGCAAATGTCAAAGTTAATTTGGTCCCTGAAGGCAAGAAGTTGCCTTTACAAAATGCTTTTTTGTGTATGAACATAGTAATGGGACAATCGTAAATGTATCCTAGTTGCTAAAACACCTCGACCAGATGTTTTGCATCCATGAGTTCTCAAGGAGCTTAGGTTAGCTATTTCTAATACATTGACCCTGATTTACTAAAATGATGTGAGGGAAAATGGAACAACCATTTTATATGTCAAACATTTAATTTTGATTAAGTGGATATATATTGAATGTATATTTTGTTATTAGAAGTCTTATTGTGTAACAGCTGTATTTCTTGTGTTAGAATGCTATTTACACCTCCAGCTGGGAAGATTGCTATCTAAAGAAGCTATGGGAAGTAACATATGTGTGTGAATGACCATTTACATTTCAAAGAACTCCACCAGAAACCAGAATGTAACTTCAAAGCAGTTAGATAGCCAGGTAACACCCATCATAGGACATATAAATTGTATTAGCAGTCCCTAGCTAGGTAGAGAATTACTTTGAAACCAACACTGTATGGTTCTGCTCTCCCTGTAATTAGTTCTAGCTATATGCTTGTATAACAAACATCTACTTTTCAATCTGGCTTCAGTTACTGAAACCCATGAGTTTTGGGTTTCCCCTTCAATAGTATGGCATATAAAATGAATTATCATTTTGCAAATGTCACTTGGTGAATGCAGGGAAAATTCACTTTGCATAAAATACCAAGTCACATGAAGAAACATTTACAAAACTGGATTTTTGTTTACTCATGATTAGATAATTGAAGTCAGCACACATTTTCCTCATTCACTAAGGTAAGTAAAAACTCCCTTTGCAAAGAGAAAATGCACTTAGCATAGAGAATGAGATGAAGTTTTGCTGACTTCAATCATACAATTACGTTCAAGCAAAAATCTATTTTTTTTTTAAATTCCTTTCACCCGGTTTGGTACTTTTTGTGAAGTGAATTTTTGTCTTTTCTTGGTGTTCCTGAAGATGCCCCATGGAAGGGCCGAAATGCATTGGTTGGAGTTAACCAGTGACATCACATTTGTCCCATAGAGCACACATTCATTGTATATGAGCACTTTATTGTGATTATGTACAGTGAGGAACAGAAGTATTTGAACACCCTGCAATTTTGCAAGTTCTCCCACTTAGAAATCATGGAGGGGTCTGAAATTCACATTGTAGGTGCATTCCCACTTTGAGAGACAGAATTTTTAAACAACATTCAGGAAATCACATTGTATGATTTTTAAAGAATTTGTTTGTCTTGTAATGCTGAAAATAAGCATTTGAACACCTAAGAAACAGCAAGAATTATGGCGCCAACTACTACCATGGGCAAGAACAACGAGCTGTCAAAAGACACCAGAGACAAAATTGTGGACCTCCACAAGGCTGGAAAGGGCTACGGGGCAATTGCCAAGCAGCTTGGTGAAAATAGATCAACTGTTGGAGCAATTGTTAGAAAATGGAAGAGGCTAAAGACGACTGTCAGTCTACCTCGGACTGGGGCTCCATGCAAGATCTCACCTCGTGGGGTATCACCGATGATAAGAAAGGTGAAGAATAAGCCCAGAACCACAAGAGAGGAGCTGGTCAATGACATGAAGAGAGCTGGGACCACAGTTTCAAAGGTCACTGTCGGTAGAACACTACGCTGTCATGGTTTCAAATCATGCATTGCACGGAAGTCATCACATGTCCAGGCCCGTCTGAAGTTTGCCAATGACCATCTGGATGATCCAGAGGAGGCATGGGAGAACGTCATGTGGTCAGATGAGACCAAAGTAGAACTTTTTGGTCTAAACCTCACTCATCATGTTTGGAGGAAAAAGAAGGATGAGTTGCATCCCAAGAATACCATCCCTACTGTGAAGCATGGGGGTGGTATGAATGGGGCCATTTATTTTGAGATTTTGAGCAACAACCTCCTTCCTTCAGAGCATTGAAGATGGGTCGTGGCTGGGTCTTCCAACATGACAACAACCCAAAGCACACAGCCAGGATAACCAAGGAGTGGCTCCGTAAGAAGCATATCAAGGTTCTGGAGTGGCCTAGCCAGTCTTCAGACCTAAATCCAATAGAACATCTTTGGAGGGAGCTGAAACTCCATGTTGCTTAGCGACAGCCCTGAAACCTGACAGATCTAGAGGAGATCTGTGTGGAGGAGTGGGCCAAAATCCCTGCTGCAGTGTGTGCAAACCTGGTCAAGAACTACAGGAAACGTTTGATCTCTGTAATTGCAAACAAAGGCTTCTGTACCAAATATTAACACTGATTTTCTCAGGTGTTCAAATACTTATGTTCAGCAGCGCAAGACAAATAAATTCTTTAAAAAATCATACAATGTGATTTCCTGATTTTTTTTTTAATTCTGTTTCTCAGAACGGAAATGCACCTACAATGTAAATTTCAGACCCCTCCATGATTTCTAACTGGGAAAACTTGCAAAATTGCAGGGTGTTCAAATACTTCTGTTCCTCACAGTATATGAGCACTTGCAATTATGTGACGTGAATTTATGTACACGTCACTCAGAAATTTGATGTATAGGACAGCGCTGTAAGTTTTTATAAGTTTAATTTTTGGCTTTGCTTCACCTCATTCACTAGGATAAGTGAAAATTCCCTTGCAAAGGGAATAGGCTCCTTTAGTAAATCCCTATAAGGGTTGGCATGATTCATATACACTATATTGCCAAAAGTATTGGGGCGCCTTCCTTTAGACACAGATGAACTTTAATGGCATCCCAGTCTTAGTCCGTATGGTTCAATATTGAGTTGGTATTGTCCCAATACATTTGGCAATATAGTGTAGATTGGGATTAAGCATACACTATATTGCCAAAAGTATTAGGACACCCCTCCAAACCATTGGATTCAAGTGTTCCAGTCACCTCCATGGCCACAGGTGTATAAAATCTAGCACCTAGGCGTGCAGACAAACATTTGTGAAAGAATAATTTGCTCTCAGGAGCTCAGTGAATTCAAGCATGGTACCATGATAGGTTGCCACCCGTGCAATAAATCCATCCGTGAAATTTCCTTGCTGCTAAATATTCCACTGTCTACTGTTAGTGGTATTATAACAAAGAGGAGGCAACTGGGAACAACAGGGTCAGCGCATGCTGAAGTGCACAGTGCACAGAAGTTGCCAACTGTCTGCAGAGTCAATTGCTAAAAACCTCCAAACTTCCTGTGGCCTTAAGAGTAGCACAACAACAGTGCATAGAGAGCTTTATGGAATGGGTTTCCTTGGCTGTGCAGCTGCATCCGAGCCTTACATCACCCAGTGCAATGCAAAGATGCAGTGGTGTAAAGCACGCCACCACTGGACTCTAGTGCAGTGGAGACGTGTTCTGTATAGTGATGAATCATGCTTCTCTGTCTGGCAATCCAATGGACGTGTCTGGGTTTGGTGGTTTCCAGGAGAACGATACTTGCCTGACTGCATTGTGCCAAGAGTAAATTTTGGTGGAGGGGGGATTACGATGTGGGTTTCGGAACTTCTAATGTGTCAGCATACCAAGACATTTTGCATGCTCACAACTTTGTGGGAACAATTTGATTATGGCCCCTTCCTGTTCCAACATGACTGCGGTGAACAAAGCAAGGTCCATAAAGACATGAATGAGTAAGTTTGGGATGGACCAACTTGACTGGCCTGCACCGAGTCCTGACCTCAACCCGATAGAAAACCTTTAGGATGAATTTGAGCAGAGACTGCAAACCAGGCCTTCTTGTACGCCATCAATGCCTGACCTCACAAATGCACTTCTGGAAGAATGGTCAAACATTCCCATAGACACACTCCTAAACCTTGTGGACAGCCTTCCCAGAAGAGTTGAAGCTGTTACAGCTGCAAAGGGTGGGTTAAGACTGGGATGCCATTAAAGTTCATGTGCGTGTAAAGGCAGGCATCCCAATACTTTTGGCAATATAGTGTATGCTTTACCCATGTACAAACAAGAATTTAAAAATTGACTCTGCAACTGTATAACAGTGATTTTTAAAGTAGAAGTCCAGGCAATTTGTTTATTTACCTTCCTTCAGCCCCCTGTATAAAAGCATTATGGCAATCTGCACTTACCTTTTCCACACACCAGTGCATGTCCCAATTTCCTTCTTGGTCCAGTAACATAGGTCCTCTTCCCATTTCCTGTGAGTTCAGTCTGTTTTTTACATGCCACTCCTAGGTGGCACATATTCATGCAGGCTGGGATTACAGTAGTCCAGGACTTAGAGCCACTCACACATCATTAAAGGGAAATCATTAAGTTCCGCTTTAAAAGTATAGAACAACATGTGAGCAGAAAGAGCATAAGGCACGGTTCACACTAGTGCAGGCTGCGTGGTCCGTGTTTGCAAGGGCATGGCAGCCCATTCATTTGAATGGGCTCCCAAATTCCTGTAGACATACAGTAGTCCTGATGCTCACAGGTGAGCCAGCATAAGGTTGTGTGATCTATGAAGACTGGAGTGCACAAACAGTCGCAACTTCACAATAAAGCACGTTTTCAGTGTAAAACGCATTAACCTTTTCCCTCCCCTGCCTGTACATCTGTGTATATGTGTTGCTCTTATGGATTTTCAATACAGATATTTTCTGGATTTGACATTGGAATTGCAACCATCCGGAGTTCTTTGTTTTGATTTTAATGGGCTGCTGTGCCTGCATTTCATGCAAGGAAAAGGTGCATGCGCCTTTTCCAAAACGCATCTGCACAGAAACCGCATGGTCTTTTTGACCATGCCATTTGTGTGGGGTTCTTCGCTCCCCTAGTCATGCTGCAATCACGCTACAGGATGAGATGCGTGGGGTGCCATTCAAAATTAATGGAACCCGCCCACATCTCCCAAGAAAAATGCAGTGTTCCTGCGGGTGGTTGCAGGTGCGGGAATAGTTGCAATTCCTGCACCCACAACCAGCCCACAGGCGCAGTCATCATGTGAATCAGGCCTCAATGAATATATTTATGTAAAACACACATTCTCAAACTGACTTACTTTTGTTTTTTGAGGAAGAGAGTAGAATCATGTTAAGTTGCTGTGCATGTACTGTTTTGCATTACTTTTCAGAAGCGTTTGAGATGTCTACTTTTAGATGTCCAGTGAATACATTTTAAAGTGACCCTTTCACCAATTTCAAAACTCAAATAGGGCAGCTTCCGGTTAAAAATTGAAATGCTTACCTCTCCTGCTGCCCACACCAATGAACACCAGTCAATTGAAGAAAAATCATCTTTCAGCCTGGGTTCACATATATGCGGTGCGGTATATCGCATGTGATTCGCACATGAACTGCACCGCATTCCTGCGCAAATCACATGCGATTTGTGTGCGGTGCGATTGGAGCCATACAATTTGCATGGCTCAATTCGCACCACACCAGCACCAAAAACGTGCAGGATCCTTTTTTGGGTCTGCACTAGAATTGGATCGCATGGGTATTCACAGCTATGCGATCCAATTCTGCACATTGCACCGCATTTTCCGGACCACTTTTGAGGTGTTGTTAACTTAACATACACACCCGCAGGGGTTTGCATGAACGGGGTGCGATTCTGATGTAGTGCGGAATTCGCACTGGAAATGCTGCGAATTCCGCACTGGATCAGTGTGAACCAAGGCTTATAGTGTTCTGGAAAAGCAACACTTTAAGGAATGTCAATCTCCTGTGTCCCCTGCAGCACTCACTGGTTCCTCTTACTGACCTATAAGTCAATACTTTATGCTGTAGTGATGTGGAGATCAGCATGCAGAACCAGTGTGTGCTGCAGGGGACACAGGATATTGACATTTCATAAAGTGCTAGTTTCCCAGAAGAAATTTCAGCTGCATTTGAGCAGTGTTCAGTTGCATGGCAGGGGTGAGTATTTATTGTCTTCTTTACAGTGGACTTTTTTCAATTTTGAGATCAGCCACAGGGTCACTCTAAGGCTGTTCAATTTGAATATGGAATAGAAAACTGCTTAAAAGCCCACATCAGAAGTACCGGTACTAAAATCCTTTGTAATACCGTAAGGCCTCTTGCACACGATACCAATGTTTGATCATCAGCAAAAAAAACCCCCCGCTGCACTGAGTTTTTTCAAGCTGCAGTGTGCAAGGGGCCTAATAAGAATTTTACTTCACGCTTCCGAGATATTCAGATACTTGGCTTCCGAGATATTCAGATACTTGCAGCTACAACACTTTTACGCCCCCTACGCTACAACAACTAATCGGCCAGATGCCATGTCTCTCTTCGAACGAGCGTGCTACAAAGATCCTCACAGACGTGGGCTTATCTCTTGCTTATATTCACTCTTCACAACTTCGACCACCACGTCCTCCCCTCTGTATACCCATAAGTGGGAAGTGGATTTAGGTAAGAAACTTGACCTATCTGATTGGGATCACATTTGGGCCAACACAAAATCTTCATCACAGAACATTGTAGCATTGGAAACAAATTATAAAGTTTTAACCCGCTGGTACTTGGTCCCAGCAAGAATCGCAAAATTTACCCCTAATTACTCGCCCAACTGTTTTAGAGGCTGTGCGGACCTAGGAACACACTACCATATGTGGTGGGACTGCCCAGTGGCCCGAGTCTTTTGGGATGAAATTTTCACCATGATATCTACACTTAGCACTATCATTCTACGACCCGACCCAACAACAGCCCTACTCAATCAATGCCCCCCTGGAGTTTCCAACTCGCAATTCAAGCTCCTTATGCAAGTTACGACGGCAGCTAAACAAGTTATAGCGAAATCCTGGAAATCCCCCACCCTAAGTGCCGTCAAAACCAGAATAACACAAGCCATGATACATGCAAAGGTGGAAGCCACAATTCTAGACAAGATTCCTAAATTTTTACGCATATGGAGCCCCTGGGTAGAGCGCTTCCTCCCGCCTAACTTTGATGAATCACTCCTTCTTCCTTGATTTGTATACTGTGCGCCAAGGACACTGTCAGTAGCCCTTCGTAGGCAGCACCTGAGGTCTGCTGCAAACTTGATGAATGCTCATGGAGTCATCGTTGCTGTTCCTCTTTCCCTCCCCTACCTTCCACCCCCATCTGACCCCCTTCCAAACTTCCCCCTATTTCTTTGTTGTATTTGGGAGACAATACTTTGATTGGCTGGGACAACAATGTCATCTGTAGTCGACTCTTATGTACCTGTTTCCGCTAGAATTATATGGACATTTTTAATGTGATCCTCATTCATTTTTTCTATGTCCTACTGCCACTTCAATGTCCAATGTACATTAACAAAGTCTCCCTGTTTGTAACATTATGGTTTATTGTTAATAAAATGTTTGAACAAGAATTTTACTTCACATTTTGAAGTGCTACCAAACCCAGGACCCTGCATTCACTATATCTGGTCTCCCACAGTACGTAGAACATGGAAATGCAATTATTTTAGTAAATATAAACTGCTAAATACCTTTTCTCATGAGCAGTTAGAGCAGTCATGTGACTTCTATCAGTGTCCAGCGGTGCATTGGTTAAAGCGCGTAGGAGGAGTTTTCATTTTGCTGTAGCCATGCAGGACCCAAGACCTCTGTCTGGAAAGTGCTGATTGGCCCTGTGCTGATCACATGCACTCTCCCAAGAAAAAAAACCTCTCTAGCAATACACACCAAATTGAGCATGTGCACACAATGTCTTATCAGGAGATAAGAGGGGGACACTGGAAGAAGGGGAGGATCAGAGGAGTGAGGATCAAAAAACAATTATACACAATGTAGAGGATTAACCCCTCAGGTTCCACAATGAGCATAATAAGCATGCTTTACTGCATATACAGACTGATTTTACTGTTGTGGGTTTAGTAACACTTTAATTTTGGAATCATTACTGTAGATAAATATTAATACAATTTAAGATTAAAGGAATTGTGAATTTTCAGATGACAAAACCCTTACTGACAATGTAAATAAATAAGGCTTCCTACTTAAAAAAAAAAAAAAAGAACAACTACATGGGAGTTGAGGTTTCATATAGGTTAATCCAAAATTATACATTTTGGAGGCAAAAATATGCACACAAAATCACTGACTCAGAGATGAAGGAGGGATCTTTGCATTTTCAGCTTATAAAATGAACAAGATATCCACTTATATAACAATATAAAAAAATGATGTATAAAAAAAAAAAAAACTTGAGAAAGACACATCATTTTGACTCTATATCATACAACATCAGAATTGCCACATTTTAGATACACAGTTTAGTTAAGAAATGCTTTCATACAAAAAAGTCCTGGAAATACAAAGATTGGAAAGCAGAGGAAGTATTATGATATTAAAGAAAAAGAGTCACCCCATTTGAACCATCTAAAGTGAAATTCCCAAGGGAGCAAGTGCTTGCATCACTTGGTACCGTTAGGATCTGTGCTGTAGTTGCTGAGCTAGCATAGTAGACAGCATGTGCCCTCTCCCCCCACTGCTGTTATACCACGCTGCTCACATGGAGGTGAATATTTAATGATTGACAGTGCTCTTCTCTAGCAGCAGGCACGCACTGATGATGAGCGCACAAGCAAAAGAGTAAAGGATCAGCCAGCTGCTAGCAAACATTCAGCATTCTCCATTGTGTGGATGCACCTCAGGGAATTTCTGTTACAGTCAGCGCGTTTGTCAAAATAGCTTGTACTGTATAACTTCCTTGAGGTGCATCCAGGCAACTGAAGATGTGCAATAATTACTATCAGCCAGCTGATTACACAGCTCTGCCAGTGTCAGAATAGCCTGTTTAACTTCCCCGAGACATATCTAGGCAACCTAGGATACCACATCCATTGCGTCCTCAATTTTGTTAATTACAGGTACTAATATAGTGCCGTCAATTTGTGCAGCACTTTACATATATATTGTATATTCCCATCAGTCCCTAAACCTCAAGGGGTGTACAATCTAAGGTTCCTAACTCACATTCATACATACACATACTAGGGCCAATTTAAACAGGATCCAATTAACCTATCAGTATGTCTTTGGAGTGTGAGAGGAAACCCATACAGGCACGGGGAGAACATGCAATTTCCAGGCAGGTGGTGCCCTGGTGGTGATTCAAACCAACAACCCTAGTACTGCCAGGTGGAAGTGCTAACCATTTAGCCACTGTGCTGCCTGGTTATGCCTTTGGAAAGTATACAAACTATTCCGACACAGTCAGAGATATGTAAGGCACAGCAGGAGACGCTGCTTGAACACTGCTAAATAAATTATTCCGACACAGCAGGTGTAAGGAACAACAGGTGAGGTAGAATGAATATAGTGCAGAACTGTTTTTAGATAGAATTTAAAAGGGGGGCACAGCTACAGTGCTTTGCTGAAGCTCCCCCATAGGAATGCCCATAAATTGGTCTTTAGCCTGGGGTGGAGCTACAGGCAGCACAATCAAAAATAAAAATGGGCTTTCAATGCACCAAAGGGACACAAATCAGAATCAGGCTACATGTTTTTTTGTCCCTTTGAGGAAACAAAGATTTTAATGCTGTGGTGATACTTCTTTAGGCTGGTGCAAGTAGGGCCTGTCTGTCATTTTTAAAAATATAATTGCTGTACTGCACCTACTTTTCAGTGAAAAGATTTTATGTGAAGCTGTTTACTTTAGATCAGGGGTGCTCACTTCTGAAGAGGCCACTTTAGTGATTTGGTATCCGGTTACAATGAAAAAAAAAATCAGAATTTTGAGTTTTTTTATTTTGATTAGCATTTCCCTACTGCGGCTGCTGAATGCCAGAAGGAGAGAGAGGAGGGGAACCCAGGTTTCAGCAGTTGCAGGAGGAAAATGGAGAGGATCGCTTCCTGTATATTTTATCCCCACCGCTTCTCTTGCCCAAGTGTGAAACAGAATGAGACAGGAAGGCTGCACACTACACCAGTGGTTGGGGGGGGGGGGGGGGTTTGGAATAAAAATACTTCTCAGCTATAGGGTTTTGCCACCCTCCAAACCACAAAGCCTTACTGTTCTGAACCCCCTATAAGTCTGCTTTCACACTGATGCACTGCAGTTTACCCACACTCCGGGTGCAGCTCAGTGCACCTGTGGCTTTCCTGCGGGTTAGCAGAGCATAGATTTCTATTATATCTTCCGGATGTGGTGTGGGCTATGGGTTGAGCAATCCTGCTTCAGAGTCACAGCCAAAGACACGAAGACACCCTTAATTATAGGAAGGGAGGTTATACCTAAAACACTATGGTGACCCAAAAAAATCTTAAAATCAGTTCCCCATAAAGGAAAATGTACTTTTTTTATATTATCAATGTTCAGCCTCCATTGGAGTCTTCAGGATTTGTCACTTCTGGATGTGTTGGATTCCTGCGTCCTCTGTTGCATACTGTTGTACCATCTGCTAGCTCTTGCACTACCATTGTGTTCTGTAGTGATGTAGGTTCTGGTGAATGGAAGCACAGTGTTGATGGAGGCTGATGTGAATTCTGATGGTAGTGTAGTGCTTCAACTGATCATAAATAGGCAATGTGGGGTACTGGAGAGGTCAGCACAATACCTCTTCTTTTGCAAATAACTGCTTTTGGAAATTTGTTTAGTGATGAATGGTGTTGCGTTAAACTTTTCTCTGACACTGACATAGGGGAACAGAACCACTTGCAGCTTTCCTGCTCAGTATCCCTTTCTTTGGTTACACTCCCCCACTATGCTATAAGCTTATGGTTGCTTCAGTGTAGATGACATTATAGTAAAATGGTCTCCTTAACAGTGCTTATTAGCTGATATAGCTATGATTCAGTGGCTGATAATTTTTTTTTTAAATGTATATACAAATGTTTATAGTATCCAGAAATGTAATGGGCAAGACTACTTGACTATTAAAAATTTAGAGTATGTTACCCTTACTACAAAGCCCAGAAATTGTTCAATCACCCATCAAAAATGTGTGCACATATTTTCATGAGACATCCTTTTTGTCTTACTTTCATTACAATTTCACCTCAGAGCTAAAGGAGAGACTATGAAGACTAGGTAAAGTACAGTATATGTGTGAGCGCTGAATTCACTATAGCATTCATTTGAGCTTTGACAGACTTAGCGAAAACATGCATGTTCTTCATGTCCAAGCACTCTTTTCTTAGTGACAGATTCCCTTCAGTTAAGTTGTATATCATTAATATGTATTAGTTTTCAGTTTTTATTGAAACATTTACCTGAATTGAATTTTTCATTCATTTAAAAATATTTCTTGGTTGATGCACCATATGTTGTTCATATTTCATATACATATTGGTAGGGGCATCCTCTAGTAAATAAATCTGGTTATGAGACTGTGCTTTGAGACACATTTGTTGACAATTAAAATCATGGATACTTCCTACTGGTCTTGAAGCATGGATATTTAATCTAAACATATGGAAAAAAATGCATAGGTAGAGATTGCCTTCACTAAAAAGCACATGTCCAACATTTGATAGATTCAGAGAAATAAACACCTGAAGTTATTTTTAAATTTCGGCTTTTCATATAAAATTTAAGCTCACCTCACTACCTCTGAACTTCTGAGACTCTTTTTTTGGTCAGTGTAGTCAATTTTCATATTAATTGAACAATAATGAAGATCAGGAATCAGAAAAAGTTGGGCTGAGTTGGACAAGATTATTCAGATTAGCATATATGTTTGGCTATCTGTAGTTCTGGATATGCTGTTTCCACTGAAGGCATCATCTGCCTATATTTTTAATCATATACTTACATAAAACAACCCATGATTTCTACAGGTTTACTTTAAACTTAATTTACAGCAATGCACATGTTTAAGGGTCCATATACACACCTAAATGCATTGACATCATAGGCGTGCGCACTGGGTTTTCCAGAAGTACCTGGGCACACCCTAGTCACCCCACGTGCATTAGCATTATTGTTATGTGTGCTGGTGGGGAGATGGAAAAGATCCCCTTCTGACCATCTCTGCCAAAACAGAATTGTTTCAGCACTTCTCTTTCACTGTGCTGGAAGGGAGATGGGAAAGATCTCTTTCTAGCCATTTCTCTTTTACTGTGCTGGTGGAGAAATAGGAAAGCTTTCCCACTAGCCAGCTCTGCCATAAGAGATTTGCTTCTGCACTTCTCTTTCGCTGTGCTAGTAGGGAGATGGGAAAGATCTGCCTATGACTGCCTCTGCCATAACAGAAGTTCTTTTGCACTTCTCTTTCACTGTGCTGGTGGAGAAATGGGAAAGATCTCCCATTGGCCATCAATGCCATGAGAGAAGTCCTCCACACTTCTCATTCACTGTGTTAGTGGGGAGATCAATGTGCTGGAGGGGAGATGGGAAAATTCTCCCACTGACCGTTTCTGCCATGAGAGAAGTGCTTCCACACTTTCCTTTCTTTGTGTTGGACGGGAGATGGGAAATATCTCCGTCTTATGAGCTCTGCTTATAAGGGAAGTGTAGAAGCACTTCTCTTACACTGTACCAGAGGGGAGATGGCAAAGATCTCCCTCTAACTGGCTCTGCCATAAGAGAAGTGCTTCCTTACTTATCTTTCAGTGTGCAGGAAGGACGATGGGAAAGATCTCCCACTGAACAGCTCTGCTTATAAGGGAAGTGTGAAAGCACTTCTCTTTTGCACCGAATCTGCAGACAGGGATGTGTCGGCAGGGATATCAGAAATATCAACCCACTGACTGGCAGAGTGCCACAAGGGAGAGTGGTACTGGCTTTTCAACCAGTCAGGAGGCCTGGCAGGAGCTCACGTGACCATACACCAAGCTCCCTGATTGGTTGTAAAGCCAGTATGATGGGACTTCTGCAAAGAGAGTTAAGAAAATGACGGTGGGGGTGTGAACCCAGGTCATTTACCCCCCAAGTTGTCCCGAACTGTATTTAACTTCAGTGCGGGTATTATCACTGCAACATTTGACTTTTTTTTTCTCTTACCTGTCTAGCCTTTATATTGTCACAAATGGGGTTTATTCACTAAACAGGTGATTGTGGACAACTGTGAAAGTTTTTATTTGCATTTTATATATACAGGTGAAACAGTTCATTTATTTCAGTAATGCAACTTTAAAGGTGAAACTAATATATGAGATAGACTCATTACATGCAAAGCAAGATAGTTCAAGCCATGATTTGTCATAATTGTGATGATTATGGCTTACAGCTCATGAAAACCCCAAATCCACAATCTCAGAAAATTAGGATATTGTGAAACGGTGCAATATTCTAGGCTCAAAGTGTCCCACTCTAATCAGCTAATTAAGCCATAACACCTGCAAAGGGTTCCTGAGCCTTTAAATGGTCTCTCTGTCTGGTTCTGCAGGAATCACAATCATGGGAAAGACTGCTGACCAGACAGTTGTGCAGAAAACCATCATTGACACCCTCCATAAGGAGGGAAAGCCTCAAAAGGTAATTGTAAAAGAAGTTGGATGTTCCCAAAGTGCTGTATCAAAACACATTAATAGAAGGTTCTGTGGAAGGGAAAAGTGTAGAAGAAAAAGGTGCACAAGCAGCAGGGATGACCGCAGCCTGGAGAGGATTGTCAGGAAAAGGCCATTCAAAAGGGTTGGGAACTTTCTCAAGGAGTGGACTGAGGCTGGAGTCAGTGCATCAAGAGCCACCACACACAGACGAATCCTGGACATGGGCTTCAAATGTCGTATTCCTCTTGTCAAGCTGCTCCTGAACAACAAACAACATCAGAAGCATCTTACCTGGGCTAAAGAAAAACAGACCTGGTCTGCTCAGTGGTCCAATGTCCTCTTTTCTGATGAGAGCAACTTTTGCATCTCATTTGGAAACCAAGGACCCAGAGTATGGAGGGAGAATGGAGAGGCATACACTGCAAGATACTTGAAGTCCAGTGTGAAGTATCCACTGTCTGTGTTGATTTGGGGAGCCATGTCATCTGCTGGTGTTGGTCCACTGTGCCTCATTAAGTCAAGGGCAAACGCAGCCGTCTACCAGGAGATTTTGGAGCACTTCATGCTTCCATCTGCAGACGAGCTTTATGGGGATGCTGGCTTCATTTTCCAGCAGGACTTGGCACCTGCCCACACTGCCAAAAGCACCAAAACCTGGTTCAATGACCGTGGAATTACGGTGCTTGATTGGCAGGCAAACTCGCCTGACCTGAACCCCATAGAGAATCTATGGGGCATTGCCGAGAGAAAGATGAGAGACATGAGACCGAACAATGCAGAAGAGCTGAAGGCCACTATTGAAGCATCCTGGTCTTCCATAACACCTTAGCAGTGCCTCAGGCTGATAGCTTCCATGCCATGCCACATTGAGGCAGTAATTGCTGCATAAGGAGCCCAATCCAAGTACTGAGTACATATAGGAACAGGGTGAGTGAGCGCAAATCTCGAACCAGCGGCTAGCACACAAGGCAATCCTCAACACCAAAAAACAAAATATACAAATGGTATGCAGCGCTAAATATTATATCAACCATCAATAAAATGGATAAGACAGTAAATCCTCAATCACAATATGAATAGTTCCATATAAATGAAGATATAAATGTACATATGTGCTGAATAGATAGAAATCCAATTGGGCTTATGGACAAATCTGGTAAATGATTGCGCTTACCACAAAGACATACAAACAGGGCGTTGTATGTATATAGATGGACATCCGGGTCTGATCAGCAAATGGGACAGCATCCGGTCACCATATGAAACTTCCAGGGATGGTGGAACCCCCCAAGATCGTCTCCGATTTTGCCAGCAGGTCCAACGCAATCCTCTCCAAATAATATTTCTCTGGATCGCTCCACCTTGATAGGGCTCGTAAATAACGAGCCAAGGCAAAAGATGGCAATGATAGTGAAGTATGTCTTTATTGGGTAAATAGCAGCAACAAATGTAAGGAACTCACAAATAGGAAAACACAGCCCAGGTCAAACGAAGAGGTTCCCTGGTGATCAGTGGCTCCCTGGTGATCAAATGGCGTCTGTTGGGTGGATCCCCTAACATGTTTCGAGCCACGCTCGTTGTCAACGAGCGTGGCTCGAAACATGTTAGGGGATCCACCCAACAGACGCCATTTGATCACCAGGGAGCCACTGATCACCAGGGAACCTCTTCGTTTGACCTGGGCTGTGTTTTCCTATTTGTGAGTTCCTTACATTTGTTGCTGCTATTTACCCAATAAAGACATACTTCACTATCATTGCCATCTTTTGCCTTGGCTCGTTATTTACGAGCCCTATCAAGGTGGAGCGATCCAGAGAAATATTATTTGGAGAGGATTGCGTTGGACCTGCTGGCAAAATCGGAGACGATCTTGGGGGGTTCCACCATCCCTGGAAGTTTCATATGGTGACCGGATGCTGTCCCATTTGCTGATCAGACCCGGATGTCCATCTATATACATACAACGCCCTGTTTGTATGTCTTTGTGGTAAGCGCAATCATTTACCAGATTCGTCCATAAGCCCAATTGGATTTCTATCTATTCAGCACATATGTACATTTATATCTTCATTTATATGGAACTATTCATATTGTGATTGAGGATTTACTGTCTTATCCATTTTATTGATGGTTGATATAATATTTAGCGCTGCATACCATTTGTATACTGAGTACATATGCATGCTTATACTTTTCAGAGGTCCAATATTGTTCTATGTATAATCCTTGTTTTATTGATTGTATGTAATATTCTAATTTTCTGAGATTGTGGATTTGGGGTTTTCATGAGCTGTAAGCCATAATCATCACAATTATGATGAATCAAGGCTTGAACTATCTTGCTTTGCATGTAATGAGTCTATCTCATATATTAGTTTCATCTTTTAAGTTGCAGTACTGAAATAAATGAACTTTTGCACGATATTCTAATTTTTTTCGAGTTTCACCTGTATATATACATATATATACATCAGTCCCACCCCACAAGCCAAAGTCCTAGGTGTCACTCTAGACTCAAACCTGTCCTTCCAACCCCATGTCCAATCATTGGCAAACTCATGCAGGCTCCACCTCCGCAACATCTCCAAAATACGTTCGTTCCTAACCCCAGACACTACTAAACTGCTCGTTCACTCCCTTATTATCTCACGTCTGGACTACTGCAACTCCTTTCTCACTGGCCTAACTCATTGCAGACTATCCCCACTTCAGTCTATCCTGAACTCAGTGGCCAGACTCATCCATCTTACCAACCGCTCCGCTTCTGCCACCCCCCTCTGTCATTCCCTCCACTGGCTCCCCATTGCCCAACACATTAAATTCAAACTACTAACACAGACATACAAAGCCATTCATAATGCTGCCCCAAACTACCTCACCGACCTGATACCAAATACCACCCAACCCGTAATCTTCGCTCCTCACAAGACCTCCTACTTTCTAGCTCCCTGGTCTCCACCTCCCACGCCTGACTGCAGGACTTCTACAGGACTTCCCCCATCCTCTGGAACGCACTACCCCAATCCATCATACTGTCACCTAACCTCCTCACCTTTAGGTGCACCCTGAAAACCCATCTCTTCAGGGAAGCCTACCCCGCCCTCACCTAACAGCCGATCTCCTCCACTCCTCCCACCACTCCTCCCACCACTCCATCCCCCACAGCCACTTCCTCCTGTACCACTATCCCCTCCCTCCTAGATTGTAAGCTCGAAAGAGCAGGGCCCTTGAATCCCTCGTGTTCTGTTTTGTTACTGTATTGTCTCATGTACTGTCCCCCACTATAATGTACAGCGCTGAGCAAACCTTTTAGTGCTATATAAATACTGTATAATAATAATAATAATATAGTGGATACTAGCATCAAGGGTAGAGCTTTTACAGCACACAGCCACTCGCTTTCTTTTTTAAGGGCCATTTTAGCCCACTTTTATTTAAAGGAAAGTTCCTTAAATCCAATCATATATGATTTCTCTCACAGGGGTTTTCAGCATTTCACTTTTCCATATACAGACTTTTAGCCTCCTGGCTTATACATACAGTCCTGCCGCTCTGGCCTTCCACTTCAGGCTTACAGCTGTCTCCTGCAGAGTTTTTTCTAAATGACTGTTTTGCACACAGCTAGCAGCCTTGCTGCTCTGCCTCCCACCTCTCCTAGGTGTAGCTCTCCTGACTCCTGGGCACTGACCTCCTGTCCGCTGGGGTGGAGCCCAGAATCATGGTTAGGCCTCTACAAAAAGGCCTGCACACACCTGTGCAATCAGTGTGCTGGCTGTTCACAAAACATGGACCCAGGATTGGAGGTTTCATCCCTCCCAAATCACTTAGAAATCTCCAGGCCCCAGGTCCCAAAACAGGCTTTACGAACCAACAAGGAAACTGACAAACTAGTTTCCTCTGCAGTAAGTAAACCGCCTAGAGCCCCTCAACCTGTTTAGTTGAGAATCCTGGGTCATAACCTTGAATTAGACTGTGGCAGGATACCATAATTAGTATATATATATATATATATATATATATGTTTGAGCTATGAGGTGTATGCCCTATGCAATAGGCTGCGCACTCCTATGATTGACTTACTTTCGTATGATGCATTGTGTTGCATTGTACAATTCCCTGCAATATTTTTGTTTTTTTTACTTCACTAATCTTTATTTGTAAAGAAAACTTCAAATGTATACATGTTGCAGTGCGCTTACATTATATTATTGTCATCCAGGATTTATATAGCATGCTTTAACATGCAAAGAGAGTAGGGCATGTTCTACTTTTTTTAGTGCAGGGCAGTGCACCGCATTGGTGTAAACTGCCCCTTTTGAAATACATTACTTTTACAATGTATATATGTATGTGGTGGCATGTGTTAATCAATTGCATTATCTATAGTTAAAAAATACGGAGAGTGGGAACCCCAATTAATACTTACCACCAGTGTGTAGATGTTATCAGCAGAGTCTACAAGAGAAAGAAAATATTGTCAGGGGGTTTAACTATCCAAATTCTAACAAAATATCAGTTTTGGGTGGGTGTTCTTTTGGCATTTTATTTAAAATGCAGTTTTGTGAAATTATTGCAAAGCAATGGATGCAAAACTCTTAAAATAATGGCATGTTTTTGTATGTTTTTTAAAACATATGCAATTACACAACATAAACACACATTAAACATACAAGTATTTAGAGAGTTCAAAGACTGCAGAAAATGTTCTAATTAGGCATTTGTTTTTATTGTATGGGTGGCAAGTAAATGAGTAAATCCAGATTATTTCCCTACAGAAAGGAGTAGACATGAGTGGATAAGGTAATATATTGCTTGTGAAGTCTAAAATACTATTGTCAGCTCACATGTTCCTTCTGTTTGTTCTTTATCTCTTTATCCATCTCACCCTGTGCCTATTTTGCTGAAGCAAACACTGACCTGAACTTGTGGTAATTCCTGCCAAATATGCAGACTGTTTTTGCTACATTTTGGAATTTGACTTAGAACATGTGTCAAACATTTGCTTTTACTCAGCGAGCCAGAATGCCGCAATCCAAGCACATTTTTTTGTTTGGTATGCAAAGAAACAGTTCCTCTTACAGTTTTAATTAGTTTTAACTGCTTTGAAAATTATAAATTATTGTGTGTTTGTAATTTTCAGATTATATGGAATTATGCAGTGCATGGGAGTATTTTTACATTATAAGGTTAAAATTGTACGTGTTGTTTTTAATGTTGCATGATTATGGTGATAATTATACTGTGTTTAAGTTTACATTGTGTTCTATAATTTCTAAAAGCAATAGACATACATTACAAAAACAACATTTAAAATGATCCAGATACTGATCTTATTTCTTAGCTTCCCAGATTCTTAAAGCGTAACTCCACTTTTGTTGCAAAAAAAACATTCCCTTCTGGGTGATCTATGTGCATTGCAAGGATTTTAACAAACTTTATTGCAGATTCCAACCTTTTGTTATTCTGAAGAGAGAGCTGTTTGTGTATCTGTGTCCATGTGCAGAGTGAATCTAATGAGAGTGGATTCATAATTATCAATCAGCTGCTTCATCTGCAGCTCTAATGAGGAAAATTGCAGGGTCTGCAACCCTTTAGATGTGATTTCCAATATTCCGAAAATTAAATTTTTGTTGCAGGGGATGCCTGAAATCTGACTTGTATCTTAATACAGACTTCTGGGAAAATCAGTAAGCCAATCACACAAGCAGGAAATGATGTTTCTGGGGGCATTCTGTACACATTCTGTGTACAGAACATTTCCAGTCTGCCATATTTCATTGTATTTTACCAAAAATTACAGTGCTGCAGTGTAATGGAACCGGACCCCGTCCGAACACCGACCACCAATACCACAGCAGACCATACAAGACGAGACAACACCAGTCTTGAAGGAAATAGACTATTTTATTTTAACACAGATACAAGATATATACATTCAAGGGAACAATCCCCCCTGCCTGCATGATTTCACAGGGCGGGGCAATCTACATTTAGTAACAAGAGACACACAGGTATTCAAACTTCACTCCAGCAGACAATCCCATTAGGGGGGAGGCTGTTGGAGACACCCCGCCACCAAGTCAATACACATAAACACATCCCATAATAGTTTGCTCCCAAGCAAGACACACAATAGAACAATGGGATGTAAACAAATGTCATTAAACAATCCATAACCCCCACCTATCTCCTAAACATGTCTACACAATATTAGGAAAGATAACCCTGTACCCCTAACAGGCACAGGGTGACTTACACATAAGAGGGATATGGGAAGCTGAGACAGGGGTCCCCCACCTCTCCAAAGTGAGCTGTCATCCATGGGCCCCCCACCCAAAGTGACTCCCGTCACATATCTCCCCTTTCGGCAGGAGACTAACGCAGGAGGAAACACCAGATGGATGGACTCCAAAGTTAGTCTGTACTTCCAGTCCCCCAATGCCAGCATCCACACAGTACCCCAAGCAAATTGTCCCACACAAACCATTACTCACCCAGCCAACCTCTGCCTCTCTCATAGAACATACCCGCCGCTGGGGATAAGTACGGGCTGGTCCTTCTCCCTGAAGTCCTCTCAGCCACTGGAGAGAAGACGGGGTGGCTGGGCTGACTCCATCATGCTGTTGGGGATCTGGGCTGACTGCCCAGAATCCCTGAGATATCCAGGTGGTGACTGCAGTCTCATCCACTTTGACTTAATGGACATCCCCCAGTGTTCGCAAAGTAAGGCTGACATCCTCCTGTCCCAATGCCAGACCCTTTTCTGGGGTTGTGTCAGTGGAGACCAAAGTCCCATCCACGGACATCAGCTCAAGCTGCAGTTGTGAGGTGCCGATTGCATCCTCTTTCTGTAGCTCCTGCAGTGCTGATTGTTGTGGGCAGAGGTCAACAACGCCATGCCCTGATGTCAGCTCTTCTGCTGGAGGTGCATCGGCTGGTTCCTCCTCAGAAGAAAAGTCAATCAAATCCCCAGTCTCTGGAACTGGTGCCTGGGGATAGGGGTTCACCATCTCCTGTCCGTGGAACCCAGAAGATGTTACCAGTGCTGGGCAGAGTTCAGCAATGTTTGGCCCTGTTGCCAGCTCTTCTGCTGGAGGCTCACCAGGTTGTTTTTCCTCAGCAGAAAAGTCTTCCAAATCCCCAGTCTCTGGAATTTCCACTGCCGATTCTTGGGCATGCTGCTGAACATGTTTTAGCAGTTGCCTGTATGCCGTTTCCAGATGCTGTTCTTTCATCAGCAGGTATTCCAGATCTGGCTTAAGCTCTGAGACCCCTGTGAGACCGAACATAGCCTCTCTGTCTTCTCACAGGTCCTCAAGGGTAGGTTCTCCTTCATCGCCAAACACAAATGATCTGTAAGGCTCTCCCACAGCACTCCAGGGCCACCAAAGTCATATCCCTCCGGAGAGCATTCTGTTGACACCCCTACATATTTCTGCTTTGCGTACCATTGCAGAGCCCAATATCGGTTGTCCAGCTCTATCTCCTGCTGGACCAGCCTGTCCAACTCAGTCACCCATTGCTCCTGGTGTTGCTTTCCCAGGAATGGCATCCGTAACATCCGATGGTCCCTGACCCATTCCCCTGGGGTTGGATAGCACTTGCCCTTGTACATACCAGCAACCTGGAGAGCTCCACTCCAAAGCACCTCCCAAATCCGCTGTCTGAGCTCCAGGTACTCATCCGCAGACACAGTCCTGGGGTATGTTGCAAGGATGATCCACAGCAGCCCCGGGAACTCTGATGCCAGGTTCATATCTCCACTGGGGTGACCGACGTCTACTTTCCTGATCTTGAATCCCGATGGTGGTTTGGACGTGTTCACAGCCAAGAAGCCCACTGCTGCCACCAATGTAACAGAACTGGACCCCAACTGCATTTGGGTTCTTCTGTTAGGATACTGCTTCCCCGTCCGAACACCGACCACCAACACCACAGCAGACCATACAAGACGAGATAACACCAGTACTGAAGGAAACCAGGAAATAGCTACTTTATTTTAACACAGATACAAGATATATACATTCAAGGGAACAATCCCCCCTCCCTGCATGATGTCACAGTGCAGGGCAATCTACATTTAGTAACAAGAGACACACAGGTATTCAAACTTCACTCCAGCAGACAGTCCCATTAGGGGGGAGGCTGTTGGAGACACCCCCCACCAAGCCAAAAAACATAAACAAATACATCCCATAATAGTTTGCTCCCAAGCAAGACACACAATAGAACAATGGGATGCAACCACATGGCATTAAATAATCCATAACCCCCACCTATCTCCTAAACATGTCTACACAATAATAGGAAAGATCACCCTGTACCCCTAACAGGCACAGGATGACTTACACAAAAGAGGGATATGGGGAGCTGAAACATGGGTCTCCCCCACCTCTCCAAAGTGAGCTGTGTTCCATGGGCCCCCCACCCAAAATAACTCCCGTCAAATGCAGATTAAAAGGAAAGGTAATTTTCAATAACCTTCAATTACAATATGACTTGTGTCGCAATTGTATGCACTATATTATTTGTTTTTTTTGCTATTTTTTTTCCATCAAAAGTGGAGCTACCCTTTAAAGTATAAACAAAACTAAAACTTTTTTTTTACCTAGTAGAAAATTGTTTTTCTTTCATTTCCCATTGGGGAGATTTCTTTTTACTTAGAGGAAATCTCTCCAAAGTGGGAGGGAAACCCTCTTTTAGACAGTAGTCAGTACTATAGGTGCCCTCCTTGAGAAATTCTATTTCTATCTCTGTTCCAGTAATATTGTAAAACAATTGTCACTAGGGCATCTACAGCAGCATATTTAAACCAGGGTGCCTTCTGGTTCTTCAGGGCTGCCTTGGCAAAATGCCTACAAATAGTCCCAAATTGCCCACAGGTTGTCAACAAGTGGACATGTGGTTTAAGCCTGCCACTTTGTTACAAAAGGCCACACATTTTTATTGTGCAGCATTGGGCACCATGTGGGACAACTGTCAGTGTCCAAGCAGCCGATGATGTCATGATATGTTAAGGAGGACTTCTGGCATCTGCACAACATTCTTGTTTGTCCCTTTCTGGTAGCACTGGGGTCACTTTAGCTGTGTGAGGGAGAGCAAATGAGGGAGGAGAAAAACACTGGAATACTAGTCAGTACCATTGTTCAGAGGTGTATTTGCTTTGTAAGAATAAATCACCTCTAATGCTGGGTGTCCTTCATATGTGGATGCTGCTGCAATATGGAAAACGATTAGTTCAATTTTTTTACATTTTTGAATGGGGTGCCTCAAGACAGTGCAGAGTTTTAAAGGGCGCCTTGGCTGAAAAAAAGGTTGAGAAACACTGATATTTTTCTCTTTTATTGTTTGATAAGCGTCACCCTTCCATGTGCTTCTTTGCTTCTTGCTGTGAAGGCCAGTTATAGACTGGGGCAGTGGCCATTTTTTGTACTGTTGATATGCTGGTGACAGGGTGCTATCTAAACCCATTTTTTAACTCATACTGTCAGACAGGACAATTCAGTTTGTCGCAAGCTGGTCGGTAAGTTGAGCTGGGAATTTTTCTCTTTTATTGTTTGCGTTACCCTTCCATGTGCTCCTTGCTGTGAAGGCCAGTTATAGATTGGGGTAGTGACCATTTTTTGTACTGAGAAACAATCTAGAAAGGATGCATCACCTCAATGAGGATACAGGCATCAATAAAAACATGGCAGGCATTGCTGCTCCTCCATACTATATCCAAAACTTTAAAAAAAGGTTTTGGCTTTAGATATATTTTAATATCACCTTTAGAGATGAGCGAATCGAAGTATCCGAAGTGGAATTCGAGTCGAATATCGGAAAAATTTCGATTCGTGCCGAATCCGAAAAACAGCCTAATTCGGACGCGCGAATCGAAATTTTTCCGAAAATGGCGGCTGACATGTGCGGCGACGGAGCGGGGATGTCGGGGAAGGCGCGCAGACAAGGCGCGCTGCCCCATAATGCATTCCTCAACGACATGTGATCGCATCAGCCAATCAGCAGCCAGCCAGCCAGCACTGTGTAATGGTCGAGGTATATATAGCGGCCATTTTGGAAATCTTCATTTGCCTGCAGTCATTGAACAGAGGCAGACCGCTCTGTACTAGGGACAGGGACAGAGTTAGGGCCACAGAAACGAGAATTGGGGACAGAGAGAAGTTACTTAGGGACAGAGAACCATTACTCAGGGACACAGACTTGTTAATGAGGGCCACAGAATCGTTATTTAGGGACAAAGAAACGCTAGTTAGGGCCACAGAATTCATACTCAGGGACAGACAGAATTGTTACTCAGTGCCAGAGAATTGTTACTTAGGGCCACAGAAACGTTATTAGGGCCACAGAATTTTTACTCAGGGACAGACAGAATTGTTACTGAGTGCCAGAGAATTGTTACTCAGGGACAGACAGAATTGTTACTGAGTGCCAGAGAATTCTTACTCAGGGCCACAGAATTCATTCTCAGGGACAGACAGAATTGTTACTCAGGGACAGACAGAATTGTTACTGAGTGCCAGAGAATTGTTACTCAGGGACAGACAGAATTGTTACTGAGTGCCAGAGAATTGTTACTCAGGGACAGACAGAATTGTTACTGAGTGCCAGAGAATTGTTACTCAGGGACAGACAGAATTGTTACTGAGTGCCAGAGAATTGTTACTCTCACAGACACAAAATTGTTACTTGCACAGACACAGAATTGTTACTTGCACAGACACACAATTGTTACTCAGGGCCACTGAATTCATACTCAGGGACAGACAGAATTGTTACTGAGTGCCAGAGAATTCTTACTCAGGGCCACAGAATTCATACTCAGGGACAGACAGAATTGTTACTCAGGGACAGACAGAATTGTTACTGAGTGCCAGAGAATTGTTACTCAGGGACAGACAGAATTGTTACTGAGTGCCAGAGAATTCTTACTCAGGGACAGACAGAATTGTTACTGAGTGCCAGAGAATTGTTACTCTCACAGACACAAAATTGTTACTTGCACAGACACAGAATTGTTACTCGCACAGAGACAGAATTGTTACTCAGGGCCACAGAATTCATACTCAGGGACAGACAGAATTGTTACTGAGTGCCAGAGAATTGTTACTCAGGGACAGACAGAATTGTTACTGAGTGCCAGAGAATTGTTACTCTCACAGACACAAAATTGTTACTTGCACAGACACAGAATTGTTACTTGCACAGACACACAATTGTTACTCAGGGCCACAGAATTCATACTCAGGGACAGACAGAATTGTTACTGAGTGCCAGAGAATTCTTACTCAGGGCCACAGAATTCATACTCAGGGACAGACAGAATTGTTACTCAGGGACAGACAGAATTGTTACTGAGTGCCAGAGAATTGTTACTCAGGGACAGACAGAATTGTTACTGAGTGCCAGAGAATTGTTACTCTCACAGACACAAAATTGTTACTTGCACAGACACAGAATTGTTACTTGCACAGACACACAATTGTTACTCAGGGCCACAGAATTCATACTCAGGGACAGACAGAATTGTTACTGAGTGCCAGAGAATTGTTACTCAGGGACAGACAGAATTGTTACTGAGTGCCAGAGAATTCTTACTCAGGGCCACAGAATTCATTCTCAGGGACAGACAGAATTGTTACTCAGGGACAGACAGAATTGTTACTGAGTGCCAGAGAATTGTTACTCAGGGACAGACAGAATTGTTACTGAGTGCCAGAGAATTGTTACTCAGGGACAGACAGAATTGTTACTGAGTGCCAGAGAATTGTTACTCAGGGACAGACAGAATTGTTACTGAGTGCCAGAGAATTGTTACTCTCACAGACACAAAATTGTTACTTGCACAGACACAGAATTGTTACTTGCACAGACACACAATTGTTACTCAGGGCCACAGAATTCATACTCAGGGACAGACAGAATTGTTACTGAGTGCCAGAGAATTCTTACTCAGGGCCACAGAATTCATACTCAGGGACAGACAGAATTGTTACTCAGGGACAGACAGAATTGTTACTGAGTGCCAGAGAATTGTTACTCAGGGACAGACAGAATTGTTACTGAGTGCCAGAGAATTCTTACTCAGGGACAGACAGAATTGTTACTGAGTGCCAGAGAATTGTTACTCTCACAGACACAAAATTGTTACTTGCACAGACACAGAATTGTTACTCGCACAGAGACAGAATTGTTACTCGCACAGAGACAGAATTGTTACTCAGGGCCACAGAATTCATACTCAGGGACAGACAGAATTGTTACTGAGTGCCAGAGAATTGTTACTCAGGGACAGACAGAATTGTTACTGAGTGCCAGAGAATTGTTACTCTCACAGACACAAAATTGTTACTTGCACAGACACAGAATTGTTACTTGCACAGACACACAATTGTTACTCAGGGCCACAGAATTCATACTCAGGGACAGACAGAATTGTTACTGAGTGCCAGAGAATTCTTACTCAGGGCCACAGAATTCATACTCAGGGACAGACAGAATTGTTACTCAGGGACAGACAGAATTGTTACTGAGTGCCAGAGAATTGTTACTCAGGGACAGACAGAATTGTTACTGAGTGCCAGAGAATTGTTACTCTCACAGACACAAAATTGTTACTTGCACAGACACAGAATTGTTACTTGCACAGACACACAATTGTTACTCAGGGCCACAGAATTCATACTCAGGGACAGACAGAATTGTTACTGAGTGCCAGAGAATTGTTACTCAGGGACAGACAGAATTGTTACTGAGTGCCAGAGAATTGTTACTCTCACAGACACAAAATTGTTACTTGCACAGACACAGAATTGTTACTCGCACAGAGACAGAATTGTTACTCAGGGCCACAGAATTCATACTCAGGGACAGACAGAATTGTTACTGAGTGCCAGAGAATTGTTACTCAGGGAAGACAGAATTGTTACTGAGTGCCAGAGAATTGTTACTCAGGGACAGACAGAATTGTTACTGAGTGCCAGAGAATTGTTACTCTCACAGACACAAAATTGTTACTTGCACAGACACAGAATTGTTACTCGCACAGAGACAGAATTGTTACTCAGGGCCACAGAATTCATACTCAGGGACAGACAGAATTGTTACTGAGTGCCAGAGAATTGTTACTCAGGGACAGACAGAATTGTTACTGAGTGCCAGAGAATTGTTACTCTCACAGACACAAAATTGTTACTTGCACAGACACAGAATTGTTACTTGCACAGACACACAATTGTTACTGAGTGCCAGAGAATTGTTACTCAGGGACAGACAGAATTGTTACTGAGTGCCAGAGAATTGTTACTCAGGGACAGACAGAATTGTTACTGAGTGCCAGAGAATTGTTACTCAGGGACAGACAGAATTGTTACTGAGTGCCAGAGAATTGTTACTCGCACAGACACAAAATTGTTACTTGCACAGACACAAAATTGTTACTTGCACAGACACAGAATTGTTACTCGCGCAGACACAGAATTGTTACTCAGGGCCACAGAATTCATACTCAGGGACAGACAGAATTGTTACTGAGTGCCAGAGAATTGTTACTCAGGGACAGACAGAATTGTTACTGAGTGCCAGAGAATTGTTACTCAGGGACAGACAGAATTGTTACTGAGTGCCAGAGAATTGTTACTCAGGGACAGACAGAATTGTTACTGAGTGCCAGAGAATTGTTACTCGCACAGACACAAAATTGTTACTTGCACAGACACAGAATTGTTACTCGCACAGACACAGAATTGTTACTCGCACAGACACAGAATTGTTACTCAGGGCCACAGAATTCATACTCAGGGACAGACAGAATTGTTACTGAGTGCCAGAGAATTGTTACTCAGGGACACCTAATCGTTGAATTAAATAGTATGTCAGACAACATGCAGAGGAGTGGCAGAGGAGGCAATGTTTTAGGAGCGAGCAGACGTGGCAGCAGAGGAAGGGGTCGAGGCAGCAGTATTCGCAGCCAGAGGCCAGTGCTCCCGGTGTCATCCAGCGGTCGTGTCTCCACCGACAACCCTGCCGTCATTGATTGGTTGGCTCGGTCGTCTTCCTCTTCCCAGGTCACCTCTGACACCTACAGCCAACGGTCGGTGGGTACGTCAGACACAACCGTTAGTTGGCATGGCCCGGGACCAAGCCCACTGAAATCACGTGTCCTCTACCTGCCCCTGTCCTTTGCTGTTCCCTCACCAAGCGAAGTATCGCATGCTGTGGGCTCAGCCCCACTGTACAGTGAGGAAGAGCTAACAGAGGGCGGTCAGGAACGGGGGGAGACATCGGCCTTTTCAGCAGCCAAGCGAACAAGTACTGGCGAGGAGAGTGGCTCGGTAGCCGGTCTAGAGACAGGTCTGTCTCCTGACCCAGACGCAGCCGAGGGGGCTAGTAGTGAGGCGGAGACCCTACTTGATGATGAGGAGGTTGATCGCACTTGGCAGCCTCGTCGTCATCAGGCAATTTCTTCCGCATCATCAGGAGAAGAGGGTGGCAGCTTGGCAGCGAGCAAAACAGTCGGTGGGTTGCCCAGGAGACAGCAGCAGGGTCGCATCAGTGTCAGTGGAGCCAAACGTCCACGGAGTAGAGCACCAGCTCCACTGCAGCCTACCACCACGGCCAGTAGTGGTGCCGGTGCGCACGGAGGAAGTAGCAGTCAGCCAGTGAAGAGTAGCGGGGGCAAAGTTTCCTACTCGGTGGTGTGGCAATTTTTCCTCAAGCCGCCCGAGGAAGTAAATGTAGCCGTATGTCGACTATGTGGCCAGAAATGCAAGCGTGGCCAGGGGGCCCATGTTGGGACTACAGCGTTGCGTCAGCATATGCAGCGTCACCATTCGGTGGCCTGGGAAAACCGTGATAAACATACGGCGGTTCTGCCTGCCCCAGCCCCCGCTCCATCACCCGCTCCGTTACTTGCTCCGTCACCCGACGTCGTCAATCGCCCTCTATCAGCCAGTCAAGGCTCCAACACCTCTGCTGAGGGGAGTTGTCGCTCATTGGCATCTTCCGCTCGTTCAGATGCTCCTTCTCCTGCTACTCCTCTTCTCGGATTCCGTCAACAGTCTTTCTTGGAATCCGTATCCAAGAGACAACAGTTTGCGAGCACGCACCCGACGGTGCAAAAGCTGAACGTCCTCCTGTCCAAGTTGCTGGTGCTGCAGTCCCTCCCTTTCCAACTGGTGGACTCAGCACCTTTCCGAGAAATGATGGCTTGTGCCGCGCCGCGGTGGAGAGTGCCAAGCCGTCATTTCTTTGCCCAAAAGGCAGTGCCAGCCCTGCATTCACATGTAGAAGAGATGGTGGGCCAGTCTTTGAGCATGTCGGTCTCTGCCAAAGTGCACGGCAGCGCCGACGTGTGGAGCTGTAACTACGGTCAGGGACAGTACATGTCATTTACGGCCCACTGGGTGAACGTGGTGCCGGCACAGCCGCACCAGCAACTTGGACAGGTCACGACGCTTTTGCCTCCACGTTTGCACGTCCTTGGTCCAGCAAGCATGTCCGCCTCTACCACCTCTTTTTCCGCCGTGTCCTCAGCCGCCACCCCCGTGCCAAGTCCCATTACCCGACCGGCATATCACATGTGCAGGGCGCAACGGTGTCACGCTGTGCTGCACCTGGTATGCCTTGGCGAACGTAGTCACACAGGGGAGGAACTGCTGAGTGTAATGAACAGAGAAATCGACAGATGGCTGTCTCCGCGCAAACTAAAAATCGGAACCATGTTGACTGACAACGGAAAGAACATGGTGTCTGCTCTGCGTCAAGGAAGGTTGTGCCATGCGCCATGCATGGCTCACGTGTTCAATCTGGTTGTCAAGCGGTTCCTAAAATCCACCATCCCACTGCAAGACATCCTTAAAATGTCACGTAAACTGTGCATGCATTTCAGCCATTCCTACACCGCAAAGAACACCCTCATTGAGCTGCAGCGGCAGAACGGAATTCCACAGCATCGCCTGATCTGCGACGTTGCAACAAGGTGGAATTCAACCCTACACATGTTAGACCGCCTTTACGAGCAGCGAAAGGCCATCACCGATTTCCTGATGTTACAAGCGGATAAAGGTACTCCCCTGTGTAACTTAGATGTCAGCCATTGGCAGCTCATGCGTGACACCTGCCGCTTGCTCAGGCCCTTTGAGGAGGCCACGCTATTCGTGAGTCGGCAGGACTATGGGATGAACGACGTCATTCCTCTGTTGCACGTCCTGGAACAAATGCTGTTAACAATGGCTGGTCAGGGTGCGGTAGACGTGGCGCACAGATCTCAACGCCACATGACCCCTGTGGGGGCAGGACAGGAAGAAGAGGAGGAGGTAGAGGAGGACATTTGTGCTCAGGAATTATTGAGTGAAATGGGTGGTTTTTCCACTCAGCGGACAGGAGTGGAGGAGCAGGAGCATCTGGTAGAGGAGGAGGAGGAGGAGACAGAGGACCCAGACGCACCGTGGCAGTATGCTGTGGAGATGGAGGCAGGGAGTCCCTCGCATTCCTTGGCACAAATGGCCCATAGCATGCTCGGTTGCTTGCGTAGCGACAGCCGAATAATAACCATCAGACAGAGGGATGACTTTTGGCTGTCCACCTTGTTGGACCCTCGCTACCGGTCCAAAATGGTGGCCTTTTTCACACCTGCTGAGAGGGAGGCCAAAATTACGTACTATAAAAACCACCTATGTAGTCAGTTGGTCTCTGCCTTTGTGCGCCATCGTCCATCCTCAGACACTGTGGGCCCTGTGCGCTCGCGTTCCGCTGGCATGGCAGCAGGGGAGGGGTGGGGTGGTAGGAGCAGTGGCAGCTCCACCAGCAGCGGCTGCCTCAGTCTGCAGTCGATGATGAGTAGCTTTCTTCACCAGCGCAGTGAGGAAACTACTAACCAGCCGCAGCAGCAGCAGCAGCATCAGGTGGACCTGGAGCAGGAGCTCAAACAACAGGCTTGGGCCTACTTGGACAGCACCCTGCCAACCGAGGTAGACAATCCCCTTGACTACTGGGCAACGAAACTTGACCTTTGGCCCCAACTAGCTGAATTTGCCCTTGAAAGGCTGTCATGCCCGGCCAGTAGCGTGGCATCGGAGCGCGTGTTTAGTGCGGCAGGAGGTATTGTAACTCCGCGGAGGACACGACTGTCCACCCAAAGTGTGGAGAGACTCACGTTTGTGAAAATGAATCAGGCGTGGATTAGTCTGGATTTCAAACCACCAGTTCCTGACACAACTGACTAAATCCGCCATGAATCATGCCTCAAACATGTGCCACTTTCAGGTCTCCTCACACTGCTGGTGTGTTGAATTTTTTGACATAGGGTGCTGGCAGATTACGGGCCTCCTATAGCTGCTGCCAGGCCCCTAATCTGCCATAGGCCCCTATATACCACCTCCTCCTGCTGCTGCCAGGTCCAGAGTCTCTCATGGGTCCCTGTACGGCCTCCCATTGCTGCTGTCTCCATCGCCACACTCTGCTGCCATGTGCCACTTTCAGGTCTCTTCACACTGCTGGTGTGTTAAATTTTTTGACATAGGGTGCAGGCAGATTACGGGCCTCACATAGCTGCTGCCAGGCCCCTAATCTGCCATGGGCCCCTATATACCACCTCCTCCTGCTGCTGCCAGGTCCAGAGTCTCTCATGGGTCCCTGTACGGCCTCCCATTGCTGCTGTCTCCATCGCCACACTCTGCTGCCATGTGCCACTTTCAGGTCTCTTCACACTGCTGGTGTGTTAAATTTTTTGACATAGGGTGCTGCAAGATAACGGGCCTCACATAGCTGCTGCCAGGCCCCTAATCAGCCATGGGCCCCTATACCGCCTCCTCCTGCTGCTGCCAGGTCCAGAGTCTCTCATGCCATGTGCCACTTTCAGGTCTCTTCACACTGCTGGTGTGTTTAATTTTTTGACATAGGGTGCAGGCAGATTACGGGCCTCACATAGCTGCTGCCAGGCCCCTAATCTGCCATAGGCCCCTATATACCACCTCCTCCTGCTGCTGCCAGGTCCAGAGTCTCTCATGGGTCCCTGTACGGCCTCCCATTGCTGCTGTCTCCATCGCCACACTCTGCTGCCATGTGCCACTTTCAGGTCTCTTCACACTGCTGGTGTGTTAAATTTTTTGACATAGGGTGCAGGCAGATTACGGGCCTCACATAGCTGCTGCCAGGCCCCTAATCTGCCATAGGCCCCTATATACCGCCTCCTCATGCTGCTGCCAGGTCCAGAGTCTCTCATGGGTCCCTGTACGGCCTCCCATTGCTGCTTTCTCCATCGCCACACTCTGCTGCCATGTGCCACTTTCAGGTCTCTTCACACTGCTGGTGTGTTAAATTTTTTGACATAGGGTGCAGGCAGATTACGGGCCTCACATAGCTGCTGCCAGGCCCCTAATCTGCCATGGGCCCCTATATACCGCCTCCTCATGCTGCTGCCAAGTCCAGAGTCTGTCATGGTCCCTGTACGGCCTCCCATTGCTGCTGTCTCCATCGCCACACTCTGCTGCCATGTGCCACTTTCAGGTCTCTTCACACTGCTGGTGTGTTAAATTTTTTGACATAGGGTGCAGGCAGATTACGGGCCTCACATAGCTGCTGCCAGGCCCCTAATCTGCCATGGGCCCCTATATACCGCCTCCTCATGCTGCTGCCAAGTCCATAGTCTGTCATGGTCCCTGTACGGCCTCCCATTGCTGCTGTCTCCATCGCCACACTCTGCTGCCATGTGCCACTTTCAGGTCTCTTCACACTGCTGGTGTGTTAAATTTTTTGACATAGGGTGCAGGCAGATTACGGGCCTCACATAGCTGCTGCCAGGCCCCTAATCTGCCATGGGCCCCTATATACCGCCTCCTCATGCTGCTGCCAAGTCCAGAGTCTGTCATGGTCCCTGTACGGCCTCCCATTGCTGCTGTCTCCATCGCCACACTCTGCTGCCATGTGCCACTTTCAGGTCTCTTCACACTGCTGGTGTGTTAAATTTTTTGACATAGGGTGCTGCAAGATAACGGGCCTCACATAGCTGCTGCCAGGCCCCTAATCAGCCATGGGCCCCTATACCGCCTCCTCCTGCTGCTGCCAGGTCCAGAGTCTCTCATGCCATGTGCCACTTTCAGGTCTCTTCACACTGCTGGTGTGTTTAATTTTTTGACATAGGGTGCAGGCAGATTACGGGCCTCACATAGCTGCTGCCAGGCCCCTAATCTGCCATAGGCCCCTATATACCACCTCCTCCTGCTGCTGCCAGGTCCAGAGTCTCTCATGGGTCCCTGTACGGCCTCCCATTGCTGCTGTCTCCATCGCCACACTCTGCTGCCATGTGCCACTTTCAGGTCTCTTCACACTGCTGGTGTGTTAAATTTTTTGACATAGGGTGCAGGCAGATTACGGGCCTCACATAGCTGCTGCCAGGCCCCTAATCTGCCATAGGCCCCTATATACCGCCTCCTCATGCTGCTGCCAGGTCCAGAGTCTCTCATGGGTCCCTGTACGGCCTCCCATTGCTGCTTTCTCCATCGCCACACTCTGCTGCCATGTGCCACTTTCAGGTCTCTTCACACTGCTGGTGTGTTAAATTTTTTGACATAGGGTGCAGGCAGATTACGGGCCTCACATAGCTGCTGCCAGGCCCCTAATCTGCCATGGGCCCCTATATACCGCCTCCTCATGCTGCTGCCAAGTCCAGAGTCTGTCATGGTCCCTGTACGGCCTCCCATTGCTGCTGTCTCCATCGCCACACTCTGCTGCCATGTGCCACTTTCAGGTCTCTTCACACTGCTGGTGTGTTAAATTTTTTGACATAGGGTGCAGGCAGATTACGGGCCTCACATAGCTGCTGCCAGGCCCCTAATCTGCCATGGGCCCCTATATACCGCCTCCTCATGCTGCTGCCAAGTCCATAGTCTGTCATGGTCCCTGTACGGCCTCCCATTGCTGCTGTCTCCATCGCCACACTCTGCTGCCATGTGCCACTTTCAGGTCTCTTCACACTGCTGGTGTGTTAAATTTTTTGACATAGGGTGCAGGCAGATTACGGGCCTCACATAGCTGCTGCCAGGCCCCTAATCTGCCATGGGCCCCTATATACCGCCTCCTCATGCTGCTGCCAAGTCCAGAGTCTGTCATGGTCCCTGTACGGCCTCCCATTGCTGCTGTCTCCATCGCCACACTCTGCTGCCATGTGCCACTTTCAGGTCTCTTCACACTGCTGGTGTGTTAAATTTTTTGACATAGGGTGCAGGCAGATTACGGGCCTCACATAGCTGCTGCCAGGCCCCTAATCTGCCATGGGCCCCTATATACCGCCTCCTCATGCTGCTGCCAAGTCCATAGTCTGTCATGGTCCCTGTACGGCCTCCCATTGCTGCTGTCTCCATCGCCACACTCTGCTGCCATGTGCCACTTTCAGGTCTCTTCACACTGCTGGTGTGTTAAATTTTTTGACATAGGGTGCAGGCAGATTACGGGCCTCACATAGCTGCTGCCAGGCCCCTAATCTGCCATGGGCCCCTATATACCGCCTCCTCATGCTGCTGCCAAGTCCAGAGTCTGTCATGGTCCCTGTACGGCCTCCCATTGCTGCTGTCTCCATCGCCACACTCTGCTGCCATGTGCCACTTTCAGGTCTCTTCACACTGCTGGTGTGTTAAATTTTTTGACATAGGGTGCAGGCAGATTACGGGCCTCACATAGCTGCTGCCAGGCCCCTAATCTGCCATGGGCCCCTATATACCGCCTCCTCATGCTGCTGCCAAGTCCAGAGTCTGTCATGGTCCCTGTACGGCCTCCCATTGCTGCTGTCTCCATCGCCACACTCTGCTGCCATGTGCCACTTTCAGGTCTCTTCACACTGCTGGTGTGTTAAATTTTTTGACATAGGGTGCAGGCAGATTACGGGCCTCACATAGCTGCTGCCAGGCCCCTAATCTGCCATGGGCCCCTATATACCGCCTCCTCATGCTGCTGCCAAGTCCAGAGTCTGTCATGGTCCCTGTACGGCCTCCCATTGCTGCTGTCTCCATCGCCACACTCTGCTGCCATGTGCCACTTTCAGGTCTCTTCACACTGCTGGTGTGTTAAATTTTTTGACATAGGGTGCAGGCAGATTACGGGCCTCACATAGCTGCTGCCAGGCCCCTAATCTGCCATGGGCCCCTATATACCGCCTCCTCATGCTGCTGCCAAGTCCATAGTCTGTCATGGTCCCTGTACGGCCTCCCATTGCTGCTGTCTCCATCGCCACACTCTGCTGCCATGTGCCACTTTCAGGTCTCTTCACACTGCTGGTGTGTTAAATTTTTTGACATAGGGTGCAGGCAGATTACGGGCCTCACATAGCTGCTGCCAGGCCCCTAATCTGCCATGGGCCCCTATATACCGCCTCCTCATGCTGCTGCCAAGTCCAGAGTCTGTCATGGTCCCTGTACGGCCTCCCATTGCTGCTGTCTCCATCGCCACACTCTGCTGCCATGTGCCACTTTCAGGTCTCTTCACACTGCTGGTGTGTTAAATTTTTTGACATAGGGTGCAGGCAGATTACGGGCCTCACATAGCTGCTGCCAGGCCCCTAATCTGCCATAGGCCCCTATATACCGCCTCCTCATGCTGCTGCCAAGTCCAGAGTCTGTCATGGTCCCTGTACGGCCTCCCATTGCTGCTGTCTCCATCGCCACACTCTGCTGCCATGTGCCACTTTCAGGTCTCTTCACACTGCTGGTGTGTTAAATTTTTTGACATAGGGTGCAGGCAGATTACGGGCCTCACATAGCTGCTGCCAGGCCCCTAATCTGCCATGGGCCCCTATATACCACCTCCTCCTGCTGCTGCCAGGTCCAGAGTCTCTCATGGGTCCCTGTACGGCCTCCCATTGCTGCTGTCTCCATCGCCACACTCTGCTGCCATGTGCCACTTTCAGGTCTCTTCACACTGCTGGTGTGTTAAATTTTTTGACATAGGGTGCTGCAAGATAACGGGCCTCACATAGCTGCTGCCAGGCCCCTAATCAGCCATGGGCCCCTATACCGCCTCCTCCTGCTGCTGCCAGGTCCAGAGTCTCTCATGCCATGTGCCACTTTCAGGTCTCTTCACACTGCTGGTGTGTTTAATTTTTTGACATAGGGTGCAGGCAGATTACGGGCCTCACATAGCTGCTGCCAGGCCCCTAATCTGCCATGGGCCCCTATATACCGCCTCCTCATGCTGCTGCCAAGTCCAGAGTCTGTCATGGTCCCTGTACGGCCTCCCATTGCTGCTGTCTCCATCGCCACACTCTGCTGCCATGTGCCACTTTCAGGTCTCTTCACACTGCTGGTGTGTTAAATTTTTTGACATAGGGTGCAGGCAGATTACGGGCCTCACATAGCTGCTGCCAGGCCCCTAATCTGCCATAGGCCCCTATATACCGCCTCCTCATGCTGCTGCCAAGTCCAGAGTCTGTCATGGTCCCTGTACGGCCTCCCATTGCTGCTGTCTCCATCGCCACACTCTGCTGCCATGTGCCACTTTCAGGTCTCTTCACACTGCTGGTGTGTTAAATTTTTTGACATAGGGTGCAGGCAGATTACGGGCCTCACATAGCTGCTGCCAGGCCCCTAATCTGCCATGGGCCCCTATATACCACCTCCTCCTGCTGCTGCCAGGTCCAGAGTCTCTCATGGGTCCCTGTACGGCCTCCCATTGCTGCTGTCTCCATCGCCACACTCTGCTGCCATGTGCCACTTTCAGGTCTCTTCACACTGCTGGTGTGTTAAATTTTTTGACATAGGGTGCTGCAAGATAACGGGCCTCACATAGCTGCTGCCAGGCCCCTAATCAGCCATGGGCCCCTATACCGCCTCCTCCTGCTGCTGCCAGGTCCAGAGTCTCTCATGCCATGTGCCACTTTCAGGTCTCTTCACACTGCTGGTGTGTTTAATTTTTTGACATAGGGTGCAGGCAGATTACGGGCCTCACATAGCTGCTGCCAGGCCCCTAATCTGCCATGGGCCCCTATATACCGCCTCCTCATGCTGCTGCCAGGTCCAGAGTCTCTCATGGGTCCCTGTACGGCCTCCCATTGCTGCTTTCTCCATCGCCACACTCTGCCATGTGCCACTTTCAGGTCTCCTCACACACTGCTGGTGTGTTGAATTTTTTGACATAGGGTGCTGGCAGATTACGGGCCTCCCATAGCTGCTGCCAGGCCCCTAATCTGCCATGGGCCCCTATATACCGCCTCCTCATGCTGCTGCCAAGTCCAGAGTCTGTCATGGGTCCCTGTACGGCCTCCCATTGCTGCTGTCTCCATCGCCACACTCTGCCATGTGCCACTTTCAGGTCTCCTCACACACTGCTGGTGTGTAGAATTTTTTGACATAGGGTGCTGGCAGATTACGGGCCTCCCATAGCTGCTGCCAGGCCCCTAATCTGCCATGGGCCCCTATATACCGCCTCCTCATGCTGCTGCCAAGTCCAGAGTCTGTCATGGGTCCCTGTACGGCCTCCCATTGCTGCTGTCTCCATCGCCACACTCTGCCATGTGCCACTTTCAGGTCTCCTCACACTGCTGGTGTGTTGAATTTTTTGACATAGGGTGCTGGCAGATTACGGGCCTCCTATAGCTGCTGCCAGGCCCCTAATCTGCCATGGGCCCCTATATACCGCCTCCTCATGCTGCTGCCAAGTTCAGAGTCTGTCATGGGTCCCTGTACGGCCTCCCATTGCTGCTGTCTCCATCGCCACACTCTGCCATGTGCCACTTTCAGGTCTCCTCACACTGCTGGTGTGTTGAATTTTTTGACATAGGGTGCTGGCAGATTACGGGCCTCCTATAGCTGCTGCCAGGCCCCTAATCTGCCATAAGCCCCTATATACCGCCTCCTCATGCTGCTGCCAAGTCCAGAGTCTGTCATGGGTCCCCTGTACGGCCTCCCATTGCTGCTGTCTCCATCGCCACACTCTGCCATGTGCCACTTTCAGGTCTCCTCACACACTGCTGGTGTGTTGAATTTTTTGACATAGGGTGCTGGCAGATTACGGGCCTCCTATAGCTGCTGCCAGGCCCCTAATCTGCCGTAGGCCCCTATATACCGCCTCCTCATGCTGCTGCCAGGTCCAGAGTCTCTCATGGGTCCCTGTACGGCCTCCCATTGCTGCTGTCTCCATCGCCACACTCTGCCATGTGCCACTTTCAGGTCTCCTCACACTGCTGGTGTGTTCCATTTTTTGTCATAGGGTGCTGGCAGATTATGGGCCTCCCATAACTGCTGCCAGGCCCCTAATCTGCCATGGGCCCCTATACCGACTCCTCATGCTGTGACGTTGCAACAAGGTGGAATTCAACCCTACATATGTTAGACCGCCTTTACGAACAGCAAAAGGCCATCACAGATTTCCTGATGTTAAAAGCAGATAAAGGTACTCCCTGTGTAACTTAGATGTCAGCCATTGGCAGCTCATGCGTGACACCTGCGCTTGCTCAGGCCCTTTGAGGAGGCCACGCTATTCGTGAGTCGGCAGGACTATGGGATGAACGACGTCATTCCTCTGTTGCACGTCCTGGAACAAATGCTGTTAACAATGGCTGGTCAGGGTGCGGTAGACGTGGCGCACAGATCTCAACGCCACATGGCCCCTGTGGGGGCAGGACTGGAAGAAGAGGAGGAGGTAGAGGAGGACATTGGTGCTCAGGAATTATTGAGTGAAATGGGTGGTTTTTCCACTCAGCGGACAGGAGTGGAGGAGCAGGAGCATCTGGTAGAGGAGGAGGAAGAGGAGACAGAGGACCTAGACGCACCGTGGCAGTATGCTGTGGAGATGGAGGCAGGGAGTCCCTCGCATTCCTTGGCACAAATGGCCCATAGCATGCTCGGTTGCTTGCGTAGCGACAGCCGAATAATAACCATCAGACAGAGGGATGACTTTTGGCTGTCCACCTTGTTGGACCCTCGCTACCGTTCAAAAATGGTGGCCTTTTTCACACCTGCTGAGAGGGAGGCCAAAATAACGTACTATAAAAAACACCTATGTAGTCAGCTGGTCTCTGCCTGTCTGCGCCAACGTCCATCCTCAGACACTGTGGGCCCTGTGCGCTCGTGTTCCGCTGCCATGGCAGCAGGGGAGGGGTGGGGTGGTAGGAGCAGTGGCAGCTCCACCAGCAGCGGCTGCCTCAGTCTGCAGTCGATGATGAGTAGCTTTCTTCACCAGCGCAGTGAGGAAACTACTAACCAGCCGCAGCAGCAGCAGCAGCATCAGGTGGACCTGGAGCAGGACCTCAAACAACAGGCTTAGGCCTACTTGGACAGCACCCTGCCAACCGAGGTAGACAATCCCCTTGACTACTGGGCAACGAAACTTGACCTTTGGCCCCAACTAGCTGAATTTGCCCTTGAAAGGCTGTCATGCCCGGCCAGTAGCGTGGCATCGGAGCGCGTGTTTAGTGCGGCAGGAGGTATTGCAACTCCGCGGAGGACACGACTGTCCACCCAAAGTGTGGAGAGACTCACGTTTGTGAAAATGAATCAGGCGTGGATTAGTCTGGATTTCAAACCACCAGTTCCTGACACAACTGACTAAATCCGCCATGAATCATGCCCCAAACATGTGCCACTTTCAGGTCTCCTCACACTGCTGGTGTGTTCCATTTTTTGTCATAGGGTGCTGGCAGATTACGGGCCTCCCATAGCTGCTGCCAGGCCCCTAATCTGCCATGGGCCCCTATACCGCCTCCTCATGCTGCTGCCAAGTCCAGAGTCTCTCATGGGTCCCTGTACGGCCTCCCATTGCTGCTGCCTCCATCGCCACACTCTGCCATGTGCCACTTTCAGGTCTCCTCACACTGCTGGTGTGTTCCATTTTTTGTCATAGGGTGCTGGCAGATTACGGGCCTCCCATAGCTGCTGCCAGGCCCCTAATCTGCCATGGGCCCCTATACCGCCTCCTCATGCTGCTGCCAGGTCCAGAGTCTCTCATGGGTCCCTGTACGGCCTCCCATTGCTGCTGTCTCCATCGCCACACTCTGCCATGTGCCACTTTCAGGTCTCCTCACACTGCTGGTGGGTTCCATTTTTTGTCATAGGGTGCTGGCAGATTACGGGCCTCCCATAGCTGCTGCCAGGCCCGTAATCTGCCATGGGCCCCCGTACCGACTCCTCATGCTGCTGCCAGGCCCGTAATCTGTCATGGGCCACTGTTGTCGCTTGTTGGCATATTCCGCTCGTTCAGATGCTCCTTCTCCTGCTACTCCTCTTCACGGATTCCGTCAGCAGTCTTTCTTGGAATCCGTTTCCAAGAGACAACAGTTTGCGAGCACGCACCCGACGGTGCAGAAGCTGAACGTCCTCCTGTCCAAGTTGCTGCTGCCAGGCTCGTAATCTGTCATGCGCCCCTGTACCGCCTCCTCATGCTGCTGCCAGGTCCAGAGTGTGTCATGGGCCCCCGTACCGACTCCTCATGCTGCTGCCAGGCCCGTAATCTGTCATGGGCCCCTGTACCGCCTCCCCATGCTGCTGCCAGGTCCAGAGTGTGTCATGGGTCCCTGTACGGCCTCCCATTGCTGCTGCCAGGCCCGTAATCTGCCATGGGCCCCTGTACCGACTCCTCATGCTGCTGCCAGGCCCGTAATCTGTCATGGGCCCCTGTACCGCCTCCTCATGCTGCTGCCAGGTCCAGAGTGTGTCATGGGTCCCTGTACGGCCTCCCATTGCTGCTGTCTCTATCGCCACACTCTGCCATGTGCCACTTTCAGGTCTCCTCACACTGCTGGTGGTTTCCATTTTTGTCATAGGGTGCTGTATGGCCTCCCATTGCTGCTGCCTCCACCGCCACACTGTGGCTCCACACTCTGGTTTTGGCCCCGTGACTGCCCAAATGAGTGAAGTGTGCGGTGATTCTAAGATCGACGGCACTCATCTGCATGTCATACTGACTGACAGTATTATTTCTCTTCCCCAGCAGACTCCAAGGGCATTTAAATTAAAGGTACAGTGTTCTGCACTAATATTAAGTCTCTCTGAAGCCTAGAAACACCCTTTTTTAAGTTAAATTCACAGCGAATTTATTCGACTCGAATCGAATATTGTCCACGAATTCGCCGAATCAGTCGAATCGAATTTTTCATTTCTTCGCTCATCTCTAATCACCTTCATTTATCACAGTGCCTTAATGAGAATGTATGTTGTGTCTTATAATTTCCTATACATTACATTACAGTTTAACAATATAGCCATTTGCAGTTGGACTGGGTGACCTGTCTTAAGGCAACAGGCTGCTGACAAATACTGCATGAAGCAAATAGCATTTGCTAATGCTTCCCCGCTAATGGAACTGAATAGTGTTTTTGTATATACTGTATGTTTATTACATTTAGAATTAAATACATATTAAGCCAACAGGTAAAGATTAATGGCTATGGTTAACTGATCTGATGAAAAAGCTTTATCTCTGCCTCATTTTTTTGTTTTAAAAACTTAAAATATAAATAAACATATTTAATTATAAGAAGACAGACCAACAAATACTGTAGATACAAAATTCTATGCTCCTGGGACCATCCTAGACTAAGTCACAAAACTATTTGTGTTAAGGTGGTGTGTTATAACACCAATAACATTTTTAAAGCAAGATGCCATGCGGCAAGAGCGTCACACGACATTTCAGAAAAAATATATTTTTTGTCAACACGATAAAAGAATGCAGCACACAATCATCAGTACTGTAGAATAGCAATGCTTTGAAATGTATTAGGCCCTTCAAGATAAGAGTACATACCTGAAAAAGAGCTTGATAATACTTGAAATACCATTATGCAGGTGCGGAATATCTTGCTTGGAAAAGATTATTGCTGTACCCAGTGGTTGCTGATGGGTTGATGGCTACTGCACAATGCACTTTTTTGGGACTGATTTGGTGTGCACTATAATTATATAGAGAATCTGTTATGCTAGGTAATTCACATTCCTATAATGGAACAAGTCTGTTGCATCTACTATGAAAGATTGGATTCTATGAGTAAAATACCAAGATACTAGGATACCAAAAGTACCCGATAACAACATCTTTCAGCTGTCAGTTTGTAAATGTAATGTAAATTGTAATGTACAGGAGTGATGGTCATCTCCATCTAGCGATCCGTTTGAGCTAGAGGCTGTGCTGGACCAGTACTGTAAAATGGTTTGTGATCGATATTAGTTTGTTCTGTGGGTGAATGAAGGTGTTGATCTTTTTTTAGAGATATGGGCTGCTACCTTACTAGTATGACAGAGCTGCCCATTCTACTAAGAATATACTTGAGTAGGGAGAGTTTCCAGAATATAGAAACTCTTGATGAAGAATATAATCGTTATTGGAGGTAAAACATGCACAGATAGAGCCAACATGTTTTGGGAGAACTGCATCCCCCTTCTTCAGGGCTGCAGGTACTTTGTAACGGAGATGGGTAGGCTCCTCAGTTGTTCCTAAGTTTCTTATGAAAGCTGATGACTGCTTGTGAGATGCAGAGGCAGCAAAAGTATATTCTTCATCAAGAGTTTCCTTAATTTGGACACCGAATGCCCCCCCTCTCCCTACTCAAGTATCTTCATCTAGCGGCTGAGGTGTATACTGCTTAGTTCAATGTTATCTCACTACAGCGCGTGCATGATAAACCTCCAGAAACCTGAGGGGGGGACCCAAGGTTTCAATTTCCTAAGGGCCTCCACAGAGTTTAACCTAGCACTGACAAGAGGTAACCTGCAGGAATACCAATGAAAATAAAGGATAGTAAGCAAGGAAAGAAAAATCGATATAAAAATTGATTACTCTAAAGACTGGTAAGGTGACATACTATATATAACATTTTTGTTCTTGGGTTTAAATGAACCTAAAATATTTAACAAGGCCATGAAGCAGGGTGAGGAGGAGGAGGATTCACTCTCCTCTTCATTAGGCCACAACACGCTATATTCCTTCATGCAAGGAAGTGTTTTGTGTTGCTGTCAATCAGAGGGCAGGATCACTCACTACATCAGTTTGCACTGGAGACAATCCTGGAAGAGAATCAAAGAAAGAAGCATTTTGGCACCTCAGTTACTAAATATTGTCTCAGTGGGCTATATGTTACATGGGTGGTTATTGACAGGGTTAATATGTGCAAAAAAGGCTAGTACTATTGGCAAGGTATAGCTATAACAGTAAAACCTATTTCAAATACACAATGTAATAACAGCATACCACTGTATTTATCAGTAGCATTAGCACAAACACAACTTAGGCAGAAAGAGAATTTACAAATGATCTATACATAAATATGAATATTTTACTGCGCATTTGTAGGATATTGTAATTGAAATTCCTCTGTTAATGTAATGAGATTTTGGGAATTTATTGAATTCCTAGCATATGTTATGTGTTTCTTAGAATGGCAGGGTTTAATTTATTGCATAAGTGTTGAAAAGGCTAGAAAGGTTCATTTGCCGTGGGCTGTACTTCTGTTTTAAAGGGAATGCACAGTCTTTTCAATCGTTTTTATATATACTGTACGTAAAAGAGAACAGCTCCATGTAAATAATTAGAGATGAGCGAATTATTCAAAAATTCGATTCGGCTGATTCGGCGAATTCGCGGAATAAATTCGATTCGAGTCGAATATATTCGCTGCGAATTTAACTTATAAAAAGGGTGTTTCTAGGCTTCAGAGAGCCTTTATATTAGTGCAGAACACTGTACCTTTAATTTAAATGCCCTTGGAGTCTGCTGGGGAAGAGAAATAATACTGTCAGTCAGTATGACATGCAGATGAGTGCCGTCGATCTTAGAATCACCGCACACTTCACTCATTTGGGCAGTCAGGGGCCAAAACCAGAGTGTGGAGCCACAGTGTGGTGGTGGAGGCAGCAGCAATGGGAGGCCATACAGCACCCTATGAAAAAATGGAACCCACCAGCAGTGTGAGGAGACCTGAAAGTGGCACATGGCAGAGTGTGGCAATGGAGACAGCAGCAATGGGAGGCCGTACAGGGACCCATGACACACTCTGGACCTGGCAGCAGCATGAGGAGGCGGTACAGGGGCCCACGACAGATTACGGGCCTGGCAGCAGCATGAGGAGTCGGTACGGGGGCCCATGGCAGATTACGGGCCTGGCAGCAGCAATGGGAGGCCGTACAGGGACCCATGACACACTCTGGACCTGGCAGCAGCATGAGGAGGCGGTACAGGGGCCCATGACAGATTACGGGCCTGGCAGCAGCATGAGGAGTCGGTACGGGGGCCCATGGCAGATTACGGGCCTGGCAGCAGCAATGGGAGGCCCGTAATCTGCCAGCACCCTATGACAAAATGGAACCCACCAGCAGTGTGAGGAGACCTGAAAGTGGCACATGGCAGAGTGTGGCGATGGAGACAGCAGCAATGGGAGGCCGTACAGGGACCCATGACACACTCTGGACCTGGCAGCAGCATGAGGAGGCGGTACAGGGGCCCATGACAGATTACGGGCCTGGCAGCAGCATGAGGAGTCGGTACGGGGGCCCATGGCAGATTACGGGCCTGGCAGCAGCAATGGGAGGCCGTACAGGGACCCATAACACACTCTGGACCTGGCAGCAGCATGAGGAGGCGGTACAGGGGCCCATGACAGATTACGGGCCTGGCAGCAGCATGAGGAGACGGTACGGGGGCCCATGGCAGATTACGGGCCTGGCAGCAGCAATGGGAGGCCCGTAATCTGCCAGCACCCTATGACAAAATGGAACTCACCAGCAGTGTGAGGAGACCTGAAAGTGGCACATGGCAGAGTGTGGCGATGGAGACAGCAGCAATGGGAGGCCGTACAGGGACCCATGACACACTCTGGACCTGGCAGCAGCAAGAGGAGGCGGTACAGGGGCCCATGGCAGAGTGGCGAAGCGTAAGCAGCTTAAATTGAAGGCCATACAGAGGCCTATGTTAAAAATAATAACATGTTTGGGGCATGATTCATGGCGGATTTAGTCAGTTGTGTCAGGAACTGGTGGTTTGAAATCCAGACTAATCCACGCCTGATTCATTTTCACAAACGTGAGTCTCTCCACACTTTGGGTGGACAGTCGTGTCCTCCGCGGAGTTACAATACCTCCTGCCGCACTAAACACGCGCTCCGATGCCACGCTACTGGCCGGGCATGACAGCCTTTCAAGGGCAAATTCAGCTAGTTGGGGCCAAAGGTCAAGTTTCGTTGCCCAGTAGTCAAGGGGATTGTCTACCTCGGTTGGCAGGGTGCTCTCCAAGTAGGCCCAAGCCTGTTGTTTGAGGTCCTGCTCCAGGTCCACCTGATGCTGCTGCTGCGGCTGGTTAGTAGTTTCCTCACTGCGCTGGTGAAGAAAGCTACTCATCATCGACTGCAGACTGAGGCAGCCGCTGCTGGTGGAGCTGCCACTGCTCCTACCACCCCACCCCTCCCCTGCTGCCATGGCAGCGGAACGCGAGCACACAGGGCCCACAGTGTCTGAGGATGGACGTTGGCGCAGAAAGGCAGAGACCAACTGACTACATAGGTGGTTTTTATAGTACGTTATTTTGGCCTCCCTCTCAGCAGGTGTGAAAAAGGCCACCATTTTTGAACGGTAGCGAGGGTCCAACAAGGTGGACAGCCAAAAGTCATCCCTCTGTCTGATGGTTATTATTCGGCTGTCGCTACGCAAGCAACCGAGCATGCTATGGGCCATTTGTGCCAAGGAATGCGAGGGACTCCCTGCTTCCATCTCCACAGCATACTGCCACGGTGCGTCTGGGTCCTCTGTCTCCTCCTCCTCCTCTACCAGATGCTCCTGCTCCTCCACTCCTGTCCGCTGAGTGGAAAAACCACCCATTTCACTCAATAATTCCTGAGCACCAATGTCCTCCTCTACCTCCTCCTCTTCTTCCTGTCCTGCCCCCACAGGGGTCATGTGGTGTTGAGATCTGTGCGCCACGTCTACCGCACCCTGACCAGCCATTGTTAACAGCATTTGTTCCAGGACGTGCAACAGAGGAATGACGTCGTTGATCCCATAGTCCTGCCGACTCACGAATAGCGTGGCCTCCTCTAAGGGCCTGAGCAAGCGGCAGGTGTCACGCATGAGCTGCCAATGGCTGACATCTAAGTTACACAGGGGAGTACCTTAATCCGCTTGTAACATCAGGAAATCGGTGATGGCCTTTCGCTGTTCGTAAAGGCGGTCTAACATATGTAGGGTTGAATTCCACCTTGTTGCAACGTCGCAGATCAGGCGATGCTGTGGAATTCCGTTCTGCCGCTGCAGCTCAAGGAGGGTGTGCTTTGCGGTGTAGGAATGGCTGAAATGCATGCAAAGTTTACGTGACATTTTAAGGATGTCTTGCAGTGGGATGGTGGATTTTAGGAACCGCTTGACAACCAGATTGAACACGTGAGCCATGCATGGCGCATGGCACAACCTTCCTTGATGCAGAGCAGACACCATGTTCTTTCCGTTGTCGGTCAACATGGTTCCAATTTTCAGTTTGCGCGGAGACAGCCATCTGTCGATTTCTCTGTTCATTACACTCAGAAGTTCCTCCCCTGTGTGACTACGTTCGCCAAGGCATACCAGGTGCAGCACAGCGTGACACCGTTGCGCCCTGCACATGTGATATGCCGGTCGGGTAATGGGACTTGGCACGGGGGTGGCGGCTGAGGACACGGCGGAAGAAGAGGTGGTAGAGGCGGACATCTTTGCTGGACCAAGGACGTGCAAACGTGGAGGCAAAAGCGGCGTGACCTGTCCAAGTTGCTGGTGCGGCTGTGCCGGCACCACATTCACCCAGTGGGCCGTAAATGACATGTACTGTCCCTGACCGTAGTTACAGCTCCACACGTCGGCGCTGCCGTGCACTTTGGCAGAGACCGACATGCTCAAAGACTGGCCCACCATCTCTTCTACATGTGAATGCAGGGCTGGCACTGCCTTTTTGGCGAAGAAATGACGGCTTGGCACTCTCCACCGCGGCTCGGCACAAGCCATCATTTCTCGGAAAGGTGCTGAGTCCACCACTTGGAAAGGGAGGGACTGCAGCACCAGCAACTTGGACAGGAGGACGTTCAGCTTCTGCACCGTCGGGTGCATGCTCGCAAACTGTTGTCTCTTGGAAACGGATTCCAAGAAAGACTGCTGACGGAATCCGTGAAGAGGAGTAGCAGGAGAAGGAGCGTCTGAACGAGCGGAAGATGCCAACGAGCGACAACTCCCCTCAGCAGAGGTGTTGGAGCCTTGACTGGCTGATAGAGGGCGATTGACGTCGGGTGACGGAGCAAGTAACGGAGCGGGTGATGGAGCGGGGGCTGGGGCAGGCAGAACCGCCGTATCTTTATCACGGTTTTCCCAGGCCACCGAATGGCGACGCTGCATATGCTGACGCAACGCTGTAGTCCCAACATGGGCCCCCTGGCCACGCTTGACTTTCTGGCCACATAGTCGACATACGGCTACGTTTACTTCCTCTGGCGGCTTGACGAAAAATTGCCACACCGCCGAGTAGGAAACTTTGCCCCCGCTACTCCTCACTGGCTGACTGCTACTTCCTCCGTGCACACCGGCACCACTACTGACCGTGGTGGTAGGCTGATGTGGAGCTGGTGCTCTACTCCGTGGCCGTTTGCCTCCACTGACACTGCTGCGACCCTGCTGCCTCCTGGGCAACCCACCGACTGTTTTGCTCGCTGCCAAGCTGGCACCCTCTTCTCCTGATGATGCGGAAGCAATAGCCTGATGACGACGAGGCTGCCAAGTGCGATCAGCCTCATCATCATCAATTAGGGTCTCCGCCTCACTACTAGCCCCCTCGGCTGCGTGTGGGTAAGGAGACAGACCTATCTCTAGACCGGCTACCGAGCCACTCTCCTCGCCAGTACTTCTTCGCCTGGCTGCTGAAGAGGCGGATGTCTCCCCCCGTTCCTGACCGCCCTCTGTTAGCTCTTCCTCACTGTATAGTGGGGCTGAGCCCACAGCATGCGATACTTCGCTTGGTGAGGGAACACCAAAGGACAGGGGCAGGTAGAGGACACGTGATTTCAGTGGGCTTGCTCCCGGGCCATGCCAACTAACGGTTGTGTCTGACGTACCCACCGACCGTTGGCTGTAGGTGTCAGAGGTGACCCGGGAAGAGGAAGACGACTGAGCCAACCAATCGATGACGGCAGGGTTGTCGGTGGAGACACGACCGCTGGATGACACCGGGAGCACTGGCCTCTGGCTGCGACTAGTGCTGCCTCGACCCCTTCCTCTGCTGCCACGTCTGCTCGCTCCTGAAACATTGCCTCCTCTGCCACTCCTCTGCGTGTTGTCTGACATACTCTTTAATTCAACGATTCTGTGTCCCTGAGTAACGATTCTGTGTCCCTGAGTAACAATTCTGTGTCCCTGAGTAACGATTCTGTGTCCCTGAGTAACAATTCTGTGTCCCTGAGTAACAATTCTGTGTCCCTCAGTAACGATTCTGTGTCCCTCAGTAACGATTCTGTGTCCTTGAGTAACAATTCTGTGTCCCTCAGTAACGATTCTGTGTCCCTGAGTAACGATTCTGTGTCCCTCAGTAACAATTCTGTGTCCCTGAGTAACAATTCTGTGTCCCTGAGTAACAATTCTGTGTCTGTCCCTGAGTAACAATTCTGTGTCCCTGAGTAACAATTCTGTGTCCCTGAGTAACGATTCTGTGTCCCTCAGTAACGATTCTGTGTCCCTGAGTAACAATTCTGTGTCCCTGAGTAACAATTCTGTGTCTGTCCCTGAGTAACGATTCTGTGTCCCTGAGTAACAATTCTGTGTCCCTGAGTAACGATTCTGTGTCCCTGAGTAACGATTCTGTGTCCCTCAGTAACAATTCTGTGTCCCTGAGTAACGATTCTGTGTCCCTGAGTAACGATTCTGTGTCCCTGAGTAACAATTCTGTGTCCCTGAGTAACGATTCTGTGTCCCTCAGTAACAATTCTGTGTCCCTGAGTAACAATTCTGTGTCCCTGAGTAACAATTCTGTGTCCCTGAGTAACGATTCTGTGTCCCTCAGTAACAATTCTGTGTCCCTGAGTAACAATTCTGTGTCCCTGAGTAACAATTCTGTGTCTGTCCCTGAGTAACAATTCTGTGTCCCTGAGTAACAATTCTGTGTCCCTGAGTAACGATTCTGTGTCCCTGAGTAACAATTCTGTGTCCCTGAGTAACGATTCTGTGTCCCTCAGTAACAATTCTGTGTCCCTGAGTAACGATTCTGTGTCCCTGAGTAACGATTCTGTGTCCCTGAGTAACAATTCTGTGTCCCTGAGTAACGATTCTGTGTCCCTCAGTAACAATTCTGTGTCCCTGAGTAACAATTCTGTGTCCCTGAGTAACAATTCTGTGTCCCTGAGTAACGATTCTGTGTCCCTCAGTAACAATTCTGTGTCCCTGAGTAACAATTCTGTGTCCCTGAGTAACAATTCTGTGTCTGTCCCTGAGTAACAATTCTGTGTCCCTGAGTAACAATTCTGTGTCCCTGAGTAACGATTCTGTGTCCCTCAGTAACAATTCTGTGTCCCTGAGTAACAATTCTGTGTCCCTGAGTAACAATTCTGTGTCTGTCCCTGAGTAACAATTCTGTGTCCCTGAGTAACGATTCTGTGTCCCTGAGTAACAATTCTGTGTCCCTGAGTAACGATTCTGTGTCCCTCAGTAACAATTCTGTGTCCCTGAGTAACAATTCTGTGTCTGTCCCTGAGTAACGATTCTGTGTCCCTGAGTAACAATTCTGTGTCCCTGAGTAACGATTCTGTGTCCCTAAGTAACGATTCTGTGTCCCTAAGTAACGATTCTGTGGCCCTAAAGTCTCTGTGGCCCTAACTCTGTCCCTAATACACAGAGGTCTGTCTCTCTTGAATGACCGGAGGCTAATGGAGAATTCTAAGATGGCCATGATTTATAGCTCCACCATTACACAGTGCTGGCTGGCTGGCTGGCTGCTGATTGGCTAATGCGATCACATGTCATGAATGAATGCATTATGGGTCAGCGCGCCTTGTCTGCGCGCCTTCCCAGAGATCCCCGCTCCGTCGCCACACATGTCGCCGCCATTTTTTGGAAAATTTGATTCGTGCATCCGAAGTTTGCTAATTTTCGGATTCGGCGCGAATCGAATATTTCCTAATCTTCGAAACGAATTTCACTTCGCCATGTTCGATTCGCTCATCTCTATAAATAATCTTTTCAGTATGTGTTAATCTTATTGAAAAAACCTTGTTTCTATGTATACTGTAGGTTGCATTTACATGAGTATCACCATGTTTCCTCAATAAATGCTTAAGCAGCCCATAGATGATGCTTTTTTTTTTTTTGTTCTATCAGCGGGTTGAATGAAAAAAAAATGACTAGATTTCCCCATCCACACATTTGAGGTGGATGGGTGAATCTTCCCTGCTGATCCTGTGCTGCCTGCGGTGCTGATCAAGCATAAAAAATCCAACAGGGTGGTTGTACAGAAGTTGGGCAGTAGATTATGGATTCAAATTTTGGTCAGTCCCTGCTAGATCAGCTTAATTTCGTTTGTGTATGGCCGGCTTTAGGCTCAACTTGCAGTTTTGCAGTACTGGTACAATGGTTTGGTTTTATTATTATTGTTATTATTATTATTATACAGGATTTATATAGAGCCAACAGTTTGTTCAGCGCTTTATTTTTATTGTTCCTTCTCAAAATGCAAGTCTATGAGCCAGCTAAATCTTAAAAAAAACACACTCCCTGTGTGGCAGATATCTTATCTTAACAGCTGTTAAGCAGTCAGGCTTTGTAGTAGCTAATCTATGCTGCCTCTGGAGGTCTGTATGTAAATCTCTATATTTATTACAGTAATATAAGTATGAAAGAGAATGCATGTCAAATGTGAAAGTCAAATCAAAAATTACTTTACATCAATATTTCATGAATACTGTAACTCAGTCAAGGAAATTCAAAACAGCCCTAACAGCACTTTTCTGGTGGTAGTTCCCTTAAAAACTGCCTGTGAATAATTCAGGCAAGCATTTGCACCAGTTTTGGTAACATTACCTACACATGCATCAAATTCAGGTAGTTCTTGCTACCACCACTTTAACCCTTTGACGCCGACTGTACGCAAATATGTGGCCTCTCAGCGGCTGGGCCTTGACGCCGAGCGGCTGCATATTTGTGTACCATTTGAAAACACATATGTGCTGAAAGCGCGCTCCCTGCGCGCTTTCAGCACATATGTCCCTGTTTTATGGAAAGGTCCCAATCTCCCCTTGCGATTGGGACTTTTTCCAATCATGTGACCGCTGTGACAGCGAATCACGGCAGTCATATGACCCAAAAATCTCGCCCCGCCTCCCGGCATCTGAAATCAATTAAAGGGCCGGGAGGCGCCGGCGTGAAGAGGTTAAGAAAATGGCATTATGGCAGTGACAAATTGTTAAAGAATTGCCACCAATCTATAGATTAGAAAACTGGTGGTAGTTAAGACCAAATCTGAGCTGGTGTACAGAGGTAAATGAATACTCAGAGCAAGTAGTGCCTGTACTGGAAAGCTCTCATCGATCTCACAGATTCCCACACAGTAATCTATTCCCTTGCCCCATTCTGCTCTCGACCAGGATATTCCCTAGCCAAAAACTAAATACAAATGGGAATACAGGTGATGTCATTATCAAAATATAGACAATACACATATTAGGGAAATGATTTGCCACTGGGTGGGCAGAGCCTGTTGGTGAACTGAGAGACCATCAGAATCAGATCTGCTTAACATTTGGTTGACATTGCACAGCAGTGGGCAGGTTTGAAAACCACTATTGGACTGAATAATGGCTATGGATCCACCCACTGCCTTGTGCTGTCAATCAAAAGTAAAGCAGACCGGGTGGGGAACTAATTTCCTAGTTCTGCGTCTGGCTCTGGCCACCCCAGCACAAAACGGCTAGCCATGGGCCTGTCAGTGTGAAAGACACAGTAATCAGGAAGGGAAGAAGGGAGGAAGTGAGTGAGTCCTCTGCGGGCACTCCTTCCTCATTGCAGCACATTGTACTTGTCATTGTCTTTGTAAAAAGTAGACAGTTAATGGCCCTCAACTGCTCTGGCTAGGCATCTCTAGGCAGGGTTTCCTGGGTGGAATCCTATGGTCAAGAAAGTAATTACAGCACCATGTCACTTATCTTGGAGTCCAAAATAATAGCAGTATATCTCATAAGTAGGATACCATGAAATAAATCAGCTAATGTTTTTAGGGGTTAAAGACAACCCACCTTCATCAAAGCTTAAAATTCTGAATGTGTAAAGAAGGCTGGAGATAAATGCATGTTTACTAGCTTCTCTGTGTTTAGAAAAATTGGCTAGCTATCATAATAGATGTAATTTTCTTCTAAACACATAGAAACCAGCAAACGTATCCTTTCAAGGAGACATTTTTGAACATGCAGTGTTTAAAGCATTGATGAAAAGGGGCTGTTTATAACCTCTGAAGTATGTAGGTGGTTTCATTCCATGTTATCCTGCTTATGAAATAAAATGCTATTATTACAGACTCTAAGATGAGTAGCATTATACTATCATTACTACTTATTCTTTATAAGGTCTTTCATATTAAAGTGATTCTAAAGGTTATACTTGCTGGCTCTGTGCAATGGTTTTACACAGACCAGCCCGATCCTCTTTTTTTTGGGTCCTCCACCAGCAGTCCCGGCTCCTCTCTATTGCCGAGTGCCCACAATAGCAAGCCTCTTGCTATGGGGCACTCAAGCAGGCCATTGTCCTATCACACACACACAGCATGGCTCGACCCCATCCCCCACTCTCTCCTCTATGACTCACTGGACATGATTGACAGCAGTAGGAGCCAATGGCTCCCACTGCTGTGTGAGCCAATGAGGAGAGTGAAACCCAGGAGAGCTCCGGCTCTCACGAACATTCTTAGATCGAAATGGAACTCAGCTAAGTATAAAGGGGGGCTGAAGGGGGAGCTGCACTCAGCAGGATTTTTCTTACCTTAATGCATAGAATTCATTAAAAACCTTCTGCCTTTAGAACCACTTTAATACATTGCTGCTGTTTACTATTTTTGTCTACTGTATTTTTTTTAACCAATTACCATATAACCAATGTCTAACATAATCTGGTAAGTATTTTAATTATCTTTTTCTTCTTTCTTTATCCCCAAATATTTGGTGTATTTATATTTATCAGTATGACGAAATAAGTAAGAAAAATACCATCATCACATCCGCGTCAAGAAATCTTATTTAGTAAACAAAACGTAGCACACCGTATTTTTTTTTTTTAACTAATTACCGTATGACCAGTGTCTAACATAATCTGGTAAATATTTTAATTACCTTTTTCTTCTTTCTCTATCCCTCAAAATTCTGTGTATTTGTATTATAACAGTATGAAATGAGTAAGAATAATGCCCATCATCACATCCATGTCAAGAAATCTTATATAGTAAACAAAACGTAGCACAAATTAATATGAAAGAGATTATCTGTGAGTATACAGTTAGACAGCTTTGTTCTTTTCCTGAAGTCAAATGTAGCCTGCTTAGAGAAACAATAATGCATGTTAACAACATTTACAATTGCATCTTTTATTAACTACCTTTTTAAATAAATGGCTTTTAAACCTTTGAATTGTTGACATTAAATTAACAATGATAGATTAACGCTTTCAATGGTGCATGCAGTCAACAAGCTATAGCCAGATTACTGAACATCATATAATATGGGGTTGTTTGTTAAAACATGCCGTTTGTCTCTCATTTGCAATTCCGCATGATGTTAAATTGCATTAAATCATACACTGACTGAAGTCATTTTATTTGAATTGTTAACATAATAACTAAAGGAATAGAAAAAAGAAACAAATGTTCTTTAAATCAAGTATGTCACTCATAAAATGGATTACAGCATTGTAATGCTGAATGAAACAATGTAAAAAAAAACAGCATTTAGACATTTATGTCATCTTGACATATGATTATATAGCAGATAGTTTTTGTACACTCTGGGGTCTATTTTTAAAAAATATGTTCACAAACATCACGAATAATACCAGTAATGTTTTTTAATTTTTGTGACTTCAGTTTCTATTAATTGCCTTTTGCAGGCTGATTTAACATTCGCTAATATTTGACCCTAGGAGAAAAAAAGGCTTAAAAACGTTTGACCAGAAGAATCAATGAACATTTAACCAATAGAGAAAATAGCCTAACAGTATAGGCTGAAAATTCATCCAGAAAAGGAAATAATATGAGGGAGACCTCAGCGCCGGGTACAAAGGGTATGGCGATTCCTGTGCTCACCCTTGACAGTGTAATGAATCAGCTACTGTAGAGAGTGAACTGCTATACAGAATAATGCAAGGCTGCAGACCTCTAATATTTCATCTTCGGGGATCTGTTGCATTATCTGTGAAGGTTATCAACCTAGTAACCTTCTCAATAAAATGCTTTTCTATATCTGCACCATTAATTAATTCTGTATAGTAGCTCACTATCCGCAGTAGCTGATTCATTACCTGTATGTGGTGAGCACAGGGATCTCCATACACTTTGTATACAGTGCTGAGATCTCCTTCATATTAACCACTTCACAACCACGCTGTAGCCAAAAGACGGACACAGCTGATCACATGATGAGGTAAAAGGACAACCACAGCGGCCTTTTACCATATGATCAGCTGTGTCCAATGACACAGCAGATCACGGAGTAAATACAGGTGTCGGTTATTGGCTGCACTTTCCTCACACTGTCACAGAGTGAGGAAAGTACTGCCAATAACCGGCAAATGTCACAAAAGGACATCTGCACTACTCATCAGGGCACGGATGATCAGTGCCCAGCAGTGCTGCCCTGCAGTGCCACCCAGCAGTGCCCAGCACTGCCGCCCAGCAGTGCCCAGCAGTGCCACCCATCAGTGCCCAGCAGTGACGTTCAGCAGTGCCGCCAGTCAGTGCCACCAGTCAGTGCTGTGAGTCAGTGCCACCAGTCAGCACCGCCAGTCAGCGCAGTCCATTAGTGTTGCCCATCAGTGCCGCCTATCAGTGCCCATCATTGCTGCATATCCATGCCACCTCATCAGTGCCCATCAGTGCTGTCTATCAGTGTCCATCAGTGCTGAGTATCAGTGCAGCCTCATCAATGCACATAAGTGAAGGAGGAAAATTACCTGTTTGCAAAATTGTATAATAGAAACAAAGAAAAACTTTTTTTTCAAATTTTTTGCTCTTTTTTTGTTTGTAGTGCAAAAAATAAAACACACAGTGGCAATTAAATACCACCAAAGGAAAACTCTATTTGTGTGAAAAAAAATTATAAAAACGTCATATGGGTACAATGTTGCATGGCCACGGAATTGTCATTCAAAGTGTGAGAGCGCTGAAAGCTGAAAATTGGCCTGGGTAGGAAGAGGGGAAAAAAAGCCTGGTAGGCAAGTTTAATTCATTTTCTGGTTGAAAGTTTTCAGCCTATAGCATTGGGCTATATTCTGTATTTGTTGAATTTTCTTTGATTCTTTTGGTCAAATGTTCCTAAGGCTTTTGTCTCTTAGAAGAAACTGATATTTCACACATATTACAAACATTATGGGTGTGATTCATGGCTTTTGAGCAAATACTGAAGTATTCACAAAGCAATTTTCATGCTCTGTAAACAACTATTCAAAATGACTGTGCCCAAGTGTTTATCTGAGCTCTTTAACTAATCAGTTAAATGGTGCAATTTTTAGGGCATTGAAACTGAATCTAGGCAGATTCAGTGTGATTGAGAAATTTTACCCCAACATGGGTTTCTTGACTTAATTTATTGGCAGTTTCTCTTATTCAAGAGAAAAACATTCAATAAAAGTATTCAAAACATGGGTTTTACTTGCTTGCAAAGTAACTTTTTTTGTTTAGACCATCCAAAAAATGTCATACAATCCAAAATACCAACAGTAATTATCTAATCTGCTTTCTTCTAAAAGAGTTTGTATTGGAAAATGTGTCAATAAAGAATTAAATAGCATTCTAACAAGTAATGTTGGCAGATTCCATGACTAGGAATGGTGAAAGACTATTTTTATACAATGTATATTAAAATATTTAGTTTCTGAGAATGGGTTTGTTTTCAAATAATAAAGTTTAAAATTATTATAAACATCCTAAGGGACCAATCCATCTAACCCTATTATTTCCATTTTTATGCTAAAAAGGCAAGCTAGTTTAAGATTTCCTCTGTCTTTTAGTGATTAACATCAAACACAGCTCAGCAAAATCCCTTTGACTTCAATAGAGAAGTCGTCTAATTCAGAGGCTGCATTTGGCCTGCTTTGCATTGTCTTATTAAATTGCATTTGAACCGCAGACAAACCATGTTAAATACAGCCTTTTCTTGTAAAACACTGCACTGAGATGGAAAACACAGCGTTTGACAAATATGCACATCTTCATGAACCCCTATGGTGATTGCATGTGTTGGCTTATTCACTTTCACTGGTATGATTTTTTTATGCAATTAAGCAGCTTATGTATAACATTTATATGTCAATACATTGCTTTATGCTGGCTATACAAGGTCATATTTTTTTAAATAAAGTGTTTTAAATCAATTACCGGTAACTGGCAGTAAAAGAGTATGTAAATCTGGTGCTTTTTACTCAGGGAAAGAAACATGTATACATAAATATAATAGTTTATTTTCATATAATTTTCATCACAAAACACTGATAAAACCCATAGTGCCCATGCACTGCCTGGGGCATCCCTCAAGATTAGTGCGATGATCATGCCTATGGGGATTGGAGCCATGGCTGCTAGCTTTCCCACCACAACTGGGCAAAATGCAGCCATAGCCACCCCTTTTTGCAGGATATGCGACGCACATGCCTAGTGGCACACCAACAAAGCACAGACTCAAATATGCCAACACTGGGTGTGATGGGAGGAGTTAAGGGTCATAAATGTGTCAGATCTGGCACCAAATTGCTAGTCTGATCAAAAAGAGGAGATACTACACCAAAACTGTGCTATGGCAAGTACTTTATTCCTTGAGGGCCACTTTATTATTTATTTGTATTTATTTAAATGTTATGGGACCACATAATGAGTACTCTTTACATATCAAAGGAAGCTACTCTATTAGGGATCCTTTTCTTGTGAAGGCATAAGTTTGGTATCTTTTATCCTTGGATTATACAAAAACAGTAAGTCAGACATGGGGGCTAGCTATATGCCTAATATCTTTGGAATTGAACATAAGGTCCCAGCTTACTGATTTTCTGTCGGCTCTATTTACCAACAGATTCTAAATATATGCATCTCTCAAAATATGAGAGGTGTCTCTAATAATAAGATACAATTATTTTTTGGGGTATGGGTGGCACAGTGGCTAAATGGTTAGAACTTCCACCTAGCAGTACTAGGATCATTGGTTCGAATACCAACCATGACACTACCTGCCACGGCACCTCCTGCCTGGAGTTTGCATGTTCTCCCTGTGGCTGTGGGTTTCCTCTGGGAACTCCGATTTCCTCCCACACTTCAAAGACATGCTAGTAGGTTAATTGGATCCTGTCTAAATTGTCCCTAGTATGTGTATGTATGAATGTGAGTTAGGGACCTTAGATTGTAAGTCCCTTGAGGGTTAGGGACTGATGTGAATGTACAATAATGTACAATATACAGTATATGTAAAGTGCTGCATAATTGACGGCACTAGATAAGTACCTGTAATAAATAATAAAATAAAACAAACTTCTGAGTTTTTTATGATGCTGATCAATGTTTTATGTGAAGAACTAAATGTAAATAAACTATTAGGTTCTAAATGTTTTTTGTATACACATCTCTTTCTGATGTTCTATACCGTTCTATACTCTTTTTCTGCTGCTTACTTCAGTTACTTCTGAGGGAAGTGGTGCACAAATCATCCATCACCATACTCATGCATGTGTAGAATATTAAAGAACATATTTATAAAAGCAATGACATTTACCGAACATTCACTACAGGTGAATCAATCACTGCAATTTAAACTGTGCACCAGGAAGATTTACCTGCCATAAATGTTTGGTGAATGTCACATTTACTGTTTTATAAATACTATATAGCCCTTAATCATGAAAGATCAGAGAGATCTACTGATTAATTTTCCCCAGGAATCACGTTTACTTTTTTTCATGACTCATGTTGCTGGTGGATTAACCCAATATAGTCCCATAGGAATAATTACATTAATTATTATCTACAGACCCCACTACTTTCCTTTGGAGACCATTTAAGAACATACCACAACACTGTTTCAACATTTCAACATAATAAAGGTTTTATATTGATTGCTTTGTTCTGTGCTTTTACAGCAGACAGGTATGTATATTGATTCTCAAATGAATCACAAAATAACCATTATTTTTCCCTTCAAATAAAAGCCTTTCTGAACTGTTAATATATTGTTCCCTTTATTATTAGCATGTATTATTCTTTTAAGATATCCTTGGACTCTCTGACAAAGCAGGTTTTAAGAGGTATTCATAATGAAACAAATTGCTTAGTGATGTGTAAAAAAATAATTTACTTCTCTATGCTTCATTTAATTAACATAACTTATAATTATTTGAAAATGTCCCTTGAAATGTAGAAACTATACGGCTTCTAAATATATGTTCCTAATATGCCTGAAAATAATTTTTTATTAATATGGTGGTTCAATTTATACAGTAAATATTGTAATTAACTAGTGATACTTATTGTATAGAAATCATTGTGAAAGTAAAAAAAACTCAGTATAAAAGAATGATAGCCAAGATCAGATGGAAAAATGTATGAGAAGGTGTCAGTCAGAATCACTGCATTTCACATTTTGTAATAAATGTTAACTAGAGTGCTTGGGATTTACAACAGGAAGTCATGTTTATGCCAGCCATAACATAGCCTTGAATCTGCTGCTCTGTTCTCGCATGAAGACTTTTCTTTTCTGAATAGATCATACAGTATTTTTTAGCTCACACAAAAGTCTTTAAAGACATAAAACAACTAACACTGAGACTTTTATAGTTCTTGAGGCATATTAGAAACAGCCTCTTTTTTTATTAATTGTATTTTTATTGAGTTTTACAAGTTTTACAATTCAAACAATACACAACTCCAAATGATGGTGGGCTAAACCCCAAGCAGAAAACAATAAGACAGTAGTAGAAGATTAAAGTCTATGGGCAGCACATGCACATTCTCATTTTTGCATCAGTAGTACAGCCCAGGGGCGGACTGACAACTCATGGGGCCCCTGGGCAATAGGGGATCATGGGGCCCCTGTGTCCTTGCCCAAACTAAAAAAAGCCTATGAAAAAGGTACCAGGGGCATCTCCCTGGGCCCCCTACTGACCCCAGGCCCTTGGGCAGTGCCCGAGTTTCCAAATGGTCAGTCTGCCCCTGGTACAGCCTAATAAAATGAGAGAGGTAGCATATCAATCAACAGTTTAATGCAGTCCGTAAAGTTTTTTTTTATAGCTATTATTGCTGAGCAATGGGCTGGATTATTGTTCCAAGCTATACAAATATGTATAGAAGTAAAAATCAAACAGGGTGAGACGATAAAGAGGTTGAACCATATTTAAACTCAAAACCAAAAATTTTATATATTGCCACTTGCCACTCCTTAGATGAGGTGGCTGAATGCATTTTTTTCAGGGTTTTTACCATTTATTTTCAGCTGATAATCCTGCAAATAACACATTTCCTGTGGCTAAGCTCAATTTGTCACTGTATCTATGAATGATGTCATGGATGATACTCAGTTTGAATTTTAACCAATTCAATACCGGGCACTTTTACCCCCTTCCTTCCCAGGCCAATTTTCAGCTTTCAGCGCTATTACACTTTGAATGACAATTGTACAGTCTTGTAACACTGTACCCATATGAAAAAATAATAATTATTATTATTTTTACACAAATTGGGCTTTTTTGATGGTATTTAATCACCACTGGGTTTTTGAATTTTTTTTTCTAAATAAACAACAGAAAGTTTTGAGGAAAAAATGCATTTTTTTTCGTTTCTGTTATAACATTTTGCAAATAAATAACCTTTTTAAAAAATTTAGGTCAAAATGTATTCTGCTACATTTCTTTTGTGAAAATAACTAAAATCAGTTTTATTATTTAGTTGGTAGGAAAGTTATAGAGTCCACAAACTATGGTATATATCTGAAAATCGATCAACCCTGATGTAGTGAAGGTATCTCATTTCATGAGGCCAAAAATGTCAGGAGAGTACAAATATCCCCCAAATAACCCCTTTTTGGAAGGTAGACAGTCTGAGGTATTTAGTAAGAGGCATGGTGATTTTTTTGAAGTTGTAATTTTATGTAATACTTTCTTGGAAAATTAAGAAATTACTTTTTTTACACAATTTTTGTTTACATATTGTCACCAGTGCAGTACAGCATCATCATATAACTGGTGTGGTGGTGATCAGGGGCACTGACTGGTGCCAATATGTAAATAAAAATAAAAACAACAAAAAATATATTTTTTTATTTTTTATTACTTTTCATAATTTCTTTTCAATGATTTTTTTTACCCCTGTGACCAGATCAATACAGTATTATCATAGTAACACTGTACTACTCTGGGCAAGTGATCAGGATTGCTTATACCAGTGACTTTCACTGGAATAAACAGCCATTTTTACTGAATGAAACTGATTCATTCAGTATGTATTGTTGTGATTAGCTGTGATTGGCCACAGCTAATCACATGGTACAAATGGGCTGAGATTGTACCTTTCTGTACCATGTGATCACTGTGACCAATCACAGCTGGCAACACAACTGTAAGCAATGAATGCACAGGTATGAAAGGAAGCCATTCATTGTTTACAGTTGTCATGTGATATGCTGTGATTGGTCACAGCGATCACATATTACTAGAAGTGAGCCGGTACAGTGACCAGTCCTTGGCTGAGTCCAGTGGACACAGCTGGTGACAGATCACACAAGGTATGTTCTGGGAGGACATCATATGATGTCCATCCAGAATGACGAAAGTTCCTCCCGGCCTATTGTAATGTGACTGGTTAAACATCTGTGCCTTTGATCCTTCCCATTACATGGTGGTAGGAAGTTTACTAGCTTACAAAGAGAAGAGAAGATTGTTTTGTTTTCAGTTCGACCCACAGTAAGTGACAAAAACACTGCATTTCTGGCAAGAACAAAATCTATACCCTGCATGTGCTGAAAATGTTTTACCTGGAAAAAAAAAATTAATCGCCACATTCATGGAATTGTAAGCTGCAATATGTATATTTTTTCTTTCGTTTACAAGTCCTTAAAGTTTACACTGGTGTGGGTGACAGAGAGTGTTAGTTGAAGACTGGTTTCACACTTTTGCAGTGTATTATGATATATATTAGAGTGCAGTGTAGTAAGGCAGTCCATTAATTTTGAATGAGTTCCCAACACAGCACAATGGACCTTTTATGGCCCATTTACACTCTTCATAATGGAATGGAATGCCAAGCTGCGGTTTCTAAAGCAAGCAAAACCCTCTCTTGTATTAAAAGAGGTATAGACTCCAGAGAGAGAGATATCATTGTACCCCTGTACAAATCATTAGTATACCTCATCTAGAATATGAAGTTCAGTTTTGGGCACCAATTCACAAAAAGAACATTAGGGAACTGGAGAAAGTACAGAGAAAGGCAACTAAACTTGTAAGAGGCATGGAGGAGCTCAGCTATGAGGAAAGATTAGAGGAACTGAATTTATTCTCTCCTGAGAAGAGGAGATTAAGGGGGGATATGATCAACATGTATAAATACATCAGTGGTTCATATAGTGAACTCGGTGTAGAGCTATTCACCTTGAGGTCATCACAGAGGACAAGGGGGAACTCTTTAAGTCTGGAGGAAAGGAAATTTAATCTTCTAGCACGGAAAGGTTTCTTCACAGCGAGAGCTGTGAAAATGTGGAATAGACTCCCTCAAGAGTTGGTTCTGGCCTGCTCAGTGGATTGCTTTATAAAAGGCCTGGATTCTTTCTTAGATACACAGAATATAACTGGATACTAACATTTATAGGTAAAGTTGATCCAGGGAATATCCGATTGTCTCTCGGGGGATCAGGAAGGAATTTTTTTCCCTGCAGGAGCAAATTGGATCATGCTTTGCTGGGTTTTTTTCCTTCCTCTGGATCAACTATGGGTATAGGATTATAACTTTTTTTTTTTAATGGTTGAACTGGATGGACCTCTTTTTTCAGCCAGACTAACTATGTATTTGCAGTGTGTAAAATGAATAATGAATGATGCTGCAATATACCACTGTTCATGCTTTACTGCATTCCAAATGTTGGTCCAGCTTTAAGGTTAGTGTTAGGATTACAGCTACGTATTATGGGGAGGTAGTCTTGTGTAGGTTATCACTTTTTGCATTAAAAACTATAAGTGCCAATCCCCTGGAACTGCGTTAAAGCAGAGCTCCAGTCCCCAGAATACATTTTTCTTAAAACCAGATCCACGATTTTCTTTACATTAGCATTAACAATTGGATAGAGTAATAAGAAATAGCATTGTAATTACTTTAAAATAAGTAAAATTTTACCAGGATCTCGGAAGCAGGCAGGCGCCATAATGGCTGTGGGCATCTAAAGCCTGCAGGTCTTTACTTCCTGGAATTGGTGCTGCTAGCTATCCCAGCATGCAACACTCGATCTCGCACCTGCGCAATACTGACACTGCTCGGCTCGACTTGTGTACTACAAGTTGCCATAACAAGGGCAGGGATGGCGGGCATTCCCGCCCCCTTATGGCAACCTGTACATCAATTCACTCCATTGGGAAGGAAAGTGAAGTCTTGAAGCGGAGCAAGCCCTGCAACCATAATACTGCATGTTAATTTTAAGAGAACATCAATGTAGCACATTTACAGTTTGTCGTGTCTGAAATATAGCTATATATATCTATGAAAACAGCCAGTGTAACCATGACCGTAACTAAACCACAGAAAATTAGCCCATCAAGAGTGACCACATCAGATTAAAAGTTGATTGCCCAGACAAAAGATAGTTACCAAAGTGCCCAAATTAACTAGACAGAGTGCAATGTACACACACTCTGCAATTCCAGCTTTAGAGAACAGAGCAGTCCTCAGCACACAGCATCCACATCTTCCACACACAGGACTCCGGTAAAATGGCGCCAAGCTCCTCCCATTTGCGTCATCTCCGGTTTCGAAGTACCGCGATACTAGGAGCCCAAAGGACTCCTGGGATACAGGACACAACATCCCAGGGGACCTTGCGATTCACCTTACAACGTCATTGCCTATGCGGCTGGGACCAGAACTGCAGTCCTAAAAGGGATTTTAAAGGTATTTACAATAATAATAATAATAAAAAAAAAAATTATCCAAATCGTGCTTTACTTGTCAGGTACAATGCACAGAGATGCACTTTAAAAAATGGGTGGAACTCCGCTTTAATGTATCATAGAAATATTGTTTTAATTTATAACCACAGTACACTCACATAAGCTTTTGATTTCTACTACAAAACTAGGCTGAAGAATTTGAACTCTAAGTAGAGACACTAAACAATTAAGCATGACACTATACACTCTACTTTTATGTGGGTGGAAAATGATTACTGCTCTTGTGTATTGTATTACAAGGAAATTATATAAGGATCAATTACCAATTTTCTCCCCAAATTCAGTATATTCTTCACTTTAATTTGTAGCATGCAATAATCACCCCTTTGGTCATATCATGTACATCTCCTGTTTGAAATTAGACATGGGTAAGGAAATCTCTTTAAAAGTATAGGAAATTTTGTTAATCTGTTTACATGGGGGGAGGGGATGTGGTATTTCAGGTCAAACAGAATAAGCAAAATGCAGTGACAGAAATATCCTTGAAATCACAGCCTCTCCCTGTAAATGCAAAGATCAAAGGACCTGAGCTTGAATGCTAAACAAGACCCATTAGGTCATTTAAAATGCAACTATGTGACCAGGAAACAGTGGATTTATTGTACAATGTAATACACATACAGTATATGTTTATGGTTATTCAAATATAATCAATAAAACATATGTTGAATGGGGCACTCATTAATATTCATGATGTTACATTTAACCACAGAAAACCCAGTAACACCACCAGTATGGCCAAAAATATTGGCACCCCTGCATTTCTGTCAGATAATGCACCACTGCACCCAGAAAATTGTTGCAATTACAATTATTGTTTAGGCATTCTCATGTTTATTTCTTTTGTTTGTATTGATATGACACAAAAAAGTGGAGAAACAGAAAGCCAAATCTGACACAGTCCACATAAAATTCCAAAAATGGACAGGAAAACATTATTGGCACCTTCTCAAAATTGTAAGAAAAACTGCAATCCAAGTTTGTGATGCTCCTGTAATTCCTGTAAATAATCTCACCTGTATCAATTAACATGTGCTGACAATATAGAAATCACACCGGCAACCAGTTAAGATGATAAAAAATGTACTCAACCTTTTCTGTTGTGTGTCTCTGCATGCCACATGGAGCATGAAGAAGAGAAAGAGCAACAAAGAATTGTCTGAGGATTTGAGAACAAAAATTGTGGAAAAGCAAGGATAATCTCAAGGTTACAAGTCCATCTCCAGAGATATTAATGTTCCCATGTTCACTGTGAGCAACATTTTTGAAGAAGTTTACAGCCCATTGCTCTGTAGCTAATCTACCTGGACATGGACAAAAGAGAAAAATTAATCAAAGATTGCAATGAAGGATTGTTCGAATGGTGGATAAAGAACCTCAATCAGCTTCCAGACAAATTCAAGCTGACTTTCAGGCACAGGGTACAACTATGTCAGCTCGCACTATACGTTGCCATCTGAATGAAAAGGGACAGTATGGTAAAAGACTCAGGAGGACCCCACTGCTGACACAGAAATATGAAAAAGTCAGATTGGAGTTTGCCAAAACTTACCTGAGGTAGCCAAGATCTTTTTGGGAGAATGTGCTTTGGACAGACAAAATAAAATTATAGCTTTTTGTTAAACCTCATCATTCTACTGTTTTCAGAAAAAGCAATAAAGCCTTTAAAGAAAATAATACAGTCCCTAAAGTCAAACATGGTGGAGGTTCACTGATGTTTTGGGGTTTGGTTTGCTGCTTCAGGCACTAAATATCTTGACCATGTGTATGGCATTATGAAATCTGAAGACTTCCAAAGAATTCTGGGGTGCAATGCAGGGCCCAGTGTCAGAAAGTTGGTTTTTCGTCAAAAGTCATGGGTCTTATAGCAGGACAAGTAAACGTCAAAAAGCAACCAGAAATGGTTTAAGATAAAGCACTAGAGAATACTGAACTGAGCCAGCAATGAGTCCAGATCTCAATCCAATAGAGCACCTGTGGAGAGATCTCAAAACAGCAGTTGCAAAAAGGAACCCTTTTCCAAAATTCCAGTAGAGAGCTGGAAGAAACTCACTGGTGGTCACAGGAAGCGATTAAGTTCAGTTATTTTTTTCAAAGGAGTGTGCTACCAAATATTAAATTGAGGGTGCCAATATTTTTGTCTAGTCCATTTTTGGAGTTTTGCGTGGAATGTGTCAGATTTGGCTTTGTGTTTTTCCACATGAGAATGCCTAAACATTTGTAATTGCAACAATTTTCTGGGCAAAGTAGTGTATTATCTGACAGAAATTCAGGGGTGCCAATATTTTTGCCCATGACTGTATGTCCCTGACTTTGATTTAAGTGGAACTATACTCACTTTCCCTTCAGCAACATCTATGAGCTTCCGTGCTTGTAACGACATCGTTGCCTGGTCTTATTTTGAATTCAGGATCTTTAGCCATCTTTATTGGCATGCAGCAAGAGTTTGTTCATCCCAACACCCAAAAGATTCCAGAATTTTACACTATTCTGTGTATGCACAGCTTAGTGTACATTGTCAAGAAGACTGTGAATGGTTGATGTTGCAGAAGAGGCAAAGTCCCATGTCTCCTTTGTAATAATAAGCTTGCCTGTTTGCACACGTTTATTTATTATGTAAAGTTCAACTTTAATGCCAGCTACTTATTCTTACTTAGCCAGCTCTGTGTACACTTTGTTTGTAAGTGAATCATGTTATCCTGTTAAATATTAAATCATACTATTAAACAAAACACATTTATTGCAATATATGAAGAGAAGACAAATTTCCTGATAAATAGCCACCATCCCCAAAATATAGAATAAACATGGAGAGAGGACCCCCTAAATTGATTGGGACTTTGAAGGAATAGATACATAAACTAAAAATATGAAATCTTTATTTTATCAAATTTCCACACATAAAGAATAGTATAACTTTACAGACCATCTGAGATCATATTATAACATCATAATCAAAGCAATTTGTTTGGTTACAAAGATGATTTGTGTAGCCACACATAATAGACCATTTTTGAACATATTAAAACGTCACCGTCAAAACATTTTGTTTGGTTACATAGATGATTTATATAGAGCCAACGCATTTTGGAGTGATTTCACTCCTTTCTCAGGGACAAGAGAACTCTGCAGAAAGATGATATGATCTATAAAAATGCACATATATTTGTTTAGGGCATTACTTATGTCCATTAACAGTATTTGTATGATTCCAAGTCTGTGAATATAGTTAAAATATAAAAGAGTGAAAAGACATGAATGAATCTTCAACCAAACTTAAAAGCAAGGCTTCAATCCGCCACCACCTCTAATGCCAGGGCACCACAGAGTCTCGGGCACCCAGGGCACTCCCAAATTGGAGCACAAGGGCCACCCAGATCACTGTAACAGAGGACTTGAGTAGTAAAAAACATCTCCAAAACCACATCTAGATATTTGGAGACCTCATCCACATCTATCTAGATAAGCTGAGAGGCGTGTGGATATAAGTCTTCAGAAATATATATTTGATTAAGCCACATGAACCTTTAAAGGCACTGTCACTAGGAAAACCGATAAATATGTATATCAATATATGTGTCCTTACGCTGACAAAAAGTACAAAAAAGTACTTAAATACAAAACCCTAATTCCAAAAAACGGGAAAGGGAAAGCTTTCGAACAAGTACAGGAATCTGCTCAATGCTCACCAAAAAAAGGAACCGCCATACTGCAATCCAGGAGAATCCACACTAGCCCACAAAGGCAGGGAGTATCAAGGTGTGAGAAACGGACCTCAATTATATAAGGACCTCATTAAGAGGATCATCCAATCCTCGGGCAGTGAATGATGACATCCAAGGGAACAGACAGGGAAGTGGTGGTATTTTTATTCAGAATTATGTCTTATATTGATTATTTATAAAATGTGTATAGATCTTTATTCAGAATTACTTCTTACATGGATAAGTTTAATTTTTTCCATAACTGTGCTCTAAAGGGGAACACATTTCTTAAAATTTAGTTTGATGAATGTTTTCCCCATTGATTATCCTGAGCTATTTATGCTCCTGTAGTTTCCCTGTCCTAAACAGGGGTTACTATTTAAATTTAGCCTTGCTGGGTGGTAGTCAGCCCAAGATGACTTGTAGTTTATTTGTTTTCTTGGTTTTCCTCTACCTCAGTTTTCCTGTTGTTTCTCTTTGCTGTCAGTAGGTGTCACCGGTACCTCTGACAATAGTATGAGATGCTGAGTTATAAATATTTGTTTTCTCTAGCCAACCAGTAAGAGATTTATTGCCAATGATACATGCTGGGGAAGAGCAGACATATTTGGGGTGAAACTCGTGGGTTCATTCTTCTCCTAGGCTGAAGCCTTGGGAGATGCTGCTGACTGGTCTGAATTGTTAGGCCCATAGCATGTGTTTGGCTGTCCTATCTAATTAAGTGAAAAGCTGAACCAAGATTGAGACCCAGTAGGAGGACTTTGTTGGAGGAAGGAACCTGGAAAAGACTGGAAGACTGTTAAAAAAAGTTTTGATTTTATTATGTGACATTTCTTATTTATTATTTTTATAACAGTAGGGATAGCTGTTCCTTGTTACCATTTAGAGCCCTAGTGTTGTAATGGGTCAGCTTCAGTTTCCCTGCCTGCATACTCCGCCCCTTTACTGCTAAATGTAACTCACAACCGTCCCTGTTTTTTGGCTTGAGAAAGAAGTTGTGCCTCGAAACATATCATCATGGAGACGGCGGGATGCTTTGATTACCCAGGAAATGTTGGGAGTTTGCGCAAGGGGCCTACATGGCTCCAGCCGCTTGTACACTGTGCCTACACCTGTGTGTTACAGCCTTGTCAGCGTTCAGGCTCAATGCTGCTGAGGTTTCTTCTAAGCTGTGTTTACCTCTTCTCTTTCTTGATTTGCCACAAGATTAGAAGTTGTATTTCAATCCATGGCACTACGCAGTGGCTCCTGGACGCTATTTAAAGTGTTCTCTGATCCATACAGAGTTTGTCCTTCAGCCTCACTGAGTCATTGCCTTTGGAGCTTGGTTTTTGCAGGACTGTATAACCATCCAGATTCAAGGGCTATAAGGACTGATACATGCAACTTGGGACTTTTTATATATCTATATCCTTACACAATATTCATGTTGATTGTTATTGCCACTGGTCTGTTTGCACTTTTTAGTGATGGGCCGAACACCCCCCTGTTCCATTCGCTGTTGACATTTGCCAGTCAGATGTAAACAATTGGGCGGAGCTAGCTGTGACATCACCACTAGCACCACCCAGCTATGCTGTGATTGGCCAAAGCATTGCACCTGACCTGTGGTCATATGCATTGCTTTGGCCAATCACAATGCACTGTCAGAGCACAGTGCACTGTGGCGCGTGGCAGGGGAACAGCCCGCCAAACACCCTTACCGTTCGTGTGTTCATCCAATGTTCGAATCAAACTTATGTTCAATTCAAACATGAAGGCCATCAATAGCACTTTTATCTGTTTGTTCTATTTTCTTATCCAGTGAATGAACATTGGACAGAAAGAGCGATGGAATGGCTGGCCTAGTCAAGTTTTTCTAAGCTTAACCAACAAACCGGCCCATTTGATCCTCTTCCACCTCCATGCACACCACTTCCTCTTGAATCTAAGCTGTTGCACTCTGTTATGCCAGTCTGCTATTTTTGAGCCGTGTCCACAGAAACTGCAGTCTGCTAGTGCTGGAGCTTAGAACATCCAATGAAACAAGTCAAATGGAATATTATTAATCTGCAGACATTTGACTGGATGTTCCTTCTTGGCGTAGTTGCATTGCTCATATTATCTGCACCCCATACACCATAACTGGGAGCCAGGGAACATGCCATTATATTAAAACATAAAACGTTACTGAACTAAGATTCAGAATTAAGGTAGGACTTTCTTTGCTCCAGTTTACTATTTTGCTATAACTACTTCCAGACATGCAGCTGGATAGGACCAATGTAATGTACTCAGCTCCTGATCTCCTTTTACCCAGACAAAGACAGACCTTTCAGGAAATTGTGCCAAAAAATTCCCTGCCCAAATACTCACCCACACTAACCAGGTAGGCTCAGGCGCAGAGTCCTACAATGATGTCTCTACAGCATGATAATCTAGTGCTCTAAAATTGGAAGTTGCATGTCCTATACGAGTCACATTATAACTGCATTTTTAATAGTGCTATAAAACTCTATGACAGTATTTTAACCCCTCTCCAATGAGCAGAATATAGAGTCTCTTGTATGCAAAAGTCTAAACGGATTTGTAAATTAATATGCTGGTGTAGTAGCTTCATTATTGTGCTGTTAAAATTATGCAGCAAGTGAATCCACACATGAATACCAATACAGTATATGACCTTAATGAAACATTCTCCTAGAACTCTCACTTTCTTTCCTGCATCATCATACTTTTTCAAGGGAATGTTAAAGAGGAATGCACTCTAGATTAGTTAGGAAGCATGTATGTCATTTTTCTCTAGAATAGATGAAAAAACTCTAAAAGCTATACTAACTGGGTGTTTTAACTGATGCTGCAGAATGATTCGACCATTTGTTAGAAAAGTACGATTTCAGTAATCTTTCATCAGCTGCTGAACACCTCAGTTCAACTAAGGGCAAAATTTCACAAATATATATGTATATATACAGTATATCCAACTTACCCAATTGTAATGTGCTACCTTTATGCCAAATTGTCTAACAGTTCAATGAATCCCATAAAATAAATAAATGTAATAAGCAAAAAGTGTAGATTCTAGGATAGTACAGACAATAATACAATCCCTTATTTATAGTCTATTTGACTTCTCTAGAAGTTAATGCAGCTTTCTGTGTCAACTCTAATAGGAAAACAGATTTAAGGAAACAATGAGGCCAAGAAGTGAAGGTACATATGGGAGAACACTGCTCGGTGTAAGGCTAGTCATACATGTTTAGACTAACCCCACTGGGCTGAACAAGAGAAGTCTTTTGATTCTCCTTGTATGCTAAACAACAGGAATTGGCCAAAATTCAAGCCAGGTATTGCCATCTTAATATGTTTTGCTTAATTAAAATATAATTAAGTGTTCCGTATGCCAAGCCAAGAAGTTTTTCTCTAGTAATGAAAAGAGTGGAGAAGAGACGGCTTAAGCAATCTCAGTTAGAATTGAAGTTAACTTCCGCGTCAGCCCAGTTTAAACAGTCACCTTCACCGTCAAATCGTAGACTGTTGGATCAGGCTCGCTTAGAATTGGATCTGTGTTTAACAGATGAGGCTGAGCGCTCCTTACGTTGGACTCGCCAGAAGTGGTATAGCAAAGCTAACAAATCAGACTCTATGTTGGCCCGTAGATTGCGTTCTTTTGCGCAACACCCCAAACCGATATCTTTACGTACTCGTCACAATACCCTTACGAGCAACCCAGTAACGGTTTTAGAGGAGTTACGGCACAGACTAGCTAAACTTTACTCTGATCCCACCCGGGCTGACCCTCAGTCTATTTCTGACTTCTTATCTAGTTTGTCATTACCTACTTTAACGCCGGCCCATAAGGATCTGATGGATCGCAATATCCAAGTATCTGAAGTTTTGCAATGTATAGCGGAACTGAAAACAGGCAAACGTCCAGGTCCTGATGGATACTCGGCACTATATTATAAGAAATTGGCTGATGTGCTCGCTCCCCACCTTGCCGCTATGTTTAATGCGGTGAAGGGAGGTTCAAATTTTTCCCCGGACTCTTTAACTGCTAATGTGGTTATGATTCCTAAACCGGACCGAGATCATTCTTCCTGGGCTAATTATAGGCCTATCTCTCTTATCAATATCGATATGAAGATTCTTACTAAGATTTTGGCTACTCGATTGAATTCCTTCCTTTCTTGTCTGATTAAAAAGGATCAGGTGGGATTTGTTCCCCATAGGCAGGCCGGAGATGCTATTAGACGTATTTTACAATTGCAACATTTGGCCCATACTCGTAAAATCGATATGATGCTCTTATCCTTAGACATCAACAAGGCTTTTGACACTTTATCCTGGCCGTATCTCCTGTCGGTCCTCCATCGTTTTGGCTTCGGTCCTTCCTTTTTGCGATGGATCTCTTCACTATATACATCCCCTCAAGTGAAGCTTAGATACTACGGATTTGAGTCTTCTACGTTCTCGGTTGCTAGAGGTACTAGGCAGGGCTGCCCGCTTTCCCCTTTACTTTTTATCTTAGCCCTGGAACTGTTGGCAGAAGCAATCCGTGTACATCCTGATATTAAGGGAATCGATGTGGCGGGCTCCCAACATAAATTATCGTTGTTTGCGGATGACATATTATTGTCAATCTCGAATCCGGGGATTACTTTGCCTAATTTACTAGCAGTTCTTGATTCTTTTGCCACCCTCTCAGGTTTACACGTCAATCCAGCTAAATCAAGAGCTATGTCAGTTACCCTCCCACCATCACTTCTGACTACTTTGAAGCAAACGTTCCCCTTCCAATGGCTTTCGGCCTTACCATATCTAGGAATTAAGCTTACCCCGACATATGATGGACTGTATCAGGCTAACTTTCCCACTGTTTTTCATGAGTTGACTGAGCTCTTGTCCTCTTGGTCCCATTTCCCGTTATCATGGTTTGGCAGAATTAATGCAATCCATATGACCTATCTTCCTAAACTATTATACCTATTTCGTGTTCTGCCAGTTTCAGTACCTTCGCATATATTGCGTATACATCAGCGAAAACTTTTGTCCTTTATTTGGGGCTCCTCTCGACCTAGAATTAGCAAGCACATTTTATTTGCGCGGCGGAATGCGGGCGGGTTATCTGTTCCAAATCTCCAGTCCTATTATTTGGCGGCTAACATTGCCCCTTTAGCTCATATTCATGCTTCTCACCATTTCCCCCTGTGGGCTGTAGTAGATATGATGGACTCTCACCCGATACCGCTCCCCTCCTTGCCCTGGCTCCCTAATTCTCAGCGTCCATCTAATCTTAGCCCAACGCTGACACTTTCGCTTCGTCTTTGGGATTCTATAAAATACTCCGCTGGCCTTATCTCTCCTCATCTGCCTCTGCTACGTCTATTGCATAACCCATTATTCCCTCCGGGTAAGGATAACCCTAGACAGTTTGTCTGGTGGCAGACACATGGTTTTTATGATATTCATTCATTCCTATCCCCCACCAGAATAATTACCTTTGACACTTTGCGTTCTTCTTATAACATTCCCCTCCGAGAACATTTTGGTTATCTTCAACTTCGTCACTTTATTCATACTCTAATACGTACGCATCCAGGACCTTACCGTTTACCCTCTTTTGAAAGCCAGTGTAGACATAGACCTCATGCTCCAGGTCTGATCTCCCTGATTTATTCTTCCATTATGTCATATAGAACCCCTCCGGTTCGTTCCTACCATCAGCGTTGGCAGTCGGAATTAGGGGGAACCCTGGATCAACAAGACTGGCAGCTCATGACCCAAACATTATCTAAGTGTTCCAGGAATGTTATTATTCTTGAGAATGCCTACAAAATTCTATACCGATGGTATTATACGCCTGCCCGTCTAGCTAGTTTTATTCCTACCTATTCCTATTTGTTTTCGGGGATGTCAACAATTAGGTACCATGGCACATATCTGGTGGACTTGTCCTAAGGTAAGCAGGTTGTGGATTAGGGTGTATGCCCTCCTCCGCACTATTCTTCATACAGACATTAAGCGTAATCCATATGAAGCGCTTCTATTTAAACCACTAGAGGGCCTTCTCCGCTCTGAACGGCAACTGGCATCACATTTATTTATGGCAACTAAGTTGACGATTGCGAGGGCTTGGAAGACTCCTGTTCTTAGCTTTGAGGCTATCAAAAATCAGATGAACTTCATAATGGTCAATGAAAAACTGACGGCCATATTATTGGATACCCATACAAAATTTCTGCAGATATGGCGTCCCTGGCTGGACGTAGCCCAGCCCTCGAGATTCGACCAGTCCCTTCTATCGATATGAGGATGGATTCTGCTGTGATCCCCCCGGGGCCCCTCCCTCTCCCCCCTTTTTTTTTTTTTGTTGTTGTTGTGTGTCTGTGTGTGTTGTCCATGTCTCTCTACTATTTGTCTTTTTCTACTCTTCTGTTTACTCTGTTCTTAAACATAATTTACGGATTGTACCTGCTGTTCTCTGCGCTGCATCCGTAAGGCTATTTATGCAATCTAGATTTCTTTTTAAATTCTAGGTCATGAATATGTACTGTTTTTTGATGCGGCCTTTTCTTGGGCCTTTCCTGTTTATTATAATGTTGATATAGCAATACTTCCCTTTGGAGTTTACATTATCATTGCCCACAAAGGTCTGTGGCCCGTTCTCTCCCAACCTCCCTCCCTATCCCTTCCCTCAGGGCACCTATGTAAACTTTTCAGATTTTGCCTTTATCGATGCATGCCTTGCACCAGCTTCCCTTCATTTATTGTACTATGTAAATGTTGGTCATTGAATTTTTGTTACGATTGTTCATCTTTGCTTATTATTCAATAAAGCTTTTTTTAAAAGAAAAGAGTGGAGAAGAATTAGAACTACTGTAATTAGTGCTGCCTAAAAGGTCTTTTAGAGAGGTTTGCTTTAATTTCTTTACCTGCAGACAACAATTTCACCAGAGAAGAAGTGAAGGTAAATTTGTAACAGGGACACACAAATAAAAATTTGATAGGAGTTTTAGGCTTTTCATACTCCACTAAAGGAAAGTATTTTTATTCTGTCTGTGTTGGTGTTTTTCTTAAGTTGGCAATATGTAGCCAGGTGATGGGCTACAGCAATATGGAGAAGGAGACACTGCCTTTTATTCTTCTTTCCCTCTACTGAGATACTAAGGTTATGCTGCACCATTCCCCTCCAGCCAGCAGGGGGGAGTGCTAAAACCAAGTAAGGCCATAGATTTCTATGCAGAGCGCTGAGAATCCTGGGAGCTGTAGTTTGAGATGGCAGCCATATAATGGGGCCAATTGACTCCTTACACTACAGATCCCAATAGACCCCGTGCAATAGGAGAAGTGAAAGATGATTTTTATTAAATTGCCCAGGAATGCTCTTTCTCTTGGTGCCGAGGGAGTTTGCGAGAGAGTACCACTGTCTGAATATTTGCTTGCCAGTGGGAGACCATACCATCAGGGATCTTAGCCTGAGATTGGGAGTGAGGACACCAATCATTCTCTTCTTACTACCACTAATCACCACAAGCCTTTGGGATGAGACTGAAGGGGCCCTCCTTTTACAGCAAGAGGTCACCACAGCATCTCAGAGACTGGTGAGAGGGCTATTTGCCCATTGCTGATACTGCTAGCAGGGACTGAGCCACTGAAGCACAACATCCAATTCAAACTGCACCCATGCTGCACTATATACTGCACTTATTCCACACCAAGACTGCACCCTATAGCAACCCTATATCACATTATACTGAACCTTTACCACATCTGAACCACATCTACTTTGCACCTGTGTTGGGACTACACTCTAACAACATTGTACCTATACTTAATGCAGGTTAACTGAGACTGTTGGCAATTGAATTAATGCTTTTAAAGGGCCCCAATGATAGCCGGCAGAAGAACATATGATAGGACTACCTTTCATAATTATTCTGCAAGACCCCTTTGTTCCCTGGAACCCCCCTCCCCCCAGCCACCACCACCACCATCCTCCTTTTCTTTCGGATAGTGCATACCCAGTTGGTCTAGGACAGGGGTGGGCAAACTGCGGCTCTCCAGCTGTTGCAGGACTACAAGTTCCATCATGCCTTTGCAAGTCATAGCTGTAACTGTCAGTTTTGTAATGTTGCACTGCCTAATGGGAAATGTAGTTCCACAACAGCTGGAGAGCCGCAGTTTGCCCACCCCTGGTCTAGGACTAGCATCTCCTCCATAAATGCATTTTGGCAGTATAATTCCAGCAGCTGGTAGACTAAACTTTACTACTGCTCACTGCTGAACTTCAGCTGGCCTTGCTACTATCTCTGCTGATCTGAACGCCAAATGTCATCTTATGCCAAAGCCCTACTGTTAATCACCTTGTATGCTAAATTGTATTAATCCATTTTATGCTTGCCTGGTTACCAACCATATTGGGAGACAATATACAAAGTTTGCCTTTACTACCTAGTTTGGTGCCTGTTTTTATTATATAGTGCCAAGACTGGGTACTAAGTATTACTTTCAGCTGTTTTACCAAGAATTTTCTACCTGGATCCTTTGACAAAAGTCACTTTTAAGTTTATTAGGCCGGCTGGTGCTGACCTGTCGCCCACGAAACACGTTTTCTTTTTTTTAACAGGAATCGCCCTTAATTCGATCTGTGAATGGCCAGCTACTTCCTGTCTTGTAAAATGTCAGCAGGATAGGAATTAGGGGAAATCTATCTAATGGAGCCCTGGATAGCAGTAAAACAAGAGCAATACTTCTGTTTCACTGCTCTATCCAAAACAAAGTAAAAAGGTTTTTGGATGGAAGTATACTTTAAAGTATTACACAGGAAACATGTGACCCTGAATAAAGTGGCCTCATATACCATCTTTATGTGCTAAGAATTGCTTTAGGACTTGTGGTATAAGTGATAAGAAGGGTAAGGGGTAATTGTATTTATATATGATGGTAGGGTGCATGTATTCATAAGTGTTCATTACTAATTAGAACGAACTGAGTGGTACATGTGACATGGTGATATACTATAAGCCTCCATATTTTTTGTGTGTTGTGTTACACAACGTTTTCTGAATGGAAGAGGTGCTCAGCAAGTGACCCACTATGAAGTGTACTATAGCCAGATCTGTAAGTTTCAGTACCAAAAGTTCAGTTCTTTCTATACTATATGAGCAGAATCTAAGTAAAACTTTCTCTCTAACACAGCAGCAGCTACATATGTCGAAAGCTTTATTAGTGGTAATTTATTTTTACAGTGCAAATGTCCGCAAATAATTTTTGGCAGGAGTTCAGTTTTAAGTTGATTGTCCCTGGCTTTCACATAGAAAATAAACTATGTAGAAATATTTTTGATCATACAAGAATCACTTCACAATTCTTTTCTAAATGAATCCTACATCTAGAGAGAATAATTTGATATTGCTGCTAATAATAGACATATTCAGATCAGATATACAGTTCTCGTATATTTGAGCAATAAAACCATTGTTTTCCCAGCAGATACAGACACATGGCTCAAGTCACAAAGCCAACACACCAGGAAAAAATCCTTATTAAGAAATGACATGTACTTTCAGATGAATCCAATTTGAACATTACAGTCACGTTGCTAAAAGTCAAGGACCTTAGGCTGATGTTAAGGCTTTGTGATTTGAGCATATATTGTGAGAAAATAATCTCATTTTTATTACATGTTTACATACTGTGGCTAGTACAGTAGGTTTACACAGTGTTACAGCATTGTTCCTTTTTATGAGGCTAACTGATATATTGGATCATAATACTAAACTGATCCTAGACTATAAACTGAAAAATATTAAACAAGTTTATTGTAATGGGTTCTCTCAAATATATGTTCTAGAATAAGTACCCTGAGATAAGATGTGCTCAATATTTATGTGCAATATATTACAATTATACTTTATTTACTCTTCTTTCTCACCAAAATGTAAAGTGGAACTAACGTTTTGATGAGAAAGCACATCCCTTAAGATCAGCTTTATACATTGCAAGGGTTTTAGCATATTTTACCTACTTTTGTTCTGTAGATACTGTAATAGACCTTTCCAGTGCACTTGCCATTTAGATAAAGAGCACCTTTAGCAGGTATCTCTAGAAATCCAAAACACTGCTCAGGATAATATAATTTGACCTAAAGTTCTCTGCTTCTTCCTAGTAAAGACACTGAGCCAGTTACAAATGTTTAGAGGTGAGAATTTTGGGAAAAACCCAACTACAAAATAATTTTGTCATAATTGACAAATTAGAACATTTCGGAAAATCATAGCACCAGAGGTTGAAATTGAAATGTTACATTTAACAACATTGAACTACATAATGAATGGTGTAGCACTTACGAGACAAATGTTATACCATTTTTTTTAAAACTATAGCTTATCTTTATATAGGAAAAATAGCAGTGGGCAAAAGGTTTTGTGACATTGTAATTATCTCCATAGCCACTATAATCTGGTTAGTTTACAATTTGCCTTTGTGCTTCAGTTAAGATTTGCAATTGTGTTTTTACTAAAATGCAATGTTGAGGCAGTTAGCTCACTTTTAATTGCATACTTTCTGGTTTTTCTCTATTTTCTCCATTTTCTAGTTTAAGTCAGGCTAAAATGGACATAACTGAATGTGCAGTCATAAGCTGGCCATGTGCACTAGGATTTATTTCATTCTTATGGACTGAACAAGAAAAATCACTTGAATCCCTTATCCACACTAAACAGTGTGCATGTGCAAATCTGCAGCACCAGGTATTATATTCTGATAGCTACCACCTGTGGCTGTCAGAATACCCAAACAGTGCCTGCATCTGATTGGAAGCAGGCACTGCTTGACCACAAATCTTCTACCTGGCTCATTCAACAAAGGCCCATTGAAAGAAAGACTTTTGTCAAGCCAGATGCTGCCAACAGGACTACCCACAGAATGCAATGCAGTCAATGTATGACAATCTTTAGAAGATGGAGGGAAATTTACTCTCATCCTAATTCCTTATTCATTAGTGGAAATGTGAAATAGCTACACAGAGTGTAGGAGAATTAACATCACTGAAATGTATGTGCTGTTTATAGCAGTTCTTAGTTATAAAACATAATTTTCACAGTTAAGAATAAATTAAATTATGCTTGTCTTTGTTTCACCACTTTTGCTATCTACATATGGTGTAATTCATTACAGGACATATGTTTCCACCAGGATCATTTGCGAGTATTAACAATTAAATAAAATCAAGAGGAGTTTAGATTAATATAACGTGAAAGGATGTTTCATGGAATCCTTGAGCTGCTACCTATATGTAGACACCTAATTAGTAAGGCAATGAACAATGCGTATGATGCAAGTGATCCATAGCAACCAGTCAGCAATCATTTTACATTGTTCTGATATGAAGGAAAGCTATACACTGATTGGTTATTCTTGATTTCTCTGCAACACCATTGTTCTTTGGGCCTCTTGAATAAATTGCTGGAGTAAAAATGACATTTTATAACATGTGAATTTTTTTTTTTCTTGCTACTATAATGTGTTTAGGGACAATTTCCCTCTAATAATACTGTAAGACAAAGAGGGATCTGACCGAAAATTGATAATAGACTGCTTAGTTGGCATCTGTTATTGCCTTTCAAACATTTAGTTTAAATTTATATTTTCCCACAGTTAAACACTTTTCCCCCAGTTATGGACCAGAGCAATATTTAAATTCTGCTGATGAACATATTATTTCAGCAAAACCTCATTACTTATGTTACTGATAAAATACATATTTAGGAGACAATCAATGCAGCATTTTGGCAGCATTGTCTTTCTGTCATCTTCAAAATAGCCAATGATTCTGCTGAGACTTGAGTATTTATTCACAATCACACTTTTGACATAACTATGCACAATGGTTTTGGATCTGCAAGGGCCCTTCTTTAGGTGCTACAAGCATCTGATCAAAAAATGATACCTAAAATACAGTATATCCCTACCTGTGAACTGGATAAAAGTATCAATTAAATTCATAAATAGTTCATCAATTAACATGGACCTTTGAACTTCTGAATACACCAAATAGTCTGGATATTTACCTTTAATTTCTTACTTTTTCCTACTTGGAATCCAGAATGAGGCTTAGCTAGTGTTTATTGTCTTTAGTTCGAGGCTCCGACCCTGACCGGTTTTATTAAAGAGAGGATTGGTGAATGGATTGCTAGATTTCTATGTATTCCAGAGTGAGGCTTGGTTATAACCCAAAGTGAGGGTATTACTGGTGTATAAATGTGCGATGACAGAGCTTGGTGCTTGGTGAATTTTTCAATGCACATTACCTTTTTAACCTATGTGAGTGCAATATCTTGACTAACAAAAAGTATTGAGGTATATTTTACATGATGAGGAGCATTTGTGTGTTTGTTTTTCCTCTGGGTTTATGCTGCTGAGGACCGGAGGTGACTGGGGAAAGCTGCTTGCTGAAGCTTCTGCGGGACAGATGGAAAGACGCCATTGATGCCAGATTGTGCTGATTATGCTATTTATGACTACTTTTTAATTAGGGAGTCATAAGTATCTAGTAAGCTCACATCTTATCACTACCTCGGTGACAGTTGGAAACATTTGTTATTTTTTGGTAGGAAAAGCAATATTTATTTGCACAATTAAAGGGATTCTTTCTACTTTTGGTGTTTGACACTTTGAAGTTATTTTTGCATGTGCATTTAATGAATTTTGCATCAAATATTTGGACACATGTTGAATACTTTTTTTTCAGTCACTTTTATGAAATTATGTATGAATTTAATCGTTTTATTTTGTTTATTTATTAATTCGGTTTTTTTATGTATTCATATTTATTCACAATTTTTTGGTATCTATTCACCATTTTTTAGCGCAATCTTGTATATCTCTATTTTGATATTTGATATCACATATTTGTTTGCAGCTTTGTTTTTTTTTTAATTTTTGGACAAATTTGCATGGTTTCCTTTTTGCATAAAACCATAATATTTAACTTACTTATGACATGGTCACTTTTTCAGTTTGCTATGACCGATTTCCCTCCTTACCTTTTCCTCCTGCTCTTTGCTCCCATGCTACCATTTAAAATCTGTAAACGTATGCTGGCATCATGTTTATGTTCCTCTTGCTGGCCCACATTGACTTCACTGAAAATCTTGTGCATGCATTCTAATCCTGACAAATCTTTAATGAAAGCGAAGTCTAACAACAAGCTCTCCCTAGATTTAGTGAGATCTCATGAGATCTTGCAGCTTTGCAATGGGATTTCCTGGAAAGGTAGTGGTGATGTGGCCTTTCCAGGACATGGATGTCACCAGGATTATATCAAAACTATTAAAAGAACCCAGGCATCCTAAAGAAGAATAGGTAGAAAATATGGTGTATGATTTTTGCATCACTAGATTATATACATGGGGAAGAAAGGTCTGCTTTAACTCTCAATGATACATCAATGAAAATAAAGTTTTAGCTCCCCCTGGCTATTCACAAAATCAACACCTAAACAAAAGAAAAAAAACAAAAACATGAAATACATCAAATATCCACTTTGCCGCCAGAAGATTTACCCCCTTCATGACCAGGCCATTTTTTGCTATATGGTGCTGCGCTACTTTAACTGACAATTGTGCGGTCATACAACACGGTACACAAATTAAATTTATATCATTTGTTTCACACAAATAGAGCTTTCTTTTGGTGGTATTTTATCATCACTGAATTTTTTATTGTTTGCACTATAAATGAAAAAAGACTGAACTTTAAAAAAAAAATAAACAAATATTTTTTACTTTTTGCTATAAAACATATCCAATAAAAAAATAAAATATCTTCATAATTTTGGCCAAAATGTATTCTGCTACATGTCCTTGGTAAAAAAAAATCCTAATACGTGTATATTAATTGGCTTGCTTGAAAATTATAGAGTCTGCAAACTATGATATATATAGTGGGCATTCTGGCACTAACTGACACTGGGTGCAAACTGACTAACTGTCACTGACATCTACAGTTACACTAATACAGTGATCAGTGCTAATAAAAAGCACTGACACTGTACTAATGACACTGGGCATGGTTAAGTGTGTGTTAGGGAGTGATTTAACTTTGTACTTTGTTGTATTTTGCTAGGAGTTGTGCTGGTTTCATCTCCCTGCTGTGCATGCCCCGATGACAGGAGAGAGATCGCTGTTGTTTACACTCATAGATCTCTCTCCTGTCAGGTGCTCCAATGATCACCGAGTCCCGACCATGAATCACTGATTGAAATCTACAGGAGCCAATGATGCTGGTAGGATGGTGCAGGCACACACCCCCTACCCGGAAATGCAGAATCATGTATATATACATAATTCTGCACAGAGCAGCCACCCAGTAGCAGTATAACTGCTACAGGGCGGACGCCAAGTGGATATATGAACACATAATGCATAACCTTTGCAATTAAATGTACTTTAAAATCAGTGTTTAATCCTATTGGTGAAATTGTATTCAACTCTGCTATCCTTCTAACCTCTATTTGTTTAAGTTGACATTTAGTATTACCTTCTCTCTGAGATCACAAGATATGATTGATCAGCATGAAACTAAGCTGAGACAAGCTACCAAAAAGGTAGGTTTAACAGACATTTGAGGGTACCGGAAATCAGCCTAAACTACCACATCCCTAACTGTGTTACCTCTCCTGATTGTAAAAGTGGCTAAAACTCCTCCATATTAGAATAATTTTCTCTCAAAATTCTGCAATGTTTTAATAATACCAATTATTTGGTTGGAATCAGAGTGGAACTATAATGCAAAATGAACTGTCTTATGTATAGCAATAAGTTATGTATAAGTGAAATAAAGGCACTTACAGTATATGACTTATAGTCATGTACCAGTGGAGCTGCATTCTTGTTGTTAGATAAATTTAGTTTGGCTCACCATAATCAGTGTGGCTGTTTGTGATTGTGTAGGTCTGTTCTGTGTTTCAAAAGCTGCAAGTTTGATTACTCATCCTGCATTTTAGAAACCTATGGATGGTTTTGAAACACAGGTGTGGAGTAAGGCAAATGGGCTGCATGAATATTTATACTGTCTCAGTGAATCCCTGTGGAAAGATTGCACAGATGGGTGCTGGAAACTGTATAAATGGGTGCACAGTGGCTTAGTGGTTAGCATGTCTGCCTTGCAGTAAATGGGTCACTGGTTTGATTCTCGACCATGGCGCCTCCTGCATGGAGTTTGCATGTTCTCCCTGTGCTTGTGTGGGTTTCCTCCGGGTGCTCCGGTTTCCTCCCACGCTCCAAAGACATGCTGGTAGGTTAATTGGATCCTGTCTAAATTGGCCCTAGTATGTGTATGTATGAATGTAAGTTAGGGACCTTAGATTGTACACCCCTTGAGGGTTAGGGACTGAGGTGAATGTTCAATATATATGTGTAAAGCGCTGCGTAAATTGACAGCGCTATATAAGTACCTGAAATAAATAAATAGAGACCTGGAACAGAGGTTTTTTTTGTTCCTGAGGAGGAGATCACAGCTTGGGGGACTGATTGCCCCCCAGGGCACCTGCCACATGTTTGCTGATCATCTTCATCCCAGCTGGGTGAGCTGAGGGCTGGGTTTTGCTGGAAGTTGCTGGGGTTTACTGAGGGGGCCTGTCATCTGTAGATCACAGGGAGAAAGTGCCTGGAAGGCATTGGAAGGAGGCAACCAATCGTCTGAAGACATTTGTGAGTACAGACAGTTGTGAGAGATCCTGGAGACTGTGCTGTTGCCACCCCTCTAGTGCTAGAGGGTCAGCTGTGTGTTTAACCACTTGAGCTCCAGAGGATTTACCCTACTTTCTGACCAGGCCATTTTTTGCGATATGGTCATGCAACGTGGCACCCAAATGAAATGTATGTCCTATTTCCCACAAATGGAGCTTTCTTTTGGTGGTATTTGATCACCTCTGCGTTTTTTTTATTTTTTGAGTTATAAACAAAAAAAGACCAACACTTTTGGAAAAAAACACATTGTTTTTGACTTTTTGCTATAAAACATACAGGTGAAACTTCAATAGCGGCCTTCAGCTCTTCTGCATTGTTCGGTCTCTTTCTCTTGGCAATGCCCCATAGATTCTCTATTGGGTTCAGGTCAGGCGAGTTTGCTGGCCAATCAAGCACAGTAATCCCACGGTCATTGAACCAGGTTTTGGTGCTTTTGGCAGTGTGGGCAGGTGCCAAGTCCTGCTGGAAAAGGAAGTCAGCATCCCCATAAAGCTCATCTGCGGAAGGAAGCATGAAGTGCTCCAAAATCTCCTGGTAGACGGCTGCGTTGACCCTTGACTTAATGAAGCACAGTGGACAAACACCAGCAGATGACATGGCTCCCCAAATCAACACAGACTGTGGAAACTTCACACTGGACTTCAAGCATCTTGCAGTGTGTGCCTCTCCATTCTTACTCCATACTCTGGGTCCTTGGTTTCCATATGAGATGCAAAAGTTGCTCTCATCAGAAAAGAGGACCTTGGACCACTGAGCAACAGACCAGGTCTGTTTTTCTTTAGCCCAGGTAAGACACTTGTTCAGGAGCAGCTTGACAAGAGGAATACAACATTTGAAGCCCATGTCCAGGATCCGTCGGTGTGTGTGGTGGCTCTTGATGCACTGACTCCAGCCTCAGTCCACTCCTTGTGAAAGTCCCCAACACTTTTGAATGGCCTTTTCCTTACAATCCTCTCCAGGCTGCGGTAATCCCTGCTGCTTGTGCACCTTTTTCTTCCACACTTTTCCCTTCCACAGAACTTTCTATTAATGTGCTTTGATACAGCACTTTGGGAACATCCAACTTCTTTTGCAATTACCTTTTGAGGCTTTCCCTCCTTATGGAGGGTGTCAATGATGGTTTTCTGCACAATTGTCAGGTCAGCAGTCTTTCCCATGATTTTGATTCCTACTGAACCAGACTGAGAGACCATTTAAAGGCTCAGGAACCCTTTGCAGGTGTTATGGCTTAATTAGCTGATTAAAGGTGGGACACTTTGAGCCGAGAATATTGCACCTTTTCACAATATTCTAATTTTCTGAGATTGTGGATTTGGGGTTTTCATGAGCTGTAAGCCATAATCATCACAATTATGACAAATCATGACTTAAACTATCTTGCTTTGCATGTAATGAGTCTATCTCATATATTAGTTTCACCTTTTAAGTTGCATTACTGAAATAAATGAACTTTTGCACGATATTCTAATTTTTCGAGTTTCACCTGTATAGTTAAGGAGAAAAGCAGAGGAAGGCGTTAGCTAGAGCTGGCTAATTTAAGGTCTTTCACACAGGCGTTCCATATGTCTGTTTTTCATCTGTCCATTTATGGATGAAAAACAGACACCCATGTATTTCTATGGACTAGCGGATGTAAACGAATGATCATCCATTTACATCCGTTAATGTCCGCATCCGTTAACATCCATTTTTTTGAACGGAAGAAAACCCTATTTTTCTTCTGTAAAAAAAACGGAATGGACGAAAAATGGATGTAAATGGGTGAAAACTTATAAAAAAACAGATGTAAACTGATGAAAAATGGATTAAAACCGATCAATTTTTTTTTTTTTTAAATACGTGACAGAACTGATGAAAAAAAAGTAACGCCCATGTGAAAGGACAATAAGGTTACTATTTGTCTCTGTTTCCCATAGAATTCCCTCTCTGCCCCCAGGTGTCCCCAGATTTATCCCATGGTGCCTAGCCAGGCACCATAGACTAAATAGTGTAGTGCGCAGGCTCCAACCCAAGGCACATTACATATGTGTCAATAGTAAATGGCATCACTGGAAGAGCCTTTGCATGCAAAGCAATCCATGCTACCATACAAATGCAAGTGGCCCCAGCCATTTCATTTTTAATTGATGCGTGTGCAGTGTGACTTGAGTTGGAGAAATTCATTGCTTACCCTATGCTACCTGCCTCCCAGGAATCTGTGCATGACAGGGACACCAGACTAAATCTGTTACGTGCTCCTCACCTGACCCCTGAACTTTGTAAATTATTTAATCCTGACCCCTAAATTCCATGTTTTACTTAATTCTGACCCATGAACTCTGTATGTTACTTGATCCTGATACCTGATCAATGTAAGTTCCCCTGTCAGTGTCAAATGGTTTGTCTCGCCTCCGTAGCTGATACATTCTGCTGGTAGCTTGTTCTTTTGAAAAACAATAGACATACTGGCTGGATCACCAGATGAAAATAGAGGAAACTAGAAAGGAAAATTAATGTAAGTATCACATCTAAGAAATGGTAAACTGCAATATAATAATTAATAAATGTTTGCTATTGGGTTTATTACCACTTTAATCCCGACCTCAATCTGGACAACTGCAGTCTATGTATTACTTAATCATGACCCCTGAACTCTAGGTGGTACTTTATTCTGACCACTGAACTCTTTGAATTATTTAATCTAGACTCCTGAACTCTCTACATTACTTAATCCTGACCTCAGAACACTCTACGATAATTAACCCTGACCTCTGAACTCTGTGCATTATTTAATCCTGACCCTGAGATATGTGTGAAGGTAAATTAGAATAGGATGATCACAAACAGATGGAGATAAAAATCCAACTCTTCATTGTAAATCCACAAAATCATGACAACATCAAAGCAATCCAACAAAGAGAGACCAGGCCTCTTGAAGAGTTTCACACCAGATGGTGCTTATTCATAACATATCCATAACTCATTCAGAACATTAAAATTCCTTCAATATACTATATATCATTAACAGTGGTTCAACACGATGGCTAACCAATTTTCCCACACACATCATCATGCTTATAAACAACTAGAGGTGGAGACAAACACTCCACATCAAGCTAAAACAGACCATATTAATAAAAACAAGCGAGTTCCTACGCACAAACAAATACTAAACAAACATACTCTAAATATATACAGTATATATAATATATTATAAAGGTGCATAGGATATCATTAGTGCTCATAAAGTGAAAATTTAGCAGATGTTAGCAGATGTCACAGAAGCAGAAAGGAGGAACAAAACAAAATAATGATTAAAAAGTAGTAATAGATCCACAGGAGGGGGACATGGGACTGCTCATAGAAGTGAGTGACATCCCACACAATGTTTACACCACTGGGTATTCTAGTTTGCAAATGGAAAATCCATTTGTACAACATCCTCCAAGAGTCCTTCATTCAAAACCCCTTACCTTAGTGTAAAACCCTTAATAAAAAAAACAAAATCCCTAAAGTTGGCACCACAGTTAGGGGGATTCTTTTAAAGCAGTGAATGTGGAAATCACTAAACATTCACTGCAAGTAAATGTTCATGGTGCATGCATTTTAAACTATAATGATTGATTCACCTGCAGTGAATGTTTGTCCAATTTTACTTTCACTGCCATATACACTCACCGGACACAATTGCTTGGTAACACAAATTGCTAATCAGCCAATCACATGGCAGCAACTCAATGCATTTAGGCATCTAGACAAGGTGCAGCCAACTTGCTGAAGTTCAAACCAAGCACCAGAATGGGGAAAAAAGGGATTTAAGTGTCTTTGAACATGACATGGTTGTTGGTGCCAGACAGGCTAGTCTGTATATTTCAAAGACTGCTGATATACTGGGATTTTCACACACATCCATCTCTAGGGTTTACAGAGAACGGTCCGAAAAAGAGAAAATATCCAGTGAGTGGCAGTTGTGTGGACAAAAATTCCTTGTTGATGTCAGAGGTCAGAGGAGAATGAGCAGACCGGGTTGAGATAATAGAAAGGCAACAGTGACCCATGTCAATATGGAACAAAATCTCTGAGGAATGTTTCCAGTACCTTGCTGAAACTATACCTCAAAGAATTAAGGCAGTGCTAAAAGCAAAAGGGGGTCCAATCCGGTACTAGCAAGGTGTACCTAATAAAGTGAGTGTAAATATGCCAATTAATATTTAAATTTCTTCAGATGCCATGGTATTTCTTATTGATTTCACACTCAACTTTTGCATTATTTCCAGTTATATTATATTAGTCTTTGCCTTGACAAAGACAGTATTGATGATGGTGCTTGTCCACAGGTGAGCTTCTTGTATTCATGGTCCCTTTTTTGTGCTGTTCTTGCTACCCCATCTGCAATAAGAACTAGCTGAACCTCACAGTTAAATCTGTAATTACATAATTGCAATTTTGTCCACTGTTTTATTCTACTTAGGATTACTAAAGCCTACAGCTCTGACTGTGTCTCCACTGCCAATGTTCACATTGACCTCCTCAATAATGCAAACGTTCTTTGCAGTCCTATCCTTTTGCTGGCCCTAAATGCCTAAGCTTAGCAAGATCACAGCCAACTTCCGCTCATTACCATATAATAAAATATTCAAATGTGAATGAAAAGATTTGTGGTCAATACTATGGAAGAGCTCTTCTTTGATAGTGAATGATCACTGTAAAATGTGGTGTATGGAAATGTTATCAAATAGTTCCTTTGTTAACCATTAATATGTTTGAGAATCCAAACATAGAATGTCCTGAACTAAGGATGCTGTAGTTTACTCCCAAAATTCTCCATGCTCACAAATTCCAAACAACAACCAACAAACCAGTTCATGTGCCTATTTTTACTTATATAAATATAAAGGGAAAGACATTTCTATTCTTTCAGTGGATGAATGAAATTAGAATCATTTCATAGAAATGTGTGCTTGCCTCCTCTAACCATGACACACCTCGCCAGAGAAGCCTTTTTTTTTTTTAAATTCAACCCATTTTCAGACAACAGATGGAAAGTCTCGCCTAGTCAGGAAGCTGCAGGATTTGACAAGAGACCATTTTATATCTGAAAACTCAAGTATTGTCTTTTCTTCAGAGCCACTCCAGACATCTGCAAAATTGAGCAGAATTCAGCTAGGAGATAGAGCATAAAATCTTAAGGCACCTACTAGAATGATCCTGGTGAACCATCCTGAATAACAATCAAAAATGAGATGTATATTTAGAAATCTGGGATAATAAAAGTAATACTGTGAAATCTGGAAGATTATTAAAATCATATTATTCTTGTTGACCATAACAACTTTAAATAAAATGTTTCTTGCAGAGATGCAATTTCAATAATAAGTTATTTGCATCCCAGTCTTTTTTATAATGAAATATCAGTATTAAAATGGCCCATTATCACATTGATTTGCCTGAAGATCCTTTTTAAAATATATTGGTTTTTATGTAAGTGTAAATATTTTTTGTGCCACATAAGCAAGATTGGTGTTAATGCAGTGCATCTAATTTAATGGCTGACAGCTTAATTCCACACATTTTTTTTATAAATCAGACAAGCACTGTCTGTATTGTACTTACAGTTCCAAGAAATGTTCAGCAAGTGCCTTATTTTACATAACATGAAATGAGCTGACAGGCAGCCGAGTAAGATGTGTGAATTGTGCAATTATGTAAACGTTCAGTTTAAGTCCCTGTTTTGTCTAATCTCTGCCTTCAGCCATAGTATCTACCAAAAGCAGGCTTTGTCAGATATTTGTAAAGCACGTATAGAAAACCTTGAGAGGTTTAACAGATCTTCTCCCTGGCTTGTCACAGAGTTTTTCAATAGCAACCCTTGCTTGTCTAAAATATATATCTATTTGCCAGATATCATTTGTATTATGCTGTGCTAGGATATGTATTATCCTACTTTTATGTGCGGTGACCTAACAGTGTAATCTGTTTGCTGTGTTGTCATATGATCTGTGACCTGCTGAAGCTGACTCCATTGTTCTTTTATGTTTGCTGTGCTTTCAAGCTCACATTATCAGTAACCGTGGAAATCTTCATTTCATCGGCATCATTCAAGACGATTGTGCGGCCATAGAAGAACACTGACAGCACTTAGCAATAGCCAAAAATCCATGTAATATTGAAAATATATTTTCACCATTGTCTCAACTAAATAATTCATATTTTTTCCAAATGATTGAATTATTATAGTTTAAAAATAATTGTTTGACATGTTCTGATCAACTAGGTATTTGAGCAAAAATACAAAATTCCAGCAATATTTCCACCTGTGTCAGCAGATAGAAGAACCCCGCACAAAACTGACCTAACAATTAAGCGCTGCGTAAATTGACGGCGCTATATAAGTACCTGTAATAAATAAATAACATGGCACAAAGGGGAACTTAATATGTTGTGTTTGGCTAAAGGACACTTGTCCTTCACAAAAACCTCATAGTTATTCTGGTCCAAACACAACATATCAACCCATATGGAAGAAAAATATATTTGAAATATATTTTAAAAATATGCTTCCCAAATATATTGTCATATATTTGAAATACTACAATTTTGGCCATATTCAATATATTTCAATATATATATATATATATATATATATATACATACAGTGTATATATATATATATACAGTTGCAAGAAAAAGTATGTGAACCCCTTGGGATTACATGGAGTTTTGCATGAATTGGGCATAAAATGTGCTCTGAACATCATCTAAGTCACAACAATAGAAGAACACAGTCTGCTGAACATAATACTACACAAACATTAGATGTTGCCATGGTTTAATTGCACATAACATGTAAACATTCACAGTGCAGGGAGGAAAAAGTAGTGAACCTTTGGACTTAATAACTGGTTGACCCTCCTTTGGCAGCAATAACCTCAACCAAACATTTCCTGTAGTTGCAGATCAGACCTGCACAATGATCTGGAGTAATTTTGGACCACTCCTCTTCACAAAACTGTTTCAGTGTAGCAATATTCTTGGGATGTCTGGTGTGAATCGCTCTCTTAAGGTCATGCCACAGCATTTCAATCGGGTTGAGGTCAGGACTCTGACTGGGCCATTCCAGAAGGCGTATTCTGTGCTGTTGCAGTTATTGTTTTGTTGAATTACTTGTATGCTTTGGGTCATTGTCCTGTTGCATCACCCATCCTCTGCGGAGCTTCAGTTGGCGGACAGATGGTCGTACGTTTTCCTGCAAAATGTCTTGATAAACTCTGGAATTCATTTTCCCATCAATGACAACAATCCGTCCAGGCCCTGAGGCAGCAAAGCAGCCCCAAACCATGATGCTCCCTCCGCCATGTTTTACAGTGGGGATGAGGTTTGATGTTGGTGTGCTGTGCATTTTTTTCTCCACACATAGTGTTGTGTGTTCTTCCCAAACAACTCAATCTTGGTTTCATCTGTCCACAATATATTTTGCCAGTAGTGCTGTGGAGCATCCAGGTGCTCTTTTGCAAACTTCAAACGTGCTGCAATATTCTTTTTGGACAGCAATGGCTTCCTCCGTGGTGTCCTCCCATGTACTCCATTCTTGTTTAATGTTTTCCTTATTGTAGATGTGTCAACAAAAATGTTAGCATGTGCCAGAGATTTCTTTAGGTCTTTAGCTGACACTCTGGGATTCTTCTTTACCTCATGCAGCATTCTGCGCTGTGCTCTTGCAGTCATTTTTACAGAATGACCACGCCTAGGGAGAGTAGCAACAGTGCTAAACTTTCTCCATTTGTAGACAGTTGGTCTTACCGTGGACACATGAACATCAAGGCTTTTGGAGATACTTTTGTAACCCTTTCCAGCTTCATGCAAGTCAACAATTCTTGATCGTAAGTCTTCTGAGAGCTCTTTTCTGCGAGGCATGGTTCACATCAGACAGTGCTTCTTGAAACCAGTAAACCCAAAACAGGTGTGTGTTTTTTAAGGGCAGGACAGCTGTCAGCAACACATCCAATATCATCACACTGATTGGAGTCAAGGTTGGCTCACTCCTGGCTCCAATTAGCTCTGGGAGAAGTCATTAAACTAGGGCCTCACATACTTTTTCCTCCCTGCACTGTGAATGTTTACATGTTATGTTCAATTAAACCATGGCAACATCTAATGTTTGTGTAGTATTATGTTCAGCAGACTGTGTTCTTCTATTGTTGTGACTTAGATGACGTTCAGAGCACATTTTATGCCCAATTCATGCAAAACTCCACGTAATCCCTAGGGGTTCACATACTTTTTCTTGCAACTGTATACTGCATGTTGAAATGTATTTTTATTACAAAATATATGAAAAGTATTTTTAAAAATACATTTCAAATATACTGTATGTCTTTAAAAATATAAACCTATATTTTTGGAATGCATTTACAAATATGTAAAAATATATGTTAAAATGACTTTTTTATATGTTAAAAAAAATCTGAAGAATGTATTTTAATATTATATATTTTTAAACATATATATATTTTAAATATAATCTTCAGATTTTTTTAACATATAAAGTAATTTGTAACATATATTTTGACTTATATTTGTAAATGTATTTAAAAAATTTAGATTTGCACTTTTAAAGACATACAGTATATTTGAAATGTATTTTTAAAAATATTTTTCATATATTTTGTAATAAAAATGCATTTCAACATGCAGTATGTATATACTGTATATATATATATATATTTATTTCTTGAAATATATTTTGAAATATATTGAATATGGCCAAAATGTTAATATTTCAAATATATGGCAATATATTTGGGAAGAATATTTTTAAAATATATGTCAAATATATTTTCTTCCATGTGGGAAGTGCCCCTTTGTGCCATGCATTAAATATAGAGTGTTTTAACTTTAACAGGCTTCTTGCACACGGTATTGATGTTTGAGCATCTGCATTTTTGGCCATCATTTCAGATATTTGTTTTGCATGTATTTTTGTGCATGCACGTATGCGCATTCCCGTGCACAATACATACAATACGTATGTGCATTCCTGCGCACAATACAATTCCTAGGCAAAATCAATTATTTTTGCTTAAATGTGCGTATTTGCATGTATTTGCAAATGGCACAAATTACTGACTAGGAATGCAAATTTTTCTTATTTTTGTACTTCAAGAATGTGCAACGCTTGTTTACACGCCTGTGCGAACAGGCACATTGTACACAATCGGCTGCATTTTAGATCAGTAAAAAAATACTGTACTGAGCTTTTTCAAGCTGCAGTGTCCAAGAGGCGAAGTTTAGCTAAAAACAATTTTTAGCTCTACAGCTTTATCGACCTAACTCACTTGTAATGGCATTGCACCTACAGCTGGCTGCTGTAAAAACATTTACTGAAATCTGAGACAGCCTTTGATATGACCCATTCTCAGAAGACTTATATAATTAGTAGGCCATGTGGGCTGAGCAACACTGGGAGCTACTTCAGTTATTAGAACTGTTGGACAGACTTTACAAGCTTCACATCAGCCAATCAGAGAACACCTTGTATTTATTGTTAAAAATGCAAGGTGCTTCCTGAATGGCTGATTTACCACATGCCCGATTTGGTTTCTTTCTGGCAACACAAGGGAAGTGCCAGCCATACACTAAATACAGTGTGTATTAACCCTTAAAGGTGAAGTTTAGCTAAAAATTATTTTTAGCTCTATAGCTCTTTTGACCTAACTTATCTGTAATGAAGTTGCACCTATAGCTGGATCCTGTAGAAACAATGACTGCAATCTTCCTCCTTCCTCACTTCCAGCACACAGAGGGTTAGCAGCAATAGGTTTGAAAGTTGTACCTGGACTCCACTGGACAGGAAGACTGCAGGGCCTGCCTGGAATGTAAACTTCAAGAATTGGGATATGCTTGTGGCGCTTTCCAGAATTTTGTGTGCTGTGTTTGCAACAGAGAACTTTACATGTCCAGAGCTCTAACACAGCCTGTGGCAAGACCCATTCTCAGAAGACTTATTTAATGAATAGGCTATATGGGCTGATCATCAGTGGGAGTTTCTTCAGTTTTTTAGAACTGTTGGGCAAATATTTTAAGCTTCACATCCGCCAATCATAGAACACCTTGTATAAATCCACAATAAATTACAAGGTGCTTCTTGAATGGCTACTTTACCCCATGACCAATTCTGTTTCTTTCTGGCAACCAAAGGAAGTTCCCAACATGCTGATATCACTCATAATTCCACCATACGCATTGCGTCTCAAGACTTCATCAGGGTATTTGGAGTGAGTGGCACTATGTACATTCTTATGTTCCATATGTTAAGATGGGCACCAGTATGCCACAAAACTGCCTACTGTCACCAGGGGAAACAGAATCCCAGTTGATGTCTTATGTTTCTATGTTACAACTATAGCACATATTAAAAAAGAGATTCAAATTTCACCGGAATGCTGGGTTTGCAATGAACTTGCAATGATCTATTGCTCTGAGGAAGGGAGTTCGACTCCCGAAACGTGTTAGCACTTCACCCAAGGACCATTGTTGCCCATGACTGGCAGCTTTTGACTCCTTGTCTCTGTTTTTATGACCTTTTTGGCTTGTGAGCAAGCATTTACGAAACGTGTTAGCACTTCACCCAAGGACCATTGTTGCCCATGACTGGCAGCTTTTGACTCCTTGTCTCTGTTTTTATGACCTTTTTGGCTTGTGAGCAAGCATTTATATTTTTATAATATATTTCTTACTATCAGGGTAATACAAGAGGAGAGTGCGCCCTGTTTTGTTCTTTTCTACTAGTATCAAAATTCCCCGATCTATCAAGGGCGGCACCTCAGCAAGTGCTGGATTTCATATTTTTGAGTGCAGCAAGAAGGATTTGAGCGCAGGTTTCTGGTTACTGTTGAAGTTAACCTGTTCTCAGCTCAAGTGGGCAAACTAAATTGCTAGATTTAGCCTGCTTGACAGTGCAAACCACACAGCAAGTATACGGGAGTGTGGCAAACTTACTAAAGAATAAGCAAAATTGTACCAAGTCGTTTTTTATGTTTACTATGTGAGTGCACTATATTTATTTAATACATCTTTTAAAAAGAGGATAAGGCACTATATTTTCTTTCAATTACATGGAACATATATACCTGGAGGAAAAAGTCTGAAAGGAGTCAAGAGACCCCCTAGTGGGAAGAGGGATAACTCCATCCATCCACCTCCAGGAAAAGGATCTCTTGATAACGGCAAGACCCCCTGCTGGAAAAAGGAAAAACTCCATTCATCCATCCATCTGGGATACAGGGATTTGACCATTTCTGAGCCCAATTAAAGGGACACAAGCTTGTATGACCTCACTTAACGGTTTGGTCATATATGTCAGGTGAGAGCACAACTGGTGAAGGAGCACAGTATATATATATAAATTTGGTGGACCATATTTTATTTTGGCAATATACCATAGAAGACACTATAGGATCACGGATTGTTTGAGGATTCCCTTTGAGGATTTTTTTGTGTGAAAACATGCATGCAGCACTAGTGTGATTGTAATATCACGTTGTGGAAATATACTAGGCCTCAGTCTATTGTTTTGTATTAATTGATTTATGTTCATATATTATACTGATAGTGGAGCGCAACACAAAGGGTTTTTTTGAAGCTATAATATAAGCTTACCTGTAGGTAAAAATATACAAAGTGGGTTTACTTCCACTTTAATTCAGATGTATTTTGTTTTTATTTATAATATCACCCAAACCGCCCTCTCCGCTCCTCCCATGACCCCCTGCTCTCTAGCTCCCTTGTCTCCTCCTCCCATGCTCATCTCCAGGACTTCTCCAGAGCCTCCCCCATCCTCTGGAACTCTCTACCCCAATCAATCCGACTATCGCCTGCTCTGCCCACTTTTAGGCGATCTCTGAAAACCTATCTCTTCAGGGAAGCCTATACCGCCTTCAGCTAATAAAGGAGTCTTCTGTTCCTCCTATCAGTTCATCCCCCACAGTTATTACCTTTTGTACCACCAGAAACTCCCTATTAGATTGTAAGCTCCAATGAACAGGGCCCTCCTTACCCTCTTGTGTTGAACTGTATCATTGCTGTATTGTCTCCCTTTATATTGTAAAACGCTGTGCAAACTGTTGGCGCTATATAAATCCTGTATAATAATAATATTTATATCTTTTGTATTTTCTTTTTTTTTTGTTAATGAGGTAAATGAGTGCTAATGCAGTTAGGGGCCGAATATCTGGGGGGGTCCTCTTATTTTAAATGGGACTTTCAGACTCTGATAAGCTCCTCCTGTAGACCCTTCTACCAACTGGACCAGACATGGGGACAAAGTGATTTTGGGTTGGGTCATGGAAAGGCTCCATGTTGAGAGCATGTGACCTGGTATGGTTTATGAGGGTGGGGCATATGCTCTGTAACCCCCCTTTACTGGAAAGCCAGAGTGCAGGCTCAGATAAGGGTCTGATATGGATTTTGGTGGACCCCATGCACAAAACAAGAAAAAAATGTGGGACTTTACTTGTCTGGTATAGTATATGTCACAAGAGAAGAAGCCCTCTACTTAAAAAAATGGTTGTTTTTGTTTCTGGGGGATCTCTTTTATAAATGATCATAGGTATATTGGCTAAAACAGGTTTCAAATGTTTATTCCTTTTTTTCAAAATGCTACCATGTCTGTTAATAATATGCTTTCGTATGCTGCATACTGTAATCCAGGGCTTGAAATTTCCACTCACCTGCTCGCCAATGGCGAGTGGAAATTATGGTGGGGGTGAGTGTGTCCCCCAGGGCCATCTTGCTGAGCAGGTTCGGAGCTCAGGCCGGATCTGTCATTGGCACTGGGGGCTGTCAGACTGCTCAATAGCTGAGAGCAGTGAAAGCAAAGGAAGGAGTGTGTGCTGTGCTCTCTGCCACCCCCTAGAGTGCAGTACCTGGCTCTGTGAGTGAACAATGAAGCACTGCAACTTTTTATGGAGGGGGTGTGGTGTGTGTGTGTGTTTGTGTGGACTGTGTATGCATGTACATGTGTATGCATGTATATATTGTACATTCACATCAGTCCCTAACCCTCAAGGGGCATACAATCTAAGGTCCCTAACTCACATTCATATACAAGGGCCAATTTAGACAGGATCCAATTAACCTACCAGCATGTCTTTGGAGTGTGGGAAGAAGCCGGAGTACCCAGAGGAAACCCACACAGGCACAGGGAGAACATGCAAACTCCAGGCAGGAGGTGCCGTGGCTCGGATTCGAACCAACGACCCTAGTACTGCCAGGCGGAAGTGCTAACCATTTAGCCAGTGTGCTGACATTTCTTTGATACACAGGAGAACAGAAAGGGATCAGTGCTTCTGGCAGATGTTTTTGCCTTTCAACTTATATTATATTATTTTACTATTCAAGATGTTTGTTTTAACTTGTGTTGCAGAATGTATTGTCTTGTTTGCAGTGCCAGGCAACAACCTCAACCCCACTGTGCGGGAGTGAAGTTAATGACTCGCATTGATTTATTGCTGTGAGAAACATTAGAGAGAAGCTCACTCCCCCACTTAACCCTGAATATGGGTCAAAGGGCAAATCCAACACTCAATCTTAAATAGGGTAAAACTTTGGTAGCAAGTTTTACCCAAAGTTATGAGATTGTTTGAATTCAGAAGAAACTTGGCCTTGGATCGAAATTCCGCCAGAATGACATAGCAGAGTGTGAGACGAAACTAACAGAGAGTAGAGGACCATCCTTCCTTACGTGTTTTGAGTGAGTGAGGACACATAAGTATAATCTACCAATACACATTATAAGAAACATACACTTTGTACATGGACACAGACAAATAGTTGTTTCTTCAGAATAACAAAAGGTAGGAATCTGCAATAAAGTTAATTAACCACTTGACAACCGGGCTGTAGCCGAATGACTGTTACAGCGCGATTGTCCAGTTCTGGGAGGGAGTCATATGACGTCCTCCCAGAACACGCCCTCCCACGCGCCCCCAGCGGGCGATCTTCATGTTCGCTGTGTCCTACAGGCACAGCTGATCACGTAATAGGGTAAAAGGCCAATCACAGTGGCATTTTACCACATGATCAGCTGTGTCCATTGACACAGCAGATCACCTGGTAAATGCAGTTGTCATCTGTGACAGTGTGAGGAAAGTACTGCCAATCACTGGCAATTGTCAGAAAACAGATTGGCACTGATCATCAGGGTACTGATGATCAGTGCCCTGATAATCAGTGCCCAGCAGTGCCATTCACCAGTGCCACCCACCTGTGCCCAGCAGTGCAACCCACAAGTGCCAAGCAGTGCCACCCACCTGTGCCCATCAGTGCCCAGCACTGCCACCAAGCAGTGCTACCCATCAGTGCCCAGCAGTGTCGCCAGTCAGTGCCCAGCAGTGCTGCCAGTCAGTGCCACCCATCAGTGCCCATCAGTGCCACCCATCAGCGCCACATATCAGTGCCCATCAGTGTCGCCTATCAGTGCAGCATCATCAGTGCCAGCTAATCAGTGCCGCCTATCCGTGCCACCTCATCAGTGCTGCCTATCAGTGCTCGGCAGTGCTGCCTATCAATGCCCATCAGTGCCCATCAGTGCTGCCTATCAGTGCAGCCTCATCAATGCACATCAGTGAAGGAGAAAAATTACCTGTTTGCAAAATTTTATAATAGAAAAAATGAAGAACTTTTTTTCAAATTTTTTGCTCTTTTTTTGTTTATAGCGCAAAACATAAAACATCTAGTGGTGATCAAATACTACCAAAAGAAATCTCTATTTGTGTGAAAAAATGGTAAAAAATCCATATAGGTACAATGTTTCATGACCACACAATTGTCATTCAAAGTGTGACAGCGCTAAAAGCTGAAAATTCGCTTGGGCACAAAGGGGTTATAAGTGCCCAGTAGGCAGGTGGTTAAAATCCCTGTAATGTACATTGATCAGCCATAGGGGAATGTTTTTGGTTCTAAACTCTTTTACATTATAAAAAGGAAAGATCTGGCTGGCTTGCAGGGGGATCCCTGTATCCCATTTAGAATCGTTTACCTCAAAGGCACTTGTTATCACCTCCATGGAGATCAGAAATGTCAAGCAATGTTAAATAAAAACTGTGAGCATTGTTATTTGCTGTTGGACCCTTTATGACCAGCCATAGGGTGAATGCAGAATGTTGATGAGATGAGAAATGGATACAAATAAAAGAGTTACATTTCTTGCATTAATTAAATCATATCAATATGTTCTATGCAATTTACAAATTTAAACTAATTTAGAAAACAATACTACCATGCTCAGCAAAACGTGAAGGGATAACGTTCCATAGTGTAATATATTTGCTAGCACTAAGATATTTATTTAGGATATTAGTCACTGAAGCACTGCCTTAATTATTTTTATTCATCAGGTAATGATAATAAAAATAATGTATTAAAACTGCTGTGTCTTTTATTTACATAAAGATCTCAGCACATTAACAATTATAACGTGTTTATTGGTTTTGGCACACATTTTTAACAGTGCAGCTTGAGAGAATGAGTTCATTCTGCAGTAAGATTGATATGTTAACAAGCACTTCAGAATGATAATGGAACAAAAAATGTTGTTAAACTGACCCTGTTGCTAGAAAATTAAAAGATTTTATTAAAACTAGTGTGTAAAAGAATATTAATAATACCTGCCTTCCCAACTCCAATCACTTAAATTATCACTTTGCTCTTTTGCAGACCCATGGCCAGGGGAGGGCTGGGAACATTTGACCTGGGAGGCAATCACAAGGGTCTGGTATGGAATTTGGGGGGAGCCTAGGCCATTTTATTTTATTTTTTTGTGTGATTATCCTTGAATTTCATAGCATAACCTCATCAAGGATAACGGTCTGGAATGTCTGGAACATATTCTTAGGGGGAGCCATAAGCCATTTTTCTTGTTGTTGTGTGGGAGTCCCTCATTAACATCTATATTAGACGCTCATCTAGAAAAAGGGTCTGGTGCAGATTAAGAGAATCCCCAGCCATTTGTTTACAAACAAAAGTAATGCTGCTTGAAGCTGTCATTTGCTGACAATTGTAAACTTTAGTTTTGCTGTAGTGGGCTGTATATACCATGCACAGGCACTAGTTCACAGGCAGGTTAAGGGCATTACTAGGGCAATCTAGCATTTTTGATGGTGCTCTTAAAACTTAACTAAACCCAACAAAATGTAGTATATTGTAGTTTATCACTCAAGCTCTAATTCCTTTATTTTCACCTGGTAACATACCTCCTGTCTTAGGGCAAGTGCATTTAGTACCTATGGAGGCAACACAGCCACCTTTGAACAGCAGCATTGTCAATCAGTGTAGAGGGTAGTGTTAGATGAAATAGTAGATTTAAATAGGCTTTACATACAGTAAGTGACAAACAATGGAAAGTTGAACTCCAGCTAAAGCTGCCCATACATGGATCAAAATACGACCCATTCAGCAGGAAGCAGACAAATTTCAATCCATGTATGGGCAGGATGGTTGTACAGAAGTTGATCTACCAATTAACTTCTCTACAACCACTGTGTTGGGTTTTTCGCAATCGATCAGTGCTGCCAGCTTTAGCATTGTTCAGTGTATTCTGATGACAGGGAAGTCTACCAACTGTTAGAATGCAATAACTCAGGAGTGATTCCTCCATCCACGCTGAGCGTGTGGATGAGGAAATTGAATAATTTTTTTCCCATTTGTTATAAAAGTTTTAAATAAATCAACAAAAGCTGAGTATAGTTAGCATTCCAATCAGTGTTAAATGGTTTGTCTCAACACTTTAACTGCCACTTTTGCTGGACAGCTTGGTCTATAGAAAGAAAAAAATTATAGGCTTACTGGCGGGATCACCAGGCAATAAATTATGTTCCAGGGGGATCCTTTAACAAAGATTGCTGTGTTAATGTTAGTGACAAGCTGTACTGAATATGTCATTTTTTATTTTGGCCATAGTTACACTTTAAAGCATTATTAAAATTTCTGCTCTCCACCAAACTGAAATTTTAAACTTTTGTTATTGCTTTGGTATATGTTGCCCATGGTGGTACCCAGCCCCACTTGTCATTGGCTTGCCAATCTCTTGCCTATTAGCCTAGAAAAGGCTACTATTTTTTAACATCCAACTCCCATTGACTTAATGGAGTTTGGATTCAGCACCCAAATTTATTTCTCTACCTTTGCTAACCTGCCTTAAACCAGGCCCAGGAGCATTTGGCTCATCCCTATTTATAACAAACCTTGTTACATGTAATTAAAATGTGGGGATTGTATGGGATGAATTGTAATCTTAATGAGGTGAATAAGATGACTACTGCTCTGTGAAATTATGTTGACCAACCTAAAAATGTCTCACCTAAATAAAATATTTAAAAAAAACACCATGGTAACATTAAAAATAATATTTATTATCTTGTTTGCATTAACAAATGCAACTCAGTTCACAGTTTTGCATTCAGGATCTCAGAGCCTCAGCGGAAGTTGTTTCTACTCCCCTATTTTCCAATTCAGTTCTCTCCTGGCTCCAGTGGCTCCTCCAACACCTACCGTGCTGAGGTTTTATCCACAGTCACTAGTCCCTGCAACTCTGCAGTAATGTAGCCATGACCCATAGAACCACAGCATGCAGTGGAGGAAGCAGGCATCCAGCAACTCCAGAAGTGTTCACTGCTGAAGATACCAATGACAGCTGTAAGACTGCAAAAAAGTAAAGACCAAAGTCACCCGCTGCATAACAGGTAAGTATTTTTTCTCCTTTCTTTTTGTCCTACGCAAGGATTATTAATATTCTTTTGCAGGCTGCTTCTATCTGGATTTCTTTTTCTAGTGACAGGGTGTAAGGTATCTAACTAAAGAATTAAAAAAAGTGCAAGTATAAAATATGTACATTTATAGTTGCATACATTCTATAATTGACAAACTTTAAATCAGATAAGGAAAAAATGTAACAGGATTGATTTTTTTCAGTTTAAAAATCATATCCTGATTTATTTATATATTATGGTACAAGGTCTCTTGTTATCTGATTGCTATCTTTAACACAATCCAAAAGAGAAAAAATATATATTGAACTAATGAGAGATACTGGGGTTATTAAGACCTGTCCATACTATCAGTAGAATGAAATTTAAAGCTTGAATACTAATCACTGTAAATAATGCAGCTAATTTAATGTTAAATCATACATCTCATTGGTGATATCAACTTTTTACAGAACTAATTTGTTCCAGAAAAAAAAAACTAGGTCTGGCATGCCATCAAATTTATGTATGTAAACTACTTACAAAACAAATTTAATCTAAAAGAAACTCAAGGTTTCCACACCCTGTAGGGAATTCATTTGCAGTTGCAATCCTGATATAATATGCTAATGGATATCTAATTAAGTGTGTATAAAAAAGGTCCTTTAGTTCTTAGAATTTATGGTCAGAACATTGGGAAATGTATGTACAGTTTCCCGACTGATAACTACAATCAGTCAAATCTAAGCAAAATACTATTTTCTATAATCCTGTGCCTTATACCTCATTTTCTCTCTGAGAAGCACATGGATTTTCATCAAGTTAAACTGTAATTTGAGCGTGGGGAAGGACCTCTTTCTGGTTTGTATTGCTGTGTGTACCGATTGGGAAGATTTTATAAAATAACAAAATAGATATATATATAACCTTTTTCTACTCTATATCTACTCTTCTCAGCTGGAGTTTAGTTCTATTTTAATATCCCTTGCCCTCTGCCAGAGCATCTTTACTAGAGTTGCAATTGTATACCTAGAAAAAAAACTACACAGGTGAAAGTTTACCTCTCGATCAAAAACTTTCTAAAGAAGTTTTTTTTTTTTTTTTACAAAAGATAAAGTGAAATATCCTCTCTCCCGACCACCTTTATGAAAAAGTATTGGATTTTCATGAGAAAACGTTAGGTTTTACTATTTCGTCAAGACTCTCCAAAATTGAGTGAAGTAGATCAGAAACTTTGAAATAATCATAACAGATCAACGCAGCTCCAACCCTGCAGTATCAATCTCCCTGGTTTACACTCTGAATTCAGGTTCTGACAGAGACAGAGTATATCTCGCTCCAGGATACAATATAGCATACAAGTACTGCCACACACTGCATTTACGTCCGGTGTGAGCAGATGAATAATGGGCTTCAGCTCAAGTCCCCACCCATTAGTCATGCTGTTTTGACAGGTTTCACCCACATTGGGCTTAATCATAAAGGTAAGCATGTTCTGTGGCAAAGGAATTATATTCACACACACACACACACACAGATCACAAGCCAGTTGGAAAGTTTAATGATTATAGACAGCATTTGTGCAAACTGATACCAAAAAAGCATGATCAGCCAAAGAAAAACATGATCAATGTAAAGTTCTTTAAGGTCACATGCGCGAACCCAAACTAATGAGTAAGGCCATGGTTAAGGTCTCCAACAGTTAGCCCCACAGACTCCAGTCATAAATAACGCCATTAATGAAAAGAGAACTCTACATAGCGTAATACCACAACAAACCACAAATGTATTAAAAGTTCTTTATGTAACCTCTTGGCGCTGGCACCTCCCAGCCCTTTAAGAGTTTCATAAGTCGGGAGGTGGGGCGGGGTTTTAGGGTCCTGTGACTGCTGTGATTCGCTGTCACGGCGGTCACATGATCGGAAAAGGTCCCGATCGAAAGGGGAGATCAGGACCTTTCCGGGAGTCGCGGACTTATGTGCTGGGAGCGCGCAGGGCATGGGCTTTCAGCACATATGTAATTTCTAATTGCATGGATATATGCGGCCACTCCAGGAGTTTCATAAGCCGGGAGGCGGGGCGGGGTTTTAGGGTCCTGTGACTGCTGGAAATATGCGGCCGCTCGACGTCAAGGCTCAGACGCCGAGAGGCCACATATTTGCGTGCGATCGGTGTCAAGGGGTTAATAGTGTAAAATTGTCCACTTTCTAAATTCTGCAAACCAAGTGTGAGAAACCACCAGTGTCAGTCACCTTCTTAACCGCTTGCCCACCGTCCTATAGTAGAACTACTGCTACAGGGCAGCAGGGCTGCGCTAAAGCTTGTGTATATTTATATATATATATATATATATATATATATATATATATATATTTCCAGGTAGGGGGCACGTGCTGCTCTATCTGCACCGCCATTACCAGCTACGGATATCAATCACCGGGTCCCAGCTGGAGATTCCCCACCGCCACCCAGCGATCACCAAGTAACACTGACAGGGGAGAGACCTGAGTGTAAACAACACAGGTCTCTCTTCTGCCAGCAAGAACATGCTGCTGTGTATTTCTCTGCACAGCAGAGAAATACACAGCAGCATGTTTCCCTAGTAAAACACCCACAGCACATGATGTAAAACAGCACACAGTTAACCCTTTGATCATCCCAGATGATCAACCCCTTCATGCCGAGTGTCATTAGCAGAGGCGTCCCTAGGGTTGGTGTCACCAGGTGCGGTAACACTTGGTGACACCCCCTCCAACGATCCCCGCAGAATTGATCGGATCTGCGGATTGAGCATAATGGATCGGACTCTGATCCATTATGCTCAATCCGCCAATCCGATCCATCGTGCGGTGATCGTCGGCTTTCTTTAAAACTTACCTTTTCTTAGAACGGGTCTGGGTATAGTGGCAAGATGTGTCTCCCATGTAGATATGTCCACCCTGAAGCAATTGCGCATGTCCCGGTTACAGGCATGATCAATCGATGATAGCAGTAGTTCTAACATCGACTGATCGTGCCTGAAACCGGGACATGCGCAGTTGCTTCAGGGGGGACATCTACATGGGAGGCACATCTTGCCACTACACCCCGATCATTGGCATGCAACCTATACGGGGTGACACCGGACCTTCTCCAAGAAAAGGTAAGTTGTATAGAAAGCTTACGATCCCCGCAGGATGGATCCAATCCATCCTGCGGGGATCGTCGGCTTTCTTTACAACTTACCTTTTTGTGGAGCGGGTCCGGTGTCACCCCATGCGGTCAGTGTCACCCAGTGTGGACCGCACCTACCTCACCTGCCTCGGGATGCCACTGGTCATTAGTACAGGGTCAGTGCTTTTTATTAGCACCGATCACTGTGTTAGTGTCATTGGGATGTCAATGGCAGTTTATCATTTCCCACCCAGTGTCAGAATACCCACCGCAGTCCCGCTATAAGTCGCTGATCGCCCCCATTACTAGTATAAAAAAAAAATTCCACTCTATATGCCTCCATTTTTAGATAGTATAACTTTCGCATAACCAATTAACTTACATGTATTGGGATTTTTTTTAGCAAAGACATATAGCAGAATACATTTTGGCCTAAATTCATGCCAAAATTTGATTTTTCACTTTTTTTACTGGATGTTTTATCGCAAAAGTAAAAAAAATTTGGGTTTTTTCATTGTTTTTTTTTGTTTATAGCACAACAAAATAAAAATGCACACATAATCAAATACTACCAAAAGAAAGCTCTATTTGTGCGGAAAAATTTCCATAAATTTCATTTATGTACAGAGTTGCATAACTGCGCAATTATCAGTTAAAGTAACACAGTGCCATATCTCAAAAAATGGCCTGGTCAGGAAGAGGGGTAAATCCTCTGATGGGCAAGTGGTTAAATAACACTTCTTTTACCAAGAATTGAGACCTCTATAGAAGGTCACATGAGTAATACCGTGGCAAATTCAGACATCAAGGAATGGGATTGCACCGCCTGGTCAACACATTTCATCACAATTGACATTATTAGGAGACGGAAACATTCTGGTCCCCTGATGACATCAATTGGGATGAAATGCTTCATCTGTTAACTGTGTAATCTTTTGTGAGTATATACGGTTTTTAATAAATTCATGATTGGTTGTGGTATTATGCTATGTAGAGTTTTCTTTTCCTTAAAGGCACTATTTATGACTGGATATTGTGGGGCTAACTGTTGGAGATCTTAACCAGGATTTGCCATGGTCTAACCCAGTGGTCGGCAAGCCACGGCTCATGAGCCACATGCGGCTCTTTACAGACTTTAATGCGGCTCTTCTGTGTGCCGGGCGCCCGCTCCCCTCCCTCCTCTCGGACGGCCGCCCCAAAAGTCAGGACTCTGCAGCTAGCCTAGCAATGGGCAAACTACAGCCCGGCGGACCTTTTAATCCGGCCCGCGGAGCGTGGCAAACATTGGCTGTCAGGATGTAGGCGAGGCAGCCAGGATGTAGGCGGGGCCGCGTGACGAACTCCTCTCCTCTCACAGTCCGCCCTGAAGACCAGAACGGCGCGGGAACACGGCGAGAGGAACGCACGGAGCAAAGGTAAGTGAATTGACACAATATGGGGAATGAATTACTATAGGGGGGATGAATTACTATAGGGGGGATGAATTACTATATGGGGGATGAATTACTATGGGGGATGAATTACTATATGGGGGATTAATTACTATGGGGGATGAATTACTATATGGGGGATGAATTACTATGGGGGATGAATTACTATATGGGGGATGAATTACTATATGGGGGATGAATTACTATGGGGGATGAATTACGATGGGGGATGAATTACTATATGGGGGATGAATTACTATGGGGGATGAATTACTATGGGGGATGATTTACTATATGGGGGATGAATTACTATATGGGGGATGAATTACTATATGGGGGATGAATTACTATGGGGGATGAATTACTATATGGGGGATGAATTACTATGGGGGATGAATTACTATATGGGGGATGAATTACTATATGGGGGATGAATTACTATGGGGGATGAATTACTATATGGGGGATGAATTATTATATGGGGGATGAATTACTATGGGGGATGAATTACTATATGGGGGATGTATTTTCAGTTTTAAAAATGTGGCTCTCAAAATAAATTTCAGTCGTGGTTTTGGCGAGATTTGGCTCAGTTGAAAAAAAAGGTTGCCCACCACTGGTCTAACCCATTAGTTTGGGTTCACGCATGTGACCTCCTAGAATATAAAGGTTTACATTTTTGGTAAGTGGCATGGTATCTATGGTGGTGGAGGAGACAAACACTGGTAGTTTCTCACATTTCATTTGTGGAATTTAGAAAGTGGACAAATTTGCACGATTAAATATTTATGGAAGTTTATCGTGAACTTTACAAATATTTTGTTTTTCTTTGGCTGATCACTTTTTTTGTATCAGTTTGAAAATATGATAATAATTGTTTGATATAGTTATTTAAAGGTATATATAAATGATTTAATTTTGGTTCAGACATACTTGCACATACTGTAAGTATATATAATTCATATAATACTGTATATGTGATGGTTTGGTTTAAGTTATAAAGGGATAGTGCAGCATCTTTTGGTATTAACAACTGGTTTATTATCTTTGTCAATGTGTTTTTTTTAATTGGTCTCCCAGTCTGCGGGGAATCTTTGAGGAAACCTTTTCTGATAGCATTTCTGGCCAAAAAGCATGCCCTAGTAACTTTAGCTTGATTATAATCTCTCTCTAGGAACTTCCTCTCCATTTGTTCTGTTTCTATGTCGAAGTCTTGTAATATGGAACATTTATGTCTAATGTCAATGAACTTGAAGTTCAGGTATTACTTTTAGGAAATGTGTTGGATGGCAGCTAGTGGCATGAAGAAGAAAATATTTTGAAGAAGGTTTTCTAAAGGTTTTCATGTGAATTTGTTGATCTATTAAGGAACCTACTAAAGCTACATCTAGATAATTGATTTCATTTATGGATTCCTCTCCTGTAAATCTGAGATTTCATTTTTATTTAGATACTTGAAGAAATTATTCTGAGGCACATCCTTAAGAATAACAACAATTAAATCATCAAAATAAAGAAAATAATGATGAGTGTGATTTCTAAATGGGTTGGCATCTTCATAGACATTGATCTCCTCCCACCCACCTATATATATATAAGATGGCATAAGTGGGTGCAAATTTTGCCCCCATGAGAGCACTACATCTCTGGAGGTGCCAAACTCCATAAAATAAAAAGCAGTTGTGGATCGAAAAAAAAAAAAATAATGCTCTCTGAAAGTAAATATTTAGGTTTGTTTCAAAGGGTCCTAAGGCCTAAATTATGGGAAATGCGCAAGTATAGAGAGGCGACATCACACGTGAGCCATGTGTTTGTTCTCAGATTTCTGTATGAGGTGCTTTGTGTCTTGTAAATAAGAGGGCAGGCCAATCACAATGGGTTCAAGGAGGGTGTCTATTAGTTCCCTTGTAGAACCAGTACTAGCTGCAATAGGTCTCCCTATTGCATGCTTATGCATGGCTATTAAAATTCATGCTTATGAACTTTAGAAAAGTCTTCCTTTATGTTTTCTAATTATTTCTTATAAATTGTGGAAGGATCCCTGCTTAAGGTGCAGTAGGTGCTGCAGTCTGAAAGATGTCTTGGAGCTTTTTGTCAATAGTCGCTGGTATTCTGTATGATAACAGTGCCTCCTTTATCTGCAGTCTTGATAGTAATCACAGAATTTTCTTCTGAAGATCAAACTGAGGTTTTTTTTTATTTTCATTTTGCTACATTTGATTTGTCTAGAGCAGTGGTCGGCAAGCCGCGGCTCGCGAGCCACATGCGGCTCTTTACCCAGTCTAATGCGGCTCTTCTGTGTGCCGGGCGCCTGCTCCCCTCCCTCCTCTCGGTCGGCCGCTCCCCTGCCTCCTCTCGGTTGGCAGCCCCAAAAGTCCGCGCGGACCTTTTAATCCGGCCTGCGGATGTGGCTGTCAGGATGTGTGTAGGCGGGGCAGCGTGCCGAACGTGAGGGGAGGGGAGCTAGGCTCCTCTCACAGTTCGCCCTGAAGACCCGAACGGCGCGGGAAGACAGCGAGAGGAACGCAAAAGGTAAGTGAATTGACACGGGGGACTTGGCTTACTAGAAGGGGGGGGGGGGGGAATAGTACTGTGGGGGATGAAATACTATATGAGGGATGAATTACTTTATGAGGGATGAAATACTATATGGGGGGATGAAATACTATATGGGGGGATGAAATACTATAGGGGGGATGAAATACTATATGAGGGATGAAATACTATATGAGGGATGAATTACTATATGGGGGGATGAAATACTATATGAGGGATGAATTACTATATGAGGGATGAAATACTATATGGGGGATGAAATACTATATGGGGGGATGAAATACTATATGGGGGGATGAAATACTATATGAGGGATGAAATACTATATGGGGGATGAATTACTATATGAGGGATGAATTACTTTATGAGGGATGAAATACTATATGGGGGGATGAAATACTATATGGGGGGATGAAATACTATATGGGGGGATGAAATACTATATGAGGGATGAAATACTATATGGGGGATGAATTACTATATGAGGGATGAATTACTTTATGAGGGATGAAATACTATATGGGGGGATGAAATACTATATGAGGGATGAAATACTATATGAGGGATGAATTACTATATGAGGGATGAAATACTATATGAGGGGATGAAATACTATATGGGGGGATGAAATACTATATGGGGGGATGAAATACTATATGGGGGATGAAATACTATATGAGGGATGAAATACTATATGAGGGATGAAATACTATATGAGGGATGAATTACTATATGAGGGATGAAATACTATATGGGGGGATGAAATACTATATGGGGGGATGAAATACTATATGAGGGATGAAATACTATATGAGGGATGAATTACTATATGAGGGATGAAATACTATATGGGGGGATGAAATACTATATGGGGGGATGAAATACTATATGAGGGATGAATTACTATATGAGGGATGAAATACTATATGGGGGGATGAAATACTATATGAGGGATGAATTACTATATGAGGGATGAAATACTATATGGGGGGATGAAATACTATATGAGGGATGAAATACTATATGGGGGGATGAAATACTATATGAGGGATGAAATACTATATGGGGGGATGAAATACTATATGAGGGATGAAATACTATATGAGGGATGAATTACTATATGGGGGATGAAATACTATATGAGGGATGAAATACTATATGAGGGATGAAATACTATATGGGGGATGAAATACTATACGGGGGATGAAATACTATACGAGGGATGAAATACTATACGGGGGATGAATTGCTATGGGGGATGAATTACTATATGGGGGATGAATTACTATGGGGGATGAATTACTATATGGGGGATGAATTACTATGGGGGATGAATTACACTATGGGGGATGAATTACACTATGGGGGATGAATTACACTATGGGGGATGAATTACACTATGGGGGATGAATTACTATATGGGGGATGAATTACTATGGGGGATGAATTACTATATGGGAGATGTATTTTCAGTTTTAAAAATGTGGCTCTCAAAATAAATTTCAATCATGGTTTTGGCGAGATTTGGCTCAGTTGAAAAAAAAGGTTGCCCACCACTGGTCTAGAGAATATCTCATATTTTTGTTCTCTGCTAGTGTGACTAACTCCTGTTCTACTGTATGTATGAGCTTTTGAAACATATCTATATATCTCCTCTTTTTTATTTGCGATAAATATGGTATTTCTCTTTTATGGATATCATTTTAGGAGGAGAGGTAATTTTAGAAAATAGGGTAACCTTCTATATTACTGACAGACCACTAGATCTGTGTTCAACCAATGTGCTTAGATCATGAATCAAACATAATACACAACATTTTAAATAATTGACGTGTGAGTGATTGACATATGTGTTCTCATGTGTGTTTCCATAACTACATATACTGTATGCATAACTTGCATATAATGTTTCTTCAACGTGAGACGGCATACAAAATGATTCACATTAACAAGAATGGATAACAAATAAAAATGTTTGGTAGGGGCAAAATTCAAGCCCTGTGACAAAACAAAATGTCTTCATGTGATAACTAGAGATGAGCGAATCGAACCAGGCGAAGTGGAATTCGTTTCGAATTTCAGGAAAAATGCCGAATCCGAATATTAGCCAACTTCGGGTGCACGAATCGGATTTTTCCCGATCAGCCGGCAAAAGTGTCCCTGCAGAGAGCTCTGCTATTTCTGACAGTTCTCTGACAGTTCCTTCACATGTACAGCGGTTGAAACATTGTATCTATTTGTTTCCATTTAGGATACAGATGTTTTTATTCGGAAACAGATACAATGTTTCAACCGCTGTAAATGTGAAGGAACTGTCAGAGAACTGTCAGAAATAGCGGAGCTCTCTGCAGATACACTTTTTGCTGTACTGGAATACTTCTTCTTTTCATTCTTCTTTTCATTCTTCTCATTCTTCTTTTCATTCTTCTTCTCATTCTTCTTTTCATTCTTCTTCTTCTTCTTTTCATTCTTCTTTTCATTCTTCTCATTCTTCTTTTCATTCTTCTTTTCATTCTTCTTCTTCTTCTTTTCATTCTTCTTCTTCTTCTTTTCATTCTTCTTTTCATTCTTCTTCTTCTTCTTTTCATTCTTCTTCTTCTTCTTTTCATTCTTCTTTTCATTATTCTTCTTCTTCTTTTCATTCTTCTCATTCTTCTTTTCATTCTTCTTCTTCTTCTTTTCATTCTTCTTCTTTTCATTCTTCTTCTTCTTCTTTTCATTCTTCTCATTCTTCTTTTCATTCTTCTTCTTCTTCTTTTCATTCTTCTTCTTCTTTTCATTATTCTTTTCATTCTTCTTCTTCTTATTTTCATTCTTCTTCTTCTTCTTCTTTTCATTCTTCTTTTCATTCTTCTTCTTCTTCTTTTCATTCTTCTCATTCTTCTTTTCATTCTTCTTCTTCTTCTTTTCATTCTTCTTTTCATTCTTCTTCTTCTTTTCATTCTTCTTCTTCTTCTTTTCATTCTTCTTTTCATTCTTCTCATTCTTCTCATTCTTCTTTTCATTCTTCTTCTCATTCTTCTTTTCATTCTTCTTCTCATTCTTCTTTTCATTCTTCTTCTTCTTTTCATTCTTCTTTTCATTCTTCTCATTCTTCTTTTCATTCTTCTTTTCATTCTTCTTCTTCTTCTTTTCATTCTTCTTCTTCTTTTCATTCTTCTTTTCATTCTTCTTCTTCTTCTTTTCATTCTTCTCATTCTTCTTTTCATTCTTCTTCTTCTTCTTTTCATTCTTCTTCTTCTTCTTCTTTTCATTCTTCTTTTCATTCTTCTCATTCTTCTTTTCATTCTTCTTCTTCTTTTCATTCTTCTCATTCTTCTTTTCATTCTACTTTTCATTCTTCTTCTTCTTCTTTTCATTCTTCTTCTTCTTTTCATTCTTCTTCTTCTTCTTTTCATTCTTCTTTTCATTCTTCTTCTTCTTCTTTTCATTCTTCTTCTTCTTTTCATTCTTCTTTTCATTCTTCTTCTTCTTCTTTTCATTCTTCTTCTTCTTCTTTTCATTCTTCTTCTTCTTTTCATTATTCTTTTCATTCTTCTTCTTCTTCTTTTCATTCTTCTTCTTCTTCTTTTCATTCTTCTTTTCATTCTTCTTCTTCTTCTTTTCATTCTTCTCATTCTTCTTTTCATTCTTCTTTTCATTCTTCTTCTTCTTCTTCTTTTCATTCTTCTTTTCATTCTTCTTCTTCTTTTCATTCTTCTTCTTCTTTTCATTCTTCTTTTCATTCTTCTTTTCATTCTTCTCATTCTTCTTTTCATTCTTCTTCTCATTCTTCTTTTCATTCTTCTTCTTCTTTTCATTCTTCTTTTCATTCTTCTCATTCTTCTTTTCATTCTTCTTTTCATTCTTCTTCTTTTCATTCTTCTTCTTCTTTTCATTCTTCTTCTTCTTCTTTTCATTCTTCTCATTCTTCTTTTCATTCTTCTTCTTCTTCTTTTCATTCTTCTTCTTCTTCTTTTCATTCTTCTTTTCATTCTTCTCATTCTTCTTTTCATTCTTCTTCTTCTTTTCATTCTTCTCATTCTTCTTTTCATTCTTCTTCTTCTTTTCATTCTTCTTCTTCTTTTCATTCTTCTTTTCATTCTTCTTCTTCTTCTTCTTTTCATTCTTCTTCTTCTTCTTTTCATTCTTCTTTTCATTCTTCTTCTTCTTCTTTTCATTCTTCTTCTTCTTCTTTTCATTCTTCTTTTCATTCTTCTTCTTCTTCTTTTCCTTCTTCTTCTTCTTCGTCGTGCCCCGTGACTGCCCAAGTGAGTGAAGTGTGCGGTGATTCTAAGATCGACGGCACTCATCTGCAAGTCATACTGACTGACAGTATTATTTCTCTTCCCCAGCAGACTCCAAGGGCATTTAAATTAAAGGTACAGTGTTCTGCACTAATATAAAGGCTCTTTGAAGCCTAGAAACCCTTTTAATTAGTTAAATTTGCAGCGAATAAATTCGCATCGAATCGAATTTCTCCCGCAAATTCGGCGAATCAGCCGAATCGAATTTTTGAATAATTCGCTCATCTCTAGTGATAACACATAATCTGAAAAATGAAGTATATTTACATGTTTCATCCAATTTGTCTCTTAAACAATCATGCCTGTTGTGTTTCTTCCCTCTCCTTACTTTCTTCTTTTTTTTGGCCTGTTGTTTGATTCACTTCTCTTTGTCTTTTTTGAGTTTTTTGTGCTTCCAGAATCCATATCCTCTGAAAAATGTGTCCCTAGCTTTCCTTTTTCTTTCACTAGTACTATACATAGTAGAGGAAAAGAGGGTACTGAAATTTCTCCTTCTGTGTCACAGAAACCTACCCTATTCTATTGTCCCATGGGAGTAAATGCTGTCCTAAATATAGAACTTCCTGGATTCCTGAAATTATTGCTGTATAGACTTCTGAAACTTTCTTTCCCCAGATGCAGACTCTGTTATCCTTGTAGTCAATTTTATCTCACATAAACTTAGATCTTTTAGTATCTGTAATTTCATATTACAATTTTCTGAAATTTCTAGTTAATTTCTCTTCATATTATTCATATTCTGAGCCTTGCAATCTCTCCAAATTGGTTGTTAATTTCACTGTTTAATGACTCTATCTGAGCTTTTTTGTATTTAACTAATCATTTTTTTAAAGAGCAGTTCAGGAATAAAAAAAATAAACATTCATACTCACTTAGATGGCTGCAGCACCGACTCCAGCTACAGCTGTCCCCCTACCGACTCTAAGACCGAAAACTGAGCGATCAAACACTATCAGTCACCGGCTCTCTGCCCTGCCCCTGAGGGGCTCACAAGAGTGCAGGACTGTGGAGGAGGTGGGAGCAGCTGATTTAGGCTCTCAGTGGCTCGCTAAGAGGCTGATCTGGCTGCCAGTCAAGGCTTCTGAGTGGATCTCAACTTTAAAGTCAGGATCTTTCCAGAGCCTGCACTCGCTGAGTGATGTCAGCTGACAATGGGTCACAGAAGTGCAGAATGAAGTGCACTCCTGTGATCCATAGGAGAAGTAGGGCCAAAAGAGCTTTGACCCTACTTCTCTTTTAATCCAAATAATTCCTGGTCTCTGACCTTTGTCCATGATTTTTAAAATATTTTGCATCAAAGAATGGTAATTTCTTTATTCTCAATTATCTTGGTGTTCTTTCTCCTTTAATATATTCTTCTAGAGAAGCTATGTCTTACCACAAACACATTTCTGTGGAGAATATCATTTGAAAATTCCTCTTTCTCTTTAATGCTTTTAACTTTGGTTACAAAAACACATTTGCTTCTTGTAAACCTCTCAATTTCTTGGTCCATATTCTCTATGGATCTCCCTTCCATGGGCTGGGAGTGTGCCATGAATGGTCACTATATGTTTATTATGATAGCCAGTTAATAAAGTCCTGTACAGTGTATGATACAATGTATTGTATAAAAGATGTGTGCATAAGAGGCTCACAATCGTAAATGTACCACAGCAGACAATTTGAGTAGATGTCTCAATTTGAAAATAGAGTTCGAACAACCTGAGATGTTATTACAACCACTCAGACAAAAATACAGTAATTTGAGTGTTAAGATCCAACTCGGTTTCTTATGGAGAAAAACAACAAAAGAAAACAAAACATTGCCCTCAGTGTAGTCAATATCTAATTGAAATGTATGATACCCTCACAATTTTATATAAAGTAACTTAATTGTAAATTATGTTTATATAAGTAATTCATATAGCAAAATGTTTGTTGAAAAAAAAATATTAAGTAATTTCCGTGAGTTGGAGTATATGCCATACATCTACCAATTGAAATTTATGGAGACACTTTTTGACTAAGCTGAAGAAGGGTAAATAAAAACTAACTTTGCCTGATGAAGAGTCCAATGAAGGGTCTAGGACTAGAATAAAGTCATTCTCAACTGCCACATAACCTTCAATGAAATGTTCCAGCTTAGACATATTCTGTGAAATAATGATTTCTAGCCTTGGTTTGTCAAGTAGAGTAGAAAGAGGAATGTCTGATCTGGGTTTCTTAGTTTGTCTTTTAGTCATAGTGATTGGAAGGGAAGAATTACAATTTTTTAAGTTTTATACTTAGCTTGGTTTAAATACAGCAGTAGCTAATTTAGGTAGTTTTGGTTATGGCTCTTGATTTTTCTGTCCAGCAGTGATAGACCTAAAGCAAGTAGCAACTATTGCCCATCTAAAAGTTACCGGAAAGTGTATTCTTAAAAAAGTAAAGCTAAAGCCTTCAACTTTATTAGCCAATGGCACAACAGTTCACAGACAACCGAGAGTCCCTTTTAGAACTAACTTAAGGTGTGTGTCAATAGCAGCAGTAGTTGCTGTTTAGCTGCTGGGCACCCCCTTGCAGTCATTGCTTTATTTTATTTTTTTATTTCACTTCACATTTTACATTCATTTTTAAATGTTCTACTAGGTTAGAAAATTGGGTGCTGCCAGTAATTTTATACAATCCCGTTTATTAAAATGTAATGTCAGGCAGGCTTAAAGAGAGAGACAGAGATTATGCATGCATAGGTTGCAGGTTCTGCAGGAGAAAGTATTGATTGGCAGCACAATCTAGAGGCAAGGCACATTTGCCAAATAGTGGAAGTAGCAGTTATTGCTCATTTAAAAGTTACTGGAAATTGTATTCTTAAAAAAATAAAGTTAAAGCCTTCAACTTTACTAGCCAATGGCACAACAGTTCACAGATAACCGAGAGTCCCTTTTAGAACTAACTTAATGTGTGTGTCAATAGCAACAGTAGTTGCTGTTTAGCTGCTGGCACCCCCTTGAAATAATTTTTTTTTTAATTTCACGTCACATTTTACATTCATTTTTTTAAATTTTCTGCTAGGTTAGAAAAGTTGGGTGCTGCCAGTAATTTTATAAAATCCCATTTACTAAAATATAATGACAGGTAGGCCGAAAGGGAGAGACAGAGATTATGCATGCAGAGGTAGCAGAGGAGAGAACCAAAGTATTGATTGAGCAGTACAATCTAGAGGCATGACACATTTGCCATTTCTTTACAGCCACAGCACATTCAAGAAATAATTGAGTGGCTGGCAAAGCCTTCTTCTTCTTTCTTCTTCGAAGCTCAGAGCAGCCAGTTGTCTGCAACTACTGCTAATGCACACTCTTCTTCCTTCTCCTTCTCTTCTGTTAAACTCCCATGGCCCAGCAAGGTAGTACCATAACCAAAGAGGGAGGGGACATCAGTCAGGGTGCAGCAAGAGGCAGTGATGTAGATATTTCTATTATGTGGCTGTGTTACCATGTTATTATACTTATATTAAAAATTATCCTGTGATCTGACCTGGTGATCCTGACAGTCCCCCTGCTTTCCTATTTCAAATGAACTACACCAGGCATGAAAGCAAATCTATCCCAACATGGTCAACTTGCTTCTATGCATTCAACTTGGTATCATAGCCTGCCAGTACTCTAGTGGTCAGACTTCTGCCATGTCCCCCTGCACAGCTCTTCAGTAGGAAGATCAACGTACCGCTGTTTCTCTGGCTTCTGCTGGCACTTCCCTCTGGCCAGCTCATAGTTCTGTCTGCATTTCACACTAAACTGTGCTTGTTCTCTGTTAAAGCTGGGTTTACCACACCCCTTCATTATCAGAAGGAGTCTCCACCCCTATTTCTCTAAGCCCCTATGTAGCTGAGAACAGACATCATGAGGTCGCTTACAAAAAGATGTATCCTATAACAGGTATATATATATATATATATATATATATATATATAGTTGTGTTCAAAATAATAGCAGTCAGACATCACTAACCTGATCAATCACTGTTTTTGGTAGAAATTATATTTCTACATGGCAAATAATTTATTAGCAGGTGTAGTAGAGTATAGAAATCCAACAGACCCAACAGTCATGACATGCATGCTGCTGATTCTGTGTATTTGAATCACTAATTGAAAGGGGCATGTTCAAAATAATAGCAGTGTGGAGTTCTATTAGTGAGGTCATTCATTCTTTGAAAAACAGGTGGCAATTATTGCCCTTATTTAAGGAAGGAAGGCAGCAAATGTTGTAACTGCTGGTTACAGTGCATTTCTCTCTGAAATTCTGAGGAAAATGGGTTGTTCCAGACATTGTTCAGAAAAACAGCGTACCTTGATTAAAAAGTTGATTGGAGAGGGGAAACCATATAAAGAAGTGCAGAAAATGATAGGCTGCTCAACTGAAATGATCGCAAATGCTTTAAAATGGCAACCAAAACCTGAAAGATGTGGAAGAAAGCGAAAAACTACCATTCGAATGGATAGAAGAATAGCCAAAATGGCAAGGACTCAGCCAACAATCAGCTCCAGGAAGAACAAAGAAGGTCTAAAGTTACCTGTGAGTACTGTTACAATTAGAAGACACCTATGTGAAGCCAAGCTATCTGCAAGAAGCCCCCGCAAACTCCCACTGTTGAAAAAAAGACGTGCTGAAGAGGTTACAGTTTGCCAAAGAGCACATTGACTGGCCTAAAGAGAAATGGCGAAACATTTTGTGGACTGATAAAGTAAGATTGTTCTTTTTGGGTCTAGTGGCCAGAGACAGTATGTCAGATGACCCCCAAACACTGAATTCAAGCCACAGTACACTGTGAAGACAGTGAAGCATGGTTGCGCAAGCATCATGATATGGGGATGTTTCTCATACTACGGTGTTGGGCCTATTTATCCCATACCAGGGATCATGGATCAGTTTGAATACATCAGAATACTTGAAGAGGTCATGCTGCCTTATGCTGAAGAGGAAATGCCCTTGAAATGGGTGTTCCAACAAGACAACGACCCCAAACAAACCAGTAAACGCGCAACATCTTGGTTCCAGACCAACAAGATTGACGTTATGGAGTGGCCAGACTAATCCCCGGATCTTAATCCAATAGAAAACTTGTGGGGTGACATCAAAAATGCCGTTTCTGAGGCAAAACCAAGAAATAGAGAAGAACTGTGGAATGTAGTCCAATCATCCTGGGCTGGAATACCTGATCACAGGTGCCATAACTTGGTTAACTCCATGCAACACAGATGTACAGCAGTTCTCAGAAACAGTGCTTATACAACTAAATATTAATTAAGTGATTCAAAGAAAAGCAAAATCTTCAAACATTTTTCAGTTTATATAGTGAATGTTTGAGTTTGTAAAGAAGAATACAAACACTGCTATTTTTTTGAACAGTCTAATATTCACTTTCCTTCAATTTTGTAGAGGAACAACACAAATTTGATATATTTTTCTTCATGTTTTGATTTGGAATAGAATGTGTAGTGTTCCCAATGCATTTGTGTGTATGGAAAAAAAGCTATTAGAAGGATTTTGAGCTTTATTCACTTTTTCAACACACTGCTATTATTTTGAACACAACTGTATATATATATATATATATATATATTTGCCTTGCATTTCTTTTTTAAGCTGAATGGGTTGTTATACTATATTAAAGTTTTCATAAACATGAAGCCCATCTATACTTTGCTAGCACATCTCATTAAAAGTTAAAAATAAGATTTAAATGATATCTGTCCTAACAAAGGGTTAAACATTTAGAAGCTTGCCAGCTGCATAGTATGTTAATAAGAGGGTCTCATTCTGCCCTAAGGCTTTCTAATAAGACAAACTGATACAGAATTTGTTCAGAAAATTTACAGTCAGCCTCTCCTAAGAAATATTGAAAAGGTAAGAAATATTTAGAATATTTACGTGAACACATAACAAACTTATTCTCAAAAAATTGCAAATACAATCCATCTAGCAGCACTGCCCCATAACTACAAGCTACTGCTCAGAGTCATTCTCTGAATGCAGTGGGTCTGTATGATCATACATTGGTCCCCCTGTGAGCCCAGAAGAAGGAACAGCCATGCCACACTCCAGCAGCCTATATGCATACATTTTCAGTTTCTTTCAGTAATAAAACAGCATGCACAGGACGCTGAATGGTGGGTGTGACCAGACTGCACAATCAGTGAAAGGGCCTAAAAAACAAAGTTAAATGAACCAACAAGTCCAACAGATACATACAACACTCAGTACAATCATTAAAAAAAAAAAAAGAATGAAAAAATGAAGTCTCTTCCAGGTGTCAGAGGGAAACAGCATTTATATCTGAGCTGTAACACATCCAGAAGGACGCATCGCAGCACAGAGCTGTCAGTGCCTGCCTCCTTCTGCAGTTTGGGCCTTCTTTAACATATCTGCTGCCATTGTGTTCTGCAGCCACTGCCTGCAGTGTATCAGTCCAGGTGAAAGTATCAGCCACCTGGGTACCACGTGCATGACAAGTGGCTCTTCTTTGAGAGAAGATGACTGGCTACTTACTACCTAAAACTCACATAATGTGGTGGTTTATGTAAGGATATATTTTATTTAGTAATAATAATAATAATAATAATTTATAAAGGGCGTGTCCCTTTCCCTTAGATGAAATATTACAGTGCCTCCAGCCGTTAAAATACGGCAAATATTTAGTGAACCAATAATTTGGACACCTTGATAATTTGATCACCACTTATTATTATACCTTGAATTCTTTTAGCCAATATGATTTCGTACCATACACACAAAATTTGCCTTATAATAGATAAATATAAAAATTTATTTATGTACAAAAATTATATATATATTAACACAAAACGCAAAAGACTGGTGATAAATGAATATTGGTACACACAATCAAAAATATATCCTACCAATGTAAGACACAATAATAAGGTTTCTAACTAATTACATCAATATCACAATTTTAAATGATCTGATTATTTATTAAATTTATTAATAATTAATAATTTCGAGTATCTCAAAGGTTATATTCTCACAAGCCGTGGCCATAGGATTGCAAGAAGCTGGCCCTTGATATATTATACTCTGATTATTAATATTCAATAAATTATGAAATATGGAAAAAAATTATAATATGGCAACAAACAATTTTTAACAGTAAAACAGGATCTCTCTACATATATCTAACTACCCAATATTGTTGTGATACACTAAGGTAATTTTATGATTCCACACAACAGAGAAAATAGGTAATACAAAATCAAATAAACAATCTCACCGCACCCGGCATTCAGACTAGGCAACTCTCCCGTGGATTTAGCTGGCAGTGGAACGCCTTTAGAAATGATATTATAGGGCAAGTGATAGATATTCAGTATGGGAGAATGTAGGAAGTTATAAGGATAGAGGTTTAGAAATTTAGTAAAGTTTTAGGAAGTTTGAAAGTATGGAAGAGTAGTTATTCAGAATCAGGTCTTTCTTCAGTCAGGTTTTCTTTTGCTGAGGTCTTTTCTTTTGATGAGTTTTTTTTTTCTTGATGAGGTTTTTTTTCTTGATGAGGTTTTTTTCTTGATGAGGTTTTTCTTGATGAGGTTTTTTTTCTTGAAGGTACAAGGGCTTTTATACCAACTAATCCATTGTTCTAAGATACCTTCCCACCAGGCTTCTTGATTGGCTAGTTGAGAAATGTGTGTACATAAGCTATTTCTCACCTGCCCGCCAGGTGGCGGTCATGTATCATAGAACAATTTGAGTATTTGAGATGACTCATACCTCGGGTGGAATCTTAAGGTAAGTTCAGGGATCAAATATACGTCTTTTTCCAGATATAAGTGATCATACCTATAATATTCTAAATAGGGACCATGGAATATAGGTGTATATTCAGTTATTCCTTCTTGAAATACCATCCTGTTTGTTTCCTGATAAGACATGTAACTAATGCTAGTTTATAATACATCTTACTTTCCATCATCTCAATACTCAAGTTAGTGATATATAGTTCCCATTGCTGAATATTTAGTGGTGTGTAAAACCTATAACATCTCATTTATAATATGTTTTTGTAGTATATCTTTGTAATTATATACAGTCAATTTTTAGACTTAAATGTCCTGAATTTCACTTCTTTGTTTTAGAACCAACATTTTCTATGTGTAGGGAAAAACTCTCTGTTTGCCTGGCTCTTGTATTGGAATCACGGTAAACAACTGTTAATGCTTTCACCCTTGGTGGACAATAGTATATTGTGATAGTTTCAGAGGTCTGTTGGTTTATCACACTCTACAAGGTTTGGGTAAGCTCTCAGACAATCAGTTTGGTTCCTCTATTGTCATGTCCAGACCTTGTATATGTTTACCTGCTTATTGAAGTCTGAATAATGGTGTTTGATCACCTGTAGAACTTCAAAATAGTATTGTCTCTAGGAGAAAAGAAAAAAATCTCTTCACCCACCGTCTACATCTCTCCAGCCAGATGGTCATTCGACTTTCCAACCAAGACAAATTAACCCTTAACATCCGGCTATGCTGACTTGATGTTATATAGGATTATGTCTTGATAAATCATGTTTTTGAGACATAATTCAAAAGGCCCACAACAATAACAAGTTATAATTTTGTAGGGATTAAAAATTCAGTTTTTAAGAGCATTATTGCACATTTACTATGTGAACCTTCTGCAAGCCATGGCAAATTAGAGGAATATATTATCAGAAGTAATTTGAAGTTTGTCCCTTAAAGTTGGTGATTTGCTTTTGATGGGGAATTACACTCTCTGTGCTCCCTTTTTTTAGAGCTTTGGGAGGAAGGACATGTGGAGGAAGATTGAAGAGCATTCAGTAAATACAGCTGTAAACTTGATTAATGAAATTGAAGTCAATGAGGAAGAAAGAACAGGCATAAGTGTTTTTAAGCTGGGAAAGCACAAAATCTGTTCTTCACCCCATTCCCCCCCCCACACACACACCACCACCAACACACACACACACCTCCTCCCCCAACAGTGGCAAGTGCTTTGTGGTAGCAATTATTATTAATATTCTTATTATTATTTTTAGATTGTAAGCTCTAATGAGTAGGGCCCTCTGATTCCTCCTGTATTCACTTATATTGTAACTGTACTGTTTGCCCTCACATTGTAAAGCACTGCGCAAACTGTTGGCACTATATAAATCCTGTATAATAATAATTATTATTATACAGGATTTATGAAGCGCCAACAGTTTGCTCGGCTCTTTACAATGTAGAAGGAGACAATACAGCAATGATACAGTTCAACACAAGAGGGTAAGGAGGGCCCTGTTCATTGGAGCTTACAATCTAATAGGGAGTTTCTGGTGGTACAAATGGTAATAACTGTGGGGGATGGACTGATGGGAAAATTGAAGATTTGGTTATTAGCTGAAGGCAGGATAGGCTTCCCTGAAGAGAGAGGTTTTCAGGGTTCACCTAAACGTGGGCAGAGCAGGTGACTGATGGACACATTAGGGTAGAGAGTTCCAGAGGACAGGGGAGGCTCTGGAGAAGTCCTGGAGATGAGCATGAGAGGAGGAGACAAGGGAGCTAGAGAGCAGGAGGTCTTGCGAGGAGTGGAAAGCACGGTTTGGGTGATATTTAGAGACAAGATTGGTGAATTTGTGGCAGAGTTGTAAATGGCTTTATATGTTATTGTGAATGTTTTGAATTTTATTCAATCGGCAATGGGAAGCCAGTGGAGGGATTGGCAGAGAGGGATGGCAGATATGGAACTGCTGATAAGGTGAATGAGTCTGGCCAAAGCATTCTTGGCAAACTGAAGAGGGGATAGCCTGCGATTAGGTAGGCCAGTGAGGAGGGAGTTACAATAGTCAAGGAGAGAGATAACCAGGGAGTGAATAAGTTGCTTAGTGGTTTCAATGGTTAAAAAGGGGCATATTTTGGAGATGTTACGTAGCTGGAGGGAATACTAACTCAGTTTTAGAAAGATTGAGTTTGAGGAAGTGGTATGACATCCATGCTCATATATCTGTTAGTAAGTTAGTAATGTGAGAGGAGACTGAAGGAGTGAGATGAGGAGTAGAGATAGAGAGTGTGTCATCAGCATAGAGATGGTACTTGAAGCCATGGGAGTTTATCAAGTGACCAAGGAAGGAGGTGTAGATGGAGAAGAGAAGGGGTCCAAGGACAGAACCCTGGGGGATCCCTACAGGAAAAGGAAGTGGAGAGGGGGAGACAGGTAACATGGAAGGAGTGCTGTGATAGGTAGGAGGAGAAGCAGGAGAGAGCAGAGTCTCAAAAGCCAAGAGAGTAGAGTTTTTTTTAGGAGGAGGGGATGGTCAACAGTATCAAAAGCTGCAGAGAGGTCAAGTAGTAATAGTATGGAGTAGTGGCCATTGTTTTTAGCAGTTAGTAGATCATTAGTGAGTTTTAGTAGGGTAGTTTCTCTGGAGAGCTGCGAGAGAAAGCCAGACTGTAAGGGGTCAAGAGGGTTACTGTCATTGAGGTAAGAGGTCTGACGATTGTAGATTAAGCGTCCTAAGAGTTTAGAGGTAAATGGGAGCAGGGAGATGGGTCTTAAGTTGTTCAGGTTGGTGGGGTCCAGTGAGGGCTTTTTAAGTATGGGAGTGATCTGTGCATGCTTTAGAAGGGAGGGGAAAGTGCCAGTAGAAAGGGAGAGATTGAAGATGTGAGTAAGGGAGCATAGGATAGAAGAAGAGGGTGACCGTAGTAGTTGAAAGGGAACAGGTGCCAGAGGATAGGTGGTAAGATGGGGTTCTGAGAAAACTTTAGTGACCTCTTTGGTAGTAGCAAGGTCAAAAGAGGAAAGTGTTGAGGGTGGTTTTGTATAGGGTATGCTAAGTGGAATAGATATCTGTGCAGTGGAGATGCCCCCATGAATTGCATCAATCTTGTTTTTGAAATGATTAGCAATCTCATGAGCAGTGAGTGAGTTACTGGGTGAAAGTGGAGGTGGTGGTGGAGAAAGTAGAGAGACAACGAGGATTGGATGACAAAGTATTAATAAGAGTGACAAAGTAGGCCTGTTTGGCAGCATGGAGGGAGGAATTGTATTTTACCAAAGCAGATTTATATGTTTTGTTAACATTAATGGAGATGTTAAAATCACAAAAAATGATAGTGGGTATTTCAGAGGAGAGAAAGTAGGGTAGTCAGGCAAAGAAGTCATCAAGAAAGTGTGGCACTGGTCCAAGAGGCCAATAGATCACTGCAATCCTCAGAGAAATTGTAAAACAGCCAAATACAGTGAGTCTTGAAAGAAGAGAAGGATAGAGAGGGTGGGGTAGGAAGGACTTGAAAGGTGCTCAGTGAGGATAGAAGCAAGCGAACTCCACCTCTTTTCCGACTACTGGGTCTGGATGAGTGAGTCCAGTGAAGGTCTCCGCGCGAGAGGGCTGCGGAAGAAGCAGAATCTGATGCTTGAAACCAAGTTTCTGTAATTGCTAGTAAGTTAAAGGAGTGGGAGACAAAAAGGTAATGGACAGAGGTGAGCTTACTACAGTCAGAGAGGGCATTCTAAAGTGCACATGAAAAGGGGAGGGGGTTTGGGAGCAAGGGATCAAGATTACACTGAGTGGATTACGGCTATTGCTAGAAGAAGGAGGGTGCCTGGTGTGGGGGTGAGATGCTGGAGGACCTGGGTTCGGGGAGATATCTCCAGTTATTAGAAGAAGTAGGAGGGTAAGGAAAGTAAGATGGGAGTGGAATGTATATGAGTGCACATACCTTCCTATCCTGGTGTTTGGGTCAACAAGTGGGTTAAGCATTAGCAGGAGGTGATGAGATCATTAGTAGGGAAATGGTAAAAATGAGTGTGATATGTATAAGCTTTGGGGGGGGGGAGAAGAGGGATAAAGAAATTAGATTTTGAGAACAGAAAATTCTAATATTAAAAAGGAGGAGTAGAGGGGACATAGTAAGGGAGGATGGAGTGGGAATTAGACTTGTAAGAAATGCTTTCCAAGGTGTTTTAGCCAGAGTGAGGTAGAGTTCTTTGTTGAGGCTTCTTGCTTAGTTGAACTGCTGTGTTCAACTGCTGTTGAGCACTCCTGCAGAAAAGAACCCACTCAGGAAAAATGCCCTATCTGTGACTGTGCCCCCGTCTGTGACTTCCCCCATGAGTTGATCTTAATTTATAGGGAGATGGACCCCAATTATAAACTAATAAGGACCACATGAATTGGGGGGAGGGGGGATTGGTCAAAGCCAGACCAGCCAGAGACAAAGGCCAAAGTCATAAAAGATGATCAATTCGTTGATCACAAAAAGGCAAAATGGAAGTGAGAATCAATCACCACAAACAGACAAAAATACTCTTAGCCTAATTACCCTAAGTTTTTCAGAAAGTCAGTGCACAGCAGTGAGACACTTAAGATGGATTTAGACAGCAGACAGCAGAATTTACCTTATGTTTTGCAAGGTCAATGCATAGCAGTGAGACATTTAAAATGGATTTAGACAGCAGACAGCAGCATTTACCTGTGAAAAAGCAGAGAAGACATGAGCAGGGCTGTGTTCAACAGCAATCACACATGATATGAGAAACATGGACTTTTGCACTTGATAATCTAACTCCAAGTGAATGACAGGCCTTGGGTCAAATAAGAAAGCAGCCCAATGTAATATTAAAGCCATCTGAAAAGGAGGAGAATCTTTTTATTTTGGATAGAAAAAAGTATATCACAATGTGTCAAAAGATCCTGAAGGATAGGGAGCAGTACACCAGGAAACCGACAACTGATTTGGAGAATGATCAGCAATATGTGCTCCTTTTAACTAATGTGGCCTATCAAGAAGAAGTAATTGATAAGAAAACTTAACTTTCTTTTATGGTCCACAAACCAGTCAGGGACCCCCCCCCCAGGGGGACCAATCATTTCAGGCAGAGGTCCTGACCAAAAAAGTATGTGAATCCACAAGATTCTCCTATCTTTTGTAGCTGCCCACCCTTCATATATGAGGAGCCTCACACATCTTTTGAAATTGCTGGATAGTGTGGGTGTTCCCAAGCAGGGTTTCTAGTTACACTGCATGTGGAGGTACTATACTCCTTCATCTCACATCAAAAGGATTTGGATGTTATAGACAAAGTGCTGAATACTAGACCAAAAGAATAATATACACATACCAAATATGTAGTGAAGCTTTTCAGGTTCCCTTTGAAACATAATACATGTATTTTTATTAATGTTACTTCCAAGCCCAGAGAACAGCTATAGGCATTAAATGTGTCCTGGATTATGCCAATTTATACTTGGATAAATAGGAAAGTGAAATGTTTTGGGATGATGTACCAATCCAGAATTTTATGCTGGTACATCAATGGCATGACAAGATGGTTACATTTTTGGATACCACCACAGAATTTATAAGGATGGTAACTGAGCTATAAAGGAAATAAACCTCTACCAGCAATCTCCTACATGTCAACAGTTTCCATCTGAAGCCATATTATTATTAATATACAGTATTTATAAAGCGCCAATAGTTCGCTCAGCGCTGTACATTACAAAGGGGGACAGAACATGTGACAGAACAATAACAATACAATGCAAAACATGAGGGGATCGAGGGCCCTGCTCTTTCGAGCTTACAATCTAGGAGGACATGTCAACAGTTTCCATCTGAAGCCATAGAAGAAGAGTATGTCATTGGGCCAGTATGTAGGAGCCCATAGAAACTATACACATTTGGTTGATTTAGAGAAGTAGACAAATGTCTTGAAAAAGGGATTTTCGAGACATGGATACAAACAATGGATCAATAGAGCATACGAGAGAGCAAAAGGCAGTGAAAGAGATGCTTTACTATATGGTAAGAATACAGAGTGTGATTATAGGACACGTTTATGTCTATGATACTCTACTGCATCAGGCCAAATACACGAGATTAGTAAAAAACACTGGTACTTACTGAGAAATAAGGAGTGCATGAGTGAAGTAGCATATCATGGAACACTCGACTATCATAAACAAGATGGCTAATTCCATTCGAGATGTATTGGTGCATAACTCAATGAAAGAAGGCAAACAAGGACACAAATGAAAGTTAGGGGTCAACACATTTGGAAGATGTGAGTATTGCAACTTTCTGATTGAAGGTAAAAGTTTGATTTTGTCTATGGGTCGAACATTGAGAAGTTTTGGGACTATAACATTCACACATTTGGTGTGGTATATGTATTGATTTGCACCTGCAGCATTTTCTATATAGGCAAGACCTGAAGGATAATAATGAAACAACTCTATGACAACCTAAAGATATACAAACATATGATCTTATGTCACTTGTAGCACATTTCTGATAAAGGGACAGAGATTCGAAACATGGTAGTGATGGTGTCTGTGTGTTCAATCCTTGCAGTGTTAGTCATTATCTGCTTGTGTTCATTCAGGCTGTCAGCATTTTTCCTCTTTTCTGAATGCCAACGTTTATACAGGGAGTGAGTCATGTCTACATAAACTGATCAATACTGTGAATCTTGCTCTGTAATAACAACTTCAGCTTTTGTGAAGGCAATTTTATGTCTTTTTTATTGTTAAGAAATTGTTTTATTTGCACTATCCAGTACACTTCAGGTATTCTTTTGTTTGTTGACACCTCTCTAACACTTCACAAGTGTTCTCATAGGGGAGCTGCAAGGATTGTGTGGATTACCTTTACTACAGTTTTGGACTTCTTTTGTCCATGCCTTATCCCATTCAAGCATGTTAACTATTGTTAGTGATTTATATTGCACTGATTCCTTCCCAATGGGATTGGATTATGTAGCTAGAACATTTTAAGGAGTAAACAGATAAAACAGAAAAAGTATGATAAAGACGAATCCTAAAGCTAAGAGACAAATACAGGTACAAAAAAAAAGTGTCAGGCAACAGTACAGGCAGGAAAGGAGAAAACAGACAGGGAAAGTAGGTTGTAATATTGAGTAAGAATGGAAACAAATCAAGAAATCAATTGTAGGTGTGGATGGATTTGTCCAGGTGCAACTTTTTGGCCACCTAAGGGGCATGTAAACTACTGATTTCATATTAATACAACCTATTCATGTTTAAAATGGAAATGGAAATCTAGTGAAATATGATATCATCATGGTATATGTGGCAAATGCTAAATTTGGTACCTCGGTCCATAAATCCAAATAGTAGATTCTGGTCTTCGGCACAGGAGATTTTGGCAAAGGAGAAGTATGCATTTACCATAAGGAAGTTTGATATCAGGCTTGGATTTACAAGGAAGGTTTTTATGAGGGGAATTTAGGGTAAGGAATCGGTCTCAAGAATTGAGAGATCTACAGAAAAAACTAGCAGCATCAATCTTCTGGCACAGAGAGTTTATGAATAGCTTTAAAATATGGCATACATTTTTTGGCCTAAATATATAGCAATATTTCATATTTTTCAAAACCTGGACACGTTGAGACCTGATATTTTAAACATTTTAGACTTATAATCTAATTTTTACATGTTTGTATTCCTATTCCCACCCACATGGAGACATAGGTTTGAGCAAAAAATAGATTTAATATTATATTGGTTTTCACTAAACTTATTTAATTTTTTTTTTGCAAGTTGCAGTGTTTTTAAACTGATTTTTGCAGAAGATATATACAAAATTAGGTTTGTAAGCAAAACATTTAATATATATCAAAGGATTCACTATGGATTTTCTAAAGAAAAATAACTGCAATGGCCTTACTTAGTCTAAGAGAAACTTCAGATAGAGCCATCCAATAAGCTAATTTATGAGAATGTATACTTTGTATGTTTTTAGAATATACTGTATATATATACACACACACACACAATAACTTAACTTATACACATACACATAAAGACATGGTCGAACGGTAACATTTTTCTTCAAATACAGGCTAGTATTAAGCAGAGGCATGATCTAGGCAAATCTGAGGAGTAAAAACAAAATACAGTTCTGTAGGCAAAAACATCATGTGAATAAAAAAGGCAAAAATAACCCCCAAATGCACATTCCTGTCTGAAGTCTATATTTAAAATAATACATTTTGAGCCTTTGCCTTTAGCAGGCCTGATGCTTTCCAGGAATAAGAGATCAGGGAGGAGGGCACAACTCAGAGTGTGCTGCAACAGATTATAGCTGGTGATTCTTGTGGCCACAGATGTTTATTTTACCCAGCTGTACACTGCTGAAAAAATAAAAACTTCCATGTGAATATTGTCCAGAGGACTCCTTGTTACACAAAGAAAACTGGACTATCATAAGTATCCCTGTTGGAAAATCGACCCTGCCCCCATTCTTCCACTTCTAAGAAAAGTATATCCAGAAAAAACAGCACAACACCAATGATATTCTCCATGAAAGGGGTCACATACATGTTGCCAGAGTTTCCAGGCTGTGCAAAGACCCCTATTTTTATAGGGAAGGAGTACAGAGCACAGCTCATCTTCCTTTCAGCTCCCTCCTGTTCCATCAGAATCAAATCACTGCCATAGAACAGGGATTCTAGTAGGTCCAAGGCAGAGCAGTCATTAGCATCACTGAACCCACACTTTGGTAATCTCAGCAATCAGCTAGAGAGTCCAGCCAAAAGCCAGAGACTTCCAAGTCTGCTTATCAATGAGAAAAACTGAAGCAACAAAAATTCTTAGCTGTAAGCCCTCAAGTGGGCAGAATTTACCAAAGCATGAAACAAATACTTTTGGTGGACTACTTTACTTATTTTAATTACTTTTGGGCTACTAATTCCTCAAACAACATGATAAAACTACAAAAACTTGTCATGATAAGTAAAACACAGTAACATATCCAGCATACACCGAAGTTGATTTACTATTTACTAAACAAGAAGAGATTTTTATCAGTTAGCAAAGCAAATGATCACTAGGCTTCGTGAATAACACAAAGTTGTGTTCCCTTTTTGTGTTCATTATTCAATTATGTGCTGAAGAAATTATTGAAAACTGATTTTAAAAAAATAATTAATAATGAAGTAGAGGGACTTTATTTTTAAAAGGTGAATTTTAGTAAACAAAAGTGAAGCTGTGAATAGCCAATCGTGTGTGAGGGAAATTTTAAAAAGTGACTTTTGTTAGCATAATATTTGGTAATAGCTAGTTAAACAGCTTCATTTTATCAACTAAACTCAGTGAGCATTATCTTTGCGCAGTGAACAAACTCTTTGTTTAGTAAATCAACCCCTTAACATTTGCTGGCTAGGGATTGGATGATCGAGATAAACATAGCTTAATTTTATTTACTAATCTCAATAACTCTCCTTAGTATATTTACCAAGCAGATAACTGCTAGTTGGAAAAGACTGCAGGGAAGTGGGTAAGAGTGAGTTTCCTCAAATGCACTCAATGTTGTGACTTTCGCACAAGATAATACTTTAGCTTTTTGCTCATGTAACAGTTCAATATTTTGAATAGAATGCCAGATTGTAATATTACTAAAATCAGGGCTCAAAATTTCAAGTCCTGAGCCAGGCCTTAAGAGTTACTCACCACCTGTTGCCGCACCCAACCCTTACCCTGTTCCCCCCTTACTCATGCCTGCGTAAATTATCTCATGTAATTACACTGTTAATCATTTTATGCCTGAATTAAGTTGCAAAAATAAATATATACCCCCCCTTCACACCCCTCCCCCCCCCACAGCCATGTCCTCTACCCCCCTTCATGCACCTCCCAATGTACTTTACCCCTCCTTCACAACTATGTCCACCCTAAGGTCAGTCTGTCCTCAGTAAAATTCCTCCCCGGTCAGTCTTTTCCCAGTAAAATCCCCCCACCCCTTCCCAGACGTCAGTTTGTCCCCAGTAAAATTTCCCCCCACCCAGGTCAGCATTTCCTGGTTTGAAGCTTTTATTGTTATCAAAAGTGAAAGAAAATTACAATTTTGGTGGTCACCAGAAGAGTAAAAAATGGACAATGGTGACAAACTGGGATTCCCTCCCTTTGGACAGATTTCCTCTTACTTCCTCTTTGGCTATTGGACAGGAAGTTAATAGAAATCTCCCCAACGGCACACGGATGGCAAAAAAAAACCTGAGAGGGATCGAATGGGAAAAAACTAGTTCCTTTGGTTGTACTAAAAAATAACTGTTCTACTGCATTCCATGACAGAAGAGTGGGAATATTGGGGCATCCCAGGTCCCTGTATAGTGCAGAATTGGCCCCTCATGCACTGATAATAGAGAAGCCACCTTCAGGCAGCTCAACGGTGCGAGCTCTCCGCAGGGATCAGGTGAGACAATTGGGTTGCTCCATGGCTCTCTCCATGCTAGGGGAGCTCATCTCCCATAAGGACAATTCTCTGCCACCAGCCTCCACCACCAGCCTCTGCCACCAGATCTCTCCCCTATTCACCACAAGACTACGGAGGGTGGCACAGCTCCCTGTCCCCCAGAGCTCCATGTTAGCAGGTCCAGCAGCTCTGTGAGCAGATAAAAAGAGCCCTGCAGCTTCCAACCGAAGCCGTGCTGCACACTGTTCTGGTAAGTGTAGTCCATACAAGGACCGAGGAGTGTACAGAGAGCACCTCGAGGACTCCATTCTCCACAATGCATTGTATGGTAACTAAGTGCGGGAACTGAAATGCTTAGCCAAGGGTCCCTATTGCCGCATCTGACAGCTTAGCATGCCCAGTCATTTCTTGTGCAGAGAGAAGAGGGACAAAGGGACATGTCCTCCTTCACATATTGACGGCATCTCAGTTTTTTTTTTTTTTTTTACCAGAGGAGACTCGTCTGCTCCCTCTGATACTGGGACATACTTGCCCCCACATTAATTCCACTTACCAAATGCGAGCAGGTGAGTGGAAATTCTGAGACCTGCTAAAATAACATAATTTACCACAGCATAACATACCTTATTCACAGGAAGAATAATACACAATAGCAAGAAATATGGTATAGGTCTCTTGATTGTTTTCCATGATGTCCCTGACATCATTGTAGACAAAAGTTGTGGCAATATTTTATGTTAAAATTTGTTTTTGATGTTTGATATCATATTTCTAAAAGCTAGCAAAATAATATTATACAAAATCAACAGTAAGCCACCTGTTTTTTGTTGCATTGTTCATACCACCCCTAGATGCTAGTTATTTTTGCCCATGGTTTCCGTGGTGTCAAGTTTATATAAAATAACACTGTGGCTACAAACATCTGTTTTCTGGAAAAGTGTATGATGAAAGGTATGTGGCTCCATGGTTTCCTAAATATTCATTTTAGGGTTAGACCAGTAGGTTCTTGTGATAAAGAAACCTATGTTTTAAATGTTATTTATAAAATTTGTATTGGGGCTAGTTTCACTTGAAATCCTAACAGGCAGAGTTTAGTGGATTCCAAATTGAGTCAAACATGCTTGATTTTTTTTTTTTTACCACTGATGCTTTTGCTTAGCGGGACCTTATCTTTAAAAGGGGAAGCTAGTCTGTCAAATGAGTGTGTGTGAGTGAGCTTACAAAGCTGATCTAAACTATAAAGTCAGAGACTGCTGAAGTGTGTATAACAGACTGCTGTTATATGGTGGACCTTTAAATTGCTGCTATTTCTTAAAGAGGAACATTACCTGGATCAAAGAACTTTTCCATGACATGGACTATGTAAGGCTTAGATGAGCAGAAGTTTGATTTTAACTCCACGAGACTGAGATTGAGCTTATTCCAGGTCACAGTCCTGTGTAATGTCCTTTAGTCTCTTTTGGCCAGTTGAACATGTCGACTACGATTATACTTATCAGACAATGTTTTCCCAGAAACTGTAAATGTCTTCATAACCACATGCTGTCTCTTTGACACCTACAAATCATGTAGTGTTTACATTTTTTTGTCTAGCCTATGAATGTAATGAAGGGATTGTGCTTAAAGTGGAACTAAATTCAAAAAGTGAAGATTTGTTCCAGTATGTTATAGAGAACAATTAGAGACATGAATTGTTTGCTACACTGAAAAAATGTACCTGTTGTCTTTAATCCCTCCTGAAAAATAACATTGTCCTGCCTGGTATGTGAGGGTGCCTAGATACTGCTTTGCCTACAGACTCATAGCATTATATCTGCAGTATGCAATTTAAGGTACTGCTGCCTCTGACTGCCATTCTAACAAGATTTGGAATAAGATTTGGTGATGCCTCTACTGTGCTGCTTACTATTGTTTTTGTTGGAGGGATGTTTCTGACATCAGGAAGCAAAGCCCTGCCTCTAAAAAGATGGCCACCCCTACACAGAGACACAGTGTCAAACAAAGCAAAGTAAGTCAGTAATGGGGAAAGATATGCCTACCAGAGACCGCAGGCAAAACTGGCTACTGACCCTTTGCTCTCTGATGCATTTTTTTGGGGTGAAAAAACATCAAAAGCAGCAGCCCTTTTCTCATCATTTAAAAAGCCCCAAATATTTCAGGCAGTAAAAAAATATCTGATTGCAAAAAAACTGGTGGAAAAGATTGTGAAAAGATTCTACAAGAGTTTTTTACTTGTAGAATCCTTTATTACAAGTTATTTATGCAAGATCAATTATCCATGCTTCTACTTTATCTTGGAAAATTCTCATTAGATTATGTATTTTCCCTATTTTTAATGTATGCTACCCTCATGTTATTGAGCACCTCAGCTTCGCATGGGTTCTTCAAAGTGGGCTAATCCAAAAAAACAAAGACCCTCTCAAAACACCAGCTTTCAAGTATGTGGTGCAAGTTATACATGTATCTGAGGATAGGATTAAAATTTAGCATATTTAGGGGAAGTCAGGGTTGTAACCCCATCCCCATAAAACCACAAGATCCAATCCTAACAATGTAATAATATTTTATATACTGTATAAAATAATAATAATCTTCACCAAGATACATTTTTATGTAATATAATATTTTTTCTGATACAAACTGAAAATATGTCAATAGCTGGAGAAATAAGATCTGTTACAGCCAAACAATATATTCTATGTTTAATTCCTAACAGGATTAATATGGCTTTTATAATGATATATACAAAATGATGTGCTATTGATTTTGCAATCATATGAAATAGTAAATGTAAGTAAACTAGCACTTTTGCCATTTGCATCCTGACCCCTAAAATGTTTATAAAAGTGTACAAAAAAATCAATAAACCACCTTATCAGATTTTTAAGACCTTTTACTTTAGAGTTCAGTAGCTAAATCATTTCTTTTGTGGTAGTTAATACAATCCCCTGAGTTTTATCTATTATCTATTTTTGACTGTGCTTTTGTTTTGTGCTGTTAAACTGACCTCTGCTCAGCTCTTTTTTACTTTATTCAGCTGTGAATTATATGCTATCTGTAAAATAAATGTGTTTCATGAGTCAGAAACAGTAAACTAATTACATATTCCCTGTAGTGCAGCAGCATTTTATTACTGATGTTACTTAGTGCCTCTTGATTTTACATTTTTAACACAAGGATGTTTATTTGTGTAGAGTATAACATGATAAATGAGCCTAACATATCTTTCACCACTTGGAGTAATTTTATTTTATAGCTAGGTATTCACAAGGTGACTACTTATCTGCTTACCCTTGGGCTTTTTTATTGAGCATGCCTTAAGTTTACAGTTTACTTCCTCAGACATAACATGCTAAATTATCTCGTACTATTCATATGATTGTACTAATTGCTATCATTATTAGCGGTGAGACTGTTTGATTTTATAATATTCTTGCTAATGAAGTTTACCTGGAGTATGTAACTGTATATTTGCTACACATCCACTGGCATCAAATACAACACCTCCTGCGCTCAGAGACCCAGATCAGAAATCGACGGGTGGAACAATATATGAAAGTTCATCCAATAACCGATCAAAGGTTGTGCAGCTCTATCACAAGGCTGGGGAAGCCCAATAGAAACTGTAATGAAGAACAAAAACAAAAGCGCACCAACCTTGCGCATTACCTCAGTAATCAAAGGGTGAATTTATTGAATCGAGATATATACTCACAAAATTAGCAATAATTAAGGCATATAAAATCCAACATCAAAGCACTGGAATAGGAGACACGTTCCAATCACATCAAGAGGGGAGACTCCCAGGATGAAGCTGATGTGTTTCGAAGAGTGATCCCTTCTTCCTCAGAGCTAATCAAACCGAGAATACCCTCCTTTATATATAGCATAAATCAATGCGTGAGCTTTCCCATATGGGCAGGATATTCACAACATGGGACGTGGGGCAACAGTGTTTTTTCTTTTTGTTTCCAGGTGCTTCCACTTTGTCACAATACCACTAACAGTTGACCGTGGAATATATAATAGCAAGGACATTTCACGGATGGACTTATTGCACAAATGGCAACCTATCACGGTACCACACTTGAATTCACTGAGCTCCTGAGAGTGACCCAAACACCTGAATCCAATGATTTGGAGGGGTGTCCAAATACTTTTGGCAATTTAGTGTATGTACAATATACTGTATATGCACTTCTTACTTTCAAGAGCTTGAGATATTATACATCAAGATTAAGTGCTTGTGATAGATTTAAGTAGGGTACACACTTTAAGAAAATCGGGCGAACTATTATCCAGTTTTCTCGATGTTTCACAGCAAGTCAAACCCAAGGATGGCTTTAATTATATGAAAATTACATTCTCGAATGACAAAGGCTTTTTGTTGTTTGACGTAGAAACGTTGTAGTGTAGATTATTCTTGTTTATTGTTTTTGATCTTGCACAGTCTTTTGTATCGGATTTTTCACGTACAAAAACAGTACACATTAAACAAAAATCGTTAACAAATTTTTAACGAATAGTTAACGAATGAGAAAAATTTTGGAGTGTGTCCCTTCTGAAATTTTTGTTTGAAAGGTCTGTATCGGATGTCAAAAGATGTGTACACACCAGGGGCGGACTGACAACTCATGGGGCCTCCGGGCAATAGGGGATCATGGGGCCCCTGTGTCCTTGCCCAAACTCAAAAAAGCCTATGAAGAAGGTACCAGGGGCATCTCATGGGGCCCCCTACTGACCCCGGGCCCTCGGGCAGTGCCCGAGTTTCCAAATGGTCAGTCTGCCCCTGGTACGCACTATACGACTGTTCCTTGTACATCATTTTTCTTCAGATTTTCTTATAGTGTGTGCTCCAATTTAAAAAGGCACCATGAAATTGCAAAGTTCTTGCCCATAATTATAGTATTCCAGCTTCTGTAAGAAAAATTGCCTGTGCAGTGGCTTAGGCAGCGAAAAAAAAGACATTAAGCTACGCAGAGATGTTATTCTCTGGTTAAACAGATGTATGCATAATTTGTCACAAAACCACCAGAATGCTGAGAAATAAAACCACTCCTGGACCCTGGACAGGCTCTATCCATAAGAAGACTAATTTGTATGCAATGAAGATCTGTATTGATTAATAATTTACCGTTTAATGGGGAGGTTAAAGAGGTGGTAGACAAAGTGAGCTTGTTTCTTGAACAGGGTGTAATGCCTACTTCTAAAATAAACTCATATTGGTGAACAAGTTTTACAGCTTTAAACCTGTAGTAAACATTTTGTATTTTTTTTGTTTATCTCCTGCATCTTTAACCGCCTCCAGCCCGCCATATAGCACAATGATGGGCACAAGGCGGTTCTCTTGTTCTGGGAGGACGCAGCGCAGCGATCTGTGGTGCGCTGTGTCCCTCGGACACAGCGGATCACCGATCGACGGAAAGAGCCGAATATGTCGGCTTGGTCATGTGATCCAATCACAGCTGATCGCATGTAAATAGGGAAATGACTGTTATCAGCTTTTCTCTCCTCACGAGCTGTCACGCTGACAGCTCGAGAAGAGAGGAGAGCCGGTAATCGGCATTCCTCAGAGGAGACATGTGCACTGATCATCAGGGCACTGATTTTCAGTGTGCCCTGATGATCAGTGTAGCCCCAGCAGTGCCACCTGCCAGTGTCCATCAGTGCCAGCTGTCAGTACTCATCCATGCCACCTGCCAATGCCCATTAGTGCCACATCAATGCCACATATCAGTGCCTACCAGTGCACATCAATGCCACATATCAGTGCCCATCTGAGCTGCTTTTCAGTGTCACCCATTAGTGCCAGTCACTGCCACCTATCAATTCCAGTCAGTGCCACCTATCAGTGCTGCCAATCAGTGCCACCTATCAGTGCCAGTCAGTACCGCTTATCAGTGTGCATCAGTGTCGCCTAACAGTGTCAGTCAGTGCCGCCTATCAGTGCCACATATCAGTGCCGCCTATCAGTGCCATATATGAGTGATGCCTTTCAGTGCCCATCAGTGATGCCTGTCAATGCCCATCAGTGCCACCTACCAGTGCCTCCTCTTCAGGGACCATCAGTGCCACCTATCAGTGTCCATCAGTGCAGCCTATCAGTGTCCATCACTGCAGCCTCATTAGCACACATCAGTAAAGGAGAAACATCAATCACTTATTTACAAAATTTTATAACAAAAACTAAGAAAACACGTTTTTTTTTCAAAATTTTCAGTGGTTTTTGGTTTGTTTAAGAAAAAATAAAAAACCCAGAGGTGATTAAATACCACCAAAATAAAGCTCTATCTGTCACAAACAAAATTATAAAAATTTTATATGGGTACAGCGTTGCATGACCGCACAATTGTCATTTAAATTGTGACAGCGCTGAAAGCTGGAAATTGGCCTGGGCAGAAAAGGGGTATAAGTGCCTTGTAGGTTAGTGGTTAAAAAGACTTTAATAACTAAAGTCTTTTAAAGGATGTAAGTTTAGTTTACAGAAGTATAGCACAAGAAAAAGTGCTTATTTTGATGCCAAAAAACATGGAATAATAGGTACTGTAAACATGTTGTATTTGTTATCTCCAGCAGACACCCTAGAGAAGTGTGGCATTAAGAAAAAAGAGCCTCTTTTGATGGCCAAAAAACATTGCATAAAATAAATAACAATAGTAAACATTCTGCATGCACATACACACATATATATATATATACACACACACACATATATAATCAGAAAGGACTGTTTGCTCCATCTGCATAGATATCTCCATATTTCCAGGAATGCCAAAAAGACAAAATACAAATATTTAATAAAGAAAGCAATGCAAATCGATCCCCGGGGGCCACCCGCTCCATTGCAAGCCACCCGCTCCATCTGTGTTCGCCACAAAGGGATTTCCGCTCGCATTTGGCAAGCAGGCGAGCGAAAATTCAAGCCCTGGTCTAGAGTATCTAGCATACAGAACACTATACAGAATGGGGCCATTTTTAATATGTAATTTACAGCACAGAGCACAGACATAAGCTATGAGGAGGTGGGACATACCAGGGAAGATGGCGCAAATTCTAAGTGTCCAATCAGATATAGTGTGGTCACCAGTGTTTTTCTGCAATGGAAGAACGCCAGTCACCACTAGGGCGCACAGAAAACAAATGCACTGCAATGCAGCCCGGAGCTTCACCACATTTACTAAGTTCTAAGGCAAATGCCAATGCAAAGTGCAACTCCTCTTTCAAAGTGAACAGTCTATTTGCCTGGAGTAAATCAACCCTTTAGTGTCCCCTGTCCTCAACAATTTAATCCCATACAACTGATCTAGTGGGCCATGGTACCTCCACTTAACTGAAAATCTTCTAAATGCTAACCAGAGTCTGAAGACACTCATATCGGCCTTTATTTGCTACATAAAATGTACGGCTACAAGCTTTAACTGAGTGGATTTGGTACTGCTTTCATAAATGGTCACTGTACATGTAACAAAATTCACCATGATGTATCATTGTTTGTGCTAGAAAAAAAAAATAAAGAATGCACAAAAACATTTATTTTCTGGTAAATGTCCATGTGGTTTGCATTTATTTAGCGCTTGTGCAGCCCTCTTTTGAGAAGTTATGAGAAATGGCCCTGACCAAACAGGATAGGAAGAATGAGGTTGAAATAAAGTTGACAGTACCTCCACCCAGGACAGGGCTTCCATGAACATAAAAGCTTTCCTTCTTGGGAAATCAACCAGTAATCTAATCAAAGTAATTGGAAGCAGAAGAACTGCTGAATCCAGCATATAACATTGACCATAAGTATGTAGATTCATACACATACATTGATGCTGGGTTCACACATATGTGGTGCGGTAAATCGCATGTGATTCAAACAGGAACCGCACTGCATTCCTGTGCAAATCACATGTGAATTATGTGCGGTGCGATTGGAGCCATACATTTTGTATGGCTCAAATCGCACTGCATCCGCACCAAAAAGGTGTGGGACCCTTTTTTTTCACACCCATGCGATCTGATTCTGCACATTGCACCACATTTTGCGGACCAATTTCGGGGTGTTGTTAATCTAACATACACACCCGCAGCGGTTCACATAAACAGGGTGCAATTCAGATGCGGTGTGGAATTCACACAGAAAACGCTGCGAACTCCACACCACATCAGTGTGAACCCAGGCTCAATGTACAAACAGATATTATCAGCAAAGGGCCCAATAGGAGTTTTGGTGGAATTGTGCAGCTATAAATAGGTATTATTTATAGAGATATCTCCATATGAATGTTGCAGCAAAGTCCCATTGCAGGGCCCTCTGAGGATGATACATATGTATGTCTTTGTGTGGGAGACCTAAAAACAAGAACTACAGTTATGAGGAGACACTCCAGCCATTACCCAGCCAATGTGGAATGCAGTCCTAGTTAGCTGGCACTGTGCCTATGAGATAGTAATAGGACAGAGATACTCTGTCGCAAGGATTCAGCAATACACTCAAGAAGCTATGGGCAGCTGCAGTTAAACTATTAAAACAAAAAATACTTGCATAATTGTATCTTCTGATATGGTATTAGTAGGATGGACAAGACATGTGGCTGAGACCTTCTTTCTCTCCACATCCTCCTTCCAGGATCTTCTTTCAGCAATACTCGAGTCAGGAAGTGAAATACATAATTTTACATTTTAGTGTGATACTAGCAGCTGACAGCAGAAACAAGCAGATCCCTACATTTGTTTCCATTGAGCCTCGAAAATGTTCTCTAAAGTCTCTTCCTATTTCAATAGGAGGGTGATTTGTGTATTAAATTTTGATGTAGTGGTGAATTCAAAGACATTTGAAGCATTCTTTCGAAGAAAAATGTTGTTCCTTCAGATCTGGTTCTAAAGGGGAGTATGTCCTTAATGGTGTATATAGTTCTTTCCAGTGGGACAGGGTAAGGTCAGTTATCAAATGTTCAAATCTTTTTTATGGATAAAAAGATCTCAAGGAAGTCAGTGGTAGGTAATAAAGCATTACCCAGTACTCATCTGCTGCTTTTATAGTCTGGTGCATTTGGGGGATTATTAGGTTCTTTAAAGTGGAGGCTAAAAAGAAGGAGCTAGGATTTTGGTATGGTATCATTGATTGTTCTATCATACTCCATAGTTTGTCTTTTGATATTTGGAACCAGTAGTTAAGTTTTTCAAGTAATGAGTCTGTGTAATAATTGCTAAATTCAGGTGGACCCATTCCATCTAAGCATTTGTGTTTCATTAACGTTGAGTGAGCACACCTTGGTCATTTATTGTACTCTAAATAGTTATTTAGGAGCAAATGTAAAAGTTGAAAAGAAATTCTAGGCAGGAGGAATTGGTAGGGTGCAGATTAGACAAAGCATTTTAGGTAAAACTATCATTTTAAAGACTGCTAATCTGCCTGGCCAAGAAAGTTAAAATTTTTCTAGATTGGAAAGGTCAGTCATGAATTGTGATAGAAGTGAGTCATATTTATATGAATACATTAGGGAAGATTCATGACTATGAATGAAGAGAACCAATATGTAAGAACGTGATGTGGGATCTCCCAGGTTGCAGAGTCTTTAGGTGATAGACGATGTCCTGCCAAAACCCTCATATAGAGATTTAGACTTAGTTGCATGCTGACTCTAGATCAAAAAGCCTAGGTTTACTTTTCATTAATAAGTGAGGAGACAAAGTTGCATTTGCCACAGCTGATAAGTGCAGAGGAGTACTAGTGGAAGCAGTGTAGACAGGAACTATGCTGCAGAGAGGGGCATAAGATGGTGGAGCACACAGGAGCTGGAAGAAACAAGAAAGATTGGCATACAGGAGGAAATACAGGACCAGACCAAATAGCATGACTACACACCCCCAGTACAGGAATGTATTAAATTAACTGCAAATCAGACTATGAGCCAGGACTGCAGTCATCACTGGAGCAAACTGTGACATGGCAAAGGCAAAAGAAAAGCAGGATACAGGCCAGGGAGATTAGGGTAGGTGGCAGAAAAGCAAATACAAACAGGCAGGTAAGGTCAGTACATGGGAAGTGTTCTTAGCTTCAGGGTCCTTAGCACTCTTGTGTACTCCCAGAGAGCTTCCAGCATCCCTGCCACTGTGTCCCCTGTGTACTCCTAGTGAGCTCTCAGCATTCCTACACACCTTTCTCCTTGTGTTTCTAGAATTCTAGTGCTGCAAGAGGGTCTCACACCTGTGTTCCCACCACCTCAGTGCTCCTAGAGACTTTGGCACTCCTATCCTCCTGTGAGTACATTACCCTGGGGCTTCCAAGACTGTTCCTATTTTGTGGTCTAGTGTGTGTTTGTAACCCAGTACCTCTAGAGATTCCTGTATTTGCTATGTGTTGCTTGTGTATCTGGTCATTTGGATCCTGCACTAGTGTTTCTAGGGCCTCGACATGGGAGCCTCCCTACAGCAAACCCTATAACACCTTGAGAGTGGCAAATAATAGGCATTCCTTAGACTCTGCGCTTCAAGCATGCTACCATCTAGCATTCAGGCTGCACAGTGAGCCCATAATTTACAGCTGTACATGACAATAGCCCTCTTTACTAGGCTGCATTCTAAAAGGGAGAGACAAGGCAGAGTTTATTGTGTAATAAATTTACAGTGGATTATATCACAGACAAAAGCCAGAAATATCCTACTGATATGCTAACCATCGCGTTAGTCTTTTTAGTAGGCTGCATTTGAAGAGGGGGTGACAAAGCAGGTTTTATTGTGAAATAAAAATTATAGTGGATTATGTGACAGACAAGAGCCAGCAATATACCACAGACACGCTGCACATTATGTAAGCCTTTTTAGTAAATAAGATTTCAAGAGGGAAAACCAAGGAACTTTTTGTCAAGAAATAAAAAACAACAGTGGATTATCTCAGAGATAACAGTCAGAAATATTGTCAGCACTGACTACAGCACAGCATGCAGCCTTTTGTCCTACAAATCCACATTTATGTGTGTATATGACACAGAATAAAGGAAAACACATTGTCAGAAGTAAATAGACAGCATTTAAGCTGTTGCAGTTTGTCACATTTTTAATATTACACAGTGAATGCAGCTATTCAGGGAAAGAGAGACAATAAAGAATATTTTTAACATATATTATATGTTAATATTTTTATAAGAAGGAAGGAATATTGTTCATACTACATATGTATTATTTCTACTATTTCTGATGGGCCTTATTATCCAAACTACATTCCCATATATATTTGCAAAAGTTCTACATTTTATTTTAGCCCTCATTGACTAAACCACATTTACCAAATTCTAATTGAAGTAATATATCACACAGAGCTTACGTTGTATTTCTACATTTTTTGTAGACCACATTGGCTAAACCACATGTCCATTTATCACTAAAGGATTCTAAAAATATGTCAAATGTATATTTTTCAGATTCACCAAGAAGTAACATTCCACACATAGCATATGCAATAATTCTACACTTTATGTTATTAGATTGGATAAACCACATCACCATTTAGCTTTGGTGTGTCCAAAGAAAGGAAAGTTTATTGTTAAAATGTATGGAATATTTAACACACTGCATAAGTATAGTTTTAACTAATGTCCGGCTAGCCTCATTTGATAAACATTTTAAGATCAATTTTAAAAATAAGGAATATTGTACATATTGCACAGCCAGTGTTGCAACAATCTTTTTTTGGCTATATTTTGAAAATGACAGACAATATGCAGTCAGCATTTTATCAAAAGACTACTATAGATTGTGTTGAGAATAAACAAATTAATAGACCCTGCACCAGAGAAAAAACACATGAACTGGTGATAAAATAAAAAATGTCCATAAAAATGTCCACAATATTCACTTTTTCTTCTCAACTTCCACCAATTAAATCTTCCTACCACCACATGACTGTAATGAACACACCAATCCCTTCTGGTTAAGCACTCACCAACTTAATATGCATTTCTTATTACTGGTCAGCTTAATATGTTTTTTTAATTGTGGGATCCCACACCACTCTTCAAACTCACACATTTCCAATTCTTCTCCTTCTCACTTTTCACAGACATATGATAAAGGAAAAGAAGGGACTTCCATAGTATAATACTAGGTCGGGTGTCGGCAACCCGCGGCTCCGGAGCCGCATGCGGCTCTTTTTCACCTTTCCTGTGGCTCCGGAGCACACTGCCCACCAGGTGACAGGCAATAGGGTCGGCAAGCCGCGGCTCTTTTAATGCAGATCTTCTGTGTGCCGGGCGCCCGCTGGCAAACATTGGCTGTCAGGATGTAGGCGGGGCAGCCCGGATGTAGGCGGGGCAGCGTGACGAACTCCTCTCCTCTCACAGTCCGCCCTGAAGACCAGAACGGCGCGGGAACCCAGCGAGAGGAACGCGCGGAGCAAAGGTAAGTGAATTCACACAATATGGGGAATGAATTACTATGGGGGATGAATTACTATAGGGGGGATGAATTACTATAGGGGGGATGAATTACTATGGGGGGGATGAATTACTACGGGGGATTAATTACTATAGGGGGGATGAATTACTATAGGGGGGATGAATTACTATGTGGGGGATGAATTACTATGGGGGATGAATTACTATAGGGGGGATGAATTACTATGGGGGATGAATTACTATATGGGGGATGAATTACTATGGGGGATGAATTACTATGGGGGATGAATTACTATGGGGGATGAATTACTATAGGGGGGATGAATTACTATGGGGGATGAATTACTATATGGGGGATGAATTACTATATGGGGGATGAATTACTATGGGGGATGAATTACTATGGGGGATGAATTACTATGGGGGATGAATTACTATATGGGGGATGAATTACTATATGGGGGATGAATTACTATGGGGGATGAATTACTATGGGGGATGAATTACTATGGGGGATGAATTACTATAGGGGGGATGAATTACTATATGGGGGATGAATTACTATAGGGGGGGTGAATTACTATAGGGGGGATGAATTACTATGGGGGATGAATTACTATGGGGGATGAATTACTATAGGGGGGATGAATTACTATATGGGGGATGAATTACTATAGGGGGGGGTGAATTACTATAGGGGGGATGAATTACTATATGGGGGATGAATTACTATAGGGGGGATGAATTACTATAGGGGGGATGAATTACTATGGGGGATGAATTACTACGGGGGATGAATTACTATATGAGGGATGAATTACTATATGGGGGATGAATTACTATAGGGGGGATGAATTACTATAGGGGGCATGAATTACTATGGGGGATGAATTACTATGGGGGATGAATCACTATATGGGGGATGAATTACTATAGGGGGGATGAATTACTATGGGGGATGAATTACTATATGAGGGATGAATTACTATATGGGGGATGAATTACTATGGGGGATGAATTACTATATGGGGGATGAATTACTATGGAGGATGAATTACTATATGGGGGATGAATTACTATAGGGGGGATGAATTACTATGGGGGGGATGAATTACTACGGGGGATTAATTACTATAGGGGGGATGAATTACTATAGGGGGGATGAATTACTATGTGGGGGATGAATTACTATGGGGGATGAATTACTATAGGGGGGATGAATTACTATGGGGGATGAATTACTATATGGGGGATGAATTACTATGGGGGATGAATTACTATGGGGGATGAATTACTATGGGGGATGAATTACTATAGGGGGGATGAATTACTATGGGGGATGAATTACTATATGGGGGATGAATTACTATATGGGGGATGAATTACTATGGGGGATGAATTACTATGGGGGATGAATTACTATGGGGGATGAATTACTATATGGGGGATGAATTACTATATGGGGGATGAATTACTATGGGGGATGAATTACTATGGGGGATGAATTACTATGGGGGATGAATTACTATAGGGGGGATGAATTACTATATGGGGGATGAATTACTATAGGGGGGGTGAATTACTATAGGGGGGATGAATTACTATGGGGGATGAATTACTATGGGGGATGAATTACTATAGGGGGGATGAATTACTATATGGGGGATGAATTACTATAGGGGGGGTGAATTACTATAGGGGGGATGAATTACTATATGGGGGATGAATTACTATATGGGGGATGAATTACTATAGGGGGGATGAATTACTATGGGGGATGAATTACTACGGGGGATGAATTACTATATGAGGGATGAATTACTATATGGGGGATGAATTACTATAGGGGGGATGAATTACTATAGGGGGGATGAATTACTATGGGGGATGAATTACTATGGGGGATGAATCACTATATGGGGGATGAATTACTATAGGGGGGATGAATTACTATGGGGGATGAATTACTATATGAGGGATGAATTACTATATGGGGGATGAATTACTATGGGGGATGAATTACTATATGGGGGATGAATTACTATGGAGGATGAATTACTATATGGGGGATGAATTACTATGGGGGATGAATTACTATGGGGGATGAATTACTATGGGGGATGAATTACTATATGGGGGATGAATTACTATGGGGGATGAATTACTATATGGGGGATGAATTACTATAGGGGGGATGAATTACTATAGGGGGGATGAATTACTATGGAGGATGAATTACTATATGGGGGATGAATTACTATGGGGGATGAATTACTATGGGGGATGAATTACTATGGGGGATGAATTACTATATGGGGGATGAATTACTATGGGGGATGAATTACTATATGGGGGATGAATTACTATAGGGGGGATGAATTACTATAGGGGGGATGAATTACTATGGGGGATGAATTACTATATGGGGGATGAATTACTATATGGGGAAGAATTACTATAGGGGGGATGAATTACTATGGGGGATGAATTACTATATGAGGGATTAATTACTATATGGGGGATGAATTACTATGGGGGATGAATTACTATATGGGGGATGAATTACTATGGAGGATGAATTACTATATGGGGGATGAATTACTATGGGGGATGAATTACTATGGGGGATGAATTACTATATGGGGGATGAATTACTATATGGGGGATGAATTACTATGGGGGATGAATTACTATATGGGGGATGTATTTTCAGTTTTAAAAATGTTTCTCTCAAAATAAATTTCAATCGTGGTTTTGGCGAGATTTGGCTCACTCGAAAAAAAAGGTTGCCCACCACTGACCTAAGGCTATGATTGTGATTATGACGATACACTGTGGCCCTGGTTAACCCTTTGCTTACTGGGCCCTTAAACCCCCTTCATGACCAGAGCGTTTTTTGCAATATATGCAGTGTCGGATTTGTTTTAAATGTTGCAATGGTTTTGCGGCTCCCAGTCTTTTTTTCCCTCTCGGAAACGGGTCCAAGTGGCTCTTTATGTCTTAAAGGTTGCAGACCCCTGTACTAGGTGAACACTTCATTTACAAACCAGTAAAACCTACTCACAAGCATAAATAAAACAAGGCTCTTTAAAGAACTCCCACCTCAAAATTATATAGCACCACCATTGCTACTACATGTAATATTCAGGCCAAGCAAATGGCACCTCATCCGGTCCTCTCACCCAGAGTCACATCTGGTGAGCAACTTCTGGATCGGCATCTGACGTCACTTCCAGTTGCTGTGTAGGGGTCACTGTGACACAGTCGAAAGGATGAAACCTGTGAAGACATGGTTGCACAGCAACAGGAAGTGAAGTCAGATGCCCCAGATTTACTTGGTGCAGCACAGGCCACAATGTCATGGAAGGGGGCGGACTCCACAACTTGAAAGGCTGGCTTTGAAGCACTGGGCAAGGGGGTAACTTGGTGAAAAGTTTTTCCATCATGTAGGAAAGAGACACCTGCATGGTCAAGGAGGTAGCTGTAGACAACAGGTAGGGGTTAGAAGACTTATGGAGAGATTGAAGCTCTACTCTGCAGGTTCCCATGCTTACCCACTTCCTTGATTGATGTGGCATAAAGTAGGACTTTCAAACACCTTCTTAGGATTCCATCCCTATTTTTTGTGGCTATGTATTTCAATGGATGCAGATGTAGATTCTTGTGAAGAAAGAAGAGGTGCAAAGGTAAGAGAAAGAAAGGGGAGGTTTGTCGGTCTTTTGCTGTCAACCAAAATCTTGCTGCTTACACTGAGCTTTGTGGTGATCAGTTAAGTGTCTCTTCATGCATGTGGTACCCAATGACTATGAATTACTACTTTTAATACTCTGTGGACAGAGGCTAAAAGCCACTACAGTACTGGCAATAGTGGGATCAAGGAACTGGTGCACTTCACAATCTGGTAATTTGGTTTTGTACCCTGGATTGCACTAGTGTGAGGTGATGTGCTGGGCAACTTTACCTTTGTCAGCAACAAGCTCATTCTGTTAACCTGAAAAAAGTAGTAAGAACACCCTATCAGAATTATTTAGAAATAAAATATACCTGCCTCCAAAAATAAATACAGTTATAATAAAAACACTAAATCCCCCAACACCATCTCTAAAGCACCATAACCCAAACCCACCTTTAAAAAAAAGAAGTAAAAGAACAAAACGCCAATAAACCCCATAAAAAAACATGAACAGGGAAACATCATATAAATTGCAAAATTCATTGTGAATATTTTGGATTGTACACGCAGCAATGCAATTCTTTTGTACCTCTCTTGTAACCCACCACACTGCAAATCACTGTAATGTAGCAGTTGCACGAAAAGCACAGTATACAGTACTGAATGGAAAAATAAGAAACAGTTCTTTGGTGCACAAATTTATGTATACTGTATAGCACTTTGTAGCTGTAGGTAGCAATGTAGTTTACAGCATGGCATTATGTATGTATTTTCTACGTGAGGCGAGTGGTAAATGTGTGGATGACTGTTTTGTTTCATAGTTGTAGATGTCGTGGACTGGGAGTGAGTCATCAAGTTTTTATTAGTGTAACTGCTCTGGTCAATATCGGAAGGATACTTAAAGGTCTTATAGAAATTTTTATTCTTATAATGTCTTCCGTTCTTGGCTCTATGGTGACCATTTGCAGTATTACGACTATTGTAGTATCCACTATTGTGTTTAGCTGGTGCCGGATTTCCTTTGTAAGGTTTGACGGTTGGGGCCTTCGGGCCTTGTGCATACGCTATGAGTGTGCTATGTGATGTTCCATTATCATAGGGAATGAGTTTATTGTGAGCTCTATTTGAGTCATGATGTGTTTCTCTATGCGCTTTGTGGGGCATATTGCCACCTATTATTCTGGGCTTTTTCCACCCATTTTCCCGACCTTGTAGGAAATCCTCTCTATGTCTTTCAAACTTGTTGGATTTGCTGCTAATAAGGTTTGCCTCAAATTCAAATATGATCATTGATAGTGGTGTCCCACTCTGGGAATGTGGGTATATGTGTATACTCACTCAATTCCACAGCACAGTTGGCTCTGATGCACTTCTGGGTGTCCGTGGAGTACGTGGAGTGCAACGCCATATTGGCATGTGTTCCAGCAGTCATTTTTCCTCTCCTCATTCCTCCCACACCAGGATACGGACCTTTCACTCCTCCCTGCAGGCCCTGGAGCACACGATCACGTTGGCGTGCATTCCAGCGACCATTATAGCACTTGTTACTTCACATGTCAAAGCTTTCATAAAACACACACCTCCAAGCCAGAGATTCCCAGTTGCCGGACACTCACTACCACATCATCCCCATTATAGATACCCTGTTTTTGCATCCTATGTTTTGATCGAGACACAAGGTATTGCGCTTTATATATTATTCAGGTAAACTTCATTCACTTTGGTTTTAATACTTATCTAAAACATCTTTTCACTTTCTCATCCTCATTTTATACTAAAGGTATTCTTACAACTTTTTTAGGGGGAGGACATGTTTTTATACGTCCTTAGTTGCTTGTTTAGATTTTATATGCAGTCCGTATATATTTTAGATATTTTCATACATTTGCATCTACGATTTCCCACATGGGATTACACAATATAATGTTCTTATTAATCATTTTTATTATTTTATTTGTGTTCTGGTGTGTTTATCCTATTGGTTGCAACAATGATGGAAACGTGTTCTTTCGCTTTTATTATTTCTCACATCAGCAATTCAATTGTTATTCATGTGTAACTTTTACACTTGTGTTATCCCCCCTCCCCCCCTTTAATGAGCTCAAGGGAAGGAGATAAGCTCTCCATGGCTTCAGCCATAGCTATTTATAGCATGACCTACTACCAGGTCGGTCACCAGCTCTGAGGAAAGGGACTCGTCCCTGAAACACGTCAGGTAGCTGACCATACTGAGAGTCAGACACCCCGCCATTGCTATGGCCATCTTCACCATTCTACTTAGCTGTACATTTATGCTGTGTTTGTGAGTATGTTTTCATCCCTTTTTATACTACAATAAACCTTGGATAATGAACTAGGGGAGTGTGCCGCCTGTTTGCTCTTTTTTCAGTTGTTGATTTCCTTATCTGAGGAGGGCAGCATCTTTGAAAGGCTATCCATAGGCAAATTTGATCCTGGTTCCCTTGGCTTTCCTGTGGCATTTGATCCCTGGAGCACTGAAGAGTTAATCTGTCATCCGGTTTGGGTATTACAGCAACTTGGCCGGGAGGTATTGCCACATCCCCCTTACAGCCTGGACCTCGCTCCAAGTGATTTCCACCTGTTTGGACCCCTAAAAGAGTTCCTTGGAGGTCAGCATTTCAGCACTGATGATGAAGTGAAGCAGGCTATCCTAGGATGGTTCAGGCGTACTGACAGATCTTCCAATGCTGAAGCTTTCCAGGCATTAGTTGAACTCTGGGATAAGTGTATAAATGTAGCAGGGGAGTATGTTGATAAATAAATGCAGTTTCCACTCCTTGAAATTTGTTATTTTATTTTATAAACTCAAAAGTCCCGCTTTGACTTGAACGCCCCTCGTATTCATAATGCCTTTTTGAGTTATTTTGCTATCATTATTGGTGCCCTCAGTGAAAAACATTTTGGCACTATGCATTATATTTTGAAACATTTTTGTTTAACTGTAGACATGCGCAGGACAAAAAAAATGTTTTTTTTCGTTTTGCTTCCTTATTTAAATATTTTTGTTTTGTTAAATTCATTTAATTCATTTTTGGGAATTTGTTCCCTTTTTAAATTCAAATAAATTTGGAAAATTCAAATTGGCATTCAAATTCTAATTAAGTGTTCTTGCATGGCAAGACCACTTACTGTTATCTCACATATATATTCTTATTATTATAGCCAAATTTACCACCCTAACTCCTCCCACAGTTTTTACACTACATAGACAGTAATATACCGAAACGTGCGGAGTGTTCCCGATTGGTGTGCTATTACTTTGTGGAACGTTTCGCCGAATGGTTCACAAAATATCGGCATTTTTGTGGTGAAATTGGTCCCATAGGAATGAATGGCGGAATGTTCAAAACTAGAGTGGGAGCTGACAAAATCTAGAGTGTGAGCAGAAAAATCAGGACATTATTTCTAAACTGCCATCACTCCCTCATTTTCAAGCCCACCTACACAAATCTTATCAAAACGTTCAGCTATCCCTGCTGCCACTAAAAATGTCCACGGCTAAGCCATAGTCCTGATAGTTTTCACAATATAACCATTTGTTTGCAACTCACACCGCCTATTGACCTTTTCACAGTTACTCCAGCCACTCCAACCACACAACAGTTACACAAGCCACTCCACCCAGTTACTCCGCCCACTCCAGTTGTAGACTACTGGTGGAGGCAAGAACACATAATTTCCCCTGAAATTGTAGCTTTTCTAGTTCTATTTGAAATTTGAATTTCGGAAGGTGCTTATATTCTTTCCATTTTATTCTATTTTATTGTTTTTTCCATTGTATTCTTTTCTATTCTGTTTTATTTTCTTATTTTCAATTATTTGCCATTCTATTCTAATCTATTTGAATTCCAATGTATCCTATTTGAAGTTTGAATTTTGGAAGACAGTTATATTCTTTTTACTCTATTCTATTCTATTGAATTATAATCTATTGTGTATGCTATTATTTTCTATTCTAGTCTATTCTATTCTAATTCTAATTCTAATTTATTCTATTCAAAATTTGCATTTCAGAATATGCTTATATTCTTTCTATTCTATTCTATTTTATTGCTTTTTTCCATTTTATTCTTCTCTATTCTATTCTGTTCTTATTTTCTGTTCTATTCTAATCTATTCGAATTCAAATTTATTCTATTCAAAGTTTGCTTTTCGGAAGATGGTTATATTCTTTTTACTCTATTCTATTCTATTGAATTATATTCTATTGTTTATTCTATTCTTTTCTATTCTATTCTAATTCGAATTTATGCTATTCGAAACTCGAATTTTGGAAGAGAGTTATATTCTTTTTATTCTGTTCTGTCCTATTGTTTTACTATTCTTTTCTTTTCTATTCTATGTCTTTATTGTCTATTCTATTCAATTCTATTCTTTAAGTTCTATTCTATTCTTTTCATATTCAAATTTGAGTCAAATTGGAGTCGACTTTGATTTGAATTCGATTCAAATTCGAATTTCATCCAAATTTCATCCGAATTTTGTTTTATTATTTTTAATTCATTACTATTGTAAATCAGAAATTCAGAGACATCCGAATGTCCCAATAATAAAAAATTAATTTGAATTCAGAATGAAACAAACTGCATATGTCTATCTAGGTGGTCTTATGCCCTCTCTGATGGGAAACAGTGTCAAAGTTTATGCCTGGGACCCCCTTCTGTGTTTGTCTCCATCTGCACCCCCATGGGTGATTGACACTTCTGATTTTCACCGTTTTAGGTGAGGGATGTTTTGGGTACCATGCAGAAAATGCATACCATTCAATATATGTATATGAATTCTAATATGCTGACTTTGAACATTTTAAAGAAAATTGGCCCTTCGGCTCCTGAAGAAGTGGAAAAATTAAATTCTGAGAAACACACCAAGCTGTACTGTATATCACAACCATGATAGGATGAAGCAATTATTAATGTAATGGCATATCTATAGCCTATCAATATGTACTGTAAGTAGGTTATAGAGTTAGAACTATTATTTCTGGGTCTCTCTGGTTGGATTGCTATTGTTGTTTTATCCTATATCTTTTAGTGTATTATTTTATACATTTTGTATGAACAAAGCTATATGGTTCTTATGGAAAAAGATTGGAGCAGGGCTCTTTTAACCCTCTTGTATTGAACTGTACTGTTGCTGTATTGTCTCCCTTTATTTTGTAAAGCGCTGAGCAAACTGTTGGCGCTATATAAATCCTGTATAATAATAATATAATAATAATTGTAATTCTGTGGTGCCTCAACAGTCCTGCCTCTTTTGAAAAGAATACAGTTTGGATGGTAATCTTACACATTCTTGTGAACATCCCGGCCTCAACTTTGGGACTGGGTTGTTTCATAAAGTGATACTGACAGATTTTTTCTTACACGATGCAGATCTAGATGTTCTACTGATTAGTCGATCTTGTTTTGATAATTTTCAGATTGTTATATTTATGCTGACTGATACTATTTTTTTGGCCATGGTGGTTCACTGTATCTCACATAATGTCCAGGGTTTTAATTCCCCAAACAAGCGTAAAATGACCTTCCTCCAGTATAGACGCCTAGAGGCAAAGATAATTTTGTTACAGGAAACCCATTTCGCAGCCGCTAAACACCCCACGTATTTCCATAAATTCTACAAGCAGGGGTTTTACACCTTACACTCTACTAAAAGTAGAGGTGTAGCTATTTTCCTCCACAACTCATTCCCCTTTGATGTTCAACATGCTTATAGGAATCCCGAAAGCAGATTTATCATTCTTAAAGGTTCTCTTTTGGGTCGTGCACTCACAATCGCCAATGTTTATGCACCTAATGTGGCGCAGGCATCCTTTTTTTCGCACTTTTTTGCAGTTCTGGATAAATTCTTATCCCCCCATTAATTGTTGGGAGGTGACTTTAATTTGGTAGCTAACCCCCTTCTAGACAGAAGTTCGTCCTCACCTTCCTCTCTGGCCTTTCCAAAATCCCTCACTAAAAAACTAGAAACTTTCCAGTTAATAGACTCCTGGAGGGCACATAATGTGGGAGCGAGGGATTATTCATTTTACTCCCACCCACATAACTCTTACGCTGGGCTGGATTATTTTTATTACTCCCCCATACTGCTAGCCAACTCCAGGAAGGCAGGTATACATATATTCTCTTGGTCGGATCATAACATAGTTGCACTCTCTATCACTTTCACAGGTCTAGCACCTACCCCCTACTCTTGGAGATTAAACGATTCTATGCTTACTGATGTTAACTCTCGTCATGAAGTAGTTACTTCAATCCAAGAATATTTTCAGCTGAACGCCACTCCTGATATTTCCTCGGCTACTCAGTGGGTGGCCCATAAGGCGGTTCTACAAGGCCGCCTTATATGCATGGCATCTTCTAGAAACAGGGAGTGGTGGAAACAAATTCAGCAACTTACCCAGGAATTAGAAATGCACTATAGAACTCATGTTGGCAATCCTTCTCTCATTAACAAAAAACTGATATCGCAAAAGAGGCTAGAACTGAATTCTTTATTATCCCGGAGAACTGAAAAAGTTTTACGGTGGTCTAAGGCTTCTTTTTTATTACATAGTAACTCAGTGATTACTATGTTATCACGGAAACTGAACCATTCTATACGGCCCCCACATATAGATAGGTTGCGTACTAAGAATGGTTCTATCTCCTTTTTACCTCATGAAGTATTGGGTATTTTTGAACAATTTTATTCCACCCTATTAGCTCCCCCACAAACGACCTCCACCCCTCCAGATGGCTCATGGCTTCATTCTCTTCCCCTCCCTGCTCTCACACCCTCTCAGATAAGCTCCCTTAATGCCCCATGTGTCCTGGAGGAAATAACCTGTGCGATTAGTGCACTGCGAATTTCCACGGCACCGGGCACAGATGTGTTTACGGCTAGCTATTAAAAAAAACATTTTGCCCCTGTGTTAGCTCCCAATTTGCTGTCAATGTTCAATAACACTTTGCAGGGCGGAAAGCTCCCTGGGGAGATGCTGTTGGCTAACATATCCCTACTACCTAAACCGCTAAAAGATCATCATCTATCTCAACACTATAGACCCATCTCAGTGATGAACAATGACCTTAAAATATTTAGTCGTATTTTAGCAGACAGACTAGCCCCTATTATTTCATCTTTGGTCTCACCTGATCCATCAGGTTTTATTCCAGATAGACTTATCGCAGATAATATACGTCTCACACTCAATGTTATTCAAGATGCTAACTTACATTCTAAAGAAGTGTTACTAAGCCTGGACATTAATAAAGCCTTCGATAGTGTCCTCTGGCCCTATATGTTCTCACTGTTGTAGAAGATGGGCTTCCACGAAGAATTTCTGTCTGGGGTACATGCTTTGTATGCCTCCTCTCAAACAAGAATTAGACTTCCAAGCTGCAATTCTGAATTGTTTACGCTTCAGGGGTGTCCACTGTCACCTTTACTATTTGCGCTAATTTTGGAACCCTTGGCGATTGCTATTAGAACACACCCGAACATCTCGGGGTATCCCCTTTTGGTATCGCACTTTAAATTATGTATGTATGCAGATGATGTCATGCTTTTCCTTACTAACCCGATCACTGCTAATCACTGCCAAATTTATGCACTTTATTGAATAAGTTTGCATCTATATTGGGCCTCGCTGTAAATTTTACCAAATCAGTTGCTATGCCTATTAATGTTCCTGGTTCCCTGGGCAAATCTCTCTGCAGCTCCTTCCCATTTCGTTGGGCCACAGATTGGATCTCCTATCTGGGTGTATATCTTACTCCCAGCTATTCAAGATTATTTGCAGTTAATTACCCACCATGTGTGCCACGCCTCTCTACTTTGTTAAAGATCTGGCATGGATACCCTATCTCATTATTATGCAGAAGCATGGCAGTGAAGATGAATGTTTTGCTGAAATTATTGTACTTGTTTCGAGCACTCCCAATCTCGGTCTCGAAAACTTTTCGTTTTCAATGTGTGATTAATAATTTCATTTGGGGTAACAAACATCCTCGTTTCACTTCATCAATCCTCTACCAATCACAAAGGATGGGAGGCCTAGGTCTTCCCAATTTATGGCTCTATTACCTGTCGGCCCGCTTCTCACAACTATCGCAATGGGCAGCTATTAACTCCCAAGTCCCTTGGATCAGATTTGAATCTCAATCTATACATCCGTTCTATTTACTGGGTATATTATGAACACAAATTCCCCCTCGCATGTTGATATCCCATAATTCTATTGTTGCCCACTCATTATGCTTTGGTCCCATTATAAATTTAAATTAAATCTTACTTCTTCTGTCCCACCTGGTTCATCATTTTTTGGGGACCCGAGATTCATCACAGCATTCTCGTCTCCATAGACGTTTCGTTGGTGGTATGATCATTCCTTTATCAGATTATCTGATTTTCAAAGAGGAGGGTCTTATATCACTTTTGAGATGCTATGAGAACTTTTTGATATCCCGCTCCGAGAATACTATCGTTACAGGCAAATTAGACATTTCTTTCATACACATTTTGATATGACACCTTCGTCCCTGATTACTTTTTTCGAATGTACTAGCTGTGACTCTAATAGGGGCAGGGTTCTTATTTCGGATGTGTATCGTCTTTTTTTGGTAACTATCTATTCCTCACCTCCCTTATATAGACAGAAATGGGAGGCGGTTAGTGGTGTCACTTTTTCTGAAGAGGATTGGGACTCCATGGTGGATAGTATATGTTAAAAACTCTATTTCTCTTTCTGTTTGTTAGACGGCCCTCAAAGTACTAACCTGCTGGTATTATACCCCTTCTAGGCTTAGTGTCATGTTCCCGGGGACATCCCACCTGTGTTTCCGGGGTTGTGGCCTAGCTGGTACCTTGGTGTACACATTTTGGGCTTGCCAAAACCTTTCAATGGTGTGGCGCAAGGTCTCCGAAGTGGCCTCTGCTGTGGCAGATGCACATGTGCATCTGTCTATGCAGTCTTGCCTGTTGGGAGCTCGCATCACGGGAATACGGATGGGGGCTATGAGGCTAATCCATACAGTCTGTGTTTCTGTCCTGTGGACCATTGCCCTGCACTGGAGGTCACTCATGGTGCCATTGCCCTCGGTTTTCCGGAGACTTGATGCAGTGATGCTCATGGAGAGAATTCATTACATGTTACTGGATAGGATGCAGTTGTTCGACAGAAAGTGGGAGGTTTGGAAAACGCATAGACATCTACTATCTGAATAATGAATATTTATGATTTCATTGATCGTGTTTTTCTGTTGGTGCCATTATTGTTCTGCCTACCCTCTTACCTATCTTGCTCATGCACTTAATTTTTCTGCCTTACATGATTGTACCTTTCTGGAATGTATATTACAGATGTGCCTTGTTTCTGTTTTATATGTTACTTGATGCTGTAAAGTTGTCTTTGCAGCCTATTTCATAAAAACTAATAAAATCGTTTGTAAACAGAAAAGAATACAGTTTATAAAGATATAAGAAAAGCAGATAATTACTTATGGCTTCCTAACTTTGTCCAGAATATGTTTCATTTATGTCTCTATGACTTTTAACAACTAACAGATTTTCTTTGAAACCTGATGTGACAAAGATTAAGTCCAAAATAATGAGCAAACAAAATGTGATAAAGAGTGTGAGCAGGATCAAGATGTGTTCAGTGTGTAAATCATCCCAACCACTCCACTACAAGCCTCTTCTCACTGCTCCACTGACCAAAGGATGAGGGTGGTTAATTTCATCCAATACAAGAAAGGTTCACAGCTCTTATGCATTTCACTCCATCGGGAGTTTAATCATGAAGATGTAGAAGATGTGACGACCTAAAGATTTTTTTTCAGCCAGACTAACTATGTAACTATGTACTCCCTAACTGGTTGATAGAATTATTGGGAATTTGCTGGGGATGGATAGAGCAGGAAGTATTGGGGATGGATACAAGGTGGTAAAGGTCAGGGGGGACACCTTACCTGAAAATACTATAAAAATGGCACTGAATATTTAATATGAAATGATGCATGACCATCCAAATCGGCCAAACTCTAATTGAAATTCCAGACCTGGTGAATAACTGCCTATTTCTTTTGCTTGCAGTCTAAATAATTTCCATTAAGCTTCCCCTCACATTATTAGTTCGCATACCACAAACCTGAAAATAACAGGAAATGTGAATTATTTTTATAACAGACAAATTCTTTGACAAGACAAGGGTCAAGTGAGGCATATACCTTTTTCAAAATAATGGCGGTGCATTTTCAGTGAGGGTAAGATGAAAGTCATGCATAACAGATGGTTTTACTTTGTCAGAAATCAAAATTGCCATAGGGCAAATGCTCATTTTGTGTATGCTTTAAACTGAAATTTCAATTATGTTTTTCTTTGCAATACAATTTTCCCATTTTTAGTCATCCTGTAAATGCTGCAAATAGTTTATACATTTTTCTCTATATATATTGTACTTTCAAAGGTTTTTTCACCATATGTTTGACTTACAGGTTTAATCATGTCGTTCTCTTCTTATACGTATATTGTTTACCGAAATGCACGAGGAACACAAAATAGCTTGTTAGCACCTTAACTTTTAATAATACAGAATATTTCACATGTAAAATATATAGATTATTATTATTAGTCGTAGTAGTATTTGTATTATTACAAACACTAACTTAATATTTCTAAATAGGAGTTTAATCCATTCTAGCATTTTTCAATGTCAAATAATAATGCCCTATGTATACACACTACATATAAAATATTGATACTGACTCAGCAGCTTAAATAGATTGCCTGATATGCCTTCCACATTTCAGGCTGCTGCTACAATATTTGTTAGAGCCTATGGACATTTGTGTCAGTGACCTACTTTTTATTTTGCTGCTTTCTAAATAGAGCCCAGAGTCAGTTCATAAATTCATATCAATGATTTTGTTTTTCTGAGTTGTGTATTTTGTTCTTGAACCTGAGCACAATTGTAAATAGCCAATTTAAAATATTGTATAAGAGAATAAAGCTGATATTTTTCTTAGAGCAAATGTGTAACTTACAAAAAGAACATTTCAGTTAAGATCAGACTTCATTGGGTGTGAGGGAGAAGCTGAAGGTCAAGCATGCCTTTCCATTCCCATCTTGTGAGCTGTAGGATAAATTAGTCTATCTGAAGAATGTGCTTTTAGTCAAAGGAATTCATTTTCCCCAGTGAGTATATTTTAGGAAAGATGGAAGAGCATATAGCTATTTGTGCACATTCCATAAAATTTAAGAACCTATCATTTTTGTCAGTTTTGAAATTAATCTTATACTAAATATACTGAAAAAAGAGATAAATAAAGTGAGTTATATTAATATGTGCTAGTTATTTTTAAAACTGAGCATTGGGATCCTGCCCACTTCTTATTTCAAGATAACTCTTCCATTGCTGTAATTTCTTTTTAATTATTACCTTTTCAAATATAACTACATATCATATTCTTTGTGATGTCATCAGTTCTGTCAGATAAATGTGCTGTTCCTGGGCCCACAAGGAAGATCCATGCTATAGTTACATGCAATGGGGGAACTCAGCACTATATTTCACAGCATTGAAGGTGTGTATATGGATGGAGCTCAGGGATGTTCCTGATTTAAAGGACTAGAAAACAGTAAAGGTACCAATTAGAGATGAGCGAAGTATTCAAAAATTCGATTCGGCTGATTCGGCGAATTCGAGGAATAAATTTGATTCGAGGCGAATATATTCGCTGCGAATTTAACTTATAAAAAGGGTGTTTCTAGGCTTCAGAGAGCCTTTATATTAGTGCAGAACACTGTACCTTTAATTTAAATGCCCTTGGAGTCTGCTGGGGAAGAGAAATAATACTGTCAGTCAGTATGACATGCAGATGAGTGCCGTCGATCTTAGAATCACCGCACACTTCACTCATTTGGGCAGTCACGGGGCCAAAACCAGAGTGTGGAGCCACAGTGTGGCGGTGGAGGCAGCAGCAATGGGAGGCCATACAGCACCCTATGACAAAATGGAACCCACCAGCAGTGTGAGGAGACCTGAAAGTGGCACATGGCAGAGTGTGGCGATGGAGACAGCAGCAATGGGAGGCCGTACAGGGACCCATGACACACTCTGGACCTGGCAGCAGCATGAGGAGGCGGTACAGGGGCCCATGACAGATTACGGGCCTGGCAGCAGCATGAGGAGTCGGTACGGGGGCCAATGGCAGATTACGGGCCTGGCAGCAGCAATGGGAGGCCCGTAATCTGCCAGCATCCTATGACAAAATGGAACCCACCAGCAGTGTGAGGAGACCTGAAAGTGGCACATGGCAGAGTGTGGCGATGGAGACAGCAGCAATGGGAGGCCGTACAGGGACCCATGAGACACTCTGGATCTGGCAGCAGCATGAGGAGGCGGTACAGGGGCCCATGACAGATTACGGGCCTGGCAGCAGCATGAGGAGTCGGTACGGGGGCCCATGGCAGATTACGGGCCTGGCAGCAGCAATGGGAGGCCCGTAATCTGCCAGCACCCTATGACAAAATGGAACCCACCAGCAGTGTGAGGAGACCTGAAAGTGGCACATGGCAGAGTGTGGCGATGGAGACAGCAGCAATGGGAGGCCGTACAGGGACCCATGAGACACTCTGGACCTGGCAGCAGCATGAGGAGGCGGTACAGGGGCCCATGACAGATTACGGGCCTGGCAGCAGCATGAGGAGTCGGTACGGGGGCCCATGGCAGATTACGGGCCTGGCAGCAGCAATGGGAGGCCCGTAATCTGCCAGCACCCTATGACAAAATGGAACCCACCAGCAGTGTGAGGAGACCTGAAAGTGGCACATGGCAGAGTGTGGCGATGGAGACAGCAGCAATGGGAGGCCGTACAGGGACCCATGACAGATTACGGGCCTGGCAGCAGCATGAGGAGGCGGTACAGGGGCCCATGACAGATTACGGGCCTAGCAGCAGCAATGGGAGGCCCGTAATCTGCCAGCACCCTATGACAAAATGGAACCCACCAGCAGTGTGAGGAGACCTGAAAGTGGCACATGGCAGAGTGTGGCGATGGAGACAGCAGCAATGGGAGGCCGTACAGGGACCCATGACAGATTACGGGCCTGGCAGCAGCATGAGGAGGCGGTACAGGGGCCCATGACAGATTACGGGCCTGGCAGCAGCAATGGGAGGCCCGTAATCTGCCAGCACCCTATGACAAAATGGAATCCACCAGCAGTGTGAGGAGACCTGAAAGTGGCACATGGCAGAGTGTGGCGATGGAGACAGCAGCAATGGGAGGCCGTACAGGGACCCATGACAGATTACGGGCCTGGCAGCAGCATGAGGAGGCGGTACAGGGGCCCATGACAGATTACGGGCCTGGCAGCAGCAATGGGAGGCCCATAATCTGCCAGCACCCTATGACAAAATGGAACCCACCAGCAGTGTGAGGAGACCTGAAAGTGGCACATGGCAGAGTGTGGCGATGGAGACAGCAGCAATGGGAGGCCGTACAGGGACCCATGACACACTCTGGACCTGGCAGCAGCATGAGGAGGCGGTACAGGGGCCCATGACAGATTACGGGCCTGGCAGCAGCATGAGGAGTCGGTACGGGGGCCCATGGCAGATTACGGGCCTGGCAGCAGCAATGGGAGGCCCGTAAACTGCCAGCACCCTATGACAAAATGTAACCCACCAGCAGTGTGAGGAGGCCTGAAAGTGGCACATGGCAGAGTGTGGCGATGGAGACAGCAGCAATGGGAGGCCGTACAGGGACCCATGACACACTCTGGACCTGGCAGCAGCATGAGGAGTCGGTACGGGGGCCCATGGCAGATTACGGGCCTGGCAGCAGCAATGGGAGGCCCGTAATCTGCCAGCACCCTATGACAAAATGGAACCCACCAGCAGTGTGAGGAGACCTGAAAGTGGCACATGGCAGAGTGTGGCGATGGAGACAGCAGCAATGGGAGGCCGTACAGGGACCCATGACACACTCTGGACCTGGCAGCAGCATGAGGAGGCGGTACAGGGGCCCATGACAGATTACGGGCCTGGCAGCAGCAATGGGAGGCCCGTAATCTGCCAGCACCCTATGACAAAATGGAACCCACCAGCAGTGTGAGGAGACCTGAAAGTGGCACATGGCAGAGTGTGGCGATGGAGACAGCAGCAATGGGAGACCGTACAGGGACCCATGACAGATTACGGGCCTGGCAGCAGCATGAGGAGGCGGTACAGGGGCCCATGACAGATTACGGGCCTGGCAGCAGCAATGGGAGGCCCGTAATCTACCAGCACCCTATGACAAAATGGAACCCACCAGCAGTGTGAGGAGACCTGAAAGTGGCACATGGCAGAGTGTGGCGATGGAGACAGCAGCAATGGGAGGCCGTACAGGGACCCATGACAGATTACGGGCCTGGCAGCAGCATGAGGAGGCGGTACAGGGGCCCATGACAGATTACGGGCCTGGCAGCAGCAATGGGAGGCCCGTAATCTGCCAGCACCCTATGACAAAATGGAACCCACCAGCAGTGTGAGGAGACCTGAAAGTGGCACATGGCAGAGTGTGGCGATGGAGACATGGGCCCCCTGGCCTCGCTTGACTTTCTGGCCACATAGTCGACATACGGCTACGTTTACTTCCTCGGGCGGCTTGACGAAAAATTGCCACACCGCCGAGTAGGAAACTTTGCCCCCGCTACTCCTCACTGGCTGACTGCTACTTCCTCCGTGCACACCGGCACCACTACTGGCCGTGGTGGTAGGCTGCAGTGGAGCTGGTGCTCTACTCCGTGGCCGTTTGCCTCCACTGACACTGCTGCGACCCTGCTGCCTCCTGGGCAACCCACCGACTGTTTTGCTCGCTGCCAAGCTGGCACCCTCTTCTCCTGATGATGCAGAAGCAAAAGCCTGATGACGACGAGGCTGCCAAGTGCGATCAGCCTCATCATCAATTAGGGTCTCCGCCTCACTACTAGCCCCCTCGGCTGCGTGTGGGTCAGGAGACAGACCTGTCTCTAGACCGGCTACCGAGCCACTCTCCTCGCCACTACTTCTTCGCCTGGCTGCTGAAGAGGCGGATGTCTCCCCCCGTTCCTGACCACTCTCTGTTAGCTCTTCCTTACTGTACAGTGGGGCTGAGCCCACAGCATGCGATACTTCGCTTGGTGAGGGAACACCAAAGGACAGGGGCAGGTAGAGGACACGTGATTTCAGTGGGCTTGCTCCCGGGCCATGCCAACTAACGGTTGTGTCTGACGTACCCACCGACCGTTGGCTGTAGGTGTCAGAGGTGACCTGGGAAGAGGAAGACGACCGAGCCAACCAATCGATGACGGCAGGGTTGTCGGTGGAGACACGACCGCTGGATGACACCGGGAGCACTGGCCTCTGGCTGCAACTAGTGCTGCCTCGACCCCTTCCTCTGCTGCCACGTCTGCTCGCTCCTGAAACATTGCCTCCTCTGCCACTCCTCTGCGTGTTGTCTGACATACTCTTTAATTCAACGATTCTGTGTCCCTGAGTAACAATTCTGTGTCCCTGAGTAACAATTCTGTGTCCCTGAGTAACAATTCTGTGTCCCTCAGTAACAATTCTGTGTCCCTGAGTAACAATTCTGTGTCCCTCAGTAACAATTCTGTGTCCCTCAGTAACAATTCTGTGTCTGTCCCTGAGTAACAATTCTGTGTCCCTCAGTAACAATTCTGTGTCCCTCAGTAACAATTCTGTGTCCCTCAGTAACAATTCTGTGTCTGTCCCTGAGTAACAATTCTGTGTCCCTGAGTAACAGTTCTGTGTCCCTGAGTAACAATTCTGTGTCCCTGAGTAACAGTTCTGTGTCCCTGAGTAACAATTCTGTGTCCCTCAGTAACGATTCTGTGTCCCTGAGTAACAATTCTGTGTCCCTGAGTAACAATTCTGTGTCCCTCAGTAACAATTCTGTGTCCCTCAGTAACAATTCTGTGTCTGTCCCTGAGTAACAATTCTGTGTCCCTGAGTAACAGTTCTGTGTCCCTCAGTAACAATTCTGTGTCCCTCAGTAACAGTTCTGTGTCCCTGAGTAACAATTCTGTGTCCCTGAGTAACAATTCTGTGTCCCTGAGTAACAATTCTGTGTCCCTCAGTAACAATTCTGTGTCCCTCAGTAACAATTCTGTGTCTGTCCCTGAGTAACAATTCTGTGTCCCTCAGTAACAATTCTGTGTCCCTCAGTAACAATTCTGTGTCTGTCCCTGAGTAACAATTCTGTGTCCCTGAGTAACAGTTCTGTGTCCCTGAGTAACAATTCTGTGTCCCTGAGTAACAATTCTGTGTCCCTCAGTAACAATTCTGTGTCCCTCAGTAACAATTCTGTGTCCCTGAGTAACAATTCTGTGTCTGTCCCTGAGTAACAATTCTGTGTCCCTCAGTAACAATTCTGTGTCCCTCAGTAACAATTCTGTGTCTGTCCCTGAGTAACAATTCTGTGTCCCTGAGTAACAGTTCTGTGTCCCTGAGTAACAATTCTGTGTCCCTGAGTAACAGTTCTGTGTCCCTGAGTAACAATTCTGTGTCCCTGAGTAACAATTCTGTGTCCCTCAGTAACAATTCTGTGTCCCTCAGTAACAATTCTGTGTCTGTCCCTGAGTAACAATTCTGTGTCCCTGAGTAACAGTTCTGTGTCCCTGAGTAACAATTCTGTGTCCCTGAGTAACAGTTCTGTGTCCCTGAGTAACAATTCTGTGTCCCTGAGTAACAATTCTGTGTCCCTCAGTAACAATTCTGTGTCCCTCAGTAACAATTCTGTGTCCCTCAGTAACAATTCTGTGTCTGTCCCTGAATAACAATTCTGTGTCCCTGAGTAACAGTTCTGTGTCCCTGAGTAACAATTCTGTGTCCCTAAGTAACGATTCTGTGGCCCTAAAGTCTCTTTGGCCCTAACTCTGTCCCTAATACAGAGAGGTCTGTCTCTCTTGAATGACCGGAGGCTAATGGAGAATTCTAAGATGGCCGCAATTTATAGCTCGACCATTACACAGTGCTGGCTGGCTGGCTGCTGATTGGCTAATGCGATCACATGTCATGAATGAATGCATTATGGGTCAGCGCGCCTTCTCTGCACGCCTTCCCAGAGATCCCCGCTCCGTCGCCACACATGTCGCCGCCATTTTTGGAAAATTTTGATTCGCGCATCCGAAGTCTGCTAATTTTCGGATTCGGCGCGAATCGAATTTTTCCTAATCTTCGAAACGAATTCCACTTCGCCAAGTTTGATTCGCTCATCTCTAGTACCAATCAATAGGTGTGGAAGGGCTGTGACCGGGTGTCTTGGACACTGTACCCCCCCCCCCCCAGTGTTTTACACCACTCTCCTGCAGTAAACAATCATTAAGGAGGAAACGTGGCTGAAACCACTGATTTCTCCATGAGAATAAACCGGCTGTGTTCAGTTGCACAAACAGGGATATAGAAATGAATATGCAGCATTATGTTACACATGCATTGTCTGTTTGTTTGCCTATAATATATTTGTCCCTACCTCACTCCTTAGCTAGGGAATGCTATGTGTAACTAGCCCCACCCTTCTTCTTCATGCTTTAGCCTCCATTCACCACATACACTGTATTCTGCTGGATCTAGATGCACTATGATTTTTTGACCTATCTGATGTTCATTTGCTATGATCTATACAAGTTTTGGATTAACGCTTTCTACAATCTGCAAGATTTCATTTGGATCAAGTCATTGTCTGCCAAGCTACTGAGACTGTAAGTTAAGCTATCTCACCACGACTAGATCATTTATAGAAATCACACTTTCAGTGCTTAAACTGTGGAAGTAGAACAGTCAAACAATCATTTAGCTCCAGTCAAAAAATCAATAATAGCTCTGGAATATATACAACTATAAACAGAATATATAGTAATGGACTTTTTGTGGACATATAGAAGAGAAACTGAGTACCATAAAATAACTTAATTATACCATTAATTGTACCATTAAAAATCTATTACACAACATTAAAAAATACTCTCCACATAGGGGATCACAACATGCAAAGATTCTGATTACAGTTCACATGTGGACTCGATGTGTTTTGGAAATCCTTCTTCAGGGAACATGTGACAGAATCAGTACACTGGAACCTACTCCTAATCATTAACAGAGTAATATCAGCCAGTAGGGTAGACTGGAATTCATAGCATGTGCATGTTGCCCATAGAGGTGCAAATGAGCGGGTCAAAGTGAAGACACTGCCTTCAGGTACATTCAGCAAATGGTCTTGTACACATAATCCTAAAATAGAAGGACCAACTTCCCAATGGGGAACTATCCAAACCCAATGTAAGTAAGTCAACGTAAAGACAGCATGGTAGTCAAAGTAGTCAAGGCACATGTATTCCAAAGAGGGGCCTCTTGATAAGTATCTTAGAAACAAACTCAGTTTACATCAGTCCAGGCTATTTTTATACACAAAGAACTGCTGGTTAATGTTAATAACCTACGGTACAAAACCATACGTTTGATGGCATGTGATACCTTTCTCAGCCTTCCCATGAGGTACTGCAACTACAGTGCATTCTCAAACAATTGCTACCTATGAGAGCAATCAAATTAAATATACTAACCTCATAAAGCAGTACAACTCTGAACAGTCACAAGCAGAGTTAAGGGGATTTGATGAGCTTAATCTAGGGAGAGACAGTTTAATACTACAAAAAAAGACAAAGGCAGAAGTAAGAATCACACAAGTTCATGAATCTAAATTGCTTTGCATCTACAAGACACTACTCTGGATCCACAATTTATTAAAATCAAGACTAAGCAGAAGTTGCTGAAACTGAACGCAAGAAAGCACAGATGAAAGCAGAGATGGAAGCAGAAACCACACGCAAAAAGCAGAGATGGAGTCAGAAGCTGCACACAAGAGAGCATAGACGGAAGCTTTAAAGAAACAATGTGAGCAGGCATCAGCCATAGCAATGTTAAAGGTTTTAGATTAGTTGCAATATATGCATCATATTCCATACACTCTCTCCCAAAACTTCAGCTCCAAGCTACAACAGCTGTATCCCCCAACCAAGGTCAGTACACCATGCCTACCATCTCTCAAGAAAATCTGCCTACTCATTACTCCAGTACACCAAGCATTTGTACAACAGCAAACTGTAGGCACTGGTTTGCAAATAATGGACAATATATCTTGCCATGAGGCTAGTCAACTACTTCCTACCAAGTACACTGCTCCAGTAGCTGCAATGCAACAAGGCAATCAACTGTCAGGTATGAACACTTTTGCACCACCATACCTCCCCAAGTCACTCAATCTCAGCACACCAGTCAATGTAACTAACTTTGTTCCACATGCAGCTGTACATCCAAACTCTGAAAACACAGCCATATCACAGTTTGCTAAACACTAAGTTTGATGACAGACCTGAAAACTACAAAGGCTAAAAATGCACCTTCAGTGCCACCATCAGTGAAGTAGGCGCCACAACTACAAAAAAACTAGATTGGATTATCATTTGGCTAGGTCCTCCATCTGCTGAATGTATCAAAAGACTCAAAGCCAGGGGCGAACTGACCATTCGGACACTCAGGTGCTGCCTGAAGGCCCAGGACCAGTAGGGGCCCCATAGAAAGCTCCTTAGGGAATGGGGTGGGATGGATGGAGTAAGTGGGCTCTGGGTCTAGTCTTGAGAGAAGAGAGAGAGACCAACAGAGACTGAGAGAGCCCAAGAAGGAGGACACTTCCAGAACCAGTGACAGAACACAGAGCAGGAGTTTGCATCAGTTGAGCAACACGTAGGCAATTAGGCTGCATGTGTTACTTGCTCACATTGCATCTCTACTCATGTCCCTTGTGTCAGTGAGGAGAAGAGCACCGCCGAAGGCTCTCCTTCACTGCTATCTGCATAGTTCCACCTCCCAGCAAGATGTTTGTCTGCTCATTCACCCAAATGCAGTTGGAAGTTGTTTTGGTCTGCTGCCCTTTCACTCAGCACTGCACCTGCTGCCTGCTGAAGTCCAGTCCAAGTTACTGTTTGCTAAGCTCCTGAGACTCACATTATAGAGGTAAAACTTTTGGTGCTTAGATTGTGGAAGCAGAGAATGCAGAATAAGGGACTTCTGGAGGAGAAGAACTAGCTGAAAAACTGACTGCATAAAGTAACAGAAAATGTTTTGGCACAAGTCAAGTTTGTACCTTCCTAACAAGGTTATATTCTTCCTGGCTGGAGTTCAGTTTTAAAGACATTCCACAAAACACTATTAGTGTCCTTGATACAGAAAAATTTCTGTGCAACTATATCCTACAAATAAAACAACCTGGGTTAACTGAATACAAAATGAAATACTTTGAGGGCAGTCACTTAATACTTTGGTACATTAAGGCTCCTTTCACATGGGCAATGCTGCTAACTCATGATACACAGTGGATTGCCTTGGTAGCTGCTTGCCAATGATTAGCAGGAAATACGGAAGTGATATTCCACTTTCTGCACACCTGTTTGAAAAGGGATTTTGCTCTAAAATCCCTCTCCACTAAGACGTAACCATGTCCATTATACTCATTTTCAGTGCAGCTGTAGTACAGCCCCATTCACTTTAAAGGGGCAAGTTGGTAGGCTGTGCCACCTGCCAAACGTGTCATGCCCTACTCTTTTATCTCAACAACCATCGCAGCCACAGCAATGGTGGCCATTGTTGGGTTTGGACAGGTGGCTTAGAAGCATTAAAATCACTTCCCAATCATTATGCCACACTGACAATGCCCATGTGAAACAAAGATGTAAAGCAAAACTTAAAGAGTATCTGTGCCCAGAAAGTAAAATATTTACATATTCTTAAAAGTAGTAAACATACTTTATAATAAGTCCTCCCTGACCTCTCTAGCTGCATGTACTGTGAAGGAAATCATCCTCAAAGGTCAGAGCAGAGACTCTGAATGCATTATATTCAGTACATTGTAAACACTCTATGGAATTTGCTGATTGTTTAGATTATAGGACTGGCAGTCTGCAAAGTTTCTGCTCTTCTTAGAAAATAGGTAGGATTTTAGTGCCTCTTTTGTAAAATTTGAAGATTAATTTCTTCATGATGCCTACAGCTACAAATGCCAGTGAGGGCTTGTATTAATGTCAATTTACTGCTTGTTCAGAATATGTAAGTACTTTAATGCTTTAATGTAAATATGCTGGGCACTTTAAGGCTGAACTCTGTCGTAAAAATATTAACCATATTTTGGATAGTATTTGTTGCATCTTGTCTATATTTGTTTGAACTATCACAAAATATTTGTCTGTTAAAAGAATAGCTGCTTCATGTGCACAAATAATCAGGATTACTCCTGCGCAATCACACTACTGATAAACTCAACTATTAGTAAATAATATATACCTTATGTACCTAAATTAGTATACACATCATAAATATTAACAAATGGAAAACATATAACCCAATATGCAGAAACAACTAATGTATAAATAAAAATAATGATACATATGGGCAGCACAGTGGCTAAATGGTTAGCATTTCTGCCTGGCAGTCCTAGGATCATTGGTTCAAATCCACTACCTGCCTGGAATTTGCATGTTCTCCCTGTGCCTGCATGGGTTTCCTCTGGTTTCCTCCCACACTCCAAAGACATGCTGGTAGGTTAATTGTCTCCTGTCTAAATTGGCCATAGTATGTGTATGTATAAATGTAAGTTAGTGACCTTAGAATGTACACCCCTTGTGGGTTAGGGACTGATGTCAATATGTAATATATATGTAAAAGCACTGCATAAATTGATGACGCTATATAAGTACCTGCTATAAATAAAAAAGAGAAAATATAATAGTCCTTAGTTACTGCACTCCACAGTGTTCCTAGTTAAGCTAAATAGGCACCAATGTTGCTTACATATAAATATTTTTTTGGCAGCGCTAACATAATCACAACAGTGCTGCTTTTTTTGAGAGGTCCTTGCCATGTGCAGGCTTCACTTTCTGGCCAATGCTGACTGATTTACATGCATCACCACCACCCTTTCAAAAAGATTGAAACTGGGTGTCACATACCTGGTCAGGGCTGAGTTGACATGAGCGCTTCCCTTACACATCTTGTCCCGTTTTCCCTGGGGTTGATAACAGGGTATAACAGGGCACAGGGTGGCACAGGAGCCTGTAGGAGATCCGGGCCAGGATATCTCATAGTAGATGAGGAGCTGAAGACTGTGCAGCAGGCAAGCTGGCATCTGGCAGATGCAGGATCTCAGATGTGTGGTCAGGTGGGCAGGTGGGTCAGCAACAACTTGGCAGTAGAGGTACAGAATCAGGAACCAATAGCAGAGTCAGAGCAAGGTCAAGGTCAGTATCAGGTGACCAGAAAAGGTACTGGAACAACAAGCAGTGTGCAAGGTTGGGTCACAAGCCATATTCAGCAACAGAGTTTCAGGAGCATGTGGAGTCAAATAATCCAGGTCAGAACACAGACATAAACAAGGGATCAGCTCACAAGCAGAAGGATCTGATGGCCAATCAGCAATAATCCTGAGTCTTGCAGTGCTTTAAATAGGCCACTGGGTACCAAAGTCCATTCAAAGGTGCATGCTCAGGTGAAGATGCGTGCACAGCCTTGATTCCATTCAAAGTTCTGTGGACCGTTTTGAGTGTATGCGCTACACTTAGGCTGGACTCTCACAATTAGTGGAGTAATGCATTGGGCAGGATTGGAGTCTCCCCACTATGAAGTAAGTGCTGTTTTTGAACCGTGTTCTGTGCTTGAGACATCATATTGTGTATGTGCAGGTGCGGAGAGTCACTGATAAAGTGACGTGTTGTGATGTAACACGTAGGGTGGGCCGATGATGTCAAGCCGCACATCCGGAAGTTTGCGAGCCGCCATCTTGTGAGTGACCAGGTAACACTGGACTTGAAAGTGAACATAGGCTGTTTTTACTGCAGTGTCCCAGCTTGGCACTTTTTATGTGAGTGTTATTCATTTTAATAAATATTGATGGATATACGAGATACACTATGATGTGCATTCTTTCTGGATTTTTGGAGGCTATATCATATAAAGAGTAGGAAGATGGATCTAGATTAAATTGTGGAGGAGATTGGAGGTTGGAGAGTAAAGGAGATCATACCTATCCCGTTATAAGGAAAAAGCACCATTTGAATATATATAGGTCAAATACAGGAGGTGAGAGTATATATGTGTGCTGGTGGAGGAGGAATGTACATGGGTGATTATCAGCACGGCAGGAATTTGCATGAATATTTATGAGAATATATGATTTTAAAGAAGGAGGACTCTATACAACTTTTAAGGACTTGAGCAGTTATTTGTAATTGTGATTGAATCACTGTGAATCTAATATGATTATATGCACTATATATATGTGAAATTTGCACATAGGTTGTGACATGCATTTTATATGTGAGATTTGCACAAATGGTATGCACTATATAGGTTTTTAGCACATTTTATAGCACATGAGTATTGCACGGCACTGATTGTTAAAGTTTTAATCTGTATATGTGGGAACGCATATGGTGTCAGCAGCAGTGAAACATTGGAGGAGAAATTCTTTTACCAGTATAATTACGCTGAAGTATATTGTGTTAATGAGCAGTCATATTTCATCTGGAACAAAAAAAGTTGTCTTTTGTGTATAAAACTGAAAACATAAACATTGAACAGAATTGCAACACACTTTTCAAGGCATTATTGAAATGGGTCACAATTTCTGAGGGAGAGAAAAAGCAGATTTCATCCACAAGCAAATAAAGTTTTTGTCACAAACTTTGTAAGAAGTCAATGAAAATTTTGACAGATTTGCTTCTAAACCTGTAATCCTTTTGGGCAGTCCACTTTTTCTGAGGGAGAGAGCAAGCACAGTAGATTGCAGGTAGAAAAATGCATTTTTTTTCCCAAGAATTAATCAAGATGATATATATTTACAAATTAGCACCCCAGGCCAGTGGTGTATTTAGGTTTTGTGCTGCCCTAGGCAACACAAAAATCGCCCCCCCCCCCCACAGAGATAGCCTGACATTGACCAAGAACACCCCTGCCACCCACCCGAGAGAGCCTTCCACTACCACTGCCCCCCCATACACCAGCCACCATCCCCGATGGCGAGAAAGAGAAAGACACTCACGTACACAGCTCCGGACATCCTCAGGAACGAGAGTCGGGCTGTGCATATACCGTCATGGAGCTAGCAGCCTCTTTCGGAACCCACCAAGTCCCCATGCCGGGCGTGTCCCTTCTTCCATCCCTTCTTCCAAGGGGCAGTGCTGCCCCCCCCTGAAAAATGCTGCCCTAGGCAAATGCCTTGTTTGCCTTGTGGTAAATACACCCCTGCCCCAGGCTGCTATATGTTGGCCATACAACAAGCAGATTGCACCTTACAAAAACCGGGTTATTTCTTTCCAGACAGAAGAGAAAATAATAAAAATAATAATAATAATAATTGCAACCCAGGTTTTATATTTTTTTTAGACAAGCCAATAGTGTTGAGGTAGAGAGCATCTGAGGAAAAAAGAATGTAATCTATTTTTATCTGAAAACAGAAAATTGTAAGTGATTTCAAGTGTACATGTTAGGCCATTTAACCCTTTCACTGCCAGGCCTGTACATGTCACGGACCTCCAGTCCTCCTTCTGCTATAAGCTAGTAGTCACTTCAGTGACCAATGATTATTTACAAAAACTGTTCAGCTGACACTTCTGAACAAAAAAATAGCTCTGATCAGAGGATGACAATCCGCTGATCAGAGCTATTCAAATAAAATGTTGCACCCCCCCTTCACCCACCGCTGCTGCTGTTGCTAATTCACTGGGATTCTCACCCCCATCACCTACAATTCTCCATTGCCCACCTCATTAAACCCTGCAGCATTGACTTTCTGTACCCCCCTGCCTTCTACCCACACCCCTCTACACCGATCCTGCCCACTGATCCTCCCCTGCAGCTTTAGACCTGCTTCCCTCCCTCCGGCTTCTATGCTGCAGTGGAGCGGCAGATAAAAAAAAGCACAAAAATGCATGACCCCGCCACCATTCCGGCCCCCCCATAGTGCCCCCCCTCCTCTGTCAACCTGCCCCTCAGTGCTGTCAGCTGGCTTTCCCTCCTGCCAGCTGCAACTGCTGCTCTGAAGGAAGGTGCTGTCAGGATCCTTCATGAACACAGACAGCAATTTGTACGTGATGCTTCTATGTTCATTGATCACTGATACTTAGTAAACTATGTTTACTATGTGACAGTTTATGAATGAATACGTCTCTATGCATAGATCTCTATTCATTCATGTGCACTGCAGCTGAGGTTACAGAGAACTATGTCTTCAGTCGCTTTCTCTGTCTCAAAAAAGGGACATCAGGCATCTGTTCAGACCTCTGATATCTCACCAACCCCCCCCCCCCCCCCAAAAAAAAAAAATGTACAAAATTTTAAAAATAAAATTGTAAAAATGAATTCATAAGTAATAAAAAAAAACATAGTAAAGCCTTTTCCACACAGTGCATACTACAGCGTACACCCCTGTGAGCCTGTGTTTACCTGCATAGGTATGCCTAGGCATTCCATACATCCCCATGCAGACAGTTCCATATATGTCAATTGGGATGCAGCAGCTGCACGGACACAGCCGCTGCTCCCAAGTTGACATTCGTGTGGGTCCAGGTGCATGTCCCTGAGCTGTCAGGACCGTGCACTCACACCCACAAGGATGTCATTTAGGGAGCAACAGCTGTGTCCCTGCAGCCGCTGCATCCCAATTGGCATGAACAGGACTGCCTGCATGGGGATGCATGGAACACCTGGGAATCCCTGTGCAGGTAAACACACCCCTCCATGGGCATACATTTTAGTACACCCTATGTAATTGAGGCCTTAGTAGGAATTTAGCAGGACTTTTGTAAATGATGTTGTGTTTATATCCGCTAATATTGATTTTAGTGTATTTTTAGTGAAAATAGTAAATTGTGTTTATTTACAGTTTTGCGCACCTTCAATTTTCACCATTTCACAAAAAGGCACAATTTAAAATGTTCAAATATTTATTTATTACCTCATTGCAGTTTAGTTTTTATATTTAGTATGAATTTAGCAGGAATTTTGTAAGTTTTACTGTGTCCGTGAATAAGGATTTTTGTGTATTTTTAGCTAAAAAATAGTTTGATACACATTTATGCAAATATCACGGGTCCTAAAAAAATCAGTAGCACCTTCTTTTTATTCTACTGGTCCTATGCTTTCATAAAATGTATGGTTATGGGGTCTTTCCCAAACTCTGAAAGCTGTAAGGGAAAAATAAAAAACAATGTAAAAATTTCAAAAATGGTCTCAGCAATATATTTTAAATTAGATGGAAATTTTGTGTGAACATAATATAAATATTGTACAGATTTGCTGCAGATAATCCTATTGTTATTAATGATCAAATCATTTGGAGGAAGAGATTAGGCCTATTTCAGACAGAAATAATTCCTGAATTGCATTATTTTACACACTAGTTTTAAAGCCTGCACATATTTGCAGAACAGAATCCTTTCCTTTGTAAAAAGATGCATTTTGGAGGCAGACAGTTTCTTTCAGCCAGGAATATGAACAACAAATGTATTTTCTAGGAGCTTTATGAAATCACATGGATTAACTAAAATTAATCTCATCCATTTTATTGGGTGGTAATCTTAGATTCAGGAAGTAGTCAAAGTGTTAGTGAAAGTGTTTTTTAAAGACACCTGTAGTGAGTACAGACTCACCAAACAGAATATTAGCCTTTTCCATGGAAGACAAGGTTACATAGTTACATAGTTAGTCTGTCTGAAAAAAGACAAAAGTGCATTCAGTTAAAAAAAATATATACTCCTATACCCGCAGTGAATCCAAAGGAAGGCAAAAAAAACCCAGTAAAGCATGATCCAATTTGCTCCTGCAGGGGAAAAAAAATTCCTTTTTTAAAGCAATCCACTGAGCTGGCCAGAACCAACTCTTGAGGGAGTCTATTCCATATTTTAACAGCTCTCACTGTGAAGAAACCTTTCCATATTTGTAGATTAAACCTCTTTTCATCCAGACCTAAAGCGTGCCCCCTTGTCCTCTGTGATGACCTCAGGTTGAATAATTCTACACCGAGTTCACTATATGAACCACTGATATATTTATACATGTTGATCATATCCCCCCTTAATCTCCTCTTCTCAAGAGAGAAAAAATTCAGTTCCTCTAATCTTTCCTCATAGCTGAGCTCTTACATGCCTTTAATCAGTTTGGTTGCCCTTCTCTGCACTTTCTCCAGTTCCCCAATGTTCTTGTTGTGAATTGGTGCCCAAACTGAACTGCATATTCCAGATGAGGTCTTACTAATGATTTGTACAGGGGTAATATGATATCTCTCTCTCTGGAGTCTATACCTCTTTTAATACAAGAGAGGATTTTGCTCGCTTTAGAAACGGCAGCTTGGCATTGCATGCCATTATTAAGCTTGTGATCTACCAGAACTCCCAGATCAATCTCCGCCATTAATTCCCCTATGGGAATGTGGGAGGCAGGGATGTGGCATAAGCATGGCTTCAACCATAAAAACTAAATGAAAATGCATTTTATAAATTACTGTAAATTGAATTATTTGCTGAACTGATTGCTTTTTTTAGGATATTTTTTTCTTAGGAAGAGAGTAGGCATATTTTACGCACAGATATTAAGTGAAACATTATTTTTCCAGAGACACTGTTTAAATATTGTATACATTTGAGGAACAGAATCTTCTTCTGCTTAGTATGGTGCAATTTGGGATACAGGGAGTAGGCATTAGCCAGAAATATGAAATCAAGTTAATAAAACAAATTGAAAAGATTTAATGCACAAAATACATCTGTTTTAATCCAAGGAAAGAGGGAAAAGTAATATTTTAGCCAGAAATAGGTATGAAAAGCATGACGAGACTGTAATTTTTGAAGACTGTATTATAATGGTACTGTTGTGCTGCACTGAATATTTTCATTTCTAATAGGAAGGAGTATTCCTAATGCAGCCATAACAAAATTACACAGTTTTAGAGACATGAAAAACTTTAAAGATGTCATGCAGTAGATAGTATCCTTTTAAATAGGATAACATATTTGAAATAATTCCAGTAAATTGGAAAACAAATTCTCCTATATTACCATATCATACTTAACTTTCAAATTGTTACAAATATCATAAACATGTTTCTAACCAGCAGGCCTCCTGTATTAATTTGTATTGTAATTGTACTGTCTGCCCTTATGTTGTAAAGCACCGCATAAAATGTTGGTGCTATATAAATCCTGTATAATAAAAATAATTAAAAAATCGTAGTTTATGCAATACAATCACATAATAAAAAAACACATAACATTACTCCCACTATGCTGTACAGTATTCAGGTAAAGTATACACCTGTAGCACTAGCCTTAAAAGAAAAGTGCGGGTTTACAAAAAAAAAAAAATCGTACTCGCCTAGGTGGATACAGCATCGGTTCGAACTTGCATCTGTCTCCCACCAGCTCTAAGATTGAGACCCGAGCAATCAAATACCATTGATTGATCAGTCCTAGGTCTTTGGTAAGAAGAGACTGGTGACTGTCAGTGCACATACAGTAGCATGATACAGCCTACATCAAAAAGAAAGCCAAAAAAATTCCAAACTAAAAAGAACAATGCAGAAACTTGTGTTGTCCATTTTAAATGATGAGGCACTATAATGAAATGCTAACACTAATGGCCAATGCAGTAATTACCCAGCCCAAAAAATATGTAAAAAAAGGTATCATTGGTAAACATCTGACTAAAAATTTTGTTTTTAAAAATTTATTTGCGCTAGTATACCATAAAGCAACACATATATTCTTGCTGATCATATAATTTTATCTGCCCAAAAGCATACATTTTTTGCAATGGTGAAAAAATTGGATTTAGGGTTAGGCCTTGCAAAAACACCATAACCCTATATAAACATTCATACAGAGCACAGGATGTTCCTGGGCCACTAACATTCATTACTAACTGGTATGAAGACTCCAAATCTGGCAATAGATTTCTAGGTCTTTTTTTGATCAGCCAGTGACGGATTGAAAAAACGAACAGATTCCTCCATCCACACAATCCAGATGGCTGGAGAAATCCTCTCTGCTGAGACATTATTTAGTTACATAATTGGTAAGACTGAATAAAGACAACAGTCCATCCAGTTCAATGCGTGTGTGTGTTTATGTCACTACTATTTGCCATATCCCTGCATATTACATTTGTTAAGATGCCCATCTAAATGGTTTTTTAATTATTGATACTACCTGCTGACACCACCAACAGTGGAAGGGAGTTCCGCATTCTTACTGCTCTAACAGTAAAAAACAAACCCTTATGCAATTTAAAGTTAAACCACTTCTAATCCACCTTTATTGAGTGGCCATGTGTTTTCTTAAGTGGCCTAAGACTGAATAGTTTTCTTCTTATGCTAGAATCAGCAGTTAGATACCGTATTTGTATATTGCGATCATATATCCTCTTAAGACCCCAGTCAAACTGCATGCTATTGCTGTGATCTACTAGGACCTCCAGGTTCTTTTTTTCTATACCTGATTCCCCCAGAGGTTCTCCCCCCAGTAATTTACATTTATGTTTTTAGCCCCCAAGTGCATTACTTTAAATTTTCAATATTAAACCTCATTTACCCTGTAGTTGCTCACCCCTTTTATTTTAGCGACTTCTTCCTGTAAAGTTACTGTATACTGCTATGTTACAGTTATCACCCTGCTTAGTTTTGGATCATCAGCAAATACTGAGATTGAACTATTTATACCAACCTCTAAACAGAATTGGTCCCAGGAAAGAGCCTTAGGGTACCCCCACTTACAACGCCAGACCATTCAGAAGATACGCTTTTATATTACCACCCTTTGGACATGCTCCTGTAACCGGTTTTATGTTCGGGTAAGTATGCTATTGTCAATGCCAATAGCCCTCAATTTGTGAATTAAATGTTTATGGGGTACTGAATCAAATGCTTGGCAAATTCCATGTACACCACATCCACTGACCTTCCTCTATCCAGTTTACAGGTCACTTCCACACAGAATGTTAACAGGTTGGTCTGCCAAAAAGGATCTTTTATAAATCATGTAGCAGATGTAATCATATAACAGATGACACCAGAAGTCTCAAGAGATGCAGCCACACTCTTGAGCGAGCATGGCGTAAAAATAAATCCCTGAAAAACATTACCCTCTACAAATCCACTCTTCTCAAATACAACTCCAACCTCCACGCTGCTAAGCAAACCTACTATAACACTCTCATCAAGACCCTCTCATCCAATCCTCGTCAACTCTTCTGTACCCTTAATTCCTTACTCCACCCCCCACTGCCTCCACCCACCAACTTGCTTACTGCACAGGAGATTGCCAGTCACTTCAAGAAGAAGATTGACACAATTCGTGATGAGATCTCCAGTGTCAAGCTTCCTCCTCTAACCAACATACCAGGCCCAACACCAAACTCTACATTCTCCTCCTTCGACCCTGTTACCACCAAGGAAGTTACCAAACTCTTTTCCAAGGCCCACTTCACCAGCTGTCATATGTCCCCTGGATCCTGTTCCCTCATGACTGTTGCAGCCTCCTTCGTGCTCTATCCTAAACTCTCTAACCCACATCTTCAACCTCTCACTCTCTATGGGCACCTTTCCCTCCCCACTCAAACATGCACTGGTAACCCCCATCCTCAAAAAATCCTCACTGGACCCCACCTGTTTGAATAACTTAAGACCCATCTCCCTGCTCCTGTTTGCCTCCAAGCTTCTCGAGCGCCTTGTTCAGAACCGTATGAACTGCTACCTCACCGACAACAACCTTCTTGATCCCTGACAGTCTGGCTCCCGCCCACAACATTCCACAGAAACTGCCCTACTAAAACTCACTAATGACCTACTAACTGCTAAAACCAACGGCCATTACTCCATACTCATACTCCTTGACCTTTCCGCTGCCTTTGACACAGTTGACCACCCACTCCTCCTCAGTAAACTCCACTCCATCGGCCCCCGTGACTCTGCTCTCTCCTGGTTCTCCTCTTACCTTTCTCAGTGCACTTTCAGTGTCACATACAACTCCTCCTGCTCCTCCTCCGCTCCGCTTCCTCTTTCTGTTGGGGTACCCCAAGGTTCTGTTCTTGGGCCCCTCCTTTTCTCTCTCTATACCTCCTCCCTGGGCCAAGTGATAACCTCCCATGGCTCCCAATACCACCTCTATGCTGATGACACCCAGATCTATCTCTCCACTCCTCTCAATCTCCTCACGTTTCACAAATCTACTAAGCGACATATCAGCATGGATGTCACATCACTACCTCAAACTCAATCTTTCAAAAACCGAGCTTGTAATTTTTTCTCCTCCTCGATCCCCCACTCATGACTTTACCATTAAGATAAACAGCACTACCATTCGTCCTTCCCCCCATGCCAGGGTGCTAGGCGTAATCCTAGACTCTGAACTCTCCTTTGGGCACCACATCCACTCACTGGCTAAATCCTGCTGCCTCAACCTCCGGAACATTTCCAAAATCCGCCCCTTCCTGACCAATGACACCACAAAACAACTTATCCATGCTTTGGTTATTTCCCACCTTGATTACTGCAACTCCCTCCTCACTGGTCTATCGTTACACAGGCTATCCCCCCCTTCAGTCTATTATGAGTGCTGCTGCTAGACTCATACACCTTACCAACCGATCAGCAACTGCTGCCCCTCCCTGCCAATCCCTCCACTGGCTTCCACTAACCCAACGTATAAAATTCAAAATACTAACCACAGCTTAAAAAGCATCCACAACACTGCCCCTAGCTATTTCACCAACCTCATCCACAGATACCGGCCAAATCGCCCACTCCGCTCCTCCCATGATATCCTCCTCTCTAGCTCCCTCATCACTTCCTCCCACGCTCGCCTCCAGGACTTCTCCAGAGCCTCTCCCATCTTCTGGAACTCCCTACCACAGCATGTCCGGTCAGCCCCCACCCAGTCTGCCTTTAGGCGATCTTTGAAAACTCACTTCTTCAGGGAAGCCTACCCCACCTCCACCTAAGCACTGTATTTGAACCACCTCCGCCAGATCATCCCCCGCAGCTATCACCTTTTGTATCACCTCCCCCTTCCTTTGGATTGTAAGCTCCACGAGCAGGACCCTCCTATTCCTTCTGTACTGAAATGTATTGTAATTGTACTGTGTCCCTTATATTGTAAAGCGCTGCGCAAACTGTTGGCGCTATATAAATCCTGTATAATAATAATAATAATAAATCACAATTTTTAATAACCAATTCTTGGATATGTTCACTTATCATCCCTCCAATAGTTTACATACTATTAATGCAAGGCTGACAGGCCTGTAGTTTCCAGGTATGTATCTCAACACATTTTTGAATATTGTCACCACATTATCTTTATCGCCAAGATACGCTCCTTCCTTACCCCAGACACCACTAAACTACTAGTACACTCCCTGATTATCTCACGCCTGGACTACTGCAACTCCCTCCTCACCGGCCTACCCCAGTGCAGGCTCTCCCCGCTTCAGACCATCCTGAACTCAGCGGCCAGACTCATCCACCTCACCAGCCGCTCCACCTCTGCCACCCCCCTCTGCCTCTCCCTCCACTGGCTCCCCATTGCCCAACGCATTAAATTTAAATTGCTCACCCTGACCTATAAGGCCATTCACAACACTGCCCCTAACTACCTCACCGACCTGATTCCCAGGTACCACCCTACCCGTACCCTTCGCTCTTCACAGGACCTCCTTCTATCTTGCTCCCTGGTCTCCTCCTCCCACGCACGACTGCAAGACTTCTCCAGGTCCTCCCCCATCCTCTGGAACTCACTACCCCAATCCATCAGACTGTCACTTTCCCTCCTCACCTTCAGGCGCTCCCTGAAAACCCACCTCTTCAGGGAAGCCTACCCCACCCTCACCTAACAGCCGCTGCCCTTCCCTCCTCCTACCACTCCATCCCCCACAGCCGTTTCCTCCTGTGCCTCTACCCCCTCCCTCCTAGATTGTACGCTCGAAAGAGTAGGGCCCTCTAACCCCTCGTGTGCTGTTTGATGTTACTGTTCTGTTTCATGTATTGTCCCCCCTCTATTGTACAGCGCTGAGCAAACCCTTTGGCGCTATATAAACTCGATAAATAAATAAATAAATAAATCTTTTCACCAATCCACTGGTATCATTCCAATCAGTAAGCCATCCATAAAGATTAGGAATAATGGTCTGGCTATCGCATGGCAAAAAGTTATTTGAGGACTCTTGAGTGTAAGCCATGTGGTCCTGGTGATTTATTCACATTAAGGTTTTCAAGTCTTTTTGAACACTAGCTTCTGTTAGCCACAAAGGTAAATTCTCTGTTACTAGCAATACAGTCTTGTTTATTGTACTGAGCATGTGCAGAATGGCTACAGGTTCAGTCTGTCTTATCAGGAGATAAGACGTGGACATTTGAACAAGGGGAGAGGCAGAGAAAACAGGATAAAATGGCCTTTTTACACAATGCAGATAATTAACCCCTTAGGTTCCACAGCGAGTATGACAAGCATACTTTACTGCATATACAGACTGATTTTACTGTTGTGGGTTTAGTAACTTCAAATAAATTGGTAGCAAAAGTTGTCATAGCCTAAAACCCTTCCAACCAGCTTTTGTGGCTATCAAGAACATCAGTGCAGCGACCTTCTTGAGATCCATCCTAGACCCTCAGCTTAGCCAAGAAATTGAAATTCAGACCTTTTACATAGCACTTTTTAAACATTACCTGCAACTCTACTTCTTTTGGGACCCAAAAGTACAGTTGTCCTATAGCATGAAGGTAATGCTGCAAAATACCAAATAGCAGTGAATTGATATAAAAGAGATGCAACACAATAAAGAGCAAATCCTTGAAGGTGATGGAATCTGTAATAAATGGTATATTGCAGAATGTAGTAACCGGGGTAGAAACATGACGACGAGGATCAAAGCTGATATAGACCAGCAAGATCACTTTGCCAAAATGGATGTAATTTGTACATGCTTCATGAAGACATCTCATGCTCACTGTGAAATAATTCCCCATTTGGGCCAGGAGATTATGTGGGCACATGCAGCGTAGCAGTGCTGCTGGGGTAAAGGCAAAGATAGCATCATGAGCAGGGGCATATTTGCCATGAGGCAAACAAGGCGTTTGCCTAGGGAGGCACTTTTCAGAAGTGACACTTAAGACAGGGGCTGTTATGTAGCTTACATGTGTCCCACTTCCATCTGAGCCATGAAGGCACTGCTAGAGGAGGGGTAGAGAGGGTGTCTCATGTCCTACTCATTTCCCGGGTGGATAATGGATCACAGATGCTGCAATGTAGGCAGAAATTTTCATTCTCCTGGGTGTCATGCCAACCCACCCCTCTCTTATCTGGCCACACCCCTGGGATCACTGGGCATCCTATGGCAGCTCGTCCCTCGCTCTGCAAGATCTGCCCTCTTGCCGGTGATTGGCCGCCGGATCTGTAGGTCAGAGAAAGTGCACAGGCAGAGATGAGGAGCCGAGTGGCAGCACAAGGAAGCTGATTCGTGTGAGGGAGCAGCTGGAGCCAGTGACGCAGAGGAGAGCAGCTGGACAAAGGAAGACAGCTGATTGGTAAGTGTCTGTGCTGCGCGGCCAGGATCTGGAGAGAGCAGAGGGTGCAGCTGCAGGCATGCTGCCTGTGGATGAGAGAGGGAGGAGCCAGGTCTGGAGGAGGGGTCAGCAATGTAAGCATCATTGGTGTCAGTGGGAGTAATATTACCCCATCATAGGTGTCAGTGTGGGAGGAATAGTGTCCCATCATTGGTGCAGGGTGGGAGGAATAGTGACCCACCATTAGTGTCAGTGTGGGAGGAATAGTGCTCCATCCAGTAGATGGGACACTATTCCTCCCACTGACACCAATGATGGGGCACTATTCCTCCCACTGACAACAATGATGGGGAAATATTCCTCCCACTGACAACAATGATGGGGCAAAATATATGCACTCGTTATCCACTTGAAATGTACAATGAAGAAGAGGTGGAGCTCTAACAGGAAGAGGTGAAGCCTAAAGAGCAAGGGGTGTTTATATATGAAGGGTTGGATCTTAAACAGGAAGGGGTGGGGCAAATTTAGATGGGGGTTGCCTGATTTTAGTCTTGCCTAGGGCAGCACAAAACCAAAATACACCCCTGATCGTGAGAACCAGTCTCAAGGACAGATCACCCATGACTTTTCAAGGAAGGTGGTTGCGAGTTATTAGTTCTTTGCAATATCTTTGAATTATTTATGAAATTCCAATATGTATCAATTTGACCAATTACTTACATTTTTAGCATTTTGAGGTTCCCAAGGTTTTAAAGATAAAGACTTTAATAAGCATTGCTCTATCTGATGCTACCTTTCTGACAAATTAGTGGTATAATGTGATACTAAGCTCAAACTCACTGCAATTTAAAATCAATTTAAGATACTCATTAAAGCTGTAAACATAAAGTCTGAACAAATTAAAAAGTTTTGATTACCAATTTTAAAATTACATCTCATATAGTTATCTGCTAACAGACAAATGTTGCATTTACAAATTCTTTTCACAAACAAATAGATACTTTATTTTCATATAAAGTTTAAGGACCCTTGACTTATGGGTCAAAAGAAGTATCTGGGGACATAAAGCAATGTAACACGAGTCTGAAAATTTAGACTACAGAAAATCATCAAAATATGAAACAATTTCCTCAAGTAATTTAATAAAGTATATGCAATGTAATGGTATAATATATCTTTTATTAATGTTTTGTGCCATTTTCTTTTGTAATTTAGGTTTAATGAAGGTTTGATTTGTTCAGTGGATAAAAAAGGATGCAATAACAGCAAAAAGGACAATCATATAGATAAAATACAATAAAATGCAATATAAGATGGTCAGGAGAAATTTTAATTAGAAAATGCTTGCTGGCTGAGCTGAAAAAATAACAATATCACATTGTGCGGTGGACTGGAGGTACAGAGGGTCCATACACAGGGTTTTTTGTTCATTTGCAAACACTCATTACATTTGAAAGATATTTTTTTTCAATTTGTCTAGTTATCTTAAACACGTGTACAACTAGTTTGTAGTCAAAGAGCATCTTTCCCTTTATGCCTTATATAGCCATCCCTGTAGGAGAAATTATGATCTTGATTAAGTAAAATTGTAAATGATCCAGGATGTATAACTATTAGCTTCATAAACGTATTTCAATAGGAAACCTGAAACTGTTTAATCAGCTAACAAGTCTAAAAATGAATTCAACAAAGATATCATTTATATCTCAAGCAGAAATCCAGCTGCGTATGAACCTTATCCTCCTCCCCCCACTTTAAAGTACTACTGTGTAGAACTGATAGATTGAGGGCCAGTATTACAAAAAACTGCTTTTTTACTTTTTTTCGTTAATTGAGCTATTTATTTTTATCTTTATTCACTTAAAAAAATATGTTCTTCATCACATCGCCTCTCGACCTTTTTAAGGCTCTCAAGATATTCTTTGCTACCCTTTACGCTGGTCAGAGCAAGACACCCTCATGTTCAATGCACCCAATTGTCTGACTTATGCTTATATATTATAATTGTCTTGTCCCTCGAGCTTCCACACCTGTAGTATGCCTGCTTACAACGCCCCACCCCCCAGTTTCCTTCCTTCCCCTCTGACCCCCCCCCTCCCTTTTTTTTTTCTCTCGTCTCTCTCTCTAGCTCTCCATCCCTCATCCTTCCCTACCCCCCTCTGACTCTTTTCTTATCATTCCCTCTACCTTCTTTTTCCTCCTTTCTATTTTGCATGTCTTACCTTACTCTCCTCCTTCCACCCTTTTCCCTGCCCATAGGCGCCATACTCCCATACGCAACCTACAAATACACTTCATCCGATTCACAAAGACCTCTCCTCATACACTGGCAACCACTAATCGTAGCCCCCGTTATACCTCATGTATAGTATAGAGCTCTCTACACCTCTGCGCCAGCTTTCCTCTATAGGATGTTTTGAGCCTCTACTCACATCCTCTGCCTCCCTACCCTGCTTTTATATGATGAAAGACATATGGGGGAATAAACAATTGATCCCACCCGTCTTGTGGATTTCTTACGGCTTATTATGGTTATGGGTATTAAGTGCCTTCATCCTTGCTGTGACCATATGTTGTCTCCTCTAATATCATTAATAGTATGTGCGACATGGGATCGCTTTCTCTTTACCTTAGCATCTCTCACTGTATGGTATTTGTTATTTGTTTTACATTGTGATTTTCATTGACACATTGTATCTCTTTGTACTCATTGTACTTTTTGTATGAGCTGTGTTTTCTTAATAAACATTATGGAATGCAAAAAAAATAAAAAATATGAAAGTTGCATTTCTGGAAAACAGAGATCTGGCAATTATTGTCCAAGAATTTGCAACTCGCCTTCAAATTTAAAATTACCTTGGCTAGTCAACAAAATGTCTATCCTGACAGGGTTGAACAGTGTCTTCAAGTAAAGTACAATAAATATCAATTAAAAATATTGCACCAGATCACATATAAATATTTTTTCATCCACAGAAATACATAGCCCCAGGTCGCACTCTGTGTGTATCAAGCATGTTTCAAAGTGAAAGTACAAGCTTCAACAAGCCTTTGCTCATCCAGAAGGAGTATGAAATATCAGTGATCAAGTGTTGAAGAGTAGTTATTGGGATTTTTATGGTTAGGGTCACTGGGTAAGTGTGCGATACTTTTATGAGCTATTGCCAAGCTTTTACAGATGAAGTTAAAAAAACAGATGAACCGCGCATGGTCATAAACATGTGTATATTTAGAACATATCATAAACCAGTCCCATAATCAGTGAAAAAAGAAGGTGCTCATGCTGGTGTTCAGCTTGTATTCAATGTCCTGATTATTGCTCCACTGTGCTCAACAAAAGTGCCTCACATGACTGACACTCACCCTTATTCAATGACCATCTATCTCTAGAGTGGTCATTAACTCTTTGCGGGACAATCCCAGTAAGCCAATGGTCTCCAGATCCTTTAGCCTGTGATCATCTATCCTTAGGGCGGTCCGTGACATAAAGAACAATTTCCAAAAAGCCCACTATTTCCACAGCTCTCCTCCACAGTGACAGACATCTGAATATAGGGTGGAAATCTCTCTCTGTAGAGCACATTGTGTCGGTCACCTGGAAGTCCTGGACACCGTATCCATGTTCTGCACCTTCTTTAATCTTCTTCTGCAATTTACTTTTCTTTTTATCCCCTCCTCCACAGTGACAGACCTCTGAATATGGGATGGAAAGCTCTCTCTGTAGAACAAGTTGTGCCCGGTCACCTGGAAGCTCAGGATGCCGTATCCATGATCTGCACCTTCTTTAATCTTCTTCAGTTTACTTTTTCTTTTTTCCTTGGACTCTCCCTGGGGAAGGCGGTGACCTGACATACACAGAGCACTCCCGGAGTTCTGTCACCTCAGAGCCACAGACAGCCAATCACTGACGGCTGAGGATATATCTGACACATGACAGGATGATATATCTGTCTTTCGGATCTAAGATACTTTGGTGAAAATGGAATGAAACAAGAGTCTTTTATGGCGATTAGAAATCCCTGTTTTCTGTGCTGGCAGTAGGCTTTAAAGATGTGAGGGAAGCTTATATGTTGGCAAGATGGTGAAGCTTCTTGGGCAAAATGTCTCTTTGATGCATAGAATGCTCTTTGGCTGTTTTCCACAATGAGGCCCATTTAGCCAGGTGGTTTCTGCCCCTTGCGTTTAAGGATAGGATACAGATGGACATTTTGGTGTGTGCAGTGGAGTTGTGGTGGTAGTAGTTTTAATCATGGCTGGAGGACGCAACCCATTGGTCTTCAAGAGGGTCAAGGTACAGTATAGCGAGTTGCTTCTGCTGGAGGGTAACTGGATTTACTTCTGTGAAAGGTAGAATGCTTGATAATGCTGTAAAAAATAAAGAGTCAAGCAATAGAACTGTTGAGGAGGGATAAAACCTGTAGTAGGGTTGAAGAAAAACAGGTAACAATAAGAGTAAGTGGCCAACAAATGTAGTAGGACCTGCTATGTATTCCTGGGGGTAGAGTTTATATACTTGGAGCTGAGGAGCTGGGTAACGGTCCAGAGAGGAAGGCTAAGTTATGATGAGATAAAGCAGAGCATTCAATCATGTCTGGATTTGTGGTCTTGGAGTGCTGAGAGTTTTGTTGTGGTAGTCCACTGCGGGTTTTGGGAGTAGTAGACGTGTGAGGTAGACTTGGAATTATGCCCGAAGTGTACAGGAGTTTCATACCTCCTGAAAGTGTTAAGATGACATGTGATGTGTCATTTCGCAGTACTAATATTGTAGCAGGGTATCACCACGCGGTGATGTGGTGGTTGTTGAGGGCTTTCGTGATGGAGTTTAGATGTCTTCTCATTTATAAAGTATATTTTGATAAATCAGCAAAAATGTGAACTTCTGAATAGGAAGCTGGTAGTATTGAGGGATCTTGCTTTAAATAATAACTGCTCTTTCACTGAGTAAAAGTGAATGCACATAAGGACATCTCTCGGAACTGAGTGCGCTAGATGTTGAGGTTTAGGAATTCTATGAATGCGGTCAATGGTCAATTCCATTGGAGATAAATCAGGCATTAGTGTAGAAATTATATCTCTGGCGTATTTTTTCAGGTCTTGAGAGGGGAGAAAATATGGTACATCATGCAATGTGATGTGAGCGGTCTTCAAGATCTGCTAACTTTGCTTTTATTTGCATGTTGTCATCTCTGCTTTCCTTGCATGCATCAATAAGATCATTTATAGAGATGAGCGAAGTATTCAAAAATTCGATTCCGCTGATTTGGCGAATTCGAGGAATAAATTCGATTCGATGCGAATATATTCGCTGCGATTTTAACTTATAAAAGGGTGTTTCTAGGCTTCAGAGAGCCTTTATATTAGTGCAGAACACTGTACCTTTAATTTAAATACCCTTGGAGTCTGCTGGGGAAGAGAAATAATACTGTCAGTCAGTATGACATGCAGATGAGTGCCGTCGATCTTAGAATCACCGCACACTTCACTCATTTGGGCAGTCACGGGGCCAAAACCAGAGTGTGGAGCCACAGTGCGGCGGAGGAGGCAGCAGCAATGGGAGGCCATACAGCACCCTATGACAAAAATGGAACCCACCAGCAGTGTGAGGAGACCTGAAAGTGGCACATGGCAGAGTGTGGCGATGGAGACAGCAGCAATGGGAGGCCGTACAGGGACCCATGACACACTCTGGACCTGGCAGCAGCATTAGGAGGCGGTACAGGGGCCCATGGCAGATTACGGGCCTGGCAGCAGCAATGGGAGGCCCGTAATCTGCCAGCACCCTATGACAAAATGGAGCACACCAGCAGTGTGAGGAGACCTGAAAGTGGCACATGGCAGAGTGTGGCGATGGAGACAGCAGCAATGGGAGGCCGTACAGGGACCCATGAGAGACTCTGGACCTGGCAGCAGTATGAGGAGGCGGTACGGGGGCCCATGGCAGATTACGGGCCTGGCAGCAGCAATGGGAGGCCCGTAATCTGCCAGCACCCTATGACAAAAAATGGAACACACCAGCAGTGTGAGGAGACCTGAAAGTGGCACATGTTTGGGGCATGATTCATGGCGGATTTAGTCAGTTGTGTCAGGAACTGGTGGTTTGAAATCCAGACTAATCCACGCCTGATTCATTTTCACAAATGTGAGTCTCTCCACACTTTGGGTGGACAGTCGTGTCCTCCGCGGAGTTACAATACCTCCTGCCGCACTAAACACGTGCTCCGATGCCACGCTACTGGCCGGGCATGACAGCCTTTCAAGGGCAAATTCAGCTAGTTGGGGCCAAAGGTCAAGTTTCGTTGCCCAGTAGTCAAGGGGATTGTCTACCTCGGTTGGCAGGGTGCTGTCCAAGTAGGCCCAAGCCTGTTGTTTGAGGTCCTGCTCCAGGTCCACCTGATGCTGCTGCTGCTGCGGCTGGTTAGTAGTTTCCTCACTGCGCTGGTGAAGAAAGCTACTCATCATCGACTGCAGACTGAGGCAGCCGCTGCTGGTGGAGCTGCCACTGCTCCTACCACCCCACCCCTCCCCTGCTGCCATGGCAGCGGAACGCGAGCGCTCAGGGCCCACAGTGTCTGAGGATGGACGTTGGCGCAGAAAGGCAGAGACCAACTGACTACATAGGTGGTTTTTATAGTACGTTATTTTGGCCTCCCTCTCAGCAGGTGTGAAAAAGGCCACCATTTTTGAACGGTAGCGAGGGTCCAACAAGGTGGACAGCCAAAAGTCATCCCTCTGTCTGATGGTTATTATTCGGCTGTCGCTACGCAAGCAACCGAGCATGCTATGAGCCATTTGTGCCAAGGAATGCGAGGGACTCCCTGCCTCCATCTCCACAGCATACTGCCACGGTGCGTCTGGGTCCTCTGTCTCCTCCTCCTCCTCCTCTACCAGATGCTCCTGCTCCTCCACTCCTGTCCGCTGAGTGGAAAAACCACCCATTTCACTCAATAATTCCTGAGCACAAATGTCCTCTACCTCCTCCTCTTCTTCCTGTCCTGCCCCCACAGGGGTCATGTGGCGTTGAGATCTGTGCGCCACGTCTACCGCACCCTGACCAGCCATTGTTAACAGCATTTGTTCCAGGACGTGCAACAGAGGAATGACGTCGTTCATCCCATAGTCCTGCCGACTCACGAATAGCGTGGCCTCCTCAAAGGGCCTGAGCAAGCGGCAGGTGTCACGCATGAGCTGCCAATGGCTGACATCAAAGTTACACAGGGGAGTACCTTTATCCGCTTGTAACATCAGGAAATCGGTGATGGCCTTTCGCTGTTCGTAAAGGCGGTCTAACATGTGTAGGGTTGAATTCCACCTTGTTGCAACGTCGCAGATCAGGCGATGCTGTGCAATTCCATTCTGCCGCTGCAGCTCAAGGAGGGTGTGCTTTGCGGTGTAGGAATGGCTGAAATGCATGCAAAGTTTACGTGACATTTTAAGGATGTCTTGCAGTGGGATGGTGGATTTTAGGAACCGCTTGACAACCAGATTGAACACGTGAGCCATGCATGGCGCATGGCACAACCTTCCTTGACGCAGAGCAGACACCATGTTCTTTCCGTTGTCGGTCAACATGGTTCCGATTTTCAGTTTGCGCGGAGACAGCCATCTGTCGATTTCTCTGTTCATTACACTCAGAAGTTCCTCCCCTGTGTGACTACGTTCGCCAAGGCATACCAGGTGCAGCACAGCGTGACACCGTTGTGCCCTGCACATGTGATATGCCGGTCGGGTAATGGGATTTGGCACGGGGGTGGCGGCTGAGGACACGGCGGAAGAAGAGGTGGTAGAGGCGGACATCTTTTGTGGACCAAGGACGTGCAAACGTGGAGGCAAAAGCGGCGTGACCTGTCCAAGTTGCTGGTGCGGCTGTGCCGGCACCACGTTCACCCAGTGGGCCGTAAATGACATGTACTGTCCCTGACCGTAGTTACAGCTCCACACGTCGGCACTGCCGTGCACTTTGGCAGAGACCGACATGCTCAAAGACTGGCCCACCATCTCTTCTACATGTGAATGCAGGGCTGGCACTGCCTTTTTGGCGAAGAAATGACGGCTTGGCACTCTCCACCGCGGCGCGGCACAAGCCATCATTTCTCGGAAAGGTGCTGAGTCCACCACTTGGAAAGGGAGGGACTGCAGCACCAGCAACTTGGACAGGAGGACGTTCAGCTTTTGCACCGTCGGGTGCGTGCTCGCAAACTGTTGTCTCTTGGAAACGGATTCCAAGAAAGACTGCTGACGGAATCCGTGAAGAGGAGTAGCAGGAGAAGGAGCATCTGAACGAGCGGAAGATGCCAACGAGCGACAACTCCCCTCAGCAGAGGTGTTGGAGCCTTGACTGGCTAATAGAGGGCGATTGACGTCGGGTGACGGAGCAAGTAACGGAGCGGGTGATGGAACGGGGGCTGGGGCAGGCAGAACCGCCGTATCTTTATCACGGTTTTCCCAGGCCACCAAATGGCGACGCTGCATATGCTGCCGCAACGCTGTAGTCCCAACATGGGCCCCCTGGCCACGCTTGACTTTCTGGCCACATAGTCGACATACGGCTACGTTTACTTCCTCGGGCGGCTTGACGAAAAATTGCCACACCGCCGAGTAGGAAACTTTGCCCCCGATACTCCTCACTGGCCGACTGCTACTTCCTCCGTGCACACCGGCACCACTACTGGCCGTGGTGGTAGGCTGCAGTGGAGCTGGTGCTCTACTCCGTGGCCGTTTGCCTCCACTGACACTGCTGCGACCCTGCTGCCTCCTGGGCAACCCACCGACTGTTTTGCTCGCTGCCAAGCTGCCACCCTCTTCTCCTGATGATGCGGAAGCAATAGCCTGATGACGACGAGGCTGCCAAGTGCGATCAGCCTCATCATCATCAATTAGGGTCTCCGCCTCACTACTAGCCCCCTCGGCTGCGTGTGGGTCAGGAGACAGACCTGTCTCTAGACCGGCTACCGAGCCACTCTCCTCGCCACTACTTCTTCGCCTGGCTGCTGAAGAGGCGGATGTCTCCCCCCGTTCCTGACCGCCCTCTGTTAGCTCTTCCTCACTGTACAGTGGGGCTGAGCCCACAGCATGCAATACTTCGCTTGGTGAGGGAACACCAAAGGACAGGGGCAGGTAGAGGACACGTGATTTCAGTGGGCTTGCTCCCGGGCCATGCCAACTAACGGTTGTGTCTGACGTACCCACCGACCGTTGGCTGTAGGTGTCAGAGGTGACCTGGGAAGAGGAAGGCGACCGAGCCAACCAATCGATGACGGCAGGGTTGTCGGTGGAGACACGACCGCTGGATGACACCGGGAGCAATGGCCTCTGGCTGCGACTAGTGCTGCCTCGACCCCTTCCTCTGCTGCCACGTCTGCTCGCTCCTAAAACATTGCCTCCTCTGCCACTCCTCTGCATGTTGTCTGACATACTCTTTAATTCAACGATTATGTGTCCCTGAGTAACAATTCTGTGTCCCTGAGTAACAATTCTGTGTCTGTCCCTGAGTAACAATTCTGTGTCCCTGAGTAACAATTCTGTGTCCCTCAGTAACACTTCTGTGTCCCTCAGTAACAATTCTGTGTCCCTCAGTAACAATTCTGTGTCCCTCAGTAACAATTCTGTGTCTGTCCCTGAGTAACAATTCTGTGTCTGTCCCTGAGTAACAATTCTGTGTCCCTCAGTAACAATTCTGTGTCCCTCAGTAACAATTCTGTGTCCCTCAGTAACAATTCTGTGTCTGTTCCTAAGTAACAATTCTGTGTCCCTCAGTAACAATTCTGTGTCCCTCAGTAACAATTCTGTGTCCCTCAGTAACAATTCTGTGTCTGTCCCTGAGTAACAATTCTGTGTCTGTCCCTGAGTAACAATTCTGTGTCCCTCAGTAACAATTCTGTGTCCCTGAGTAACAATTCTGTGTCCCTGAGTAGCAATTCTGTGTCTGTCCCTGAGTAAAAATTCTGTGTCCCTGAGTAACAATTCTGTGTCCCTGAGTAACAATTCTGTGTCCCTCAGTAACAATTCTGTGTCCCTGAGTAACAATTCTGTGTCCCTCAGTAACAATTCTGTGTCTGTCCCTGAGTAACAATTCTGTGTCCCTGAGTAACAATTCTGTGTCCCTCAGTAACAATTCTGTGTCCCTCAGTAACAATTCTGTGTCCCTCAGTAACAATTCTGTGTCCCTGAGTAACAATTCTGTGTCTGTCCCTGAGTAACAATTCTGTGTCCCTGAGTAACAATTCTGTGTCCCTCAGTAACAATTCTGTGTCCCTCAGTAACAATTCTGTGTCTGTCCCTGAGTAACAATTCTGTGTCTGTCCCTGAGTAACAATTCTGTGTCTGTCCCTGAGTAACAATTCTGTGTCCCTGAGTAACAATTCTGTGTCCCTCAGTAACAATTCTGTGTCCCTCAGTAACAATTCTGTGTCCCTCAGTAACAATTCTGTGTCTGTTCCTGAGTAACAATTCTGTGTCTGTCCCTGAGTAACAATTCTGTGTCTGTCCCTGAGTAACAATTCTGTGTCTGTCCCTGAGTAACAATTCTGTGTCTGTCCCTCAGTAACAATTCTGTGTCCCTCAGTAACAATTCTGTGTCCCTCAGTAACAATTCTGTGTCTGTCCCTGAGTAACAATTCTGTGCCTGTCCCTGAGTAACAATTCTGTGTCTGTCCCTGAGTAACAATTCTGTGTCCCTCAGTAACAATTCTGTGTCCCTCAGTAACAATTCTGTGTCCCTCAGTAACAATTCTGTGTCTGTCCCTGAGTAACAATTCTGTGTCTGTCCCTCAGTAACAATTCTGTGTCTGTCCCTGAGTAACAATTCTGTGTCTTTCCCTGAGTAACAATTCTGTGTCTGTCCCTGAGTAACAATTCTGTGTCTGTCCCTGAGTAACAATTCTGTGTCCCTGAGTAACAATTCTGTGTCCCTCAGTAACAATTCTGTGTCCCTCAGTAACAATTCTGTGTCTGTCCCTGAGTAACAATTCTGTGTCCCTCAGTAACAATTCTGTGTCCCTCAGTAACAATTCTGTGTCCCTGAGTAACAATTCTGTGTCCCTCAGTAACAATTCTGTGTCCCTCAGTAACAATTCTGTGTCTGTCCCTGAGTAACAATTCTGTGTCCCTCAGTAACAATTCTGTGTCCCTCAGTATTAATTCTGTGTCCCTCAGTAACAATTCTGTGTCTGTCCCTCAGTAACAATTCTGTGTCTGTCCCTGAGTAACAATTCTGTGTCTGTCCCTGAGTAACAATTCTGTGTCCCTGAGTAACAATTATGTGTCCCTCAGTAACAATTCTGTGTCCCTGAGTAACAATTCTGTGTCCCTGAGTAACGATTCTGTGTCCCTCAGTAACAATTCTGTGTCCCTGAGTAACAATTCTGTGTCTGTCCCTGAGTAACAATTCTGTGTCCCTGAGTAACAATTCTGTGTCCCTCAGTAACAATTCTGTGTCCCTCAGTAACAATTCTGTGTCTGTCCCTGAGTAACAATTCTGTGTCCCTCAGTAACAATTCTGTGTCCCTCAGTAACAATTCTGTGTCTGTCCCTGAGTAACAATTCTGTGTCTGTCCCTCAGTAACAATTCTGTGTCCCTCAGTAACAATTCTGTGTCCCTCAGTAACAATTCTTTGTCTGTCCCTCAGTAACAATTCTGTGTCTGTCCCTGAGTAACAATTCTGTGTCTGTCCCTGAGTAACAATTCTGTGTCTGTCCCTCAGTAACAATTCTGTGTCCCTCAGTAACAATTCTGTGTCCCTCAGTAACAATTCTGTGTCTGTCCCTGAGTAACAATTCTGTGGCCCTAAGTAACGATTCTGTGGCCCTAAGTAACGTTTCTGTGGCCCTAAGTAACGTTTCTGTGGCCCTAAGTAACGATTCTGTGGCCCTAAGTAACGTTTCTGTGGCCCTAAGTAACGTTTCTGTGGCCCTAAGTAACGATTCTGTGGCCCTAAGTAACGTTTCTGTGGCCCTAAGTAACGTTTCTGTGGCCCTAAGTAACGTTTCTGTGTCCCTAAGTAACGATTTTGTGGCCCTAAGTAACGTTTCTCTGGCCCTAAGTAACGTTTCTGTGTCCCTAACTCTCTCCCTCAATACAGCCAGGTCTGCCTCTCTTGAATGACTGGAGGCAAATGGAGAATTCTAAAATGGCCGCCATTTATAGCTCGACCATTACACAGTGCTGGCTGGCTGGCTGCTGATTGGCTAATGCGATCACATGTCATGAATGAATGCATTATGGGTCAGCGTGCCTTGTCTGCGCGCCTTCCCAGACATCCCCGCTCCGTCGCCGCACATGTCGCCGCCATTTTAGGAAAAATTTTGATTTGCGCAGTAACAATTCTGTGTCCCTGAGTAACAATTCTGTGTCCCTCAGTAACAATTCTGTGTCCCTCAGTAACAATTCTGTGTCCCTCAGTAACAATTCTGTGTCTGTCCCTGAGTAACAATTCTGTGTCTGTCCCTGAGTAACAATTCTGTGTCCCTCAGTAACAATTCTGTGTCCCTCAGTAACAATTCTGTGTCCCTCAGTATTAATTCTGTGTCCCTCAGTAGCAATTCTGTGTCTGTCCCTCAGTAACAATTCTGTGTCTGTCCCTGAGTAACAATTCTGTGTCTGTCCCTGAGTAACAATTCTGTGTCCCTCAGTAACAATTCTGTGTCCCTGAGTAACAATTCTGTGTCCCTCAGTAACAATTCTGTGTCCCTGAGTAACAATTCTGTGTCTGTCCCTGAGTAACAATTCTGTGTCCCTGAGTAACAATTCTGTGTCCCTCAGTAACAATTCTGTGTCCCTCAGTAACAATTCTGTGTCTGTCCCTGAGTAACAATTCTGTGTCCCTCAGTAGCAATTGTGTGTCCCTCAGTAACAATTCTGTGTCTGTCCCTGAGTAACAATTCTGTGTCTGTCCCTCAGTAACAATTCTGTGTCCCTCAGTAACAATTCTGTGTCCCTCAGTAACAATTCTTTGTCTGTCCCTCAGTAACAATTCTGTGTCTGTCCCTGAGTAACAATTCTGTGTCTGTCCCTGAGTAACAATTCTGTGTCCCTCAGTAACAATTCTGTGTCCCTCAGTAATAATTCTGTGTCCCTCAGTAACAATTCTGTGTCTGTCCCTGAGTAACAATTCTGTGGCCCTAAGTAACGATTCTGTGGCCCTAAGTAACGTTTCTGTGGCCCTAAGTAACGATTCTGTGGCCCTAAGTAACGTTTCTGTGGCCCTAAGTAACGATTCTGTGGCCCTAAGTAACATTTCTGTGGCCCTAAGTAACGTTTCTGTGGCCCTAAGTAACGATTCTGTGGCCCTAAGTAACGTTTCTGTGGCCCTAAGTAACGTTTCTGTGTCCCTAAGTAACGATTCTGTGGCCCTAAGTAACGTTTCTCTGGCCCTAAGTAACGTTTCTGTGTCCCTAACTCTCTCCCTCAATACAGCCAGGTCTGCCTCTCTTGAATGACTGGAGGCAAATGGAGAATTCTAAAATGGCCGCCATTTATAGCTCGACCATTACACAGTGCTGGCTGGCTGGCTGCTGATTGGCTAATGCGATCACATGTCATGAATGAATGCATTATGGGTCAGCGCGCCTTGTCTGCGCGCCCTCCCAGACATCCCCGCTCCGTCGCCGCACATGTCGCCGCCATTTTAGGAAAAATTTCGATTCGCGCATCCGAAGTCTGCTAATTTTCGGATTCGTCGCGAATCGAAATTTTCCTAATATTCGAAACGAATTCCACTTCGCCGAGTTCGATTCGCTCATCTCTAATCATTTACTGTGTTGGTGCATTCTTCCATTTTAGTTTCTATGTACTGTACTATATCTCCCATTGACTGCATGCCAGTAGTAATTTGTTGATAGTAGATGAAAAATCAGCCATGACAGGATTGTAGCAATATAAGCATATCTTTCATAGTGGTATGTAGGACTGGTTGTCCTGTTGTGGGGAATGCAGCTATAGAAGACTGCAAAGCGGTGTCTGTACCTACGTGGAAGAAAAATATATTTTAAATATATTTTTAAAAATTAACATATATTTGAAATGGTACATGTTTGGCCATATTCAATATATTTCAAAAATATTTTATATATATATATATATATATATATATATATTTATATATATATATATATATATATATATATATATATATATACTGTATGTTGAAATTAGATTTTTATATATTAATAAATATGAGAAATATTTTAAAAGTACATTTTCAAATATGTCTTTGTATATGTAAAAAAAAATCTGAAGAATTATTATTTTAAATATATGCTTTAGAAGGTATATTTAAATTTAAATTTTTTAGCATACATAAAATATATTAGCGTAGGCCAATATATTTTAACTATATGTCACATATATAATTTTTTTCTAAATATATTGTAAATATATTTCTCTTCCATGTGGGTATGTGCTGATATATATCTGGTGTAGAGAATCCATCTGTATCCTCACTTTGGCAGGACTCCCAGAGATAGGGATGGTAGGTGCTGAATGCTGATAGTTGGGGAGATAGAGGTGTCATCCCACATTCATGTTCTCCTGGAGCAGGTTAGGGAGGTCTGTGTAGGAAGAAGAGGTGCGAGTAAGCTGGCTGCCGATACCGTCTTGGCTTCCCCCTTTCCACGGCGCTGGCTGGAGGAAGAAGGCCGTGAGTTTTTGCAGCCTTCGTTCATCTTTCTGCTTGCAGGACATTGTTTGTCCACCTCTCCAAAGGCTCAGAAGCTGTTGTGCGGCTGGATGGAGGCAAAATCTTCGCTACAGTGATGTCTGTCTCCGGCCGGTCTGTGGAGCTTCGGACTTAAGCGACCATCTTGGACGCTCGCAAGCATTCTAAATACATATTATGTAAGAGTCAAAGTTGGCCAACTAGTCAACAGGTATCAATACAGGCCAGCTTGATTTATGTGAAAATTGTCAGATATCACCCATATTTTATCACAGCTGTCAATATATTTGGCCCATGTATCTGCAATATGTTCATTTTAACACTCTTGTTGCAAATGTTTAGGGTTTTAAGTTGAAAAGTAAGAAAACAATTAGAATTCTTATTTTAATCCAGACCTCTGTCTTTAATAATTAAATTATCTGATAAATTTAAGACTGCGCTCTAATTTCCTTTAAATACAGTAATATTATATGTGCCTTTTTGGAGACGCCCGTTAACAGACTTAAGAAAGCCAAATAAACATAAACAAAGGTGAACCACGCTCTTTAAACCATATCATAAATAAATATATGATGCTCACAATATAATTCTTGCATAAATGTGAATAAATGATAAAAAAAAATATAGAAAAATCAATATAAAACAACTTTTTTGCACAAATTGTCTACCTCCCACATAGAAAAAGTACAATACATAAATATATCTTGACAACTAAATGAATTGTCCAATATAAATGAAGTGTCATAGAAACGGCTTGCTTTAAATTGGTATGATTTACTGTAAATCATTTAATACAGGTAAAGAATATAAAATGAATAAATATATTACTTGCCAGACTGACCATGTCACTTATTTACTGAGTTGTCCCTGTGGGATTCAGTACGTAAGACGTACCATAAGGAAATAGGAGTTAGCATAAATGAACATATAAATAATATTAACAAAGGTTTCCTCCAACATAGTGTATTAAATCAATTTAGGTTACATCATAACAAAGACCCTGGTGTTTTAGCATTTTGTGGTATTGACAAAGTTGAAAGAGGCTAGAGAGGTACCAATTTAAAGTAAGCCATTCCTATGAATGAAACAAAATGGATTTTTCAATGTAATACTTTATGTCCAGCAGGCCTTAATGTAGATATTGATTTAAATTGTTTTATTTCTAATTTTTAATATGTTGTTAAGGCTGTAATTGCCCCTAAACTATCCATTTGAGTAAATATATGGCTCATTCATTGGCATTGCAAATTGTGAGTTAACCACCAGGGGGCCTCTTTAGAACAGAGCACCTAGTGGAATTGTTGAATAGGTGACCCAACCATTAGGGGGCCCTATCCATTTATTTGGGTACATTTGGCTACTATATGTAATAATGCAATTGTCCACTAGATGTCAATCTCAATTTATTTATCCTTTGCGATGGATGCTTTGGGTTTAATACTAAATGATCCCATCTAATAATATAAGCGTCCATTAGAAGTTATCATTTATTGACTCTCTTGATGGACGTAATGATAATTCACCACTAGATGTTCTCATTCAGTGGGTGGGTAATCGATGTTTGGGACACGTCTTAAATGCCATATACCCCTAAAATACAGTCTGACAAATTGATGGATATTAAATAGACCAAATTTTGGATAAACACTTTCAGCTGGGAGGTAGGATGGCTAGGATTTCAATTGAATTGAGTGCGAGCAAGGTGGCAGCTGTAGTTTGTATATATAGGATGTGAGTATCTAGTCACGTGACCCCTGGTGACATCAGACATTGCTGCCAAAACACGTTGGGTGGAGGTTGCATGATGGCCACTTTCGGGCAGTGGAACGCAGGTGGAATTCAAACAGGTGTTCCTGCTTCGAGTATATATGCTTGGATCTTTTAGATTTATGTAAATACAATTTCATAACTGTTTTTAATAAACTAACTATATTACACTATGAGGGAGGTTTAATTTAGAGTTTCTTGATGTGCAAGGCTACCATGGTTATATGCTGTATTCAACTTTCCTAATACAAACCGGATTAAAGGGGAAACAAGAACCACTGGAGATGTGTAAGCGCAATTGACCTTCTTTGAGAAAAGAGATCAAATTTTTCTAGTGAGTGCAATGTGTTTCACTCCTTTGGGAAGAAAGGAAGATCACATAACTTCTGGATATTTTTTCTTCTTTTTCACTACTTAAATTAAGGAAGGAGCACAGAGCACTTGGAGTTTATGGACTTTATATGAATTGCTTGATTGTGCACTTAAATTATGTTGGACATTTCATTTAGTTGGCATGATTTATTTATGTATTGCACTTGTGGGAGGTAGGCATTTCTGCAAAATGTTGTTTTATATTGATTTTTCTATATTTTTTTTTATTATTTATTCACATTTATGCAAGAATTATATTGTGAGTATCACATATTTATTTAAGATTTGGTTTAGCGAGCGTGGTTCACCTTTGCTTAAGTTATATGTTAACCAATATTTCAATAAAAACATATTTTTAAAGATGACTTTGAATCTAGTTACTCTAGATGAGTAACTTGATATTTTTCTCTCTAAATAGGCAGACAGATAGAAGAAAAGGAGGGCGCCAGATCAGGAGGAGTAAAACCAGTGAAAAACTTTAAAGCAGAAGACTTACATCTGGAATTCCTTCAGTCGGCATGTGGAGTGGAAGGACCAGCAGAGGAGCGGAATCGTGGTCTGGTGGATGGATCGGCGATTGCATCGGGACCAAGCAGTAAGATGTGTTTCATAAACTCCGCCTCCTTTCTCAAGGCTTCACAAAGGAGGCGGAGTCTCTGAAATGTGTTGCAGCCCTGCCCACCGGCCATTCATGGCACCTGCCATGATATTTGTCAACCTCTCCACTGCCTAGTGGGAATTTTGAACGGACACTGCTGAGTTAGCGAGTGGCTCCCTGCTTGGTCCTGCTGCAATCACCGATCCATACACCACAGTGATCACGATCCTGCTTCTCTGCCTGTTCTTCTATTCCACATGACGACTGGAGGAATTTTAAAAGAAAGACTTCTGCAATAAAGCCTCTACTGTTTTTTTACTAATTTCTCACCTGCTGCCTTCCTTTCTTCTGCTTTTCACGGCAGCTGTCATCTTCTCCCGTGCCAGGTGGAAATTTTGAACACACATCATCTCCAAGTTTGCGAGCGGATCCCTGCATGGTCCCACTGCTGTCACCGATCCATCCATCAGAGTGTACCACAATCCCGCTCCTCTGCTGGTCCTTCCACTCCACACGCCGACTGAAGGAATTCCAGATGTAAGTCTTCTGCTTTAAAGTTTTTTACTGGTTTTACTCCTCCTGACCTGGTGCCCTCCTTTTCTTCTGCTTGTCTTCGAGGGATTCCCCACATCCTTGACGAGGAGTTGCCGGTTCTTTTCCAGGCGTTTGCCTTCTGGTCCATCCCTTCTTCCATTTTCAGCCTCAGGACGCATTAACTGTGTTCACACTGCCACCACATCGGTCACAAAAGATCTTCACCATCCCTGACAAGGCTTGCCGACTCCAATCCAGGTGCCCTGGTTCCTTGGTCTGCATTCTCCTCCATTTGCCCATCCTATGGACAATTCCACCCAGTGACTCTTCTCCATTACATCTTGTCAGTTCCCATTTTCCTTCTACTATGCCCCATGTCACCATCCCATTCTATATGTGTGAGTGCTGAATTTTTGTTCATTATTTAATGATCATTGCATGTATCACTTCTCTCTAAATAGTACTGCAAAAAACTGTTGCTTACAGAATTATCTACAGAGCAAATTTGTATCTTGGCTGAACTGCACTATATACTCTGTTCAGGATACTAAAAAGTACATTTTGCATTAAGCTACACATACTGGTTTGAAGTTTCACAGTCATCATTGCTGCATTACATTCCATGGGGATATATTTTTTCAATATTGTTTCATTACAGAATGCCACTATAAAACAGATTGAGAGATCATGCAAATAAGGCCTAAACATTGCAGCTTTTACAGACATTTTTTTGCCTGTAAACGCACCTATGATAGCCATGTATCCATGCACACAAAGGCATTTACAGGAGTATTAGAAGAAAAGAGTTTACAGGCAGTAATGTAAACATCAACGGCGTATTCAGGAAAGGAGCTTTTGAGCAAAAAAACACTAAACACTGTGCGTCGATTACTTGAGGGTTCATTCCAATAGCCAGAATAAATTAGTATTCTAGGCAGTGGATTCCATAAACACTTCAGGTGTCTGAACGCATCTAAATGGGTGTGCAAAACATACCTTTGGGTGATGCATTTCAGTGGCAGACCCCCTTTCTTTAGTCTGACAGCACGCAGATGCTGTGCAGAGAAACACAAAGCATGTCTTTGCTGGCAGGAGAGAGACCTGTGTTGTTTACGGACAGGTCTCTCCCCTGTCATCTTTCTCTGACGATCACTGGGGAAATCCCTAGCCTCCATTGGTAGCACGGGTAGGGCGGCCCGTGCGCATGCGCTCCTTACCCAGAAATGCAAATCACATATATATATATTTTGACAAGCCCTGCTGCCCTGTAGCAGTACTTCTACTATAGGGTGGTGGGCAAACTGTTAAACTCTTTGTTATACAGTCTTTTAGAGACTATGTAGCCACCAATTACTCTAATTGAATCACAGAGACATTGCTGTGAATAGTCCCTGTCTGTGCAGCTTTTGTAATCTGTTTTGGATTACTCTGTAGTGTATATAATGCACTTTGTCATCCTGAACCTGTTTTGTATTATTGCTTCTAAGTCCGCAGCTCTTTAACAAGCTGAATGTTACAGCTACTCCCATTCTGATCATTTGGCTGATTACCTATTCTGTTAAATAAGAATTCAAAGGGAACCCAAGTTCACCTATTTACTTACATTCATTTCACAAAGTATATATACATTCATTTTGCTAGGTAAGCAGCCTCTAATTCTTTAGTAAACCAACCCCTGTGTCCAGGGGCGGACTGACAACTCATGGGGCCCCCAGGCACATGGGGATCATGGTGCCCCTGTGTCTTGCCCAAACTCAAAAAAGCCTATTAAAAAGGTACCAGGGGCATCTCATGGGGCCCCCTACTGACCCCGAGCAGTGCCTGAGTTTCCAAATGGTCAGTCCGCCCCCGCCTGTGTCTGTATGGGATCCTGAATCTCTGTCTGCTGAAATAAACTCTGAATATTCCACTAAAGAAAAAGTGATACACCATTTCTGTGTTCTGCAGCAAATATTCAATAATGGGTCAAACTCTAGACAAGCAAATGTATACACTCATGCAGACTCCACCTCCGCAACATAATACTCCAAAATACGCCCTTTCCTAACCCCGGAAACTACTAAGCAACTCATCCACTCCCTCATCATATCACGACTCAATTACTGCAACTTCCTCCTCACTGGCCTGCCTCACCACAGGCTATCCCCGCTTCAGTCGATCCTGAATACGGCAGCCAGACTCATCCACTTTACCAACTACTCCGTTTCTGCCACTCCCCTCTGCCAATCCCTCCACTGGCTTCCGATTACCCAACGGATCAAATTCAAAATGCTAACACTGACGTACAAAGCTGTCCATAACTCTGCCCCAAACTACATCACCGACCTAATATCCAAATACCACCCAAAACACACTCTCTGCTCCTCACAAGACCTCCTTCTCTCTAGTTCCCTGGTCTCCTCCTCCCATGCCCACCTCCAGGACTTCTCCAGGGCATCACCCATCCTATGGAACTCCCTACCCCAATCCATCAGACTATCACCTACTCTCCTTTCCTTTAGGCGCACCCTGAAAACCCACCTCTTCAGGGAAGCCTACCCCGCCCTCTGCTAATTGCCGATCTCCTCCACTCTTCCTACCACTCCATCCCCCACAGCTATTCCTCCTGTACCACTATCAACTCCCTCCTAGATTGTAAGCTCCAAGGAGCAGGGCCCTCAAACCCCTCGTGTATCGCATTGTATTGTTATTATACTGTCTCATGTATTGTCTCCCATTTTTATGTACAGCACTGAGTGAACTGTTGGCACTATATAAATACTGTATAATAATAATAATACACTAATAACTCAAATATCTGGACATTCACCACAAAAATACAAAATTCAGGTTGTACATGTGGCAACATTGTGGTTGCATACTTGCTGTACGCTCAAACAAATTCTCTCATGTACATGTACCAGTCTAACCTTTTATATACCATTGTAAAGTTTAGAAAGATATTTTTAATTATCAGCAGATAAGATAAAATAAAAACCTAATGCACTTCATGTGGCCACTATTTGATTTAGAAAGGCAATTCTGACACACAAATTTAATATACATTCCTTCATTTCATAAATGAAATACCATTAAATCTAACAAAACATAATCTGGCTTTTTCAATAAGGAAGAGCACAATAGTCCACATAAACTGAATCAGTATTGTTCTTATATTGGTCTGATATAAAGTGATTTAACGTGACACTTAAAAAAAAGAGTTGCTAGAGGGTATAAAGTGCAGGCACATTCATGTTACAATTCTTATTCACCTCTGCTATGGCTAAATTCAGCTGTTTTAAATAGGTAAAACTTTTCTAGTAATGATGGTGCTTGTCTGTCCACACATTCCAATTGGCCCATGAGGCAGCCCTTCATAGTCATAGTCCAGTAGTAATGGGCAGTGGAGGTGGGAGGAAGAGGGCGAGCTTTGATACTATTTGAATATATGTGCTACACTACAAAGAATATGTGTAACATGTAATATATTAATATTAATAAGGTCCGGTCCGAGCATGTAGGCCCTTTCCAAAATAATATAGAGTGGGTGACTGGAGACAAAGAGAAGTCAAATTTATTAAATACCTTCTTCAGCTCTGTGTATACAAAGGAGCATGGGTGAGCTCTTGTCCATAATGTGCATAGTATTGACACAGCTCCAGATAATACACATTGGCTGACAACTGATATGATCCAAAAATATTTAGACAGAATAAAGGTGAATAAAGCACGTGGACTGGATGGCATACACCCACGGGTCCTTAAAGAATTGAGCTCTGTCATTTCAAAGCCATTGTTTCTCATTTTTAGGGACTCTTAATGACTGGCATAGTACCACTGGATTGGCATAAGGCCAATGTGGTGCCAATATTTAAAAAGGAGTCAACATCTTTACCAAGTAATTATAGACCTGTTAGTTTAGCTTCTATAGTTGGGAAGATACTGGAGAGTTTAATAAAAGACCACATAGATGAGTTCTTGCTGGAAAAAAATATTTTAAGCAACAGATAGCATGGATTCATGAAAGACAGAAGTTGTCAAACAAATCTGATTTCTTTTTATGAGGAGCTGAGCAAAACCTTGGACAGAAGGGTGGCAGTGGACGTGGTATACTTGGATTTTACAAAAGCATTTGACACAGTTCCCCACACACGGATTATGCAAAAGGTAAAGTCTATGGGCTTGGAAAAATCCATATGTAAATGGATAGAAAACTGGCCCCTTTAAGGCAGTTCTGCTGGAGACTGCTGATGTTCATCAAAGTCCCAGCTATAGCAGAGCTGGGGGGCCTATTCCTAATTATCTTTGGAGCAAACTAATCACTTTAACCTAAGCATCTAGTCAGGAGAATTCAATGAAGAGGGCCTGGTGAAAGTTGGAAGATGTATAACTGCCCTTGGACATTGTGAGTACTGACCTGAGCTCAGGATCCTGGTGACTGTGTACAGTTCTACTTTTGGGATGCCAACAGTAGCTCTCTCTCTGGGACAGATTTTACAGGGTGTCATTTCTGGCTTTCCCCTTTTGTTTCTAGCTTAAAGACGATTCAAACAAGTTTCACCTAGTGAAGTGTGATCTCTTGTCAGCATTTCTGAAGTATCCCATACTAACCCAATCCCGCTCCTGTTGCAAGTTCTACAAGTAATAAATCAGAAAAAGACATCCCCTAGACTTTTTAATGCAGCCAGAGAGAATGGACTGTTTCCTGTGTGATTGGTAGTCTCTGAACTGCTTGGGGAAGAACCAGTTAAAATCAGCAGCTCCTACGAGGTTAGAGCTGCAAGCATAACATAAAACTCTGTAATGCTGCAATGCACATTCACAAACCAATCCAACCTGTAAAACAATATGTGAAGGAATATTTGTTCACAGAAAAGGCCACCACCTTTACTCCCTTTTGTGCATTCTCTCACCTTATAGTATGACCCTTATCACAAAGGTCACATAAGTGCACATTCAAAACATAAATCCCCAGTTGGTCAGCAATGGATGAAATGAATACTGACAAAATAGCAGTCCTGAAACTTCCCACACAAGTATCTTCAGCAAATTAGCTCAAAGACAGGGCACCACAGTGGCTAAGTGGGTAGCACTTCCACCTAGCAGCACCAGGGTCATTAGTGTGAATCCCAACCAAGGCACTACCTGGCAGGAGTTTGCATGTTCTCCCTGTAAATGTGTGGGTTTCCTCCCACATGCCAAAGACATGTTGGAAGGTTAATTGGCCCTTATGTATATGTATGAATGTGAGTTGGGGACCTTAGATTTCCTTGAAGTTCTTTAAGGGTAAGGACTGATGTGAATGTACAATATACACTCTCTGGCCACTGCTAATTAGCCAATCACATGGCAGCAACTTAATGCATTTAGGCATCTAGACATGGTGAAGACGACTTTGCTGAAGTTCAAACTAAGTATCAGAATGGAGAAGAACGTGGCATGGTTGTTGGTGCAAGACAGGCTAGTCTGAGTATTTAAAAAACTGTGATCTACTGGGATTTTCATGCACAAGCATCTTTAGGGTTTACAGAGAATGGTCATAAAAAAAGAAAACATCCAGTGAGCTGCAGTTGTGTGGCTGAAAATGTCTTGTTGATGCCAGAGGTCAGAGGAGAATGGGTAGACTGGTTGCTGCAGCATTCAGATGGTAGGGTCAGAATTTGACGTAAACAACATGAAAGCATTGATCCATCCTGCCTTGTACCAACAGTTCAGGCTGGTGGTGGTGGTGTAATTTCGTGAAACATTCTTGGCACTAGCAAGAGGTCTGTCCAAGCAGATAACCACACTGCAATGAGTGGAATTGATATCAGTACTATATCAGGCTAAAAAAAAACTGATCATAAAACATAGCGCTTCACTGCTAAATAACTTTATTAAAAGAAAATAAAATCACTCTCACATGTAATCAGATGAGATCCGCATGTAAATCCTATGAAGTGTTGCTGCTGTATGGATAAGAACCAGCTGCCTGCAGACAGCCTCCTCTTTCCTCACTTGCTCCAAACTCCGCCCAATATGTTTTGTCGCTCCAATGACATTACATGTTACACATTCATATTCTTTGTAGTTCAGTGCATATATTCAAAGAGTTCAGTAGTGATCACTCGTCACTTTTTTTTGCTTGCAGCTCAATTCATTGTTCATAGCTGGTACACAGAATTTTTTATTTACATTATCTGAAGCTTTTACACTACCCACCATTCAGCCATAGCAGAGGTGATTGGGAGCTATTGCAGTTTCTACTTTGAAGTGTAATTAAAAATATTTAAATATTGTTATCCCTTGCAAGTCACCATTTAAAGAGGGAGAGGAAAAGGCACCATTGTGTCAGGTCTATCAGCTTTTATTGCAATATGCAGTGCTGGGATTCTAAAAACTATAGCTTGCTGATTGGATGCGTAAGCACAGAGATGACCTCATTGAGGTGTAGCTGTTCTTTTACTATCCAATGACAACCTTGTCCAAGCTGTATTGCTTTGACCGCACTGCAGAAAAGTAAACAATTATGAGTTTGCATTTGAGGGGGATGTCTGGATTTGGCTGAACAAAATTCCAGAGCTTTTAGTAGGTAGGAAAGTTCATACATTCCTATTTCAACTTGATTTTTAGCTGTTTGCCTACACTAACAGTTTATATAAAGTGCAATTTGATTATTTTGCTATGGATTACAGCACTCTACAATTCAGTTTTGCTCTTTTAACTGCTTTGCTGCAAACACCCATATAAGATTGATTTTCAAGACAGCAAAAATGCACTACCATAAATATAATTTTATGGCATCTATTTATGGGTCTATTTTTGCAACAGATTCTTGATACAAGAAAAATATATTGACTAGAGATGACTGTGCAGGCTTTTCCTTGTTGTAGATTAGGTTATAAAATATTTAAATATTTCAAAACCGACACAAATAAGCTTACATTAAATACTGTACATGATGCTAACAGTTCAGATTGCACAGAAAGTCTTAAATATTCTTTAAGAAAATAATATGCCACTATTCTCCATTGGCACTAAATCACATTAGAATACATTAATAGAATCTAAATGTTTATATGCACTTTAAAATTAGTACAACTTTTCAAATACCTTATTTTTTTTCTCTAAGTGACTTTAAAATTTATTTCAGCTACTCCTTGAAAAACAAATTTGTTTGTCATTTGTCAGCAGACTGAAGTAACATAACACCTTATTAGGGACAATTCTAGGTCACACGAGCACTGGGGAAAACTCCCATGATACTGTTGCAGTTTGTATTATTTTACAGTTATTGTGGGTTTAATAAATAGTTCTACCATAAAATATCAGTGCAGGCAAACTCAATCCTCTGTTGTCAGGAAAAAGAAAATATATTGTTTTACACATCAATGACAGTCAGTTTTCAGATGAATGGATCATGATGTTTGTTTCTTTTATTGCTCTTTTTTCATTTTCATTATTTTTGTATTTTAGAGGAATTTCACTCTGGTTTAAAAAATGAAAAGTCAGCAGTAACAAATGCTGTAGCTGCTGATGTTTAAAAAACAGATACTTTCTGACCCAGGGAGTCCAGTGCTCACTTTCCCGTTACCAATTCTTCCTATGCCAGCAGATCCCCAGCAGCACCATCTTGGATTTGGGAGCTGGCTGTGACTTCCTGATGATTGACAACTGGTTCTATACTACACATGCATGAGATTGCACAGAAAGGCTGGTCTGGCAGCGTCCTGGGATGGGTGCTGTTATTCTAGGAGGTCGTGGGCTGGGGGGGAAGTTTAGCCCAAGGTGACATTACCTTCGCCTAGGTGAGGTTTAAGGAAATGTGAAAGTACAGTTCACAAAAAGTACCCACTTCCCCCCCACACACACACACAAAAAACCCTGTAAGTTTCTTAGAGGCAAGGCAGTACTTAATTTTTCAAGGAAGATCACCTTTAATACTTTCTAAACTGGTAGTTTAAACGCAATATTCCCTATACTGGAGTTGTTTAGCATTTACAATTGCATATATTGACATCACAGAGGAAAGTCTGACAAGTTTTCCTGTTAGCATAGTTTAAAAGTAAATGATATTCAGTCTAGAGGAGAGAAAACTTTTTAAAATGTCCTTCAACACTGGCTCATGTAAGTGAGCTGCCTTTTGCAGAAATAGTTGAATAGGTTTGGTTAAACTTGAAGGCATTGGAAATAAAATAAATAAAAGAACAGTTACAACTGTCTTAGAGGAAAATACCCCTCACTTTAAAGAGATTTTAATCCTTACATATTCTATTAAAAACCAAAACAAAAACAACATTTTTTGGTTTTACATGCACTTTGAAAGGAACTATAAAGTGTTTTTTATATATTTTGTGTGGCAAGTCCTGAGCCTTCTATCTTGTTCACTGCAGAGCAAGAAAAGCCTTTTTTGTGTGTCCACATTGCTGCCTAATAATTTTTTTTCAATCACTTTTTTCAAATAGACAAAATTAACTGTGTAAAGATAAGAAAAGTCTCTCAGATTGGCGAGATAATGAGATACATGAATCATCCACCGTAAGTATAATGGGGATCGAACATTAAGTAAAACAGGCAACAAACATATATAGAGAAAAACAGGGCATACCGACCTAGTGAATTACCTTAAAAATGTTTAATGAATGTAAATAATAAGTATTATACTCACAAATTATCAATAAATAAAAGGCACAGCTCTGTCCAATTCACACTGTGTGTCTATCTGTAGTGAGAACTCTGGACATCCAAAAGGCTGACTCGTTTCGAGGACTAGCCTCTTCCTCAGAGCCAAATGACTAGATGCCTGTCTCTCTCTTATATATGCTCACTAATGAATCCATAATGGTTACATGGGGGCCTTCCTTCCGGCTCACAGGGGTGGGGAGTAATGTGATAAAAAATACTGACATAATGAATGCAATGTGGCTAAAATGTATAAATATATGTATAAAACATCAACATGCATCAAAAGCAAATATCATTGTCTGCTTGTATGTGTGGGAAACACTTTTGCAAAATCCAAGTATTCCACGTCCACTGCCACCCCTCTGTCCAAGGTTTTGCTCACCTCTTCATAAAAAGAAATCATATTTGTTTGACAACTTCTGTCTTTCTAGACTCCAGCTGGAAGAAGGCTGGTGAAGCCAACATGCATTTTCTCAATCCTATTGGGAATCAGGTGACATGAATACTTTCATCACGACAAAATATACTGTGTCACAGCTTTAACAATTGCTACATCACAGCATACATTCAAAGAAAAAAGGTTGTTACACATTATTTATTTTCTACCAGCCAGTTTTTTAAAAAATAAAATCCTTTTATTACACATAATAAAACATACTACAAACATACCTACATTTTTCCAAAGCTGTACAGACCTTTTCCATTTCCATCTTATGTGTTAATGGACTGTTCAATGACACTGAACCCTTCATACTGTATAGCATAAATAGATAGCTTAACTTAGCAACACTGCTTATACACCAACAGTATAACACACACAAGTTTTATTTCTTCTACTACTCCCTTATGACTGAGTCAACTGGTCTGCAACCCAGGTGAGCACAGATTAGAATATGTCAGAACATGCTAGAGTGCAAATGGCTGTCTGACTCACCCCCGCAGTGCTATGCCATAGGCATTCCAGGAATTAAATTGCACACCTCCTATGTCCAGGAATATACATTTTTTATTCCAACGTTCAATTTACAGCTTTGTCCTAAAGCACTGAATTCTAACTTCAAGTTGGCATTTTGGGAAAGCTTCAGCACAATCCTTTGTTGGGATACTGTTTGTGCTGCAGGCAAAGTCTGCCCATCACCAAGTCTCCTCAACTGTACCGCATGTCCATCCTTTCAATCACTCCTTCATCCACTGATGCTAGGTAAGCTTGATTCTATATCTGAAGTAAAACAGAGAGCAGTCAAGCTACAATAACTGTATAGCAAATGGTGATCATGCAATCAAGCAGCAATAGATGTATAATAAGCACCAGATCAAGCAGTCAAGTAGTAACTCTACTGTAAACACTAGACTTAGATGTATAATCGCAAAGGCTGTGAAACAATTGCTGGGCAAAGCAATGTTGTTAAATTGTAAACACTCAGCATCTGAAGTAGCTCTGTAATAGTTATTATGTACCATTCTCAGGTACATAATCAAGGTTGAAAGGCAATCCCAAAGTTATGTTGCCATGATCAGCTTTTTCAAGGGATTATCTGACATGGACACTTTCTGTTGGTTGCCCAGCAGTAGGGTACTCTCAGGCTCCAAAAGACTGTATATAATAACATGAGGAGGTGACTGGTTGGCAGGAAGGTGGAAAGGAGAGATGGGAGAGGAAATGCTGATAGAACCACAAAAATACATAAATATGGTTAGGTGCCAGATGTCAACCATTACAGTCAATATAATCCATATATACAGCTGAATAAATTAGAGAATGCTTATGCCTGAAGGTGAGTTTTTGCTAAACCGGCAAATATGCAAATTAAAATTGCACAATGCACATACTGTCTTAGTTATATATCCTCTTTTGTAGAGCACTGAAAGGTCTTTTAATTTTTGGATGGTAAAGTAAATTGTTACTCTGAATTATATAACTGAACCTTTATTTTTATAATATAAAACTATTGGAATAAATTGTGATCTCTAATTGATGTAAACAAGTTGACTCATCATACCTTAATGCAAGCAAATAATATTTAGTTATTTAAACCTCTATGATTTTAGCATTTTAATTTATAGACTTTCTCATGCATTTCTGGGTGTATAAGTATTACACATAAAAAAAATAAAATTATGTTGTTGTTTGATAGACAAACTGCCAAATGTCTTTTTTCCAGAAGCTTAATGTGCATGTGCTTTAAGGTCTATTACACTGCACGTTTTCTGTGGTATCTCTTTTGTTTTAAGGATTCTGCTCTGTACATAACAATGTATTGACTGTGGCTAACATAAAAGATATATATTCAATTGATTATTTAATGCTTATGATCTGGAACACAACTCTGGTAATTCTTATCACTAACAATTCAAACATTTTGTTTTCTGTAAATATGGCAAGGTGTTAGAATGCAAAGTGTCAGTTCTATATGTAATGGTAAACTTTTCAATACTGTCTTCCTGACTTTTAAGAATTACATTTAGGAATGACTATAGGATAATTAGACTGACCAAATCATATGTGAAAAACTCCTGCGCTGCCAATCTCTCTGCTACAGTAACCAAAATAAATGTTATACATAAATGCGATGTGAAAAAATCTCTCCTGCTTATATGCTCAAGCAAATTGTGGATAAAATAAAAGTGTTATAAAAATGTACTTATTATTTGCGGGTGCTGCTAAACACCTAAATGTCACATATAAACAAATAGTCTAGCGCTACCCTTAAATTTAAGAAATAAATATTATGTTCATCAAACATTAATAATGGATAAACAGCCAAAAACTCAATGTTACAAAGTATATGTAACCACTTGTTGAAACAAATTATTTAAATTATCAATACATGCATAAACAATAAATGTAAGTGTGTCCACAATCCCAGTGCTGTCACTCCAAACAGTCCAAAGCATGCAACAGCAGGCCTTCTTAAAATCGTGTCACACCAAAGGTAAGTGCCACCCTCAGGGGCGGACTGACCATTTGGAAACTCGGGCACTGCCCGAGGGCCTGGGGTCAGTAGGGGGTCCCATGAGATGCCCCTGGTACCTTTTTCATAGGCTTTTTTTGAGTTTCGGCAAGAACACAGGGGCCCCATGATCCCCTATTGCCCGGGGACCCCATGAGTTGTCAGTCCGCCCCTGGCCACCCTTGATCTTCCACTTTACAACAGTGCTCCATCTCCAAGTGAATTCCACGCTGTCCTTAGACATTAGACCCAAAGTATAGGTCTAAATGCACTTAGATATTCCTTCATAAAGGGCTTGATTTCTTTTTCTGGTCATAAATAGGAATTTATTGGTGGTATGGTTCCTTTAGGAGTCTCCCCTTCTATGGGGAGCTGGTGATGTTACTCAAAGAAACATAAAAAATGGCCATAGCGTGATATTGTTTAACGACTTAGTAAATAGGCCCTTTATTGCCAGAATTACACTCACAATAGAAAAACTTGTTCAGAACAGTATTTGCAACATCAACACAGTAAACCGTGTCCTCTCCTCACAACTCTTTATTATCAAAGATGGCACTTACTTTGGTGTTGCATGATTTTAATAAGACCCGGTTTTGCATGCTTTGGACTGTTTGGGGTGACAGCACCTAATTGTGCATTCACGTATATATATATATATATATATATATATATATTGATTATGCATGTATTTATAGTTTAAATCATTTATAATTTTAGTGGTTGTACAGGTTTTGTAACACTAAGTTTTTTGAATGTTAGGACTCCCTCTAAGACAATTGCACAGTTGTTCATTATGTGCTCAAGGAGATTTCCCAAGGAGATCCTGCCTGACCAGGGCACTCCTTTCATTTTGAAGTTGATGGCAGACTTGTGAAAATGTTTAAGCAGTCCAGAAGGATTGCTCGGTTGAGAGTTTAACAGAACTATACAGTTCATGCTTAAGAGGGCAGTGCAGAGATATGGAAAGGATTGGAATTATTTGCTTTCTATGCTGTTATTTGCAAAAGAGAGGTTCCCCAAGCAACCATGGGATTTTCACATTTTAAACTGGTGTACAGGTGTGGACCTTGTGGAGTCCTTGCTAGAATAAAGAAGTGTGGGGAAAGTGAGACCACTCCCCATAAACAGTAGTCAGACATATCTCTCAAAATGCAAGAGAAGATTGCTACTGGAATGTGGTTAGTGAAAGAATATCTCCACAATGCTACAGAAGGCTGTATAAAAGGGCATTTCAGGTTGGGCAATAGGTGGCTGTGCTATTACCCAGTAGAGAGTAAGTTCCTAGCCAAATGACAGGACCATTTGAGACTATGGAAAAGGTTGGGGAAGTAAATTACAGGGTGCATCAGCCCATAAAGAGAGAACCCTAACATATCTACCATATAAACTTGTTGAAAACCTGGAAACCAGGAACAGGTGACCACTTTTGCTAATACCAATATAGAGTCCCAACAGATATTGACTGGGTAAAGGTTGCAATCACCCAGTCCATGCCACAAAGTCAGGAAATCCAATGTAAAGTGGGTCCATGGAAAATTGTAACTTCCTGGAAGCTCATAGCAATTCTGTATTGCAGGAAGTTAGGAGAATCCTAGTACTCATTGTCATTGAGGAATGGCAGAATGAATGGTCAAGACCATTTGTGTTGGTACAGAAGCCCAACAGTACCCTTTGGTTCTACAGTGACTATAGAAAACTCATTGAAGTATCTTGGTTTGACCTTATCCTATTCCACCGGTGAATAAATTGATAGAGAGATTGGGATCAGTCCAATAAATCACCACACTGGACCTCACTTAGGGGGTGCTGGCAGATATCCTTGGCTAAGGAAGCTGGGAAGAAAACTCTATTCTCCACCCCAGAGTGCCAGTTACACTGCAAGCAAATGCCATTCAAGTTACATTCTGTTTCCACTACCTTTCAAATGGCAATGGATTCATAGCTATGCCCTTGTCAAAAATACATCACAGTCTAACTTAGATGGCACTGCTATTTTCAGCACAGATTGGGAGTCCTATCTTTCCCAGGCTCAGTCAGTGTAAGGTTTTTTGAGGAAACAGGATTTTACTGTGAACTTTGAGAATAGAGGAAGCATAGTATTTGTGGTACTTTGTGGATAGAGGTCTGGAGAAGCCCCAGCTGAAAAAAGATATAGGCCATACAGGATTGGTTCCCCGACAAATGAAGAAATAGGTCTGAGCATTCCTGGACATAGTTGGATGCTACAGGATTGGTTTCTCCCAGTGAAGAAATAGGTCTTAGCATTCCTGGACATAGTTGAGTGCTACAAACAATTTGTCCCCAATTTTAGTACCATAACTGCGCTACTGATTGGTTCGACAAGGGATCAGAAATCAGTGATGACACAGTGGAATGCTGACATCAAGGAAGCTTTCCAAAAGCTCATAGCTTCACTATGCCAAAAACCAGTGCTAGTTGTTCTAGATTTTCCCAGGCATTTATTATACATACAGACAACTCAAATAAGGGTTAATTAGGAAGAGCAACCTATGGTTTTTCTTTGCAGAAAGTTAACAGGAGCTAACAGAAAATATATGGTGATGGATCGAGAGTACCTGGCCATAATCTGGACTTTGCACTCTCTGCAATGCTTTCTACCAGGCAGAAGATGGTATGGCCTTAATGGTGTGGAATGGATCACATATAAAGTAGTATTGCCTGAACACAGTTTGCAATATGTTTTATACACAACAATCCCAGTGTCCGGACAGCTTTCTAAGGAGACATGCAAAACATTGATTTGAGTAGCTTGATACTCACAGCTAAAATGAAGGTTGTGGTTATTATCATTAAGATATTCCTATTCTCCTTTAACATTTTGCTGTGACCCTCCCACACCAGCAACACATCTATGAAGCGACCAAACCAGTGTAAATGTCTACCAGATATGTTTTGGTGGGAGAAAAGATAATGTTCCCATGTATAAATTTGCCATAGAGGGAGAAAATCTTGCTCCCATTGAAGCTCCACAGCATTGCATATAATAAAAACTGTCAAACATTAAAAAATGATGTGTCAAAAGAAATTCAATGCATTGGTGTAAATACTCCTGTAAATTATATTAAGCTAGGTGATATTTAACAGCCTGTATGGCCAAATTGTGGGGAATAGAAGAATATAGTGCCCTTGAATCTAGGATAACCCAATGAATGATCCAAATTTGAGACAGTACAGACCCAGTGTCTTTGATGTACCGCAGAAACTGAAGGACTAGTGGTTGGAGATGTCAATCCTCACTCCCCAATCATTCTAGAAGGGAGCCAATGCCGACCACCATAAGGCGACCTCGCATACTCTCCCCAAATTTGTGTATTTTCAGTAGGAAATGAACAATAGGCACGATAGGGTTCTCTATTAGGAGATAATCTGCTGATTAAGAGTTTAATAATCCCATCAGCTTGCCCCTGTTAACCAGATCCTCCAAGGCAGATTTAAACACCCTAGCAGGGTCTGATTTAAGGGGCTTGCAAGTAGAGCAGTCATTTTGGCATTGTGTGGTTTGAAAACAACAATGTATGAAATGATGGCTGATCTGTTCCCCAGTTAGATGGTCCATATGCAAGGGGCTAATCCTTCACCTTTTCATTATGTGCAAGGTGTTTTTGTTTCTTCTGCTCCTTCTGTGACCTGCATTGAGGTGTTTGTTATTAAAGATACATTTAAGTCTATCTAAAGTTAGCCTGAAGCTGGCCATACATGTTACGATTTTTTTCATTCAGCACCACGAATATAAAAGTAGTGCTAGCTTTTATAGTTTGATAGCCACAGAGCTGTCAGAAAACCGGAACAGTGACTCCATCTGACTGGATGCAGGAGCTGTTGGGCCAAGAATTTTCTACCCAGCTACTTTTACAAAAGTGGATTGCATGCATTTTTGTTGAGCTGGGTAAAATAAATATAAAAACTTTTGCACAATCACCTGCAATGAACAAACTCAACAATACTGTGCTCTATTAGCAAACAAATATGCTGCTGCTATGTCCCCATATGATCACACCACATATGTTAAAAATAAACAATAAAAAGCCAAGGGCATCACTACATATATAATAAAATAGTCCTCATGTATACACATACACCAATGAGCAATGGAAATTCGGGACAACGCTGTATCCACAGTGATATAATCCTCAAATGTAAAAGTCCATCTCAATATCCATATATTTTAATCAATCCCATCCACGTGCACAGAACTGTTACTTTTGATAACACCACTCTATGATAGTTCTTAGTGTCCTCCCTTCTGCACTCTTACTAGCTGGTTACCTCTGCTGCAACCATGGAAGCTTCAACTCCAGCTGTCATCTCCTCGTCCTAGAGCTTTTTATTGTTTTTTTGTTGAGCTGGGCCACCTATGCGATGAAATGTATCCGGTTCAACAGGAATATGTGAACTTCGATTTGTCTATGGCCAACATATTCTCTTATGTGGTCCCCTCTGAAAATCATTGCCAGCAGACTAACCCATAAATAGATTCAGATTTGTGTAAAAGCAAGAATCTATTCACAGATTTGTCCACTTTTTAATAGATGTTACCAATTTTTGAAATAATTGGAAGTGATTAAAAAGTATAAACTGCATCAGTTATTATTTAAAAATAATATAAGTAATGATCTCTTGCCATGTCTGTTTCAGCTCCTGTTCTCATTCTTATTGATTTGCCTCTGGCCATAAAAAATATTGGCTTACTATTTTCAGTCTCTCTTTTTAGGTATATTTAATAATAACGTTTCTCTAAAAGTTTGACCCTAGCCTAATAAAAAGAGAGCTTAAAGTGATTGTAAACCCTCACCTTGTAAAACAGCTCATTTAGTTTAAAATAGAAAGGAAAGACAAAACATTTGTGTGTGTATATATATATATATATATATATATATATATATATATATATAAAGTTACAAATACTTTTTTCCCCCTTTTGTTTTATAAATGATCACATTCCCTCTGTTCTCAGCTGCAGAGAGAGCTGGGGAGGAGAAACAGGATCGCACTGATCTTCCCCATCAAAAGCTGTGTCGAGGAGGGCGGGTATGTCAGGACAAGTCTGATCATTGGAGGAGAGCAGGCTGAGATCCAGCAGAGCTAGAAAACTGCCCATGATGTGCTCTCCTGCCTAGTGTGGTCAGTTTTTAACAGAAAAGCACAGGGACTGGCAGGAAGACCAGGGATTGCACACAAAGGAAGCAATGCAAACAGAAAAGGATACTTTTTCATACAAGTACATGGTACAGCAGGCACATATCAGGAATATGAAATTTTGGGTTTACATATTCTTTTTTTTACCTGTGAAACCTCCAGACTCCGTGCCCTACAGCACCTCCAGACGCCGTGCCCTACAACACCTCCAGACGCCGTGCCCTACAGCACCTCCAGACACCGTGCCCTACAGCACCTCCAGACGCCGTGCCCTACAGTACCCCAGACGCTGTGCCCTACAGCACCTCCAGACGCCGTGCCCTACAGCACCTCCAGACGCCGTGCCCTACAGCACCTCCAGACGCCGTGCCCTACAGCACCTCCAGATGCCGTGCTCTACAACATCTCCAGACGCCAGGCCACAGCACCTTCAGGCGCCGGCCCACAGCACCCACAGACCGCCGTGACTAGCCAGCAGTAGACCCAGCTGCCCACCACTCTCCCTCTCCTCCCACAGATGAACCTGGCCTATGAGACCCAACTCTGCCTCCACCACTGTGCGACAGACTCTCCGTATCAATATGCCCTGATGTGAAACCTTTCACCTCCCTCAATTGGCCAGCACTCCACTCACCCTCCTAATATGCCACCTGTACTCCTCCTCCTCGTACTCCTCTCCTCCATTCCCAAAATCTCCTCCCTCTACCCCCCTACTCCCCCAAAACAACTTTACATCGGACCCCCACTACTTTCATCTCCCCGCTACGGCTCTCACCACCTCCTCCTGATACTCCACTCTTCCACTGACCCACACACCAACACTAACAGACCCACACGCTCTTGCACATCCCGCTCTCATGCCACCTTTCTCACCCTTCTTCTTCTCCTAACCGCCGGGGATATCTCCCCGAAACCTGGCCACTCACCACCTCACTCACCCACCAGGCACCCTCCTACTCCCACAAACTGCCGCAACCCCCTCAACCTTATACCTGTCCCCCTCCTCCCCGCATCCACCCCTCCACTCTCGGTTGCACTCCTGAACGCCCGATCGGTTTGCAACAAGCTCACCGCCATCCACGACCTCTTTATCTCCCACTCCCTCAACCTCCTAGCGGTCACCGAAACCTGGATCCAAGCCACTGACTCCACCTCCCCTGCGGCACTCTCCTATGGAGGTCTCGCCTGGTCCCATTCACCCAGACCGAGCGGTCGCAGAGATGGTGGGGTCGGCATGCTCTTGTCGCCGCTGAGCACCTTCCAGGTCCTCAAAACTCCCCCTCTCTATCCTTCTCCTCCTTCGAGGCCCACTGCATCCAGCTCTTCTCTCCCACCCCTCTGAGGATTGCAGTAATCTATCGGCCTCCTGGACCCGTATTCCGCTTCCTCGAAGACTTTTCCGCCTGTCTACCCTTCTTCCTCGCCTGTGAGCTACCCAGCATCATCCTTGGAGACTTCAATATCCCCATCAATGTCAACAACCCGGCTACATCCCAACTCCTCCACTTAACCTCTTCCTTTGCACTCACACAGTGCACACAATCCTCCACCCACACGGACGGGAACACCCTGGACCTCGTTTTCTCCCACCTCTGCACCCTCCACAACCTCACTAACACTCCTTTCCCTCTCTCTGACCACAACCTCATTACGTTCTCTGTCTCCCCGTCTTCTAACACTTCCCCCCCAAACATCAAACCATCACCAGCCGTAACCTCTGCAACCTGAACCCGGCCCCTCTCCACTCTGCAGCTGACTGTCTGTACGACAGTATCCTTCCACTCTCATGCCATGACCTGGTCACTACTACGTATAACGACTCGCTGTCAGCTGCCTTAGACTCCTTAGCACCCCTAACCACACGTAGCATTAGACCCCGACCGCTTCAACCCTGGCAGAACGACCACACTAAAAATCTTAAACATCGCAGTCGTGCGCTGGAGCGATCATGGCCCAAAACCCTTGAGCGTTCTACCTCTACAAATTCGCCTTCCTCACCTACACCTCCTCCCTCCACGCCGCCAAACAAGCCTACTTCGTAACCATCATCAACACCCTCTCCACCTGTCCTCACCGGCTCTTCTCCACTTTCAACTCCCTACTCTCTCCCCCCCCCACCTCCACCCAGTACTTCACTCACCACCCACGAGATTGCAAATCACTTCCAAAATAAGATCGACGCAATCCATAAGGACATCGCCAATGCTCAATCTACCTCCCCACCTAGCACCCTCCCACCATAACCCCATCAACTCCCCCCTCCTCTGACCTCGCAACTGCCCTGCCCCGCACCACACTTAACACCCCACACACTATACCCTCCCCAACACTCCGCTCTTTAAGCCTTGCTACCACTGAGGAGGTCACGAAGGTCTTCTTAGAAGCCCGCCTCACCACTTGACCCCTTGACCCTGTCCTCCGGTCACCCTCCTCCTCCATCCTACGCTCCCTCACCCACATCTTCAATCTCTCCCTCTCTACTGGCGCATTCCCCTCCCCCCTAAAGTACGCGCACATCACCCCCACTCTCAGAAAACCCTCCCTGGACCCCACCGACCTGAACAACCTTAGACCCATCTCCCTGCTGCCATTCACATCCAAGCTCCTTGAGCACTTAGTCTACAATCGCCTAAGCTCCCACCTCACTGACAACAACCTCCTCGATCCACTACAGTCTGGCTTCCGTCCCCTAAACTCCACCGAAACCGCCCTACTCAAAATCACTAATGACCTGCTAACAGCCAAAGCTAATGACCACTACTCAGTCCTCCTACTCCTCGACCTTCCCGCGGCCTTCGACACAGTTGACCACCCCCTCCTCCTTAATAAACTACACTCCCTTGGCATCAGAGACTCCGCTCTCTCCTGGCTCTCCTCCTATCTATCCCAACGCTCCTTCAGCATTACCTATAACGCTACCACCTCCCCCTCTCTCCCCCTCTCTGTTGCAGTCTTCCAAGGCTCTGTCCTCGGGCCCCTTCTCTTCTCCAACTACACCTCCTCCCTCGGCAAAATGATACACTCCCACGGCTTCAACTATCACCTCTACGCCGATGACACGCAAATTTACCTCTCCACCCCTCACCTCACCCTCTCAGTCTCCGCCCGTATCGCCCACCTACTGAACGACATATCAGACTGGATGTCGCTCCATTTCCTCAAATTGAACCTTTCCAAAACCGAGCTCCTAATTTTCCCCCCAGTCTGCCCCCCCATCCTCTCCATCACGACCAACAACGCCACCATCAATCCCACCCCGCAAGCCAAAGTCCTAGGTGTCACTCTAGACTCAAACCTGTCCTTCCAACCCCATGTCCAATCATTGGCAAACTCATGCAGGCTCCACCTCCGCAACATCTCCAAAATACGCACGTTCCTAACCCCAGACACTACTAAACAACTCGTTCACTCCCTTATTATCTCACGCCTGGACTACTGCAACTCCCTTCTCACCGGCCTACCCCAACACAGGCTATCCCCACTTCAGTCTATCCTGAACTCTGCGGCCAGACTCCTCCACCTTAACAACTGCTCCACTTCTGCCACCCCCCTCTGTCATTCCCTCCACTGGCTTCCGATTGCCCAACGCATTAAATTCAAAATACTAACACTGACATACAAAGCCATTCATAACGCTGCCCCAAACTACCTCACCGACCTGATACCCAAATACTGCCCAACCCGTACTCTTCGCTCCTCACAAGACTTCCTACTTTCTAGCTCCCTGGTCTCCTCCTCCCACGCCCGACTGCAAGACTTCTCCAAGACTTCCCCCATCCTCTGGAACTCACTACCCAAATGCATCAGACTGTCACCTACCCTCCTCACCTTTAGGCGCACCCTGAAAACACATCTCTTCAGGGAAGCCTACCCCAACCTCACTTAACAGCCGATCTCCTCCACTTCTCCTACCACTCCATCCCCCACAGCCACTTCCTCCTGTACCACTATCCCCTCCCTCCTAGATTGTAAGCTCGAAAGAGCAGGGCCCTCGAACCCCTCGTGTTTTGTTTTGTTACTGTATTGTCTCATGTTCTGTCCCCCACTATAATGTACAGCGCTGAGCAAACCTTTTGGTGCTATACAAATACTGTATTATAATAATAATAATAATGGTTGTATCTGCTAAAAGGTCACTCTGGCGCCAGGTATTGCCTTTTGGGATAAAAAAGGAAGGGTAGGGGCTCCAGACAGCGTTGAGCTACAGCGAAGCTGCAACAGGAGCTATGCTCTTTCCAGTTATGCTGACAGCTACCTTGTGAAGATGTTAGTTATTGACATTTAATGCATTCACAAGTTTTGTTAAAGTAGAGGAAAACCCTTTGTATCCTTATTCTGTAAAAATCATCCATACACATCCACTACTTAATGTTTTTGTGACTCCTTGTAACGGTTCCTGTAAGCTACCAAACCTATCCTTTTTCCTCATTCTCCCATTCGTTTGGTCACATTTGCTTCTCTATGCACACTACAAGTCCTTTAGTCTATAGTCCTTCTGTCAGGGATCCCGGCCGCTTGGCGGTGTGCGCATGTGCAGATCGCCGACTCGTCCTAGCCGGCGAGCACTGAGTCTTAGGCGTTCGCGGCGGCGGCCGCGCATGCGCACTCGCGATCGCAGGCGCACCAATGAGAGCACGGGGCACCCTATTTAAACCAGCCCTGTGCATCTCCAAATCGCCTTATGGTCTTGTTCCCTGTTCCTGTGTTCCTGATTACTCCTGTGTTCCTGATTACCTTGTTGCCGACCCAGCCTGTCTTTGATACTGCTGTCTTCTCCTGCTCTGACCCCTGGCTCGTCCTGACTACTCTCTGCCTGATCCTGATTGCCTGACCTCCTGTTACTGGACCCGGCTTGTGACCTGTTATTCTTTTGCCTACCGCTCTCTACTGCCTGCTCCGTTGTTGCCAACCCGCCCTGTCTGACCACGCATACCTCTTCACATCTGGCTCTTACCTGCTCCACGCTATTGGCATCCGCCTCTACCACAGCTGGTGTTTCTCGGGGGTCGCAACCTGGTCTCAGGCTGCTTCAAGTCCATCCCCACCATCAGGGGCTCTGGTGAACCAGCAGACTAAGGCTTAGACTCCGCGTCCTGAGGGACTCCGGCCAGTGGACTGCTAGAGGCTACTGCCAGTCGGCTGCTGACACCTTCTTAGGACCAAGAAGGTGGCTATGTTTCTACTTACAGTGGGACCATGGAGAAAGAACGTAGCCACCCTCTAACAGTCAGACCACAGCAGCAAAAGAAAAGGAATTTGGAGATTTGGAGGAGGGTGAGCAATAGAAGGTACTTCTGAGTTAAGAATATATACAAATATATACATGAATAGAATATATATTTTTTAAACCAATGTCACTTTAGCCACTTCAATGCAGGGCACTTTTACCCCCTTCCTGCCCAAGCCAATTTTCAGCTTTCACTGTTGTTGCACTTTGAATGACAATTGTGTGGTCATGCAACACTGTACCCATAAAAAAAATTATATTTTTTTTCACACAAATAGAGCTTTCTTTTGGTGTTGCTTAATCACCAATGGGTTTTGTTTGTGCTAAATAAACAAAAAAACTCAAAACATTTGAACAAAAATGTATTTTTCTTTGTTTCTGTTATAAAATTTTGCAAATAAATAACCTTTCTTCATTAATTTAGGTCAAAATGTATTCTGCTACAATTCTTTGGTGAAAAACCCCAAATTAGTATATATTATTTCATCTGTAGAAATGTTATAGACTCCAAAAACCATGGTATACAGTATATAGCTGACAATCAATCAATTCTCATGTACTGACAGCTCATCATATTTCTTGAGGCCAGAAAACGCCAGGATAGTACCAATATTCTCCAAATTACCCATTTTTGGAAAATAGACAGTCCAAGTTATTTAGTAAGAGGCATGGTGAGTTTTTTGAAGTTTTACGTTTTTGTATAAATTTTTTTGAAAATGAAATTAAAAAAAAAAAAATCACTTTTTTTTTTGCATAATGCCACCACTCCAGTATAGTGGTGGTAATCCGGGACACTGACTGGTGATAGTATGTAAAAAAAATAATAATAATTACATTTTTTTTTCCTATTATTTTTTTACTTTTTTATTAATTTTTTCTTTTTTCTACTATTTTGTTTTCAACACACTGTGACCAGAGCAATTCAATGTTATCATAGTAAAATTGTACTACTCTGGGCAAGTGATCAGGATTGTTTTTTTTTTACACATTATGATTGCTACAACCAATGTATTTCACTGATATTAGCAACCATTGTTACTGAATAAAACTGATTAATTCAGTTTTTTGCTGTGATTAGCTCTGATTGGGCAAAGCTCATCACATGATACAAATGGACTGTGATTGGCCTGTTTGTATACCATGTGACCGCTGTGACCAATCACAGCAAACAACACAATTCTATACAATGGATGGCATGAAAGGAAGCCATCCATTGTATACAATTGTCATGTGATCTGCTGTGATTGACCACAGTGGTCACATGACACTGGCAGCAGGCCGGTGTAGTGATCTGTCATTAGCTGTGTCCTGTGGACACAGCCGGTGACAGATCACGTTGTTGCGTGGCCGTATGAGTGGCACCTTCTGACAGGACGTCATATGACGTCCACTCAGAAGGAGGAGCATCCTGCCTGGTCATCAATCTGCTATAGGCCAGGCAGGAAGGTGTTAAATACAATAGAAAATACTAGAGCGTTGATTTACTAAAGGCAAATATACTGTGCTCACCCCCAGAGGGGCTGATGCGAATAACCCAGGTCTCCCTAGTTAGTAGGGAGACTGCCAGTCACAAGCACAGCTCTATGCACACTGACAAAACAGGCTCAGGGGATGTCTTTTTAAAATGTATTGCTGAATAACTTGAACACAATAGAAGGATACTAGGATCAGGATACTGAAAATTATAACAGAAATAACAGGAGGACAGCTTAATATTCTTCTCTAAGCAGCCTTTCTTGGAGTTAAAAGGGAATGGTCAGTATATCTAGGACTCTATAGGAGCAGCCCAGTCCGCATAGCATCCTTTGTTCCCTTCTAGCACTTGCACACCCAAGAGTCCACAGCAAGGTCTTTACTCTTATTGTCCAAGGAGCTGACTGCCACCCAGCATCCACACGTAGATCCTCAATGAAAGAGACAAAAGATCCTTCTCCAGACCAGGGCTCCAGGATGATGCCCTCCAGCAAATAATTCTCTAGCAATCTTCTCCAGTCACTCAGCCCAGCACCTACTAAGGCCCAGACTGCAATTTCTTGATCCACTAGCTATCTCCCAGGGGCAGCAGCCCCAGGAGAACTGGAACCCTCCCTGAAGAAAAAAGAACACTCTAGAACACGCAAACATTTATCACCAACCCTACCACCTTCTGGATGCTTCCTTCCAGGGATTGGCTGGAGCATGATAAATATTCATGCTGGTGATTTGACTACCCCTGCCCTATATTGTGGAAGCTTCTTCGAGAAGCTGGTGAGAGAAATTAAAAACCCCAGACAGGAAATCCTAGAAATCCTAACCAGATGAAAATAATCAATTGCTGCTCCTGATTACAGCAAAGCCAAAAACTACATTTAACCTATCAGCCTAACTAGAGGAGAACACTACACTCTGTTGCAAGTAACAGATAGCAGGTGACCATAGTATATGGACGTGACAAACAGTATTTGGGGCACTTCTTTTCATGTGTGCAATATATATGGCTGATTACAATGCTATATTTAGTGATGATGGCAAATCATCATTTATGAGTTCAGGTCCACATTAGCAGGCTTTTAATTATGTATAGTTTTCAGGACCTGGATCACCAGTTGATGGCACTGTGGTTCCCTGGGCAGAGGGTTGTAGTTCCAGTGTCCACCAGTGGATTGGTCTTCACCTGGTGCTACCTACTGGAAGGGTATTTAGTTCCTCCTTTACTAGTGCCTATTGTTCAATGTTTTTCCTGCCTGCAGTTAAATCCTGAGCCTGAACCTGAGCCCGAGCCTGCTCCTGCCTTGCACATAAATCTTGCTCCAGTCTTATGCCCTGCTGCCCTTTTTCCTGATTCCAGTCCTGGTTCCTCCCTTCCTTGCATCTCTGGTATGCCCTGTGATCTGTGCTCCTCGTGTTGTATATATTGTATATATTATATTATAGTAAAGTTGCTAGGTATTTTGTCACTCAGTTTATTGTTCACTTGTATCTTCACATTTGCTGTGTTTCCTGTTTTCTGGTGTTTAGATGGATTTTGATTTCACTGTAAAATAATCTTACTTCATACACAGTCTGGTCTTAGTTTCCCAAGTGTAGCCATGCAGATCTGGCCATCCCTGCAGCTGATCCCTGATCAGGGGCGGACTGACCATTTGGAAACTCGGGCACTGGCCAAGGGCCGGGGGTCAGTAGGGGGCCCCATGAGATGCCCCTGGTACCTTTTTCATAGGCTTTTTTGAGTTTGTGCAAGGACACAGGGGCCCCATGATCCCCTATTGCCCGGGGGCCCCATGAGTTGTCAGTCTGCCCCTGTCCCTGATATACCACTGAATGCCACTATTGACCAGATCAGCTGCACTTTGGAACTGGGAGGCATCTGCATTCAGTATTTGCTGTCTCTTATGTTACGATGCTTCTAGTGGAGGCTATTTGGCATGTGAAATTGGCATTAGAGGATAAAGGTCTTTGTTGCTGGGTTTTGCAGGATTTCACTAGTGAAAAACTGCTGGAGTATATTCAGATAGCACATACCTTAGTTGATCAAGGCAGATTTTCATTTGGGGAAATAAAGCTTTTGGTTCAGGTTTGTTCTGAATTAGTTCCACCTGCTACATCTCAGGGCCATGATGTTTTTACTCCTTCCTTTAAGATGCCTCAGGGTGAGTCTTTGGTATAGTTGCTGTAAGATGATACAGCTTACTTTTTTGAGCACTACTCAGCTTGTGCACAACAGTCTAGGGACATAGACAAGGAGGGTCAGGGGGGTCTGACCCCCCCCCCCCCACAGGAAAGTTGCCATTCATCCCTTCAGCTCTCGAAATTTCCACTAGCTCACAAGTGGAAATAAGGTGGGGGCAGTGACAAGCAGCGATCTCCTGTATGGCTGTCAATGAAGCAGCTGGAAGCCGCAGGAGGGAGAGGAGGAAATATGGCTTCCAGCTGCTTCATTGAAAGCCATACAGGAGATTGCTGCTTGTCACTGCCCCCACCGCTGCACCAACCATACCTGATCGTTCAGTTTTCTTTCTGCCCCCCACTACCGCTGTGTTATACTCCCTGCCCAGCCCCTAGCTCCATCCTCTGCACCAATAGGAGAATAGAGAAGAGAGGCTGGATCTGCTCTGCCTCCCCCTGCGCCCGCCCACACTCCAGTCCATGCAGCTGCAGAGGATGTGTGGTAAACTGAACACAGAGTAACCAACAGTTCTGATGAATTTGAGCACCTGAGTCCAATCTACCTTCCTTCCACCCTCCCCTTCCTTCCTTCCTTCCTTCCTTCCTTCCATCCTTCCACCCCTCCCTCCCTGCCTTCCTTCCTTCCACCCCTCCCTTCCTTCCATGTTTCCCTTCTTTCCACCCCTCCCTTCCTTCCACCCACCCCTTCCTCCCTTCCTTTAACCCACCTCCCCTTTCTTCCTTCAACCCACCTCTCCTTCCCTTTTTTCCACCCACCCCTCCCTACCATCCTTCCACTCACCCACACACCGTCCTTTCCTCCCTTCCTTCCACCCACCCACCCCTCCCTCCATTCCTTCCACCCACCCCTCCCTTCCTTCCACCCTCCCTTCCTTCCTCCCACCCTCCCTTCCTTCCTCCCACCCCTCCCTTCCTTCCTCTCACCCCTCCCTTCCTTCCTTCCACCCACCTCTCCCTTCCTTCCTTCATCCCACCCTTCCTTCCACCTTCCCTCTCTCCCTTCCTTCCACCCACCCCTTCCTTCTTTCCATCCACCCACCCCTTCCTTCCATCCACCCCTTCCTTCCTCCCACCCCTCCCTTCCTTCCTTCCACCTCTCCCTCCCTTCCACCCACCCCTCCCATCCTCCCTTCCACCCACCCTTCCCTTTCTTCCTTCCATCCACCCCTCCCTTCCACCCACCCACCCCTTCCTTCCTTCCATCCACCCCTTCCTTCCTTCTACCCACCCCTCCCTTCCTCCCTTCCACCTACCCCTCACTTCCTTCCACCCTTCCCTCCCTTCCATCCATCCACCACTTCCTTCCTTCCATCCACCCCTTCCTTCCTTCCATCCACACCTTCCTCCCTTCCACCCACCCCTCCCTTCATTCCACCCCTCCCTCCCTTCCATTCCTTCCTTCCATCCACCCCTTCATTCCTTCCTTCCACCCCTCCCTCCCTTCCACCTTTCCCTTCTTTCCACCCCTCCTTTCCTTCCTTCCACCCACCCCTTCCTACCTTCCTTTAACCCACCTCCCCTTTCTTCCTTCCTTCCACCCACCTCTCCTTCCCTTCTTTCCACCCACCCCTCCCTACCATCCTTCCACTCACCAACACACCCTCCTTTCCTCCCTTCCTTCCACCCACCCACCCCTCCCTCCATTCCTTCCACCCACCCCTCCCTTCCACCCTCCCTTCCTTCCTCCCACCCCTCCCTTCCTTCCACCCACCCTCCCTTCCTTCCTTCCTTCCTTCCACCCACCCCTCCCTTCCTTCAACCCACCCTTCCTTCCACCCTCCCTCTCTCCCTTCCACCCACCTCTTACTTCCATCCACCCCTTCCTTCCTTCCACCCCTCCCTCCCTTCCTCCCACCCCTCCCTTCCACCCACCCTTCGCTTCCTTCCTTCCACCAACCCCTCCCTTCCTCCCTTCCTTCCTTCCACCCACCCCTTCCTTCCTTCCTTCCATCCACCCTTTCCTTCCTTCTACCCACCCCTCCCTTCCTTCCACCCCTCCCTTCCACCTACCCCTCACTTTCTTCCACCCTTCCCTCCCTTCCGTCCATCCACCCCTTCCTTCCTTCCACCCCTCCCTTCCATTACTTCCTTCCTTCCACCCCTCCCTCCCTGCCTTCCTTCCACCCACCCTTCCTTACACCCTCCCTCCCTTCCTTCCACCCACCCCTTCCTTCCTTCTTTCCATCCACCCCTTCCTTCCATCCACCCCTTCCTTCCTTCCTTCCAACCACCCCTCCCTTCCTTCCACACTCCCTCCCTCCCTTCCACTCACCCCTTCCTTCCTTATTTCCATCCAAAAACCCCTTCCTTCCCTCTACCCCTTCCTTCCACCCACCCCTTCTTTCCTCCCTTCCACCCACCTCTTCCTTCCTTCCACCCTCCGTCCCTTCCTTCCACCCACCCTTTCTTTCCTTCTTTCCATCCACCCACCCCTTCCTTCCATCCACCACTTCCTTCCTTCCTTCCACCCACCCACCCCTTCCTTCCTTATTTCCATCCACTCACCCCTTCTTTCCATCCACCCCTTCCTTCCTACCTTCCACCCACCCCTCCCTTCCACCCACCCCTTCCTTACACCCCTCCCTCCCTTTCGTCCATTCACCACTTCCTTCCTTCCATCCACCCCTTCTTTCCTTCCTTCCTTCCTTCCTCCCACCCCTTCCTTCCTTCCATCCACCCCTTCCTTCCACCCACCTCTTCCTTAATTCCATCCACCCTTTCCTTCCATCCACCCCTCCCTTCCTTCCACCCACCCCTCCCATCCTTCCTTCTATCCCCCCCCCTTCCTTCCTTCCACCCACCCCTCCCATCCTTCCTTCCATCCCCCCCCCTTCCTTCCTTCCACCCACCCCTCCCTTCCTTTCATCCACCCACACCTTCCTTCCACCCACCCTTCCTTCCATCCTTCCACCCACCCCTTCCTTTCTTTCATCCACCCCCCCACCCCTTCCTTCCTTCCCCCCACCTGTCTCTTCCTTCCTTCCACCCACCTGTCTCTTCCTTCCTTCCACCCCTTCCTTCCATCTACCCCTTCCTTCCTTGCACACACTCATTCTTTCCTTCCATCCACCCCTCCCTTCCTTCCTTCCTTCAAGGGGGAGAGCTTAGTGGGGAGGGGGTAAAAATGCAGCTCAGCTGAGAGCTAAAACCCCCCAGAAAAAAATTATCTACAACCCTGCAACAGTCAACATTAGTGATGTGAACTCATTAGCCAAGCAAGAGAAATGCAAACTGACCTTTGTTCAGCCTCTGCTCCTAGCCGGGTCAGAGATCCTCTCCCCAATTTCATTTGATTAACACCAATTCAGTCGCTAAACACCGATTTGCAATTAAACACCAAGAATCCCTTCCTTCATTACCCTTAGAAGTTACAGTGGCTACTGAGTGTTCCTTATCAGTACCCTGCTTCCATTATTTGCACTTCCCCTGCATTTAACCAATTGAAGGCTCCCCCTACAGTTCCATCACCCATGGAAACCTCCTAGACACCTTCCCCTGCTTATGTTACCTTTTTCTCCTACTGTTACTACTTTTCCATCAGCAGCAAAATCTGATCAGCACCATGCAACCACTTGCAGGACTCCAGCATCTAAACCAAAAAAGAAACAAAAGTTTTTTTTCCTGCTCATACAACTCTGCCACTATCTACTGCAGCCTCAACCAGTAGTCATGGGAGCCTGCTGATGGATCTGAAACTTCTGAGTTTCCATTATTGACACGTGGTGCATGGGTTACCTGTTTGGTCCAAAACCCCTATTGTTTCTGCCTGAGTTCCATTTTGTAGCCATTTGCTCTTCTTATGCCAAGGCCTGGTGGTCCAGACACTAACTTTAAATGTGAGCACTGCACTCACTATTATAGCTCTAGTAGTAGAGGTCTTCAAGGGGAGGGCAGAGTTCCACTTGAACTAGACGTTATCTCTGAGATCCCAGGTGTATTGGAGACCTGGGATGGGTAACCTATGTCTTGAGTAAAGCTGAGTGGCTGTTAATATTCAAAGCAGTATCTAGTAATCTAGATTAGGAAAGTCTAGTATGTACCAGGGGCTCTGGTGTTAAGCCTTCAGGTTTCCCTTGGAATCCCAGGTGACATACTGTATGCTGCATTAAGGAATTGTAAGCTCCAAGTGTTGTGTCTTCTGAGGGATCTGACCAGCAGGGAACACAGGCAGTTTTCGGACCCTGGCAGTGGCATACCCCGTCAACTTTCATACTTCGGCAGGGGGTATCCAGTCAGCTTCCAGACTCTGGCAGGGAGGGGGGGGGCAATAGAGCATACAGAGACTGCTCCTTAAGGTGGGAGAGCTGTCAGGACCTGTATCACCTGCTGCTGCTGGCACTGTGGTTCCCTGAACTAAGGATTGTAGTTCTGATGTCCATGAGTGGGTGTCTCCCAGATCCCAGTAGTCAGTCTCCACCTGGTGCAGGCTTCTGGGAGGGTATTTAGTTGCTACTCTACTAGCACATCTTGCATTTAGTGTTTTGGCTGCCTGCTGTTAAATTCTGAGCCTGATACTGCTCTTGCCTTGCACCTTTATCTTGAGCCTGTCATGTATCCCTTTGCCTTCCACCTGCTCCCCTTTTTCTTGTTTCCAGCCATTGTTCCCCCCTTCCTTGCATCTCTGATATTCCCTGTAATCTGTGTTCCTAATTTTGTATGTATTGTATCTTAGTTAAGTATTTTGTTGTTCTGTTTATTGTCCAGTTATATCTTCACATTTCCTGTGTTTCCTTTTTGCTGGTGTTTGGATGGGTTTTGGTTTCACTGCAAATAGATCTTACTTAAATCATACACAGTCTGGTGTCAGTCTGCTAAATGCTGCCACGCAAATCTGGACATCCCCACTGCTGATCCCTGACAATAGTACTAATTCATCTAATCTAAACGTTTGCTGCATTTCTAAATTGTTAAAGATAAAATGTTGCAAAAAAAAAAAAAAAAGATTAGAACGCCATTATTTACACGGCATCCTTAAGTTTTTGTTCTACATGACACTTGTTTTTTGTGTACAATACTGCTGTATTTATTTTACATCATTTTTTTTCTTTCAAATGCTGAGAGTTTTTTTTCAGAATTACCTTATTTTCTTTTTAAAAACACACCATATCTGTCTGCCACTTCACCATTTTTCAACTTCACTAACCTACAGTATATATAGCAACCTTTTAAACACTTTAGAAAATAGTTTTAGAAATCAGCGAAGTAAAAGACTTGAAAGGCTTTTAACCGCTTCCTGACCACTCTATAGCAGAACAATATATATGTGATTTTGCATTTCCGGGTGCGGGGCGCGTGCACGCTGCCCTACCCGCACCGCCATTGGCGGCTACAGCTGTCGATTACCGTGTCCTGGCTGGAGTTTCCCCACCGGCACCCGGCAATCACCGAGAAACACTGACAGGGGAGAGATCTGTATGTAAACAATACAGATCTCTCCCCTGTCAGCACCAGCATGCTGCTTTCTATTGCTCTGCATAGCAGAGCAATAGAAAGCAGCATGTTTACATAGTAAAACACACACAGGCCACATAGTAAAACAGCACACAGTTAACATTTTGATCATGCCAAATGTAAACCCTTCCTGCCCAGTGTCATTAGTACAGTGTTAGTGCTTTTTTTAGCACTGATCACTGTATTAGTGTCACTGGGGATGTCAGTGGCAGTTAGTCAGTTCTCCCCCGGTGTCAAAATGCCTGCCGCAGTAGCTAATCCCCACCATTATTAGCATTTTTTTAATTCTAGTATATATAAAGCCATTTGTAGACACTATAACTTTCATGTAAACCAATTAATTTACATGTATTGGGATTTTTTTTTTAGCAAACACATGTAGCACACACCCTGAAATCTGGAAGAAAGGCTGCGACGTACGGGTACGTCGCCCAGGCTTGCTGTTCCGCCCTCTGGCAGTAGATGTACTGTGGGAAGGCAGCAAGTAGTTAATGAAAGGCTGGTAAACATATTTAGTTGTATATTGGTTTTATATCCATTTCAATTGTTTTATTAGCCTGTATTGCTGATAATTGACAGTAATCACTATTCCTGTTCAAATCCTGTTTTGGCATTTTTTTCAAAATGGATTTTTCAAGCTAAGAGAAAGTTAATGCTGGCATTTAATCTGCTTATATTTTGCTTTCACTGGGTCTTCCCTTTCACTTTCATCAACATGCTAATAACATTTAGAAAAAAAAAGTTCCGTTTTCCTATGAGGAAGTCATGAGGTCATGTAACAAAATATGTCAGGAGGTGGCGCTTAATGACATCATCACAACAGGAAGTCCGGGGGCAGCTATTTTTACATCTGGTATTCACAGAAGTTTATCCTTAACAGCTTCCATGCCGCCCTATAGCAGAAATACTGCTACAGGGTGGCAGGGCCGTGCAAAATCACATGTATAGATACGCGATTTACATTTCCGGGTAGGGGGCTTGCGCCATTGGCGGCTACAGATGTTGATCACCGGGTCCTGGCCGGCGATTCCCTGAGAAACAGTGACAGTGGAGAGGCCTGTGTGCAAACAACACAGGTCTCTCTCCTGCCAGCAGTAACATGCTGCTGTGTAATTCTCTGCACAGCAGCATGTCTCCCTATTAAAACACACACAGCACACATAGTAAAAAAGCACACAGCTAACCATTTGATCGCCCCAAATGTTAACCCCTTCCTGCCCAGCATCACTAGTTCAGTGTCAGTGCTTTTTATTAGCACTGATCACTGTATCAGTGACATTGGGATGTCAGTGGCAGTTAGTCAGTTCAACTCCAGTGTCAGAATGCCCACTGCAGTCCCGCTATAAGTCGCTGACTGCCGCCATTACTAGTATAAAAAATAAAAATATAAATTCCAGTATACATACCGCCATTTGTAAACTCTGTAACTTTCACATAAACCAATTAATTTACATGTATTGGGATTTTTTTTAGCAAGGACATGTAGCAGAATACATTTTGACCTACATTAATTAGATTTTTAAAAAATGTTTACTGGATATGTTTTATAGCAAAAAGACAAAAATATTGTTTTTTTTTTACAAATTGTAAGTCTTTTTTTGTTTATAGCGCAAAAAATAAAAATGCACAGGTGATCAAATACCACCTAAAGAAAGCTCTATTTGTGAGAGGACATAAAGGACATAAATTTCATTTGGGTGGAGCGTTGCATGACCGTGCAATTGTCAGTTAAAGTAACGCAGCGCCACAGCGCCAAAAATTACCTGGTCAGGAAGGGGGGTAAATCCTCTGGAGGGCAAGTGATTAAAGAGGCAATCTGTTTTTAACATTTATAAAGGCGATTTATCTTGTGGATCTTTCAGTGCACTTGGTTTGTGAGTAGTTTTAATCTTTTGGGTTTATTAAAGGACTGGGTGTTTATTTACTACACCATGATAGTTTGTTTTTTTCTTCCTGGCTTGATGTGCTATATCTTGAATCCAACCATGGATAGATGAGCTACCTGAAGCTGTTTGAAGGATTGTTGCAAGTTTTCAACCCAATGTGGCTGGGAAAGCACTTATCTGAGTGTGGGTCAAACTGTGAGGTAAGAGGCTGAAGAGGCAGGTGGTGGGCACTGCAGTGGACCACAGACTGCCATATATTGTGGATTACATATGAAAGAGTTTTATGAATAACAAGGAGTCAGAAACATGAAACGCATTTCATGAAAGACTTTTTGAGATTAATATTTGGACACCACTTTAAAATGTTTGTTTCATTTTTGGTGCATTTATCTTTGATATTTTGCACATTTTATTTAAGTTGTTCATATTGATGCGCTGCACTTTGAATTACTTTTACTGTTCTGTTTTAGTGCATACCCTATTTTAGACCCAGTGACACACTCACTGGGACTCTGTGATTCTTTAAGCAGTTCAGGCAGATGATGACTAGTGGAAAGGGCCAGTTGAATGCTGTAAACAACTCTCTCAAGAGCCCTCAGCCCTGATGTAAGCATTGGGTTGGTTCTTAGGAGTTCTGCAAATATAGAAATGCTTTGATAGGTAGGTGTCAGTCTGGTAGAATGGGCATTTATATGGAGACTGCATTTGCACAAAGACCATGCTAAGTAGGGCTCACATGTGATGCTAAGCCTCTTTGATTGAAGAACTGAAATCTGAAGAGCAAAAAGGGGCTGGATATGTGTGAGAAGCACAGTGTGCAGTGAAATCAGAGTAAGCATTCCAGTACAAGAGAGGAACCTGTAAAACTGCATGACTGAAGGTAAGGCTTTAGTTCAGCTTTAAGACTCAACTTCAGCCAAACAGTAGGGAAAGGCTGGCACTCTCATCAGTTTTTTTTTGTCCTGTGTGTGATCATTTGCAAGATACTCTTCCTGCACAGTGAATGAGACAGAAATTAAAGGGTAAATCTCTCGAACATGGACATGTATAGTACTAAAAACATGAGAGTCATGGCTGGAAATGGAGCTTAATCTGGCTATATGGTTCTGAAACCCATTTAAAGACTTTGTAAACCCAATATTTATTTATTTCAGGTACTTATTTAGTGCTGTCAATTTATGCAGCGCTATATATATATATATATATATATATATATATATATATTACTTTCACATCAGTCCCTAACCATTAAGGGGTGTAGTATCTAAGGTCCTTAACTCATACATACACATACTAGGGCCAATTTAGACAGGATCCAATTAACCTGCCGGCATGTCTTTGAAGTGTGGGAGGAAACCCATGCAGGCACAGGGAGAACATTTAAACTCCAGGCAGGTGGTGCCATGGTTAGGATTTGAACCAATGCTAGGTGGAGTTGCTAACCATTTAGCCACTGTGCTGCCCCAATATTTCATATTAATGATATGTGCCTTCTGTACCATGTACTTGTATGAAAAAGTATTATGTTCTTTTTGTATTGCTTCCTTTGTGTGAAATCCCTTGTGTCCCTGCCAGCCCCTCTGCTTCCCTAATAAAAAAAACTGACTACACAAGGTATAATAGCACAGAGTAGTCAGTTCTCTATCTGTGCTGGGAACCCACCCTGCTCTTCTACAATGATCAAATGATCAGACCTGTCCTGACATGCCACCCCCCCCCCCCCGCACAGTTATTCACTTTATACTGTACTGTGTGTATTTTTATATATATATATATATATATATATATATATATATATATATACACACTATATTGCCAAAAGTATTGGGACACCCCTCCAAATCATTGGATTCAGGTGTATAAAATGAAGCACCTAGGCATGCAGATTGCTTCTACAAACATTTGTGAAAGAATTAATCGCTCTCGGGATTGCAGAGAATTCAAGTGTGGTACCGTGATAGGTTGCCATCTGTGCAATATGTCCATCCGTGAAATTTCCTTGTTACTGAATATTCCACGGTCAACTGTTAGTGGTATTATAACAAAGTAGAAGCAACTGGGAACAACAGCAACTCAGCCACGAAGTGGTAGGCCACATAAAATGACAGAGTGGGGTCAGCGCATGCTGAAGCGCACAGTGCGCAGAAGTTGCCAACTGTCTACAGTGTCAATAGCTAAACCTCCAAACTTCATGTGGCCTTAAGATTAGCAACAACAGTGCGAAGAGAGCTTCATGGATACAGTGGTGTAAAGCACCACTGGACTCTAGAGCAGTGGAGACATGTTCTCTGGAGTGACGAATCCTGCTTCTCTGGCAATCCAATGAACGTGTCTGGGTTTGGCAGTCGCCAGGAGAATGGTATTTGCCTGACTGCATTGTGCCAAGTGAAAAGTTTGGGGAGGGGGGATTATGGTGTGGTGTTGTTTTTCAGGGGTTGGGCTTGGCCCCTTAGTTCCAGTGAAGGGAGATCTTAGGGTGTTAGCATATCAAGACATTTTGGACAATTTCATGCTCCCAACTTTGTGGGAACAGTTTAGGGATGGCCCCTCCTGTTCCAACATGACTGCGCACCATTGCACAAAGCAAGGTCCATAAAGACATACAGTAGATGAGTGAGTTTGGGGTGGAGGAACTTGACTGGCCTGCACAGAGTCCTGACCTCAACCGGATAGAACAACTTTGAGATGAATTAAAGCGGAGATTGCGAGCCAGGCCTTCTCATCCAATATCAGTACCTGACCTCACAAATGCACAAAATGGAATAATGGTCAAACATTCCCATAGATACACTCCTAAACCTTGCGGACAGCCTTTCTAGAAGAGTTGAAGGCGTTATAGCTGCAAAGGGTGAGCCAACTCAATATTGAACCCTACGGACTAAGACTGGGATGCCATTAAAGTTCATGTGTGTGTAAAGGCAGACATCCCAATACTTTTGGCAATATAGTGTGTGTCTGTGTGTGTGTCTGTGTGTGTGTGTGTGTGTGTATATATATATGTATGTATATATATATATATATATATACACACACACACACACACAAATGATTTCCCTTTCATTTCTATTTTAAACTTAATAGGTTGTTTTACAAGGCCAGGGTTCGCGTACACTTTAAATATTGATTTATATGTATATTCACTTGAGCTGTGACACAATTTAAAAAATGCACCCCTGAACCTACACTGAAGTGTTTCATTTTGAACTTCCAAAGGGACAGTGACTATTGTGCTCACCATCTGTCTGTTCGTATGTAAACAAGAAACAGATCCAGTATGCTTTTAACTACAAATGTATCAAGCAACAGAGTATAGTTTCAACGAAGAACTGTAATATGCTGATCTCAACACAAAACTAACACCATCTGCCACATTTGTTTCATTTGTTATGGTTTAAAGTTTTAAGAAGATGGGAGTAAGGAGAAAGAAAAAAACATTTTTTTTTTCATTCAGGCTTGGTTAAAATTAAAATGCCTAGATTAAAGGAGGAATTTTTACTTACCCATAATTTCAAAATTTGGAGTATAGTACAGGATACAGGCCAGATATTCTTGATTGGCAATGCTTTTTGGACATTCCACCTTGGGCTACCCCTATAACACTACTCCACTCTGTGAAAACTAAGTTTTTTTTAGCAAGCAATGCAGTTACACAAAGGGGAGGGGGGGGGGGTGCCTGTCCCCCACAGCGTACTCCAGGTTTTTACAGGTAAGTCAAAATTCATTTTATCTTAATAGTATAATACATGGTACTGGCTGGGTATTCATAGACCCTGTGACTCCAGGCATTGAATAAGATGAGTGGGCATCAAATAGGCGAATAGAACTGTGCCAACAGACCCTACAATAACATGGGATAACAGATCTAGTGCTTTGGCAAAAATCTTGCAGCCTAAAGCTTAGATGACCACCTGGTAGATCTTGGAGAAGGTATGAACTGATGACAAGGTGGTGGTCTTGCTAAGTTGGGTTACAGAGGCTCGACGTCAGAATGTCCAAGAAACACCCACATACTTGTGGAATGAGCACCTAAAACTGCTGGAGGTGTCTTGTCCTTTAGAGTGTAATCTCTTGAAATGAGTTGTCTTATCCACCTAGCAATTTTGGATTTTGAACCATGATGTCCTTTGCAAGGCCATGCAACAGAAAATAGAGAGAGTGTGTCTTTCATATAGATGTTGTGGCTTTATAGATAAATAGCTCTGACAATGATCAAGCAATGAAGTGCAAAGTCTTAGTTGTGCTTGCGAGCAGGGCAAAAAGATGGAAGGCCTATGTTTTCATTAAGGTGGAAATTAGATATCATTTTAGGCAGGAAGGTAGGTCTTGGCTGCAAAACTACCTTGTCTTCGTGAAGGATCGGGAAAGGCTCTTTAGAGAGGGCCTCTAGTTCCGAGACATATCTGGCAAACATGATAGCCACAAAGAAGGTCATTTTGGAGAGAAGATTGTCCGAATAGAGTTCATTGATGAGTTCATAAGGTAGTTTCTGCAGGACAGAGAGAAGCAAATTAAACTCTCAAGAAAGCATGGGGGCTGTAAAGATGGTCAATTCTTTGAAACTGCTTGAATGAAGGCTTTTACAAAGGAAATTTAAAGCCAAATGTGTTTGGAACAAAATGGACATGACCGAAATTGTCGCTTAAGAGTAATTAAGGCCAAATTATTGTCAAGTTCTGATTGTAGGTATTGTTTATAATTATACAGTATATAACACACTGCTAAATAAAAGAGGGTATTTACATGTCTAATTTTTATAACGAATCCCAAAAACAGGGTGCTTATACCTCAATTCAGTATAGTAAGTGAGCCATGCAAATCGTTCATGTCATTCATGTCACCATACCAATTGTGCATCCAGAACTGCTGGTTTCTAACAGAGATATAGCTAATATTATAGAGTCATTTATTCTTAGACAGTACATGGAATGATGTCTTTTATAGTATAGACCTTGGGAGCAACAAGAAAGTGTAATCATGCTAGTTATGGCATTGGTGAGTTAGGCTAAGAGGAACCATAAAGCCCTCCACAAAACTAATGCAAAGCATAGCATAACTTCTTAATACAATACTTTTGAAAAACATGCTTTCCAATCAACTGAAATGGTGCAATACAAAATAATCAGTAACTTGCTTGTCTTCTAATTTTCTGTAAACAGGCAGTTTTATAAAACAAAATCTAAAATACACATTTGAATTATTAAAGGTCTGCAGCACCTTACATATTGTACATTCAAATCAGAGCCTGCTCTCACGGAGTTTACTGTCTAAGATCCCTACCTAACATGTATATGTACATATACTAGAGCCAATTAAGACAGGAGTCAAATTAACCTACTTACATGTCTTTGGAGTGTGGAAGTAAACCAGGGCACCGAAAGCAAACCCACACAAGCAGATGGAGAACATGCAAATTCCATTTATGTGTATTGTGTGGGATTCAAACTGATTTGACAGCCCTATATGACACCTGTTGTAAGAACTAGAATATTTAGGGCCCATTTACAATACATTGTGCTACAGCACACATATTGGTGCATGTTGCAGTGGGCTGCATCAAGAAGCTTATACAAAATAATTGCGTCACAATCCACCTTGACAGAAGAAAAAATAGATACTGTTTGCATTTTATTGCTGGAATGTTGTGCTGGAATGCAATGCAATGCATCTGCTTTAAAAATGTGTTGAATGGGCCCTAATGACTACCCCAGAGGCACTTAGCAAGCACTTTCTGCATAAGGCCCCTTTCAGATGACCTGCCAGCAGATCCGTTTTCAGTGGGGATCTCTCCACTGAACCACGCTGAGGAAGCAGATGACAGATCTGTGTCTGCTCCGCTGGTGCAGAGAGGACACAGCCTGTTTTTTCCTATGGGGGCGGTCAGATGGAAACAGACCACCTGTCCGTTTCTACCTGACTGTCATCCAATTCAATCCGTCAGACAGATGGGAAACGGATCCTCATCTGTATGTTTCTGCCGTACAGAATCAGATTGGATGCCGGAGGGTGTCAGCGGACACTTGTCCGCTGATAACAGCCAGTCCATAGAGGTCTATGGATGGCCCAATCGGGTCCGCCTGAAAAACTGGCAGGTGGACATGATTGGATCATCAGTGTGAAAGGGGCCTAAGTACCACTTCTTGTTATGGATATTTCCCAGAGAAAAGTTCTGACTGATGGTACAAATCCTATTAAGAAAAGGAAGTTTTACAAAGCAGGTATGCCACCTCTACTTGTTGTGCAAGTCATATTATATGTTATGAGCTTTGTCATACTATTTAAGGGTGGACACATTTCTCCCCATTTGTCATTCATATGTAGACATAATCTGCCAGCCCAATTAGGTCCTTCATCTTAGAATTGAAGAGTTCTAGTTGGAAAGTTATTGCTGGTGGCAACGCCTTCATGATTATCTGCAGAATAAAACTGAACTCCAGTAAAAATAATACTAATAACTAATTAAAATATAAAAACAACTATTTTCCTGCAATAATCACCATTAATCCAGAGTTTCCCTTGCAGTTCTTATTTTCTGTCACTAGATGTCCTCAGTATATCGGTAGGATTATGGCCAGCATAAATCTACCAACTTCCTCTGAGCCCAAGCTGTCATGAATCTGCCCCATCCTGGGATTGGATAGTGAAGGAGAAGAAGGTTGATGAGCTCATCTCTCTGTCACTCTGCTTTATTCTTCTAGCATCATACTTCTTGTCAGCACATGAAATGATAGGCTCCTTGTTCTGTTTCTTCCTCTGTTATTCTGAGCTCTGCTGTAAAGGAACTGCAGGAAATTGATGCCACTTGCATCTTCTAAAAATACATTTATTGATGTATTCATGAATACTGAATTACTTATTTTCTTTCTCAGAGTATTCTCCTGCATGTCACTGTCACCACTTGCATGCTGCCTGCTCATTGATTTGTAGTAACGATGCAGACACATTTTTGTATTTATAAATGAAAAGGACATTTCTTAAATAATAGCAGCTGGGAAAACAAGAAGTCATTATGTTGGAGCTTGGATGTTATGACTAGAGAGATGTAGTGTTGCATATTTTGATGTGACACTACCTCAAAAGTTCTTCTGGCTCTCCCTAGTCCCCACAGTAGCCTAGCCTGCCTTGGCCTAGGGGCATATTTTAATACATACATTACAAAGTAAGATCATTGTTTATGTGGGAAGGTGGGAAGAGTGAAGTATGAAGTTGCCATGGTACTAGCAGGTGATTTAACAATGTAATTGATAGTTCTCTGAAACTGCTGAGAAGCATAGGCCTTAAACCAAGCCCAAAGATGACACAGATACTGATTACCCACTACCCGGAGAACTAAGACAAGAGGGCTCAAAACCTAAAGCAATGGAGAAGCAGACCTTTAGGCAATACCTGTGATCAATACAGAACTCGGCAGAAAACGCTGGCAATTTCAACAGGGGTGGCAGAAGTCGCATTTGTGGCCTGTTTTTTTTTAAAGAATAGGAGTTGACCGGCAGTCCCCAGGGCCCCCTGGAGCAGGGGGCTCCAGGGGGCCCTGGGGACTGCCTATCAACTCCTGTTCTTTAAAGCAAAAGCAGATTCCTCCCTTGTATCACAATGTTCTGTTATCCGTCTACTTTGCTGAAAAAGTTAACATCCATACCTTAGTCATCCTGTCAAGAAGCCTTGTCCAATGAATTATATTATTTCCCTCTGCCTAGCCCCTTCCTCACATGTCCTGTGATGACTTATCTAGAACTGGACATAAGATGAAAAGAGAACAGGAAGAGTTGCAGCTGTTCAGAGGCTGAGAGAAGACTCCTTTACTCCAGTCAGTGTTCAGTTTAGGACAAACAAGGAATCACCCTCGGCAGGCTCTGTAGTCCAAACTCTGTGCAGACAGGTAAAATGTGTTCATGTGGCGATTGTTCACCAGACAGCAGCATTACCGCTCACATCGTGGACACTACAGTCTTGCCTTCAAAGAGCTCTGGGAATGGTTAGGACACTGAGGGGTTTATTTACTAAAGCTGGAGAGTGCAAAATCAGACTCACTTCTGCATAGAAACCAATCAGCTTCCAGGTTTCATTGCTTCATTGAACAAGCTGAGGTTAGAAGCTGATTGGTTTCTATGCAGAAGGGAATCTGATTTTGGACTCTCCAGCTTTAGTAAATAAACCCCTGACTGTCTGTATTATTTGAGCATGTGTAATGGAAATGTCCTTCAGTGTGCAGTAAGCCAATCTTTTATTAATTTATTTTTTGCATACAGACAAAAGAGAGCGCTGAACAATGAAAGAAAAAGGGCTGATTCACACCATGCCTGCAAAGGAAACGCACGGGAACGTGCTGTGCATTCCTGCGCAATTCACACTGCATGCAAAACACACTCCATTTGTGATCTGTAGTGGGTGTCAGTAAGAAGTTAACCTCCCTAGCGGTCTGATTATGTCAGTATTTCTGTGCTCAAAGCGGTACATTTTTTTGCATGGAAATATGTAGTTTTTTTATTGTAGGCCTTTAATTTTTAGGAATAACTCACTGAAATCTGTCCGAATGACGAATTTCCCCACGAATCATTATCAATTCTGAAAGTGGTTCTAATTTACTATCGCTGTTCTCTAGCTGGTCTAAAACCTCTTTTGACCTAAAGGGACGCTTTTTGGACGCCATGGACATTTCTCAGTTTCCAGGCAGAAAGAACAGTAAAAATGCAGGCAGGGAACAGGACAAAGCACTAGGGACAAAATGTATGTGAAATGGTTTGATACAGTAATGTTTTACTATGTGATTTTAGTGTATTTAGTAAATGTCACTTTTTTACATTTTTAAATTTTCTGCCAGTTCCATCCCCCGTACATCCCGATGTCGCAGGGAACGGAACACAGAAGACAGATGCCGGCATCGGCCGGAGGACATTACAGGGGACACTGCAGGAGGGACATCGCGGGAGCGAAGGACAAGGTAAGTGAAGAAGAGATCCCGGAGCAACGCTGCAAGGTATTCCCGAGTGTAGCTCGGGGTTACTACTTGTGGTGCTGAAACTTTACCCCGAGCTACACTCGGGAATACCTCCAGGGAGGTTAAGCGCAGTGTGTTTGCCCACACCAGAACGCATGGTACTTTTGTTGTAGTGCATTTTAAAAAAAAGTAGTGCATGCACTACTTGTGGTGTGGTGCAATTTCTGTCCATTCAAAATGAATAGGCTGAGATCGCACTGCACAGAACTGCATGTGAATTGCACAGGAACTGCAGAGAGTGTCACTATGCATGTTGCATGCAGTCTCTGGTGTAAAAGACACAGAACTAATGGAGTGAGATTAAATAAAGATGAAAAAAAGAGGGAAAGAGAAAATGAGAGAGAGAGAAATGGAAAGAGAAAAAGAGAGAGATGGGGGAGAGAAAGATGGAGAGAGAGAATGAGATAGAAGTTAAGTTTGAGAATTTAAGAAACAAAGACAGCAAGAGAGAAGAGTGGAGAGCAAGAAGGAAAGAGAGGAAAAAAGAGAGAGAGGAGGAAAGAGAATAGGAGAGAAGAGAGAGAGTTTAATTATTTCACTTGGGGGATGGAAATAAAAGGATGTAATATATTTTTGCAGAGGTTTTTACATTCTACAAGTATTCAAAATAATTGAAGAGGTATATCTAATTGTGGACAGCTTCTCCAAAATCTTTTGCATTACTCTCTCAATATGTAAATAAAGATCTGAAATAACTTTGAGTATGTTACCGTGCAGTGGTAGTCGGGGGGGGCCCCGGGTAAACTTTTGCATCGGGGCCCATAAGCTTCAAGTAACGCCTCTGTATGGAGGAGTCATTGATTATACAAATCAATGCAGAGGAGCAACCAGTAAATTATATCAAAAGATGGAGGTTCACATACAAGGAAAAACAAGACCATTCCCACCTACCCAAGAACTGCAATTAATCATCCAAAAAAACCTATAAAATAAGCAGCAATAGCTGCACAAAGGGGAGTAAATTTGTTGAGAACTCTGAGGGAGGTGGGACCATCTTAATAATGCAAAGACAAAGGAACCGGCATGAGCTGGAAAGCCTGGGGAGGAAGGATGAATAGACAAAAACTTGGAAGCCAAGCAAACAGAATGGAATGGACCCCCATAAGCTTCAGGACTATCCACATATCTTTGCATGACCTTATGGTTTGTTATGGCCTAGGAGAATAGAGACAGAAAAGACCGTCATCACCATATCTTCAGCTCTAATACCACGAAAAACAGGAAAAATAAATAGGTAGAAATATGGAGAGGGTGTCAACTAGAAAAGAAACTGGACATTGAAAATCAAGATTACACGCCACATGTTTCTAACCATTCAAAACATGCCAGATTGAAAATTCCTTAGCGATATTCTCCCAACAAAAGTGGATGAACCAAAATGATAAGGCAGACTACCATCAAGCCACACATGTCTTTATCTTGCAAATACAGGAGGTATGAAAAAGGGGCTAAACATGTACTGTATACTGTTGTGTGGAAAGGAAAAATATACTTTGCAATTAAGCCACCCATTTGTTCCAACTCACATGATATGATTACCCTGCTGGAACAAATTGGATTATGCTTTAGAAGAGTTTTTATCTTCCTCTGGATCAACTGTGGTTATAGGTTTCTGTATATGGAGACTTTCTATTTATTCTATTTGGTTTTTTTTCTGTTGAACTAGATTTATTCAACTTGACTAACTATATAACTATGTATTTGAAGAAAGAAAAGCCTGAAGAGGGCCTAACAGGCTTCAGTAACAAGGTTCCACAGTAATTTCAGGCAAAGGCAACCCTGGAACATGTTTTGCCTTAAACCATATCTTAAAGTGCAAATAACAAGTACTAAGAATTGCAATGGGGGATCATAGGAGGTCAGCTCATCACCTGTACCACGCTCATGTTGTTTGTCCAGAAGCAATATATGTGTTTTGTAATTTCTTGATCCAGTTTAACAGCCACTATAATAGGAAAAAATGCCCAACAGATCTATTTGAGATCTCAAGACTGGCCAAGACAGCGCAGATAACTCCTCTTAAAGAGCATATTAAAGTCGGATACACCAGATGCATCTGTTTGTGAGTTTGGTTCTTCCTCTAATTGCCAACAACAATGACAAATACATGTCTGTAAAAAGTATATCTAAACCTTGGCATGTTGTGTTTTATCCGATGATTATTTTTGGTATTGTAGCATGTCGTTCTCTGTATTTATGTTGTATTGTCAGCTTGATGTTATGTGCTTATGCGCACTGCACATTTTTACAGCTGCTGTTTTTAGCTGTTGGCGGTTTTTTCTACAGCCAGTAAACTCCTCAATGTGTTATCCTATGTGTCCATGCACACATAGGCTTTAATCAGCATTTTTTGGCAGAGCCGTTTTTTGGCTGGAAGAAAGCCCAGCATTAGTGGGTTTCTTAAGGAGTTTTCTAGCTGTAAAAAATCTCTAACGCTGGTAAACATGGAAAAATGCGGCAAACCAGCGTTTTGGTTTTTTTTAATAAAAAATATTAATTTTTTTGTGCAAAAAAAACTTTAAAAACTGCAAATGTGGAAAAACACAGCTAAACGTTAATGCAAAAATGGTAAAAATTCGGAAAAAATTGCATTTTTAACATGACTTTATACAGCTAATGCTACCGGCATTTTTAAAACTCCCAGTGTGCATGAGGACTAATAAAGCACTCTGTTTTGTTAAAAAAAAAAAAAAACCTTGGCATAGGTTGAGTGATCCTCAGATAGGTTGAGTGATCCTCATAATGATAGGGAGCCAAGATACCCTTTATAACGCAGGACAAACACCTGCAGAAGGTCATACCCATCAGAAGGTGTTTCAGTTGAAGCTTCTTTTCACTTCCAGTTCCTTTCAAAAGGAACAGTAGACTGGCCAGTTTGTCACTGAATAGTCGGAAGACCATCTGAACAGTATTAATCTCAAAGACCAAATAGGATAGCACATGTACAGGGTCATCCATTTTGTCTTCAGACAACAGGATAAAAAGTTCAAAGAAGATATCATGGACATATCATAAGCTGTTGGCATTGCTCGCTACTGCGGATTTAAAGAACAAAAATTCTTCTAGTGCAGTAAAAAGTGCAGGCCAGAAGCCTGGCATAGGACCCATTCAAGAAAATTACTAAAAAGTTCAAAGTAGTAACATGAAATTGCGCAACCTTTTGGGGGGGACATATTTACAAAATAACCTTGGCAGTAGCAACCCAGCAGGTGGAAACAGTCTGGGTGAACAGAGAGAAGGCAGAAGCAGACACATGTCTGCTTTCGTCAGCAGGACAAGGAACCTGCAGATCCAACTAAGGACAGAGCTTTGTCAAAAGAGGGACAATGGAGCCAAGAAAAATGGAAAGATGATGTATAAGGCAATACTTGCCCTGTTCTTTTTAGTTAACCACACTAGGAAAAGGAACTCAAAAGTTGTAGTTGAAGTGGGGCGGAGTCAAATGAACCAGCCATGCATCCCAGTTCCAACCCTTTCATACTCCTTCATAATCTTTTAAGCAATATCTGATTCCAACTGAGACACTAACTTTAAATTGGTGGACATGATAGATTCATGCGATGGTCTAAAAAGGATCCTGAATCAGCTGTCAAATCTGTCCTGTGGACTTCAAGCTTCTCTATTGAGAGGATAGCAATCATGTAGACAGCATGTAAAGAGATAAAAGCAGCAAGTGCACATGATCAGTAAAATCTTACATTATACGGTATATATTTTATTATATTATTCTTTTTTTATTGAATCTAACATATTATAATGAGATATTTTACATACAATAGGATAGATGTTTTATATAATACATTTCTATAGTTTTGTAAGCTTTCTATGAACGTACTGTATATATTTCTGTACCTACATAAAATGTTAAATGTTTTCCTTTTTATACGTCATATTTCAGATATTTTTATTTATTGCTAGTGATGAGGATTCAGTTATTTGTTTCCATTTGTACATCTAATTAATTGATTTCATATATACAGTATGTTCACAGCATCTACCGGTAAATGTTTTCAATGTCTCCCAATACCTTATTTCTTATATCCTGCTTGGATATGGCATTTGATGGTTTGAAAGTCGTTTTTTTATTTATGTATTTTTTTATTAGTATTATTAATCTGAATCTGACATATTATAATGAGATCTTTTACATATAATAGGATAGATGTTTTATATATAATATATTTCTATATTTTTGTAAGCTTTCTTTTATTTCTTATATACTGTTTGGATATGATATTTGATGGTTTGAAAGTCGTTTTTATTAGTATTAATTTATTTACTAATTGTTCAATTAGTAATTGTCCTGATCTATGTCTGTTATCCTTTGTATTTTGCAGTTCTCCAAGAGTAAAGGTTAGTCCAGCTGGTCCTTGTAGTACTTTTCTTATGTTTCACCCAGCCCCAATCACAATGCGCCCTTCCCTTTCCATTTGTCGGCTTAGTAATAGCCAGCTTTGTCTTCACCCAGGCATGCTTGAGAAAGAGAGCTTTGTCCTGGAAACGCATTTCCACCCTCTCCTCCCTCTTGTGATGCTTGCCCTGTCCTGTGAGAGGTGCAGTGTTTATAGCCGTAGATGCTACTGGTTCACATTGCTTCCTAGCAGGTCTAGGTGACATTGTAACTGAAGCTTACTGTTTTCCACCGCACACACATGTTCTCTACACAGAAGCCCTAGTTGTTTTGCTACATCCTCCTCTTGCACCTAAGCCGGAGATAGTCAATTATACATGTGAATGATATTTTTGTTGCCAGTAAATTCTTTATTTTACTGATCCTGTGCCCTTACTACTTTTATCTCTTTAAATGGTCTAACCATATTGGCCCAGGATCTGTTACTGAGGAGCTGCACTGTGCTTTGGAGACACTGTTATTGACTTTTTACAATTTTTAGGCATGTGTAGTGTGTTGGCGCACTGAGTGATTTGTGTACAGTTTTATCTGTATATTTATTTGTTTGCTGTTCAACAACTAAAGCATCCTTGGGATGTTCACCAGCACCCTCTATCTAATGCCTAGTACACACGATAAAAAATTCAGATGAAAAAAATTCATTCAGAGCAATTGTCTGATGATCTATTTTTTAGTACACCGCTTTTGAGAGCTGATCACAACAGTTCATGTGGAAATATCCAAACAGACAAGCACAAAAACTTTTCTCGTTAGATAACAGAACCAACGATTTTCATTTAATCAGTACAGTATTCATCCATAAAATATCGAGTGACCAAGACAGCGCATGATCGAAAACAAGAAAACAACCTGAAAGGAAGAATAGCAATTAAAACTTTGTATACAATGAAAATGGTCCTAAATACAAAAAAAAAACATTGTTTGCAGATAGAAATATGTTTAATAGCAATAATGGAATAATAATCTTATTGCTACAATTTTGTAATTATCTGTAGATCGTCTTATAAAGATATATACCTTGTAATTATTATTTTTTAATAAAATGTTGACAGCCCTGTGCACTATAATAAATTTTGATGTATTAAAGGAAATCAAAGTTTCCTGAGTGGGTATAACCAAAGACGCAGCAAGCAGAGGGGTCACACATACATAACATCACTTTCGATTACATGCTGGTACATTGCTATGCACATGGGAAGTTGTACTGGATCATACGTAAATTTTTGTATATTTAGTAGCACTCTCATATTCAATATGAAAGTAGCACGCACAAAAACATGAATGGTCATTCATCTGATTTTCTCATAGTGTGTACCAGGCATAAGGTAGTTCAGGTGGGCAATTGCTTTTTTTGAAACAGCAAACTGCTGGATGGGCACCTTCATTATGTGATCACTCATGTTAAAATTGACATGCAGTGTATACTCATGGTGCCTCTTGTTGAGCATCCAGCAGTCCACCTTTTTTGGAAACTGCTAATGTTCCAGTAAGAGCAATGGCAACTGAGTGAAAGGAGGTGAGCCTATGAGGGTACATAAGCAAAAGCCAGAGGCTAATGTCTTAACAACTGAAAGGGAGATCCTAGTGTGCTGCCTATATTTGGTGAAACTGGGAATCATAATAACCCAACATGGCCCATCATATATTTTTAATTAACAAAAGCACATCCATGAACTCATGTTTTCATATTTTGTCATTTTTTAGATTTGAGTACAGATTCATGCCCATAAGGGGCTGCTCAATGAACTACTGGTCCCTAAAGTAGCTGTGGGGGCCACACCTGGTATAATGCTCATTCATAATAAAACATGCTTGAGGATCTCAAAAATAGGAGTATCAGATAAGCTCACATCACTTGTCTTACCCCAAACCAACCCACAAGCATACTGATAGGAGATTTGTGGATGTGGACCAGAGAAAGAACAGCTGGTTCCAGAGCCAAGAAGTAGAGGTTCAGCAGTAGGAAAAGTCATTTTTCTGTTGTCCTTGGAAGAGACTAGCAAATCAAGATGCAAAAGAAATGTTCAAGTTTTCTGTTGCCATGCAGGAGATGTGGTGATAGCACATGCAACTGATGATGAGGGAGCCTAGGTCTTTTGGAGAAGGGCAAGTGTGAGTCCATGGGCTGAGGAGTGTCATTGTCAAGGTTTTTCTGTGCCAGGAATATCCCTGGTGACTGCAGGCAGAGAAACAGGAGGAATGAGAAGTAATAAAGCCAGCACCACTAGCACCGTTGGCTCTATTAGGTTGTGTTGCCCCGTAAGACCTGCAAGTGGTCCTGGCATGACTTGGACTTCTGGATCCAGTCTGGATGGTGGACAAGCAAGCCTCCTGACTCTAGATGATACAGGCATAGAAGCAGAGAGTTGGATGAAGAGAAGTAGCAGATGAGGATGCTCAAATGTCAGGAGTAGCAGCAGTCATTCAACCTGGTCACTTTCTATTCGCTTCCTGGATGTGGAAAGCTTCAGTGTCCATGCTGTGATAAGACAGCAACATTGGAACTCTTCAGGAATTTTTCATAAGCCTGACCTTCTTCAAGTCAGTAGGGCATACCTCAGTGTAGTCTTTACTGGAGTTGAGGCCCCACTATACCACCCTATGCTATGACGGGCAATCACAACAAAGCTAAATTATTATGTTAATGTCCTCTTACTGAGCCATGCTTCCACCAGTCAAGGCTTGCATTCACTAGGGACCCAGGAAGCCTTCATTACTGCTTTGCTTTGACTAAACGCTTCGATAAATTAGTAAATCTGTTCAGAAATCAAGTAATTCAGTAAATTGTAAATTAATTTATTCACCTAAATATATGTATTCATATTTGCTAATTTAAGGAATTCTTGCAATTCTTTACTCAAAATATCTTGGATTTTTGAATGGTGTGATTCTCCTCCTAGTTCCTCCTACCCCACCTGCAGACCCTCCAGTATTAATTAAAAAAAAAAAAAATCTGTTCACATAACTTTTGTTCCACGAGTTTTTTTGTCTACAGCATTATCAGAGGTCTTCTTCCTCCTGAGCAGTGAATGGGTGGGTGCTGCAGCGCCATGAAATTATGTGGTGCCACTTTCTGCAGCTTTCTCCAGTAAACTCAGGGCAGCTTGATTACACACACCAGAAGGAAATTCTTAACACCAAAAGTTCACAGGAAATGAATGAACGGCTGAGTGATGTCATTTAACTTTGAAGTAGACCACTGCTGGATTTCTGAACAGTGTATCTGCAGGAGGAAGTACCAGAGATAGAATGAATATTACAGACAGGACTGCTTAGTCATTGACTGCACAGTCATAGTCATTGACTGCACAGATTGGAGATTTGAGTGAAAAGGGACTGACTATGGTGTCTGTGTCTCCCCTCCTGTCTCCCCATTGTTGGTTGCTAAGCTCCAGCATCTTAATAACCCAGTCCACTACTTGCCCCAGCATTCAGAAGAGAGGAAACCTCTGCCATGAAAGGAACTCGCCTAGAGTTTGCCTCCATCCAGCACTGTTCCACCTCCCACCCTCTGCCATGCTGCCACACTGTAGTGAAAAACTTCACAAAAGAAGATTATGGTATTCCAATCCAAAGCCATTTAACGGGATATAATGTTTCTAGCTTGACATGCTTCTAGATATGACTGGCTTATATTCTCAGGGATCATTATGTAAAAAGGGACTCTGATGTAAAGGGTGGACAAAAGCTATACTAATGGAGCACAATGAAAGTGTAAATTGTAAATAAAACGCAAAATTCCAGGAGGTGGCATACACCTCCTGAGATCTAAATATTTGTAAGCCATCAATTTCCCTATAACAAAAAAATTATCTTCAAAGCCCATCTCCAAGCAAAATGTATCCTCTTCTCACCCCTTCTAAACCTTCTCCAAATCAATCAGTTTTTTTGTTTTGGTTTTTTAATCATTTTATACTTACTCATGTAATGTAAAGTCATGCAAGTCCCTGACCAGTGGTATTTATAGGTGCGGGGGACCAACAATTCAATGTTGCAGATGTCCCCTTGTGCTGATCCTAAAAGGTAACCTGTGCTCAGAAGCCAATAGGAAGTTGAAGGACAAAACCTCCTGACACAAGAGAGAAGACTTGGAACTGAAGCATCATGGGACTACAGATTTAGGTGAATGGAAGAGACATTTAGCTTTTTTTTTGCTAATTGTTATTTGGGGGTAGAAGCTGGAGCACACATTTAAAGATCAGATTTACATTTGCAGCCTAAATTAAAACAATACATGGTGATGGTTCTTGTTCAGACTCTTCCTATTATAGGGTGACAATTTCCAGTCCTTGTCTACCAATTATGATTCTGCATTGTCTCTGTGTCACATTGGTTGCTGATTGAGACCACAAATGGACTTTTCAACATACCTTATGCAGCATGGCCTATTGCTGTTGCCATTGGGAACAATTCCCTAAAGAATGTCATGCAATCATGTAGACAGAGGTGCAAAGAGGATGCAGGAAATCACCACCATTGAAATGCAACAAAGGACAAAATAAAAAAAGAAGTGAAGACAAGTATTTTTTTTAAAAAGAAGTGATTGTTGAGTATACACAGTGCTTTAGTAAACTAAATGTCTTTCTGTTATAGTTTACATCTGCATTAAATTTGTGTTGATGCATTAAGTACTATTCCTCTGTAGGTCCTTGTAAAGCTATCATTATTCAAAATAGCTGTATATTACCAGTAAGCAGCACAGCCTTGCATTATAGATTAAGCAAAAGTGCACAGCTGTGACGAAATTGAATCTGAAGTTCAAAGTTGTTTTCCACTGCAATTTAACAGCATGGGAGCAATAATGTAACCCGAGAATGCTTGCTTTCTACCAGCAAATAAATATTTGCTGACTTATGCAATCATTAACTTGAAGACATAGCAAATGGCTATATTTGTTCAAACACATTTCACTAGCAAAAAGATTATTTTTACATGTGCGAGTAAAAATGCATTTATTTTCTTTGCTGCAGCTACCTCCATGTACAAAGCACACTGTGTAAAATGTTATTGATGTAGAGATCATACGTGCACAATTATAGTCTCCCCTTAATCAAAACATAAAGGAGCATGTTTAAAAAAATAGCTAACCATATGGTAAAAATAGGAAGAAGAGTAGAAGCCAATAAAGTAAATTTACACAAATAATTTCACAACTTTAAAAACTGAAAAAGAAAATGTATTCTTTTAAATCTAATCAAGGATTTAAATTTTGTTTAGATTCCTAAATAAAATTTCAAAATATGTATAAGTTAACTTTTCTCTCATAGTGCAGGCTGCTTACAATTTGTTTAGAGCAGAAACCTTTTACCATGTGTCTTTTATTAGCTCTTAATTGAATAACTGTCTAACCTCCCCCAGTCTATCCAAGCATAAATTCAATACAATTCTTGGGACGGCTGGTGAGAGGTACAGGCTGGCCATTCTGGCGCAAAGTGCATCGCACTTTGAACATGGCACCTTCACTAAGGCACCTTAACTAAGGCAAGTACAAACATTAGTGCTCCACCCCAAGTAGTCTGCAAGTTCTCTTTCCTCTCTTATCCCTTTCTCTCAGTTTTCCTTTTTATTTTCTCCTCGCCCTCCAACATGCTCTTACTAACCTTCCTTTTTGCTATAATGCCCTCTCTCCTAAAACTCTCATTTATTTACCCCTCCTCGCCACCTCACAGTACATATCATCCTCCCTTCTGCTCTCTCAATATTATTGCACTTATCTCCTGCTCATTCTGAGCCCACATAATGTCACTGCTCCTAAATCACTGTGGCATTTTCCCTTGTATAAATACCGCTAACACCTCACTTCCCTCACCCTCCTACTACTACTAACTTCTGGAGATATCGCCCCAAACCTTGGCCTTCCACCTTCAAACTCCTAGAAGCAGTAATCTACCTTCTCTGGAAGCAGCCGCAACCCTCACTCTTTTATCTCAATTCTCCTGCTTCCATGAGCCAGCCCTCCCCTCTTATGTGCCCTCTGGAATGCCCACTCTTTAACAAACTTACCTCCATCAATGTCCTTTTCCTCTCCTACTCCCTCAACCTACTTGCAATTCCAGTTAATGTTAACACCTCGACCACTTCTAAACTACTCAACCTAATCTCCTCTTTTAACCTAACGCAATGGACACAAACCACCAGTTAACCTTATATTTCCCACCTATGCACTCCCTGTAACCTCTTTAACACCCCCTTTCCTCTCTCTGATCACAACTTTATCAGCTTCACACTTTCCCTGTCTCTTACCTCCCATGCTTCCAACCAGCAAACAGTCACCCATAGAAACCTCCTCCACCTCAGCTCTTCCATTCTTTACTCCGTTACGGAGTGCCTTTATGATACAATTGCACCCTTGTCCTGCCCAGACCTGGCCACGTCTGCCTAAAACAACTTACTATCATCCTCCCTTGACACACTTGCTCCTCCCTCTACATGCAGAACCAGGCCTCGTCTGCTACAACCCTGGCAAACAGATGACACCAGAAGTCTCAAGAGATGCAGTCGTGCTCTTGAGCGAGCGTGGTGTAAAACTAAATCCCTGCAAGACTTCACCCTCTACAAATCCACCCTTCTCAAATACAACTTTGGCCTCCACGCTGCTAAACATACCTACCACAACACTCTCATCAAAACCCTCTCATCCAATCCTCTTCAACTCTTCTCTACCCTTAAATCCTTACTTCATCCCCCACTGCCTCCACTCACAAACTTACTTACTGCCTAGGAGATTGCCAGTGATTGGAAGAACAAGATCGACAAAATTCATGATGAGATCTCCAGTATCAAGCTTCTCCTTCAACCAACATACCAGTTCCAACACCACACTCAATACTCTCCTCCTTCAACCCTGTTACCAACAAGGAAGTTGCCAAACTCCTTTCCGAGGCTCACCTCACCACCTATCCCCTGGATACTGTCCCCTCACAATTATTGCGGCCTTCTTCCTGCTCTATTATAAACTTTCTAACCGACATGTTCAACCTCTCCCTCTTCACCAGCACCTTTCCCTCCCTGCTCAAACATGCACTGGTTAGCCCCATACTTAAAAAAACCCTTACTGGACCCATCTTCCTGCTCCTGTTTGACTCCAAGCTTTTTGAGTGCCGTGTCCACAAACATTTGATTTACTACCTCACCAACAACAACCTTCTCGATCCCCTACAGTTCTGCCCACAACATTCCACTGAAACTGCCGCACTAACACTCACTAACAACCTACTAACTGCTAAAACCAATAGCCATTACTCCTTACTCATACTCTTAGACCTTTCCGCTGCCTTTGACCAGCTGCTCCTCTTCAGCAAACTCCACTCATTTGGCCTCCATGACTCTGCTCTTTCCTGGTTCTCCTCTTACCTTTCTCAGTGCACTTTCAGCGTCACATACAACACTAACCCCTCCTCTTCCTCTTTCTGTTTGGGTACCCCAAGGCCTTGTCCTTGGGCCCCTCCTTTTCTCTCTGTACACCTCCTCCCTGGGCCAACTGATAACCTCCCATGGCTTCCAATACGACCTCTATGCTGACGACACCCAGATCTATCTCTCCACTCCCCAGCTCACCCCCTCAATCTCCTCACGTATATCAAATCTACTGAGCGACATATCAGCATGGATGTCACACCGCTTCCTCAAACTCAATCTTTCTAAAACTGAGCTTTTAATATTTCCTCCTGCACAATCCCCCACTCATGAATTTTCCATTAAGATCAACAGCACAACCATTGGTCCTTCCCTTCATGCCAGAATGCTAGGTGTAATCCTAGACTCTGTCCTCTCCTTTAGGCCCCACATCCAATCACTGTCTAAATCCTCCCACCTCTGCAATATTTCCAGAATTCGCCCCTTCTTGACTAATGACACCTTGGTTATATCCTGCCTTGATAGTGCAGCTCCCTCCTCACTGTCCTACCTTTACACAGGTTATCCCTCCTCCAGTCTATTATGAATGCTGCTTCTAGACAGCTTACCAATCGATCAGCGACTGCTTCCCCTGTCTGCCAATCCCATCACTGGCTTCTACTAGCCCACTGCATAAAATTCAAAATACTAAGCACAATGTACAAAGCAATCCACAACACTGCTCCAGCTACATCACCAACCTCACCCAGAGATATCATGCAAATCGTCTGCTCCGCTCCTCCGAAGACATCTTGCTCTCTAGCTCCCTTGTCCTCCCCTGCTCACCTGCCCATCCTCTGGAACTCCCTACCCCAGTATGTCCAGTCCACCCCCACCCTGTCCACCTTTGGGCGATCTTTGAAAACTCACTTATTCAGGGATGCCTACCCTACCTCCACCTACGAATTGTACTTGAACCACCTCCATCAGATCATCCCGCAGCTATCACCTTTTGTATCACCTCCCCTTCCTTTAGATTGTAAACTCCATAAGCAGGACCCTCCTAATCCTTCTGTATTGAAATGTATTGTAATTGTACTGTCTCCTTTTATATTGTAAAGTGCTGAGCAAACTGTTGGCGCTATATAAATCCTGTATAATAATACTAATATAATTATTTAAGTTTCCTCCTGTTTCTCCATGTGCCTCTTACCTTGCTTACCATCACTGCATTATTGCCTGACCCTTTTTCTGCGTGGAAGCAAGTGATCATGTAAGCGGGAATAAGAAATACGGGCACTACAGTAACTGATGGGGAACTCATGTCATATTGAAGCTAAAAAATGCAGTAACATCGCCAGGTTAGCAAAGTGACAGGGGTCTCATGTTACAAAAACAATTACTGCACTGTTGGAATGGTGACATTTTTGTTAGAGGGGTACCATAATGTTTCAATAAAGGTTACATAAAAAATAAATGTTGTTAGAGACCGGGCTTTTTTTTCTCAAAAAGGTGCCGGTACTCTACCCACCTTGGATCTCCCTTGTCTCCACCTCCTACCCACCTCCTAGCACCATCCCAATTTTTATGACAACAACAATAATTCCCCAGCAGCAACAATAGATTCCCCCACCAGCAACAATAACCCCCCCCCCCTCCCACCACCACTACCAGCATCAGTAAATCCAGCAGCAGCAATAATAATTCCCCCAGCCACAACAATTAATCCCTTGGCAGCATCAATAAATCTCTCAGAAGCACAATAAATCCCCTAGAAACAACATCATGATGTGGAATAGGGAAGTACAGCATAGCATATGGAATGAGGTGGTGCAGTATAGGGAATGTATAGCAGGACATATGAAACAAGTTGGTTCAGAATAGGGAAATTAGTGTGGAATAGGTATGTACAGCATGGCATATGGAATGAGTTGGTGCAGATTAGAGAATGCATGGAATATGGAATGAGGTAGATAAGAATAGAGTACTGTACATAGAGCATAACATTTAGAATGAGGCAGTGCAGAAAACCATAATAGAGTATGGTATAAAGAATGGCAAGGTGTGGAATAAGAAATTTACAACATGGCATATGGAGTTATGGAAGTGATAGCCTGGCCTGTCGATCCCCACAAATGAGGAGATTATATTTGTTCCTTTTTGTTAACCGTGTCCCATTCAGACCTCCTTTAAGAACAGACCTGCAGTGATAGACAGCTCAGCTGATCATTGTGACATTCAACCACTTTACTACTGCGCTATAGTCGAATGATGGCTACAGCGCGGTAGTCCAGTTCTGGGAGACCATCATATGACGTTCTCCCAGAATACGCCCCCAGCGGCGCGCACCCGGCACTGTCAGTGATTGCTGTGTCTTTTGGACACAGCTGATCACATGACATGTTAAAAGGCCAATCACAGGGGCCTTTTGTCACATGCTCAGCTGTGTCCAATCACAGCTGGCCACTATGTAAAAACATTTGCTGGTAACCGGCAAACTTAAAAACAAACATCTGCATTGATAATCAGGGCACTGATTATCAGTGCAGCCCCAAAAGTGCCCAGCAGTGCTGCCCTTCAGTGCCCAGCAGTGCTGCCCATCAGTGCCCAGCAGTGCTGCCCATCAGCGCCCAGCAATGCTGCCCATCAGTGCCCAACAGTGCTGCCCATCAGTGCCCAACAGTTATGCCCAGCAGTGCTGCCAATCTGTGTCCGTTAGTGCCGCCAGTCAGTGCCACCAATCAGTGCTCTTTAGTGCTACCTATTAGTGCCCTTCAGTGCCTCCTATCAGTGCCCATCATTGCCGCTAATCAGTTTCCATCAGTGCCACATATCAGTGCAGCATGATCAGTGCCTCCTCATCAATGCCCATCAGTGCCCATCAGTGCTGCCTATCAGTGTAGCCTCACCAATGCATGTCAGTGAAGGAGAAAAATTAAAAGACAAACAAACGAAACCAGCGCTCAAATCTTCATGCAGACTATAGGAAATTAAGAATGCCAAACGGAGAGGTGCTGCCCTTCAAAGATCGGGAAATCCGGACACTGGTGAACAAAAACAGACAAAGGCGCATTCTCATCGTGCATTACCATGGTAACCCACGTATTTATTGAATAAACAAATGGATGTATACTCACAAACCAACGGAAATTAAAAGCAGAATGTGTGGTCCGCAATGACAGTAAATGCAATGCTGTGCCCTTAATAGGGATAAGCTGATGCGTTTCAGGAGATGAACCCCCTTCCTGCTTTTAATTTCCGTTGGTTTGTCAGTATACATCCATTTGTTTATTCAATAAATACGTGGGTTACCACGGTAATGCACGATGAGAGTGCGCCCTTGTCTGTTTTTGTTCACTGGAGAAGGAGAAAAGTTACCTGTTTGCAAAATTTTATAATAGAAACAAAGAAAATGTGTTGTGTTTTTTTTTTTATTAATTTTGCCCTTTTTTTGTTTATGGTGCAAAAAATAAAACACCCCTGGTTAGAGGTATAGTATGTATCCTGATGAGTGCAAATTTGCAGAGCAAGTTCAGTAGAGGACTTTCAGGTTACCGTATTTTTCGGCGTATAACACGACTTTTTAACCCATGAAAATCTTCTCAAAAGTTGGTGGTCGTCTTATACGCCAGTATACGGCATACTGACACTTGGAGGATGATTTACTAAAACTAGACAGTGCAAAATCTGGTGCAGCTGTGCATGGTAGCCAATCAGCTTCTAAATTCAGCTTGTTCAATTAACCATTAACAATGAAACCTGGAGGCTGATTGGTTTCTAGGCAGAGCTGTGCCAGATCTTGCACTCTCCAGTGTTAGTAAATCAACCCCTTGGTGTCAGGGCAGCACTTTTTAGGGGGGCGGCGCAGTTCCGTCGGAATGGACACTAAGTACAGGGGTGGGCAGGGGGCTGCTGTTTCTTACCTGGCTCCGGTCCCAGTCCCACGACGATCCAGTCCAGGAAGCGCGGCTGCTCCTTCATTCAGTTCGGCCGCTCAATGTTCGCACGGCCGCTCGGTTCCGCCTCCTCTCCGGTGATTGGGCGCCAGAACTGTAGCTCAGGAAAGGCACACAGGCAGCCAATCACCAGCGAGGAGGCAGAGCCGAGCGGCCCTGTGAAAATCGAGTGAGGGAGCGGCCGGTAAGTGTGCCGTGCAGAGGTGCTGCTGCAACCACATATGCTGGCTGCAGCAGCACCATACTGGAACAGGGGATTCTGCCTCTGCCTTATGCTCTTGTTTGATACATTCTCTCTTGGCGACATTGCCTGTGACATGATTACTCTGCTGTCTGCCGTCTATGTTTGATCTACCCACCCGCCTGATACCAACCCGGTTCGTCTGACCCTGCATCCACCTCTTCCAGCCCACTACAGCTACTTCAGTCCAACTCATCTTCTGCCTTCTGTTTCCTGCTTAGCATCCACAGTCTGTCACCAGCCAAGCCCTGTGCCAGCCTGTCTGCTTCCAGCTGTCACATCCGCCTGCTGTCAGCTGTTCCATCTCCTGGTACTCTTCCAGTGAAGTAACAGCTACTGCCAATGCAGACCACTGGACTTGCCGTGCTCTCGCGGTTACTGTTCCACTATCAATGACCCCCGAGCCGGTGCTGTAGGAGAGGCCTTCCTGTGCACGTTAGGCTCACTACCCAGGTATGTGACAGATCCTGTGCTGACTATTTTGCTATGAATAGATTGGCCTCTAGTGGCAGAGAAACATTTTGTATGAAATGATAAACAATCTTCCAAATTTTGCTTTCTAAAATAAAATTGTTTTGCAGTACCTCCACTCAATAGGCTACATACTGTATTTACCTACGTAATCTATAATGTATCATTTAAAAATATATACATCTTTACTTGCGTAATTAAAACTTTGAATCTGCCAGAAGCTCTTCATGGTTGCTCTCACAACAACTTACATAATGTAATCAAGAAACTGAAAAATAGAAAGGTTAGTCACTTTATGACCACACAAATATCTGACTCATAAGTGATTCAATGATTGTGCTTTAAACCTACATAAAAAGAAAGACTAGTGTATTTCAGCATTTATTAATGGGAGAAAATGTCAAGATGTTATCTAAATTGGTAATAGATAAAAAAAAAAACTAAAAGAGAATAAACTTGAAGGTTGATTCTAGGCTTGCAGATTCCTAAACTTGAATAGGTGGAATGTGCTATGGAGATGAACAGGGAAGTTGTGTCATACTTTCAAGGCCTCCTCGCAAGCCTCTACTGTAGAAAAAAAGCAAACTCTATCCCTCTCTATCTCTCTGTGTTTCTTGATCTGGAATGCAAAACACCTCCCTTTTCCCTCACCTCTATTGTATATGGGTGCATTGCTTTGAAGTTTGTAAAAGATACCTGGGGAATCTGATTACGTTAGTGCAAATTCATTGTACTGGAAATCAAGAGGACGAAATTTTTGGCAGGATTAACAGGCATTTTTCTGGCCTTTTACAAAATATGCCTAGCCTTAAAATACTTTTTGTTGCCACCATCTAGCCTCTCGTTTTCCCAGTTGACTCAGTAGAATATCAACAATTCCAGGGTCCCTTAGGTTAGATTCAAGAGTGATTCTAATCTCCACTACTTCCTCCCAAGTATACTATGGTCTAAAAACATTTCAATGAAAGCGATAGCTAACTATAATACCTTGGTTGCACAATCTCTACTTGTTCAAAAGTTATTAGAATAAGTACATAGTGTACAAATATAGGGTGTTGCAAGCACTGGTAAACAAAGAAGTGCATTCTAACCACAGAAGTAATGTACATTTTCTGAATAGTGTAAGTTATAGATCAACAACATCACCCAAATATTGATAGGAACACATATATTTGTAAGACCATCTGGGGGAAGATTGACCTGTGTGCTCCAAGTAGAGAGACTTTATTGAAGAAAGAAAATTGAAATAAAGAAAGAATAGAGGGGGGGAGGGGTTAGTAGGGTGGGGTATTGGAGGTCTTACCCAGCCCACCTGACCAGGGCAGGATTCAAAAAAGATAATTAGACTTAGGATGGTGGATCAGGTCATGGTTTGAGCAATGATTGAGTTTGGGGAGGGAGATATTTATTAAACTAGGGTTTCCAAATTATCACATGTTTAGGAATATATTCTAATAAAGTAGCTTCTAGCTTACTACAAATCATAGCCTGCATTATATGTTGCTTCCAGGCCTGGAGAAAGCGAACAAGTATGCTTGAAGAGCATTTGGAAGATCTCCACTCAAAACTGGGCAAGAATATGGGCATAAGCACTATATATGGCAGTGTGTAAATAGACCTGAACAGCCCCAAAAGTAATTGGGGTGGTAGGATGGACAAGCTTTTTCAATCCTAGCCAGGACCAGGTATCATCTATTGAGGACTTTATAAGTGGCCATTAAAGCCTGTACTTTATTAGTTGATGATTTGGTGACAAGGTAGAGTCAGTCCAATCTTCCAGGTCTAGTAAGAGGTCAAGGTCACTGGCCCAAAAACATATGTATACATAGGGAGGATAGAGTTAGTGAGGGAATTAAGGTGGCCATATCATTAGGAGATCATGCCCGGTGCTCAAGGATCCGATTGTCAGATATGTTCAAACTGTGTCAGAGTTTTTAGGGACATATGGCCCCTAATGTAAGTAGAAAAGAAGTGGGTAATTTGAAGGTATCTAAATATCTCTGATCTAGGGTGATTCGATTTTTCACGCAGGTTTGCGAAGGAATGTAAAGTGGCAGTTGTAACCAGTTGACACAAGCTGTAGAGGTTTAGAGATTTCCACAGGCAAAATTCAGAATATCCCTCTCAAGCAGGATAGAATCTTGGGTGATTAGAAAAATGGCAAACATGGGGTGTGTGGGGATTGAAACCTGTACCAAACTTTTTGCCTATTCCAGAGGGTCAGGGAGTGCTCTGTGACCAGATTTGTATTCCATGGTTCCTTCTTTCAGTCTTAGCCAAAGAAGGTTATCTATGGCCAATGGGTCACCTCCAGACTGATTCACAGAGGAACTCCAGTAATTGTGTGACATTGGGCTAATTGCATGAGTCGGGGCGCTTGGTAATACTTTTATCATTTTGGTACGCTTAACACACACTGAAGCTTAGAGCATATGACTGCATAATCTCTTCAATGTATCTCTGCATTCCTTCGCAGCAATAAATTTTCTGGTGGAAAACACACCATTTAAAGCAGAACTCCAGGCAAAACCTTATTTACACATCCTTCTGCTGATTTTCTACCTTCCCTGAATATGTAATCCATCTTCTGGTTCACTCAGTAGTTACTCTGAAATAGCCTGTTCATTTTCAAATCAAACCATTAATTCTCTTTGGTTTCCTGTCTGTAAGGCCAGTGGCTGCTATGCCTCCTATTCCCCCAGCTACTGGTCTTGGCACATCCCTTCTGTAGTTGTTTCTCCAGGAATCATTGATATAATTCAGACCTACTTGGAGTGGTGGGCAGACCAAGACTCCCTGATACATTCAACATGTACAGGCCTAGTGTACCTGCCCACATTTACTACAATTCCCTGTGATGGATGGGAACTGTAGTTTCCTTTTACTACAGAGAGAGTGGAGAGGATATGATGTAATCCCTGCTGTTACACCTCCTCCTTGGCAGAGCAGATGCTGTTATCTTTACAGAGATTCAATTAGACTTTTTTCCTAAATGGCAAGGTTTTTTAAAATTTTAGTAACTGTTAAGTGTTTTTTGCCTATTCCGGAGTTCTTATTTAACAAATTGGACTCCACTTCCTTTGTTAATGTCTCCAATGTTCAGCAAAGTGAAATATGTTGCCACCATGTCCAGGAGTAGAATGGGGGGGGCAGAAGGGGCATGTTGATGTGTAGGCAAGCTGTCTAGGAATAGGCTTGTTTAGATAAATGCACCCATAGAGCCCCCCCGACCTCTGCCAGAATAGTCCTCCTCCCACTGACATCCAAATGGTGCATCCACAGATGCAGGGACAATTTTTCCTTTCAGTGACACCACCAATGCAAGGGCATTTTTTGTCACACTGATGCCAAGGCATTTCACCAGTGTTAGCCTCATATTTTTTTGAGACAGAACAGGTACTGCTAAACTCTATGGTGTTCTACAGACATTGGCACTAATTCAGTGCATGCCACAACCAATACAGTTTCAGTTTGACACTACATGCACCACTTTTAGCCCTGCCCCCTACGCCAGTAAGGGAAGAGGAATTGGGGGTGCAATCTTTGTCCTGGGCACTGAATGACTTTGTTCCAGCACTGTTTATCTAAGGGCTTGTAAGCTGCAGTATTTTTGGTCTTGAGTTTAGATATACCATAATGTGGTAATTTATTAAATAAAGATAATAAAGATTTTATATGTGTAGCACTACCCCCTTAGCAGTTGCTAGAGTTTTGGGTCCCCCTTTAGTCCTGCACAGCCAGGCAACATTCATTTCCTTCCAGCCTTGCACTCCAGAGCCAGTAAACAGTCCTTGAACTTGTTTTTTTATTTTATTTTATTAGGGGATGATAAGTTGGATGGGGATGAGGGATACATGGGATGCCCAAGGAACTGTAAAACAGAGCAAAACTTCCTGGAACTATGTACGCTCAGAAGGGTTTCTCTTGTTTGGAGAGCTATCCAGCCTCTCTTGGCATCCCACTTCAGACCCCAGATGGAATCTCCTCATCACCCAGCTGCCTGAGGGCATCCCTGGGCAAGAGGAACCAGAAGCTGCCACTTTAAGGTCAGAAGTCTCCGATTGGATTTAGTTTCCCACCAGAATGCCCTCTCCCCTTATTTGGCCCAGGGGGTGTGAGATTACTCACTCAGTCCTCTACTGCAAAATTGTGGGCTGGTGGCTGCCTTCAGGCCTTATGCTGGGTTGGCTCCTTTCCTGCTTCTCAAGCTGTCCTGTCTCAGGGGACGATGAGGCTGAGAGATCCTCCCTTCCATCTCCTCTGCCTGTAGGTAGGCCCCTCTCCTGGACCCCCTCTCAGGTTCCACACTCCATCCTGCTCACTCCATCTTCCACCTGAACACTCGCCTCCCTACTGAGCAGGCTCAATCACTCCTAAGTGCTGTCCTGACCCCTTTCCAAGCCTCCTGCTTAGGGATTGGTCAGAATCCCTTAGGAGTGCAGACCAGCTCCTCCTCACCCCCACCCATTGAGTTCTAGAGACTTCTCCAAATCTCTAGATCAGGGGGAGGTATCAGGGAACTGATCTGCAGAGCCTCTCAGCCCTGACCCAAATTTGACCCCTCTGACTATCTTTCCTGGTTAAATAATTAGCTAGCTCCCTCTGGGGAACTAGGAGGGTGCTACACAAGCATTGGGAAATATATAAAATACCAGTTTACAAACTCATATACATTCATTTTTTAAATACAATTAACCATAAATTTATATGTCTCCTGCAAATGACTGTTTTATTATGTATTGCTTAACATTGGAAATAACCCACATATGTTTAGATTAGTAGAAAATCTTTCTTAAATCTTTCTTAAATAAATCCCAATTTCTTGGGATTTATTTAAGCACTGATACAGTAAATACAAGATTTATTAAAAAATATCAAATTCAATTTTTTGTTGCTCCAATGTGTTTTACCAAGTCCAAAGTCAGTGCCACCCTCTACCAGGAAATTCTAGAGCACTTCATTCTTCCCTCTGCTGACCAGCTTTATGGAGAATCTGATTTAATTTTATAGCAGGACTTGGCACCTGCCTGCACTGCCAAAAGTACCAAAAGCTGGTTTAATGATCATGGTATCACTGTGCTTGATTGGCCAGCAAACTAGCCTGACCTAAACCATAGAGAATCTGTGGGGTATTGTCAAGAGGAAGATGAGAGGCTCCAGACCCAACAATGCAGATACAGTAGGCTGAAGGCTGCTATGAAAGCAACCTGGGCTGCCATAACCCCTCAGCAGTGCCACAAGATGATCGCCTCCATACCACGCCACATTGATACAGTAATTCATGCAAAAGGGGCCCCAACCAAGTATTGAGTGCATACTATACTGTACATGGACATACTTTTCAGTAAACCAACATTTATGTATTAAAAATCCTTATTTTATTGGTCTTATGTAATATTCACCTTTGGTGAATGCACCTGTATATAAAAACATTTGCTGCAGATTGATCAACGGTTTTCCAGGGAACAATCCAATCTTCTTATAAAATATGTTTGTCGATCATATATTTATCAAGTATGTGTCAATTTTAAAGTGATTCTAAAGGCTTAATTTTTTAAAGAAAAAATAACAAACATGTTTATACTTACCTGCCGTGTGCAGTGGTTTTACACAGAGCAGCCTGAATCCTCCTATTCTCAGGTGCCCAACAAGCTCTCCTGACCTCTCCATGGCCAATGGTTGTTGTCACAGTCAATGAGAAGAGCTAGTCCCAGGATAGCCGAGATTCCAGTGCACATTGCTGGATCGAGAGGGGACTTAGGTGAGTATTAGGGGGGCTGGGGGTGATGCTGCACACAGAAGGTTTTTTTACCTTTATGCATAGAATGTATGAAGGTCAAAACCATTGAGCCTTTACAACCACTTTAATAATATTCTTTGTCATCTGTTATTTAACAGAAAAAAAGTGCCTTCTGTAATATTTGCCCCATGTACATGTATATCTGTATATTTCTCACATTTACATTACTGCACATTCGTGGGACATACGTATTCATTGTGCACACAAAAAAGCCAATTGAAAATATTGCAATTTCCTATATCCCCCCCCCTACCTTTTCTGCCCCCTTCTTTTTCCCTTTCTTTACCTAATATCTCCTCCTTCCACTTTTTCTCCTTCATTTATATAATGTTTGTTTCCAAACTTGTAAAATGCTCCCAATGCAATGAAATATATCCCCCTCTCCATACTCTTTATCTTCATTGTATATGCAGAGATATACGTAGGCTTATGGATAAATCCATGTGATTAAGGGGATCATTATTCTAAGCTTTCTTTTTCCTTTCTATATGTGATTTCTTGTGATGATCTCAGCCACAATGCTATGTCCAAGTTATACTACTAGACAATAGGGGGTTATTTACTAAAACTGGAAAGTGCCAAATCTGGTGCAGCTCTGCACAGAAACCAATCCACTTCCAGGTTTTATTGCCTAAGCTTAATTGAACAAGCTAAAGTTAGAAGCTGATTGGCTACCATGCACAGCTGCAACAGATTCTGAGTGCTTCAGTTTTAGTATATCTACCCCAATATGTTTACTGTTTATAAATATATGTTTATGCCTCAATAACTAACAGCTCCTGCGTGAGCATGAATTTACCGTTTGGTGATAGTGCAATGTTTATTTCCACACTAAGCCAAATTTGTATGTCAAATGTTTAACCACTTGACAAGCGGGCTATAGCCGATTGATGGCTACAGCATGGTTGTCCAGCTCTGGGAGGACGCCGTATGATGTCCTCCCAGAATGCGCACTAGGTGCTGTCTGTGATCGCTGTTTCCTACAGACACAGCTTCTCACATGACAAGGTAAAAGGCCAATCACAGTGACCTTTTACCATGTGATCAGCTGTATCCAATGACACAGCTGATCACAAAGTACAAAGTACAGTTGCAGGTAATCAGCAGCACTTTCCACATGCTGTGACAGCGTAAGGAAAGTACTGCCAATAACCGGCAATTGTCACAGAGGACATCTGCACTGATATTCAGGGCACTGTTTATCAGTGTCCTGATTATCAGTGCAGCCCCAAAAGTGCCCATCAGTACTGCCCATCAATGCCTCCAGTCAGTGCCATCAGTCATTGCTGTCAGTCAGTGCTGCCAGTCAATGCCCATCATTGCCGCCTATCAGTGCCCATCATTGCCGCCTATCAGTGCCCATCATTGCTACATATCAGTGCAGAATCATCAGGGCCTCCTCATCCATTCCTACCAGTGCCGTCCAATCAGTGCTGCCTATCAGTACCGCCTCATCAGTGCCCATCAGTGTTGCCTATCAGTGCAGTCTCATCAACGCACATCAGTGAAGGAGAAAATGTAACTGTTTGCAAAATTTTATAATAGAGACAAAGACAAACTTTTTTATTTCTAATTTTTTTTTCTCTTTTTATGTTTATAGTGCAAAAAATAGAAACCCCAGCGTTCATTAAATACCACTAAAAGAAAGCTCTATTTGTGTGAAAAAAAATTATAAAATCTTCATATGAGTACTGTCACGGTGTGCCTTCACCCTCTCCCCTTGCCGTGTCCTCATGCTACACAGCCTCGGAAGCCAGGCTGTGCAGGATGGAGGGAGGGGACCCCCCCCCCAGGAGACCCCAGCGGCAAGCTGGCAAGGTGTCTTCGCGCGCCCCCGGCGGGCACGGCGTGGGCACGAGGCGTTCCCGCGCTCTGCGCCCACTGGAGACAAAGGCCACGCTCCCTCAGCGTGGCATGAGTCAAGGGGACGTGCCTCGTCCGGGGAGCTTTAAAAGGCCGGCGCGAGAGCCGGCTGGTCTCTTCCTCCTGCGCTGTCCGCCCACTCTCGCTCGGTCCGGGTGGGGACCGGGCCTCCGCAGCCATCCCCGCTGAGCACTCTGCATGAGCCCCCCTCCTCAAAGGTCAGACCCCACAGCCCTTCCTCCCGCTGCTGTCCCTGGGGCCACCGCTGTCACGGGAGGTCCGGGTGGGGACTGGGCCTCCGCAGCCATCCCTGCTGAGCGCTCTGCATGAGCCTCCCCCAAAGGTCAGAACCACCCCAGACCCCGCACCGCCAAGACCCTGCCGAGCCCCTGCAAGCCTGCTGTGTCCCTACCTGCAGAAGCCCGCTGTGTCCCTATTGGCTGATCGCTGGGTCCCTGGAAAGATGCCCTGTCTGCTGATCGTTGGGCCCCTGGGAAGCCATCCTGTCTGCCGATCGCTGGGGGCCCAGGGAAGCCATCCTGTCTGCTGATCGTTGGGCCCCTGGGAAGCCGTCCTGTCTGCCGATCACTGGGGGGCCCTGGGAAGCCGCCCTGTCTGCTGATTGCTGGGCCCCTGGGAAGCCATCCTGCCTGCTGACCACTTTGTCCCTGGAAGCTGCCTGCTGCTGAGCGCCCGCAAGTCGCCTACCTCCCTGGAGACCGCCTGCTGCTGAGCATCTGCAAGACGCCTATCGTTAGTGTCCCTAGAAGCCATGAACTGCCCCTATTGTGCGCACAGACCACCCTTGTCCTGAACTGTCCCTGTTGTGCACATAGACCTCTCGTGTCCTGAACTGTCCCTATTGTGCGCACAGACCACCCGTGTCCTGAACTGTCCCTATTGTGCGCACAGACCACCCGTGGCATGAACTGCCCATGTTGTGCGCACAGACCACCCGTGCCCTGAACTGTCCCTATTGTGCGCACAGACCACCCGTGTCCTGAACTGTTCCTATTGTGCGCACAGACCACCCGTGGCATGAACTGTCCCTGAGTGCTTGAGCCATCGCTACCCGTTGAGTCCCCATGAGCCAGATGTTGTCCCTAGCACGCTGTGTTGATGCCAAACTCCACAGCTCAAGTCCCGTTGAGTCCCCGTGAGCCTGATGTCCCTAGAAAGCTGGATGGGAGCTGTGCTGAGGCCAGACTCCACAGCTAAAGTCCCGTTGAGTCCCCGTGAGCCTGATGTCATCCCTAGCACGCTGTGTTAAGGCCAGACTCCACAGCCCAAGTCCCGTTGAGTCCCCGTGAGCCTGATGTCATCCCTAGCATGCTGTGTTGAGGCCAGACTCCACAGCCCAAGTCCCGTTGAGTCCCCGTGAGCCCGATGTCCCTAGAAAGCTGGGTGGGAGCTGTGCTGAGGCCAGACTCCACAGCTAAAGTCCCGTTGAGTCCCCGCGAGCCTGATGTCGTCCCTAGCACGCTGTGTCAAGGCCAGACTCCACAGCCAAGGTCCCGTTGAGTCCCCGTGAGCCCGCTTACCGTGGGTGTCCCTACAAGCCGCATGTCGCGGAGTGCCTTGAACTGTCCTGATTGAGTATCTTTCATGGTTCAATAAAGCTTTGTGTGTTCCCCATCTTCTTTGCGTGTTCTGTCCTGCCTACGCTTCCGTCACAGGTACAGTGTTGCATAACCGCGCAATTGTCATTCAAAGTGCAACAGCGCTGAAAATTGGCCTGGGCAGGAAAGGGGTAAGAGTGGGGGGTAAAAGTGGTTAATTGGCAATAACATATTTTGGTACCAGAACATATCATGATTCCCTGTGGAAACCTATGTTAATTTACCTCCTGTTAGAAAAATTGCCCCCACCGTTGGGTCCTAGAGACATAACCAGAGGCTAAATCTCACCAACAGCACACAGAGAACAACAAACACCTAACCTACTCAATTCTGCTATTAATAGCACTCTTACTGTGCCCTCTCTATTGGAGATATTTTGTTCACTCCTGGCCCCAGTGACACAACGAGACAGAACCTTGTTAAATTTGCTGCTCGGCTGTTTTTTTTTTTAAACACACGCACCTCAACATACGTGTTTTGGCTACCAAGTATTTAGCATATGAGAGCATATACTTTAAACCATCATTCAGCTTTGCTAATTGATTTTTTTTTTGTAATTTTAACTATATCCTTGTATTTATTTCCTTCTTTGATATCTCCCTTTATAAGTGATTGTCAAGGAAAGAAGAGAATTGTAACATCCTTATAGGAACTAGGAGATGCTATTAACCATCATTTTTCTTTACATTGTCCAATTTCATTGAAAAACAGCTTTGTTTCATCCTAGACCACAATGCACAAGAAATAATGTTACTATTATACAAGATCACTCCCGAATGTTCAAAGTGGAGGGGATGTGTGTTGTTCCTGTCACAGCCAGGTGTATGTCTGTCTGCACGCCTGGGGAAAAAAAAAAACTCTCCAGGAAGAATTTCTTTCATGACATGTCACTGTCTGCCAAATGAGTCAGAATTCTTGAGCGTCCAGTCACCTGTATAGAGTAACATAGCTCATTGCTACCATCAGTGAATAACTGGCTTTCATGTCCCCAGTTTTGACACCTCGGACATTTCCCCTCTGGCTATGTACATCACAAGTAAATGATGAACCTTACAAAAGTCCTTCCCTTTCTCAAGTTGTTTTTAAATAAATCAGCTAGCCTCCTAAACATACGAATTTCATAATTCGGATAAATTTTATGAATATACATTCCACTAAGTAAAAATACAATACAGTTTCACATAACAAGCCGCTAAAATGTTTCTAAAAAATCATTTAAAACTTTGCTGCTTCTATAGTTTGATTCCATTTAGACAGCAGTCTCTCTTTGAATAAAATGTTCTTTCCTTTCAGGTAACAGCTATAGAATTTAGTAATTTAACAGAAAAAAAGATAGTAGGTAAGGACATAATTCAGAACCTTATCTGGTTCTGAGCCAGAAACTAAATTCAAAAATCTAAATTATGGTGGCTGCAGTTATTTAAATTTTTCAGGCTAAGGACATTTTCAACGAATACAGCAAATACCCATTGATCTTGCCGGAATGCAGTGTCCTTGTCACTTTTTATGAGCTGATAAGACAGTAAAAATCCTATTTCTCTTTTGCAAACCACCAATGTCATCAACCCACCATTTAATAGAGATAAACAAAAGACATGTTTGAAGTCCAGTCTTTGAGACAACCGTGACTCCCTCTATAGATACAGCTGGGGAGAGAGCGTAGCCACCCAGGAAAAGCAAGTGTGCTGCATGCAGAATTACCAGGTAAAATAAGTGTGAAAAAGCCTGGGAAAAAAGAAAACTAATACAGCCACCTCATCTAACCCATATGGAAGAAATATATATTTGAAATATATTTAAAAAATATTCTTCCCAAATATATTGTCATATATTTAAAATGCTACACTTTTGGCCATATTCAATATATATATATATATATATATATATATATATATATATATACTGCATGTTGAAATGCGTTTTTATTACAAAATATATGAAAATGAAAAATGTTTTTAAAATACATTAAAATAAAATTGTCGAATAACAATTGCGTGGTCATGCAACACTGTACCCATATGAAATTTTTGTAACTTTTTTCACACAAATAGAGCTTTATTTTGGTGGCATTTAATCACCACTGAGTTTTTTATTTTTTGATAAATAAAACAAAAAACACCTGAAACTTTTGAAGAAAATGCACTTTTCTTCATTTCTGTTGTAAAATTTTGCAAATAAATAAAATTTCTTCATACATTTAGGTAAAAATGTATTCTGCTACATTTCTTTGGTGAAAATAATAATAATTGAATTTGTATTTTTTTTATGTTTCTATTTTTTTTTTTTTTAGAATTGTTTTTCTTTTTTTTTTTACTATTTTATTTTTCAGCACACTGTAACCAAAGCAATACAATGTTACCATAGTAACATTGAACAACCTTCACACAGCACACAGGAACAGAGCTGAGGCTGTCAATCAAAGTCTGTGCCCTCCCCTGTCACCATTTTTCTTTTGGTGTCAGGAAAACTTGTCAGAAGTGACTCTTGCAGACAGCAGAGGAATGAGGCAACAGACAGAAATGACAATTAGCACTCTGTATAGAGACAGGCACACTATAGAGAGATATGCTTTGCTCATATTTCATGTCTGAGGTTTCCAACCACTTTTGCAGTTTACAGAATTTTGCAGTTATTCATATTTAAATGGAAATATTCAGTATTGAAAGGCAGTTACACTATTAATGTTGTTACATGTTAAAAAAACATCTCCAGTAACTGAAACAATATTGTGCAAAATTTAAAGATACTGTTCTTCTTTACTATAGAATGGACAACTCACAGATGCCTATTCAGCACAAATTCTTTGTAGCAACTCTACACAAAAAAATCAAATGTGACTTTTCAAACAATGGTCACACAAAGGAATACTGTAGGAGGAAACAAATAGTATTTCCCTGCGCTCGGGTATGTTATCTAAACTACAGCTAATGGGGTTTATTTACTAAAGTTGGTCCACTCAGAATCTGCTGCAGCTGTGCCTGGTAGCCAATCAGCATCTAACGTCAGCTTGTTCAATTAAGCTTTCGCAATAAAACCTCGAAGCTAATTGGTTTCTATTCAGAAATGCACAAGATTCTGAGTGAACCAGCTTTAGTGAATAAATCATACTGTGTATAATCCACCAGGGATATATGAAAACAATAAGGGCACATTTAGACTTGCATTGGTCTCTGAAAAGCAATCTGCGGTGGATCTTTTTTTCAGAAAGAGGTGCAGGTGCGCCTGCCAGGCATTCAGGAGGTGATACTACTGCCTCCTAACTGCCCTTTTTTATTTGTTAAAGCCAAACAGGGTTTTGGAATTGAAATACAGCATCACAACTGCAAGCCTAGTTTTTGGCTTGCTTTTGTGATGTGGCTCCAATGGGTTGCATTTATGGCGGTAATGCCCAGCGAACATGACATGGTTATAATTTTTGACATGTGTACAACTTCATCGGGCAGCTGTGTTACTTTAAGGTCGGCAGTCAGGGGGAGGTGAAGTGATAAAGCTTCAACCACCTAGTTTTACCACCCTCCAACCGCAAGTATAGACAAGCCTTTCACATAGACTTTTCTATCAAGGTGAACTTGAATTGAAATGTAAGTCTATGGGCAGGAGCATGTAATACAGAAGGAACAATGTGAATCCAGCCTGCAGTCATTTATAATAATAATTTCACATATGCAAAGAGAACTTTGGAAAAAAGGAGGAAAATTGCATGTAAAACCCATGATACATGTCTGCCATTGTGGTAATTACAGCAGCTCTTTTTTTAACACAGGGGAGAAAGAAAAAAACTTTAGAAAAAAAAAATCACACAGCTTGTGTAATAGATTTGTTTGTATAACACACATATGGGTTAAAAAGTTATACATTGTGATAATTGTCCTTTAGGCTGGGTTCACACTAATGTGGTGCGGTACATCGCATGTGATTTGCACAGGAACCGCACCGCATTCCTGTGCAAATCACATGCGATTTGTGTGCGGTGCGATTGGAGCCATATATTTTGTATGGCTCAAATCACACCACACCCGCACCAAAAAGGTGCAGGACCCTTTTTTGGGTCCACACTAGAATTGGATCACATGGGTATTCACACCTATGTGATCTGATTTTGCACATGGCACCGCGTTTTGTGGACCAATTTCGGGGTTTTGTTAACTTAACATACACATCTGCATCGGTTCACATGCATGAAGTGCGATTCTGATACGGTGTGGAATTTGCACAGAAAACGTTGCGAATTCCGCACTGCATCAGTGTGAACCCAGCCTCAAGCTGTTGTAACATTTCATTTTTGAATGAGTGAATTTTTAGCATGTGCATCTATCTACAGAACAGAAGGAGACATTCTGAGAGATTTTGAAATAAGGTATGTTAAACTCCTTCAGTGCTATACAGTTAACCTGGAGAGAATACTTTTGCTTTGAATGGGGTTTGGAAAAGAAAACTAGAATCCTTTCATGTTAATCAGGTAACCTGGAGAGAATACTTTTGCTTTGAAGAAAATTCATAAAAGAAAAAAAGAAATCCCCTATAAGATTAAGGGCCCACAATGCAGTAACAAGAATTGTTAAAAACTGTCCCCACCTTTAATATCTGCCTACTAAACAAAATCCTGATTAGAAATATGTAATTTTCTTCATTATGAATCGAAATTTGGACAAAATGTTTGTTATTTAGAGATTTGGATATATCTAAATCACAATAGTAACGCATTTCAACGAATCCAAAATAAATTATAACAAAACAACAAATTCTTTTGTATTCATTCAACATCATGTGATAGTTTGGGCCTTTTGTTAACGTTTGAAGCATCCAAATGACATAACAATATAACAAAAGATCTGAATTGATTTAAATCCATTTGTTTTTATTCTAGTGAGCGTAGCATGAATATTCTAATAATCAGTCGATTCTTTTTGCATTAACATTTTTCATTATTATAAAAAATGTACTACATGTGAAATAGAAACATATTGCAATAAATAAAGTAAGGTATAAAAGTGAAATAGGATGATGATTCCTACTAACTGTGTTTGGGTTGGATGGAGGTAGATCCATCAGAATCTCCAAATTATACCATAACAAATAAATCCAAAATTAATTTAGTTCCATTTGCTACTTTCAGATGCAACGCCAGTCAATATTGTCCAATCAGCTTCTCTTTGTGGGTTGGACTAGCAGAGAAGACTTAAGAGCACATAAGAAATCTTCCGAAATAATACGTTAAAACAAATATAGCCGATCTTCTGAAATAACTTCCAAAAATATTAATCGATTTGGATCAATGAATATACAAAAAAAATCCAAATATATGAAATGAATTCCAAAAATGAATCATTCTAACATAATGAATACGATGAAATGAAATGATTTACTTAATCAATTAATTCAAAACGCGGATCTGATGGACAAATTGTTGTGTGGGACTATGGAGGACCCAGCTCTCATGGTACACATTGGTACCAATGACAAAGTTAGAGGAAGGTGAAGATTCCTAAAAAATTATTTCAGGGACTTAGGTGCAATATTGAAGAAAAGGACCTTCAGGTGGTATTCTCAGAGATACTGCCTGTAGCTCGAGCTACACCAGAGAGGCAGCAGGAGCTAAGAGAACTTAACAAGTGGATGAGGAATTGGTGCACTAAAGAGGGTTTCAGTTTCCTGGAGAACTGGGCAGACTTTTCAGTCAGATACCATCTCCATAGTAAGGACGGACTGCATCTTAATGAGGAGGTTGCAGCTCTTTTGGGGGAAAATATGGCCAAAAAGTTGGAGGGGCTTTTAAACTAGGTGGTGGGGGGAGGGATCAGAAGAAGCAATAACCATCAACAAGCAAAGGTCAGAGGGTTCTATAACCATAATACATAAACCCAGGGTGAGTGGGTCATAATCACAGCCACAAAAAAACTAAGAAGGAAATAATATGCACTGGTACAAAATTAAGAGGCATGTACACAAATGCTAGAAGTTTAGCTAACAAAATGGAGGAACTGGAACTGCTGATGCACAAGCATGGTTTTGACTTTGTAGGAATATCAGAAACTTGGTTTGATAGCTCACATGATTGGTCAGCATCTATCAAGGGGTATTTCTTGTATCGGATGGACAGGGAGGGTAGAAGTGGAGGAGGGGTTTGCCTGTATATCAAAAATTATTTGCTAGTAAATGTGAGGGACGACATTGCAAATGGGGTGCAGGGTGAGGTGGAGTCCCTGTGGGTGGAATTCCAAAGGGAAGAGACATGCGGGAAAACAATAATGGGGATATGCTGTATGCCCCCTAACATGAAGGATGAGGAGGAGGTGGACCTCTTGTCACAGCCAGGCAATGCAATGTCATCATTATAGGGGACTTCAACTATCCAGATATTGACTGGGCAGAGGGAACAGCTCACTCATATAAGACCCATCATTTCTTAAATGTCTTACAGGACAAGTTCATGAGCCAGTTGGTGGATTCCCCAGCTAGAAAGATTGGATTGCTAGATCTATTAATTACAAACAGCACAGATCAGGTCGCAGATGTGGAGATACGGGACAACTTGGGAAACAGCGACCATAGGATAATTACATTCAGCATAAATCATAGGATAAGGAGGCACAGCTGTACTGTGTGTTTTTAAGAGGCGGCACATCTGCCCCCTTAGCAAGCATCTTGCTATGGTGGCACACATAGAAGAGGAGGAGCCAAGAGTGCCAGCAGAGGACCTCAGAGAGGATGTTCTCGGCTGTGCAATTCCATTCAAAACCACTTTTAGCTTAGCCATCCTCTCCTTCCTAAACTGACAAAATATTCCAAACCCAAATGTTTATTAAAAGCCCTTTCAGAAGAAATCTCTTTTAACAATCAAGGCATATCTGCATGGCTTAAGAACATGCTACTCTCAAGACACCCTCTACATATGCTGACAGTGACAAAGACTAGAAAGATACTGAATGGTTGCCAAAAAAAATACTAAAGGTAATTGACTAGGTTAAACAACATTTTTGAGCTCTTGCTATTAGGTGAGCTTAAAAAATGGCAATATGAGGGCATGCCAGATTATCTGGCTATTATCCTAGCAGCTGAATTTTGATTGCACAGTTAAAGGTGTGCACTTCTTTTTTTCCTGTCGGGTCTTATAAAGGATTACAGATATCCAGCCATGGGGTTATTAAAAAGCAGTTTATTTACACATTCTAAAAACGACCTAGATAAATTAAAAACCATCACAGAACTGCAATATTTGCATCCATAAAAAAGAGAAAATATTACATTCTGAATCTTAAAAGTTGCCATCTGTAACATTACAGGGAATATAAGTAATCTGCTGTATATTTATATAGTAAATACTGTAAATGTGTACAGTGTTACTGTATTTTTTCATTTACTGTTACTACTTTGAAAATGAGGAAGAATTTATAAAATGTAGTCTGGCATTTGACATTATTTACATATGACATTTGAACTGACCTATCTAGAATCCATGTGACATTATAAGAAGTGGTTGGTGATTCAAACTGACATCAAACATCTATGTAAACAGTGCAGACATTACAACAGGATTTATATAAGTAAAACTATAATGTTGATTTAAAAAAATGTCCAAATCTCCTACATAAAATCCAAAGATTTTAGCAAACTATATTTCACATCTTTGTCTTCTTCTATTCTATAGAAAGTGGTATAGGTTATGGCAGTGCGCTTACTGAGGTCTACCTTTACTATAATGACATGATCCCTTCTAGTGTCATAATGAGAAACAGTGGATTCCCCTCACCCAACAATACTTTAGATATACCAAATGAGAGATGAACTTCACAAAATCTGTTTTGTAAAGTATTATAAACCAACTACACTTGAATTTCTATTTATTTTACCTGAAAACATGCATTGGTAATTGACTGTGTGATTTAGACATTGAACCTTGTCACCAATGAATAAAAAAGGTTGAAACTCAAGAAATGTGTAACCATAAAGAATAATGATAATATTGAGGCATTAAATGAAGATCATGAATTACTGGTGGCTAAAAGCAATCGTTACAAAAAGTACTATCTGTGTCTGGCTGTGATGAATGTTGATTTTGAAAACTGCTTTGAGACTAAAGCTGGGTACACACTAAAAGAAAACTGGAAGAAAAATTCCTTACAGGGAACAATAGGTAGATTTATCTTTTTCTTTTTTTTAATTATAAACCATTTTGTCGTTCTCGTTTTTAATTTCATGAATAAAGTTCCTTGATTTCTTTTCCTTCAGTATCTTCATTAGATGCTTCCCTGGTTTATTCCCCCACTGATATCTCTCCTTCGAAACTCTATTAAAAACCTTCCTTATTTCTTGTTCCATGAGATCCTTTAACTCCTCTCTTTTTAATATTACCTCCTGTTATAACTCTATATTTATTTTCTTTTCATATAATAATTCCAACTGATATAGTTCTGCCACTAATATTCTGATTTTTTTCCCCCGTTCTTTCTTTTTCTCCATGGTCAATTATCTGATAATTAGTATAGTGCTTCCAACAGCCGATTCTGACTGTTTGAATGAAAAAAAAAACTGTTTTATCTTAAGTGAACACAATGTCCAATTTTCGCTCAATGTTTGCAGTAAACATACGAACATAATCAAATAGAGAAAAATGTACATGATCAGAAGCACAGAATGACCTAGAAGAAGGTGGCAACAAACATAGAACACAAGAACATTTGCCTTTGTCGTTCATAAATTTTCATGCAAGTTAATAGCATTGTCAGTTACATCATGATACGCACCTTCATGGAAAATTGGACGTTCAGTAGTCCAATTTTCTCATAGTGTGTATCCCACTTTAGATGGTCATACTTGATATAGATTGCACACTGAGCAGCACTGCCAGTAAGTATCTATTTTCAATGTCAGAACATGGTAAAATTATGCTTGATCCAGTCAGTAAGGGTTGTGTCTGATGATAAAACCCCTTCTATTTGGCTTTTGAAAAGGTAGGCAGGAACAGAAAAGTATGAAGGCATGCAAGATAGAATTGTACTTTATTAGGAGCTAACAATGGCACAGACTTTTTTGGTGTGAACTGCAAAACGTTTTCATACATTCCCATCGAGCAATCTGGATATCAGTGTTAACATGAACCGTTTTAACTACTTCAGCTCTCACACCTGTACACCCCTTGTGCAGAGAAAGTTCTGCAATGGACTTCATTTCAACAATAGTTTTGTTATTTCCACACATATAAAGCCATCCACAACACTGCCCCAACTTACATAACCGATCCTATTTCTAAATATCACCCAAACCGTACACTCCGCTCCGCGCAAGACCTCTTACTCTCTAGCTCCCTTATCTCCTCCTCCCATGCTCGTCTCCAAGACTTCTCCAGGGCATCACCCGTCCTCTGGAACTCCCTACCCCAATCTATCAGATTATCACCTGCTCTACTTGCCTTTTGGCGTTCACTGAAAACCTTTCTCTTCAGGGAAGCCTATCCCGCCCTCTGCTAATTCTGGTATCCTCTACTCTTCCAACCACTCCATCCTCCACAGTGACTACCTATTGTACCACTCACACCACCCTCCTAGATTGTAAGCTCCAAGGAGCAGGGCCCCCTAATCCCTCTTGTATTGAACTGTATTGTTACTGTATTGTCTCCCGCTATAATGTAAAGCGCTGAGAAAACCGGTGGCGCTATATAAATCCTGTATAATAATAATAATTTCCTAACGTGGAGTTCTGGCCCCCTGCCCCCCACCTCCCTCCAAAAAAAAAATAAATTAAAAGTCAGCAGCTGCAAATACTGTAACTGCTGACTATTAATATTAGGGCGCTTACCTGTCCATTCTCCAATCTGTTGTCGGGTGCTGGTGCCGCCATTTTGACTAAAGGAAACCGGCAATGAAGCCTTGTGGCTTCATAGCCAGCTTCCTACTATGCATGTGCAAAGTGCGCTGTGCGTGATGAATGGGCCGCAGTCCTCTGGGACCTATAAAGTGTACCAGAGGTCTGTGGGGGGATGAACTTCTGTCTTAGGTCCCCGCTGCGAACTGAGCCAGAAGTGGAAGTGGGTACCTGTAAAAACCAGGTACCAGCTCTCCCCAAAAGGTGCCAAATGTGGCAGTGGAGGGGGGAGGATGCAGATAAGCAGAGCTTCCACTTTTGGGTGGAACTCCACTTTAAGACATAATAATACATAAATTACTTTTTGAGGACTAACAGTGCTTTTTTGCAATATTTTTTACTGCAATCTATAGAAATAAAGCAACAGAACTAAAAATATAAAAATAAAAAAAAATAGGTTATTGTGTATAAAAAGTATAAATTGTATTCAATATTTGCCCTGTTTAAAATTACACTGAAGTTATGATTCTGGTACAAAGGATTTTTTTTTCATTTTGAGCTATTTGTGCACCCAAAAAATAAATAAAAATGAAATTAATTGGAATATTAATGGTAAATACTGTATAACAGAAATAAAAAAACCTGCAGGAAAAAAATATTTGAAAAGAGAAGAAGGAGGAGTTATTTAGGACACTGATCATGGTGAACTAAGGGTTAATAAAGGGTTAAACATAGACAAATTAATTTTAAAAATATATTTTACTTGATAGTTTGCTTTAACTGACCTCATATGCAGATCAAAGCTCATTGATGAATGAAACAGAGCAAATACAAAGTAACATTGTTACTGTGTATCGCTCTATTTCCCATTTGAACAGTGTTGATAAACACTGTGTCAGATGGTCCTTTTTTGATAGCAGCTTTATGTTTGTATTTACACAACTTTGAGTTTTTATTTTAAGATCTAGGAACTACTAGCAAGTGTGCGTGTGTGTGTGTGTGTGGGGGGGGGGGGTCTAGGGGGTGGGTGAGCAGCAGCTGGGCAGAAGGACTGGATGTTGTGCACATGCTCTTTGATGGTGTTTTTTGGGTGTATATAGCACACTTCTTGTCCTCAACTGGTTAATTCACTACAATATTCTGCAAGTAACCAAATAGATGACTGGGGATGCCATGTTCAATGCAACAGGTTGTGTGTGACATGCAACACCTTAAGTGCAAATTAATGAGTTATATAAAGCCAGGGGGTAAGTGTTCTGGGAAATCCTATTTAAAACAATACCATGTTGCTATGGTTGCAAGAAATAGAAATTCTAATATTTTTGGCACTTAAAGAGAAAATCATGACTGATGAAAATATTATTAGACACCTCTATTCATTTTTACTTAGTGTCATGGTGCCTCAAATCTACATAAACATGGATAAATTTAAATTGATTCACAGAGAAACAGAAATAGCTGCCAAAGTTCATAGCAGTAGTGCAGAAAATTACAAACAATGAACTGATGAAAATTAAAAACAAATCTGTTACCTGTCAATAAAATGTGAACACTAGCATTTAACAAAACCTAAAAAAAAAAGAGGTTGCTGACCCAGTTAAGACTGGATTGGTCATTCACATGGCTTAAAAACTAATGCAGGGTAAAATCAGGACAGGACAAAAAACACAAAACCTAACCTCCCTGGTATTCTAACTAATCAATATTTTTGAATGTCAAAGCGGTACATTGTTTTGCATCAAAATATGTTGTTTTATATTGTATGCCTGTAATTCTTAGGAATCACTTGCTTAAATCTGTCCAAACAAGAGTCTAGTAAACATCTTTGGTATGATAAAGTTTGAAACACGAAATCATAAATTATAATATAATAAATAATTATAAAAAAATAATAATATAATAAAAATAAATTTAATTCAATAATGTAATCAAACCAAGAACACTGAAATTTGAAATAGAGCACCAAGTTCTCACATCTCTGAGCTCAGTCACAAAATCGTTTTCAGTGTCTGATGACAAATTTGCCCACAAATCACTATAGCTCAATTCTGCAAGTGATTCTAGTTCACTATTGCTGTTTTCTAGCTGGTCTAAAACCGCTTTTGACCTAAAGGGATGCTTTTTGGATGCCATGGACATTCTCAAGTTTCCAGGCAGAAAGAACGGTAAAAGTGCAGGTAGGGCACTGGACAAAGCACTAGGGACATAACTGAGGTGAAATGGTTTGATACAGTAATGAAATCCTAACAGATTACAATTTATTGTGTGTATGTCATGTTTTTACTTCTTTGAATCTCCCACCGGTTCTGCCCCCCCCTGTGTACCAACGCTCGCAGGAAACGGAACCCGGAAAACAGGTGCAGGCATTGGCCGGAGGACACAGCGGGAGGACATCACAGGATCGCAGGACAAGGCAAGGATCAGGGGATCGCAGGAGAAGCACTACAGTGTAATATCCAGTGTGGCTCAGGGTTACCGCTTTTGGTACTGTAAATTAACCCCGCGTAACACTCGGGATTACCGCTAGGGAAGTTGAAGAAAAAAACTGCAGCAGTATTTAAAGTACACCCCTTGAGGGTTAGGGACTGATGTGAATTTAATACATATATATATATATATATATATATATATTAGCGCTGCGTAAATTGATGGCGCTATAGAAGTACCCAACATACTTTTGTATGTTTTACCTACTTATAATAAAGCTTACCTGTAGGTAAAATGAATATCTCCTAGGAGATATTTGTTCTTTTCTACAGCTGTTGCATGCGCTATGAATGAACGGGAACAAACAGGATCAGAGCGCATAGGCTCAAATATGGGGGCCACTTGTGCACTGCTGCTGGTGTTGCACTGATAAAAGTGGTGAATGTATTCCCAAGAAACAGCTCTAAAAAGACTGTGGCTATGAGTCAATAGAAACCTCACATAGAGGTATGTCTTTATTAGCAAATAGTATTGTATCCAAACGTGTGGAGCAATGATATAGAGTAATAATGTTCCCAGGCATTATCCCCGGCCGGTTCAGGAACACATCGAGCAGATGCATCTCTTCCCGGTCCGGGGATGCAGGTGAGTGGGCATTCCACCTACAGCCTGGGGACATTATTGCTCTATATCATTGCTCTACGCGTTTGGATACAATTTTAACTATTTGTGAATAAAGTCATACCTCCTATGTGAGGTTTATATCGACTCATAGCCACAGTCTTCTTAGCTCTGTTTCTTGGGCTCTGAAGGAACGGCATACCTGTGCTGTTCCTTTAGCGCACTGGGCCATGTTCCAAGACTCCCATGTGCATGCGTGGGAGTGACGTCGTCGCGGCTCAGCCAGTCTAATGGCTGTAGCAAACCCGGAAGGAAGACCGGTGACTGAGCACCACTGAAGGGCTTTGTTTTAAGGTAAGTCCTTTATAGTGTGCTAGTATGTGATTTATTTTTCTTTTTATCTGCGGTTTACTACCGCTTTAAAGCTAATCCCTATGTTTCATCTAACCAAGCAGGTCCAAATAAACTATTTCATTAATAGCTGCAGCTACTGTGTGCAGAGCATAAGCTGTATGTATCCTCTGCTACATACAGTATACAGCGTTGTGTTCTGACAGTGGGACGAGAACTTCCTGTCTCACTCTTGGAACAAAATTGAGTCAGGTTGAGTGCTGCTCAGCCTTTCACAGGGAATTTTGCATTCTGTGAAAGAATACAAAGCTTCCTCTAATTAGATGAGAAAACATTTATGATGGCATCAGCCAGCCTCTACACCTCAGGTAATCAGAGAATGCTTTTTATTCATTCATACAATACAAAGCTCCCTGTGAAAGGTTGAGTGCCACTCAACACAAATCAATTTTATTCTAGAATAAAGACTGGAAATTCTTATCCCACTGCCGCCGAAACACGGTGCTGTATTCTGTATGTAGCTGAGGCTACTTACAGTTTATACAGCACTCACAGCTGCTGCAACTGTTAGTGAACAAATAGTTTGGATCATCTTGGTCCAAACAAACTACCCAAAAGGGGAAGTTCTGTTTTAAGCCTTTGTCCCCCACTCCCGATTAAGGATTGGCACCTTTGGCAATGGGGAGCGGGGGGAGAGGGTGTACCCGAATTTGGCAGATACCCGCTCCCATTGAGATCGCCTAGGAGATCTGAAGCAGAAGTTGTCCCCCTCCCCGTAGTCTTCTGTTGCATGTGACAGGTCCAAGAAGACAACAAGGCAATTCACACAGCGCAGCGCTTCTCGCGCATGTGCAGTGGGCACCCAGCTGTGAAGCCGCAAGCTGTCACAGTCAGGTGCCCACACTGAAGATGCCAGTGCCAGGGAGAGAAGATGGCCAGTGAAACCAGTGGTGGTGAGGACACCGCTGGACCAAGGAACAGGTAAGTGGCTGCATCTTAAGAGTCAGCAGCTACAGTTTGCTAATTTAAATGCAAAATATTTTTAAATTTACATATTGGCTGGATTGAAGAATGGATCCAATCTTCTTCAGATTTATATTGCTGTTGGTATTTCCATAGGGAAGTCTCTGCAAAACTTTCTGTTCCGCAGACAATCATAAAAAAACATAAAAGTGGTTGTAGCCTTTTCCCATTCTACTAAAACATTGCTTTTAAAGTGACTCTAAAGGCTTGGTTATTATTTTTTAAAATTACAAGGGTTTTGCACAGAGCAGACCCAATGCTCCTCTTCTCAGGTCCCCTGTTGGTGCTTCTGGCTCCTCCCCCCACTTCGGGGAGGAGGAGCCAGAAGCACCAACAGGGGGCCAAGTTGAGCTCTGTGTGTAAGTATAAGGGGGGAGGCTGGGGTTTGTTAGCTGCTCGCAGAATGTTTTTTACTTTTTTTATTATTATTATTATTATAATAATACAGGATTTATATAGCATCAACAGTTTGCGCAGCACTTTACTACATGAGGTCAAACAGTAAAGCTATAATACAATTCAATTTACAGGAGGAATCAGAGAGCCCTGCTTGTTTAATCTAAAAGAAGAATGCATTAATGTTAAAAAAAACTTTAGAACCACTTTAAGACTGTTGTATTCTACACTTTCTGTCCTAGTGACCACAAAGAATATAAGGGGAAATGTCTCCACTTGGTAAAAAAGAGGCTGATTTACTAAAGGAGTTGAGAATGTTCGTGCAAAAAGAGTAAAAATTCACTTTAATTATCCAATCATGGGAATAGCGAATGCATTTACTTATTTCATCTGAAAATGATTGAATAATTGAAATGAGAATGTTCATAGCAAAATACTGGATAATATATGAGCAGCTTGGGTAGGCTGCAATACAAGAGGGAGAGATGAGAAAGATTTTATTTGGAAACAGAAATTAGAGTATAATATCTCTGAGAAATAAGCCACATATACTGTCCAGTGGCTGGGCAGTATGTAAGCAGCCTGGTAAGGCTGCATTATAAGCTGACGAGACGAGGCAGGTTTTATCTGGAAATAGAAATTAAAGTGTATTATCCAAGAGAAAATAAAATATTGCACAGTAGCTAGACAGTATGTAAGCAGTTTGGTTAGGCCACAATATAATATGGCGATACAAGGCAGGACGTTTTTATCTTGAAATAGAAATTAGAGTGCATTATTTAAGAGACAATAGCCACAAATATTGTAGAGTGGCTGGAAAGTGCATAAGCAGCTTGGTTGGGCTGCAGTATAGGAGGGAGAGATGTTGAATGTTTTATCTTGAAATAGTATTTAGAGTGTATTATATGAGAGACAATGGCCACACATTTTGCACAGTAGGTGGACAATATCTAAGCAGCTTGGTTATGTTGCACTATAAGAGGAAGAGATATTTCAAGTTTAATTTGAAAATGAAATTAGAGACTTTCTGAAAGACAACAGCCACAAATATTTGTGAGTGAGCACAGGAATAAGCTTCAAATTTTGAAGTGCAATGCAGGATTTACCCTGCAGCAAACATCAGAAATGTTGCAGCTGTTGTCAAACTGTGAAAAAAAAAATAATTAAGCCAGCTTTGCTGCGTCAAAGCACTGGAAAAGGCTGCAAACTTTGAGGCACAACACAGGATTTACAGCTGCGGTCAACCCTGGGTGATGAGACAGGAAGTGAGAGGGGAGAGAGGAGTGCAATGACAGCAGGAGGACCAGACCAGGCCACACAAAGAGGAGGCAAGGAGAGTCTGCTGATCCCTGACCTTGCCGTATCTTGGAAAGATTTGATCTGCTAGCAGATGACCGAACAGAACACTGCAGGTGGGACCGAAGAGTGTGTGGCCTTCTCAGAGGAGTGAGAAAGACCACCAGAATTCGCCAACCGCCATCCCTCGGGTGAGAGTTCCAAGTATTATCAACCTGACATCTGCTGCACCTTTGCTAGTTTCCTGCACACAGTTGCAAACATTGCACATAGTTATTAGAAGGTTCGGCCTAGTTCCTTTAGTCGCTAGTGTCTGACTACACTAAGAACAGTCTATCATTAGAACTGATAGTAGGACAGTCGGCCCACAGGCCAAACCACCGCTGTGTCACGATCATTATCAATTCACTCTGCTAAGGAGGCCTTTTCCTTGTTGTGCCAAAAGTCTTGCAGCCCAAAGAAGAGTTGCCCTGTCCCAACAATCACCTTTACCAGATTGGCCACTTTAGATTCGCTAGTGATTACTACCTTAAAGGAACATTACATTTGTAAAATTGCTGCTTAAAGGAGAAGTGATATTCTTCCCTCTCTTTATTACACTGTTCCTCAGAAGAGTTACAGTCCACACTTCTCTTCAATGCGCACCAACTGGGCCCCATCACGCATGCAGAAGACTCTTCATTTCCTTTAAAGAATACTGGTTGTTTTGGGACAAAGAGCTCTTTTCCGTATGTCAGGTTATCTCCTTGCCATCAGGTCCTGAGGGCCCATTGTGAGCTAGTTTTTCTGCTTGATAGTCTTAGCTGCGAACTGGGGACTGTAAGACCACCTCATGTTGAAGGTATTGGGTTAGTTTCTGAAAAGCAGGCCTGCTAATACTAATTGAGATTCTATGATAAGTGTTGTGTTTTCCTTAAATTCAAATCAACACAAGTAACAATTGATTGTACACATTCCAATTCTGTTTATGCTGTGTAACTTAGCCATATTGAAGTTTGCTATAAACCTCTTACTATTTTACTTCAATCAGTGTGTGAATGCACTTTCTGCTGGTGGTTTATTTCAGTTAAGAGTGTACTGTGGTGTCGGCAGGGGTTAGACTTTCAGAGTGGGTTCCAGATCCACGGGGAACCCGAAAACAATTTAGCAACTCCTAAGGGGTTATTGATACACAAGTTTAAAAAAGAAAACTAATGCATCCACCACATTTAGGTTTTGGTAAGCTGCAACATATTAAATGTTTGCTTTTGGGTGTAGATTTACTTAAACAGAGCAGTCAGACCCTTAGTACCTCCAGCACATTTCTACAATTGTTCTTTTGTAGTTTTAGAAATGGTAAACAGTGTTAGTTGTTGAAGAATATAGAAGAGGTAAAGGTCAAATGTTTAAAAAGCTAATGAATGACTAGGGCTCATGTACACTGAAGCTTATAAACTCACGTTTAGGAGCTTTTCTGCATTTTTTTCAGCAGCCCCTTAACTCATCCTAATGTTTTCCTATCTGTCCATGTACACATCTTCGTTTACAGTCGTTTACAGGCATTTGAGTTTACAGCCATTTTTTTTAACGCAGAAGACTTGCGTTCAGCAGTCGATTTTATCAGCGTTTCAAACACAAAACTCTTGTAAATGCGGCAAATTGCGTTTATAAGCGTTTGCATTTTGAAAATTTTTTTGAACGCTTCCAGTTTCCGAAGCTGTCCAGAGCCTTTTTGCATCATGAAAAATAGCTGCAAAGCATTTTCAAGGTACTCAAATGGACAAAACACTGAAAACAGGATGTTCTTACCAAGCTTGTCACACAGTGTAATGACCAATTCCCACCTCAGACCTCTCCCACCCTTGGAAACAAAAGATATGTGAAAGACCATTCACACCTCAAATTCCTCATGAAGACCCCCACCAGGTGGCCTTTATGACTCACTCCACTAGACCCCTTTCCCACCCTTGAAAAAAAAAGAAATGTTAATAAGCAACTCATACCTAAGCTAATTTCAACACATACTGCTGTCTCTGCTTCTACTCTCTGTATTTCTCTGAAACAGTCTGAAATAGTTAATCATTTACCACTTTTCAGCGCATTCTGGGCATTTGGGAGGTTCTCCTGTGCTTATTTTTAAAAAACGCTTCTAAACATAAACGCACATAAACGCATTAGGCAAACGTGGCTAAACAGGCGTTTTTAACCTACGTTTTCCAGCAGTCAGTTTCCATCGTTCAGAAGTGTCCCATGTACATGGGGCCTTTAGGAATTCTATGAAGACCTTGCTTTGAAAAAAAAATATTGCACATATTGTATTTCAAATTTAAGGTTAGCTACTAAGCATAATCCCAAGTGTGTTCAGATCCTTGTCTGAACTAAATGACCCTGTGAGGAAGCAGGATCAATTATAAGTGGCCTAGGCATTCCCTGCCTGCAGATACAAATGTTAGAGACTGTTTTCTCTAACAATCTAACAACCTAGCTAGGTAATTGTACACACCCTAGAAGCTATATATTTGAATAATTTGTGCTTGTGTTTTTGTTGGCTTGTTAAAAAGTATACATAGTCTTCTTTATAACTCATCAATTGTTCATGTATTTTTTGAACTTTCTCTCCAAAGCTCAAGAAAATCTTTAATAATTAACGGACTGTGGTCATGGAATAGTTTTTAGTGAATCTAGATTTGCTCAGCTGGAGATCTGGCAAGTTTAAGCCTGTTGTGATAAATTTCACAGGTCAAATTATCTGCCAAAGATTATCAACAACAGGTGAACTGGCCTGCTATGATCTGTTTCTCAGGTCAGATTATCTGCTACAGATTACCTGCAATAGGTGAACTGGCAAAGTATTCCTTTGGAACTCTTACCTCTTTAATTACATATACCACTGTTTACAGTATGAATGCTACTCCCTTGCCTCTTTAAAAATGAGAATATAGGTGACTGCATTTCATAGTGATTACGTGGTTTTGGTCTTATGCAGCATCATGGTGTAAATACGTTTATATGGGGGGGCATGTCCAAGATAGCAACTGGAGCAGACGTCTAAACTTGGAGCTCCAAGGCTCTATGCACCTATACCCTGGCAATTATATGGGATTATGCTTCTTTTCATCTCTGTGAGGTGCCCCAGTACATGTTGACACTGACTAGATGCAAAGTTGCTATCAGGCGTAAGTGCCCTCCGATCCCAGCTCAGAAGAAAAGCCAGCCCGGCACACTTACATGTGGCATTGGCAACATGGCACTGCAGATGGAGCCATGCAACTCAGCAGAGCTGGAGCAGCAGAATTTCAGAGCACTCTTGCAGGCCATTAATACTTGCCAGGCAACACTGACTACTAAGATGGATCATCTACAGACTGACATCGGTCTGCTCCACCACAAAATGGACAAATTCAGGGAGTGGATGGGAAAAGTGAAAGACTCAGTCCTGGAAGACAACACAGCTGTCTACACACTACAGCTCATGGTAAAGGCCCTGGAATCCAAGGTGAACAATACGAAGAATCAAAACTGCTGTAACAACTTGAGGATCATGGGTCTGCCTGAAGGGTCTGAGCCGCAGGACCTGGCGTCTTTCACAGAGAAGCTACTGCAGTCACTACTACCCCAGGCTCCATTCTCAGCCTTCTTCACAGCCGAACGAGCGCACCACATGCAGGCTGCTAGAGGACCTCACACCTTTAGTTTCCAATTGCTTAACTTTTTGGACCGGGACCTGGTCCTCCGAGAATCCCTCACCTATGAGAACACCCGGCTCATGATTTTTCTGGATTACTCTATTGAGATGCAGAAACTGCGTCGTACCTTCAACCATGTAAAGCAACAGCTCCGCAAGTAAAATATGAATTACAGCATGCCTCCAGGTGCAAGATGGTGAGACTATCACATTTTTCACTGATCCCAAGGAGGCTATCACTAGGCTAATCCCTGCCTAGGGGGTTTTATCCTGCAAACCTATAGTCATGTTTTTTGTTGTGAAATTTTAATTTCTTCTTCTGTGATGGATAAGTGAGCAGCTTCCTACTCCTATCTCTCCTCTACCGCCACTCATTCCTATGTGTTTTTTTGCTGGTTTCCTTTTTGTTGGAGAGTGAACCCCCCGAGCTTGGGGGCCTGTCTCATGTTGTCTCTTAAGGGCCACACTGCTTACTAGGCCCTGTTGTTGTCCGGTTTCTTCCAGCATAATCTACTTTATCTGGCCATGCATGGGATATACAGTATTTGAACACTAACCCCTGGCTCCCACATTTTGCTTGTCCTTGGCACCAACAATACATCTGCGCTACCTGTGGGTTGTTTTCTATTGTTTAATTTTCTTTTACTAAATTTGTGCCCTCAGAGTGAACTGAAATTCCACTATTACTAGCATAGTGTTCTCTCTACTAGACTCTGTGTTTTTTTTGTTTTTTTTACTCTGCTTTCTACCACACCTGCGCCAATAGACTAGCCAGTTCATGCTCTACATGGGTGTTTAACCTTCGACTGTTTTGGGATCCAAGTGCTCTCAAGTTGGGATCTGGGGGGAGTGGGGTGGGTAAGGATAAGGGGTTTTGTTGAAATTGTTTTTGGGACTTTATTCCTTTTGTTAGCACTCTCCAGAAAGGGATTCATTGAAATGACCACTTGCCTGTATGTGCTATGGCCAACTGAGCCACAAGGAGCCCCAATATATTTACAGCACCTAACCATTGCTCCTATCTCTATAGCATCATAGAATGTTAGGGGGTTGAATGCTCAGATTAAATGCTCCCTAGTTTTCCCCTACCATAAGACCTACAACCCTTATATATATATATATATATATATATACAGTCAGGTCCATAAATATTGGGACATCGACACAATTCTAACATTTTTGGCTCTATACACCACCACAATGGATTTGAAATGAAACGAACAATATGTGCTTTAACTGCAGACTGTCAGCTTTAATTTGAGGGTATTTACATCCAAATCAGGTGAACAGTGTTGGAATTACAACACTTTGCATATGTGCCTCCCACTTCTTAAGGGACCAAAAGTAATGGGACAGAATAATAATCATAAATCAAACTTTCACTTTTTAATACTTGGTTGCAAATCCTTTGCAGTCAATTACAGCCTGAAGTCTGGAACGCATAGACATCACCAGATGCTGGGTTTCATCCCTGGTGATGCTCTGCCAGGCCTCTACTGCAACTGTCTTCAGTTCCTGCTTGTTCTTGGGGAATTTTCCCTTCAGTTTTGTCTTCAGCAAGTGAAATGCATGCTCAATCGGATTCAGGTCAGGTGATTGACTTGGCCATTGCATAACATTCCACTTCTTTTCCTTAAAAAACTCTTTGGTTGCTTTTGCAGTATGCTTTGGGTCATTGTCCATCTGCACTGTGAAGCGGTGTCCAATGAGTTCTAAAGCATTTGGCTGAATATGAGCAGATAATATTGCCCGAAACACTTCAGAATTCATCCTGCTGCTTTTGTCAGCAGTCACATCATCAATAAATACAAGAGAACCAGTTCCATTGGCAGCCATACATGCCCATGCCATGACACTACCACCACCATGCTTCACTGATGAGGTGGTATGCTTAGGATCATGAGCAGTTCCTTTCCTTCTCCATACTCTTCTCTTCCCATCACTCTGGTACAAGTTGATCTCGGTCTCATCTGTCCATAGGATGTTGTTCCAGAACTGTGAAGGCTTTTTTAGATGTCGTTTAGCAAACTCTTATCTGGCCTTCCTGTTTTTGAGGCTCACCAATGGTTTACATCTTGTGGTGAACCCTCTGTATTCACTCTGGTGAAGTCTTCTCTTGATTGTTGACTTTGACACACATACACCTACCTCCTGGAGAGTGTTCCTGATCTGGCCAACTGTTGTGAAGGGTGTTTTCTTCACCAGGGAAAGAATTCTTCGGTCATCCACCACAGATGTTTTCCGTGGTCTTCCGGGTCTTTTGGTGTTGCTGAGCTCACTGGTGCGTTCCTTCTTTTTAAGAATGTTCCAAACAGTTGTTTTGGCCACGCCTAATGTTTTTGCTATCTCTCTGATGGGTTTGTTTTGTTTTTTCAGCCTAATGATGGCTTGCTTCACTGATGGTGACAGCACTTTGGATCTCATCTTGAGAGTTGACAGCAACAGATTCCAAATGCAAATAGCACACTTGAAATGAACTCTGGACCTTTTATCTGCTCATTGTAATTGGGATAATGAGGGAATAACACACACCTGGCCATGGAACAGCTAAGAAGCCAATTGTCCCATTACTTTTGGTCCCTTAAAAAGTGGGAGGCACATATGCAAACTGTTGTAATTCCTACACCGTTCACCTGATTTGGATGTAAATACCCTCAAATTAAAGCTGACAGTCTGCAGTTAAATTACATCTTGTTCGTTTCATTTCAAATCCATTGTGGTGGTGTATAGAGCCAAAAATTTTAGAATTGTGTCGATGTCCCAATATTTATGGACCTGACTGTATATATATATATATATATATATATATCTTGCAGGAGATCCATCTCACATGGAGCAAGGTTCTCAGCCTTGAGAAGCCGTGGGTTGGAAACTACTACCACACAACTTACTCATCCTATGCAAGAGGGGTTAGTATTTTAGTTAGGAAGAATTTGATGTTCTCCTTGTTGGACCTTAAACTGGACCCAGAAGGCAAATATGTGTTACTTCATGCAATGGTTGACACTATGGACATGGTGATTCTTGGGGTATACTTTCCTCCGCTGTGCTATCTTCCCATATTCATAAACTAATGTCACTTTTGTCTTTATTTCCCTCTACACATGTTATTGTAGCTGGAGATTTTAATATGCTCCCTTCTCGAGTTGTTGACAAGTAATCCCCTGATACTAAGGACATAGCACTGTCTAAATGTGCTGCCCTTTATGAGCTTCAAGATGCCTGGTATTGGAAACACCCAGATAATAGACAATAAATATGTTTTTCTATGTCTCGTATTGTTATTATTTATGTCTCCAATGACTTACTGGCTAAGGTATAGGAGGTCTCCACACTCCCGAGGGGTATCGCAGACCATGGCCCTGTGCTGCTGACCTTATGGGCTCGTGGTTCCCCCTCGGATAGGTTGTGTGACGTTCTTGATATTGGATCTTGGATAAGAAGGTGGAAGCTCCAGCTGCTGAGGCAGTTCAGGCCTATTGGCTACTTAATGAAAGTTTGGCTCCCTCAGCGGTAGTGTGGGATGCCTTTAAAGCTAATGTGCTGGGGCAATATCAGACCTTGATAGCTGAGGCCAGACAAACTGGTACCCATACTCTTGACTCCCTGATAAATAGAGTCCAAACCCTTGAAAAACAGTTTGTGGTGAAGCATAATCCAATAACTTCTAAAGCAAATCTCAGGGATGCTGATGGTACCTTCCTGATCGACCCTGTAGTGGTAAATACTCGGTTTGCAAAAGTGTATTAAGAGTTATACTCCTCTAGAGTTCTACTGAGGCAGACCTTTTGGAATACCTAACAAATGTTGAGTTTCCTACTTTTTCTTCTGAACAACAACATCTAGACTCGCCTATTTCCCTGGATGAGGTGCAACAGGCTATCTGCTCCATGCAGTCCGGGAAAACACCCAGCATAGACAACCTTCCCTCTGAGTTCTACAAAACTCATATTGAGGTTGTGGCTCCTAAATACCATGTGTTGCTAGCTGATGCCCTGAAGGAGGCTACCCACAATTCTACTATGTCCCAAGCCATTGTGATAGTCAGAACCCTGTACTCTGCTCATCCTACCACCCTATATCTTTGTTACATGTGGATGCCAAGCTACTTACCAAAATTCTGTCTACCCCCCCTAACGGCATTATCCACTCTATAGTCCACAGTGATCAGTTGGGGTTCATGCTGGGCAAGGGCACAGATATCAAAGTTCATAGGTTGTTCATTATCCTTAGCTCATCCACATCAGGGGATCCTCCTAAGTTAGTGCCCTCCCTGGATGCAGAAAAAGCATTTGACTCAGTAGAGTGCCCATATGTCTGGGAGGTTCTGCAGAGGTTCAGTTTCAGTACTGAGTTTATCTGTGGAATCAACTGCTATATGCTTCCCCTGTGGCTAGGATTGGTACCAGAGGTATACTGTCCCCTGAATTTAGACAATCCTGGGGTATAGCTATAGCTAGCTTTAGAACCTCTAGCAATTAAGGTCCAGAGTTCTACTAGTGTCAGGGGTATTTTCAGGGGGCCCTTGGAAAAAAAAATCTTTTTATGCTGATGACACTCTACTCTATCTGAGTGATATCTCCATTTCCCTACTGGCAGCTTTGGCATTGATTGATTGTTTTTGGTCCTTTTCTGGTATCAGGATGAACTGGGACAAATTTTCCCTGTTTTCCTTCAGGCCAGAGGAATCCTCAATGGTCTCTGCTGCCCCACTACACTGGATGTTACACTTCAAATACCTAAATATTATGGTTCAGAAGGACCTATCTGCATATGTGTTGGACAATCTGTATCCGGTCCTTTCGAAGCTGTCTTAGAGATGCACTGTGTGGAAATCTCTACCATTGTCTCCGAAGTGCAGGGTTAACCTGCTTAAAATGATCTTTCTGCACAAATTCTTATATATATTTATACAGACCCCAGTCCAGATTCCCAAGTCCTTCTTCATGAAGTTGGATCATTTAATTACTTCCTTAATTTGGACTGGTGGAGTCCCTTGCATAGCCAAAACTACCCTCCAGTTGCCTCCTTCTTTGGGTGAACTTGCCCTCCATATCTTTCAGAAATATTACTGGGCTGCCATTTTAGTGACAGTAAGATGGTTGTTCTCTCAGATGCCAACTAACCCAGCAGTAGACTTAGAGACTGTCCTGCTTGGATCCAACTTTGAATTGAGTACTTTGGTGTTCTCGGGGCCCTAATCTAATCCCAATATCACCGTACCTATGAAAATCACCTTAAGGGTCTGCAGGCAACTCGAGACTTCCCTAGGAGCTTCTGAAAAATGGTCCCCATATACTCCATTGAGGGGAAATCCCAGACTGCTGCACTTTCAGACAATGGGCACACTATGCGGTAAAATATTGCAGGATATCATCTCAGGGGGCCAATTACTACCTTCTGATAGATTTAAAGCTATTTATCACCTACCCAATAAAATGCTTTTTTCCCTACCTACAACTTAAACATGCTGCACAGACATAATTACTTTTCCCCTTGGACTGATCTCCAAACAAGTGGCATCCCTTCTGTCACTGGAGCAATTGGAAAAACCTCTCTCTTCCCTCAACCACTGTATAGCTCAATCTGACACAACTATAGTGTTCCACTTCTACAACCTCTGGCAAAGAGATCTGCCTGCTCTAATGTTCGGGAACTAGGAGGAGGGTATTCAGCAATTTATTCCCCTCATAATTTCAGCTAGGGATAGATATATTTAACTAAAATTCCTTCATAGGGTGTACTATTCTCCCCAAAGATTGTCCACCATTTATGCAACTGCAGACCCGACCTGTCCCAAATGTCGCACTTCGTTGGGCACATTTCTACATATGGTCTGGTCTTGCTTTCTGCTGCAAGCTTTTTGGAGGAAGGTGGCATTGGAGGTGGGGGCTTTTAGTGGGTTGACAATACCTATGGATCAGCTTCTACTCCTACTAATTATTTGTGATATGATTGCCACTACATACCACATTAGATTGTTTCTGTTTTATGCCTTTTGCTATGCAAGGAAAGCTATTTTGCTTAAATGGAAGGTGTCAGAGCCCTATAATCAACTATGTCATTCCATTGTATAAACCTACCTACTGTCAGGTCCATAAATATTGGGACATCGACACAATTCTAACATTTTTGGCTCTATACACCACCACAATGGATTTGAAATGAAATGAACAAGATGTGCTTTAACTGTAGACTGTCAGCTTTAATTTGAGGGTATTTACTTCCAGATGAGGTGAACGGTGTAGGAATTACAACAGTTTGCATATGTGCCTCCCACTTGTTAAGAGACCAAAAGTAATGGGACAGAATAATAATCATAAATCAAACTTTCACTATTTAATACTTGGTTGCAAATCCTTTGCAGTCAATTACAGCCTGAAGTCTGGAACGCATAGACATCACCAAACGCTGCGTTTCATCCCTGGTGATGCTCTGCCAGGCCTCTACTGAAACTGTCTTCAGTTCCTACTTGTTCTTGGGGAATTTTCCCTTCAGTTTTGTCTTCAGCAAGTGAAATGCATGCTCAATCGGATTCAGGTCAGGTGATTGACTTGGCTATTGCATAACATTCCACTTCTTTCCCTTAAAAAACTCTTTGGTTGCTTTTGCAGTATGCTTTGGGTCTTTGTTCATCTGCACTGTGAAGCAGCGTCCAATGAGTTCTGAAGCATTTGGCTGAATATGAGCAGATAATTAACCCGAAACACTTCAGAATTCATCCTGCTGCTTTTGTCAGCAGTCACATCATCAATAAATACAAGAGAACCAGTTCCATTGGCAGCCATACATGCCCACGCCATGACACTACCACCACCATGCTTCACTGATGAGGTGGTATGCTTAGGATCATGAGCAGTTCCTTTCCTTCTCCATACTCTTCTCTTCCCATCACTCTGGTACAAGCTGATCTTGGTCTTATCTGTCCATAGAATGTTGTTCCATAACTGTGAAGGCTTTTTTAGATGTCGTTTGGCAAACTCTAATCTGGCCTTCCTGTTTTTGAGGCTCACCAATGGTTTACATCTTGTGGTGAACCCTCTGTATTCACTCTGGTGAAGTCTTCTCTTGATTGTTGACTTTGACACACATATACCTACCTCCTGGAGAGTGTTCTTGATCTGGCCAACTGTTGTGAAAGGTGTTTTCTTCACCAGGGAAAGAATTCTTCGATCATCCACCACAGATGTTTTCCGTGGTCTTCCGGGTCTTTTGGTGTTGCTGAGCTCACTGGTGCATTCCTTCTTTTTAAGAATGTTCCAAACAGTTGTTTTGGCCATGCCTAATGTTTTTGCTATCTCTCTGATGGGTTTGTTTTGTTTTTTCAGCCTAATGATGGCTTGCTTCACTGATAGTGACAGCTCTTTGGGTCTCATCTTGAGAGTTGACAGCAACAGATTCCAAATGCAAATAGCACACTTGAAATGAACTCTGGAACTTTTATCTGCTCATTGTAATTGGAATAATGAGGGAATAACACACACCTGGCCATGGAACAGCTGAGAAGCCAACTGTCCCATTATTTTTGGTCCCTTAACAAGTGGGAGGCACATATGCAAACTGTTGTAATTCCTACACCGTTCATCTGATTTGGATGTTGTCTTGGAAATTCGCTTTAACGAATTTCTCCTTACCGTGAGTACTCGCAGTTGGATGCGCAGAAATCCCCCATAAAGCTGTGCGAATCTCGCTTACCACGACTGCAGCCAAACTACACGATTCCTGCCCATCCAAATACTTTGGTTCTGTTGAATTTGTGGGTGATGGAGCTCCGTTACCCTGGAATGATCACACGACACTCTAAGGCTGGTTGCAACTCACATAAGGGCTGATTTTAGGCTCCGCTCTCTGTTTTATTAAGAATACACACATGCCCCCCACATGAATAAAGTCAATCCCTCCCACCGAACAATGCAATGGGGAGTACCTATACAGAGGATATACATTCCAATTGGAGCATAGCCTTTGCTATTATCTATCACTGGTCCTCCCCCATGAACCTTCTGAGGTCAGCAGACTTCCTCCCCTTCCCCCCTATGAGCCATCTGAGGTCATATTTCCTGTCCTACTAGCTTCTATTGGTATGTAAAATTCTCTGCACAAGCACTCCCTAAAAATATCAGTCTGTACCTGGATGGGCCCGATACGATCTTTATTAAAACACATCCATCCGAGATACAGTTCAGATTAGTAATGGGTTGTAAGATATGCACAAGCCTACACGTGGAGTTCACACCGCTTGCGCATTGCGTTATGAAGCCCACGTGGTACCATGCTGCTGATATGTGGATACAGGCCCACGGTCTACTGACAGCAGCATTCGCATGGAATGCCGTGGTGGTATACACGCCGGTCTATAAGCGCAGATCTGCCATCTCATCCATTACCAAGCCGAGTACTGTAATACATACATTGTACATGCGCATGGCCCAATTGCAGCCTTCAGAGCTTTAATTAAGCCACACGAGAGACATATGAATAACACGAATACATGACACATTTAAAGTTCGACCAACAATACAAAATTTCCATGACATTCCCTCCTGTTTTATCATATTCTCCTCGTGTCCCTTCTTGATCTTCTTCAGCTTGATGGGTGTAGTCTCAAACTTCAAAGAGTTCCTGTAGTTGTCCCTGAGAATAAAGCTCCACGGGGTACCTGAAACAACAAGACCCGACGCAGACTCGACGCAAACAGGCTTGATTGAAGCGATGATCCTCAAGAGCGTTGGAACCTTCACTACAGGAAGGCTCTTGCAAAAACCACAAACAGACTTGTGGTATGAATAAAGCTTGTGATCCCACGGTGGTCTGGGGAGATCCAGCAACAGATTCTCAAATTGCCCCTGCAGACGGGGCCACACAAGGCTGGTCTCGACCCAGACAGTTTTCCAAATCGCAGACACAAACCATGATGAGGCTTGAAGCTTGCTTGAAGGTCTTGGAGAATGTGGTCTTCAGAGAGATAAATTAGAGGGAAGCCAGGACGTAATCTGTAGAGAAGGTGGATGGTTGGTGAGGTCTTCCTCCGATCAGTGGTTGGAGTGGGATCCCCGGAGCGGGCATGGAGATGTGGTCGTCTGCCCGAGCTTGGCTTACACGGTCGATGAGGCAACAGGAACATCTCACCGCGGCATATAAAAGGCAGATGAAAAAGAGAAGCATCAGGATATACACTCCCACTTCCTTCAACCAAGATCCGATGGAGAACAGGAAATCTCCCAATCCTCCCAAACCCTTGAACGGATTCCAACCCTCACTAGCTATAGCTCTAGCTTTTCCCTGTAGTTCACTAACTTTGTCCATATGGGCCTGGACCTTGTCATCGGTGTCTTCTATCCAAGTACAACAATCCTCTCCGATGAACTCACAGAACCCCCCTTTGGCGGCTAAAAGATAATCGAGGGCCATCTTCTCCTGAAGCACTAAAATTCCCATCTGCCGTTGTTCTTGGGCAATTTCTCTGACAGCCTCTACGGTCTCGTTAAACATACTATCCACGATGACAGAAAAATTGTTCAGGCGCTTCATAAGTTCTATTCCCCATCCTGTCCATGAGGGGAACCAAGCCCATGCCTGGTCGCCCTCAGAGAACAGTTCCCTGCGAACTCTCCCTGCCATCCTTACCTTCTTGTGGACCATCAACTCTTCATGGTCCATCACTACATAGGATGCGGGGACTAGCTTTATGAGGGCACACGAACCTTTCGCGTTCTGGGGAAATGTTCTATAGGCTGCCGAACCACACAGAAAATAGTATGGACCTGTCAGAGCAGAGCAGGAAGAGTTCCTCGTTCGGCCTCTGGCACTGAGCAACAGTTGCACAGACTGGGGGATTGCTCCCTCAGTCTGCACATCACATCCGTCCTTCCAACACACGTGGTCTGGTCGGTCAGTGTGGTTACTCAGAAAGGAAGTCTGGTTAGTCAGATTGACAGTTATACCTCCCTCGCAGGTGGTAATCCCAACAAACTTGTTACCTGTGCCAAAGCTGATGTTAAAGCACACCTGAGGGCTGCCTAGCTGCCCAGTTACCCATAATGGACTGGTGAGGGCCCTACAGGAGCTAGAGCTAATATTGGTGCTGAAACTGATGTTACCTGCTAAAAATGTGTCATTAAGTTCTACCGACAAATGTCTACGTGGGGGCTGACCAGGGGTCCCTTGCTTTTTCATGCCGACGCGGATGTCATATAGGGCATGAACAGCGGCCATTGCGGACATGTGATGACTGGGTGGGGGCTTTGAGCATACCCAACAGTTGGTTTTGTTGGCGGTTCTGGCTAAACGCAGGTGCATTTTAAATAAAAGGTTGGGGTATCTGCCGTCTTTTCCTCCGTTCACACACATGTATGACATACAAACAAAAAGAAAAAGGAAAATGACACCCCTCATTCTCTGGTGTAGCTGAAAAGCTTCTTGCAGTGGCTTGCGTGCACCCAGTTGTCTCGTCCCTCGAGTTTGAGTGAGGTAGGTGTCGTCAGCTGGACTTGGTATGGTCCGGTGAACCGTGGCTCGAGTCCGGTTCTTTGATGTTTCTTTAGGACGACCCAATCACCTGGCTCAATAGAAAGAACACCTGTTATTGTATTTGGATCGGGGAGCGATTCGCGAACCCGATGGTGTATCTTCTGCAGCTCCCGTTGCAGAGATTGCACATAACCTGTAAGCTGTGAATGCAAAGACGACAACTGTTGAGGAAAGTACAACCCTGTTTTGGGAGGTCCCCCAAACAACACCTCGTAGGGTGACAGCCCATGTGGTTGCCGAGGGGCATTCCGGATGGAATAGGGGGCAATGGGGAGACACTCAGGCCAAGGTTTTTGGGTATTGGAAGACGTTCAACCTTACCGCTACTCTCGGGGTGATATGGGGTGTGTCGCCGCTGACTCCAGTTCCACCAAAGAAATGCAGTCGTGTCCTTTGGAAGAGAGATTAGTAGTGGACAAAGAAGACATGTTAGCAGAAGAGGTGTTAGTATTGTTAGTCGTGTTGCAAAATTCAGCACTGTCATTGCTGTCCTCCCCCCCTTCTCATCTTCCGACACAGGAAGAAGAGAAGCTGGGTTAAGAATAGTGCATCGTTTGATAGTGAGGTTAGTAGGGGTTAGGAGGGCTTTCCCCTGAGAGGGGTACCTTGCCTTGGATGTCCTGTTTTCGCAGGACCGTTCTTGCTGCACCGGTGTCAGTGAGGCAAGGGAGGGGATATTTTAATTCCTCTAGAAAAAGATGGATCTGGGCCGACACCGATTTGTCAACTTCCTATGAGAATTCATAGGAGTTACTTACCATGGTGGTCATAGGGGCGGAGGACTCATCAGGAATGAACTGCCACCGACCTTTAGGTAATTGGGGACAGCTCCTCCTCATGTGCCCCGTTTGGTGGCACTGGAAGCACCTGGGTGGGGGCCTATCCTTCCTGTGACCCAGATCCCTTGGTTTTTCGTGTGGGGTCTGGGACATAAGAACTTTGGCCTTGTCTTGTTTTCTTCTATCCATTTCCCTCTCTATTGCCGCAAGAGTGGAAAGGATAGCAGGGATAGACATCTCATTATATTCGGGTCGGGCCAGAACCAGCCTTTCCCGAATTTTAATATTGATGCCTTCCAAAAATTTGGCCCGCAACAGAATGTGCGTCGCGGTCACCTTTACCCCTTCAGTTGGAGCATCAGGTCCAACTTCCAGATCCGCATCCAGTGCCGCCTGCTTGAGACGGCGCCAGAAGCAGGCGCTTTCCTCATTATTACCCTGGGTGAGCTTCATCATGTCCGTAGTAGAGGTAGCACCATACATTTCTGGAAGCTTTGCCTTTAGCTGTGTACAGAACTCTTTGCCCCCTGAAGTCATCTCCTCATGCGTGGTTATAGAGCACCCTGCAATCACTGTACTGGCCACTTCCATGCCCACCTTTGCCCGTAGGATCTGTGCACAATCTGACCCGCTCATACCATAGCTGAACTGGTTTTGTCCAAACATTCGAGCAAATCCTCTCGGATTGACTCGATAGTCCGGGAGCTCAGCCAGAATAGTGCGGATCTCTGCCGGGGTGAAGGGGACATGCCAAACTACCCGTTCCCCTAAAGTCCGTTCCCCCCGTGCATTGGGAGGACCTTCAAATTGCTGCACCCTGACTGGATAGGCCTCGGTCCGGGAAGAGTGCAAGGGCTGACCCAGCATCATCGGTGGGCTTAGATTAACCACCTCGCTTACTGCACCTTCAGGTTTGAGGTCCCTCAGATCAGGGTATAGCTGGGGGGCAGGGGTCTGATCAGTGGTTCGTAGCGCTTTGATGCAATCCGCCCTGTTTTTTTAACCGGGTGTCTATTCCCCTTGATTCACAGATAGTCTGCAAATCGGTTGTTGAGTAGGCTTCATAGTTGGAAACAGAAGGAGCTGGGGTGAAGCAGGGAGAAGGGAGAGGTAGAGGCAGAGGCTGAGGCATAGAGACAGAAGACACAGAAGGTATGTCAAGAGTGACGTCACTAACAGAAGAGACAGGTGCAGTTATACTTATCTCAGCCACTGTTGGTTGTTGGGGGACCCCAGTAGACCCTGATCCTGCCTGCCTTAGTAGAGTCAGCCCTGAAAGAGCTTCCTCCACCTCTGACACTGGATCCTCCTGTTTTATTCCCTCTGGAGGCCAGGTATACATCACCTGGTTCTTCCGGACAGACACCAGTTTATGTATGCCCTGCCTCCCTAATTGGATTGACCTGTGAAGCCATAGCTGTGCGATCTCTAGTTCTGACGCCTGCATCCGTGGTTCAAATTCAGAGATGAATTTTTCCCACCTCCATGCGTCAAATGTACCTTCCCGGGGAATTTCCCATCTGGTACCCTTCGACCATTTATTCCACCTTTTGAGGGGTTCTGTAGACTTCCCCCCCAAACTCACCTTCATCAGTTGTGCAGCTGTCCTTACCCTGAAGAGGGCTGGTTCCCCCTCTCTCTTCATGGACTGACTACTGCCCATCGTGACTAGTCACTGGTATATATCCCGCGTCCGGGTACCTGTTTACCCCCTGGAGCACTCGGTGGGATCCTACCGAGAGGCCTGATTCCACCACTTTCCCAGCACAGCGTAATTTATGTGATACTTATCGATCACCCGAAGCGCATCAAGTGGCGGTCAGACTGAGAGCACACCTCCCACTCCCACAGCGCAATTTGTGTGATCCTGACCACCCGAAGTGTTTGTGGTAACCAGGATTTCCCTGGACCGCCCACTCACACAGCGTAATTTATGTGGTTCTCATCACCCACTGTGTTTGGCAGGCCACACCGCACAATGATGAAAGTGGCTTTTCTCTCCCTGCACACAGTAGCTAACACAAGTCAAAACAAAAAGAGGGGTTCTTGGATGTTACTTAGGGGTCACTGGTTGGGCAGAAACCTGCTAACTGACCTTTAGGAAATTTGTGTAAAGAAAAAAAAACTTTCCTAATACACACAGAAAAACCCTTTTTCAACCTGAAAAACTGTTAAAAAGGACAAAGTGGATCCTTATGAAAAACACGGGACGTTTCACAGTAAAACAATTACACAGAGGTGAACCGAAAAACTGCGCCAAAAGTAACCTTGTTGCTGACGCAAAAATCACTCCTATCAGCACCGCTAAACGATCCACGTTATACACGCAATCTTTACTGCAACCACCTAGAACCGTTTACACAAAAAGTCTGCTGGACGTGAAACACGCGACACAGCAGCTTAAAACAAACCCGCTTTACAATAAGGAACTACTTTTAACAGGAAAAACACAAGAAAAACATAATCACTATACAAGAAATCTATGTGCAAAAACCCAGACTTCACCGCGCTCATTAAATGTGGAACACGTGAAGGGAAAACTCGCTTAATACACTTTAAATTGGCTGGCAATACGCAAATTTAAAGCTAAAAGCAAACAAATGAAACTGTAAAAAATTTGGATTAAAAAAACACAATATGGGTCAAATGCATATAGGAAACTTCATGCACATTGCATAGAGATTACTGCACATTTGGTAGCCAACAAAATGGCCACCAAACAAAAGGAGTCCATGTGGTTTAGTCAAGAAAATGACCCCCCACAGAGGAGCACATGGCAGATACTAGAATGACCCCCCACAGAGGAGCACATGGCAGATACTAGAATGACCCCCCACAGAGGAGCACACGGCAGACTCTAGCCTCAAAATTGCCTCTAACTTCTTACATAAAACAGACTTTTAGACAGAACATACACTGGACAATTACACAACAATATGAAGTACACATACAACACAATTTGGGCACAATCACAGAACGGACATAAAACACCAACATATCACACTAACATGCACATGTAACAAAAAGGACCCCCTGCTGCATGCTTGCTGGGAGCAGTGGTACCACAAAACATTGTACAGACCACATAACACAGATCTTACAACAGTTAACAATTAACCTAAGCCTTTCAGCACTGTAATAATTACCTCACGTGGAGGGGGGTAAAGCAATCACCACAGTACCTACAACCCGCAAATACTTACCTAACACTATGCAACAACTTTTACCCACTAAAACATATACCCGTTTAATTTTTGGTTGGAAGATTTTTTAAACTTGACCAAATCCAGCCAACCAAAACCCCCCCCTCTGCTGCGTTCCGCAGAGACAAACCCTTGTCTTTCACCCACAAATCAAGAGTTTAGGACAAAAAATGAGGTCCTTGTTAAGCGGTATTTCTTGTTAGCTAACAGAGAGCGAAATCAGCCACACGAACACGCAAAAAGCGATCCTCTTAATGGCAGAGAGACCTGAAATGTGCCGGCATACTTTTTGCTAGTTCATGATGGCCATTCCCCCCTCGTTCTTGGTTAGCTACGCAAGAATACGCGTTAGTATCCACCAGGCTCGCCAAACTGTCTTGGAAATTCGCTTTAACGAATTTCTCCTTACCGTGAGTACTCGCAGTTGGATGCGCAGAAATCCCCCATAAAGCTGTGCGAATCTCGCTTACCACGACTGCAGCCAAACTACACGATTCCTGCCCATCCAAATACTTTGGTTCTGTTGAATTTGTGGGTGATGGAGCTCCGTTACCCTGGAATGATCACACGACACTCTAAGGCTGGTTGCAACTCACATAAGGGCTGATTTTAGGCTCCGCTCTCTGTTTTATTAAGAATACACACATGCCCCCCACATGAATAAAGTCAATCCCTCCCACCGAACAATGCAATGGGGAGTACCTATACAGAGGATATACATTCCAATTGGAGCATAGCCTTTGCTATTATCTATCACTGGTCCTCCCCCATGAACCTTCTGAGGTCAGCAGACTTCCTCCCCTTCCCCCCTATGAGCCATCTGAGGTCATATTTCCTGTCCTACTAGCTTCTATTGGTATGTAAAATTCTCTGCACAAGCACTCCCTAAAAATATCAGTCTGTACCTGGATGGGCCCGATACGATCTTTATTAAAACACATCCATCCGAGATACAGTTCAGATTAGTAATGGGTTGTAAGATATGCACAAGCCTACACGTGGAGTTCACACCGCTTGCGCATTGCGTTATGAAGCCCACGTGGTACCATGCTGCTGATATGTGGATACAGGCCCACGGTCTACTGACAGCAGCATTCGCATGGAATGCCGTGGTGGTATACATGCCGGTCTATAAGCGCAGATCTGCCATCTCATCCATTACCAAGCCGAGTACTGTAATACATACATTGTACATGCGCATGGCCCAATTGCAGCCTTCAGAGCTTTAATTAAGCCACACGAGAGACATATGAATAACACGAATACATGACACATTTAAAGTTCGACCAACAATACAAAATTTCCATGACAATGTAAATGCCCTCAAATTAAAGCTGACAGTCTGCAGTTAAAGCACATCTTGTTCGTTTCATTTCAAATCCATTGCGGTGGTGTATAGAGCCAAAAATGATAGAATTGTGTCGATGTCCCAATATTTATGGACCTGACTGTACATGGACCGCAACTGTCCCCAAAAATTTCACATGGTGTGGAACTCTTGGATTCAAGCTCGAGACCTCACAATTTACTGGTTTTCCCTCTGCTTTTGCCCTGCCCGCCCCCCACCTCCATACTCCAAAAGAAAACCACTGTGCAATCTGCAAAGAAAAAGTGAACAGGAATCCTACCAGTTTACTAGTAGATCAGTTTGCAATAGTAAATATTTAATCACCAAGGAGCGGCCTGAATCATTAAAATCCAGGTGGAACCAATTCACCAAGTCACTATCTGAGATGCTAGGATTTAAGATTTAAGAATTTTATATATATATATATATATATATATATATATATATGTACATATTAAGAATATAAAATAAAAACTGTGTCACCAAGCACTTTTAAAAGATGTGTTACTGCATCTTGTGACATCTGTGTATACTCCCTCTGTCAACACTTAATCTGCAGCAGATGGAAGGAATAGAGGAAAAAAAAGAAGTGGAATGGGTTATGTGACCTCTAATTGACTGCCCCTTAGATCTGAAAAAAAAAATTATATATATATATATTTAGTGAGAAAAAGTTGTTTGTAAATTTGCATCTATTGCAAGTCTTTTGTCCGAACAATTTTTCAGCTCATTCATCTGTTTTAAGCCACATGCTTCTGTAAGAATCCACAATGGAGATTTTACAATGTAGTTCAAACAATTATACAGTTCATTACAAGTATAACAATCCCTTTTATACCTTATTTGTCTTATTTGTCAACTAGAAAACTGCATATAGCCAAGTGCTCTTAAAGCATATTTAAACAAAAGGCCAAAACACAGAGGGCTTTGTACCATGTAGCCCCCTACTTTGTTAATGGCATGGTGTTTGATGTCATAAATACACTTAAAATGAATTAGGAATTATTTTAAAATATTGACAGATAATGACCTAGCAGGTATTGAGGAGGGCTATACAAACCATCCAACCTACTGTGACTTTGGCATACTGCCACTGCAAGCTGTCCTACTAGGCAAGGTGGCAGCCTTGGCTTCCCCTTGTAGTCATAGTGTGCCATTGGTGTTATTTGGTTCTGCCTTTAAGAGAAGTACATTTCCAGGAAAACATAGCAGTTTATTTATATGTACAAAGAAGTTGCACAAGAGACTAATGTATGCCTAGCCTGGAGATCATTCTAACTCACTCTTTATCTATGACCAGGGATGTTATTTTTGGAAACTTATTACAGACAGAAACACATGTGTCTAGTCATACTCAATTAGTATACATTTGAGCTAAAAGCATTGTTACTGACAAGCATTCAGGCTACCATTTAGTCAACAAGCAGAGAATATTTGTCAGCAACAAAAGTATCTTGCCTGGTTCTTAGGGGTTTTCAGCATCCTGGGAAATCACTCCAACTTGTTTTCTCTTCCTTTTAGGACTGCCCACTGGGACAGGCAATTCTTTTCATCTCTCATCAGAACTGGTGAGTTAATTCTGTTTGTCCAGCCTTAGAGTTTATTCTATTGCCTGAAGCACTATAAATTAGTATAATGAACAAAGTGATACTGGTAACACTGACCATCAGTACCTACACTGTTATTGGGAGAATGGAGGAAATGAAACACTGTCCTGTTTCCTGTAGTTAGAAAATGCCTAGGAAGCAGCAAATGGGATAGGCAAGGTTCATAAAAATCAATCCATTGGCATCAAGAGGTATACCTCAGCCTCCATATGGTTCAGAGAAAACAAAAGACTCACCAGAAATCTATTACCACCTTACCCATATAAAGTTGTAAGACACCATCTTATTAGTAAAGAAACAGCTTATGTTACTTCATGTTTTCTAAAGTAGCAGTTTATTTGAATGATAATTTAAAGTGTATGTAAACACCAAACTTTTTTTTATTTTGGAAGGAGCAGGGATGGTTTAGAACCTCTGGTATGTGTTTATTGCAGTTTATAGTATGTCTCCATTAGGGAAATTTAGCTTCTCTATTTGTCCTGGTGATCACTGTCCCTAGGACTGAAAGTGAGGGAAAATCCAAAATGTTGAGTTGTCATAGCTGGAATAGGATTTCTGAGACACCTATTCTGGTGACAGTTGTCTAAGAGGGGCCTAATTTTAAAGAGAGATTTCCTCTGGCTTGCTGTTGGGTTTATGGGACAGGATGTAATAGCAAATCTCCTGGGTGAAACAAAGATGGCAATAAAACTGCCAGGGGTTTTAACCATTCCCTGCTCTATCCAAAAATTCAAATAATTTTGTCTTTAGATACATTTTAAATCCCAAATATACATATATTTGTGTCAAATTTTATTAGTAAGTATAAATGATTTCATATATTTTGAGGGAAAATATTTTGAAGGAAATAGAAATAATCAGTTGGAAGCAGCTCTCTCACAAGGGTGGACTGCACCTAAATGGGGAGCTCTGTTGAGGGATAGGATGGCCAAAACGTTAGAGGACCTTTTAAACGAGGTGATGGGAGGAGGGATCAGGGGATGTTATTCCAGCCAATGAATGAAGGGTAGAAGGTGCTACTATGGTCATTGTAACTGGATTACCTAAAACCAATGCATGTGGGCTGACTGGGTTCTACTGCAGCCTCAATACAAATCAGGATATAATATTATGCAACCGTATGAAAATAAAAGGCATGTTCACAAATGCTAGAAGTTTGGTGAACAAAATGGAAGAAATGAGACTACTATACATAAGAATTTCGACTTTGTGGGAATAACAGAGACCTGGTTTGACAGCACACGATTGGCTTGCAGCTATCCAGGGGTACTTCCTGTGTTGAAAGGACAGGGTAGGTAGAGGAGGGGGAAGGTTTGTATGTACATCATGAGTGATTTGTTGGTGAACACAAGGAAAGACATTAATAACGGGGCAAGGGAGGAGGTGGAATCCTTGTGGCTGGAGCTTCAAATGTAACAAACAAAAGGGAAATTAATAGTGGGTGCATGATATAAGCCCCCTAAACTGAAGGATGAAGAGAAGACTGATCACCATTCACAGTTAGAAATGACAGTAGAGCAGGGCAATATTATCATTATGGGGACTTCAATTATCCAGATGTTGACTGGGCAGATGGAACTTCTCACATCTCTAAGGCTGGCCATACACTATACAATTTTCTGTCCAATTTCTGCCCAATTTCCTTTAGATTTACCTTCAACTATGTAGTGCAAGAGCCTGCTTAGTTGGATACAATTGAAAGTGTTGTTAGGTTTGACCTCCTATTATATGGTTTTTGGTAAATCTAAACCAAAAATCTCAAGAAAATTGAATAATGTATGGCCAGCCTAAGGCTCGGCACTTCCTAAATGTATTGCAGGACAGTTTTATGTGTCAGGGGATGACCCAGCTACAAGCAATGCTCTGCTTGACCTATTAATTACAAACAACACAGAGCTGATAGCAAATGTGGAAGTAAGAAATAACTTAGAAAACAGTGTTCACCCGTGCAATTACGTTCACTGTAAATCATAGGAAAAACAAACATAAGGGTAGGACAAGTGCATCAAATTTCAAGAGAGCCAGCTTTACCAAACTGTGCTCCATAATTAATGACATTAAATGGGAAGATAATCTAGAATCAAACAACATGGAAGAGAAGTGGGAGTGCTTTAAGAACATTTTAATTAATGGCATCAGCCAGTGTATTCCAATGGGTAACAAATAAGAAAGAACTAAGGTTACACCTGGGGTGGCTAAATTTGAGAGTGAGCACACTAAAGAGAAAAAAACTGTCTTTTAAAAAATATAGGCCGAGGGGACACCGTCAGCATTCCAGCACTAAAAAATGTAAGGACATGATCAGGGCAGCAAAAATAGACCACAAGAGGCCCACAGTGGAGGAGAGTAAAAATAATCCCTCAAAAATGTTTTAATATATAAATAGTGAAAAGGCATAATCAGAGCATTACGTGGTTACAAGTGACATTTACAAGTGACAATGATAAGGCAAGTATTCAAAATATGTTCTTCTCCTCAGAGAACTATACTATGAACTTTACTATGGAAAAGAAGGGGTATAATAGACAAGACGGTAGTGTTAGCAAGGAGTGTACCCTTATGGCTAACAGAAGCTAGTGTTCTTAAAAGACTTAAAAAACTGAATGTGAGAAAATCACCAGGACCAGATAGCTTACACTCGAGAGTCCTCAAAGAACTTAGCCAGTTCATTGCTAGACCATTATTCCTAATCTTCAAGGACAGCTTATTGACCAGAATGGTACTAGAAGATGTACCAATATTCAAAAATGGTGAAGATACTTGCCTGGAAACTACAGAGCAGTCAGCCTAAGATCAATAGTTTGTAAACTATTGGAGAGGATGATATGGGACCATATCCAAAAATTTGCAGATAAATTAGAATCATTAGTAGTAATTTAGTAGTAACCAGTATGGATTTATGAAAGATTGTTCTTGCCAGACTGACCTATTAAGATTCTATGAAGAAGTGAGCTGTTCTCTGGATAGAGGAAGGCCTGTGGATGTAGCGTATCTATATTTTGCCAACGTGTTTGTTGGCATTGACAATACTGTATGTACAGTACCTGGATAGTAAACTGGTTACAGGGCACATCCAAAGGGTTGTGATAAATAGCATATCTTCTGAATGGTCTGGAGCCACGAGTGGGGGGCCCCAGGGCTCTGTATCTGTGTTTGCTGACAATACAAAGTGTAGCAGGGCATTACCTTCACAACAGCATATTGAAACTTTATATGAATACCTTGATAAACTAGAGTGGTGGACAAATACATGGCAAATGAGGTTTAATGTAGGAAAATGTCAAGTAATGCACTTGGGGGCTAAAAATATGAATGCAAGTTACACACCTTCGAGGATGTAACAGGATCTGGGGGTCCTTGTAGATTATTATTATACAGGATTTATATAGCACCAACAGTTTGCGCAGCGCTTTACAATATAAGGGAGACAGTACAATTACAATACATTTCAGTACAGAAGGAATGTGAGGGCCCTGCTCGTGGAGTTTACAATCTAAAGGAAGGGGGAGGTGATACAAAAGGTGATAGCTGCGGGGGGGGATGATCTGGTAGAGGTGATTCAAGTACAGTTCTTAGGTGGAGGTGGGGTAGGCTTCCCTGAAGAAGTGCATTTTTTAAAGACCGCCTAAAGGCAGACAGGGTGGGGGCTGACCGGACATGCTATGGTAGGAAGTTCCAGAGGATGGGAGAGGCTCTGGAGAAGTCCTGGAGGCGAGCGTGGGAGGAGGTGATGAGGAAGCTAGAGAGGAAGATATCATGGGAGGAGCGGAGTGAGCGATTTGGCAGATATCTGTGGATGAGGTCGGTGATGTAGCTAGGGGCAGTGTTGTGGATGGCTTTGTAAGCTGTGGTTAGTATTTTGAATTTTATATGTTGGGTTATTGGAAGCCAGTGAAGGGATTGGCAGAGAGGGGCAGCAGTCGCTGATCGGTTGGTAAGGTGTACAAGTCTAGCAGCAGCATTCATAATAGACTGAAGGGGGGATAGCCTGGTAATGGTAGACCAGTGAGGAGGGAGTTGCAGTAATTGAGGCGGGATATAACCAAGGCGTGAATAAGCGGATTTTGGAAATGTTCTGGAGGTTGAGGCAGCAGGATTTAGCCAATGAGTGGGGCTCAAAGGAGAGGTCAGGATTATGCCTAGCACCCTGGCATGAGGGGAAGGACCAATGGTTGTGCTGTTGATCTTAATGGTAAAGTCGTGGGTGGGGGATCGGGGAGGAGGAAATATTACAAGCTCAGTTTGTGAAAGATTGAGTTTGAGGTAGTGATGTGACATCCATGCTGATATGTCGCTTAGTAGATTTGTGATACGTGAGGAGATTGAGGGGGTGAGCTGGGGAGTGGAGAGATAGATCTGGGTGTCATCAGCATACAGGTGGTATTGGAAGCCATGGAAGATTATCAGTTGGCCCAGGGAGGAGGTATAAAGAGAAAAGGAGAGGCCCAAGAACAGAACCTTGGGGTACCCCAACAGAAAGGGGAAGAGGAGCGGAGGAGGAGTTGTATGTGACACTGAAAGTGCGCTGAGAAAGGTAAGAGGAGAACCAGGAGAGAGCAGAGTCTCGGAGGCCGATGGAGTGGAGTTTACTGAGGAGGAGCGGGTGGTCGACTGTGTCAAAGGCAGCGGAAAGGTCAAGGAGTATGAGTATGGAGTAATGGCCATTGGTTTTAGCAGTTAGTAGGTCATTAGTGAGTTTTAGTAGGGCAGTTTCTGTTGAATGTTGTGGGTGGAAGCCAGACTGTCGGGGATCAAGAAGGTTGTTGTTGGTGAGGTAGCAGTTCATACGGTTGTGAACAAGGCGCTCGAGAAGCTTGGAGGCAAACGGGAGCAGGGAGATGGGTCTTAAGTTATTCAAACAGGTGGGGTCCAGCGAGGGTTTTTTGGGAATGGGGGTAACCAGTGCATGTTTGAGTGGGGAGGGAAAGGTGCCTATGAAGAGTGAGAGGCTGAAGATGTGGGTTAGAGAGTTTAGGATAGAGCAGGAAGGAGGCTGCAACAGTCGTGAGGGGGCAGGATCCAGGGGACAGGTGGTGAAGGAAAGGAGATCGGTAACTTCCTTGGAGGTAACAGGGTCGAAGGAGGAGAGTGTTGAGTTTGGTGTTGGGCCTGGTACGTTGGTTAGAGGAGGAAGCTTGACACTGGAGATCTCATCACAAATTGTGTCGATCTTCTTCTTGAAGTGACTGGCAATCTCCTGTGCAGTAAGTAAGTTGGTGGGTGGAGGCAGTGGGGGGTGGAGTAAGGAATTAAGGGTAGAGAAGAGTTGACGAGGATTGGATGAGAGGGTCTTGAGAGTGTTATAGTAGGTTTGCTTAGCAGCGTGGAGGCTGGAGTTGTATTTAAGAATTTAGATTTAGTTTTACGCCATGCTCGCTCAAGAGACTTCTGGTGTCATCTGTTTGCCAGGGTTGACACAGGTGAGGCCTGGTTCTGCATGTAGAAAGAGGAGCAAGACTGTCCAGGGAGGATGATAGATAGTTGTTGTAGGCAGATGTGGCCAGTTCTGGGCAGGACAGGGGTGCAATTTCATCATAGAGGCGCTCAGTAGCGGAGTGAAGATGACAGACTCAGCAATAATGTGCAATGCCAAGCTGCAGCAAGCAAAACTACAAGACTATTAGCATGCATTAAAAAGGGTATTTACTCAAGAGATACATCTATAATTCTACCACTTTAAAAATATTCTGGTTTGGCTGCATCTTAAGTGTGCTGTCCAGTTCTGGTCACCGGTCCTCAAGAAGGGTGTGCTGGAACTGGAGAAAGTCCAGAGAAGGACAATAAAACTAAAAAGGGGGCTGTAGAACCTCAGGCTACACACGTTAAGCTTATTTTCCCAGAGAAGATATGCTTATGGGGAGATATGATCACAATATATAAATATCAAATGGTGATTCTAGCATATGGAGAAAATTATTCAGTCTCAGGTCGCTCATGAGAGTACATGGCCACTCAATGAAGCTGAATGAGAGGTGGTTTAACCTTAAACTGCACAGGGGGTTCTTTAGTGTTAGAATGGTAAGGATGTGAAACTCCCTTCCACAATCAGCTGTGTCAGCGTAAGTATCAATAATTTTAGAAAAAGTTTAGATGGGGATCTTAGCGAACACAATATATAGGGATATAGGAAGCAGTAAAGCCATAAATGAATACACACAGCCACACAATTTTGGCTTGATGGACTGGTGTCTTTATTCAACCTTACCAACTTGGTAACTATGTAAACTAAGACCATACCAAGAATAAACTAAGGATATATTAAATTCACAAATACTGTACTAAATAACTATACTCTATATGAAATACATACATGGGAGCTGTTTTACCTGTCACATGATTTGTATTGCTGTTCATTCTGTTCTGTTCATTCAATTCTGAGGTTTACAAAGCCGCATCCCACAGCACATCACTGAAAGGAGGATAACACAGCTTTTTCTGTTACAGTTAAGGTATACCACCTTCAGCTTGCTAATTGGATATTCATAGAGCAGCAGTAGAATGATGAAGTCATCTTGTTGCTCTTTTCTCTACATTTTTATGCAGCACATTGGCTCCTTGGACAATCCCTCTCTTTACCCATCTGAGCAGAGTAGTACAGGGGTTTGCAAAAAACTGTTACCAAGTAAAATTCAAGTATTTGAATGTTAGTTAAACTAAAAGCAAAATGTATCTATTGATTTATATATGAAAGCATAGCTGTGTAATGTGTGCATTTTACTTCTGATGGAGTTCAGCTTTAAAAAGTTGGTGTTCTGCCATACAAGGTCTGAGAGAAAGTTTGAGACCAGATGTCCTGTCCATGGAGAAGATGCTTCTAAGTCTAGGCCAGAAAGGATTATTAGGCAAGTGCTCCTATGTTTAATAGTTTACTATTTTTGCCCTTAGCTCCTGGGTGTATGCTGTATATCTAAAGACTGGTGACAGAAGTCTCCTTGTTGTTATGTTACATGCATTATACCAGATAATTAAGTCTGTGATATAGTGAGTGGGTGTAGTTGTCACCTTGCTGTATCTTAGTAGGTGAACCCGTTTATTGTATTAGAATTTACATGCAGCTCCTGTTATTTTAGTTAACCCTCTTCTGGGATTCTATTGCTAGTTTTAGCTTAGGGCTCAAAACCCACAATAGCCTAGAGGCAGGTTAAGCATCTGATGGACACTTCTGGTAGCTAGAGGTCTGACATACCATACAGGCATGGCAGACCAGAAACTACTAGGGACTAAGACGCAGAATGGATAGGCGACTCTGGCGACTCAGAATGGATAGGCGAGTTCTAGTGCCACACCACAGCTTCCTGGTTGGAGGATCTCTGCATCACTGATGATCTTGTCTTCAGGTCTCAGGTCTGACACAATGACGGCTGCCACATCATGATCATCCTAAGGGACCCTTGCAAATGAACTTTGCTGCAACATTCATCTGGACGTAAATGTATATATTCTGGGTGTATGTGCAAAATTCCGCCAGGAGTCTTTTTGTGGCCCCTTTGCAGATAATACCTGCTTGTACATTGGATGTATGTACTATTATTAATCCTTTCTAATATAAAGCTTGTATTACCTCCATATTGGTGTGTATCTATATGCCTATGGTTAATGTTATATGTTGGTTGCAGTAGTTCCTCTGCTGCCAATTATTTTGATTAGATTACTGGTTAATTTCCCAGGAAGGGAATCCCTTCTGTTCAAAGATGCCTTGTCCTGGGTGGAGGCACTGACAACTTTATTATTAAATCCACTCTTCCACTTAGCGAAGGTTCTAGTTCTCTTATTTACCTATGGGTTTACAAATCTAAAGAGAAATGTTGCTGATCTGGAAGCATGCTGTGTTGCCTTGGGGTGGGCTGTGTATCAGGAGTATCAAGGTAAAGACATAACTGTGAGTCAATTATATGGATGTTCATGTAAATTGGTATATAGGAAGCACAGAACTAAATTGCATTGATGGGCAATACACTGTACTATGTACAATACATTGTGTTACTTCATATTATGTTATAGAGACACATACATTTTGCAGCTTATTTCAAAGAAGGTATAACCACACAATGTACACTGCAAAAAAATTAAAGAAGCACTTTTTGATCAGAGTAGAGTATCAAGTCCATTAAACTCCTGAGATATTGATCAGGTCAGTTAAGTAGCAGAGGGGGTTGTTAATCAGTTTCAGCTGCTTCTGTGTTAATGAAATTAACAACAGGTGCACTAGATGGGCAACAATGAGATGACCCCCAAAACAGGAATGGTTTTACAGGGGGAGGCCACTGACATTTTTTTCCTTACTCATCTTTTCTGCATGAGGCGATACCTAGACACCACAGAGGTTGCACAGGCAGTCCAACTCCTCCAGGATGGCACATCAATACATACCATTGTCTGAAGGTTTGCTGTGTCTCCCAGCTCAGTCTTAAGAGCATTGAGGAGATTCAAGGAGAGCTAGACAGGGCCATAGAAGGTCCTTAACCCATCAGCTGGATCAGTATCTGCTCCTTTGTGCAAGGAGGAACAGGAAGAGCACTGCCAGAGCCCTACAAAATGTCCTTCAGCAGGTCACTGGTGTAAATGTCTCTGACCAAACAATCAGAAACAAACTTCATGAGGGTGGCCTGAGGGCCCGACGTCCTCTAGTAGGCCCCTGTGCTCACTGCCCACCACCATAGAGCTTGATTGGCATTTGCCATTGAACACCAGTATTGGCAGGTCCGCCACTGGCACCCTATGCTTTTCACAATTGAGAGCAGGTTCTCCCTGAGCACATGTGACAGACGTGAAAGGGTCTAGAGAAACCGTGAAGAACGTTATGCTGCCTATAACATCGTTCAGCATGACCGTTTTGGTGGTGGGTCAGTGATGGTTTGGGGAGGCATATCCATGGAGGGTCACACAGACCTCTACCAGCTAGACAATGGCACCCTGACTGCCATTAGGTATCGGGATAAAATCATTAGATCCATTGTCAGACCCTACGCTGGTGCAGTGGGTCCTGGGTTCATCCTGGTGCACGACAATGCCCAGCCTTATGTGGCTAGAGTATGCAGGCAGATCCTGGAGGATGAAGGAATTGATACCACTGAATGGCCCCCATGCTCACCTGACCTAAATCCAATAGAACACCCCTGGGATATCATGTTTCGGTCCATCTGACACCACCAGGTTGTACCTCAGACTGTCCAGGAGCTCAGGGATGCCCTGGTCCAGCTCTGGGAAGAGATACCCCAGGACACCATTCGTTGTCTCCTTAGGAGCATGTCCCAATGTTTTCAGGCATGCATAGAAGCACGTGGTGCAGTGGGTCCTGGGTTCCTCCTGGTGCACGACAATGCCTGGCCTTATGTGGCAAGAGTATGCAGGCAGATCCTGGAGGATGAAGGAATTGATACCACTGAATGGCCCCCATGCTCGCCTGACCTAAATCCAATAGAACACCCCTGGGATATCATGTTTTGGTCCATCTGAGGCCATCAGGTTGTACCTCAGATTGTCCAGGAGCTCAGTGATGCCCTGGTCCAGATCTGGGAGGAGATACCCCAGGACACCATCCGTTGTCTCATTTGCTCCGGCGTTTTCAGGCATGCATACAAGCATGTGGGGGTCATACAAACTACTAGCCTGCTGCATCATTTTTTCACTCTGATTTCTGGGGTGTCTTTGAATTCAGGCCTCTGTAGGTAGATAATTTTCATTTCCATCAAATGATGGGGCATCCTTATGTTCCTAACACATTACCCAGTCCATATCAGTATAGATATCCAGCATGATATTTTTCCTCATTGAGATTGGATGTGTTTTCAAAGTGTTCCTTTAATTTTTTTAGAGCAGTGTATTATTATGCTGTTATATCCCCTATAGAAATAAGTGGTCATAAAGGCTGAAGGTTCTTTACCTTCATGCATTCTATGAGTGAAGGTAAAAAACCTTCAATGCGCAGCAGCCCCCCCCCCCCCCCAGCACCCTAATACTCTCCTGAGCCCGGTCTTGGTCCAGCAATGTGCAGAAGACCAGCAGCTCTCCCAGGTTTCTGCTTCCTCTTTGGCTCAGACACAGCAGCGGGAGCTATTGGGTTCTGCTGCTGTCATTCAGTACTCTGCTGCATCTTATGTGCACAGAGAGCAGGGCTCAGGTGCGAGCTCGCACCAGTGCCCCCCCCCCCCACAGCAAGTGGCTTGCTATGGGGGCACTGCTCAGAGGGGAGAATTCTGAAGTGCCAGCGGGGGGACCTGATGAGAAGAGGAAATTCATGATTGCCCTGTGCAAAACCACTGCACAGAGCAGGTATGTATAACATGTTTGTTATTTTAAAAAAATAAAAAGCGAACCTTTAGTATCACTTTAAGTAGAGTACTAACATACAGCAATTGAAAAAGTAAGCCTGTTCAGTTACTAAGAAAATATACAGGATAAAATAAGTTTTGAAAAAAAATTAATACGATCAGCATATTATGTTGTGGTCAAAGGGGTCAAAACCACCTCAACTAGACAACTGGAAAGTAAAGAATGTTTTCCTAAAACAAAGGGTATCGGTGCAGTGTTAATGCACATACTTTGGTGATTGGTCATCGATTGGTTAATGTAGGTACAATAGAGACTGGTCAAGTCCGTGGGATAACTGAAGAATGGTCACTGAGGTATGCACATCTGCATGTGTGAACACCAGCAAGTGAGATCTGTACGCAAAAGGTGCCATCAGTACTGTAATTAATAAGATAGCTGTGTGCACTGGTAAGCAGAATTCACTGCTGTAATGGAAACTGGGAAGTGAGCCATGTGAGGAAGAGTGCATATTTCTCTGCTGACATTTCCTAGCATGGCACTGATACTGTGACGTGAGCTGTATGTGGTAGAGTGCACCTTTCTCGGCTGGCATTTCCTGTCATGACACGGATACCAGAAAGTGAGCTGTGTATATTGGAGTACAGTTCTCTCCATTTGCGTTTCCTAGCATGGCATGGAGACCAAGAAGTGGGCTGGTTATGATGGAGCACATTCCTCTCTGCTGTTACAGAAGGAGCTATCAATACCGGAATAGATATTTGTAGACGTGTGTACTGGAGAGCAGGTCTTACTACTGGAATGTCCATGTCAGGGCATGGATACTGGGAAGTGAGGTGTGTAGCGTGTAATGTGTCTAAAAATTGAAATATATAACTTGATGGTCAACAGCAGTAAAGTAAAAATTAAAATATGTGCTTTGAGGCTAGGAGGCCAGTCACTAGAAAGGAAAAAAGATAAAAATATACTATCCCTAGTTGCTTACCTGTCCCCATCAATTCCAATCCCACTCACCCCTGTTCTTACTTAGATTCTTGGTAATTGGCACAGCCGGAATCTGACTCCTGCAATAAACCTTAGTGACAAAACAAATCAAGAAAATAGTAACTTTGTAACAGCTAGCTTTGCCAATTCATCTCTTCATTACCAAATGCTGTGACTTGCTGTATGGCAAAAATGTGGTAAAGAACAATGTGTAGGTCTTACTACTGGAATGTCCATGTCAGGGCATGGATACTGGGAAGTGAGGTGTGTGAGTTGGACTCCACTTAGAAATTCTGGCATGGATATTGGGAAGATATGTGTGCTGATGACTAGATGCTTGGAACAAAGTGTGGTGGTAATTGGATCTTCCATGATTTATTAGTCTTCAGTGCTGGGAGATCAGTGTCATTTTTAGGCACAGAAATCTGGATTTGTACTTACAATTATCTCACTAGGAAAACTAGAGAGATTTGTGTAAATCTGCAAGCCAAACTTATTATTCATGTCAAGAAAAGACATGTAAAAAAAACATTTTTCTGTATGACTAAGTAAAACCTAATATGAATAAATGAATACTGACTGCATCATGAACAAAATGTGCAAATATCGTGTGTGTGTGTGTGTGTGTGTTTGAACATAAGTTTAAAAAACTAGCAATATGCAAAGATTTGCTAGGCAGTGATATGTTTGATGATATGTGGTGAGAACTCACCCCTTATTTACTTACGTGAGTAATTTTACAGGGCACACCGCAGTGTTCTATTCCAGGCAACTGATGGTGTAAATGTGGTTACATTTATGTTCCCTTTTCTCTGTAGAAAGGGGGGAATCTATATATAACTGCATGAAAATAAGCAATTACAATGTGTAGTATTGCTATCTGTATGACCAAATCATCAGTCATTGATTACGTGCAATATATGAATCTGTTCTATCAACCATCAGTTCATGTATGGACATCAACACCTCTTACGTAAATGTTGGCCTAACATAAAAAAGAGGAAGCACAGCAACAGTGACAATGATTTTACATATGTCACTTGCCTGCACTAATTTGGGAACTCTTAAAAATATCATGGTAAACAGAAATTTTGCTACTTGCACATAAAATAATTACTGAAATGGCAATTCAAAGCAAACAATGGCTAAGGCACGACAGAGGAATCTAATGATGGAATTGCATGAAAAAAAAGGAAAATAAAATTTTCTAACCCTGCAAGAATAATATAGAATTTTACTCTAGAGGCTTTTTTAAAACTACGGAAGTGAGCTTTAAAAAGACTTTTATCTGACCAAAAGTCACTGTATAAAATATTTTGTGTACTGTAGCGTGTAATGTGTCTAAAAATTGAAATATATAACTTGATGGTAAACAGCAGTAAAATAAAAATTAAAATATGTGCTTTGAGGCTAGGAGGCCAGTCACTAGAAAGGAAAAAAGATAAAAATATACTATCCCTAGTTGCTTACCTGTCCCCATCAATTCCAATCCCACTCACCCCTGTTCTTACTTAGATTCTTGGTAATTGGCACAGTCGGAATCTGACCCCTGCAATAAACCTTAGTGACAAAACAAATCAAGAAAATAGTAACTTTGTAACAGCTAGCTTTGCCAATTCATCTCTTCATTACCAAATGCTGTGACTTGCTGTATGGGAAAAATGTGGTAAAGAACAATGTGTTGGGGCCTAAGTAGGATTATATGGAAACAAAGTCTACCTTGACTGAATCTGCCTGCTCTCAGTCAAATTTTTTACATAGCAAATTGATTGGTTCATCTCTGCATGGCAATGTTGATATTAATATGACGTAACCACAGCTGCAGTATAATTTCAGACCTTTTATAGCCAATCAGAAGTGTAGTTCCAGTGGTGAAATGTACTGCATTTTAGGGTGTCCTAATTTATATGTGTTTTTTTTTTTTCAGCAGGGAGTACTGCTAATGAGTAATTTTTTTTAAGCTCTGCTAAGCTACATCAGCTACAGCACACGACTCAGCACTCTCAACACCTTCTAACTAATTGCTTGGCTCCCGCGATGTGTCCCCTGCAGCGTCCCCGGCCATCTCCTCCAGCTGATGCTGGCATCCGGCTCCTGTGTTCCAGTCCTTGTGACGTCGGGACGTACGGGCGCCGCCTCCGGCAGCGGGAAATTTGAAAATTTAAAAAAAATTTAATTTTTTTCAAAACAATTTTACATAGTAAAACATTGCTGTTTCAACCCATTTCACATACATTTTGTCCCTAGTGCTCTGTCCTGTCCCGTCTGCATTTTGACTGTTCTTTCTGCCTGGAAACTTAGAAAAGTCCATGGCGTCCAAAAAGTGCCCCTTTAGGTCAAAAGCGGGTTTAGATCAGCTAGAGAACGGCGATAGTAAATCAGAACCACTTGCAGAATTGAGTGATAATGATTCCGTGAGAAATTCGTCATCAGACACTGAAAACAATTTTGCAACTTTGCTCAGCGATCTGCGAACTTGGCGCTATATTTCAAATTTCAGTGTTTTTGGTTTGATTATATTATTTAATTAAATGTATTATTATTATATTATTATTTTTTATGATTATTTATTAAATTATAATTTGTGATTTTGTGTTTCAAATTTTATCATACCTGGGATGTTTAATAGACTCTTGTTCAGACAGATTTCAGTGAGTTATTCCTAAATATTACAGCCTACAATAAAAAACTACATATTTCCATGCAAAATAATGGTACCGCTTTCAGCACCAAAAATCTGAAATAATCGGACCGCTAGGGAGGTTAATAAAGAACAAAAACACAACTACTTATCTTTCTTACCTTCATCTTCTCTCTATTGGACTGTAGAGTGAAAAAGTCTACTTCAGGTGCCCATATCACTGCCTGGGTGATATGAGCAATTCCCATTGGCTGTCCAGCAGTGGAATACTCTCAAGATTCAGAAGACTGCAGTGCTGTGATGATGTCATGATGAGGGCCCCATAACAGGAGGGGGTGGAGGCACAACATTTGCTTGGAGATAGGCTTTAGAATACAGAGGATATTCAACTGCCAACATTTATACTAGTCTTTAGACAACTGTTTGGTCTGAATGTTTTTTGAGAGTCAGAAATAACTAAATCACTGAAATAACATAAAGAGGTTAATAAAATTATACAAGTACATTTATATTGAATGTGTGCATTCTGAACTGTAGTCTATTTAATTATATTTTTGTAGGCGTAGAGTATTTGTCTGCTTGTAGTTAACTGTATGCCAGCCCCCATTTAAATTTGCATATCCTTGGTGTCTTGACTTTCATAAACAAACAGGTCTGCACTTTGAAGGATGTGAGATTAGAATGAGGGAAACAGAAATTCTTGACAACATTCTGATGCTGCCAACTTTTAAAGGTTAGATGTAGGACATTTGAACTGATTTGTAAAAAAAAATATTTTAAAACAAGATTGGAAATTAAGCAGGTTAATTATTTATAGGAGAAAAAAACATTTATCACTTAACTAATAGTTCATCAAATATTCTTAAAGAATAATTCCAGCGTGGAACAATGTATATACAGTACATATATGCACATATAAGTATACATGCATATAGCAAATCTGTGGGTCCCCCTGGAAGCTGGAAATCACTGTAGTAGAAACCTGTTACTACAATGATCTCCACTAAAGTTCGGGTCACATACCTAGCAACTGCCCTGCTGCATTGTGAACACAGGACGGGGCCTGCGCGGCCCAGACACAGTTCAGAGAATGCTTTGCATTTTCCCAGTGAATGCAAATCATTCTTTGATTGGACGAGGTTGAGAGTGTAAGGCCATTTGAAAAGATGCAAATTAATCTCTATATGTTGCCTATAAAGAGCAGGCAGCCTTCTGTGATCACAATGTAACATGGTCATTGGCACTGGACCCAGAAGCTAGTGGAGAACATTGTATTAGTGGTGTCTACCACAGTAAATTCCAGCTTCTAGATGGAATGGTATATGTATACTGTAGTTCTATTGGTCTAAGATGGACCAATGTAACTATGTAGAAAAACCCATACCGGCTCCCGCGCATGCTCAGAAATGTGTTGCATCCCAATGACGTCAGACGCCCAACGCCACTAGCTCTGAACATATGGGAGACCCAACCAGGCTTTACCATCAATGCCTTACCTGTTGCAGCACCTTCTGCTGAGCAACCAGGGTACCTCCTCTCCAGAGCAGTTCCTACACCAGGCGACAGACGTACTACACATATCCCTAAGAGCCTGTTGTACTGTTTGAAGATATGAGTTGTTATACTTACCTTTTTATTAAAATTGTCATACAGTTTACACTTATAGACGATGTGTCCTTTGTTTATTCTTCCACTACAGAGTTTGCTTCACTCCATCGCAGCCTGTGCTGGTGCTTACTGAATTGCCTTTGTCCTAACTGGAACTTTATCCATTTATTCATCATTACATGGACTGCAATATTATGCGCTTGCTATTCTCTCTGTACATTCTTTAAAACTAGTGCACGGCTTTACAGGGATAAAGTCATGTCTTATTGTGTCACTCATCTTCAATTTATTGGTGTAAGGAATTTTTTACATACAAGAATTTAACCCTCCTAATGTATTAAATTATTAAACACAGTTGAGGAGTAAAAAAAATGCAATTAGAGGTTAAAAAACTGGTCTGATTAGCAAACTGATCTGCCCAAATTGGGCTTCAATCTGGATTAGCAGATTTATACATTGATTATATATGTAAACCTTTGAGCCAAGAAGTTTTCACCATTTTAGTAATTCCATGTTGACTCACCCTCTTATCACTTCTGACCCTGGCCTGTGTTTTGGACTCTGCATCTTACTTTCTGATTTGTTACCTTACTGTACATCTGTGAACTGAGCTTGGCCTGTACTCTGACAATGTCCCTGCCTTTTGAAGCAGTACTTTACTGCCCAGCTGTTGACGACCTTCAGCTTGTTTCCTGGCTTTGTTCCTGTCCACTAATTGAATGCTACCATGTTTCTGTCTTGGGTCCTTACCCAGTGATCATCTGTGCCTCACACCAAACAGATGGCAGTGTCTGCACATTCGGCCCTCATGCAACTCTGTGTCCCCACATCTCCTGTCATCGATGTCAGGAGTGATAGGTTAGAATGATTCGTTTTCAGGACAATTCATTATTTTCAGAAAGTAAATATTCGTTGATCTGAATTTATTGATATTTTAAGAAGTTCTGTTATTCTTTTGTTATTTTGGAGGATTGGCTATATTCGTTTTAATGTAATAAATTATTATGTATTCGTTCGTTATGTTATTTAGTTGAACTAATTTCACCATTTCTAACTGAATTTGTTTGTTGAGCTGCACATACAAATTAAATGAATGGTCTCTCAAGTTCAACCCCAAAAACAAAAAGAATCTTATTACAATATTCATGCTGCGCTAACTATAAAAAAAAATGGATCCAAATCAATTGGGATCATTCATTATGTTGTTACATTATTTCAAATGCTTCCAACAATAACAAAAGTCCCAAACTATCACATCATGTCAACCGAATGAAACAAATGCATACAAATTAATTCATTGTTTTCATTATAATTTATTTTGGCTTAGTTGAAATGTATTACTATTGTGATGCAGAGATTCGGATACATCCAAATCATGCAAATTTATTTTGAATTTTGATTCATAACAAAAGAAATCGCACATGTCTATTGTTGGTCAAGAGGTGAAAGAGAAGTTCCCTCTTTAGTTCAATCTCCAGGAGGTACATGACAAATGGCAATCCAGGAGCATGATAGAATTTATTATGCTTTAGAAGTCATCATACATTTCAAGGGTAGTGATCCGTGGCCAAGAATGGCAAACCTATCAGCTTCACCTTTGAAAATTCAAACTACTTCACTGTAGTGCTGCTGCCCACATTGTCCAGAGCTCTGGAGACATAAGAATGGAGAATGGGAGAAACAAAAAGCAAGCTGGAATACAGAAAATCTGATATGCACAGTCAGCCTTACATCAGCAAAGATACACTCCTCTTTTTTTTTCTCCTCTTTGCAATTACTGTATCAGGGATCCATTTTGTAGTGTTGGCACAGAAAACAGAAATGGGTGGACTGCAATTCCTTTGCTCACCAATTTAATACTTATGTCCAAGATTCTGATTTATTATAGTGTGGGTGTATTCCCTGGCCACTGCACTGTACTAGACCAGCCTTTCTCAACCAGGGTGCCCAGACACCCTGGGGTGCCTTGAGGTTTCTTCCAGGGTGCTTTAGCAAATTGTCTATAAACTGCCCAAAACTTGTATAAAAGTCAGCGGGTAGAACAAGCTTGCCTTTTAGTTACACAAAGTCACAGGTTCATTGTGCACCATTACGATCTTCTATCTGCCGGCATCCTGACAACCTATGACATGATCAGTTGATAAGGAGGATGTCAGCATCCTAGTTTGACCCTCCACTGCCCCTATCCATCAGTGCTGGGGTCACATTAGCTCAGTGATGGAAAAAAACTGAGGGAGAAGAGAAACACTGGAATACTAGTCAGTACCGGTATGCAAAAGTGTATTTGCTTTGGAAGAATAAATCACTTATAATGTTGGGTGCCCTACATGTGTGGATGTTGCTGCGTTATATATAGCTATTCAAAGAGTTTTCACATTTTAGAATGGGGTGCCCTTTTAAAACTATGGACAGTCTTGAGGCTCCCCATTTTAGAATGGGGCTCCTCAAGTCTGTCCATAATTTTAAAGGGTGCCTCAGGATTGTCCATAATTTTGAAGGGTGCCTTGACTGAAAAAAGGTTGAGAAACACTGTACTAGACAACCACTGATAGAAATCACAGTTGGCTCATAAAAAAGTGCATTTCAGAACAAGGGAGAGAACACTAAAAAGACTTGTCCTCCTTTCTGTAAGGTGAATAGAGCTCCCCAGTTCCTGTGCAGAGTCTGTCTGTGAAGTTAACAGACAGACAGACGCAGAGCTGAAGGTAAATGGCTATACAGAATTTGCTACATACATAAAAATGGGCACTCTTCCCTGTTTGCCCGCTGCGCCCCACAATGCACATGTGGCCTGACAGTGCTTTGTGATTGGCCAAAGCAATGCATCTGACCACAGGTCATGTGCAATGCTTTGGCAAATCACAGCACACAATGATGTCACAAGGGGGAGGGTCACCTGGTTCACATCACCAGGTGATCCCGCCTCTTCGATATTTAAGAACTGTCAGGGCGGCGCAGCTGTCAGATGGCCAAGAGCCAGCAACTAGAGCAGAGCCTTTTTTTTTCTTTATTTTGGGCATCGTGATTGACGTTGGATCTACTTCGGGGACTTTTTTATTTTTGTTTTTAATAAAGGACTTGTCACAGACTGTCTACTGTAATTTTTTACACCACACTTTATTTTTTTTGTAAATGAGTAGTGATACCATGTACCCCATACTCAATCACATAGGCAGGGGCTGGGATCTGCCCCTGCCCACAGACTCCCACAACCACCAACCACAGTTATGGGGAAGAGGCCCATGGGCCCATCGACATGCCCCAAAGCACCCCCCCATGTTGCAGGCATGTGGCCTGGTATGGATTGGGAGGGCTTGCTCGTTCCCCCCTTTCCTGACCTGCCAGGCTGCATGCTCAGATATGGTTTTGGAGGGCACCCCCCACGCCATTTTTTTTTACATTTTTGGCGTGGGGGTTCCCCTCAAAATTCATACCAGAAGGGCTTGGCATGGATGGGGGGGACACTTTTTTTTTTTCAAAATTTGTCATTGCTGGCAATTCTTTTAACATTCAGCTGTCAATGGTGAACTCCGATGACAGCTGAAACGTTAAAGCATGTTTTGACTACTAAAACACTGCATGACTTAATAAAATAACTCATGCAGTAGTTTAGTAGTTTTTTTTTTAAATACTGAGCGGTATCTTACCACATACTCGGATGCTGTAAGATACCGCTTAGTGAATTGTCCCGGTTCTAAGTTCCCAGTTGAACTGTTGTTAGGTTCAAAATGTTCAACCGCAAACTGAACAGCCCTTCACTACACATGATATAGCTCACCACATACTACCCAAAGCCTATGGCCATCACAAGCTTCCTTGATGCAATTTGTAGCAGACCTGTTTTGCTTATCAGATTGAAAACTCATCACAGTCTATTCTGCTACTCTACAGACTGGCCACTTGTGCCATGGGAAGTAAGTGGTGGTTCAGCTGGAACTGAAAGATGCTCTAGCTCTGAGCTACGTCTATCCTAAGTGGTGCATTTGTCTGGTAGCATAAATGCTTGGGGAAGGGGAATTTAAACAATATACTCATTATATTGCATAACACAGCCATTGTATGTAAAATACATAAAATATCATGACTTTAACTGTCAAAGTGGAACAGAGAAATCATTTATTGAATGAACAGACAGCCAGTCTGTAAACTGAACAAGTTATGAATGAAGTGAGGTTACCCTGAGAAAGAAGCTGTATTTTTTAGGAAACATTGTTAAAGCTTGTACTTGGAAAATGTAAAACTATTTAGCTGTATGGTGTTAATGTGAGTTTCACCTTTTGAAAGAAAACAATCAGAAAAGTAAACATATACAGCACCACCACATTAAAAAAAAGTACCACATCCTAATATGAGATGACACAACAACTTCATAAAAATATATATATCATTTTAAAGGCCATGTTTACTTAAATAAGATGTATTTAAGAAAGGTTCAACATAAATCTCTCAAATCATTTCAGTACAACATTACATTGTATATGCAGTATACATAACTTGTATTGTTCAGATCCACAAGGCCAACGTGTTTCTCATAAATAGCTTCTTCAGGCCTTTTCTTGGGATCCAATGAGAGAGTAGAATAGAAACTAGCTAAGTAAAAACACTTACTTATATAACATAATACATATATATCTTTTGCTCTAATAATATTTACATGTAATAATGTATTATTTGTGCGTTTCCACATACCAACATTAAGCAACGTACAGGGACATATGAAGGAGGTAACTGGAGGATGGATCAGAAAAGTAATAAATATTTCCTACAAAGAAAGATAGCATATACTGTATATTAGTATTTTGCACATACTGTAGTTATAAACCTTTCTCCATATTAGCTGGTGACTGTTCACAGTATAGTATAATTTGCCAGTCATGCATTAATCGATATTGGCCCAACATTTCCTATTTGTAATAGGGCGAATGTGCACCTGCAAAAAAGGGATAGCCAGTGAATTGTCACTGAATGTCACATTTTCAGTAAGTTTTTAAAAACAACTTTTAACCTGACTGGCACACCTACTGTCCTCTGCTCATCATTGTTATTTTACCCCATTTAATGCATACTCCTTGCCAAACAATGTTTCTCCAACACCTGCTGAATGGTTCCAGCAAGACTCCATAAAACGCAAGCTTATTTTGAAAGTATATCTCCATTTTACCGTAACTGCTCTAATCTCAATTACTTATTAGTACAATTACATTTTCATTCATCATACTATTCCAAAACAGGAAAGGTGTTGGAAAGAGCAGTGTAAAGCATGGGTGAAAGCAGCATTAGATGAGGAGTATGGTACAGTAATATGGAATGGGGAGGTGAGGAGCGGAATACAGCACTGTGCCACGGGGGAAAAGTGGGGTACAGTAGTGTGGGATGGAGCGTAAAAAATGGGAGACAGCGGAGTGTGGGGGCAGTATAGGGCAGGGGGTGAGAAAAGGGAGGGCAGCAGATTTTAATTATGGACTGTACTGAGTGGTGTTGGATAAGGGGATGTGGAGCTGGAGAGAGCAGCATTGAAGGAATGTTGAGGAGCAGGGGCCTGCAGCTTTAGATGAAGGGGTAAGGAGTTGGTCACCAGTGTTTGATGGAGAAATGAGAAGCTGGGGACAGCAGCATGGGAGGGTTAGGAGCATTGGGCAGCATCAGGGAAAAGAAGGTGAGGAGCAGGGGGCAGCACCATTTGATAGAGAGTAGGGAATGGGAGACAGCAGTGTCAGATAAGCAGGTGGAAGAGTGGGGAAACACAGTTTGGGAAAAAAGGGAGAGGTAGGGACCACAGTGTTGGACAAAGGGGTGAGGAGCTGGGAACAACAGTGCTGGGGCCAAGGTTGAAAAGGCAGGGACCACAGCATGGAGAGGGAGGCTGAGGAGCAGGGATCAGCATTGGATAGGGGGGCATGAGGAGTTGAGTACCAGAAACATTTGATGGGGGGTGAGGAGTGAGGGAACAGAAGTGTGGGATGGGGGTCGAGGAGGGGGAAGTGCAGGGGACAGCTTTGATGGATGAATAGAGGATTAGGAGTGAGGGACCACAGCATGGGAGAGGCAAGAAGAGAGAGGAGAAGCATCATTGGATGCTGAAGGATGAGGAGCAAAGGACAGCAGCATTGGAAAATGGACATTATACAGTGCTGATTGGAGAAGCTAATAGGGTAACAGTAAGGCTATATGCACACAAGCTTTTTGGCCCCTGTGCATCAAATCCAGGTATTTTCAGGTGCCCTGGAAGCACAAGTGCAGCATCCAGCCCCCCCCCCCCCCCCCCCTGCCAGCAGCCTGTCAAAATCTATGACAGGCTAAAATATTCGGAGACTGCATACAGCTGTATGTTGTATCAATTGATACTCGTGTTTACGGTCATAGGAGTTCAGGGGTGTATACCTGAAACACATAAATGCTGCATTTGGGGCATATGTCTCTGAACACATATGGTCCTAAACATGCTGCTCCTGCTGAACACTGTGAATCCATCCAGCTGGTATTTTCTCTCCTTGTGCCAAGCAGAGATGAAGCATTGAGAGATTGCCAGCTGCAAGTGGCAGGCACTGGGGAATATGTCTTACATCCATTTTACAACTGGTGAACTGAAACTTGTGCATCTGTTTCTGTTCACCTGTGTTACTTGTTTCTCTGTTTTCCTTCACTGGCAAAATGGAAGTTGGAAATTTTCTTAAGGACACAGCTGATTGAATGAGTATACGTTTTGACTTATGGTAAATGCTATAAAATAACACACTTGCAGGCTTATTCAATGAGGCTAAAAATCTAAGTGCAAATTTTACTAATACATCACAATCAATTAGAATTTAAGTTTCAGTTGTTTCATTTCACTAAAGAAATGTGGTTAGGTATAACAGGATCCTGCACTTTAACCTTGCTCGTAGCATTCCTGTACTGAATAAGTTTGATAGTGTGCCATGTATAACCATTAACATAAGAAAACAATGTTTGTAAAATATGGCAGGCATTAATACAATATTTAAATTTTAATTATCACAATATATAACTCTATGGCTCTATCTCTATATAACTCTATGGAACTATCATTCATGATGGGGGATAAGTATCTTTGTTGGGGTATCCAACCTCATTTCAGTGTCAGTCCATAAATAATGATGAGACATTAGCTTTCAGAACCTATCAATGTGTTGAACTAGCCATTCTTTCCTCTACTCACACAATATTTCCTGTGACTCTGGCTGACAGCCAACTCAGAAATGATATAGATCTACTGATATGCTCAACAATTGGCAAAGTTTTCCTTCAAATTCTTCTTTTTTTGGATTAGGCCACAGTACTTGGTGTCAAAATAATTTTGGCTTAGCTAAGCATTCTGTTGCATACATTAAACAATCTATTGTGATCTTGCTTAATTATTTCTGTGCAAGCAGCTCTGCACTGTAAACTGATGCACCGCTACTCCCTGAACAAGTAAACGTTTCTTCAGTCTTGTGCAGCGATACCAACAATTTGTTTTGCTTACATCAGCAGTCTGCAAATAGCTTTGTCAGTATTTTTTTTTTTTAATTCTGCCTTATATTCCATCACAAAAGATAGTGGACATTTCAAACAGGGTTTAAGGGGTTCAAAGGATTTAAATATCTTTTCAGTGTAACCAGAGTGAAAAGTTGAAAACAAAAGTAGAGTTATTGCTGACCGCAGCTAAACAGCTTTTATCTGTCACTTTTATGGAAAGTTAAAGAAGAATTCTAATTTGTCCTTAGGGGTAACAACTCCTCTTTTCTGTAAAAATTTCTCTCCCTGGTTTTAATCATTCAGACCCCTTGTAAGCTTTCAAAGGTCATAGAATTTATTAGGATCTGTATTTTTGTTCACCTGACTGGGATTAACCACTTGCACTCCAGAAGATTTACCCCCCTTCCTGACCAGGCCATTTTTTGCGGTACGGCACTGCATTACTTTAACTGACAATTGCACGATCATGCAACGCTGTACATAAATTTGTCATTTTTTTCCCCACAAATAGAGCTTTCTTTCAGTGGTATTTGATCACCTCTGTGTTTTTTATTTTTTGTGCTAAAAACAAAAAGAGACTGATCATCTTGAAAAAAAAACAATATTTTTGACTTTTTGCTAAAAAAACATATCCAATAAAAAAAAGGTCTTCATAAATTTAGGCCATGTATTATTCTACATGTCTTTGCTAAAAAAAAAATCAAAATAAGTGTATATTAATTGGTTTACGTAAAAGTTATAGCTAGAGATGAGCGAATCGAACTTGGCGAAGTGGAATTCGTTTCGAATATTAGGAAAAATTCGATTCGCGCCGAATCCAAAAATTAGCATACTTCAGATGCACGAATCGAATTTTCCCCGATCGGCCGATTTTCATCCCTTCTACAGCCGGCAAAAAGTGTCCCTGCAGAGAGCTCCGCTATTTCTGACAGTTCTCTGACAGTTCCTTCACATTTACAGTGGTTGAAACATTGTATCTATTTGTTTCCATTTAGGATACAGATGTTTTTATTCGGAAACAAATAGATACAATGTTTCAACCGCTGTAAATGTGAAGGAACTGTCAGAGAACTGTCAGAAATAGCGGAGCTCTCTGCAGATACACTTTTTGCTGGAATGGAATTCTTCTTATTTTCATCCTACTTCTTCTTCTTCTTCTTCTTCTTCTTTTTCTTCATCCTCATCCTCTTCCTCTTCTTCTTCTTCATCCTCATCCTCTTCTTCATCCTCATTCTCTTCTTCATCCTCATCCTCTTCTTCTTCTTCATCCTCATCCTCTTCTTCTTCTTCTTCATCCTCATCCTCCTCTTCTTCTTCTTCTTCTTCTTCTTCATCATCCTCATCTTCTTCTTCTTCTTCTTCTTCCTCACCATCATCATCTTCTTCTTCTTCATCCTCATCCTCTTCTTCATCCTCTTCTTCTTCTTCTTCTTCTTCATCATCCTCATCCTCTTCTTCTTCTTCTTCTTCTTCTTCTTCATCCTCCTCTTCTTCTTCTTCTTCTTCTTCATCCTCATCCTCTTCTTCTTCCTCATCCTCATCCTCTTCTTCTTCATCCTCATCCTCATCTTCTTCTTCTTCATCCTCATCCTCTTCTTCTTCTTCTTCTTCATCCTCATCCTCTTCTTCTTCTTCCTCATCCTCTTCTTCCTCATCCTCTTCTTCTTCATCCTCATCCTCTTCTTCTTCTTCTTCATCCTCATCTTCTTCTTCTTCATCCTCATCCTCTTCTTCTTCTTCTTTCTCATCCTCTTCTTCTTCCTCATCCTCATCCTCTTCTTCTTCTTCTTCATCCTCATCCTCTTCTTCTTCTTCTTCTTCTTCATCCTCATCTTCTTCTTCTTCTTCATCATCCTCTTCTTCTTCTTCTTCTTCATCCTCATCCTCTTCTTCTTCTTCCTCATCCTCTTCTTCTTCTTCATCCTCATCCTCTTCTTCTTCTTCTTCATCCTCATCCTCATCCTCTTCTTCTTCTTCATCCTCATCCTCTTCTTCTTCTTCTTCATCCTCTTCTTCATCCTCATCCTCTTCTTCTTCTTCCTCGTCTTCTTCTTCTTCTTCATCCTCATCCTCTTCTTCTTCTTCTTCTTCATCCTCATCTTCTTCTTCTTCTTCTTCATCCTCTTCTTCTTCATCCTCATCCTCTTCTTCTTCTTCTTCCTCATCCTCTTCTTCTTCATCCTCATCCTCTTCTTCTTCTTCTTCATCCTCATCCTCTTCTTCTTCAATTGAAGCTGCTTCTGCTCCGCCACTCTGCCATTGGACTCTTGATAGTCGTCTCCCCACACTGCTGCTGGGGGGACTTTTTAACATAGGCCTCTGTATGGCCTTCAATTTAAGCTGCTTACGCTTCGCCACTCTGCCATGGGCCCCTGTACCGCCTCCTCATGCTGCTGCCAGGTCCAGAGTGTGTCATGGGTCCCTGTACGGCCTCCCATTGCTGCTGTCTTCATTGCCACACTCTGCCATGTGCCACTTTCAGGTCTCCTCACACTGCTGGTGGGTTCCATTTTGTCATAGGGTGCTGTATGGCCTCCCATTGCTGCTGCCTCCACCGCCACACTGTGGCTCCACACTCTGGTTTTGGCCCCGTGACTGCCCAAATGAGTGAAGTGTGCGGTGATTCTAAGATCGACGGCACTCATCTGCATGTCATACTGACTGACAGTATTATTTCTCTTCCCCAGCAGACTCCAAGGGCATTTAAATTAAAGGTACAGTGTTCTGCACTAATATAAAGGCTCTCTGAAGCCTAGAAACCCTTTTAATAAGTTAAATTGGCAGCGAATAAATTCGCATCGAATCGAATTTATTCTGCAAATTCGGCGAATCAGCCGAATCGAATTTTTTAATAATTCGCTCATCTCTAGTTATAACGTCTACAAATGGCGGTATATATACTGGAATTTTTATTTTTTTATACCAGTAATAGTGTTGATCAGCGACTTATAGCGGGACTGCGGGACCGGGGCAGGCATTCTGACACTGGGCGGGAACTGAATAACTGCCACTGACATCTCCAGTGACACTAATACAGAGATTAGTGATAATAAAAAGCACTCACACTGTACTAATGACACTGGGCAGCCTCCTGCCAGGGGACTGACCAAGGTCCCTCAAACATGCAGATCTAGGCCTCTCCCCCTCCTCCACCTCTGTTCCAGAAAGTTCTCTAAGTTTCTGGAGAGATGGGAGGGCTCCAGAAACCCTGACCTGTAGAACCTCCCAGCCTATCCTGAGGTGAACTGCTGCCTCACTCCCAGTCTGACTCACCCCAGGCTGCTACTCAGCCTCTATCTAATAAAAATCCTATCTAGTTAACTTGGAGGGTGTTACACTAATGTTTTAATGTTGCATTAAATAAAACATTTTTTTTTTAAATTGTTGTTCCAGCATACCTGCCATATCTTCCAAGATTCCTCATAGGATCCCTGCTGGGATTTCCAGGATGTCTAAGACCTTCATTACTTCCAGGACTTCTAGGGCTGCTGTAATGTTGCTGGGAGTGTCCTCTGACCAGAAGGGTATTTAAAGTGCTAAAAAAAATGCAATATATTTTAGCTTACCAATTGTTAGATGTGGTAGAGGCATCCCTTTTCTTTTTTTGTGCTTTTTTCCAATTCTTTTCACCTGCTAATTCAGGAAGTAACTTACTTCCTGTCATAGACTGTCTCCACTCCACTGGAGAAGCAACAGAGACACCTTTAGACAGCTGCATTGTCAGTTTGCAGAAAGGGTTAGAAGCACTAGCAGAGTTAAAGAGCTATTAAAAGCAATTTAAAATATAATAGCATGCCTACCTGCTCTGTGCAGTGGTTTTGCACAGAGGAGCCCCGATACTCCTCTTCTCGGGTCCTCGCCAGTACTCCTTGCCCCTTCCCTCTACTGAGTGCACCCAAAGCAAGCAGCTTGCTATAAGGCCATACAATCTAAAACATATGCTGTGCTACTAGAAGTAGTTAATATAATAACAGTCCAACATAATCAAAGTCCATGCAAAGCAATGTGTCCACCACTGCGAAATACTTTCCAGTGCTCTCCAAACAAAAACCCAAGTTCTCTGCCGCTTACCACAATGAAAGTGACTCTTAACCTTAGAGAAGTCAAAACTTGCTTTATAAGAAGATCATATGTTCCAAAGCCTCACTTGGATGGACACTCAGCGCTCCTCAGGCAATTTCACCAGTATTCATTACGTGAAAGTCCATAGACTGGCTCAATCACAGTCATCAAGGGGGTGGTCAATAGTTTTCAACAGTTCCTGATCATTAGAGATGAGCGAATCGAACCAGGCGAACCGGAATTCGAGTCGAATTTCAGGAAATATTCGATTCGCGTCGAATCCGAAATTTTGCCTACTTCGGGTGCGCGAATCGAATATTTCCCGATCAGCCGGCAAAAGTGTCCCTGCAGTGAGCTCCGCTATTTCTGACAGTTCTCTGACAGAAGGAACACATGTTTAGCGGTTGAAACATTGTATCTATTAGTTTCCATTTAGGATACAGATGTTTCAACCGCTGTACATGTGAAGAAGCTGTCAGAGAACTGTCAGAAATAGAGGAACTCTGCACATACACTTTTTGCCGGCTTGGAATTATTCTTATTTTCATCCTACTTCTTCTTCTTCTTCTTCTTCTTCATCCTCATCCTCATCCTCAGAAGAAGAGGATGTGCAGAGCTCCTCTAAGTGTATCTGCAGAGCTCCTCTAAGTGTATCTGCAGAATAGAGGAACTCTGCACATACACTTTTTGCCGGAAACCGCTGTATGGAGGGAATGTCCCAGAACTGTCAGAAATAGACTATTTATGACAGTTCTGGGACATTCCCTCCATACAGCGGTTGAAACCGCTGTATGGAGTGAATGTCCCAGAACTGTCAGAAATAGACTATTTCTGACAGTTCTGGGACATTCCTTCCATACAGCGGTTGAAACATTGTATCTATTTGTTTCCATAAATGGATCCATTTATGGAAACAAATAGATACAATGTTTCAACCGCTGTATGGAAGGAATGTCCCAGAACTGTCATAAATAGTCTATTTCTGACAGTTCTATGACATTCCCTCCATACAGCGGTTGAAACATTGTATCTATTTGTTTCCATAAATGGATCCATTTATGGAAACAAATAGATACAATGTTTCAACCGCTGTATGGAAGGAATGTCCCAGAACTGACAGTTCTATGACATTCCCTCCATACAGCGGTTGAAACCGCTGTATGGAGTGAATGTCCCATAACTGTCAGAAATAGACTATTTCTGACAGTTCTGGGACATTCACTCCATACAGCGGTTGAAACATTGTATCTATTTTTTTCCATAAATGACATTCTGCAAATACACTTAGAGGAGCGCTGCAGATACACTTTTTGCCAGCTTGGAATTAATCTTATTTTCATCCTACTTCTTCTTCATCTTCTTCTTCTTCATCCTCATCCTCATAAGAAGAAGAAGAGGATGAGGATGAAGAAGAAGAAGAAGAAGAAGTAGGATGAAAATAAGAATAATTCCAAGCCGGCAAAAAGTGTATCTGCAGCGCTCCTCTAAGTGTATCTGCAGAATGTCATTTATGGAAAAAAATAGATACAATGTTTCAACCGCTGTATGGAGTGAATGTCCCATAACTGTCAGAAATAGACTATTTATGACAGTTCTGGGACATTCACTCCATACAGTGGTTGAAACATTGTATCTATTTGTTTCCATTTGTTTTCATCTCCAAGGGCATTTAAATTAAAGGTACAGTGTTCTGCACTAATTTAAAGGCTCTCTGAAGCCTGGTCATGATTCCGTTAAGAAGCAAGGAGTCAGGCAGGAGGATAGCAGAAGCAGGATCAGGTCTGGTAAGGGGAGGGCAGCAGTATCAGGTTTTTGTAAGGGAGCTAGGGTCTCCAACAGGTAGTGCAGAACCCCCTAAAAAAGTGATGAATCTGGTAAGTCCCGTGTGTCTTTTCTGCAGCTCTCAGACAAACTTTCAGCTTGATGGAGGTGGGAGTGACTAGATTGTTTACTTATGTAGTGTATACCCTTTACTTTTTGTGTGCTGCTGCTGTTTTCTTTTCATAAATTTTTAGTTTTCCTTTTGCGTGGTGATTTTTAGTTTATTGTATGAGGGTGCACAAGCGGGCTCACTACTGAACTGCTGTTCTGCGTATTCATTCACACACAGAGCATGGTTCACCCCCACTCTCTCCTCATTGGCTCACTAGCTGTGATTGACAGTAGTGGGAGCCAATGGCTCTCGCTGCTGTGTCAGCCAATGAGGAGGGAGAGTCCCGTGAGATTTGTTGCTCTCGTGCACATCGCTGGATCCAGAGGGGGCTCGGGTATGTACAGTCATGGCCAAAAATATTAGCATCCCTGAATTTCTGTCAGATAATGCACCACTTTGCCCAGAAAATTGTTGCAGTTACAAATGTTTAGGCATTCTTGTGTTTAAGTCTTTTGTTTGTACTTGAAGGACACAAAAAAGCGGAGGAAAAAAAAAAAAGCCAAATCTGACAGATTTGAAGCAAAAATGGACTGGACAAAATTATTGGTACCCTCAATTTACTATTTGGTATCACACCCCTTAATAAGTGAAATCAATCACTTCCTGTAACCATCAATACGTTTCTCACACCTCTCTATTGGACCACTCTTCTTTTGCCAACTGCTCCAGGTCTCTCAGATTGGAACGGTTCCTTTTTCCAACTGCTGTTTTGCTATCTCTCCACAGGTGCTCTATGCAGGGCTGTATTTAGCACAAGGCAAACAAGGCACTTGCCTAGGGCAGCATTTTTCAGGGGGGCATCACTTCCCCCCAGAGGAAGGGATGAAAGAAGGGACTCGTGTGCCATGGGAACCAGGTGGGATCTGAGAGAGGCTGCGGGCTGCTTGATGGAGTATGTAGACTATGTAGAGCCTGACTCTCATTCCCGGGGATGAGTTGAAGATGAGTGACTTTCTCTCTAAGTAGTGGAAGGCTCTCCCAGGTGGGGGACAGAGGCGTTGCTGGTTAATGTCAGGCTCTCTCCACAGGATGGGGAAGGGGGGGAGGGGGGGGTTTGGTGTTGGCAGACAATTTTTGTGTTGCCTAGGGCAACACAAAACCTAAATATACCACTGGCTCTATGGGTTTGAGATCTGGGTTCATTGCTGGCCAGTTCTGTACTCTCCAGCGGTTTGTCTGAAACCTTTTCTGGGTGATTTTTGACGTGTGCTTTGGGTCATTGTCCTGCTGTAAGGCCCATGACCTCCAATGGAGACCCAACTTTTTGACACTGGGCCCTACATTGCACCCCAGAATTCTTTGGTAGTCTTCAGATTTCATAATGCCATGCACACGGTCGAGACATTCAGTGCCCGAAGCAGCAAAGCAATCCCAAGACATCAGTGAACCTCCACCATGTTTGAGTATAGGTACTGTATTCTTTTCTTTAAAGGCATCATTGCTTTTGTGAAAACAGTAGAATGATGGGCTTTTCCAAAAACTGTAATTTTGTTTTGTCTGTCCAAAGCACATTCTCCCAAAAGGATTTTGGCTTCCTCAGGTAAGTTTTGGCAAACTCCAATCTGGCTTTTTTATGTTTCTGTGTCAGCAGTGGGGTCCTCCTGGGTCTCCTACCATAGCATCCCTTTTCATTCAGATGGTGATACTGTATATAGTGCGAGCTGACACAGTTGTACAATGTGCCCGAAGGTCAGCTTGAATTTGTCTGGAAGTTCATCAAGGTTCTTTATCCACCTTTCGAACAATCTTTCGTTGTAATCCATCGGTGATCTTTGATCAATTTTTTCTCCATGTCCAGGGAGATAAGCTATAGTGCTATGGGCTGTAAACCTCTTGAAAATGTTGCACACAGTGGACACATGAACATTAAGATCAGTTAATTGATACAGGTGAGTTTAATTACAAATTACAGGAGCATCACACACTTGTAATGCAATTGTTGCTTACAATTTTGATAAGGTGCCAATAATTTTATCCAGTCCATTTTTGGGGTTTTGCGTGGACTGTGTCAGATTTGGCTTTTTGTTTCTCCACTTTCCTGTGTCATACCAATACAAACAAAAGAAATAAACATGGGAATGCCTAAACATTTATAATTGCAACAATTTTCTGGGTGAAGTGGTGTATTATTTGACAGAAATGCAGTGGTGCCAATATTTTTGGGCATGACTGTATAAAAAAAAATTTAACAAAAGCTTTGAGTCATGCAAGTTCATGGTGGTCATACATTATGCAACTGACGCTATAGGTTTGAGATATTTGTTCCTCTAATTTGTTAACAGATGAATACCTTACTGTGCAATAATTTACAACTGGTTGTTAATTTTATTTTCTGCTGTGCAATATAAAATAATTGGTTAGCTTACAGCTAAGAAAATTTAATGTGCAGAAAAAAAGATCCCTCTGCTCTTTGAACTTCAACATGGGCTGCAAAGAGGCCAGACCATCTGTTCACCATTGCAGGACATCTCAAGGATATGTGAATTTTGTTATCTTTGCTGAGATGGGCATTCCCCTGCCAAAAAAATTAGCCGTCTGTGTGACTATACATTCTTACAGGATCCAAGCTTACAAAGCTAATTCAATTCACCTTTTGGTTTGTATTGAATTATTTCTTTGCATTGTACACATGCTCATAAGTACAAGAACCTTTTTTAAAACCCAGATTACAATGGTACGCTGGCAAAAGTGTTTCTACATGACCGCTAAGATACACAGAGCAATAGGTCCAACCAAGCCATCAAATCAGGTTATCCTGGTGTCAGGATCTTGACAATGCATGTTTGTGGCATGGGACATACTTGCTATTGGTACAGAGGCTAGCAACACAGGATGAAGTAGGTGTGAAACAAAATAAGGGTCGGTTAGTGTTAGGACTTCTGGGTCCACTACCTTCTTGCTTACCAACTGGGCAATTATTAATGGAATAATTCCCTTGTATGCATTTTAGCAGACCAAAATACTGGGTTTTTTTTTTTAGGAAAACAATGATACACTCTCTTCTACCAAAAGACCCTACTTGCTGGCAGATTTTAGTGCTTAGGGTTTACTTCTGTTTAAGCATTGGGGGAAAGGTTAATTTTTAAGAGCATACTAAAGGGAAATTAAGTGCTAAGGGTACATTTTGTGGGGGAGGGTGAAGTGTTAAGGACGCAAACTTTTTCCCATTTAGCCTGCATTCCTTACAATCTAGTCTACTTCACCATATCTGGTCAAATACTTCGGTTAGAATTTAATGACATTTTGGTCATGAGGAAGATGGAGGCGGGAGCTGGATTACCATATATGAAATTCTATCATATAGCATCTATACTGATCAGGATTCTTGACTGGTTTTATCGTAGCTGCTCAAAAGAGTAGGTATCTATTGAACAACTAATGTCCCCAATTCAATTGAGATCCATATCATGGATCGTATCTATGTTGCACCCTCTTAGACAAAAATGTAATTCCTGACACAATCTGTGTTGAAAAACTGGGGATGGGCCATTCAAAAATTTTGTATTTCTTCAACAACTGGCACTCTTACCCCAATCATGGGGAACCCAGAATTTGAGCAAGGACTAATGGTAGCTAGATTTTTATGTTGGACGTCTGTGGCCCCTTTCTCGGATTAAACAGGCTCTTGCTACTGAGGGACTTTTACCACTTAACGAATTGTCACCTGTAGATAATTTGTATACTGACCGCTGGCTCCATTATTTTCAACTTCAACATTTTTACAAACATTTATCTAAAAAAGGTTGATTAAATAGAGACCTAACCCCTTTTGAATCACTCTGTATGAGGAGCTCGATGGGTTCACATGCTATTTCAACAATATACGGTATATTACTATCTCATACATATCTACATCAACCTTACTACACCAGAGACTGGGAGAGAGAACTAGGCCATATGGTAACTGAGAGGGAGTGGAAAAGATCTTTCAGGCTAACGTTTAAATCTAGTATTTCAACTTCCATTCAAGAGCAAAACTTTAAAATACTTACAAGGTGGTATAGATGCCCAGTGGGAATACATAGGATTATTCCGAGCTATCCTGAAAAATGTTGGTGTTGTGGGGAGGATGTAGGCACATGGACACATATATGGTGGTTCTGTTCTAGGATCAAACCATTTTAGAAATTAGTATTCTGGATTTGCTCACATATTAATGGCATATCTTATCAGATGTCCCCAGAAGTAGCATTATTGTCTATTTTTCAAGAATCTGAGAGAGCATTAAAAAGAGGACTGTCTTGTTATTTATTTTCTGCAATGCATACAGTAATACCAAGATATTGGAATACTCAAGTTCTCCCCTCCATTAAGGAGTGGACAGATGAAATAAATAGAATAAAGAGAATGGAGGAACTGTCAGCAACCATACATGAATGTTATCATAAGAATCTGTCGGTGTGGTTCCCTTGGGTTTAGTTTATGGTGACTAGAAAATGGTGACTAAAGCAGATGCTCTATGGGGTGTTTGTGTCTTTGTGTGTGAATATTTGTGGAGGGTTTTTCTTTTTCTATTCCTCTTTTTCTTTCTTTATGAAATAATTATGGTCTAAGTGCAAACTGTAACTAGTGTTCTTTTTTTATGTTTCGTTTTTTTTTTTAGAAATGTTTAGAAGCTAATGCAGTAGATCTATTCCATGTGCCCTGTCAGCCACTGGAGGGCTTCGTTTTAAGTTTCACATAATGTGTTAGTATGCAATACATACTAGCACATTATACCATAGTCTTGCAAGTTTGTTTGTTTTTTTTTTACTACCGCTTTAAGACTTAACGTTGCCACTCAGGTGAAACTATAGTATTCCTTTACTCCTTTCCTGGCAGCTACATAAAAATTTTGGAAGAAGGTGAGAGGAAGGGAGGAGTTGAGCTTGCACCGAGAGTATTTAAATACTCCTGTAAGTGGAGGTGAGGTGTATTAAGCCTTGTACATGGGCTGAAAATCGGCTGAAAATGGCCTGTTCAGTATTGATGTTACATACTGGTAGTTACATGCTTTTGGGAGACTTCAGATGTGTTTTTGCAAAATTTATCCAAATTGGATGTTTTTCTTCATAAGAAAAGGCTTCCGTCTTGCCACTCTACCCCATAGCCCAGACATATGAAGTATACGGGAGATTGTTGTCACATGTCACATGTACCACACAGCCAGTACTTGTCAGATATTCCTGCACCTATTGCTGAAGGCCTCTTGGCAGCCTCCCAGACCAGTTTTCTTCTCGTCTTTTCATCAATTTTGGATGCACATCGAAGAGAAGATTTTGCTTGCTTTAGAAACCACAGCTTGGCATTGCATGCCATTATTAAGCCTATGATCTACCAGAACTCCCATATCCTTCTCCACTATTGATTCCTCCAGTTGTACTCCACCTAGTATGCATGATGCATGCATATTCTTAGCCCTCAAGTGCATAACTTTACATTTATCAGCATTAAACCTCATTTGTCACATAGTTGTCCAATTAAACAGTGCATTGCGGTTGACTTGTAAATTGAAGACATCCTGTAAGAACGTTATTCCACTGCACAGCTTGGTGTCATCTGCAAAGACTGAAATGGGATTTTTAATCCCTGACCCTATATCATTTATAAATATATTAAAAAGTAAGGGTCCCAACACTGAACCTTGGGGGTACACCATTAACAACCCTAGACCATTCAGAGTAAGAATCAGTAATCACTACTCTCTGAATACGATCTTTTAGCCAGTTTTCTTACCATTTACATACTGATTTTTCCAAGCCTATAGACTTTACCTTACACATTAGTCATGTGTGGGGAACTGTGTCAGACACTTTTGCATGTCCACAGCCACCTCTCTGTCCAAGGTTTTGCTCACCTCCTCATAAAAAGAAATCATATTGGTTTGAAAACTTCTGTCTTTCATGAATCCATGCTGTCTGTCATGGGAATATCTCCCATTTCTGTGTTGTGTTCATTGATGCCAATATTCCCACCCAATCTAAGTCTTGGAGAGCAGCTCTCAGCCTTGGAAAATTAGTTGAGCATTTTTATTTTTCCCATATGTGCTTGTTGTTTATAGCTAACAATAAATGAAATCATGTTATGGTCACTGCTACCCTTATTATCACTGTACCAGCCTTTGCAGCCTTTTCAATCTCTACAAGGAGCTGAGTCTCCACCTCCTCATTAACACTGGGTGGCCGATAATAAACTCCAATGATTACCTTTGTAGTACGTACTGCCATGTGCAGTTCCAGCCATAATGCTTCAGCCTCATCACACACTCCATCAGTTAGGTCTTCTTTCACACTCACTCTGAGATCACTTCTGACCACCACCTTTGCTTTTTACCCTGTCTCTAAAAGAGAACGTAGCCAGGAATATTATCCCAGTCATGTAAAGAATGGAGCCAAGATTTAGCAATACCAATTAAATCATAGTTATCTTTATGCACCAAAGCTTCCAACTCACCTATTTTGCTTGGAAGACTTCTGGCATTGGTGAACAAACACTTTAATTCATTGACACCTTGAGCACACATACAGTTTTTTGCATATTTTTCATTTTTGTACAAATGTAACCATTTTTATTGGTTGTTTGTTACATGGGCACCTTTTTATCACTTGCCATAGCCCCCCCCCCCTCGTCTTTCCCCATTCCACCCACCAATACCTGTCTGATCTGTCTGCCCCATTAGAATCTCCCTCCCCCCTCAATCCTAGTTTAAATACTCCTCCAGCCGTCCCATAAACCTCTGCCCCAGCACAGCAGACCCCCTACTATTTAGGTGCAAACCAACTCTAGCATATAGTTTGCACCCCAATGAGAAATCAGCCCAGTGCTCTAGAAACCCAAATCCATCCCTCTTATACCAGGTCTTCAGCCATGCATTTAGTTCTCTAATCTCCTCTGTCTTTCGTGAGTTGTGCATGGCACAGGTAATATTTCAGAGAATATCACCTTGGAGGTTCTTCCCTTCAACTTGCAGCCTAGTTATTTAAATTGATTCTTAAGGAGCCTCCACCTTCCATGTATTCTGTCATTGGTTCCAACATGGACCACCACATGCCGAACCCTGGCACCAGGGAGACAGCAAACCATTTGGTTGAGGCAATCCTGGCAACAAATTATTCTATCAGTCTTTCTGATTATAGAATCCCCTATTACCACCAACTGTCTAGGCCTTCCTGCACTACCCTCACAACCCTTCTTAGATGGTCTGCCCTTCCGGCTGTTAAGGATAGCAGTGGCATCCAGGGCTGCCACCCCTGAGCTTGCCACCCCCACATCTTCACTCAACGTGGCAAATCTGTTTGGGTTCTCAAACCCTGGGCCGGCCTTCCTTTTCTGTGAGCCCCTACTACTCCCTCTCACCACAGTAACCCATCTTCCTACCTGATAATCCTGACTAGCTCCTCCACCCTCCACATCAATCCCATTAGCTACCTGCTCAGAGAGCAGAAGACCCCTTTCAAGGTTGTCGGCTCTGCCCAGCGTTGTAACTTGCTCCTCCAGATCTCTAATGTGAGCTTCCAGAAGGGCAACCTGCTCACATCTGTTGCAGTGGTAGCCATTGTGGAGCTGTTGCACCATTGTTGCATATGTGCAGCACACTGTGCACTGCACAAAACCTTCAACCCTGCTAGCACTCATCATCCCAGTTACAATATTAGGAAATATCAGTTGTCACTTACAGGTTAGAAGACTCCTGTTTTCCACTCCAGTTTTTTAACTCCATGTAATCAAATGTCCACTTTATCAAAAGTCCAGCAAGCAAAATACAGGCAAGCTCAAGAATGAGCAAGCTCAGAGTGAGCTCTACAGAAAGTTATATAGTACCTGTAGCACCTGTGAACAATTAACCTCTCCCCTAAATCAGCAGATTGAAGGAAGGATATCGCCCAGAGTGGAATGTTTTTTCTCAACAAAAGCGGAGTTACTCTTTAAGTAGTCTTTATTAGAGGACTACCTAATGCTGCAGGAAAATTTGTGCAGTGATTGATTACTGAAGATTGTGAGATACAGTTTGTAAATTAATATATCATATATTGGATAATGGATAATATAAACTTTTCTAAACTATCACTCTATATATTATTTTAGCAGCACTGTATTATTGTATTTAATGTATTATAGCAATAATTTATATGTTTCTTTAACAAGCACAGTATTATATTGGGGATTGCTGTGTATTTTATACCAGAGCTGCACTGCTTAGTTTATACTTTTTTTCAAATAAGACCATCCTCAGTGTTGCTGGTTTTCATATTCTACAACAGAACAAGCCTTAATAACTCAACAAACCAGCAAATAATATATGATATCAAGTATTTCTGAGAACTGGAACAGATCTTTCACAGGGGGACATAGAGAGTTCTCATATAAGTAAAATAACTAAAAATAAATTAAACGAGGTATGCGCTGTCCAAACATACAGTCCATAATCTGCAACAACCAACCAAAATTATTCAAAACATATGCAGAATGTTACTGATGCAAATAGAAATTTTTCATGATAATGTTACAAAACAAAAATTATAGTATTATTATTACTGTATTGCTATTATTAATAATCATCATCATCCTAGAAAGCACCTCATTCCCCTTCCCCTCTTTGACACACAAACACACTTGAAAAGCATGATTAAAAAGTCTTGAATGAATGCCACAGCTAATTAAATAGTGAGATGTAAGCAGGCAACACAGTAAGAAATGTACAAAAATCCCCTTGGTAGCCAAGATCCAGGTCATGCAAATAAAGCAATACACATAAAGCCACATAATAGAAACCTGCTATATGAAGTACATTAAAATAAAGTGCCATTTGTGCATAATTTACTGGCCAAATGTATACAGAATTCATGTGCTATGATATGAAGTCCTCACCTACAGCCATTTTTCTCTACAGTATTAACAAGGATTTGTGAACCCAATGGCCAGGACTGCTTTTAGAAATCATAGGGTTCTGTACACCCTACCTGACAGGGCCCCCCCACTTCTAAAAATACTAAATGATATTTTTGTTAAAATGCCACAGCCATGATGCTATGCTTTGCAACCATGGCAGAAATTATAATCCCATCGAGCAAAACCCAAGTGAATAGTGCTGCTCTGCGCTAGTGCGGGGTTAAAGCAGGCGATGAGGAAGCAATATGCCTCCTCACCACCTGTCAAATGCTCCTTGAAGAGTGATCCAAATGCTGACTGTGCTTCAGAAAGCAAACCACATTTGAACGAGTCCTTTTTTTTAAATTATTTTTTAGAATTTACATTTTTTTTTTTCATTTTTGTAGAATTTTATTTTTTAATTACATTTTTTAAAGGCCCTGTTGATGGGCCTTTGGTGAAATATGAGGGGTCTAAACAGACCCCCTGATGTAGATGCCTCAGTCCTTTCTCAGCAGCCTCAACTGCACTTGGCAGTGAACTGATGGGAAACATTCTGGGACTTCCTGTTCATTCACAAACTGAAGGTTTACTATGCTTCAGTGGTGAATGGACAAAGGAGCGATTAGTACCCATAGCAGGTGGAAGAGGGCACAGAACAAAAAACCTATCTCCTTGCAGCATAGTTGGAGGAGAAAGAGGAGTAAAAGCCAACAGCACTGCAAGGGGATACACAAGAGTCACAAGTGTCAGCAATAAGGCAGCCAGCCCTCCTGATCAGCAGGTGCCCGAGCCCCCCTATTGAACTGATGGGGCTCGGGCCCAGTACAGCTGTACTGCCTTATCAGTGGCCCTGTCAGTGGTCATTTTGTGATTGTCTACATCATACCCAGGGGCGGACCGACAACTCATGGGGCCCCCGGGCAATAGGGGATCATGGGGCCCCTGTGTCCTTGCCCAAACTCAAAAAATCCTATGAAAAAGGTACCAGGGGCATCTCATGGGGCCCCCTACTGACCCTGGGCCCTCGGGCAGTGCCCGAGTTTCCAAATGGTCAGTCCGCCCCTGATCATACCAGAATGCAACAGTCTTATTCACAGTCTATGGCAGGACCAATACAGGCTGTGCCTGCAAACTCGTATGTGTTTTTTTATCCTTACTTTTTCCTGGTTTCTTTCCGTTTTCAGCCATCACCCAAAGTGATTATATTAATTAAATGTAACTATGAAACCATACACATTCTCTATCTCTATTGTAGCAGTGCTGTATGCGCTTTATTTAAATGCACTTCATGTAGAATTCAGCCATCATATTGTATTCTGATGTACTAGTTGTTTAAAAGACCCTGGTTCTGACTCTCAGGAGGAATTTACTGTACATTCTTTTTTGAGGTGGCTGCTTAGACACTACTATGACATTAATCACAAAATTAACAAAGGATTATTTATTGATTTTAATGGCTTTTTAATCATGTTATTGCAGCAGATTACTTTCATAGGAAACTGTTATTTCTTTTCTTTATGTCAATACAAATAAGAACAACTTCTGAGTAATTTTATAATTGTTAACTGTTGTCGCTTTTTGGATGGGATTTTTTTCTAGATGGAATTTTTTTTCTGGGCTAGTAGTGAACCTTTCTGGTCTCCATCAGTACACAATTTTCATTTGGGTAGTCTATAACTCAATTTGTTGTCCATTGTTGCTGTGCACATGCTATATAAGTGCTCTTGACTTCTGCCCAGCTTAAGGTTTAAGCCTCACCGTACAGCTTAATTTCAAGAATACAGTATAAAAGAAGCTAACCCTCTATGTATAGTATACATCCAAGATCCAGAAACTCCTCTGGCACACAGAAATAGGTCTGGAGATTAAGCGTAACTCCAGCCAAAGCTTTTTTTTTCTAATTTTAGATATGATGCAGATGGGCTAGATCCTTTGTTATGCTTTTACCATTTTCTTTGTCTCTGTTGTGGAGATCTACCACTTACTCCATCTGTTGTAATGACCCTTATCATGAGGCAGAAAAAGGGAGGATGTCCAAAGTTTTCAGGCAGTCACTGGAACAGAAATAGAAAGAATATCTCCTAGTGGTGACAACTGTCATAGGCAGCTTTTTCCCAAATTTTGGGGAGAATTCTTTGGGCCAGGGAGCCAAGTGAAATCTCCTTACTTGGCGATACAGCAATCTGACAACGGTTGTGTGGTTAGAGATCTGAAGAAATACACTTACCTTTCCCTTCAGGGCAAAATAGCAGTATGTATAAAGCCACCCTCCCTTCCAACACTCCTGTCACCAAGATTCTCACTTTGTCAGCACTTTGCCATTGTTCCTTCCTCTCTTTCTGCTAGCATAAAATCTTCACTGCAAGGTATGGATGAGTATATGTCCTCCTTTCATGATCAATACTTAGGCCTAGAGGCCAAACACAGGAAAGAGGGGTGATGTCAACCATTCCACTAGGCTTTGACACCTTCTCTGACACTGGCAGATTGCAAAAAAAAATCAACTTGCAGGGGAGGGTTATTTAATCCAATGCTGCCCTGAATTAACTACCATATTTGCAACAATCACAAAGCATCTGTACTTTGACAGTATAGTTGCTCATTAACGTTGATCAAACCCATAGGTTCACTTTACCATTTCATAGAATTTTATTCACAGACTGTCAAGAAAGTTTTCTCTATCCAGCAAAAAAAAAAAAAAATAATATAAGGGAATCATACTGCTATTAATTGCATATACAATGGTGATAGAAAGTACAAAGTTAAAGTAATCAGGATGTATATTTAAAGTAGCTATTTAAAAGCGTCATCCATGTGTATTTTTAAAACACATTGTGAAAAAGTGTTTTGCATCAGCATTTCCCCAGAATAGAAAGTCAGTGGAAGATTGCTCAACTCCTTCTGTGACCTAAATGGAAATAGGAATAATGATGCTGATACTGAAGGTACGTAGTGCAATATTCAACACAGTGAAGGAAATGGTTTTATAAACAACAGCTAGCCATTAATTTCCTTCCTAGGGTGTAAGACATGAGCCAGAACAACCCTAATAAACTTTCAGCAATAAGCCAAAATAGTTATTTGCTGAGGTGTTTTGTTGCTATTTCATTGTTGTGGAATACATCAATTTAACTTAAAGTCAGGGGTTTTTCTTTTAGAGAGGCTTTATCTTATTCTTTCGCAAAACGCATCTGTTTTAAAGCAAAACAATACCATGCGTTAAGAGGTGCTGCGTTACGGAAGCCTACTAATTTTTAAAAGGTTTTCAGCGTACCATAAGGCATGAAAATCGGAGAGACATCTTATTTTTTTAAACACCAAACACTGCAAGCATGTGCCATTAGGTGTGCTGCGCATTGACTGCTACGGCGTTACGGAAGCCTACTAATTTTTAAAAGGTTGTCAGCGTACCATAAGGCACAAAAATCGGAGAGACATCTTACTTTTTTAAACACCAAACACTGCAAGCATGTGCCTTTAGGTGTGCTGCGCATTGGCTGCTACTGCACACAAGTGACACCTCAATGCACCACAGTTTGCACATTTGCAATTACCATAAAGCATAAATCAGAATGTCCCTAAATCAAAATATTGTTCAGACCCATTGTTGTTAAAGTGGTAGTAAAGTTTGTTTTTTTAAATATTGCTGACAGACAGGATATTTATGACAGAAGACCCAATTGGTCTCTTCTGTCACAAATACTTCGTCCTGTCTGTCATCTCAGTGAACATTTATGGCCCCAATCTGTGCTGCTGTGAGTGACATCATTGCGGCCTGGCCATTCAAGCCCAGCCATTCAATCCTTGCCGAAGGCACAGAACCCAGAAGGAAGCCCGGGCGAAGATGGAAGCACCCGGGACCCACCGGATCGATCACAGCGCTGTACTGCTCGGTTTAACAGGTAAGTGTACCATAATGTGCTAATATGCTGTACATACAAGTACATTATGGAATAACCCACCTGGGGGCTCCCAGAAGTAATGTTAGTGGAGTTTACTATTGCTTTAAATTGCTGTTTGTTTCACCAGTTCCATTCTAATACTGATCTATAAATGGCAGGGCCTGCCTTAATGTGATTCATATTAGGAAGTCAGTTTTTAACTGAGTAAAGCTGCAGAGTCTGCATGCCTTTAGAAAAGGGAATAGTTTAGAACATGGGCAGGCAACCTGTAGCACACACAGTGCTGGGACAAGGTCAACTAGAGCCAAGAGCAGACATGCCAACCTGCAACCCCCCCCCCCCAAGATGTATGGGCATTATGTGTCAGCAGCCCCCCCAAATAAAAAACAAAATCAAGCATTAATCTGCATGCTTACTCCCTAATTCCCTAAGCATTAATTCCCCCTCCTCCCAGTATATATCTGCCCTCCTGCTGCAATCCTCCCTGCAAACACAAATATTTGCCCCCCACCACGAGTTGAAATTCTCTCTCTCAAATCCTCCCAACACAAATGCCCCCCCCCAAAAAAAAAAAATCACCCCTCCTGGCACAAATCCTCTACCTCTCAAATTTCACCTATGAACACAAATCCTCTCCCCCCACTCCAAATCCCCCTCCCAGCACAGTTTCTCCCATCAATCCCTCCTCCTAGCACAAATCCTTCCTCCAAATTTCCCCTCTCATCACAAGTACCCCCAATCATTTATTTTAGCACAAATTTCCCCCCCCAAAAAAAAAAATTCCCCTCCTAACAAAAATCCCCCCAAATCCCCCCTCTTAGCACAAATCCTCTTCCCCATCCCCCTTCCCAACACAAATCCCCCCAAATAATCATTCCAAACTTCACCTTCTAGAACAATTCTTAGCCCCTGCCATCCTCCAAATATCCCCCATCTTCTTGCGGTGTCCCCTCCCCCACCTCACATGATACCACAGTGCCCAGGGCAGCTGTCCCTCCTGCCCATCCCTTGTCCTGGCCCTGAGCACACATGCCAAAGCTGGTATGCATACCACTGCCAGATGGCACAGAGAATACATCAGGATCCTGCAGTTTTAACTTGACGGCAGCAGGACCTGGGGCATAGATATTGGAGGAATATTGAGATCTAATCCCACCAAGTATCTGTGGCAAAAAGCCAGCACTACTCTCCACGTATTTCCTCTTTCAGGTACAGTGATCCCCGCATGCTTAATTTTTTTATGTTTCATTAAAATAACATACATGTCATACCTGCTCTGTGCAATGGTTTTGCACAGAGCAGCCCCAATCCTCCTCTTCTCGGTTCCCCTGTTGGTGCTCCTCTCCCACTGGAGGATAGGAAGCCCCGTGCTATGGGGGTACTCATGCTGGCTCGCTCCCAAGCCCTGCTCTGTGTGTTCGTTAACACACAGAGTGCAGCTTGTCCCTGCTCCCTCCTCAATGGCTATGATTGGTTCCCACTGCTGTCTCTGACCCAATGAGGAGGGAGAGAGCTAAGAGAACTGCTGCTCTTGTGCACATTGCTGGATCTAGACCAGGCTCAGGCAATTAAAAGGGAGGACTGGGGGGGCTGCTTGCAGGGAGTTTTTTCACTTAATGTAGAGAATGCATTACGGTAAAAAAAAAACTTCTGCCTATGCAATCACTTTATATGAAAAATCCGGCACAGTGGCCGATGCAGTAGTGTGGGCAACAGGGAGTATCATGGGAGCGAGTACTGAGGTATGTGAATCCACTGAACACCAATTATGGGGGTATTTTGCTGCCCTAAATACCAATCCTTGAAGGGAGAGATTTCTCGGGGTACTCTGTTCAAGGGCAATGTACAGAGCAAGGCTTCCAGCAGCCAAAAAATTACATAAAATTACAACAGGAACCAATTGAAATCAAGAGGTAATATTTAATAACATAATCTGTACACAGACTCTGCAGCTCTGTTGTAAACTGAGAAGAGTATCCAAAGAGGGTATTTCACCCATGGTAAAAGATTCACACCAGTGTGGCATCTACAAATGTGTTTTTTGGCCAACCTCCAGGACTCTTTTCTGTCTCTCACCCTGTACAGGAGCCTCTGTCTCTTTCAGCAACACATTCAATATAAACACATTGCAAAGCATTGCCTTTGCTATTAGTGTACACTTTGCACTTAATATGTGTCATAGTTCTGTTCAGATGTGTGCCTTCACATTGCTCTGCCACAGCACTGCCAAAAGGGAATCTGCTTGACAGTCATAACCTCAACTGCAACACAGCATTTGAAGGAAAGGGGCACTATTACACTTTGGCAGAGAATTGCATATGGGTGGTACTGCACAAATGCTGGCTGCCAGGAAAGTTGGAAGTTCCACAGATATCCAGCTATGAATACAGTCTGATCTTAGGTGTGTGGGTATATCTTTAAAAACCTCAGGGCCTTTAATAGATATGAAATATTGGCCATTTCAGACTAAAAATGGCCACATTTTATTTATTTATTTCAGGTACTTATATAGCTCCGTCAATTTACGCAGCACTTTACATATATATTGTACATTGACATCGGTCCCTAACCCTCAAGGGGCATACAATCTAAGGTCACATTCATACATACACATACTAGGGACAATTTAGACAGGAGCCAATTCACCTACCAGCATGTCTTTGGAGTGTGGGAGGAAACCGGAGTACCCAGAGGAAACCCACGCAGGCACAGGGAGAACATGCAAACTCCACACAGGTGGTGCCGTGGTTGGGTTTCAAACCAACGACCCTAGTACTGCCAGGCGGAAGTGCTAACCATTTAGCCACTGTGCTGCCCAATCCATGGCAACATCTGGCATCACTCATCTAACTACTGTTGGTATCTATATGAATTAGTAAATCCTGTTTTATTGGCAATAACTTCAGCAAAAGGATTTCTGTAATTGCTGATTATACAGAAATTATGACATATTTGGGTTCATTTCTGTATATACAGTATCACAGTTTTTTCCTTAAGTAACCTGCTTCATATCACACCCCAGCATTTAAGTGAGATCATGAAGGGTCAGGATCTAAAATTGGTCCTTCGAAATGTGGAAATCCTTTGGTTTGAACAAGCCTGCTGACAAACAACTATGTATGTTATAATGTCCTGACATTTTACCACAATTTGGAATTCAGTGTTCCCCCAGGGATTACAAACTGTTCAGACTCTGGGACAGCAAATTAGACCCACACTCACACCATTATAATCCCTCCACCATGCTTTCATTGTTTCTCTTTGCTCAGATGTTGAATACCTAAATTACAATAAACTCTTTTCAATGAGTCATTACCCTAGAGTTCACATGATGTTCCACAAAGATATTGCAATGTAAAAGGTTACATGTATTGCTTGCTGTAGTGTATGACACATACTGTATTACTAAATCATAAATATCAGTTTGTTTGCTTTTATCTCCAGCCAGGCAAGAGTCTAACCACACGTTGCACAAGCTGGGATGTGTCATGCAAGTGTAACCATTTTTGCTGTTTGCAGCTTAACATATTGCTAACCAAGAAATACTGTACTTGTTAAACAAGGCTGTATTTATTATTATGACATTTATATGATAGGTACCATTTTACAGGGCAGTACGTAATACAGAAAATGTGTAAGGGTTTAATAATAATTTCTCACAAATGTATATCAAAGAATGACTGCATTTCTAAAAACAAGATAGCATTAAATACCATATGCTTACAAAAGGAAAAAAGCTGATCACTAATGCAAAGTTTAAAACAAGGCCACCTGGTGGCATCCCCTTCTTCTAGCCAGGGCACTCTATATACTTGACCAGCTGTTAATAAAAAAATAAGCTCAGGTATCCCATTGGGTAGATAATGACAGCTATACAAAGAGTATGAGATTCTGGATCCAGGCAAGATAACTATAAAAATCTGGGGGAGTTGCAGGATCTAATTGTAAGCATCCTGGATGAGATTGAGGATTGTGCTGACAGGCTAGAATGGGCAAGGATGTTTAGTCACAATAAGGGTAGAAATAGGTTCTTTGTCAAACTTCAGGCCTTGAAGTATCTGTTTTTCACGAGAGGGCCTAGTGGTCATAACTTGTCCAGTAAGAACCCTCAGACTATGATCTATCAGGTATTACTGACTTGCCCAAATCCCACCATAACAAAAAAAAACTTTATATAACAAACTTGACATTCTGAAAGTGTCAATTTCAGCAGTGGGAGTTGTGATGATCGCGGCATCAGACCCCAGCCCTTCTCACCAAACTCATGACCGAAGGACTAGCCAATCTAAAACTGCGCTGTCACGTGCGTAACTATGTCACGCCCAGCTGCACTCTGCGCAAAGATTTTCCACCTAATGGACCACAATCTGTGTACTTGCAGCCTGGGAGTGATTGTTACTGGGTCAGGTTAATTACGCAATTAACCCTTCACACTGCCACCACCTCCTTTTTGTACAGAGAAAGAGGAAACTCTGCAATATCAGCAGTAACACTATGATGGTTCAATAATCGTCTGTATACCACTGTCACCGCAGGCAGGGTATACAGAGGGTTAAACACACACAGTAGCGCTCTTCAGAGACAGGGGTTCTTAGTTTGCATTAAAGAGCTTTAGAAACAGCTCAACACTTTCAGAAAGTAAGATTTATTACTAAAAGGTCAAAAAGGTGCAATAAAAATATTTACAGAAAGATATGTAGCCAATATATAGATATACAGAGAGCAATCATACAGCAAAGAGATAACAGAAAGAAGTTTAGAGAGATAAAGTACTTGCCAAAAGTCCTGGGTTAAGCAGTTTTTAATTTTCTGAGCAAAAGGGCCTTATCTCCCAAAGTTAGTTCTGATGTTAAAAGGGAGCTTCTTCAACTTCAACTCTACTCAGCTTAGCTTAGCTTTCTGCTCCAAGCATAACAGCTTTTGTAGGAACTCAGCAGGGTGTCTCCTTGAAGCAGAGAACCAATCGCCTCATTTGGGGAGGGTGTTGGGCGGAGACCCCAGCTAGAACCAAAATCCCTCCCAAGTTCATAACAGAGCAATAACTTTCCCTGGATACAGGTAACATTCTATCCACGAGTAGATTAATATGCTGAACCACCTGCCGAATGTCTAGATATGAAATATGACATACCTGCTGAGACGGTTAAGGAGATATCATTTTCTGCTCTCCTGTAGATGTCAGCTAGGGGGTGTAATATATCAGGCAACTTGTATTCAAGTGACCCATCTGAAAATATGCCTGAATTTTATGTAAGTCTTTTATATTCCAAGATATGAAATCATAGGGGAAAAGGGGATTTTTAAATGTGAGTGCGTTTTACGACTACCTGGAATGTCTTTGAAGCTCAGTGAAGGGCTTGGTTTATGGCTTTACGATCCTTTTTCCAGCAACAGTCTCACAGACAAAGGGCCAGGTTAATTGGGGTTTATAACCATGAGCTCTCCCGCTGGGCTTTGTGGCCTTTTTGAACTCAGCATCCAGGGACCATGTGTCACTCAACAGAGAGGGAGGGGGGGATTTGTCTAGGAGAGAGAGATACAAGATGGAGGATCCTTAGCAAGATGGAGGTCTACATCCATCTTTGTATGCACAATTGCTACAGGAGCTACTTACTAAAACTGGAGAGTGCAAAATCCGGTGCAGCTCTGCATAGAAACCAGGATTTTTTTTTTTTTTTTGTCAAAGCTTAACCACTTGCCCGCTGCCCTATAGCAGATGTATTGCTATAAGGCAGCTTTGCTGGGCAAAATCACGGGGGGGCACGTACGCACCACGCTACCCACACTGCTATTGGCTCCTGTGGATGTCAATCACCGGCTCCGAACCAGCGATTTTTGGCCGGGACACGGTGATCGTCGGCGAGCTGAGAGGGGTAAACAACACAGATCTCTCTCATGTCAGTATGGACGTGTTGTTTTCTATCTCTCTGCACAGCAGAGTGATAGAAAGCAGCAGGGATGCTTAGTAAAAACAGCACACAGTACACAATAAAATCACTCCCTAACAGACAGTTAACCCTTTTATCACCCCGGATGTTAACCCCTTCCTGCCCAGTGTTATTAGTACAGTGTATTCACTGTATTAGTGTCACTGGAGATGTTAGTGGCAGTCAGTTCCCACCCAGTGTCAGAATGCCCCCCACAGTACTGCTATAAGTCGCTGATTGCCGCCATTACTAGTATTAAAAAAAAAAAATTCCAGTATATATACAGATATTTGTAGATGCTATAACTTTCATGTAAATCAATTAATATACACTTATTGGGATTTATTTTAGCAAAGACATGTAGCAAAAATCATTTTGGGCTAAATTTATGACATTTTATTTTTTTAATTTTTTTATTAAATATGTTTTATAGCAAAAAGTCCAAAATATATATTTTTTTTTTCAAAATTGTTGGCCCTTTTTTTGTTTATAACGCAAAAAATAAAAAAACACAGAAGTGATCAAATACCACTGAAAGGAAGCTCTATTTGAGGGAAAATAATTACATAAATTTCATTTATATACAGCATGACCACGCAATTGTCAGTTAAAGTAAAGCAGAGCAGTATTGCAAAAAATGGCCCGGTCAGGAAGGGGGGTAAATCTTCTGGAGGACAAATGAACAAGCTGATGTTAGATTCTGATTGGCTATCATGCAGAGCTCCACCAGATTCTGAGTGCTCCAGTTTTAGTACGGTTACCCCAATTTCTACTATGTAACACTATATAAAAAAATAGATTTTCACAGATTGAATAATGTGTATTTCCTGAATCCTCTATAGTAGCACACAAATGTGCTGACTCTAACTCTATAGACTGGTTAGTCTATATAATATTATTATTTATTATTACACAGGATTTATATAGCGCCAACAGTTTGCTCAGCGCTTTACAATATAACGGGAGACAATATAGCAACAGTACAGTTCAATACAAGAGGGATAGGAGGGCCCTGCTCCTCGGAGCTTACAATCTAGGAGGGAGGGGCTAGTGGTACAAAAGGTAGTAACTGTGGGGGATGGACTGGTTGAAAGAGCAGAAGATTCCAATATTAGCTGAGGGCAGGATAGGCTTCCCTGAAGAGATGGGTTTTCAGAGATCGCCTAAAAGTGAGCAGAATAGGCGATAGTCTGTTAAATTGGGGTAGAGAGTTCCAGAGGATGGGAGAAGCTCTGGAGAAGTCCTGGAGATGAGCATGGGAGGAGGAGACAAGGGAGCTAGAGAGCAGGAGGTCTTGCGAGGAGCGGAGAGTACAGTTTGGGTGATATTTAGAGACAAGATCGGTGATGTAATTTGGGGCTGAGTTATAAATGGCTTTATACATTATTGTTAATGTTTTGAATTTTATCCGTTGGGCAATGGGAAGCCAGTGGAGGGATTGGCAGAGAGGGGTGGCAGATACAGAATGGTTAGTAAGGCGGATGGGTCTGGCAGCAGCATTTCTGATAGACTGAAGAGGGGATAGCCTGCGATGAGGTGGGCCAATGAGGAGGGAGTTACAATAGTCAAGGCGAGATATAACAAGAGTGAATAAGTTGCTTAATGGATTCCAAGGTTAGGAACGACCGTATCTTGGAGATGTTGAGGATTTGGACAGAGATTGGATTTGGGACTGAAAGGACAGATAGGAGTCTAGGATTACACCTAGTACCCTGGCATGAGGGGAGGGACTGATGATTGTGTTATTGATCTTGATGGAGAAGTCAGGGGAGGGGGCACGAGCTGGGGGGAATACTAAGAGCTCAGTTTTGGAAAGATTGAGTTTGAGGAAGTGGAGTGACATCCATACCGATATGTCACTTAGTAAGTTAGTAATGCGAGAGGAGACTGAAGGGATGAAGTGAGGGGTAGAAAGATAGATTTGTGTGTCATCAGCATAGAGATGGTACTTAAAGCCATGGGAGTTTGTCAAGTGACCAAGGGAGGAGGTGTAGATGGAGAAGAGAAGGGGTCCAAGGACAGAACCTTGAGGGACCCCTACAGAAAGTGAAAGTGGAGTGGATGAGACAGAGTTATAGGTAACACTGAAGGAGTGCTGCGATAGGTAGGAGGAGAACCAGGAGAGAGCAGAGTCTCAGAGGCCAACAGAGTGGAGTTTTTTGATGGTCAACCATATCAAAAGCCACAGAGAGGTCGAGTGGTAAGAGTACGGAGTAGATCTTTTTTGTTCTCTGAAGCCTTGTTATTTGGGCCATAAAGGCCATTTGTGTTTCTCTCCCTTTCCTTTCTACAGGCTATGGACTCTATTGCTACAGCCATAAAGGGCTGAATGTTTATATCCGTGTTTGTTTTATTATGAAGTATTTTGTATGTGATTTAGGAATGTGTTCTTGTATTTATTTATTTATTGTTGCTTTTATTTTTTGTAATTTTGTAAAAAAAAAAGCTTTTTGTTTGCTGGTCGCAAGTTCTCTTGAATTAAAAATTTCCAGGGAGGGCTTTGTAAGTAATGTGTGCATGCTTTAGAGGGGAGGGGAGGGGAAGGCACCGTTAGAGAGGGAGAGATTGAAGATGTGAGTGATGGAGCATAGGATGGAAGAAAAGGGTGACCGTAGTAGTTGTGAGGGGACAGGATCCAGGGGGCAGGTAGTGAGACGGGCTTCTGAGAAAACCTTAGTGACCTCTTTGGTAGTAGCAAGGCCAAAAGAGGAAAGTGTTGAGGGAGGTTTAGTATAAGGTATGCTAAGTGGGATGGATGTCTGTGCAGTGGCAATGCCCCTACGAATTGCGTCAATCTTGTTTTTGAAATGATTTGCAATCTCGTGAGCAGTGAGTGAGGTGCTGGGTGGAGGTGGAAAAAGTAGAGAGTTAAAAGTAGAGGAGAGACGACAAGGACTGGATGACAAGGTATTACTAAGAGTGAAAAAGTAGGCTTGTTTGGCAGCATGAAGGGATGAAGTGTATGTTAAGGAAGCAGATTTATATAGGGAGAATGCTTGTTGAGATTTGGTTTTACGCCACAATCAGTCCAGCACACGGCTATGTCATTTAAGATTTCTGGTGTCGTCAGTCTGCCAAGGTTGTAACGGTCGGGGCCTGATGCTTCGTGTTGTTAGAGGAGCCAGTGAGTCTAATGTGGATGAAAGCGAACTGTTGTAGACAGGAGTGGCCAGGTCAGGGCAGGACAGGGGAGAGATTTTGTCATAGAGTTGGTCAGTTGCAGAGTGGAAAGGAGCAGTTTTTATGCTTTTCTCTTCATCGGCAGAACCTCATTCTATTTTCAGAAAAGGACTATACATCTTGCATATTTACAGTATCTCACAGAAGTAGTAAAGCAGCCTAGTAAAAAGGAGAGTGCAATACAGTGACCACTAATAAAGTGAATAAGTACACCAGTAAAAATAAATCAGAATAGAGCTAGTATATTAAAACTAACCCAATAAATCAAACAACATACAGTATCTCACGGAAGTGAGTACACCCCTCACATTTTGTAAATATTTTATTATTTATCTTTTCATGTGACAACACTGAAGAAATGACACTTTGCTATAATGTAAAGTAGTGAGTGTACAGCTTGTATAACAGTGTAAATTTGCTGTCCCCTCAAAATAACTCAACACAGCCATTAACGTCTAAACCGCTGGCAACAAAAGTGAGTACACCCCTAAGTGAAAATGTCAAAATTGGGCCCAAAGTGTCAATATTTTGTGTGGCCACCATTATTTTCCAACACTGCCTTAACCCACTTGGGCATGGAGTTCACCAGAGCTTCACAGGTTGCCACTGGAGTCCTCTTCCACTCCTCCATGACAACATCACAGAGCTGGTGGATGTTAGAGACCTTGCACTCCTCCACCTTCTGTTTGAAGATGCCCCACAGATGCTCAATAGGATTTAGGTCTGGAGACATGCTTGGCCAGTCCATCACCTTTACACTCAGCTTCTTTAGCAAGGCAGTGGTCATCTTGGAGATGTGTTTGGGGTTATCAGTTGAAATACTGCCCTGCAGCCCAGTCTCCAAAGGGAGGGGATCATGCTCTGCTTCAGTATGTCACAGTACAAGTTGGCATTCATGGTTCCCTCAATGAACTGTAGCTCCCCAGTGCTGGCAGCACTCATGCAGCTCCAGACCATGACACTTCCAATACCATGCTTGACTGTAGGCAAGACACACTTGTTTTGTACTCCTCACCTGGTTGCCGCCACACACTCTGGACACCATCTGAACCAAATAAGTTTATCTTGGTCTCATCAGACCACTGGACATGGCTCCAGTAATCCATGCCCTTAGTCTGCTTGTCTTCAGCAAACTGTTTGCAGGCTTTCTTGTGCATCCTCTTTAGAAGAGGCTTCCTTCTGGGACGACAGCCATGCAGACCAATTTGACGCAGTGTGCGGCGTATGGTCGGAACACTGACAGGCTACCCCCCACCCCTTCAACCTCTGCAGCAATGCTTGCAGCACTCATATGTCGATTTCTCAAACACAACCTCTGGATATGACGCTGAGCACATGCACTCAACTTCTTTGGTCGACCATGGCGAGGCCTGTTCTGAGTGGAACCTGTCCTGTTAAACCACTGTATGGTCTTGGCCACTGTGCTGCAGCTCAGTTTCAGGGTCTTGGCAATCTTCTTATAGCCTAGGCCATCTTTATGTAGAGCAACAATTCTTTTTTTCAGATCCTCAGAGAGTTCTTTGCCATGAGGTGCCATGTTGAACTTCCAGTGACCAGTATGAGAGAGTGAGAGCGATAACACCAAATTTAACACACCTGCTCACCATTCACACCTGAGACCTTGTAATACTAACGGGTCACATGACACTGGGGAGGGAAAATGACTAATTGGGCCCAATTTTGACATTTTCACTTAGGGGTGTACTCACTTTTGTTGCCAGCGGTTTAGACATTAATGGCTGCGTTGAGTTATTTTGAGAGGACAGCAAATTTACACTGTTATACAAGCTGTAGTACTTTACATTGTAGCAAAGTGTAATTTCTTCAGTGTTGTCACATGAAAAGATAGAATAAAATATTTACAAAAATGTGAGGGGTGTACTCACTTCTGTGAGATACTGTATGTTGTTTGATTTATTGGGTTAGTTTAAATATACTAGCTCTATTATGATTTATTTTTACTGGTGTACTTATTCACTTTATTAGTGGTCACTGTATTGCACTCTCCTTTTTACTCAGCTGCTTTACTATCCCTTCATGGAGTCTGCTAACAGACTTATTCAGGAAGCTGTCAACACTCCAGGTTTATAAAGGGAATATACCTGTCTATACATAGTTTAAATAGTGGTTCTAACATTCCAAGTTTGGACATAATTATCCAGTCTCATCAAAGTATTTTTTTTTACTCAAGACCTCATGATAAAATCCAAAAAGGATCATTTACTGACAGTATTGTTTGCAAATCGTGTTTGCTTTGCATTTACGAAGGGCAGGGAACCTGACAGCCAGTAACATATGTCAAAGAGCAAGCCAATGATTAGGCAGTCAGTACAAGATTCCAGGTCATGATATCCACATTATGATGTTCTTCAAAGAGAACCTATCATCAATAAGCTGATCAAGACCCTTAGAAAAAACCTCCACCTAAGGGAGAAAATGCCTCTTCATTATTGATTGCATCCAGTTTTTGTTTTATTGAATCATTTGTCATAGCAATCAAAGAAGCATTTCATTGTAAAAAAATATCAAAGCCCCATAAATAACATCCTCATTTGAAGAAATCTTCCTTTCCCTTTTAAAAAAACTTATTGGTAATTAAGTAACAGAGAAAGGGGGTTTCTCTAAATATGCAAGTGTTTCCCAGAAAAGTGAAATATAATTCCCTGTATGTTTCCTAACAAATTTCTAACAAAATATGCACTCCGTGTAATTTACTTATAAAGATGCAGTTGTGCAGTGCCTTTTTGACGATTTAATGTCCAGATACTGCAAACAGGCTTAAGCTTTATTACCTTTCAGCATATCCAGGCAAAAGAAATGTACTGTTGGATTCTCTCAACCCACTGCCATGGGTCACCTTTGGTCATTTAAGCATTCAGCTTTGATTACTTTTTTTATTCAGATTTATCTCCTAAGTTGGACAATGATGAAAATGTTAAAAAAAAAAAAACTGTAAAAATCTATTTTCTGGATAGGTCATAATGACTACAAATTTCAGTCTCCAAGAATAAGATGCTTATTGTGCAGGCATTTGTGTTCATAGCTAGGAAAATGTTTAACTCACTGGAAACTATCCAACATTCTGGATCTTTTTTTCATTATTAATATCTTTTATTAAATTTTATTTCAATACATAAATCAACAATATTCAATTTATCAAAACACAAACAATCCAACTAACTTCTTTAGACCTCATTCCATCCCCCCTAATCCCTCCCTCCCCAATAAATTACCTCTGTCCAAATAATTCTTTCCGTTTCTTTCCTGACCTGTTTACCAATCACAGTCTAAGCCCTATATTCTCTCTTCACTTTGCGGCTGTCCATTTATTCAGTTTAGTTCTCCATCTCTACTACCGGGGCACCCATTGTTTCAAGGTATTTTTCAGATGTCTTAAAATCATACCACCTACTCCAATCCTTTCTAACTTTTTCCATTCTATCTTCATCTATGTGGTATAACTCCTCCATCTTATTTATATACTCGATCCTGTCTATCCAGTCCCTCATTGTTGGGGGGTCCAGTGCCTGGCAAAGTTTGGGGATTAAACCTTTTGCAGCACTGATCAGATGATATAATAAACTATTTTTAAATTGTTTCACTGACACCTCTGTCCTATGAAATAGGCACACACACGGATATTTTTGAATAGTTATCCCCAAAATCTCCTGTATATATTGAATTATGTCTTGCCAATACTCCTGAATTTTTGAACACTCCCAACATATGTGAGCCATTGTCCCCCTTCCCCCACAACCCCTCCAACATAGTAGCGAAAGTTCTTCTCTTTGTTTATGTGCCACACTCAGTGTAAAATACCATCTAGTTAAACATTTATAGTTCATTTCTACTGTGTTCGTATTCACCACCCTGTGCATCAACTAAACATTTTATTCTTCTGTTGCTCTTTTATTTTTGTACTTATTCCTCTTTCCCATCTCTCTAATAATAGCGGAGTCTCAGATCCCATCCATTCAATAAGAATCTTATATATTCTAGAAGTTACATGTTTATGTACTATCCCAGAACTCAACATTTTTTCAAATGGAAGCATATCCTCCGGCATCCTCAGTGGTTGGGGGAGTGTTGAGACAAAGTGTCCAAATTGATAGTATTTAAATTCATCTAATGTATAAAGTAAATCTTTTTTACTCTAATTCTTTGAATGTACATAACTTCCCCTTATCTACTATATCCTTTAACAGTACATTTCTATTTTTAAGCCATTTCCCAGAAATATTATCATTCCCTGGTGGAAAAAAATCTGTATCCACCAGGGATATCAACAGTGAATTGTACTTCCAGCCCATTAACTTATGCAACCCATCCCATATTCTCAACAACTCCCATGTCAGTGTACTACTATTTTCATCTAATTCTCGAAACTTTTGTGGAATCCAGATAATCCTCTCTAATTGTGCATTACTTAATATACCTTCTATTTTAACCCAACTTTTTTGGTCTGAGTTATGTGTCCAATCTACCACCCATGATAATAACACTGACATATAATACTTCCTCATATTTGGCAAATTTAATCCTCCTTTCTCTTTGCTGTTACATAGAACCTCATACTTAATTCTTAGTTTCTTATTAGCCCATATAAACCTCAGTATCAATTTTCTTATTATCCTAAAGAAAGATCCTGGTAAATATATTGGGAGCATTTGAAATTTATACAGGATTTTGGGACTATCACCATCTTAACCAGATTGATACATCCAATCCACGAAACCCGCCCTATTGAGAGTCTTCTCAACTCATCTTTAATTTAATTTATTAATGGTATATAATTAACTTGATATGTTTTTTATTGAGGGGGTTAACTTTATTCCCAGGTAGCTTAATTCCCTCTCCTTCAATGTAAATGGAAAGTCTTTTTGCAAAATCTGCATCTCTACCTTTGAAACGTTAATATTTAAGATCTCAGATTTTGAAAGGTTTATTTTCAAATTTGACAACTCCCATATCGTTTTAATAATCCCATTAAATTAAGCAATGTCAGTCTAGGATTGACAATGTAGAACAGCATATCATCTGCATATGCTGCCACCTTATGTTCTACTTCTCCAACTTAATTCCTTTAATATCCGTGTTCTTTCTTACCAGTGTCAAAAGTGGTTCTAGAGATAGGACAAATAACAATGGGGATAATGGACAACCCTGCCTAGTACCATTATACATTTTAAAGGACCCTGACAGGGACCCATTCACCTTGACAGCTGCAGAAGGGCCCTTATAAAGCCCTTTTATCCACCTTACCATTTTGCTCCATATTCCTAATATCTCTAGCGTGTTTATCATAAATCCCCAATCTACCTTATCAAAGGCGTTTTCTGCATCAATCCACAGTATAATTGTCAGCTGCTTCCCTCTTTTTGCTTTTTGTAGGATGAAAAATGTTCTTAGACCATTGTCTCCTCTTTCCCTCCCTGAAATAAATCCCACTTGATCTAGATGTATCCACTCTGGCATCAGCTCTTTCATCCTGGTGGCTAGCACCTTCGCAAATAATTTTGTGTCAATATTTAATAATTATATGGGTCTGTAACTGGCGCATTGTGTCACCGTATAAATGTCGGGACCTGGGCTCTTTCCTCCAACCGTACTCTTTAGGGCCCCTCTAATTTCATCCTGGGAGATTACTCGTTCTAGTGCTATTAATTTATCTTCTGATTTTCTTGGTAAGTGTGCCACCTTGGAGTGTACCAGTTCCCCATTCTCATCTTTTATTTTTTCTATATAATGTTTGAATTTATTATCCTACAATCTTTTCATCAAATATTTCCTGGTCTATTCCCTCACCGGTATCTTTCCTTTGAAATGCAGTTAAAGACCTTCCTCATCTTCTGTTCCAATAAATCTTTCAGTTCTTCTCTTTTAAGGGTAACCTTCTGATGTACATCTATATCCTACTTTTTTATGTACCTGTTCTAATTTATATAAATCTTCTGTTACCCCTTTTATATTCCTCTCTCGTTCTTTCTTTTTTTCATCCCTAAAGCTTTCAAGATTCCCCTCATATAAGCTTTATGTGCCTCCCAAACAGTAGCCACCAATATTTCCTCCATTTCATTCAGAGCAAAAAATTGCTCGATCTCTTCCCTTAACCTTCTCTCTAATTCGGGATCTTGTATTAGTGTCTCATTTAATCTCCACATGGCCCTCTTATTCCAATCTCCTCCTAACCATAGACTCGTCGTGACAGGAGCATGATCCGAAATAGACATTACCTCTATAACGGATTTAATCAGGGATTCCAATTGTCTGTGCTCTATTAATATATAGTCCACCAACATTCTGGATTCAAGAGCTGCCTTTTTGTCTCTAAAATTCTGTCTTCCAATCAACATAGGCAAGTCAGTAATTCTTAATTTGGACAAGTGTGCTACAGTATGTCTTAAATCCAAAGGTATGGGAGCACACAGTACAAAGTCTTTTTCTCTGACCTGGATGGGCTCATAAGAACATAACAAAACTGCAAGCAATGCAGTTACTAAACCCAGGACCCTGCATGCACTATATCTGGTCTTCCACAGTACACAGAACATGGAAATGCAATTATTAAATCTTTCTGCTCTAGGAGGATGCAAAACCCCTGACGTCTGTCTGGACAGTGCTGATTGGCCCTGTGCGGTAGGGCCATTGTGGCTTCCTCTTTAGGCCTTTGTAGTGTGATAACGGATGGAAATAAATAGTTAAGTACCTTGAAAAAGTCATATAAATATGTATACATACATTGTCAAAAGAATCATTTTAATCACGTTGATTTGGCCTACGACTTGAATTTACCCTTGATGGTTTGCAGAAGTGGACAAATGTTCTCTCAGATAGCTTTTAGAGTTCTTTGTGTTTACAGTCCCAAGATATTTAAGGTGGAGGACACAACTGTAGACTGGAGACTGAGGTATGGATCTGAAGGCTAGTGGCATCAGGGTAAACTTCTCGTAGTTAATTTTGAGGTCAGAGAATTCTGAACATTTTTCAATAGTTTGAATAGCCATGGATCAGGATGCACCTGCTTCATTAGCTGCTTGCCGTCCAGCCACTGTAGAAAAACAGCCACAAGGTGGCACTGCTGGGCAAAATCACGTTTTAAAACGTGATATTGCAAAACAGGTGCACGACCACCCTACCTGTGCCGCCGATCGTGGCCGCGGGTGTCAATCACCGGGTCCTGGCTGGTCATTACCCGCTGGGTCCCAGAGATTGCCGGCAAACAGTGACACAGAGCACAGCTGCATTGTTTACAATGCAGCTCTGCTCCCGGTCAGCTCCTAACACACTGTCACGGAGAGCAGAGATTAGCTTTCTGGGACAGCATGTTCCTGTGAAGTACACCCCCCCGCCCCCTAGTAAAACACTCCCCTCACACAGTTAACCCTTTCATTGCAAAGTTAACCCCTTCCTCCCCAGTGCCATTAGTACAGTGTCAATGTTTTTTTTTGCACTGATCACTGTATTGGTGTCACTGGGGATGTCAGTGACTCCAAGTCAATTCCCCCCCAGTGTCAAAATGTCAGCCGCAGTCCCGCCATAAGTCGCTGATCACTGTCATAAATCGCTGATCACCGCCATAAGTTGCTGATCGCCGCCATTATTAGTATAAAAAAAAAATCCCAGTATCTTTCCCGCCATTTGTAGACACTATAACATTCACGTAAACCAATTAATTTACACGTATTGGGATTTTTTTTAGCAAAGACATGTCGCAGAATACATTTTGGCCGAAATTTATGACGAAATTTGATTTTTAAATTTTTTTACAGGACATGTTTTATAGCAAAAAGTCCAAAATATTGTTTTTTTTCTCAAAATTGTCAGCCTTTTTTTTTATAGCGCAAAACATAAAAAATGCACATGCGATCAAATACCACCGAAAGAAAGCTCAATTTGTGGGAAAAAAGGGATGTAAATTTAATTTGGGTGCAGTGTTGCATGACCGCGCATTTGTCAGTTAAAGTAACGCATTGACGTAACACAAACCGCTTCTGTAACCTCTTACTGACCGCCCTATAGCAGAAATATTGCTACAGGGCAGCATGGGTGCGCAAAATCACATATATATATATATATATATATATATATATATACACATGATTTGCACTCCCGTGGTTTTCACGCCCCTCCCAGATAGCGTCAGATTGCCCGTCAGTGCACCAGTCATCACATTTAACCCCTTGATTGCCAGGAGCACGCTCATGCACAATAAACCTCCATTGCTAGTATAGTGTCTGAACGGATCAATATCTTTAATCAGATCAGCACTATACCAGCGTTCACATTAGTATAGTGTCCCCAAAAACAGTGTTAGCGGGATCAGCCCCGGCACCTGCCAGCACCTGCGTTTAGCCGCTACACTTACCCCCCCCCCCCTTCTCCCCCAGCGAGTGCAGTGTCAGTAGGTCACTGTCACTTGATACATTGCACACAAAACCGCAGTGTTCGCAGAATCAGGCTTTATCTCTGTTAGCACTTGCCGGTAAATTTTGATGACTCTCATATGCAGCAGAGTGCCAGTACTAGTGCCGCTCTACCTTTTGGTGAACTGGCGAGTACCAGCGGTCTAGTACATCTTTGTCTTTCACATACCTCCTTGATTTTTGGAGCTGTTTTTTCACGGAATATCTGTATGCGTTGATTGTGGATCAAAGCAATTTATTTGCACAACAATTTATCACCGCCAACCCAAATTCAAACTTTGCCAGACCAGTCGCATGGAAACTCATTACGGTTTCTGAATTTACATTTTTTTGAGGCCTAACCCTCAACATGGGGGCATTACTATAAGAAATGAATTGCGGTTGTATTGGTCCGAAGACCCGATTCATCATATGCCTATGTTCTCTACTGCCATGGCCAGGCATAGATATGAGAGTATAATGTGTTTTATGCATTTAAACGACAATACACTCTGTCATCCTCGGGGTGACCCTGAATTTGACCTGCTCCACAAAATTCAGCCCCTCGCAAATCACCTTAACCAAAAATTTGCAGATGTCTATACTCCCCAGCAAAAAATCTGCGTTGATGAGTCCCTGATCAATTTTTCCTCTCTGCCTTGCATTCAAACTATTTCTCCCCAGCAAGCGTGCCAGATATGGGGTCAAGATGTAGAAGATCTGTGAGAGGACAACAGGCTATACTTATAAGTTTTGGATTTACGAGGGAATAGATAGTCACGTGGAGCCCCCTGGATGCCCAGACTACATGGGGAGCAGTGGCAAGATAGTTTGGGACTTGGTGTCATCCTTTTTTCCATATGGGGTACCACTTATACGTGGACAATTTTTATTCAAGCGTGCCACTATTTAGACATTTGTACAATCTTGGAACTGGCGCATGTGGCAAAATGTGACCTAATGTGTGCCCACCATTACAAATGCATGGATGCAGGGCAGTATATTCTAAGGGTGGGCATATCACACACTTTTTCTGGCAAAGATTTCATCTATCTTTTTCATTCAGCCCACAGGCTGCATACAAAAAAAAAATATCATAGCATATATAACCAACAAGGATCAGCTATGTACTGGTACATCACTGGACTTTAAATGGTTATACCAGGATGATGCCTACAGCTTCAGGCATCATCCTGATATCATTTTTTTCAGCCAGCGATCAGCTTTCATGTAAAAGCAATCCTAGTGGCTAATTAGCTGCAGGATTGCTTTTACAAGCAGTGGGATATGATGCCCCCCTCCCCCACTGCCTTCTTGGGCAGTCCCATGCCGTCGGGGGATCCTGAGAATGCAGCCGGTGTTTCTGCCAGCTGACCATAGAGCTGATTGGAGACCAGAGTGGTGCCAATCATCTCTATAGTCTAAGAATTCGGAAGCTACGAGCATTTCATCACTTCAGTTTTGCAGGATATATCTGATCACACCGATCTTGGTTTGATTAGATAATGTAAGGGCGGAGGAGATATCTAGAGCCGATAGACCCCAGAATTCTCAAAAAAGAATATATGACAATGCCCATTGAAGTTATAGGGGATATTTGCATTCCCTGTGATAGCATTAAAAGTGATAAAAAAAAAATGAAAGGTACAGTGTAAAAATAATTAAAAAAATCAAAATAACTTAAAAGAAAAAAAAAAGAAACTTCCCCTCCCATGCACGCACACCTGTGTGCACAAGAGTTGACCCTGTGCTGGTATGTAAACAGCGGTTGCACCATACATGTGAGGTATCACCGTGAACGTCCGATCAAGGGAAGTAATTCTAACACTAGACCTCCTCTGTAAATCTAAAATGGTAGCTTTTAAAGGCTTTTAAAGTGTTGCCTATATATATTAAAAATGTATGCAGTTTGTCGCCATTGCACGGGGCATGCGCAGTTTTAAAGCATGTCATGTTTGGTATCTATTTACTCGGCATACCTTCATCTTTTATATCTTACCAAATAATTGGCCAATATATTGTGTTTTTGTGCATTAAAAGTAAAAAAAAAGTGTATTTTTTTTTTTTTAAATTGCAATTGAAAAATCGCTGTGCGAGTACTATGTGCCATAAAAAAATTGTAGTACCCACCATTTTATTCACTAGGGTGTCTACTTTAAAAAAATATATAACGTTTGAGGGTTTAAATTAATTTCCTAGCAAAAAATACTGATTTTTTTCATGTGAACAAAAAAGTGTCAGAAAAGGCTTGATCTTCAGGTGGTTAGAAGAGTGAGTGATGTGTGGCATAAACGTCTAATACTGGGCATAAAACGCCCCCACCCCCCAAAATGACCCCTTTTTGGAAAGTAGACACCCCAAACTATTTGCTGAGATGTTGAATCAATAGAAGAATTTTTTTTTGTTATCACAAGTTTTTTGAAAATGACAAAAAAATGTTTTCTTTTTACACAAAAAATGTAAGAATGTATTTTGTGGTGTAATTCCACATATACCCATGGCTTGTGCAAGAAATAAATAATTTAAATGACAACTTTGTGCAAAAAAAAAAAATGTTTTTGTCATTTTCCAGAAGCTTGTGGAAAAAAATAAATCTTACATGGACTCAATATGCCTCTAAGCAGATATCTTAGGGTGTCTACTTTCCAAAAAAGGGGTCATTTGAGGGTGTTTGTACTATTCTGGTATTTTAGCACCTCAAGAAATGTGATGAGCAGTCAGAAAGTAAAAGCTGTGTACATTCCATTACATTCCCTGCATCATCTGCTAGGGTGATTTTATTGTGTATTTTTCCTGCTGGTTCCTGCTGGTTGGTGGGAATCTCTTGACTGCTATAGCTACTGGTTTCCGAGCCTGACCCCAGACCAAGAAAATTATTGTGTATACTGTTGGCAATAGATGAATGAGGAGTAAAAACCTCTCCATTAGAGCCACTGTAAAATATTTGTGACGGCTGTCTCTCAAATAATGCACTCTAATCTCCATTGCAAGACAAAACTTACATACTGTCTAGCCACTGAACAATACTGGCTGTTATTGTTTCTCAAATAATACACTCTAATATTTATTTCAAGGTAAAACTTTCCTTGTCTCTCCCTCTTATATTGCAGCCTAACCAAGCTGTTTACATACTATCCAGTCACTGAACAATATTTGTGGCTAATTTCTTTCAGATTGTCACTTTAATTTTTATAGCAGAATAACACTTGTCTTTTCTTTTTCTATGTCTTGCTTTTTCATTTGCTGGTATACTGTCCTGATGCTAGCCAGTTTCTACCAAAAACAGTCTATTTCAAATATATTGGGAATACAGGGATGGGAGTTGATTTGGGGAATATGGAGTTGTGTTTTTTTGCCTTCTGTTTTGACATTTTATAAAACTTTTAAGACAATGTAGTGTGGAACTGTGAAAAAAGAAGCTCACTAACTATACTATTTCTGTGCCACTAAACTTGTACTACTAAACTAAGCTGTTGTGCTACAGCTGATTGTCAAGCACCTATGGTAGTGAGCCCTTGCAGATAGCCAACTCAGTGTTCCCCAGCATGCGGAATCTAAGCCCCATCCTGCTTCTTCATCATGGCCCCTGATGTGGGGAGGGACTTGCAGCAAGCTGGAACCAGGTATGCCCAACTGAGCATGTGGAGGCCACTCATGTGAGCAGAATACAACAGCAGGAGACAACAGGAAATCCAGTAGACAAGATGAGGTCAGGACGAGCAGCAAACAAGCACAGTCAGTGAGCGAACCCGGGATCAGTGCACGGGTAGTCAGGCACAGGATACACAAGTATCAAATGAACAGGAGCTCAGAGAGCTGTAAAGTTGCTTAGACAATGTGGGCTAGACTGAGCATGTCTTATGTAGGCAAGTAAACCAGGAAGTGGGCTGTGAAGTGATAAAAAGGAAGGAAATAAAACCCACAGAATAGCTGGTGATGCCTATAGGTGAGCACAGCCAAACCACACATGTGAAAGGAATCAGGCTAGGAAATGCACTGCTGCAAGTAGGTAAAAATATACAGGCAAGAAACTGCAGGCTAACTTATGACACTGATGGCTTTATTTTTATTTTTTTAAAAGTTCATATATATTTTAGATCTGCTAATTCTACCAGTAAATTGTGGCTTATTATTCCCAAAAGTGGGAGAGCAGGGGAGAAGATGTTGAAGTGAAACTTTCCTTTTATGGTGAAGTTTCGCTTTAAGGCAGTGCATTCATTTGAATGGGCTGCCTAACACACAAAAATAGTGCATGTACTATTCCTGACAGTGCACAGACATGTCAGTGTGTTGCCATGCATCATGCTATGCTGCAGTGCACATCAGCTGGCCAGGTGCTTTGGGTGCCATTTGGAATGATTGGAACTGCATCGCACAAACACGTTAGCATGCATTCCGCATGGTACTGCAATTTGGAAGTGTTAATGGGCCCCTAGGGGTGTGAGACAGCAAAAGAGCTTTAACTCTTTCGCTGCCATTGCGTTAAGTATTACAATGTGGCAGCATCGGGATCTAAACAAATCTGTGGCTGCACTAGCAACCATGGTTTGCTTTACATTTTTCAGAGCTTCAAGTGCTTCTAAAGTCAAACATTTTGTTTTAACAAACATGTCATACTTACCTGCTCTGTGCAATAGTTTTGCATCGAGCAGCCCCAATCCTCCTCTTCTCAAATCCCCCGCTGGTGCTCCTGGCTCCTCCCCCCTGCTGAGTGGCAGTGCAATGGCTCCTGCTGCTATCTCTGAAACAATGAGGAGGGAGAACCGCTGCTCTCGTACGCAACGCTGAATTGGGATCGGGTTTAGGTAAGTATAAGGGGGGCTGGGAAGGGTTTTTACCTTAATGCAGACTTACTTACAAGATCACCAGACGAAAATAAAAGAAAGAAAACTAATGCCGCCAAAACATCTAAGAATTGGTAAGCTGCAACATAATACATTTTTGCTTTAGGGTTTAATACCACCTTAAAGATTAGGCTCAGCTTTAGGGAAAAAAAACAAATGCACATTTTTACAGTAGAAAAAAAATGTGCATTTATTATTTTTTTCCATGGGAGCTTGCACATTATTGCACCCACGATCAGTAAATAATGAATGCTATGCAAGGTTCCTGCACACTCTCCCTCCATCCTTTTTCCTGTACCTCTGTATGAGCTTTCATAAAGCTGGAGGAGGTGTCAATGGATTATGAGTGCTCTGACCAGCACACTCATAGTCCATTAAGATCTACAAGTCTAGGTCTTGTAGTTTATTCCCTGTAGTTTTATCCCTGTAAATGAATGACATAGCTGTATGGGTGGATTTTAAATGTGACAGCAGCTGCAGGGGAGAGGAACCCCTGCTCACTGTCACAGGGGATGGGGCTCAGGGGAAGTAGAGGAGGCAGGTGCTGGAACATGTTACATGTTCCACCGTCCATGAACTTACTGACAGCTGGCAACCCTGACCCTAAATATTGGTGTAACATTTAACATGTTCCTTAAGGTGAATAAATCCTTTACCCTACAGGTGGAAGTAAAAAAAAAACACCTGGCTGGCACTTTTTTGTTGTAGGGTTCCATAAATCACAGGACTGGGTGGACAGAAATACATATCCCATAACAGATTAGATAATTCCCATACTTGTATTTCAACTTTGTACTTTGGCTTTTGGCCTGGGGTTTAGCTTTAATGCCTAGGGCTCCAGTCGCACGGTTGTTCAACCACACTATATATTCCAGTGGTAACAATCTACTGGTTTTCATGGTTGGGGTTAATAACTGTGTGCTGATAGCTGAGACCACTGAGCCCATACAGTGCAATGACAGGATGAAAGTGACCTCAGCCATTCGTGAAGTTCGCACAGTAATACAGCTAAACTAAAAAACAAAAAACAGCATAAGAGACATAACTTACAGTATGTAAGATACAGTGACGGAAATAAGTATTTGATCCCCTGCTGATTTTGAATGTTTGCCCACTCACAAAGAAATGATCAGTCTAAAAATCGAATGGTAGGTGTATTGTAAGCAGGGGCGGACTGACAACTCATGGGGCCCCCGGGCAATAGGGGATCATGGGGCCCCTGTGTCCTTGCCCAAACTCAAAAAAGCCTATGAAAAAGGTACCAGGGGCATCTCATGGGGCTCCTACTGACCCCGGGCCCTCGGGCAGTGCCCGAGTTTCCAAATGGTCAGTCCGCCCCTCATTGTAAGACATGCAGACATGCATTTCCTTTGAATTATTTGTTGCTATTCTGTCTCTCAGTGTAACAATACACCTACCATTTGATTTTTAGACTGATCATTTCTTTGTGAGTCGGCAAACATTCAAAATCAGCAGGGGATCAAATACTTATTTCCTTCACTGTATGTCCCTTGTACTGATGCCTCTTCTTTTAGGTGAAACCCTCTTCCATCCACACCCCCACCATACATATATCTTGTTTCATTCCTAGAAGCTGTGATATGGCTTCTATGAATGGATCAGCTGGGTAGAAACGTGGGTACGTTTGCATTCTCTCGATGACAGCCCTTAGTTCTATTAACTCCCCCCGTTGCACCTGAAGTTTGCTAGAGGCATGGACAGAGGAGGATTTCACCTAAAATTACAGATCCAGATGGGCACAACACTGAATCCTTGGATAGGTAAGTGTCCTTATTTAAAAAAAAAAAAAGTCAGCAGCTACAGGATTTGCAACTGCTGACTTTTATTTTAGTTAGGGCTGAAGAACTACTTTAACCCAATGCACTTAGTAACACACATTAACCACTTTCCTATCCAGCCATAGTACATAAACCCCCAGACAGGAGCAGCACTGATGAGGGTAGATGTATCTGTAAGTCCTTCAGCATCCACCACTTGTGCGCGCTCCCTGGGAGTGCCCAACGGTGCGATCTGTGCAAGCTGTGTCCAGTAGAACACTGATCTTTGTACAGGCTGCTATGAGCCAATCACAGCTATCACAGTATTTCTCAATGGCTGTAGCTAGAGAGAATAAGAAATTACTGCTTTTACAGTCATAATGGCTGTAAAAGTAATCACATTGTGAAAAAAAAAAATCCTGTTCACCCACCCAGAGTAATTAAAAAAATTATTTTTTTTCTTTTTAACTCAATGTCACCAATCAATGTCCGTCATCACCGCCACCCACTTAAAGTGTCCCTCACCACTGCCACACTAGTCAGTGTCCATGATCACTGCCACACCACTTACAGCGTGTTCCTGATCACAGCCACACCACTAATATTGTCCCTAATTACTGCCACCCACGCACAGTATCGGTAATCACCACAACACCACTCACAATGTCTGTGATCACTGCCACACCAGTCATATAATGCCTGATAATTGCCAAACACTCTTATCATCACTGATTAAAATCACACCAGTCATATTGCCACTTATCACTGCTACACCAATCCCAGTGTCCCTGATCACTGCCACACCAATCCCACCACTCATTATTGTCTCTGATCACTGGCACACCACTCATATTGTCCCTAAGCACTGCCACACCAGTTACAGTGTCCCTGATCACCGCCACAGTAGTCATATTGTCGGTGATCGCTGCCACGCCAGTTACATTGTCCATGATCACTGCTACACCAGTTATGGTGTTCCTGGTAACCGCCAAACCAGTGCAATGTTGCCTCTCCCTATTGCCTGTACCAATACTGGCCTGTTTATTGACCATATTTCCACTTGCTGCCTGGACCGATCTGTTGCCTGCTTGCTGACTGTCTCAAGTTATGACTAAAACCGCGTCAACTGACTGTTACTGTAACTATTTACGCTGAAGTTACTGAATAAAGACAAGGCTGCCCCCCCTTACTTGCACCCCAGTTCCTTTCACAGACTCCCTTTCTTGTATCCTGATTCCCTTCACAGCCCCCCTACTTTCTTTGTAAACCAGTCCCCTTTATGTGAATTCCCCCTCCACATCACATTTTCCCCTGCCAATCACAGTCCTCCTCCAACCTTTCCAATTCTTACACAGCAGGTAGAAGGAAGAAAGTGTAGCATGTCAGGACAGAGGGAGAGAGCTGCCCACTGTTTCATATTAACAGGCAGGTGATTGGTTTCTAGGCCCCTAGCAACAAATCACAGGCTTGTTATCTTGAAAGGTTGGACAGCTTCCACCCTCTTTCCGGACATCCACACCTTCTACCTTCTTCCTGCTGTGTAGGGCTTAAAGTAGTGTTGTGGGAGGTCAGGAACTTATATAGTGCCATCAATTTACGCAGCGCTTCACATATATATTATACAGTCACATCAGCCCCTAACCCTCAAGAGATGTACAATCTAAGGTCCCTAACTCACATTCATACATACACATATTAGGGCCAATTTAGACAGGAGCCAAATAACCTACCAGCGTGTCTTTGGAGTGTGGCAGGAAACCGGAGTACCTGGAGGAAACCCTCGCAGGCACAGGGAGAACATGCAAACTCCAGGCAGGTGGTGCCGTGGTTGGGATTTGAACCAATGACCCTCGTACTGCCAGGTGGAAGAATATATCCAGGCTGCTACGTGACGGAGCTGCTGTCTGGATAGGACTGTCATGTGGTCCATATCCTGACTGCCATCCACCATTTAGTGATACCTGGTATATAGTTTGTAGACTCTACAGCAGGGTAGGAAACCTGCTACATGTCTTTGGTAAAAAAAAACCCAATACTTGTAAGTTAATTGGTTTACGTGAAAGTTAAAGCGTGTACAAATGGTGGTATATATACTGGAATTTTTTTTTTTAATACCAGTAATGGCGGCGATCAGCGACTTGTAGCCGGACTACGATTGGCATTCTGACACTGGGGGGGAAATAACTAACTGCCACTGACATCCCCAGTGACACTAATAAAAAGCACTGACACTGTACTAATGAAACCGGGCAAGAAAGGGTTAACATCTGGGCCGATCAAAGGGTTAACTGTGTGCTGGTTTACTATTTTGTCTGTGTGCTTTACTATGTAAGCACGCTACTTTGTATTGCTCTGCTATACAGAGCAAAACAAAGCGGCATGCTGAAGCTGACAGGGAGGAGATCTGTATTGTTTACATACAGACCTCTCCCGTCAGCGTTCTTCGGTCAATCGACGGGTGCCGGCAGGGAATCTCCGGATGGGACCCGGTGATTGACAGCTGTAGCCACCAATAGCGGTGGGGATAGCGCAGCGTGTGCCCCCTACACAGAAATGCAAAATAGCGTATATATACGTGATTTTGCACTGCCCTGTAGCAGTATTTGTGCTATAAGGTGGTGGGGAGGTGGTTAAAAAAATTTTGGTCTTTTTTTGTTTATAGTCCAAAAAATAAAAAAAAACCCAGAGATGATCAAATGCCACCAAAAGAAAGCTCTGTGTTGGAAAAACAATTATATAAAGTTATGTTGCATGACTGTGCAATTGTCTGTTAACCACTTGCCGTCCGCCTGCTGTTTATAAATGGCAGGACGGTGGCACTCCAGGGGCGGGTTGCCGTTCATAAACGGCACCCGCCATTTCTAGCCAGGGAGCGCGCAGCACCGCAATCCGGTGCCTGCTGTGTCCTCCGGACACAGTGAAACACCGATCGTCGGACGGGACCTCTGTACGAGGTCCCGATCATGTGATCACTGATTGGCCAGTCAGTGATCACATGCAAGGTAGTAAGCAAGATGTCACTTGTGACATCATTGCTTACTACGTGTGAAATCTGTGAATGATCACAGAGATCACGTGGTACAAGGCTATTCACAACAGCCTTGTACGATGTGACAAGCTTTGACCAATCACAGCTCACTCAGTAGTATGTAAAAAATAAAAAAATAAAAACCATTAATAATAATTTAAAAAAAAAATACAAATGTAAAAAAAAGTTTAAAAATTATAATTTTTGGTTATAAACTAATTTGGCTTTTTTAACGGGATACATTTTGGCCAAGATTAATGATGAAATATTATTTATTTGCAAAATTTTATAAGAAAAACACTTTTTTTCAAAATGTTTGGACTTTTCATTTACACAGCAAAAAAAATAAAGATCCCAGTGGTGAATAAATACCACCAAAATAAAGCTTTATCTGTCTCAAAAAAATGGTAAAAAATTCATATGGGTACAGTGTTGCATGACCGCGCAATTGTCATTCAAAGTGTGATAGCGCTGAAAGCTGAAAATTGCCCTGGGCAGGAAGGGGGTAAAAGTGTCCGGACTGGAAGTGGTTAAAGTAACGCAGCGCCATATAGCAAAAAACGGCCTGGTCAATAAGGGGGGTAAATCTTTCGGAGGTCAAGTGGTTAAAATGCACTTGAGACACTTTTGCAAAATCTGAGCCAGTTTTTCTTTCTGTACACCAAAAGAGAGTTGGTCTTAATTAATTAGCTTTATTTTTAGATTTGGTGCATTCAATACAGCACAATGTAAAAGTGGCACATTTCTGAACAACATAAATCTGGTGCACATTTGGTTCATATCGGTGCGATTTGTGAATTAAAATCGCACCTGAAATCGCATCTAATGAATGTCATTAACGTGCAATTTGCTGCAGTGTGATTTCTAAAGTAGTTCTTTCATCACTTTTTCTGCAGTTTATTATGATTTCACATATATAGAATATAATGGAAATCACAATGAAAATTGCAAGAAATCGTTGAAAATCTTTACAAGTCTTCAGAAATCGCACATGAAATCGTGCTATTTTAACCACTTGCCTACCAGGCACTGTCACCCCCTTCCTACCCAGGCCAATTTTAAGCTTTCAGCACTGTTGCACTTTGAATGACAATTGCGTGGTCATTTAACATTGTACCCATATGAAATTTGTATAATTTTTTCCACACAGAGCTTTCTTTTGGTGGTATTTAATCTCGACTGGGTGTTTTATTTTTTGTGCTATAAACAAAAAAGAGCAAAAAATTTTAAAAAAAAAAAGGTTTTCTTTTTATCTATTATAAAATTTTGCAAACAGGTAATTTTTTTTCCTTCACTGATGTGCGTTGATGAGGCTCCAGTGATAGGCAGCACTGATGGGCACTGATATGCAGCACTGATGGGTACTGATAGGCAGCCCTGATAGGCAGCACTGATGGGCACTGATGAGGTGGCACGGATAGGTAGCACTGAGAGGCGGCACTGATGAGCTGGCACTGATAATGCTGCACTGATAGGCGGCCCTGATTGGGGCACTGCAGAGCACTGCTGAGTGGCACAGGTGGGTGGCACTGCAGGGCAGCACAGGTGGGTAGCACTGATGGGCACAGGTGGGTGGCACAGCTGGGGACTTATGATCAGGGCACTGATCATCAGTGCCCTGATGATCGATGCCGTTCCCTTCGCTGACAATTGCCAGTTCTCAGCAATACTGATGAGGTGGCACGGATAGGCAGCATTGACGGGCACTGATGATGCTGCACTGATAGGCAGCACTGATGGGTGGCACTGCAGGGCACAGGAAGGTGGCACTGCTGAGTAGCACAGGTGGGTGAGACTGCAGGGCGGCACAGGTGGGTGACACAGCTGGGGACTGATCATCAGTGTCCTGATGATCGGTGCCGATCCCTTCGCTGAAAAATGCCGGATCTCGGCAGTACTTTCCTCACACTGTGACAGCGTGAGGAAAGTGCAGCCGAGAACCGGCAACTGCATTTACCTGGTGATCGCTGTGTCGTGGGATACAACTGATCACGTGGCAAAAGGTCGCCCTGATTGGCTGATTACTGTACTTAGGACAGTGATCACTGGCGGGGCTGCGCCGCTGGGGGCGTGTCCTGGAATGACGTCCATGGATGTCATCCCAGGATTACACAACCGCACTGTAGCCGTCCTTTGGCTATAGCGCGGTTGGAAACCGGTTAAATCGCAGCGGTGTGACGGGTGACTAAATGTCAGAACCAAAATATCACAAATGCCTCATGACTTTGCCAGAAAAGTGACGCAGCAGCTTAAGGGCTCGTTCACACTTGGCTGTTTTACCAACGCTTATCAAACGCCCCTATAGCGTTTGGCAAGCGTTGGTCCGGCGTTTGCCGATCGTTATTTAATGCTCGGCAAACGCTCCGCAAACGCCGCATGCGCGGTTTAGCGGAGGTTGCTAGGCGTTTGCCGAGCGTTAAAAACACCCCAAAATGCCTATAATGCAGTTTGAATGGTGTTACCGCCCCGCAACCCCACCGCAAACGCCGGCCGGGCGTTTGCGGAGCGGCACCATAGACTAGAATAGGACTCGACCAGAGGCATCCGTTTTGCCGCGACGCAAACGCTCCTGTTAGAACAGCACCATGTGCTGTAATGTGCAGAATTGGCAGAGGCGTTTGGGAAGCGTTAAAAACGCTTCCCAAACGCCTCTCTGCTGCCTGCATACAACGCTAGTGTGAACGTAGCCTAAGACTCCATGCACAGTGCACTTTTAATAATGCTGGTAACGTTAGCTGTTTAAAGTCACATTAAAACCATGATTTTTCAGCGTTTTTGTATTAGCATTTAGCCGCGTTTTATCACATTTGTGATTTTTTAGTTTTTGGGGGGTTTTTTTACCCCAAATTTTTTTGGTCAAAAAAGTCCAAAAACTCTGGTTTTCTGCAATTTACCACATTTTTCAGCGTTAGGGCTTTTTTGCAGCTAAAAAACTCCTCTAGAAACCCATTTTTTTCCAGCCAAAAAATGTCCGTGCCAAAGAACTCTGATTCCAGTCTGTGTGTACATGGACACAGAGGATAACATGCTGGGGAGTTTACTAACTGTAGAAAAAACGTCAAAAACCAAAAACAGCCGCTGTAAAAACATCCAGTGTGCATGAGGACTGAATTCCTCCCCACTGTTTGCGCTCTGCGTTTGGGATGTCCCTAGGTTTATACGGACACCTGCAGCAGATCGCATTCTGGTTGACGAAAAGAAAAAAAAAAAAGAATGCTGTCGGCCAGCTTAAGAATTGGTAAACTACAAAATAATAAATGTTTGCACGGCTTTAATAATGTACCGCGATAATGTCAATGGGCCGTAGAGCATAAATGGAAGCAACCCCCTGCTGTTCCCCAATACATTCTGCTTGGTGTTCAGTACTTTCTAGGTTGCTAACCTGCAGCAAGCATGCAGCCAGTGAAACCAGTCAGGAAATCACTGAGATCAGCCAAGCATTTTCAGACATAAGAACAATCGCAGGCAGCATTTCCTGAGTTCAGGCTTCCCATGTTTCCTATGCTGAATGGCACTGTACAGTGGTGAATGTATTATTGTTGTGTGCCCTCTCCTTCCAGGGTCAGTCATTCCAGCCCCGCCCGTGTTGTGCAAATCATCTCACTTGCACAAACCGGTTTTTGCACACTTCCCTCTCTGTCTCTCCCAGGAGATGGCTGAGGACAAGGCAGGCCTGACGTGTCCCACGTGTTGTCAACATCGATTTAAATAGCACAGGAGGGGGAGGGGAGACGGCTTGTACTGGAGTGCACGTCCACAGCTCTGCGCTCATGCCGTGCCATGTGTGTTCACCGTGACGTCACAGCACAGCCGGCGTGTGGGCCGCACAGGGTTAATGCAGAGAGAGGGAAGAGCTGAGCAGTCAGTCAGATGTGGGCTGAGGGGGAGGAAGCGTCTGGTCAATAATGCTCTCTGAGCTGCACGTAACCTGCGTTCACTGAGAAGGGGGGGAGGGCTGCGGAGGGAACATTGTTTTCTTCCCATTTTCTACAATTGTACAGAGAGCCGCCAGGGCCTGTGCGCCCATTACAATGTAACTTCATACAAGTGTGCAGCACATCATGATACATTGTATCTTCTTGTCAGTAATACCCTCAGAGCTGAACAGCCAACACATTAAATACATACAGGAGACACCTTCCCTGACAAGCAGTTGTATTCCTGCCCATTCGCTCCTGGGAGTTATTGATTTTTTTAAATTTATTTCAGGTACTTACATAGCACCATCAGTTTACGCAGCACTTTACATATATATTGTACATTCACATCAGTCCCTAACCCTCAAGGGGTGTACAATCTAAGGTCCCTAACTTACATTCATACATACTAGGGCCAATTTAGACAGGATCCAATTCACCTACCAGCATGTCTTTGGAGTGTGTGAGGAAACCGGAGTACACCAACGTAGTCACAGGGAGAACATGCAAACTCCAGGCAGGTGGTGCCAGGGTTGAGATTCAAAACAACGACCCTAGTACTGCCAGGCAGAAGTGCTAACCATTTAGCCACTGTGCTGCCCATAGGGAGTTATTTATTTCAGGTACTTACATAGCGCCATCAATTTACGCAGCGCTTTACATATATATTGTACATTCACATCAGTCCCTGCGAGGGGCGGACTGACCATTTGGACACTTGGGCACTGACCGAGGGCCCGGAGTGAGTAGGGGGCCCCATGAGATGCCCCTGCTACCTTTTTCATAAGGTTTTTTGAATTTGGGCAAGGACATGGGGCCCCATGAGTTGTCAGTCCGCCCCTGGTCCCTGCCCTCACGGGGCGTCCATTTTAAGCTCCCTAAGGGCTTGTTCACACTTGACTTCTTCCCAAACTCCCCAATTGCGTTAGGCTTTGGACAGACATTTTACAAGCGTTAAAAACGCCTGTCTAACCCCCTATGCACAGTTTTGAGGGAATTTTATAGGTGTTTTACAAGCGTTAAAACCGCACCACAAACGCCTACAATGAACCTCATAGTATTAACGCCCTGCAAACGCTTGCCAGGCATTTGAGGAGCATCACTATAGACTTGAATGGGAGGCATTGAAAGGCTTCAGCTCCTCTCGACTGGACATGAGGCATCAATTATGACGTGCTGCTGTGTGTATCATTTTCATAGGCGTTTGAGGGACATTAAAAATGCCCCTCAAATGCCTGCTTTCAACACTAGTGTGAACTGAGCCTTAGGCTGCTTTCACACTGAGGAGTTTTTCAAGCATCTTTGCGATTAAAATAAGCATCTGAAAAGCTCAAGAAAATTGTTTCCCTATGTATGTGAATGTATATCTATGTATGTTGTCACACTGAGGCGTTGCACTTGCGGTGTAAAACTCCTGCTTGCAGCATCTTTAGGGCATGTTTGGGGAGTTAAAAAAAAATTAAAAACGCCTCTTCCCATCAATCAATGGAAAACACCTGAAAATTGCCTTAAAACGCCTCTCAGAAACATTTTTGGTGCAGTTTTTAAGTCACATGTCCTTTAAAAACACCCAGAAAGCACGGTAAAAACACCTATGCATTTTTGCGGCAGATCAGTATGAAACAGGAGTGGACTGACCAATTGGAATCTCGGGCACTGCCCGAGGGCCCGGGGTCAGTAGGGGGCCCCATGAGATGCCCCTGGTACCTTTTTCATAGGCTTTTTTGAGTTTGGACAAGGACACAGGCCCCATGATCCCCTATTGCCCGGGGGCCCCATGAGTTGTCAGTCTGCCCCTGGTATGAAAGTAGCCTAATATACATATATATGGTACATTCACATCAGTCCCTAACCCTCAAGGGGTGTACAATCTAAGGCCCCTAACTTACATTCATACATACACATACCACGGCCAATTTAGATAGGAGCCACTTAATCTACCAGCATGTCTTTGGAGGGCGGGAGGAAATCGGCATACCCGGAGGAAACCCACGCAGGCACAGGGAGAACATGCAAACTGGAATAGTAGAACGCTGCTACACAGCACAGCTCCATCTGGCAGAGCGGCAGACCTGATTTTTCTAGGACAGCATGTCAATATCACCTATTCCTGCACCCACAACCACCCAAAGCCAAAACATGCTGCCTCATTCATAATGGCACCCCCAGCATGTTTTTGGCTGAGGAAAATCACAGGGTGCAAAAGCAGCCTGCGATTTTCCTGCGGCTTCGCTTTTAAAAAAAGGTACAGGGACCTTTCTCCCACGTTTTCCCTACAGGGACAGCAGCTTGTACAAATGAAAGGGCTGCTGCACCCGTGCAAACGCAAGCTGCAGCAAATGCATAGGTGTGAACCTAGGTAAGGCTTCCTGCAGAAAGTCATACAAGTATTTTCTACACAGAACGCAGGTTCTTGCTGCCAGAAGATCCTGTGTATAATAGGGGCCTAATGTGCGTCCAATTCTAATGGCTGTGTGAGGACACGTGTTTAGATAGGCATGACCCTACTATTATTTTAGGCTGCTACACACATTACATATTTTTGTTTGTAGACACAGCTGGGTGTATGATTCCTGGGTGATGAATTTACAGTAGATGGGTACAAAACTGTACAGGGTACATATCGAACTGTGGTGTTATAGACACTTGAATCAGCCCTAGGGTTAATGTACACTGCAGCTGATAAACTCACGTTTAGGAGCTTTTCTGTGTTTTTTTTTTCAGCAGCCCCTAAACTCACCCTAATGTTTTCCTATGTGTCCATGTACACATTGTTGTTTACAGGCACTTGGGTTTACAGTTGTTTTTTTGAACGCAGAAAACTTGCATTCAGCAGTCGATTTTATCAAACGCTTTTAAACATGGCTAAATGTGGCTAAATGCGTTTATAAGCATTTGCAAAAAATGTTTAACTCTTCCATTTCCAGATGCTGTCCAGAGCCTTTTTTCATCATGAAATATGCATGCAAAGCGTTTTCCTGGTACTCAAATGGACCTGATACACCATACTTTGAGGTTTCACATGAAAGAAGATATGCTGGGTAGCACGGTGGCTAAATGGTTAGCACTTCCACTTGGCAGTATTTAGGTCGTTGGTTCAAATCCCAGCCACAGCACCTCCTGTCTGGAGTTTGTATGTTCTCCCTGTACCTGCGTGGGTTTCTTCTGAGTACTCTGGTTTCTTCCCACACTCCAAAGACATGCTGGTAGGTTAATTGACTCCTGTCTAAATTGGTCCTAGTATGTGTATGAATGTAAGTTAGGGACTTTAGATTGTACACACCTTGAGGGTTAGGGACTGATGTGAATGTACAATATATATGTGAAGTGCTGCATAAATTGACAGCGCTATATAAGTACCTGAAATAAATAAATGTTAGACACTGCTGCAATAATTTCAGCACAGAAATGAGCTGGAACACATCCAAACACCACAATAAAAAGACAGCTAATCTCAACAAATACTTCTCTCTCAAAATGTCTGAAATAGCTAATTTTTTACTGTTTTTCAGTGCATTCTGGGCATTTTGGAAGGTCTCCTGAGGTTATCTTTTAAACGCTTCTAAACATAAAACGCTCATAAACGTGGAATGCAAAGGTGGCTAAACAGACATTTTTTAACCTACATTTTCCAGCAGTCAGTTTACATCGTCCAGAAGTGTCCCGTGTACATGGAGCCTAAATGGTGGGGTGATCTTTTGCATAATCTGAAAATTAAAATATAAAATAAACCAAATAATATATAACATAATAAATATATATATATATATATATATATATATATATATATATATATATATATATATATATATAATATTGTCTGTATATGAATAATAAAATATAACAATAAAATATATAATAACAAAAAATAAAAATAATAACAACAAAATATAATAACAAACATAATGACAATAATAATGAAAGATATAATTATAATAAAAAAATAAAATATAACAATAGCAGTATACACTACATAGCATACGTGCAGATTATGGCAAACACCTCCTTCTGTACCATTCTCAGAATCACCCTCCACTACCGATGCTTCTATGTCCTTCAGCAATATTATTCAGCCATTAGGAGGCCACTGATGTAACTTCTGCACAAGCGTTATCTTCTCCTCTGCATCTGGCTGATTTTCATTCCATGGTTGAGCTGATACTGTGCACAGCACAATGCATGTGTCATATACTGTATGCAAAAAAATAAAATAAAGCTCAGAGAAAGTGGAAGAAGTTTTTTCATGGCAGATGAGAAGTTTATGGTTCTGATGCCAAAAATTCCTACCTTCTAGCATTTTTTTAATTTTAATTCTGCTTTGGGCCTATTTATTATTATTATTATTATTATTATTATGATTATTATTATTATACAGGATTTATATAGCACCAACAGTTTGCTCAGCGCTTTACAAAATAAAGGGAGCCAATACAGCAACAATACAGTTCAATACAAGAGGGATAGAAGGGCCCGGCTCCTTGGAGATTACAATCTAAGTGTTAATGCTAGAATCATTGCGCACACACTGACAAGTGTTTTTCAAATGTGTTGAAACAGCATTTCATTGTTTTTCGCTGCGTTTTTTCATACACTGGAATGTGGTTTTTACTACATACATTGCCATTTTTTTCAGTTGAATATTCTTTATTTACAGGAGTCTTCATTTAGGCCCTGTTCAAATTAGGCGATTTGGAATCGCAGGCAGAATCGCTGCAATTCCAATTCGCAGCAAAACACATGACATGCAATTTCGTGCGATTATTCTTAATGGCATATCAAACACAGTGACATTCTGACGCAATTGTTGCGCAACAAAATTGTGCAGCAATTACGGCAAAACAAAAATCACATTAGGTTTGTCACCCAAAAAGGAATAGAAGCTTCTTTTGGGTGACAAACACACATAGGACAGGCCATTGAAGTGAATGGGCTGCCCTGTGACACCAAGCAGAAATGCATGTAAATTGCACTTTAGGAATCACAAGTGGGAAAGCTCATTCTTGTAACACAATATCTGAAAGGGGCCTTAAAGTAATATTTCATGTCTGTTGCATTCCATTGTGCTGAAAAAAGCAGAACATGCTGTTTTTTTTCATAACAAATAACCACCACACAACAAGTGGTAGGAGCTACCCTATTCATGAAGCATTCTGCTTCTAATGTCCATGTATGTGATGTGAATGGGCCCCTTTTAGTAACACAGGTCTGGTCCCTTCTCCAGCCTGTGACTAGACTAGTGAAACACATGCACTTATCTCTCACTCTGCTCTCTCCTCCCATCAGAATGTTTCTTGTTAGTACAATGAGCACTGCAGCACAACTGATTGACTCCTTGCGCTGCTTCTCCCTCTCAAAGTTTGAGCTGTTGTATATGATGTGTACATGATGTGATATCAAGTCAAAAAAGTACATTCATGAATACAGTGCAGCATTCATTTGTGTCTTTTTATATCTGTCAGGAGGTTGATTTTTAATGAATTCATATTTTTTTCATTAAAACAAAAAATATGTTATACTTATCTGCTCTTTTTTTTGCAAAGAGCAACCCCGATCCTCCTCTTCTCGGGCCCCCGCCAGTACTCCTGGCTATTCCCCTTTGATCAGTGCCCCTAATAGCAAGATGCTTGCTATGGGGACACTGGTGCATGCTTCTTGGGTACCCTACTGGCATTACTGGCTTCTCGCACCCGGTGAGCGCCCCCATGGCAAGCCACTTGCTATGGGGGTACTAGTGCGGGTTCATTCCGGGAGCTCAGTCCTGCCTTCTGCTCCCTCCTCCCTGGCTGTGATTGGCAGCAGCAGGAACAAATGATTCTGGCCACTGTGTCTGAGCCATTGAGGAGGGAAAGAGCCTCTGCTCTCGTGCACATTGCTGAATCAAGTTCGGGCTCAGGTATATATAAGGGGGGGTCTTCATGCAGAAGGTTTTTTACCTTAATGCAGAGAATGTATTAAGGTAACAAAAGACCTTCTGCCTTTAGAACTACTTTAACTCAAGTCATTTAGTTTGCTGAAGCACTACACGGTTTAGTTACTAAAGCTGGAAAGTGAAAATCAGGCTCACTTCTGCATACAGTAGAAACCAATCAGCTTCTAACCTCAGCTTGTTCAATTAAGCTTTGGCAATAAAACCTGGAAGCTGATTGGTTTCTATGCAGAAATTAGCTGGATTTTGCACTCTCCAGGTTTAGTAAATAAACCCCTGTGTATCAGAAACAACTGTCATTTTTTTAAAACTGCTTTCTTTTTTCATCTATTGTTGCAAATTACTGCTGACTTTCTGCAGCCTTTTTGAAGCCAATTTCTTAGAGCCGGTTCACACTATAGAAACGCAGTCCAGATCTGTTTCGGATGCGTTTCTGCATGTGCATTTTTGATGCGTTTCTGTCATGTTCCGGTGTGTTTTTGATGTGTTATTGATGCATTCCGGTGTGTTTTTTATGTTTTACAGTTCATTTTTCCCCTTTTTTTCTTCAATTTAAATAGGGACATGTGCATTCTGGTGCATTTTTTATGCGTTTTTACTGCATTCAAGTACAGTTCTGTGCAGGAAAAATGCAGCCTGTTCTACTTTTTTTTTTTTTTTAAACTGAAGCACACTGAAAATACAAGCACTGATGGGAACTATGACAATGACAACCATATAACCTACTCTGTGCATTTTGGATGCAGAAAAAAAGCAACTGAAACACATGTAGTGTGAACTGGCCGTCAGGATGGGTTTGCCAACAGTGACAACTGTGGACCATGCCTAGGCAATGAGCGTTGACAGGGCAGTTTATTGTCTCCGGCAGGGGTAACAATGCAAAAAACCCATTGGGAGACAGGGACAGATCACCATCACTCTTCAATAGAATGTGCTTGCGCAGGCCCTTATTGCAGGATCATCCAGTATTTTTTATTGAAAGCAAAGAAATACAGAAAATGACTTTTAATATAAAATGAGGCATATAATCTTATATATAACACGATATACATAAAAAAAATCAAGACATTAACAATAACACATAAAGCCATTTATAACTCTGCCCCAAATTACATCACCAATCTTATCTCCAAATATCACTCAAACCACTCTCCACGCCTCGCACGACCTCCTGCTCTCTAGCTCCTTTGTCTCCTCCTCCCATGCTCATCTCCAGGACTTTTCCAGAGCTTCCCCCATCATCTTGAACTCTCTACCCCAATTTATCAGACTATCGCCTACTCTGCTCACTTTTAGGCGATCTCTGAAAACCTATCTCTTCAGGGAAGCCTATCCTGCTCTCAGCTAATATTGGAATCTTCTATTCCTCCTACCAGTCCATTCCCTACAGTTACTACCTTTTGTACCACTAGCCCCTCCCTCTTAGATTGTAAGCTCCAAGGAGCAGGGCCCTCCTTACCTCTTGTATTGAACTGTATTGTTGCTGTATTGTCTCCCATTATATTGTAAAGCGCTGAGCAAACTGTTGGCACTATATAAATCCTGTATAATAATAATAATAATAATAATTTTAGTGATTGCAGAGGTTTGGTTTACGTATACCTTTAATACTCTTATCTTCTACAAGGTGTGATCATGGTGAACTACATTCATGATAGAATTCATGCATAGGTTGTATGAGCACGTGTATGGAGATTGTATGTATACACGTACATGGGTTCCTGGGTGAGGTATTCTATTTGCTCCGACAAAAGAACTCTGGTAAACCAGGAACTTTGGTTGCAGTCAGCTGCTTGTTTATACTGAGAGTGTCCACACGTCCTTTACAGAGATCCACCCACACTTCATATTTCTCAGTGATAGCCCTGCCAGCGTGACTCCTCTGTTATGTATGCTGTTTACATATACAGTGCAGATTACTAATTCACACAGATCTTTCGGGAGGTCAAAGAATCATGTTGTTTTGTTTGTTTTTTTAAATCCTGGCAGGTGTGGCTATTAAGAATTAGATCTGCCTTAACTTTTATTTATTTTTTATTTTTTGCCTATTATGATTTGGTAATAACATTGTCTTACATGAAAGGTATATATTTGTTTGTGTGGTTTTTGTTTTGTTTTTTCGTGAAGGGGGGGCAATCAGAGTATCACACAAATGTTCTTAATGCTGCATTCACACCTGAGCATTGCGTTTTGTGTGAGTGTGTTTTTTGTAGTGTTTTATTGCGCTTATTTGAGTGCTTTTTGTACAGCTTTTTCCAAGCATTTTAGAGCTTTGGTATTTTTGTACTATCCAATAGAAAAAACTGTCATCTGTTACATCATTTGTTGCTAAATGTTTCTGCTTTCAGCTGCTTCAAAATCACACCAAACTGCCTGATTCGAGCTACAAAAGTAGCTCCAAAGCGTTTTTGAGCTTAAGGCACTTGGCTTCAGAAGTTTTGGAGTGGAGATGTAAACCACCACCATAGAGAATAATTGATTTTTTTTTATCCCTGAGCGTTTTGGAGCTTCGAGCTACAAAATGCTCAGATAAAAATTATAGACAGGTATTGACACCTGTTCTGCATACAAGTCACATTTTTTTATGACACTTGCATTCACCAAAATTTGACAAACGTGCAGGAACGAGTGCAACGCTCCAAAAACACATTGCTTGCCTATGGGTGACATCACCGTCCAGGCATTCCACGCGTTGTCCTCAGTCTCTCTTGGTCGACCGCTGGGAGGTGATCACGTGACTGGACCAGAGCACCCTGCAAATAGGTAAGTATAAGCATCCTTCTATACAAGGTAATTAGTATAGGATTTAGGAGGTGGGTGGCAGCAGGTTCAAGCTTAGTTAGTTCAAGTCTGGAATTCCACTTTAACTTGTTAAAAATAATTTATTTGTTCATATACCGACATGGGATCTGACAACATGCTGTTAGATCAAATACAGAAGAAAATCATTAAAAAGTGGCAGTAAAGTATTCTAATGCCAGGTTTGGTGGCAGCCAAGACAATCCCACTCACACTCAATTCCTCTTTTTCAAGAGATGACACACAGATGTAATCAAAGTTCAAAAACTGTGTTTACATTCAGCCCCGTAGCATGATACCCTCTGTTTTAAGAAGGCAATCTATAGCATTGTCAAAAGCAGGACCAGATTTTTACTTTCTTCCCCTCCAGGCCAACTGATTTGTTCAAACCCCCCCGACCCAGTGACTGGGTAGATGACATAGTTGCACAAGGTACACTGAGGGTGGGTGCAGACAGGCTCAAAGAGACAGTTTTCTCTAGTCTGCCTCATTACTCCAAAAAAGTAGCACAAAGTGACTCCTAAGGGTCCATGCACACTAGGCACCTGAAACAATGCTAGAACCTCTGACAGAAAACGCAGCATAAAACACTCGTAATGGTTCATATTGCAAATGTGTTTATGCACATTTATGTTTTTTAACCACTATGGGACCACCTACAGTACATATACTGTGACTAGGTGGCCCCTGTGCGCAGGAGCACGTATATAAACACGATCCTGCATTTCCAGGTAGGTGATCAAATACCACCGCAAGAAAGCTGTATTCATGGGGAAAAAAAAGGACATAAGTTTCATTTGGGTGCAGCATTGCATGACTGCACAATTGTCAGTTAAAGTAACGCAACTCCGTAGCGCAAACCGCTTCTGTAACTGCTTCCTGACCGCCCTATAGCAGAAATACTGCTACAAGGCAACAGGTGCGCAAAATCACGTATATATATGTGATTCATGCTCCCATGGTTTTCACGCCCCTCCCAGATAGCATCAGATTGCTCGTCAGTACACCAGTAATCACATTTAACCCCTTGATTGCCAGGAACACACTCATACACAATAAACCTCTATTGCTAGTATAGTGTCTGAACAGATCAATATCTTGATCAGACTATACCAGCGTTCATATTAGTATAGTATCCCTAAAAACGCAGCGTTAGCGGGATCAGCCCCGGCACCTGTCAGCACCTGTGTTTAGCCCCTCGCTTACCTCCCCCCCCTTCTCCCCCAGCAAGTGCAGAGTCAGTAGGACACTGTCACTTGATACATTGCACACAAAACCGCAGTGTTCGCAGAATCAGGCTTGATCTCTGCTAGCAGTTGCCGGTAAATTTTGATGACTCTCATATGCAGCAGAGTGCCAGTACTAGTGCCTCTCTACCTTTTGGTGAACTGGCGAGTACCAGCGGTCTAGTACATCTTTGTCTTTCACATACCTCCTTGATTTTTGGAGCTGTTTTTCACGGAATATCTGTATGAGTTGATTGTGGATCAAAGCAATTTATATGCACAACAATTTATCACCGCCAACCCAAATTCAAACCAGACCAGTCGCATGGAAACTCATTACGGTTTCTGAATTTACATTTTTTTGAGGCCTAACCCTCAACATGGGGGCATTACTATAAGAAATGAATTGCGGTTGTATTGGTCCGCAGACCCGATTCATCATATGCCTATGTTCTCTACTGCCATGGCCAGGCATAGATATGAGAGTATAATGTGTTTTATGCATTTCAACGACAATACACTCTGTCATCCTCGGGGTGACCCTAAATTTGACCGGCTCCACAAAATTCAGCCCCTCGCAAATCACCTTACCCAAAAATTTGCAGATGTCTATACTCCCCAGCAAAAAATCTGCGTTGATGAGTCCCTGATTAATTTTTTAATTGGTCTTTCACATACCAGCACTGCAGTATCACTTGGAGATGTGGCAAGTCCCATAAGTGCAGTACAAGTTGGTGTGGTGGCTAGCACAAGTATTGTCCAGCAGCCACCAAGAATTCACACACAAGCCCGTAGAGCCCCTATTGTCCTTCCAGACGTGCTTGCAAAACCTGATTGGCAGCCCACAAATTCTGCGGCACCTGTACTTCCCCCATTCATTGCCCAATCCAGAATTCAGGTGGAAACAGCAAATTTAACTACTCCCCTTGATTTTGTGGAGCTGTTTTTCACGGAAGATCTGTATGTATTGATTGTGGATAAAAGCAATTTATATGCACAACAATTTATTGCCCCCAACCCAAATTCGAACCTTGCCAGAACATTCGCATGGAAACCCAATACGGTTTCAGAATTTACATTTTTTGGGGGCCTAACCCTCAACATGGGCATTACTAAAAAAATGAATTGCAGTTGTATTGGTCCACAGATCCAAGTCATCATAAGCCTGTGTTCTCTGCTGCCATGGCCAAGCATAGATATGCGAGTATAATGTGTTTTATGCATTTCAACGACAACACACCCCATCCTTGGGGTGACCCTGAATTTGACCTACTCCACAAAATCACCTTAACCAAAAATTTGCAGATGTCTATACTCCCCACCAAAACATCTGTGTTGTTGAGTCCCTCATTAATTTTTCTGGCAGCCTTGCAGTCAAACAATTTCATCCCAGCAAGTGTGCCAGATATGGGGTCAAGATGTATAAGACCTGTGAGAAAGCAACAGGCTATACATATAAGTTTCTGATTTACGAAGGAAAATATAGTCACGTTGAGCCCCCCGTATGCCCAGACTACATGGAGAGTAGTGGCAAGATAGTTTGGTACTTGGTGTCATCCTTTTCCATATGAGGTACCACTTATACGTGGACAATTTTATTAAAGCGTGCCACTATTTAGACATTTCTTCAATCTTGGAATTGGCGCATGTGGCACTGTGCGACCTAATGTGTGCCCACCATTAGAAGTGGGTGGATGCAGGGCTGTATATTCTAATGGTGGGCATACCACACACTTTTTCTGGCAGAGATTTCATCTATTTTTTTCATTCAGCCCACAGGCTGCATACAAAAAAAAGAACATAGCATATAAACCCAGCAAGGACCAGCGACGTACTGGTACATCACTGGATTTTGAATGGTTATACCAGGATGATGCATACAGCTGCAGGCATCATCCTGGTATAATTTTTTTCAGCCGGCGATTGTCTTTCATGTAAAAGCAATCCTAGTGGCTAATTATCTGCAGGATTGCTTTTAAAAGCAGCGGGAGATGATGCCCCCCCTCCCCCACTGCCTTCCACGGCCTTTTCGAGCAGTCCCATGCCATCAGGGGAACCTGAGAATGCAGCCGGTGTTTCTGCCAGCTGACCATAGAGCTGATTGGAGACCAGAATGGTGCCAATCATCTCTATAGTGTAAGAAATCAGAAGCTACAAGCATTTCATCACTTCAGTTTCACAGGATATAAAAAGCGCCATTTTGAAATTGGGAAAGCATGTGATCACATCGATCTTGGGGAGAATAGATAATGTAAGGGAAGAGGAGACATCTAGAGTCTAATAGACCCCAGACTTCTCAAAAAAGAATATGACAATGCCCATTGAAAAAAAAAGCACCCTCTCCCCCGCGCGCACACCACGAGTGTTGACCCTGTGCCAGTATATAAACAGCAGTTGCACCATGCATGTGAGGTATTGCCGCGAACGGCAGATCAACGGCAGTAATAATAGCACTAGACCTCCTCTGTCAATCTAAAATGGTAGCTTATAAAGGCTTTTAAAGAGTTGCCTATGGATATTAAAAACGTATGCAGTTTGCATTGCATGGGGCATGAGAACTTTTAAGGCATGTTAAGTTTGGTATCTATTTACTTGGCATACCATCATCTTTTATATCTTACCAAATAATTGGCCAATATATTATGCTTTTGTGCATTAAAAGTAAAAAAAGTGTATTTTTTTAAATTTGCGTTTGAAAAATCGCTGCACGAGTACTATGTGACATAAAAAAATTGCAGCACCCACCATTTTATTCACTAGGTGTTTGCTTTAAAAAATATATATAATGTTTGGGGGTTTAAATTAATTTCCTAGCAAAAAATACAGATTTTTTTTTCATCTGAACAAAAAGTGTCAGAAAAGGCTTGATCTTCAGGTGGTTTCAAGAGTGAGTGATGTGTGGCATAAACCTCTAATGCTGGGCACAAAATGCCCCCCCCCAAAACGACCCTTTTATGGAAAGTAGATACCCCAAACTATTTGCTGAGAGGCATGTTGAATCAATTGAAGAATTAATTTTTTTACCACAAGTTTTTGGAAAATGACAAAAAAAAAATTTTTTTACGCACAATTATCACTTAAATGATTTATTGCTCACACATGCCATGGGTATATGTGGAATTACTCCCCAAAATACATTCTGCTACTTCTCTCGAGCATGGGGGTACCACATGTGAGAGACTTTTTGGCAGTCTAGCCAAGTACAGGACACCAAAATCCATTAAGCACCTTCAGGCATTTAAAGGGCTTTATTTTCTCATTAAACTTCCTAACTACCTATCAGAGTTTCGGAGGCCCTGAAATGCCAGGATAGCACCCCTTTTTGGAAAGTAGACACCCCACAGAATTTGATAAGAAGCATGGTGAGTATTTTGAAAGAAAACAAAAACATATTTTTTATTTTATTTTTTTATATTTCAAAACCTTGTGAAAAAAATTAGATCTGCAAAATACTCACCATGCCTCTTTTTAAATTCCTTGGGGTGTCTACTTTCCAAAAAGGGCTCATTTGGGGGGAGGGGGTGCTATCCTGGCATTTCAGGGCCTCCAAAACTGTGATAGGTAGTGAGGAAGTGAAATGAGGAAGTTATGCACCTTCAGGATTTCAAAGTGGTCATTGGATTTCAGGCTCCTATATGTGGCTAGGCTCCCAAAAAGTCTCACACATGTGGTACCCCCATACTCTACCCCCCATACTCGATAGAAGTAGCAGAATGTATTTTGGGGTGTAATTCCACATATACCCATGGCTTGTGTGAGAAATACAGTATATAATTTAAAGGACAACTTTGTGCAAAAAAAAAAATGTTTTTGTTATATTCCAGAAACTTGTGGAAAGAAAATAAATATTCCATGGACTCAATATGCCTCTCAGCAGATAGCTTAGGGTGTCTGCTTTTTGAAAAGGGGTCATTTGGGGGTGTTTGTACTATTTTGGTATTTTAGCACCTCAAGAAATGTGATGAGCAATCAGAAAGTAAAAGCTGTGTAAATTCCATTATCTATACCATAGTTTGTAGACGCTATAACTTTCACACAAAACATTCAATATACACTTATTGGGATTTTATTTAACCAGAAACATGTAGCAGAATACATTTTGGCCTAAATTTATGAGGAAATTTAAGTTTTTTGGATATTTTTTATGACAGAAATGAGAAAATATAGTTTTTTTCAAAAATGTTTTTGTTTATAGCACCAAAAATAAAAAGTGCACAAGTGATCAAATACCACCAAAAGAAAGCTCTATTTGTGTGAAAATTTAATTTATGTACCATATTGCATGACCACACAATTATCAGTTAAACTAGTGCAGCGCTGTATAGCAAATAAATGGCATAAATTGCAGTATCTATACCATAGTATTTGTAGACGCTCTAACTTTCACACAAAGCAATCAATATACACTTATTTGGATTTTTTTATCATAAACATGTAGTAGAATACATTTTGGCCTAAATTTATAACTACCTTTGAGTTTACTATATATTTTTTATAGCCGAAAGTAAAAAAAAAATATTGTTTTTCTTCAAAATGTTTTTTGTTTATAGCGCAAAAAATAAAAAGCGCACAGGTGATCAAATACCACCAAAAGAAATCTCTATTTGTATGAAAAAAAGGACGTAAATTTAGTTTGGGTATAGCAATTATCAGTTGAATTAGTGCAGCGCCGAGTAGCAAAAAGAGGCCTGGTCATTAAGGGGGGTAAATCCTCTGGAGGGCAAGTGGTTAACTATTTTTTTTCAAAACATTCCCATATGCTCTTTTTTTTACTATAATCAATTTACACTTGAAAACACAGCACGTGCAGGGAAAAAGCACCAAATCTCTCAGGATGACACTATCCTGAGGATGTCACGTGTACGTGACGCAACGCGTAGATCAGGGGTGGACTGACAACTCATGGGGCCCCTGGGCAATAGGGGATCATGGGGCCCCTGTTGTGTTTGCCCACATTCAAAGCACACCCAAAAAAGCCTATAAAAAAGGTACCAGGGGCATTTCATGGGGCCCCATACTGACCCCGAGCCCTCGGGCAGTGCCCGAGTGTTCGAATGGTCAGTCCACCCCTGGCGTAGATACGACGTGGTGACGCACTTCCGGCGGAGCGCTATCTTGCTACACCAGGTTTACACGGTACACCCATATTGAGTGGTGTGACAAGCCTTGTTTGATCTGCGTTAATGAAGTTACCAGTGAGGTTCAGTGGAATCAGAGTGACCTGGAGAGTTGGTACCTGTGGGATCCACAGTGATCCAAAAGGCGTGTTGACCCTTTTGGGTCTCAGCAAGGAGGTGAGGGGGCATGCCTGCCATCTAAGGATATATGCTTACCATCTGCACCAGCACTATAGCACGTGGTTTGAAGATATAGGCACATTTTGGCAGTAATTGCCATCTTTGCTATTCTTGGCAATTTGCTGGAAACTTTTTATCGTTTTATGCATTTATGTTTATATATTGTGTTTAACATTATTGACTAGTCACTTTATTTGGTTCACAATTTTGGGATACACTTTATATATCATTCACTTTGTGATCATATCCCTTATTTTGGAATCCACTGTATATAGCACTGTATATAGCACCTAGGTTTTTGGGGTTTGGTCCCAAGTGGGACTGGGTATTGTCATTGTATGAGGGTCCGGGCATAGCACCAGCTTCATCATATGCACTGTGTACTGATAATATCACAGTTTGAGACAATGTTTTTCTAGATCTTGAAAGATCTATCACTTATATATTTATATTCATTCATTTATGTGATTTATGTTTTTTATCTTATTATTGTGGAGTTTGCACATTTAGTTATCAGCGCCACGCCACTATTATATTTTATCACTTTTCTCACACTGCCCATCAGTGCTACCTATCAGTGCCTATCAGTGCAGCCTCATCAATGCACATCAGTGAAGGAGTAAAATTACCTGTTTGCAAAATTCTATAATAGAAACAAAGAAAAACTTTTTTTTTTTTTTGTTTTTGTTTATAGTAAAAAAAATTAAACACCCAGTGGCAATTAAATACCACCAAAAGAAAGCTCCATTTATGTGAAAAAATGTATACAAATTTCATATCGGTACAATGTTGCATGACCTTGCAATTGTCATTCAAAATGCGACAGCACTAAAAGCTGAAAATTGTCCTGGGCATGAAGGGGGTAAAAGTGCTTGGTAGGCAAGTGGTTATGATTGTCAGGCCAAGTGTCAACTGCTAGTAGATGATAACAGGCTCTCTGAGATCACATTATTATCATTTAGGGAGATTTTCCAATTTAGGATATCTGCCTGCTAGTGGACCCTATCACCTGACCTTCTAAATAACATTACAAAGTGTTGCATGTGTGTGACTGTCTGAGCCACGTGATTATGGCAGCCGGTGCTGACACTGGTTCAGTTTGTGCAAGGAAGAACTCCTTTCCTGTTATTCTTAGGTCCCATCCCATTCACACCTGCACGGTGTGCTTATGCGCAAATTTGTTTTTGCGCACTTGTAGAGCGACAACACAGGGCAGCTCATTCACTTGAATGGGCTGCCCTACGTACAACAAACGTGCCAAAGTATCTTTTGCACCTCTTTTTAGCAATGAGCCTCACACTTTTTTGTACTTCGCATTTTTTCATACAACAAAACGTACATCTGTTAGCCACATTTGGAGTATCATTAAAAAATAATGGTACAGCAAGCCCTATGCACGTTTTTGCATGCTTTTGGGAAACACTTGCAGAAATGTGCAGGCGTGACTGGGGCCCTATGGTGGTTATGCATGCTTCAATGTTTTTACCCAATCAATCTGTGATTCTATCAAAGCAATCAAATCTGCAAAGAAATTCACATTTCCTTCCGATCAATTTTGATTGGATTTGATCCAACTGATTTGATCAGCCAGGGTGGAAAATGATCGATCACTTTGCATCAATTGGCAAAACCAAGATACTTTGTAACTGAATATGATTGTTTTTCAGTTGATCAGATTATGAGATTACATGGTGATAGCAGAAATGATTTACAATCTTAAATTACGATCATATCCTAACTGTTGATCAATATCCACTTCCCTGTGTGTGGCAAATCTTTCAAATGGGTTGTCGACTATTGAGCAAATATTCCAATTGGAAAAGATCAATTGGAAAAGAAATCAATAATTTATCAAAGCATGTATGGCCACCATTAACTATCAATTGAAATCCACTTTGCTGTATTAATAAGATACAGCATAGATAGAAATGTACTTCCCCGTGTGTGGCATATCAGTTGAATGGGTTGTTGGCTATAGATTGACTATTCTAATTGTAAGAGATCAATCAGAAAATAAACTGATCATTTATCGAAGTGTGAATGGCCACCATTAATTATTAATCCACTTCCCCATATCTTAACTGTCTATCAAAATTTACTTCCCCGTGTGTGGCATGTCTATCAAATGTGTTGTCAACTATCGATTGACTATTCTGATTGTAAGAGATCAGTCAGAATATAAACGAATAATGTATAGCCACCATAAGGCAAATACAAAATAAGTAACACCAATCAACCTTTTGATTATGTAAATACAGTATTAATTCAGATCTTATCTATCAGATTTGTAGATGTGTATTTCATCTTTCCAAGCATATTGAATTATTTATTTGTACACATTAAAGATACTATTCCAAAGTTCACCTCTGTTTCTCTATACTATTATTACCACTTTCATTATTATTATTCCTCGCTGGCCAGTCTGTTCCTGAAATCGAATATTTGAGAACTGCTCTAAACAAAATAAAGAAGCCAAGAATGACTAGCTATAAAACATTGGCTGAAGCAAACCTAATATTAGTGCAAAAATAGCATTAATCAGTAGGGGAAATTGAATTTTAGCCTATCGGTTCTAGAGAGCAGAGGGCTTCTCTATTTTTCCATTTGCCAGCAGGATGAGTATGCTGTGAGATGTGAGCTACTTATGAGAAAGTCTTTATTCATCTGGAAATTACATTGCAACTAAGACATATATATTTTTTCAGTCAAAGCAGGTCTATTCTCTTCAACTATGTAGCCTTTTGAAATATTTCTTCCTAGATGAAACTGTTAAAGGGTATTACAGAATGATTTACCTAGAAGACAGGATATGAAATACATGCCATCAAAAAAAGCAATTATATAAATAATTTTAAACTCATTAAATATACACCTCATGCATTAAATATTAGCTTGCTGAATTATGTATAACTCCATTTATATTTTACAATTTCTGGTCGCCGTATATAATTGTGCTTATCTGACACAAAATAATAATAAATATAGGATGGTGATGTGCAGAATTTTAGGTCTTTGCTAAAAAGGAAAGGTAAAAATACTTGAAGGGTATGATAGCTAAAACATAAGATCTATATAAAGAACGTCATTTATAGAAATAGAAATATTTGGAAGTATCTCGGGAGGTTTTTTGGAGAAATTTATTTTCTATTGTATATACAACTGTGTTGTTTGTGAGAAGTAAAATTTCAATAAACACAAAAGAATTCATATCCATTTTCCCCAGTAAAGGCTTTTTTAAGACCCGTTTCATGCTGATGAACTGCGGTTTGACCACAGTGCAGGTATACCCATGGGTTTCGTGCTGGCAACTCGCTATTTCCAATAAACTTTCTATTCGGTTTTGTGTTTTTGGCACGCTTTCTGAAAGCACACCAAATATGCAACATGCAGGACTTTTGGTGCACTTTCAGAAGATGCACTAAAAATGCACAACCTAAAGAAAAGTCTATGGGAAACCATGGGTTAACTGCACGTAACCCACAGGTATGCCTGCGTATGGCCAAACCATAGAGCAGCAGTGTGAAATCAGCCTTAGTCCCTTCTATGCCACCTTTCCCCTACCTAAAATGACTGAGGATTTAAAAACTTGCACATGCATACTGGATGCCTAAGTACACTGTGTGCACATGATTTATGGTTCACTGCTTCCCTACAGTCAAAGGTATAGAAGGAAAAATGACTGAAGCATCAAATATGGGTAGGTGTTGCAGCAATCTCTTCACCATGAACTTGGATGTAATGAACCATTTGGTTGAGTGTACTCTTTCTATTGCACTAGGGACACTCAACCTGTGCTTTGCCCAGTGTATAGTAACAAGGTTGTTTTATTCCCACCACCCCAGCAGCATATACTCTCCTTCTTTTCAGCTACTGTGAAAAGGAAAAACCAACCTTTGCAATCTATGCGTTACCCAAGTTATAGCTTACCTAAGGCTATGGACTCTCCCCATCTAGCAGTATTGCTGATTGTCCCAGAGCTGTCACATGCACCTACATGCTCCACCAAGCTGTTAGACTAGAATGGTAACAAATAGAACAATTAGTAATGGAAAATACTGAGAAGATCCGGTGTAAATGGTTCTATGTACTCAATACTGAAAATCAATACATAAAAAACCATTGTTAGTGATGCCATCTGTAGGACTTGATCACAATGGTATTAAAGTCGTACTTTAAAGTGTACAATTTCATATGTGATGAAGGCTGTACATTCCAGTTAGGCCAGTCTCTGTTATTCTGTGTACCCCACTGGAACATTTTGTAAATGCTGTTGATCCCCACCCTTCCGGCAATGCAATGTGTAGCAGGGTGCAAAAGAAAACAATTTTCCCATGTGCATTTACTATTGAAAAAGTTGTAAATAACATACTTTAATACATTTAACTTGCTAAAGTACATTGAAAATGTACATTTATCACTCTGAAAAGAAAAAACTGGATGACTATAGATCTTTAGTGTACTGCCCTGTTCGGCAATGCACAGCCCTCTTATCTGTAAAATATTGCCTAATTGGTCAGACTGAGAACTTTATGTATGAGGACAATTTCCTGATAGCACTGGTTATAACAATTTCGGAAGGAAAAGATATCAAAGCGCATTGGTGGACCCACAGGATTGAAAGTCTTCTTGGGCCTCCTGATACTGTGAACTCTGATCTACTAAATATGCCCTGCTTGTAATAAGTACTTATTATACCTGACTATTCACATCAGTAAGCATGAGGAGGTGTGATCCTGTGGGACTTCTACTGCAGTGTGATGTGTTTAGTGTCATCTGCGCTTATCAAGTAATAGGGTGTGTTTGAGGGTGTCAAATAGCAGGGATCTCTTCTAGCACAGCACTTTGGCAGTTATGCTAACTACAATGGTGATAGCTGCACCCCTGTATGGAAGACATTCACATCATTGGCAATTCACAGCTTTATTGGGTTGTGCTACAGAGAACATTATTCTTACCAATGACAGCATAAAGTACTGTAAGCACCTACAGTACATCGTATAAAGAAATGTAAGTGTAATGGTTTTGCAAGACAATGCATTTAACTTTGATTCATTATGTAATATTTCAGCCACATTAAGTTTCAGTCAAGGTATCAAAGAAAATGACTGTAGGGAAGAAAATGTGACAATTATTTACATAGAATTGAGACATGAGACATCTGCAGTTGTGAAATAGGAACACCCCAGCACATGGTATTTATCTTTCCAGTCATAAAGTGTGAAATTCAAAAACAATCTAATAAGTAAGCTTTATCATATAAGGCATCCTTCTGTTCTTATTTTCTTTTGTTTAGTAAAAGGAAAATATTTTCAACTTTAAGACCATTTTTTCTTCAAGTATCTATGTCTTAAAATACATAAATACACATATGTCTTATCCTAAATATAAAGCCAGATTGCAACTTTCTGTTCTAGTGGTGTTGCATTCTGCCTACCAGAAGGGATTTAACTGCAAAGATTATTCACTCTGCTGTGCCCATGCCCCCTTCACAAACACTCCCCATTCTACAGTGTCCTTGCCCCTTTCACAGACATTCCTCCCTCTATAGTGTCCATGCCACCTTCACAGACACTCCACCTTCTACAGTGCTGTCCATGCCCTCTTCACAGACATTCCTCCCTCTACAGCAGTGATGGCGAATGTATGGCACATGTGCCACAGTGGGCATGCAGAGCCTTTTCTGTCGGCACGCGAGCCAAGTTGCCCCAGCATCGCCCCAGCAGCCGAGCATCAGATAATAGCACACAGGGGCCATGCGAATGCTCAGAAAGGAGTAGCGGCACCAGGTTATGACGTCACGAGCTGCGACTCATTAGCCGAGACTCTTCCGAGCTTTCTCATGGCCGGTCAGTGTGCTGCCAAGGATATATATATTGGACCGACTGTGAGTTTTAATACATTCATTTTTGTTGACACAAGATTTTAGCTTGTGCTGGTGGTCAGTGGAACTTTGCCCCCTTGTGCTTGTAGTCAATTTTTCTAAACTAAAACCTCATTATTCTGGTTTAATTGCAATGTTGGCACTTTGCAATAAATAAGTGGGTTTTGTGTTGCAGTTTGGGCACTCGGTCTCTAAAAGGTCCATGCCCCCTTCACAGACATTCCTCCCTCTACAGTGCCCATGACCCCTTCATTTATATTCCTCACTTTGCCATGTCCATGCCCCCTTCACAGACATTCCTCCCTCTACAGTGCCCGTGACCCCTTCATTTATATTCCTCACTTTGCCATGTCCATGCCCCCTTCACAGACATTCCTCCCTCTATAGTGTCAATGCCCCCTTCACAGACATGCCTTCCTCTAGTGTCCATGACACCTTCACAGATATTCCTTCCTCTACAGTATCCATGACACCTTCACAGACATTCTTTACAGTCTTCATGACACCTTCACAGACATTCATTCCTCTACAGTGTCCATGCCACCTTCACAGAAAATTCCTTTCTGTACAGTGTCCATGCCACCTTCACAGACATTCCTACCTCTATAGTGTCCATGCCACCTTCACGGACATTTCTCCCGCTATAATGTCCATGCCCTCGACAGTATCCAAACCCCCTTAACAGACAATCTTCTCTCTACAGTGTCCATGCCGCTTCAAAGACATTCCTCTTTCTACAGTGTCCATGTACCTTTCACAGACATTCTTTCCTCTACAGTGTCCATGCCCCCTTCACAGACATTTCTCTCTCTACAGTGTCCATGCCATCTTCGTAGACATTCCTCTCTCTAGTGTCCATGCCACCTTCACAGATATTCCTCCCTCTACAGTGTTTATGACCCTTTCGCAGACATTTCTCCCTCTGTTGTGTCCATGCCACCTTCACAGACATTCCGCCCTCTACAGTGGTGTCCATGCCTCCTTCACATACATTCCTTCCTCTACAGTGTCCATGCCCCTTCACAAGACATTCCTTCCTCTGTTGTGTCCATGCCACCTTCACAGACATTCCGCCCTCTACAGTGGTGTCCATGCCCCCTTCACAGACATTCCTTCCTCTACAGTGTCCATGCCCCTTCACAGACATCCCTTCCTCTACTGTGTCTATGCCACCTTCACAGACATTCCGCCCTCTACAGTGGTGTCCATGCCCCTTCACAGACACTCCTTCCTCTACAGTGCCCATGCCCATTTACAGACATTCCTCCCTCTATAGCAGCCTTTCTCAACACAGAGGGACCCTTGGAATACTGTTCAGGGAACCCCTGATAAAAATTACTCCTGATACATTAGGGTAATGATTAGTGGGAATAAAGCTCCTTATACTTATGATAGGGGACTTCCCCAATCCTTTTGAGCAAACCAGGAGTGGTGAAACTCATCAAGAAAGGTTGGTTTTTGGTGGAGCTATTGCTGTATCAGCTTCTAACTTCAGCTTGTTCAATTAAGCTTTGACAATAAAACCTGGAAGCAGATTGGTTTCTGTACAAAGCTGCTCCAGTTTTAGTAAATCAACCCCACCTTCCCCTCCCTCCTAGATTGTAAGCTCGAAAGACCAGGGCCCTCGAACCCCTCGTGTAGTGTATTGTTACTGTCTTGTCTCATGTTCTGTCCCCCTTGTTACTGTACAGCGCTGAGCATACCCTTTAGCGCTATATAAATACTGTATAATAATAATAATAATATGTTTGAAATGCAATTCACAAAGAGACCTTTGATCACTTGTTATCAAACTGTAAGGTTACTACCTCCCTCAGCATAACAATATGACACATTTCTGGTGTTATCTGATGCTTGTTGTATTGTAGTGAAGAAAGACGGATGGAAATAAAGGTTTAACATCTGCATGTGAAAAATGTTCTTCACAGTAAGAACCACAGTAAGAAACAGGGCTTTTTTTTCAGGTGGAACTTGGTGGAACTCAGTTCTATCACCTCTGGCTCAGGCTTCCTGCTGACCACTATTACTTGTAAACACAGAAGTCCGGCCTCTGTGTTTACACGTGACAGCTTGTCTCCCAACAAGCTTGTCTCTTGTCTCCCCACAGATCTGATCTTCTGAGCAGCTTCCACGGAGTGTAGGATGGGAACAAGGGAGATGCAAGTGTCCAGGGTGCAGTACGGATACAGACACTCTCACTGGATGATCTCCCTACAAATGAGAGAGGTAGAGCCATCTACAGTGTGCTGGGAGATACTAGAACAGTCTGGGTGCTTCAGTTTAATACAGCAACAAAAATGTGGACATGTGGAAGACAATTGAGCTCTTAAAGAGGGGGGAGAAGGGGGCATTGGAGGGGGTTGCATGCAGAGGTCAGAGTTGAAGAGGAGTGAATGTGAAATGTGGATGGGGCATGCAGAAGTAAGCTGCTGTGGAAGAAGGCTGAACTCTGCACTCTGTATGTAGTGCACCCCTGCACTCTGTATACAGCTCACCCCTGAACTCTGCACTATATATGTAATGCACCCCTGAACTCTGCACTATGTATGTAGCGCACCCCTAAACTCTGCACTCTGTGTGTAACCCCCTCAACTCTGTACATAATGCACTCCTGGTATTTAATGCCTCCTTAAGGCCCTCCCACTGTTACTGAAATTGAAAACACCCACTATTTGATGCGATTTGGAGGGTGTATGTGGGAGGGGGGGGTGTTTTGGTGGGTCCTGATTGAGTTCCTGCAGCTATTTTCGGGGAAAAAAAAGCCCTGGTAAGAACTATAAAATGTGGGATAGTGTTCCACAGAAACTGGTCTAGCCAACATGGTAGATTACTTGGAAGAAAAAGTTTTTGGTTCAAAAAAATGCCTGTCTGCGTCCAACTCTTTTTGCACATGCATGTTGCTTGCCCTAGTAATTTCTCTAGCTTTTAAATATTTTGACAACCCCCAGCAATCAAGAGAATTATATTTAGCCATAAGTATAAATGGGTCAAGTAGTTCACATGCTGCTTGACTATTCTGTTTCTTGTTTGCACACCTTAATTTCAGTTCTGCATTTTTCTCATTCAAAGATCAAGTTCACTTTTTCATTGTTATTTACAGAACATTGCATATAACGTTTCATATAATGCATTGATTTTTTTATATTGTTTGTGTCACAAACTGTATATCACTTAAGTCTACAGGACATTATTATTATTATACAGGATTTATAAAGCGCCAACAGGTTGCTCAGCACTTTACAATATAAAAGGGAGACAATACAGCAACAATACAGTTCAATACAAGAGGGAAAGGAGGGCCCTGCTCCTTGGAGCTTACAATCTAAGAGGGAGGGGCTGGTGGTACAAAAGGTAATAACTGTTTGGGATGGACTGGTTGGTAATGTAGAAGATTCCATTATTAGCTGAGGGCAGGATAGGCTTCCCTGAAGAGATAGGATTTCAGAGATCGCCTAAAAGTGGGCAGAGTAGGCGATAGTCTGATAGATTGGGGTAAAGAGTTCCAGAGGATAGGGGAAGCTCTGGAGAAGTCCTGGAGACGAGCATGGGAGAAAAGAGAAAAAGGAGCTAGAGAGCAGGAGGTCATGCAAGGAGCAAAGAGTATGGTTTGGGTGATATTTGGAGACAAGATTGGTAATGTAATTTGGGGCAGAGTTATAAATGGCTTTATATGTTATTGTTAATGTTTAGAATTTTATGCGCTGGGCAATGGGAAGCCAGTGGAGGGACTGGCAGAGAGGGGTGGCAGATATGGAATGGTTAGCAAGGTGGATGAGTCTGGCAGCAGCATTCATGATAGACTGAAGAGGGCATAGCCTGGCCATTGAGGAGAGAGTTACAATAGTCAAGGTGAGAGACAACCAGGGAGTGAATAAGTTGCTTAGTAGTTTCCGAGGTTAAGAACGGGCGTATCTTGGAGATGTTGCGGAGGTGAAGTCTACAAGATTTGGACAGTGATTGGATTTGGAGCTGAAAGGACAGATGGGAGTCTAGGATTACACCTATTACCCTGGCATGAGGGGAGGGACTGATGATAGTGTTGTTGACCTTGATGGAGAAGTCAGGGGAGGGGGCATGGGCTGGAGGGAATACTAAGAGCTCATTTTTGGAAAGATTGAGTTTGAGGAAGTGGAGTGACATCCATGCCAATATGTCACTTAGTAGGTTAGTAATGCGAGAGGAGACTGAAGGGGTGAGGTGAGGAGTAGAAAGATAGATTTGTGTGTCATCAGCAGCATAGAGATGGTACTTGAAGCCATGGGAGTTTATCAAGTGACCAAGGGAGGAGGTGTAGATGGAGAAGAGAAGGGGTCCAAGGACAAAACCTTGAGGGACCCCTACAGAAAGATGAAGTGGAGAGGAGGAGATAGAGTTATAGGTAACGCTGACGTAGCGATATTTAGGACATAGTATTATATAAAATATATTATATAATATAAATATATAAAGTATAATACAATATAAAGTATTTACACAGAGTACACAGTAGCATGTGCAGTGTACAGTCCATCACTGCAAATGCACCACACTTTATACCAGCTTATATGTACATTCCTCCTTTTAATACCTACAGATATGAATGTAGCCTAATGGAAACATCCACCAAACATTAACATTCCACGTCATGGCCTGACAGCAACATTTCTTGGACCAGCTTGTAGGCAGGTGCAGTCTGTTTTCTCCACTGTAGGAGGTGCTGGAGTGCAGCGGAATGGCAGTGAGGAGAGGAAACGGAGAGAAATTGGATTTCTTTATTACTTCCTTGGTCACATAGGGCAGTGATCCGGTTGGAAGCTCCAGCTTCGTGTGACCCTGGTGGCCATCTTGAGTCAGGCAGAATCTATTTAGGACTCTCTCTGACCCTGGATTTTGATGTTCTTGATGCAAGTGGCTAGTGTAGGGACAGGTGTCAGGAATCAAGGAATGACCAGAAAGGTGTGGACTGGCACAGGGAAACGCAGGTCTCAGGTATAGTATAATACAGGTTATTATTAGCCACCCCGATATATATATATATATATATATATATATATATATATATATATATAAATAAACGCACAGTGAGCAAACTAACCTTCCACTAATATTAGGAGGTGCAGGAACACAGGCGTAGTCAGGGCTGGAGAGGTGGAATGGTCAGGCCGGCCGTAGGGTTCTGTAACGACTGCCTGGTGGTACCTCTAGCGGTCCTCAGGGCAGGATTCCCCAGGGCGCGGAGTCTAAGTCCCAGTCTGCTATTCACCAGGGCCCCTGATGGTGGGGATGGACTTGGAGCAGACAGGAACCAGGTCGCGGCCCCTGAGTACACCTGCTAGTGATAGAGGGATCCGCCAGAGGTATGTGCAGGTACGTCTGGATCCGTGCAGGATGGATGGATGGCAGAGTAGTGAGCGTGGTCAGACGGGCCAAGTCAGCAACGTGCGGGCAGCAAGGTATCAAAGGAGCAGGCAGAGAATGGTCAAGGTCACAAGCCGGGTTCAGTAACTCACAGACAGCGCAGTACAGAGGATCAGGCAGAAGGATGGTCAGGGATGAGCCAGTAGTCAGAACAGGAGACGGTCAACAGGAATCAGAATCAGGCAGGGTCGGCAACAAGGTATCTTCTCACAGGAACTAGGAACAGGATACAGGGGCTCATGGGGAGACATACACCAAGGCACAGAGCACAGGCCTGGTCATGCCTTATATACACCTTTCTGTAATCAGCCCCAGGTTTGGCTGATTGTGAGCTTCTGGCTGCTAAGAGCACCCGCTGGTCAGCTCTGGTACTGCAGCCCACACGGCAGGAGAGTCCCACCACCAGTGCTGAGAGCACCCGCTGGTCAGCTCTGGTACTGCAGCCCACACGGCAGGAGAGTCCCACCACCAGTGCTGAATCCATTCCTGACAACAGGTCTCTTATCTGTAAGGGAAAGCATTAGTGACAGAGAAAGGTTTGGGTGGAGTAGGGAAAGAGCAGGGAATATGTCTACATTCTCAACAAGCTACCCATGGGGTAGAACCAGCCGTATCTTATGGATTTTGCTCATAATACCAAATGTGTGTTGTAACAGCACCCACAATAGGGAGAGTTCCTGTATAGTGTGTGTGATGAACTGTCCCTGTGTGATCACATTTTGCCCTTTCTGTTCTGGTTTTCTCCCCTTTGTAAAGCTGGACATGTTTCACAGACATTCTACACTGTTTGTTTAGGGAAATGTGACCTTGTAGTCTTTCACTTCTAATAGAGTTCATACTGTATTGTTAGTCCAAGGGTTTGTTGTGGGTGGGGAAAACCCGGTGCCAGGCTGTCTGGTGGGGGTGGGGTTGAAGCTGTATATACTGAGCTGTGTTTAATAAAGATTCAGTCATTTTTCACCCTACACGAAGTTCCGACTCGTGGTTTTGGGTAGAGCAAAAGGGAGGGTTTTTAGCTATAATATCTGCCTTGGAAGACTGGCTGGAAAAGAGGACCATTGGGTGGGACATATCGCTCCGCACGAGGAAGCCCAGGCGGAACGGTTCCGCCACAATTGGTTGGCAGCGGTGGGATCTTTCCTCATTGCGGAGAAAGTCCAAACCACCAACCGGGACCCCATCTTTTTCACGGAGACGTCCCTGCTCAGCCAGATGGATATACGGGACCTCCGGAAGCCAGCCCTCCAAAGCCTGCTTGTTGCTCAGGGAGGTATCGCTGGCTCCAAGACCAGAGAGGAATTGTTCGGCAAGATTATGGCCTTAGACCAAGCGGATGCGCACCCCACTTTACCTGATGCACTCCCCGCTACGCTTGAAGCGAACATTGCTCTGCCAGAAGTGAACTCCGCTTCACAGGAGTTGGAGGAACAGAGCAGCTCATCGGCCCCTGAAATGCCAGGCCCGCTTAGCACCGCACGGAGACCCCTATACCATTCAGATTTACAACAAGAGGTGGAGTGGCGTTTGGCTCTGTTTGGCAGCTCTCCCACCTCTGAACAGATTTCCAAGGCCCTAGACGATGCCACCCAACTGCGGCTTAGTCACTCCCGGTCATCAACTGAGGACTCGGTCTGGGAGAGGATTACCTCTGGACTTCTTCAGACTGCAACCAGACCAACAAAAATTCCATACGTTGCTTTTAAAACTTTCTCGGAGGCGGATGGGGACATTGACAGCTTTCTTCAGAACTTTGAACGGTTGTGCACCATCCATGGTGTGGCAGCCCAAGACCTGGTTCCCATTTTGAGCAGCAAGCTAACCGGTCGGGCTGCAGACGCATTCAGGACTGTACCCGACAGCTACTGCTTGGATTATGATTTTGTTAAGGAACACTTGCTGGCCCGCTATGCTCTCACCCCAGAAGCGTACCGCTTAAAGTTCCGGTCACTCAAAAAGAAACCCCAGGACACCTTCACTGAATGGGGACATCAGTTACAACACGCTGCCCGCAGCTGGGTCCGAGGGTGTCAGATCACCAAGCTGGAGGAACTGTTACAACTGCTGTTACTGGAGCAGTTTTACAATGGACTTTCAGGGGATGTTAGACATTGGGTCCGGGACAAACACCCCCTAACTTTAGCCGATGCTAGTCGCTGGGCAGATGAGTACCTGGACAACAGGAGGCTAACCGAGCCTGCTATTCCCCCTGCACCTCGTCCACAACCAGTGGTGTCCACTCCGGTCACCCGAGAATGCCTCAGACCACTCACACCTTCTGACCCAAAGCGGTCTGGCCCACGCTGTTATGGCTGCAACCAAACAGGGCACATCCGTATTCATTGCCCCCGGAATTCACCAAGGCCCCAGAGCAGCCAACCACCTCGGGGCACTTCCAACCGACCCACCACTCCCTATGGCCGAGCCTCTGCCTACTCCCTACAGGACCACCCGAGTGACACCGCCTCTTCATGGAGGAATTTTACCACCGAGGATGAGGACATTGGGGTCTTTCATGAGGCTATCCCTCTCCAGGCTGCCACCCCGGACAATCGTAGACATCACCAACAGGTTGTCCATGTTAACGGCCGTCAGGCCCAAGGATTACGGGACACTGGAGCCACACACACCCTAGTCCAACCCAAATTGGTACCAGACTGGGCCAAGACCGGGCGGTCTGTGGCCGTACGGGTAGCGGGAGGCCATGTCTACCGGATTCCTACTGCAAGGCTTCATCTGGATTGGGGGGCCGGGGCCAGGAACGTTGAAATTGGAGTAATGCAGAACTTGCCAGCTGAGGTTCTCCTTGGAAATGATCTGGGAGTCCTGGTCTCCACTTTTGGCACTGAGACCCCTGCTGAAGCTCATCCAGTCACCACTCGCCACCAAGCTAGAGAGCATGCTGCCGCTCCACCTGCCGAGGTTCCGGTAAGAATCGAATACCCACCCCCTGCTGAGCTTGTCCCTGTCCTGACCTGGGATTCCCCCGCTGATTTTGCTAAAGAAACAGCCAGTGACCGGACCTTAGACCCCTATAGACAGAGGGCTGGAAGTGATCCTGGGGGATTGGGAGATGTGAGGTATGAGTGGGACCAGGGCAAGTTGTACAGGGTCCACGGGGGAGCAGGGGTGGACGCTGCTCAAATACCTCACCGGCAGATGGTAGTACCGAGGAAGTATCGGCGTGACCTCCTCCAGATTGCGCATGATATTCCTCTTGCTGGGCATTTGGGCAAGCGACGGACCCTGCATCGCTTAACCCAGAGTTTCTTCTGGCCAGGAGTATCGGGAGACGTTCGGGACTACTGTCGGTCTTGTGAGGTCTGCCAGAAGGTAGGGAAGCAGGGAGACAGGCCCAGGGCCACTCTGAGGCCCCTACCCATAGTCGGGGAACCTTTCAGTCGTATCGCCGTGGACCTAGTGGGGCCCCTGAAACGGCCTAGTCTCACAGGCAAGAAGTATATCTTGACCATTGTCGACTACGCCACCCGGCACCCGGAGGCCGTAGCGCTGAGAGATGTGCAGGCAGAAACAGTTGCGCAAGCCCTGCTGCAGATCTTTACTCGGGTAGGATTTCCTCGTGACATCCTGACCGACCAAGGCACGCAGTTCACGGCCGAGCTTTCCCAACAACTCTGGAAGTTGTGTGGGATCAGACCGCTGTACAGCTCTCCCTACCACCCCCAGACCAATGGGCTGTGCGAACGGTTTAACGGTACACTGAAACAGCTCCTCCGAACATTCACTATGTCCCATAAGGACTGGGAGCGGCATCTTCCCCACCTCCTGTTCGCCTACCGAGAGGTACCGCAGGAGTCCACAGGGTTCTCTCCCTTCGAGCTGCTGTACGGCCGAAGGGTTCGGGGACCCCTGGATCTCCTACGCGAACACTGGGAGGGAGCAGTTGCCGAGGAAGGGACCTCGGTGGTGGCCTATGTGCTGGAGCTCAGGGAGAGGCTACAACGGTTGACGACCCTAGTACGAGACAACCTTGAGGCCGCCCAGAGCAGACAGAAACGGTGGTATGACCGGTCTGCCCGAGACCGAACATTTCACTTAGGACAGAAAGTGTTGGCCTTGAAACCAGTCAGGCATGACAAATTACAGGCTGCCTGGCAGGGCCCGTACCGAGTGGTGGAGCAACTCTGTGATACCACATACATTGTAGCTCGCTGTTCGGATGGAAGGATCCGGCGAACCTTCCATGTGAATATGCTGAAACCGTTCATCGAACGACAGGAGGAGAGTATAGCTGCTATTTGCGCTCCAGCTACCGATGACTCAGAAACGCTTCTTCTGCCGGGGCTGCCAGGGGACGAACAGTCCCAGCGGAGTGTAGCGGATGTAGATATCAGCACACGGCTGCCTCCCAAGGCCCAGGAACAGGCCCGCCAACTGCTCCAAGAACACCGAGAGCTGTTCTCGTCTCTGCCCGGTTACACCACCACAACTGTTCACCGGGTAGACACGCAGGGTCAGGCCCCTCTGAAGCAGGTGGCCTACCGAGTGCCTGAGTCCATCAGAGAAGGGATGAGAAGAGAGATTAAGGAAATGTTAGATTTAGGTGTGATAGAACCCTCTGACAGTCCCTGGGCCTCCCCAGTAGTCCTGGTACCCAAAAAAGACGGAACTGTCCGTTTCTGTGTGGACTACCGCAGGCTCAATGACCGGACCGTGACTGATGCATACCCCATGCCCCGGATAGACGAGCTGCTGGACCGGATGGCCAGAGGTAATTTTCTTACCACTATCGATCTCTGCAAGGGGTACTGGCAGATTCCGCTGGATGCGGACGCAGTACCAAAGTCAGCATTCATCACCCCGTTCGGCTTGTACCAGTCCAGGGTCATGCCGTTTGGGATGAAGAATGCCCCAGCTACCTTTCAGAGAATGGTAGATAAGCTGCTGGATGGACTGCAGGACTTCTCCTGCGCCTATCTAGATGATATAGCTATCTACAGTGATAGCTGGGAGGATCATCTCCGACATCTCAGGGAAGTGCTTGATCGCATTGGGCAAGCAGGGCTGACCATCCGACCTGACAAATGCCACGTTGGGGTGTCCGAGGTCCAATATCTAGGACATCGAGTAGGATGTGGGAAGCAACGACCGGCACCGGCAAAGGTGGAAGCGGTAGCAAATTGGCCCACTCCCCAAACCAAGACCCAGGTCCTTGCCTTCCTAGGCACTGCAGGGTACTATCGTAAATTCATCCCCAACTACAGCGCCATTGCTAAACCCCTAACGGATCTGACCCAGAAGAATCTGCCCCGACAGGTTGTGTGGTCCCCAGAGTGTGAAACGGCTTTCCAAAAGCTCAAGCATGATCTAATCCATGCTCCCGTTTTGGCTGCTCCTGACCCTTCCAAACGGTTTTGTGTTCACACAGATGCCTCCACCTTTGGATTGGGCGCTGTTCTGAGCCAAATCGGGGACGACGGGAATGACCATCCAGTGGCCTACTTAAGTAGAAAGTTGTTACCCCGGGAGGTGGCCTACGCTGCTGTGGAGAAAGAGTGCCTTGCCTTGGTATGGGCCCTCAAGAAATTGCAGCCCTACCTGTACGGGCGCTCCTTCACCGTACTCACGGATCATAACCCCCTGGTATGGCTAAACCGGGTCTCCGGGGACAATGGTCGTCTGCTGCGGTGGAGCTTGGCCCTCCAACCCTACAACTTTACAATCCAGTACCGACCGGGGAAGCAAAACGCCAACGCGGATGGGTTGTCCCGGCAAGCCGAGTTGGAGAAATAACCCTCTGAACCGACCAGCCCCAAGCGGACCTGTTTGAAGGTCTCGCCGGGTCTGGCGGGTGTTACACAACGGGGGAGTTTTGTGATGAACTGTCCCTGTGTGATCACATTTTGCCCTTTCTGTTCTGGTTTTCTCCCCTTTGTAAAGCTGGACATGTTTCACAGACATTCTACACTGTTTGTTTAGGGAAATGTGACCTTGTAGTCTTTCACTTCTAATAGAGTTCATACTGTATTGTTAGTCCAAGGGTTTGTTGTGGGTGGGGAAAACCCGGTGCCAGGCTGCCTGGTGGGGGTGGGGTTGAAGCTGTATATACTGAGCTGTGTTTAATAAAGATTCAGTCATTTTTCACCCTACACGAAGTTCCGACTCGTGGTTTTGGGTAGAGCAAAAGGGAGGGTTTTTAGCTATAATATCTGCCTTGGAAGACTGGCTGGAAAAGAGGACCATTGGGTGGGACATATCGCTCCGCACGAGGAAGCCCAGGCGGAACGGTTCCGCCACAGTGTGCAATGTGGAAATGGTACAAATTAGGCACATCTACTGTATCCGTCTGTCCTCAAGTCTGACTATCCTTGCCCTCCCAGTTGCACCAATTTCATCAATGTAATATATAAATAGATTCAATACATGTATTCAGAACACAGGACACAACCCCTTTGCATTTATACCAATTTTGCATTAAGAAAAGGCACACTTTTACTGTAGGTCCCTCACTACTGTCTCTGTCATGTGCACCAAGAGGCACATTTTTACTAGGTATAACAAATTATATGTCAGACATACAGGTAACACTTAAAAGTTAGTAACGTTGCAGCTTTACAAGTCTGCGTGAAGGAATTCCTGAAATGCCACTCATATTGTACAACTACAGTATAATTTTTCCCAGCCGTTCGACTTTTCTTCCCATTTTCCCTTTTAAAACAAATGTCAGTACAAAATAAATAAAACACATACAGTACATTTCTGCAATACATTGTGCACAGTGGGCATAAAAAAGAATCACCCACTTTGTTGCTTTGCAGCCTAAAATGAAGACAGACACAGTATTTGTTTTATCCAGCTGTATTTACCCATTGCAACTTATAACATTGATATCACAATATAACACAAACATGTCAGAAAATTGTTTTTTGGTTTTTTAAATCAAAAACAATCACTGAATTGGAAAAAGGATCACCCCCCTCCTAAAAGTGACTAACGCAACCAGGTGTAGCTAATCACCTTCTCAATGGCACACAAAGCCATTTGACTTTCAACTATGATCAGCTGTGGTCATTTTGATTAGCTCAGTATGAAAAGAGCTTTCATTTCAGTCCCTGATAGTGCAACTGAAGTAAACAGTCAATTATGGGTGGCGATTCACTGTAAAAAGATCTCAGGGATAAAGCTGTGGACAGGCAGGAGTTGGATGCAAAAACATTTCAAAGGCTTTATCAATGCCTAGAAGCACAGTGAAGTTTATTATTAAGAAGGCAGGAGGAAACTGGTCAGAGAGGCACCTTGAAGATTCTGAGGCCACGTTGAAAAAAGGTTTTATGGTCAGATGAGACTAAAATGGAATTATAGTGCACAATTCCAACACACACGTTCCTGTACTAAGAAATTGCTGTGTGTATAAGTGGGTGCTGCAGCAACCATAGGCTAGAACAGAGAAATCCAAATTGAATGTCACCAGCACACCGAGGGTCTCCAATGTGGATCCAAAGCTTTAATGAACGGTCACATAGTTACAACCGTAGCCACATGGAAAAAGGTGTTATGGTCAGATGAGACTAGGATTGAATTATTTGGCCTCAACACTAAATGATATGAAACAATACAGCTCACTATCAAAAAAACACCATTCCTACAGTAAAGAATGGAGGTTGTAATTTCCAATTAAGGGGGGGTTCCCTGTAGCAGTGGCTGGAGCACTTGTCAGGATTGAAGGAAATATGGATGGGGCAAAATACTATCAAACGCTTGAAGAAAATCTGCTGTCCTCTGCCAGAAAGTTGTTAATGGGAATAAACTTTACCTTCCAACATGACAATGACCCACAAAGCACACAGCAAAAATGACCACACAGTGATTGAAGGAGAAAAAAGTTAATGTCCTTGCATGTCCTAGTCAGAGCACAGACTTAAACCCCATTGAAAATCTGTGGAATAACTTGAAGACTGCAGTCCACAAATGGTCACCATCAAATTTAACTGGACTTGAGTAGTTCTGCAAAGAAGTGTCGGCAAATATTGCAAAGTCTAGATGTGCAAAGTTAGTAGAGCCATATCCCAATGAATTAAAGGTTGTAATTAAAGCAAAAAAGTGGTTCAACAAAATATTGACACAGGGGGTGATCCTTTTTCAAAATTAGTGATTCGTTTTTTTTTGTTTTGTTTTTTTTTCTGAAATGTTGGTGTTATATCTTTCACTTGGATGTTATAAGTCGCACTGAGTAAATACAGCTGGATGAAACAAAACTGTGCCTGTCTTCATTTCAGGCTGCAAAGCAACAAAATGTGATTTAAAGGGGAGTGATTCTTTTCTATACCCACTGTATTTCCCCATGTTTTATCCCTTTAAAGACACTGAAAGCACAGGAGATATCCTTTGATCTTAGCAGAAAAGCACTTATTATTTAATATTATCTAATATCTAACTATATGTTGTCTTTTGCTAAATTACATAATGTCTCCCCTCTTCTTATCTCCACAAAATAGGAAGAGGTGGTTTGCATTGCAAGGAAGGGAATAGACAGAGCTAATTATTCTGCGTGCAAAAAAACTATGTAGAGGGCAAAGGACATCTCTGCATTTCCGACAGGTTCAACAGGTATTTCTTTGCACTTATCGAACACATATATTTACATGATTGTAAATGTATATTTAAAGGAGATCTATAGTCAAAGATACTCATTCTCAATCAAAGATATGCATAGATTCTCATTTTATAACATCAGCATTGTAATAATACAAACAATAGTTATTTTTGACAATCCATTATAGATTTACGTGAAAAACCTCCTTTCAAGTCGATTAACTTCTGCCTGTCTGCTGATTATCTCTTTCCACAACCTCCTGGATTCCCTGCATGCTTTGCAGCTTCTCCTCTACTGTTTGCTTTTGATTTCTAAGAACTACATATCCCATGGTACCTTGCTGCCTGCAAGCCAATATGATTCAGTGTGTTTCTGTACTGACCGTGCCTCCTGAAACAGTGCTTATTCACTGGGCCTAGTGACTATTTGTCATATAATTCAAGGAAGTTAAAGCGGAGTTCCAGGTGATTTAAAAAAAAAATAAAAGTCTGCAGCTACAAAAACTGTAGCTGCTGACTTTTAAACTTCAGACACTTACCTGTCCCTCAGTCCAGCGGTGTCCTCACCACGGCTGGTTTCACCGGTTGTCTTCTCTTCCCTGTGCCAGCATCTTCAGTGTGGGCACCCAGCTATGACAGCTTGCGGCTTCACAGCCGGGAGCCTACTGCCTATGCACAAGTAGCGCTGCACTTTGTGAATGGTCCTGTAGTCTTCTGGGACCCAGAAGACTATGGGGAGGGAGGTTGGGAGGATAAGCCTGCTTTCGATCGCCTTAGGCGATCGCAGCAAAAGGAGTGGGTACCTGTCAAACTCAGGTACCTGCTCCCCAAAGATGCCAATCCTTAACTGGCAGTGGGGAACCATGCATTAAAGCAGAACTTCCCCTTTTGGGTGGAGCTCCACTTGTAGGTGTGGGATTCTTCATAAAAGTTTAAAAACTCCAAGATCAGTCAGATGAATAAGAGCAATTCCTAGATTGTAAGCTCCAAGGAGCAGGGCCCTCAAATCCCTCTTGTATTGAACTGTATTGTTGCTGTATTGTCTCCTGTTATATTGTAAAGCACTGAGCAAACTGTTGTCACTATATAAATCCTGTATAATAATAACAATAATAGGGGGAGCTTTCTTCTGCATCAGCTTCGCTGATCTGAGGTCTGTATTTTACGTAATACAGTGACAATGCTTTAACAGAGCGATGGGGGGACACAGTGACAGAGAGGGTACATAGTGATGGGGGGAAACAATGACAATGAGGGGAAACAGTAACGGGGTACACAGTAACAATGAAGGGACAGGGGGACACAGTGACGGGGAATACAGTAACAATGCTTTACCACAGTGACAGGGGGACACAGTTACAAAAAGGAGACAGTGATGGGGGGACAAGGTGCCAGGGGGACTCAGTGGCAATGAGGAGACAGTGATGGGAGAACACAGTGACATGGGGACACAGTGACAGGTTGACATAGTGACAATGCTTTAACACAGTGATGGGGTGCACAGTGCCAATGGGGAACACAGTGACAGGGTGTATACATTGATGGGGGGCAGATACAGGTAACAAAATTTTAGGGTGGTCCACAAGCATACCCATGCAGTTTGGAAATTGAGGGGGGGGGGGGGTTGTGTCAAGATGGTGGGGGATTGTGCTGAAATGCTGGAAAGGGGAAGAGGATGTTTTACTAAAATTGGGGAAAGGGAAAGGATTTATTCTGCGAGGGGGATGATTTGTTCTAGAAAGGGGTTTGGGGTGATCTTCTGCTTGAATGAGTGAGAGATATTTGGTTGGAAGGAGGAATATCGGAGTGGGAGAGAATTTGTGGTGCTGGGAGGGGGAATTGGGGGAAGGAGGATTTGTGCTGGAGGGTTTGAAGAGGGAAATTGGGGAAGGGAGGATTTGTTCTGGAATGCATGGGTTGTACTGGAAGGGAGGATTTGGGGGGTGAAAGAGGATTTTTCTAGGAGTAGGGATTGGGGGAAGAATTGTGAAGATTTGTGTTTTGGGGGAAGTTGGAGGGGAAAAGGATTTGCGCTGGAAGGGGGAATTGAAAGGGTGGGAATTTGTGCTGAGAAGGGGAGAGTGTGCTGGGAGGGGATGGTGAAGAATTTGTTCTGGGAGGGGAGAATAGGGGGAGGATTTGTTGTTAGAGGGTGAGCATGCAGTTTAGTGCTTTTTTTTTGGGGGGGGGTTGAGAGAAGAGAGTGGGGATTTACTGAAAGGGTAAAGGGAGATTATTGCATGCAGGGGACCCTGCATTGTGTGTAACACACCCCTGACTTCTGCACTCTTTTAGTTTTCTAGTCCTGATTCCTACAATGAATTAGACACTCCTGCCTCCTGAATTCTGTGCATTACATAATCCATGGCACAACTCTCTGAGTGTCATGTACTCCTGAACCCAACATTGACTGCAGCACTTAGCATTACGTACTGTTCTATTCTGTTTATTGCACACCCCTGACCCCTGCACTCTGCCTTACAGACTCCTGCACTATATATTGTATACTGTACATTTCATACTTCTCGTTAAAGTGTTAATTGTCCCAAAAATTGCTGGTTGCTGAGCAGTTCCTGGATATTAATGAAGTTATTCCTTAAGGTAGGCTCAGACAAAGTGTTAGCTCTCTGTCTGTTCACTTTGTGCAAAACCATATGTGATGGAAGCTTTTATTATTATTGTGCTGGGTTTTATATGTGAGATAATCACTTGTGGCACAGCAATCAAAGCAGGTACAAGTAACCTCAGGATTTATTTAACCATGCCCTTTAAGCCCCTCCCACTGTTCATGGTATGGTCACACCCAATTTTTTTTTTCCCACTGCACACCTCACAGGTCATTTTCTCCCTGAAGTGTCCCTGATTCTCAAGTTCTAAAGTTAGGAGGTATGCAGCCCTAAGGCTATCATCACTGCCATCTGCATAGCTGAATCAGCCCCATAGTATCCTGATATGAATATTTGCCTTTTAGTGGTCATACTGGTATTTTTTTAATGTGGAATGACAACAAGAACATTCATATTTAAGAAATTGCAGTTGAAAATACATTTTAGAGTCAGCAGGGCTCATATGCATGTGATGTGAAGTTACCATATCACCCAACCTTTTGTAACTAAACTATAAAAATAAATTAGAACAAAATGTAGTGTGTTTTATCATGTAGATTGATAGGAAGGCAGTCAGTGGCTAGAGCTAGAGAGCAGACATTTGAAAACAAAAATGATGTGAACAGCTAATAAATTATTTACTCATTTGGAACTGTGATATTGTTTGTGAAGCAATGGCAGCATGTGACCTTCTACTAAAGAACATATTATGTGCCATCATTAGCTAAACAGCAAAGCGTGTAAATCAACAAATGATTGATTGGCTTAGGATTTCAGCCTTTCTGCTGATAGGAAAATAGATTTATTTTAATAGGCAGAGTAATGTGTTCAGTTTTAATGTGGTTTAATTATCTCAGGTTGATTTTATTTTGTTATTTATGCCTAGAATATGAACTAGAATATGAAACAGAGATTTAATCATCTGATACGAGTATATACAGTGTATATATATCTGTATATATACACACACAGTATGTGTATGCATATCTGTGTATTAATATCACAAAGGGAATCTAACAGGAATCTAATGGGTTTAATTCATGAACAGTTTAGTGAGTCTTGCTTGAAGTTTGAGAAATTCGCAGCGAACCTTATTGACATCAATTTTGCCCATTTGTAGGACAAATAAGCAAGCTATTGTCAAAAAACATCATGAGATGTCTAAAACTGCCATAGGAAGACATGTACCAATGGTAAAATTATAATACATAAGTAATATAACCACTTCCTGCCCAGCCTATACCAAATTGATGGCTGGGCAGGACTTTGTCGTTCCAGGTGGATGTTTTCCCGGAACAAGCCTTGACTGATCACACAGCCGATGAGTGATCAGTGTACTAGCCCACTGCCAGTACTATGTGATCGCTGTGACCAATCACAGTTGATCACATGACAATAGTAAACGTTGAATGGCTTTGATTCATGCCATTCATTGTTACAATTGTATTGTTAGCTGTGATTGGTCACAGTTATCACATGGTACAGGCAGGGCCAATCACAGCCCATCTGTACCATGTGATTAGCTGTGGCCAATCACAGCTATTCACAACAAAACAAACTGAATGAATCGATTTCGTTTAGTAAAATGCTTGCTTACTTGCTTCTAGCAGTGAAATTCAAAGTAGGTGATTTTAGCTGTCCGCAGCTCCAACATGTGTGCTAAACTCAAGGCTACTTCTAGGCTGCTCAGGGAGATGATCACAGAGGTCTTTGGGTCTGTGAGGAGTGGCTCCGTGAACTATTCATTGAGCCCCCCGACAGATCTGTGCTTTCCAGGATTGATTTCCTGCTCAACTCCCGAGCAGTCAGGCATCGCAGGTTCTCCATGGTCCCCTGATTTTTCTCTGACCACAGGGCCATTCACTTTCAGGGTGACCTAGGCAAGGGGTTTGCCCCTGGCCTGGGCTCCTGGAAGCTGAATTGCACCCTGCTGTAAGATGAGGAACTGCTGGAGGAACTCAGGGAGACCTACGCCACCTGTCAGGACAAAGAGTCTCTTTGGAAAGGTAAGCGACTGGTGAGAGTTTGTGAAAGTTAAGCTGTGCAGCTTCTTTCAGACAAGAGGATGCCAGAAAGTGTGTGCTAGGAGTCAGGACCTGGAGGACACCAAGAAGTGCTTGAAAGGACACTTCAAGGAAAAATCCAGGCGCATTGTCTTCTGTGATAAGGTGGATAATCTGGAGAAAGGTGAGAAGTGTAATTCTTTCTTTTTCAGGAAACTCCACTTAGGACACACACCCTTGTCGGAGCTGCGCAACAATTCTACTACACCAACCTCTAGAAATGGACATGACAACGGCCGACAGGTTCTTGTTAGGTATCACTAACACTATTGATCCTACAGGTTCATTGGCCACCAACGCTCCTTTGACATTAGAGGAGCTGCACTCTGCCGTCAGATCCTTTAGGCGGGCAGGACCCAGGGCTGTGATGGTCTCCCAGTAGAGCTCTATGTAGCACTGTAGGATATCATGGCCCTGGACCTGCTCGAGCTGTACGAGGAGATGGTGGTGGAGGGCAGAATGTCTTCTTTGCTGAGAGAGGGGATGATTACAATCTTCTAGGGAAGAGATGTAAATTGAAAAATTGGTGTCCAATATCTCTCTTGAACGTGGATTACAAGATCCTCGCCAAGGTACTGGCCAACAGGCTGAAGGCTGTCATTGGACAGATCATCCACCCAAATCAGACTTGTGGCATTCCTGTCGCAGGATTGCGGACAGCCTTGTGCTTGTTCGGGACATGGTCCAGTTTATCAAAGATGGCCATGTGCATGTAGCCCTGGTCAGTCTTGACTGGGAAAAGGCCTTTGACCATGTCTCTCAAGGGTTTATGTGCAGAGCCCTGTGCAGCTTTGGTTTTGGGTAAGTATTTTGTATGTTGACCTTATGTACAATGATATTTGCAGCATGGTGTTGGTGAATGGCTGGAAAACTGACCCCTTCCCGGTTCTCTCCAGGGTCAGGCAAGGCTGCTCTCTCCCACCTCGGCTTTTTTTTGTTGTACAGAGCTCTTTGCCAAATGCATCAGATAGAATCCAGAGACTAGAAGGATCACCACACTGGGACCAGACAGAAGGGAAATGAAGTGCTCACTCTACATAGACAAAATGACAGTGTTCTGTGCTGATCAGCGCTCCATCGACTCGCTCATCCAGACCTGAAAGGACTTGGGCCAAGCTTCAGGGGCAAAAGTCAACTGCAGGAAGTCAGGAGTCATGCTCTTTGGAAAGTAGTTCCTGCCTTCCTCTGCATCCATCTCTTTCTGCGTTAAGACGGACTTCATCAAAATTCCGGGAGTCTGCTTTGTAGCTGAGGGCACAGCCCTGAAGTCTTGGGAGGAAAGACTGTCTAAAATGAAGCAGAAATTTGGACTTTGAAGCCTCTGAGAACTTACCATCGAAGGAAGACATTTGTACTCTGAAGTGAGATTCTCCCTGTGTGCGGTACCTCGTCCAGGCCTGCCTTCAGCCACTTGCAAGGTGGTCTGGAGGAATATTACTTCAAAGAGACTCACCAACATGCAAAAGGACCTGGCATGGATGGCGATCCAAGGAAAGTTGCCACTCAGGGCATTTATGATTGCCAGGAACCTGAGCAGATACAGGCACTGCCATTTTTGCATCATCCAGGAGGAAATTGCTCTGAATGTTTTCTGGGAGTGCCGCTTTGCTCAGAACCTGTTGAGGGCCTTGGAACCAGGACTTTGTGTCACAGGTGGCCATCACACACTTTGGTGTTCTGAAAGGAAAATTCTGTGAGACTTTTTTTCAGGAGGAGCGGCTGGCAGATGCTGTGTTGCTTCAAGGATGCTTTATGGTGTGCCAGGAAGTGCCTTCACCCACCAGCGGGAGAGGATGTCCTTTGAGAACTGTCACAGACTGGTCCACAGTCTGCTCAAGGACTATGACTTGATGGACTTTAAGGAGGAAGAGGACGTCTGAAGATTTCACCTTCCCCCACTCTCCCTTGCATATCTTTGTCCTTTCAATAACGTTTTGGGCCTGTGAACTCTTCTCCCCTCCCTCATCCCTCTTTCCTACCCCCCCCCCCCCCATCACACCCGTTGTTTATTGAATTGTTTATTGGAAATGTTTGAAACTTTTTTTGCATGCTTATAGTTTCTGCTGTGGTGCCTTGTAGGACTTGTGGGACAGGGGTCTAACCATGGCTCTGCATGTCTGACATCACGCCACTAGGTACTCTAGTGGGACCTTAGGGGGCCACAAAATGGTTTTGGTGTAAGTGGCGTCATGCATGATGTGATGGTTCAGGGAACTTTTGCTTCGCACATCATGTTAGGCATCATACCACTGGGTGAATGTATTTATTGTATGATTGGGAATTTTTTTATGTAGTGTATTTATGCACTGCATCGCAGTTCAGGGTGGAATGTACCCTGATAAAGTTCCTTGTTTTTTATATACTTATGTAAAAATAAAGTATATTTTTTCAATAAAACTAGTGGAAAAGATTCTGCACTACATTATAGGTTGTTATTTATTTCTACTGATGAACCTGGAAACATTTCAACCAAAATTTTACAATTTGCCAATCCTGAAGATTTGCCTCAAACCCAAGGTAGTGGCAAATCCAAACCACATCCCCATTGCTATTGCTTAACATCACTCCTCACATTATTAGTTTTATTGCTGTCCAGCTTCTCCAGTGTCCATAAACTAGTATGCAATTCAGAAGCTTAGACCTCCTCCGAGGCCATACCAGGTATTAGTCTTAGCTTTTCTTATAGAGCACTCCATGAGCTTAAAACCTTAGGATGCATTCATGCTTGTGCAATTTGTAGCTTGAAGCTCCAAAAACGCTCAAACTTAAAAAATCAGTTGCTTTCTATGGTGATTGTTTGCGTGATCAGGTGTGAACGGGCTCCATAGAGAACAATTGATATTTTTAAGCTGGAGCGTATTTGGAGCTTCAAGCTACAAATCACTCAAATGTGAATGCAACCCTAGCTACAAAGTCAGCTCTTTGTTCCAGCCCATCGCTATCACTATCATGGGTAGTCTAACTGACCAACAATGAAGTATTGCAGGCAGTTGGGAGCTGGCCAAAGCACAAGCCTCCGACATAAAGTTCAGCATTTGCATAATAGAGTGCTCCATACTTATGTGCTCTTGGGGCTTTCTAAGGGGAAGCTGATCAATGCCATATTTAAGATTGATTTTCCTAAATATGGTTTTCTTAAGTACATAATATAGTTGTGGTATGGCTACGCAAGAATCCTTTTTAATTATTTTATTTGCTCTCTGAGGTTTACTTTTTTTGTCAGGTGGATCCTTTTCACAGCTGGCTGGTGTCTCCCTTGAGCAATTATGAAGGTCACCCTTACTTAAAATAAATGTAATCCACAACTGGATGACATTTAAGGGCTGATTTACAACATACAGCAGATATCACTGTCCTTTCTCTGCTGTGCTTAGTTCGTCTAATACAACTTGTGACTACGACAGGTCACATGACTGGCCTGACTTTCCTCCCAGCTTTTTTTTCTTATTATACTCATTCATTAGTATTGCGCTCTTCTGGCTTTGAAATGCAGTGTGCAGTGGTGTGTAGTCCATGAATAGGCCGTCTTTAAACAGTTGAAGCCGCCAGATGCTGTGTGCAGACAACCTATTCATATCTATGGGAATGTACCAGCAGAACGGATACGGCCACTTGTCCCAATCTATGAGCCATGTAGGTGTGGGGGAGCAGCCCAAATGCAAAATGAGCATTCAGGACCGATAATATGCATGTCTGTCAGTGCCCATGTGAATGAGACCTAATGCACTCCAACATCGGCTAAACATTATTATCCAAGGTCAGCTTCCTGATGGTGAAAACAAGGAAACTGTAATCTCCACTAATGGTACATGTTATAGAATGACAATGCAGGAGAGCAAATTGGAACTGTTGTCAACCCATAACACGAAGTGTCTGAACTAAGACCTTCATGGTAGGATCACTGGGTATTATTTTATTGAAACTTGCAGTTTTAAAAAGGTAGTTCTTTACATTTCAATGTTTATATGAGATTTTACTGATTTAAGGTTTTAGATCTCCTTTAATATGATCGTGTTTCAAGGCACACTGGCCAATCTGGTAATATCACTGGTTCAAGTATTTGGTTAGTGCTTGTGCTCAGCTCTTTCAAACCTGCAATCTGCAGACATTCCCCATCTGAAAAAAACCATTAAAGCTGAACTCTAGTCAAATATAAAAGACACAAATAAATGCAGAGGAGAAGAAAAATGCTGATAGGTGAAGAAAGCAGACTGACTGGGGGATGAGCTCATCATTGTGCTGCTTCTCCTTTTACTATCCAGTAACAGACTAGGGAGGGTCCAGAGTGACCTGAGCTTAGAAGAAATGGGTTGAATGATTCTGGCCATTGGACTGAGGGATGTTGCAGCCGCAAAAATACTGTGGTGGAAATCTCCAGATTAAAGTTGAATATTGTATCAAAAGATGGTTTTATTATTTTTTCTTTTAATTAGCTATTTATTTTTTATCTTGTTTTGCTTTAATCTACATTCCATCTAAGAAATCGCAGGGTGCCTGTAGTCTGTAACTTGTCAATCGGTATCTGGCCACACATAGTCCTGCTCACTGTTTTCTGGATTGACAGCACTGCCTTTGTTGCCCTCCAAATGTAGGTTGCTGTGTCTGAAAAGGGGAATGTTTGAAGTACAGTTCTGTTGTGTGGATGAAGCTAACAAAAATACACCTATAAAGGCACCTTCCCTATTGAAATTAAGAAAACTCTTTTCCTTATGAAACTCTTTATTGGGCAGGAATACCTGTTGACCTTTCACCATGCTAACAGGGCTTTTCACTCATGAAGTATTTTACTGTGCATATTAGCTTTGAGAACAGCGTGTCTAGATATCTGTATGATCCTTTGTGGATTATTTGGTCTCTCTCTTCCCTCTACCTTGATTGGTTTAGTGCCACAAGCTATTGGAGCCATATCTAATAGCTTGGATTGGCGTGGATCCTGGGTGAAACACATTGATCCAGTACACCTCCATTGCTTAGTGGATGTGACAAATGTTGATATGGCTTGTGATGTTGTGTAGCACACATATTTTATCGTTGCTTTTTAATCTGTGTAATAAAGACCTTAAATTTTATTGGTATTGGGTTGCTGATCCTTATTTTAGCACAATTAAAGTCCCATTATATGCTATTCCTACCCCATGAAAGGGTTCATAATTAAAATAGTTTTCATGAATGTGTGAAGCACAAATAAAGGAAAATTTGGCTCAGTCAAGGGAGTTAGAGCAGAACGTATTGTATCTGAGCACAACAAATTGAAAAAGCTATTTAATTAATTTTTAATATACAAAGTAAATCCACCCACCCATCCATGTCTCCATGCTTTATTTTGTTGAGAAATAACTTTGAAAACACCCCCTAACATTTCTGGATGCTGCTAACTAGAGTAAGGGCAGATGATTAATGTAGCATTTACTTCCTGGAATACATACATCTGCCCTTAGCTCAGGCATGCAGGCAGGAGGATGTGCTTAGCTGAGAAACTCCCTCCTTCCCTCTTCCACATTAAAGAAATACAAATGCCCATGAAGACTCTGGGATGTATGATATCATTGTGCAGGCCAGAAACCAGGAAGCAACTATAGAAATGTGAAAAAACAAGTAAATATGATATATTTTCTGATCTATTTACTAATGCTAGCAGCATAAGGATTAAAAACAAGTTGATGTTGATTGCAAGAGTTTAGCTCTGTTTTAAGGCTTTTTTTTACGTTCTGATGCTTGTGCATACAGGAACATTTAGTTGTACTTTAAAAATGTGTGCTTCTTTACTTCTAAATTTTATTGAATAAATATACTAAAGCAAAATACACAGAATACTCTGATACTATATCCTGTGTGCTTGCGTGTCTACCAGCAAAAAGCAAGCAATGTAATTGTTATAGAGCTAACCATGTTAATGTGACAAATCACTGTGTTTCAAGTGTGTAAGTGTTCCGCCACGTTCCATAGTTCAAAGCACACAGAGATAACAACACCAAGTAAATATTCATTTCTTAATATTGTTAGCTGGAAACAAACAGGGAAATGCAAACACGTTGCTGTTGATTATACATAATGCAATATTCTGGATATATTAAAAAAAAGTAATTTTTCATTTTCAATTAAAACAAAAACAATCTGCTTCTGTGGAAAAAAATAATTTTATTACAGAATAGTGTAGAAAAAGATAGGTGTATGTTATCAGGCTACCCATTCTATCCACCCACAATGAGTCTCATTTTATACAGCTAAGAACTGTTAGGCTCCATACACACTAGCAGCTTGTCTTTCATTTTTTTGTGATATAAAAGAATGAAAATTTTGAAAAAAAAACCCAATATTTTCTACTTTCTATTATAAAAATATACAATAAACTAAATGTAGTAATAAATGTAGGCCAAAATGTATTCTTTTCTGGTAAAAAGAAATCCTAATACGTGTATATTAATATGTTAATTGGTTTGAGTAAAAGGTATAGCAGCATCTACAAACTATGATGTATGTATGTATGTGTATGTGTGTGTATATATATATATATATATATATATATATATATATATGAATTTACGCAACTTTTACTTTCTGGCTGCCGATCACATTTCTTGAGGTGCTAAAATGCCAGGGCAGTACAAAAAAAAAACAAATGACCCCTTTTTTGGAAAGTAGACACACCAAGGAATTTGCTGAGAGGCATGCTGAGCCCATGGAGGATTTTTATTTTGTCACACGTTTTTTAAAAATGACAAAAAGAAAGTTTCCCTTTTTTATTTTACACAAAGTAGTCACTTAAATGATATATTGGTCATATGCCATGGAATTACACCCCAAAATACATTCTGCTACTTCTCCTGACTGTGGGGATACCACATGTGTGAGACTTTTAGGGAGCCTAGCCGCAAACGGGGCCCGAAAAGCAATGACCATCATCAGACTTTCAAAGGCCTTAATTTCCTCATTTCACTTCCTCACTACCTATCACAGTTTCAGAGGCTCTGAAATGCCAGGATAGCACCCCCTCAAATGACCCCCTATTGGATATTAGACACCCCAAGCTATTTGCTGAGAGGCATGTTGAGCCCATGGAAGATTTTATTTTTTGCCACAAGTTTTTGGAAAATGACAATTTATTTTTTTTTATATAAAGTTGTCACTTAAATGATATATTGCTCACACATGCCATGCGTATATGGGAAAAAACAACCCAAGACACATTCTGCTGCTTCTCCCGAGTATGGGGATACCACGTCTGTGTGACTTTTTGGCAGTCTAGCCACATACAGGCTTCCAACATCCAATGACCATCTTCAGGGTTTCAAAGGGAATATTTCCTCATGCCACTTCCTCACTACTAATCATAGTTTTGGGGGTCCTGAAATGCCAGAATAGTACACCCCCCCAAATGACCCCATTTAGGAAAGTAGACACTCCAAGCAATTGAATAAGAGGCATAGAGAGTATTTTGCAGTATTTTTCCAGTACATTGCTGGTCCTTGTTGGGCATACAGTGGGGCAAAAAAGTATTTAGTCAGCCACCAATTGTGCAAGTTCTCCCACTTAAAAAGATGAGAGAGGCCTGTAATTGGCATCATAGGTAGACCTCAACTATGAGAGACAAAATGAGAAAAAAAAATCCAGACAATCACATTGGCTGATTTGGAAAGAATTTATTTGCAAATTATGGTGGAAAATAAGTATTTGGTCAATATCAAAAGTTCATCTCAATACTTTGTTATATATCCTTTGTTGGCAATGACAGAGGTCATACGTTTCCTGTAAGTCTTCACAAGGTTGGCACACACTGTTGCTGGTATGTTGGCCCATTCCTCCATGCAGATCTCCTCTGGAGCAGTGATGTTTTGGGGCTGTCGCTGGGCAACACGGACTTTCAGCTCCCTCCAAACGTTTTCTATGGGGTTGAGATCTGGAGACTGGCTAGGCCACTCCAGGACCTTGAAATGCTTCAAATAAATTCTTTCTAAATCAGCCAACGTGATTGTCTGGATTTTTTTTTCTCATTTTGTCTCTCATAGTTGAGGTCTACCTATGATGCCAATTACAGGCCTCTCTCATCTTTTTAAGTGGGAGAACTTGCACAATTGGTGGCTGACTAAATACTTTTTTGCCCCACTGTATATGTAATGTTCTTTTTTTTTATGCAGCCTGTGGCCTGAACAAAAAAGAGAGAATCTAAAATATCTCTCAAATCACATCGATTGATGTGGATGAAGAAATTCATGCCAAAAAAAAAATATATATCAAAGCATAGGAGTGATCCACCCACTGACCACCCCAGGCCCCCATGCTTGGGCATATACATTCTTTTTTTTAAATCTCCTCCTGCTGCACTGCACACAAATAGATTGGTGCTGAATGGTGTTCCTGCAAAACAAACAATAGTTAAAAATACAGTGCTAACTTTTTTTCTTACTTTAACTTATTTGTAACTTTGAAGAACAATCTCTGATTTTAGGGACTTTCAAAATGCGATAGCAGTTTTCTGACTATCTAAAATCTTTTTCAAGACCCTTGTGTGAGAATTGTGAAAATATGGGTTGGGGTACCAGAGAAGTCATCCAGAAAATGCCTCTCATGCAGTAGGCTCACTGCATCTGGATTTGGGGATTGAGCCACATCACCTCCTGGATACAAAAGGGCTGTGATGATCACTTTCTGAAATTTTAGGAAAGATCCACTTCGTCCAGTTGCTTTGTAAATTACAAAAACGTTACATATAGCCAATTGGAATAAATAAAGAGACACCTTTTTGTACCAGGGTCGAACTTTGTGGGAAACTAGGTACGGATTCTTCATTTAATTGTTGAAGTCCACCCTTCCCATGTTAGGGTTATAGTTGTGGACACAGAGGGGTGTTTCAACAACTGCAGATACAGTGCTAATTTGGGCCAGCGTGTCTTTGTGAATGGAAGACATGATGAAAACATCCCATTTGTCCTTCCACTTCACTGCAAGAAATTCGTCATCTCTCAAGCAGGCTTTCCCTCCCTTTCAAAGTCAGGTGTTTACAAGACATTGAGGGAAGCCCCGGCCATTAGGTTGCATGCTGCCAATTCCAAGATTGTATAAATGTCTAAATAGTGGCACACTTGTATAGAAGTTGACCACATATAAGTGGCACCCCTTGAGGAACAAAGACGAAGCTAAGTCCCATACTATACTACACCGCTCCTCATGTAGTCTGGGGGCTCTATTTCACTGTCTTTTCCCTCATATACCCTAAAATTTCATGTTCAAATTATGGATAATCTTTTGTGAAAAACAGCTAAAAAAAAAGCAATGGAAGTATTTAAATTTACTGTTTCCACCTGAATTCTGGATTGGGCAGTGAATGGGGAAAGTACAGGTGCTGCAGAATCTATGGGCTGAAAGTCGGGAAAGCACGTATGGAAGGACACTATGGGCTCTACAGGCCTGTGTTTGAATTCTTGATGGCTGCGGGAAGCTACTTCTGCTAGCCATCGCACCAGCTTGTACTGCAACTATGGGACTCGCCACGTCACCAAGTGATACTGCAGTGCTGGTATGTAAAATGCCAGGATGTACTAGGCCACTGGTGCTTGCCAGTTCACCAAAAGGTAGTGCAGCACTAGTACTGGCTCCCTGCTGCATATGAGACAAGTCATGCATTCCTAGCACTTCAGCTACATTGGATCGTGTATGTCTAATCTTAGCAGGGAACACTTCTCCATCATCTGAGCTACCTGTCGGAGTGCCGATACTTTCTCCAGGTTCGTATTCAGAGTCGGATTCCCCTTCACTGTCATCTGACATGCTCAGAATCCTGTAGGGCTCTTCACTAGTGTACCTCTTTTGGGACATTTTGGGCCCTAAATTTACAGGTACCTAGTGCGACTTGTGTGCAATTTGACAATGATCAGAAATTACACTGACATTGCACTTCTTGTTGGGGCTGGGGGTGGGAGGTGGATGGGCTAAATGCAAGTGCTGGCAGCAAACGGGGCTGATCCTGATAACACTGCATTTTTGGGGACACTCATACTAAGTGGGCACTAGTATAGTTCTGTTTGTGATCAATAAATTGAACCATACAAACACTATACTAGTAATGGCAGTGATCATTAACCTATAGCATGGGTGCAATAGTGTTCAGGCAATCTAATGCTAGCTGACCCTGGCTGGGAGGGGTGCTAAGTGACCTAGACACTAGCTGACGCTAGCTGATGTCGGTAGTGGTAGTTATACAGTGATCAATAAAAAATACTATACACTGACACTATTAATGTCACTGGCTGGCTGACAGGGGGTGATCAAATAATTAAAAATAGCAATCAAGAAGTTAAAATGTGTCTAACATGTGGGTGCAAATGTGCTGCTTTTGCTCGCTTGTGGTGTCTCTTTCTTCTCTCCCTGGAAAGAAAAGGTTACAAATACAGTCATAGCTTTGCTTTTCCGTTCATTGCAGGAGATCAGCAGAATCATGGGCAAAACGCATTGGCTGAGACCTGCTGACAAACATCTCCTGCAGCAAATGGCGGGGGGGTCAGCTGGAGGGACGCACATATGCGTGCTCTGAACCCGTAAGAGCAGAGCGATGTACAGGTATGTCGCTCTGCCTGTAGCTGCCGCCCGTCCACAGTGCAATGCTGAAATAAATCCAGCATCAATCATGATGAATGCCGCCGCCGCCGACATAAAAAATATTATATATATTATATCTTTCACTTGGATGTTATAAGTTTCATTGAGTAAATACAGCTGGAAAAAAACAAAAACTGTGTGTATCTCTTCTTCAGGCTGCAAAGCAACAAAATGTGATTATTTTTAAAGAGGGGTGATTCTTTCCTATACCCACTGTATGTGTTTGTGCATGCAGGCTCAATTATCTTTTTTGTGTTAGACACCACCTCTAACACAAGCTGCCTTCTGGAGCTGTCTGTGCTTTGATCAGACATGACCAGACATACCCACAAGGACTCTTGACACATATCTGTAGTCTATTTGACATGTACTATATGTTAATATTGGCTGGACTGGCCTATGTATATGAGGACACTATTGTAGGCAAAGGCTCATATCTTATTAGGCCTTTTTCAAATATCTGGGCCATAACGTATCACCACTATGTTTCCTTCTTTTGATTGTGGCTACTTGTTGTCCCTTATGGCATACCTTGGGTTTGGTCATTACAGAATTATATCTTCAATTACCCTTTTCTTTTGGACACCAGGGAATCCATAAGAATAATATAACTCTTCTCCTGTCAAGGATACTGCATTATAAAGGGTTTCTTTGTACTTACAGTTTTATATATATGATTAATTGTAAAAATGTTTGGCCTAGTTCAGCTGGTATGTCCAGTTGGGGTTTATGATGCATTCCTTGTAGAGATGTAACTGCATGTTCAGCTGCTTTTCATTTTGCTCTATGTATTTAAAAATGGGTGTGGGGAGCTCTGACCCCAGTGAGTCTTTCTACTTTGCCCAAATAAGTAATCTACTCTTGCCCCTCTATTGAACAAAGGGGAGTTTAGAGTATTATCCTTAAACTATTACTAAAAGCAAAGCTTCTGTCAAGTCTTTACTGATGTCTGTGCCCCTGTTAGGGAGACTTACCCTCTATAATTGTCTTGTTTACCATTATCACTGAGAGTGAAAGTAAAAGAAAATGCTAAATTTTAGTTTGACGTTAGAATAGGAGTAAAGGGGAAATCTTCCAATGGGAACACTAGTTCTGGTGAACTCTCCCTAATGTTTCACAGAAGGCAAAAATAAAAAATATCAGGAGCCATAACACTCCTTTATCCAAAATGGAATAAAAGTTTTGCCTTTAGTCCTACTTTAATTATGGCAAACACAGCTGCCCAGACCACCAAACAGAAAGAAGTACCTAGATTTTTTTCATGCTGGGGGGTCCAGAATAGAACATCTAAAAAGGGATTCCCTCACTTTAAAAGTAATTCCTCTTACTTCCTGTTTTTGTTATAGGACAGGAAATTAAATCTCTTCAATGGGACACGTAACTTACAGGTGTTTTAACCATCCCTTACTCTATCTGAAAATAAAAAATCTTTGTCTTTAGTTCTACATTAAGGCAATAAAATTGCTCTAGTTTTCCTGTGACCTTCTTCTTCTAACCCAAATTTTCTATCCCTACTTCACCACATCTCTAAATCTATACCTTGGCACCTTTCAGGCTACAAGCAGGGATCATTATTTGTGAAAAAAAGAGATTTTCTCCCACACTTTCACCCTTAGACAATATTAACAAAATTCTGAGAACTCTTACAGTATGTTTGTTGAGGGAACCTATTTACTGCACAGAACATTAAAGCCCAACTCTGGGCTTTGCCCCCTAAGCACCTCTCTTACTCCACATGGACCCCTTTTCTGTATTCTATGCTTTATTTTATACTTACCTTTTCATAAGTCCATAAGCTAGTCATATGACACACAGGGTCCTATTGACTTTTTTCTCTAATACCTGGTGGTCCTCAATGATTCAGTAAGTGGCATTTATGTGAGGATGTCAGGGCTGCTCCCTGCATTAGTATGTAACACATTGAAATGTCATTACTTGCAATATATTAAGAGGGACATTAGAATGGCGGTGATCTGCCATTCAGGGCAACTCACACGGACAGAACAGCTCTCTGGAATTTGTATGCTGAGCTGGTGAGCACGGCAGTCAAGGACTGCATTTCTCAGGAGAGGTAGTGTGTGGGCAGGGACATATAAATATCCAAGCTCGGGAGATTGGCCAAGAGAGTGTGGGGAGAGACTGAAGGAGAAGGAGGTGTGCTAGTGTCTGAAGTGCTGAACTAGGCCAGGGAGCCAGGGTTGGAGAAAGAGCGTAAAAAGCCTACTGACCACCGCCACTCTGCTCAGCAGACCAATCTGATAGCAAGAGACCAGATGGGACACCGAGTCCGAACCAGAGAGTCCATGAACTGACCCCGTCTGCAAGGAAAGACAGACCACTAAGATCTGCCGGACTACTTTGATTGGGTGAGAGAGACCCATGCACCTACTAATCAAAAGAATACTGACAGTTTGCCACCACAGCTATTTGCCTAGATATAGTTTTGAACATTACATATAGCTGCCCCAGTTTGCAGCCTAGTTCTCCCAGCCGCCATTGTTGGGATACATCTGCACTACAGTTTATCGTACAAGCTGACTGCAGAACATACAGTTGCAGGCCAGGATACAGAAGTGCCAACTGAAACAACAAGTTTCCCCTCTTCAACAAAGCAGGATTCCTACTACTGTTCATTTTACCTTTGATATTCAGAGGGAGTTGTCTTTGTTCATAGACACTTATGCCAATTGTTGCTATTTGTCACTTCAAGTCTGCCCTATGTCTAGTGCTAATTCACTACCACTAAGAGGAGAAGCGTTAAATCTCTTTTTCCCCTCACTATCTTTGTGTTGCCATCCTAAGGAACTGTATTCCACACCACAATTCAACTGCATACCATCTGGGCCCCAACAAGTGCGCAGAAGATAATATAGTGTTCTTAAAGGGACAGTGCTCCATTTCAAATGAGAATTCTCTTTCCTTCACATCTAATGCTTGTCATCCAGTTCTGAGGACCCACAGTGAGCTTACCTGTTTCTTGACAGTTGTTCCTGCTCACTGGGGATTCAGCAGTCCCCTCAGATTGGAGGCAGTGGATTATTTCTGAAAGCAGGCCTGCCAACAGTTATTGTTGCTTTACTGTGGATGTCGTTACTTTTGCTCACAATTACCAAGAGTGATTATATTTGCTGCATATATCAGTGCCATTCTGTTCTTTTTGACCAAGTTATCTTTAATTCTAATATAAATGTCATATTGGTTTATGCTAACTTGTGTGTGAGTCCATTTTACAGTTGTGATTTATTTTGATCACAAGAGCACGGTGGTGTCATCAAAGGTTGGGCTTTCAACAAGAGGTCCACATTGCTAGGGAACCAAAAAATTACCAAGCAACCCTTAAGGGGGAAGTGCTACAAGTAAAATGTGAGTGCAGGGCACCATAGTCACCGGTAGCCAATCGTGCCATCACATAGGGAGTTCATAGCACTATATGAATTACAGCTCTGATCACTTATAACTTACACTTGGCAACTGAACAAAGTGATGGGGGAGCAAAAACTTGTACAGGTGTACCTCAGTTTGCAAACGCCTCGGTTAACGTAATTTTCAGTTTACGAATGAAAATCCATTGAAAATATTGCCTCGGTTTACGATTTTGTTACAAATTTTTTTTGCAATACAAAGTGTATGTCGGTGCCGATTTTTAAATGCAATTGTTGACTTTTTTTTTTCTTCACTAGCTCACAAAGGAAACATTGTTTTTTTTTAACTTGGGGAAACAAACTAAAAATAAACTTTCTCTTTTAGCTGGGGGGAAAGTGATAGCTGAATCTCTGATTCAAAGTGCTAATTACATTTAAAAACTGGTACCATAATAAATAAAAAAAATGGTGTGGGGTCCCCCCTCCTATCCATACCAAGCCCTTCAGGTCTGGTATGGATTTTGAGAGGAACTCCCACGCCAACATTTTAAAAAAATGGAGTGGGTGTACCCCCCAAATTCCTTACCAGACCTTTATCCGAGCATGCAGCCTGACAGGTCAGGAAAGGGGGGGACGAGCTCCTGAACCATACAAGGCCACATGCTCTCAACAAGGGGGGGTGCTTTGGGGCACCTTGTCCCACCTTTAAAGCCCCCTTTTACAAGATTCAGATTCCAATAAGCCCTCTGCCTGCAGACCCCCACAATCACGGGCCAGAGTTGTGGGGAAGAGGCCCTTGTTCCCATCAACCTGGGGACAAGATGCTTTGCCCCAAAGCACCCCCCCATGTTGGGGTATGTTACCTGGTATGGTTTAGGAGGGGTTTGGTGCTCGCTCATCCCCCCATTTCCTGACCTGCTGGGCTGCATGCTCGGATAAGGGTCTGGTATGGATTTTGGGGGGACCCCCATGCCATTTTTTTTTTATTTTGGCGTGGGAGTTCCCTTCAAAATCCATACCAGACCCAAAGGGCTTGGTATGGATGGGAGGGGGGACCCCACACCATTTATTTATTTATTTAATTGCCGGAAATTCTTTTACATTCAGCAGTCAGTGGGGAACCTCACTGACAGCTGAAACATTAACACATGGTTGTCACTACTAAAATACCGCAAGACTTGATAAAATAACCTATGCGGTATTCTAGTAGCGTTTACTTTTTTCTGACCTCCGGAATGGATTAATTGGTTTTCAATGCAGAACCGGCATTTCGCTTTACAAATTTTTCACTGTACGAAAAGTCCTGCAGAACGAATTCAATTCGTAAACCGAGGTATGCCTGTATATGTATCTGTGAACATCACATTGCATTACAGCTAACCTATTGCTTTGGCTCTACTGGCTAAGCACAGTTTTGACTTAATAGATAAGTTCATTTTTTGTGCACTTATACATCTCAGGAAGCCCCTCATATCAACCAACAGTACAATAGAACATATTTACCCTAAAGCAGATCCCTGACAATTCTCACTGTTTATTGGAAATACCAACTTTTTAAAAATCTCATATTGCACCTCATTTGCAAAACAAGCAAGACTTAAACTCATTTGGCTTCGTTATGAAAGCTTGTTCATAGCTTGGTAAGCTGCAAACGGGAAGTGCATAGTGTTCAAACCATGTTTGGGGCAAGGTACAGGACTAAAAATATATAAAGAACTGATTTATCTGCAGAAACCTTCACAACTTTAACCCTTCTTTTCTCTACTCTGCAACTGACCACCTCTATGACAGAATCTCTCCCCTGTCCTGCCCTGACCTGGCCACTGCTGTCTACAACAGTTCACTTTCATCCACACTAGACTCACTTGCTCCTCTAACTACACGAAGTATCAGGCCCCAACCATTACAACCTTGGCAGACTGACGACAGCAGAAATCTTAAGAGACATAGTCGTGCACTGGAGCGATTGTGGCGTAAAACCAAATCCCAGGAAGCAATCACCCTATATAAATCTGCTTTCTTAAAATACATTCCTCCCTCCATGCTGCCGAACAAGCCTACTTTATCACTCTTATTAATACCTTGTCATTCAGTCCTCGTTGTCTCTTCTCTACTTTTAACTCTCTAATTTCTCCACCTCCACCCCGTAACTCACTCATTGTTTACGAGATTGCCAATCATTTAAAAAACAAGATTGATGCAATTTGTAGGGGTATCTCCACTAGATAGACATCTATCCCACTTAGCATACCTTATATTAAACCTCCCTCAATACTTTCCTCTATTAACCTTGCTATTACTGAAGAGGTCACTAAAGTTTTCTCAGAGGCCCATCTCACCACCTGCTCCCTGGATCCTGTTCCCTCACAAGTACTATGGTCACCCTCTTTGTCTGTCCTTCGCTCCCTCACCCTCTCTACAGGCACCTTCCCCTCCCCTCCCCTCTAAAGCATGCACAGATCACTCCCATACTTAAAAAGTCCTCACTGGACCCCATCAACCTGAACAAGTTAAGACCCATCTCCCTGCTCCCATTTACCTCTAAACTTTTAGAACGCTTAGTTTACAATCATCTGAGTTCCTACCTCACTGACAACAACCTTACTGACCCTTTACAGTCTGGCTTTCGCTCACTACACTCCACTGAAACTGCCCTACTAAAACTCACTAATGATCTACTAACTGCTAAAATCAATGGCCACTACTACATACTCTTACTACTTGACCTCTCTGCACCTTTTCATATTGTTGACCATCCCCTCCTCCTCAAAAAACTCCACTCTGTTGACCTCTGAGACTCTGCTCTCTCCTGGTTCTCCTCCTACCTACTGCAGCACTCCTTCAGTGTTACCTATAACTCTGTCTCATCCACTCCACTTCCACTTTCTGTAGGGGTCCCTCAAGGTTTTGTCCTTGGACCCCTTCTCTTCTCCATCTACACCTCCTCCCTTGGTCACTTGATAAACTCCCATGGTTTCAAGTACCATCTCTATGCTAATGACACACAAATCTATCTTTCTACTCCTCACCTCGCTCTTTCAGTCTCCTCTCGCATTACAAACCTACTAAGTGACATATCAGCATGGATGTCACTCCACTGCCTCAAAAAAAAGCTTTCTACAACGGAGCTCATACTATTCCTTCCAGCCTGTGCCCCCTCCACTGACTTCTCTATCAAGATCAATAATACAACCATCAGTCCCTCCCCTCATGCCAAGGTACTAGAGCTAATCCTGGACTCCTGTTTGTCCTTTCAGCCCCAAATCCAATCACTGTCCAAATCTTTTAGACTTCACCTCCACAACATCTCCAAGATACACCTGTTTTTAACCACTGAAACCACTAAGCAACTTATTCACTCTCAATTGTAAAGATCATAAACGTAGTGCAGCGCTAAATAAGTATTAGGCAAGAGACTAACCAATCATAGATATAACATGCAATAAACAGTACAGTATAATGTCCAGAATTAATCAATTTGCTGGTGGTAGTTGTTCCCACTGGTAATTGATGGACCAATATTAGAACTCCCCGTGTGCTTAAACCTGGAAATCTGGTGACATGCAGTCAAATAGATATAGAAAGATTACCCACTCACCAATCTTAATGCGCAAAGATCAGATAAACCAGGAGCAGTGGTTCCCTTGATGGTATAGCCTGGAACAGGATCCTCTCCTCTCCAAATGTAGGTGTCAGCGATATCCCTCCTGAACGGCCTGAAACTTGTAAATGTGGTGTATATTTCAACATCTGTCAGTGTCCCACAAACATCTGTCAACATCTGTGGGAGAAAAGAAAAAGACAGCACTAACTCCAGCACCTTGATCCTGCTCAGGTGTGCAGAGATCTATAAATATACACCACATTTACAAGTTCCAGGCCGTTCAGGAGGGATATCTCTAACACCCACGTTTGGAGAGGAGAGGATCCTGTTTTCAGGCTATACCATCAAGGGAACCACTGCTCCTGGTTTATCTGATCTTTGCGCATTAAGATTGGTGAGTGGGTAATCTTTCTATATCTATTTGACTGCATGTCACCAGATTTCCAGGTTTAAGCACACGAGGAGTTCTAATATTGGTCCATCATTTACCAGTGGGAACAACTACCACCAGCAAATTGATTAATTGTGGACATTATACTGTTTATTGCATGTTATATCTATGATTGGTTAGTCTCTTGCCTAATACTTATTTAGCGCTGCACTACGTTTATGATCTTTACAATTGAGAAAGTTTGTGGTTACTTTTTTTGGTGCAATAGCTGCTTTAGTGAGCTCTCGCTTTACACTCTTGGTTCTGAACTTATTCACTCTCGCCTTGACTATTGTAACTCCCTCCTTATAACCACAAGCTTTCCCCTATTCAATCTATCATGAATGCTGCTGCCAGACTTATCCACCTTACCAATCGTTCTATACAGTATCTGCTATCCCTCTCTGCCAATCCTTCCACTGGCTTCCCATTTCCCAACTAATAAAATTAAAAACATAAATAACATTAATAACATATAAAGCCATTTATAATTCTGCCCCAAATTACATCACCAATCTTGACTACAAACCATCCTCTGTGCTCCTCCCACAACCTCATGCTCTCTAGCTCCCATGTCTCCTCCTCCCATGCTCATCTCCAGGACTTCTCCATAGCCTCCCCCATCCTCTGGAACTCTCTACCCCAATCTATCCAACTATCGCCTACTTTGCCCACTTTTAGGTGATCCCTGAAAACCTATCTCTTCAGGGAAGCCTATCCTGTCTTCAGCTAACAACTGAATCTTCTATTTCTCCTATCAGTTCATCCCCCACTGTTATTACCTTTTGTATTACCAGCCCTTCCCTCTTAGATTGTGTGCTCCAAGGAGCAGGGCCCTCCTAACCCTCTTATATTGAACTGTATTTTTTTTAAAATTTAAATATTTATTCATTTTTCAATTAAAACAATACACATTTCCATAATTGAAAATATAACATTACAATTTCTCTTAAAATACTAATTTCGTATCATTTTCATTTTCTCCCCATAACTCCCTTAACCCATAACCCTCCCACCTCCCACCCCATTACTATATACCCCTGACATCTGTCAGATCGACTTGTATCTCATATCCTCTGGATACCGAGGTTTGAAAAAGAAAAAGTAAGAAAGAAAGGCTAATTACTATATTTTCTCCTTTTCCCTTATCCTTTCCCCTTTTCCCTTCCTTTCTTCTTGTCCTCTCTTTCCCTTTTCTTTATGCTTACTTACTCAGTACCTTTCTTTAGCTTTACTTTAAACTCCTCCCATTTCTCCCATTTCATATGATATGTCACCATCATATCTTCCTGTATATAAAAGAGTTTTTCCAATCTAGCAATCTGGTCCACTCTATTCATCCAATCCTCTTCCCTCGGTGCCTCAATTTTACGCCAAAACTTAGGAATCAGACTTTTTGCTGCATTTAGGTAGCTCAATATACCCAGTTCTTTATATTTATTTCCAGATAATATTGAATAATGGAAAAGACAGATTTCGGGGTCCAATCCTATCTCCATTCCAGTGATAATCGTGATTTGATTTATAACTTTTTCCCAATATATGTGTATTTTTGGACATTCCCACCATATATGATACATCGTGCCCAATCCTCCACATCCTCGCCAACACCATGGTTGTTTCTCCTCCCTCATCTTGTGCTCTATCACCGGTGTAACATACCACCTTGTCAAGCATTTAAAATTCATTTCCACTTCACGCATACTAATATTTTCGTGTACCATTCTATATATTTTCCTCTGTGTGTGCTCTTCCCACTCCACTCCTAAATCCTTTTCCCATTTTTCTATATACTTTAATTTAAACTTACTATCTAAATCCGTGAGAGCTGTATATGCTTTAGCAGTGCTGTGTTTCCCGTCACCTCGGTCTTCTAAGTATTTCTCAAATTCATTCCACTCTTTCCTAGTTCTAAGGGGCTTCGTCAGTTTCTCCACGAATTGTTTTAATTGATTATATCTCCATATATCTATTCCAGTGAAAATCCTTCCCTCTTCCTTTTTCAAATCCTCCAGTGTTCTTAAGTTTACCCCCTCCATTATATCTCTCAGCTGAGCATCTTCCTTTATAATCCATCTACCTGAAATTTCCTCTTTACCTGGGGGGAAAAAATCTGAATTTCTTAGTGACATTAATAGTGAATTAAAATCCCATTTCCTCTGTTTGTGTATTTTATCCCACTCCCTTATTACAATCCTCGTGTATACACTCGTGCTCTCTTCTAATTCTCTAAATTGTGGTGGCTCCCATACACTCCTACCCAAATCCTTTCCACTAAGTGTATTTTCAATTGTGACCCAATGTTTACTTTTTGAGTTATGTGTCCAGTCAAAAATTCCTGCTAGGATGACTGCCCTATGATATCTTTTGAAGTCCGGGACTCCCAACCCTCCTTTTTCTTTATTTCTACTTAGCACTTCATATGATATCCTAGGTTTTTTATTTTTCCATATATATTTAGTTACCATTCGCTTAATTGTCCTAAAATACACCTCTGGAAGATTAATGGGTATCATCTGGAATTTATACAGTATCTTAGGGAGAATTACCATTTTTATCAGATTGATACGACCCAACCAGGAAGGATTTCCTCCACCCATTTTCCTCAATTCCTCTCTGATTTCGTTTAACATTGGGATATAATAAGCTTTATAAAGATTCATCTGTGAGGGAGTAAGTTTTACCCCCAGGTACTTTATTTCTCTATTTTTCCATATAAAGGGAAACTCTCTCTGTATATTTTCTTTTTCACTTTTTGGAAGGTTTATATTTAATATCTCTGTTTTGCTCAGGTTAATTTTTAGATTTGACATTTCCCCATATTCCTTCAATGTTTTCATTAGGTTAGGAAGTGTTATCCTCGGGTTTCCAACATAGAATAATAAATCGTCCGCAAATGCGGCTATCTTATGTTCTATCTTTCCAACATTTATTCCCTTTATATCTATATTTTTCCTAATTGTTGATAACAGGGGTTCCAATGATAGGACAAACAACAATGGGGACAGTGGGCATCCCTGTCTAGTTCCATTTGACATTGAAAAGGTCTCTGATCTCTCTCTATTTACCATTACCATCGCAGACGGTCCTTCATACAACTTTCCAATCCACTTTCTCATCCTACTACCCAATCCCAGGACCTCCAGTGTATCCATCATAAAATTCCAATTAACCCTATCGAACGCCTTCTCCGCATCTATCGAGAGCAGCACTACTGGATTTTTTTCCATTTTACTTTTCTGTATAAGCATCAGGGACCTCAACCCATTATCTCGACCCTCTCTTCCTCTGACAAAACCCACCTGATTTCCATGGATCCAATCTGGCATCAGGTCTCTTAATCTATTCGCCAATACTTTTGCATACAACTTCGTGTCTACATTTAATAGCGATATCGGTCTATAACTGGAACAATGGGTGATATCTTTACCTTCCTTATGTATTAAAACCACCTTTGCCAGAAGGGATTCCTTTCTTATCTCCATCTCTCCTCCTAACGCCTCCATATATCTCTTTAATTTAGGTAACAATAAATCACTATATTTTTTATAATACCTCACAGTATATCCATCTGGGCCTGGGCTTTTTCCCGTCTTAAAACTTTTTAATGCTATTTTTAGTTCTTCCTGTGTGATTTCAGCTTCTAAGGAGTTTAATAGTTCTTCACTTAGTTTTGGTAATCCTGCATTTCTTAAATAATCCCTTCTTTTTTCAATATTTATCATTTTATCTTTATTTATAACATCCTTAGGGGCAATATTATATAATTTACTGTAGTAATCTTTAAATACCTTTGCAATACCTTTAGTTGAATGGACTAACTCTCCCTTGGAGTTTTTTATTTTATCTATATAGTTCCTATTCTTCTTTCTCCTCAAGGCTCTCATCAGATATTTTCCTGGTCTATCTCCCCATCTAAATCTTTCACCAGTGATCTTATTAAAAGTTCTCATTTTTTCTTCCTCCATTACTTTCTCTAGTTCTTCCCTCTTTTTTATCACTCTTTGCTCTATCTCTTTCCTTATGTTATTTTTATGTTGGAGTTCCATCTCAGCTATTTCTTTCAAAAGCCCACTGATCTTCTCTCGTCTTTCCCTTTTTTTCTTTGCCTCAATCGCAATAAGGATTCCTCTTACATACAGTTGTGACCAAAATTATTCAACCCCCAATGCTGTAAAGGGGTTTAGGGACTATAGTGTACATTTGGAATTGTATTCAGAATCAAATCCTACAAGGACGTTGTAACTACCCAAATGCAACTAAAATGACATCAATTGTTTATGTAATACAGTAGTAAATGGTTCTTATGTGGTTTCTTCATTGCCACAATTATTCAACCCCTTAAAGACTACCACTCTGAAGAACAGAGGTTCATACAGGTGCTTTCCATCAGGTATTGAAAACACCTGTGGATGTCACCGAGCAGCAATCAAGCATAATAAGCACCAATTAGGCAGCTTTAAAATGACTGTGATACTCAGCTCCTTCTAGACATTTACTGGTGTGGTTACAAACATGGTGAAGGCAAGAGAATGGTCCAGGAAGACAAGAGAAGAGGTGATTTCTCTTCACAGGAAGGGCAATGGCTATAAGAAGATTGCAAAGATGTTAAACATACCAAGAGACACCTTAGGAAGCATCATTCGCAAATTCAAGGCAAAGGGCACTGTTGAAACGCTACCTGGTCGTGGCAGAAAGAAGATGCTGACTTCGACTGCTGTGCGCTACCTGAAGCGTAGAGTGGAGAGAAGTCCCCGTGTGACTGCTGAGGAACTGAGAAAAGATTTGTCAGATGTGGGTACAGAAGTTTCAGCCCAGACAATAAGACGCACACTGCGTAATGAAGGCCTCCGTGCCAGAACTCCCAGGCGTACCCCCTTGCTGTCTCCAAAGAATAAGAAGAGTCGACTGCAGTATGCCAAAAGCCATGTGGACAAACCACAAAAGTTGTGGGATAGTGTTCTGTGGACTGATGAAACAAAATTAGAACTGTTTGGGCCCATGGATCAACGCTATGTTTGGAGGAGGAAGAACAAGGCCTATGATGAAAAGAACACCTTGCCTACTGTGAAGCATGGTGGAGGGTCAATCATGCTTTGGGGCTGTTTTGCTTCTGCAGGTACAGGGAAGCTTCAGCGTGTGCAAGGTACCATGAATTCTCTTCAGTACCAGGAGATATTGGATGGAAACGTGATGCAGTCCGTCACACACCTGAGGCTTGGGAGACGTTGGACCTTTCAACAGGACAATGATCCCAAGCATACCTCCAAGTCCACTAGAGCATGGTTGCAGAGGAAAGGCTGGAACATTTTGGAGTGGCCATCGCAGTCACCAGACTTAAATCCGATTGAGAACCTCTGGTGGGACTTAAAGAAAGCAGTTGCAGTGCGCAAGCCTAAGAATGTGACTGAACTGGAGGCCTTTGCCCATGAAGAATGGGCGAAGATACCCGTAGATCGCTGCAAGACACTTGTGTCAAGCTATGCTTCACGTTTAAAAGCTGTTATAACTGTAAAAGGATGCTGTACTAAGTACTAAGATTGAATGTCACTTGGGGGTTGAATAAAACTGATAATGCTGTGAGCACAGAAAAGACATTTGTGGTTATTTCATTATAACTGTTATGTTATATTTGTCTGACCTACAAGTGCCTCTTTAATGTAAATGTAAGCAAGATGACTGAATGATCAAAAGCAATGTCAAACTGGCCAAAACACTCAATTTCAGTGGGGGTTGAATAATTTTGGTCACAACTGTATGCTTTATGTGCTTCCCACACTGTCGCTAGTGATACATCCTCTGTTTCATTTTCCTCAAAGAACCTCTCTATCTCCTCCCTGATCTTCCGGTCAGTATCTGGATCCATGAGGAGTGTCTCATTCAACTTCCATGATAGGCCACCTGACATTTTCCCTCCCCATTTTAATTCCATCACTACAGGTGCATGGTCCGAGATAGTTATTGCTTCAATTTCTACTTTAACCAAATCCTCAACAAGTCGGTGGTCCACCAAAATATAGTCCAATCTAGAGTATGTCCTATGTACACTAGAGAAGAAAGTATAATCTCTCTCTCTTATGTGGACAATTCTCCAGCTATCCACCAGTTGGCACTCTTTCATCACCGTTTTCAATGATCCCATGGACCTATTTCCCCTTCTCTGTACTCCAGATGTTGTATCTATTTGTGGATCCATACATATGTTAAAGTCACCCGCCACTATTAGATATCCCTTTCCAAAGTCCATCAACCTTCTCAAAACCCCTTTCAAAAACGTCTCTGGCTTCCTATTAGGGCAATATATGTTTACAAGCGTACATTCTATGTCATGTAATTTACCCTTCAAAAACAAAAACCTCCCCTCCGGGTCCGTCTTTCTATCTTCTAATTCAAACCTGATGTTTTTTGCAAATCCTATAGCTACTCCCTTAGCTCTCTTAACTGGGGAATCTGCGTAATACCATGTAGGATGATGTCTAGAGTATAGCTTAATATTTTTTTTTAACTCTAGATGTGTTTCCTGCAAAAAAACAACTGAGGCCTCTCTATGTTGTAGTTCTCTATATAGTCGAAATCTTTTACCCGGGCAATTTAATCCATTTATATTATGGGTTACAAAGCGTATTTCATCCATGTTTTATTTGTCTTCTTCCTATTTTACCATTTCCTTTCCTCTTTCCCTTCCCTATACCTCTTCTCTCATACAAGATGTCAGTTTTAAGACTCCCTATCCCCAATCCCACCCCTCCCCTCTCCCAGCCCTCCTCCCCCCCCTCCCCTCCCTCCCCCCCCCCTCCCCTCCCTCCCCCCCCCTCCCCTCCCCACTATAAACCCCTCCCCCCCGGTAGGCTTTTTATTTGCCTATAAATCATTTGTGGAAAGAGTCCCACTTTTGATTCCTATCTGGGGGCTCAGCTCCGTCCATGTACCGCTCACCTCCCCCTCCTCCTCCCCGGTGTCCCTCTATCTATTTGCTCTCTGTTTTCTCTTCTAACTAGCTGCCATTCCTCTTTTCCCAACATATATAACGCTCTCTCCTCCTCTTCCCATCCCGGTATCTCTATTCTCTGCAGTTCAAATTTATTACAAAAGTCTTTCATATCTTCAGGGGATCTCAAAAAAGCTGTAACTCCATCTTTCCAACCGATCAAACATGCTGATCGACCCCATCTATATTGCACATTCTGTTTCTTCAACAATTCCAATAATGGTTTCAATGATCTCTTTCTTCTCAGTGTCTCAGCTGCTATGTCTGCAAAAATTTGAATACTTTTCCCTCCATAATTGATGTTCGTTCTTCCTTTAATCTTCTTCCATATCTCATCCTTATCTCTATAATTATGGAACCGAACGATTGTATCTCTTGATTTTTCTGGGCCTTGTACTTGTTGAAACTTTCCTATCCTGTACACTCCATCTAGTTTGTACATTTCCGCACCAGATCTATCCATTATGGCGTTCAAAATTTTTCCTATAATCTCCTTTAGGTCTTCCCCCTGTTGCAGCTCTGGGACTCCTCTTATTCTAATGTTGTTTCTCCTGTCCCTATTTTCTTGATCCTCCATCATATAAAGCAGTCTTTTTTGTTCCTTCCGAGTATCTATTATCAGTTTTTCTAATTTTGGGATGATTTGGGTGTGGGATTTAACTGTTTCCTCCGTTTCTTCCACTCTAGTTAACAACTGTCCCATTTCTTTCCGAATTATCCCCATCTCTTGCTTTATGGATTTTTCTAGATTTTTAAACATCTCCGCCATTTCCTTTTTATTTGGTATTTGTAGTTCTTTTTCAGTTTCTCCCCACTCCATACTTTCCAGTGTTTGTTGGCTATTGTTAACTGGTCCCAGGGAAGATCTTAAGCTATTATCAAGGCTTATTTCCAGTTCACTCCTATCACTTATTTCCTGGGATTTTACTGGAGTTAACTTCCCTTGCGACGTGTATTTTTTTATCGTTCCAGTTTGGGAGTTCTTGGGCATACTTCCTTTACTATTTTTCCCTTTCATATCACATATAGGATTTTTAAAGCTTTTCCAAGATTCTGGGGTATATACTTAAACTGTCACTGCTTTCTTCAGACCCTCTCTGGGAATTCCCTTCTTATTCTTTATGTTGGATGTCAGATAGTCAATAACACAAATTGAATAACTAACACTTGGGGAGACCCGCAGCTTTCACTCACCCTCCTCTATGGAGCAGCTTCTGGTTTGCAGTCCAGGGTTGCCCTTTCTCCTGCAGCTGTGTCTTCCTCTTCCAGGGAATTCCCTTGGGTCTCTTTTGTCCTCCTCTGCATATACCCCGAGAAATCTCCAGCCGCCCTCCGACTCAGCTAGTCAGTCCCTCGGGACAATTTAGGGAGGATAGGTGGGGGAGGCTATCGGAGAGCTCCTATTCTCCGCTCTCCTGTGCCGCCATGTTCGGGCTCCGCCCCCCACTCCCCTGTGTGATATTGAACTGTATTGTTGCTGTATTGTCTCCCTTCATATTGTAAAGCGCTGAGAAAACTGTTGGCGATATATAAACTCTGTATAATAATAATAATTTGTGGTCCTGGGAGGCTGCAAGACAATGATGGCATGGCAACAGAATTTTATGTAAGCATGTTATATTTAAAAAATGTTGGTGCAGAGAAAGGAGCCCTGGAAAGGATTAATAGTGCATGCATGCTTTAAAGGGAACCTCTTATTTGAATCCCAACTAATTACATTTGTACCTTCCCAGTAGTCTCTGTAAAAACGCCAGTATGATGGATTACCATTCCTCTTTCCAGAAATACTACATGCAACCTTCTGGCTTTAAGTACATTCTGCTGTGATCTAAAAAAATCTGATCCCAGGAGGTGGGTTGGTTCTTTAGCTCAATGATGAACTGGTCTCCCGTCTCCAAGCAGCACCCGTTAGTGTTGTCAACGAGCAGCTTGCTTACAGTGAAATGGATACCAACCTATCATCAGTCAGTTTAACAAGATTTAATTTCAGTAAATAGTGGTATCAGGAAAGGTATCTTGTAGGAGACTTGATTGTGTGGTGCCTGTGCTGGCTTCATTGGGCCTTCAGTCATTGAGTAGGTTCTGATTAGCTTCCTTTGATACCTTTTTTCTAGGTCTTTATTACACTTCTAGGTCTTTATTACACATCACCCTTTTTTACTTTTATTTTATTCTTATCCTCCTCTCTCTTACCACAATTTAATTAGCCTGTGTAACTTTGAACCTCTCTTTATATACAGACTGTTTCAACATCTGTGGTTATAATGGAGACACCCATTGTATTCCTTAGATTGATTCCATTTCCATACCTAATTATACATGTCTACTAATTACAAATTTTCGAGTTTTGTTTTTTAAATGAATTAATCCAGATTGCCAGGAGATAATACTGCCTCATTGTCAAATTTTGTTATCTTGTATGGAAATGAAATAAAGAGTTTAGCAAAACAAGTTCAGCATAGAAAATTAAACCAACCAGTCAGGAGCAGGGGAATGGATTAGCAATACTAGAAATGATTATGTGAATATAACATTTATAACGTCTCTCTTAGCATTCCAAGGAGTTTGCGTTAACAGAATGACATGTCTCGGTATTTGCTGCACAAAAGCAGCTGATACTGTGCAGGGAATTGTGCAAAATTCCTTGCCCTGTCCATAATCAACCTTCAAAGAATATTTTCTTGACAAATGTAGGGTTTACCTTTATTGCTGGGCGTAGACATTAAATAGAATATGAACCTGAAGAAGGATATGTTTTTGACACCAAAGCCATGCAATTTCACTGGAGAACAGCAGGAAACTATAATGTAAGTGCCAAGTAATAGCTGACTATGAAACAAATGTGGCAATGCATAGAACAGCTAGAATAAATATTTTTACTACTCAATATCCATATCACCTAACAGTAAGCAGTTTAGACAAAATCAAAAATATGTGTAGAAAACCAAAAGAGAAAAACATGTAAGATGGCAAGAAAAATAAGTTACACACACACATTGCCAGGTGATTTTTTTTTGCTTCCAGCACTTCCAGCACTAATTTAGGCATCTTGTTCATTACAGAGAAACATAAAAATAAATCCTAGCCTGTCCAGAATTAAGGAAAATTCTTCTCTACTCCCCCAAAACAGTAATCCTTCTTGTCCAGCCTGCCACCACACAGACTCTCTATGCAGGGCAATGTGCTCTGGCTTCCGCAAAGAAGGCAGCTGCCTTCTCTATCAACAATTACAGCAGTGGTACAGGGACTTGGATTGCATCAATTTCTCAAGTAAATACATTTTAATTAATTTTAGTGCACACAAACACACTGTAATACCCATTTTGGCTATGGTGGTGAGATCGTTATTTACACATGCGTGCAGCTGCTTTAAATGTTTTATTTGATTTTTATTTTTTTTATTTATTATTTTATTTTTACACTGTCTCTTTAAATGTCTTTTTTTTAAATCATCCTTATTGCTGTCACAAGGGATGAACAACATCCCTTTCTTGGAGAAACAGTATGAAGTGGAAGGAAATCTCTCGAAAGTGAGGAGAAATCTCCTCTTATACAGCTGTCCCAATTGCAGGATTTCCCCTAATTTCCTGTTGCAGTGATGACCCCAAAATGCTAGATATAATATCCCTTTATGTTCTGGTGATATGGATGACCAGGACAAATGAGGGCAAGTCTCTCCCGTGGGGACACCTAAAGCAACACAGATCTGATCTCTACCCTTTCCATACCCCCCCAAAAAAAGAAAAAATTTGGATATACAGTAAGTCCTCTACTTACAAACTTTCAAAGATACAAACAACCCCCAAGTTGCGAACTTTCAAAGATGCGAATATGCATTCATATGCCAAATCACGAAAGTTGCTCACGTGTCTGCTGGACATTGTCAGCTGCGTTCACCCTCTGCCACAAGCGGTTGTTCTGCTGTGTACTTTACTGTATAGTACTATAGTATTATTATTATTATTATACAGGATGATACTTGTCTTCTGAGTCTGGTTTTCAGGTCTCTATTGAATATTCCTTGAAAGCCCTGCCATACACTATTTTAGCATGGGCCCATTTACACTTGTGCTATAAATGCATTTCGATTTGAATATCCCATTTATTACTTTAGAGTTAGTTCACGGCTATGTACTGCAGCTCAGGGCACTTTCAGAAAATAGTATATAGCATTTGTGTGCTTTATTAACATTATTTCACACTTGCGCATATGGGATTGCATACATTACTATATGTGTTTTAAGCACCTTATTAAAACATATGTTGTTATGTACATTTATGTGCCATGATGCTAATGAAGAAAACAAGAATCTTTTCTTTATTAGTTTCTTTTTTTTTTCTGCTATTACGTGAGGTACACTAAGACACATTATGCATGTATTGTTTCCTATTTTATGCATTCTCAGTAATAAATTGCCATGCAGATTAACACACCAAAAAAGTGCAACAGGAAGACTTTTCTAAAAGCTAAATACATTCCTATACAGTGATGTGAACCTCACCATCATACTAAGAAGGAAATTGGAGTTAAACTTCATATTCGCTGCACTCACATCATATAGTTTACCACAAGGAATCATAGAAATGTGAATGGCCCATATAAGTTTGTTAAGCAGGCTCATTGAAATAAAAGGAAATTAAGCAAAAACATGAATTATTCCTCTTTATGCATTTGAATGCATTTGCATCAGGAAAAAAAATATTTTTCATGATTACTTCTCTACTTTGCATAACATGAACAAGAGTGCACATAACAAATACCTTTAAAACTGAGATAAAAAACACACGAATGCAGCTCTGTAATCAATAATACATCATTAAGTGTATTGTTTTACATGTAAGCAGTATAAGTACCTGATTTTGTAAATAGTATCAGCTTCTTGCAGTTCCTGTGCAACAGAGCACAGATTGTGGGAAGGAGCAAAACTACAAGGAACCAATCAATTGTGCTGCAGTGCTCATGTGATAGCAAGGAACATATTAATAGGAGAAGAGAGAGGATTGACAGAGAGATGTGTGTGTGTGTGTGTGTGGAGAGTGGGTGAAAATAATTTGTGCTTGAGATTAGAGATGGAGGGATTAGTGACTATTTGCAATGGGGAGGGATATTTGCTAGGAGTGGAGATTGGAGGAGAATATGTGCTAGGAGGGGGATTGGGAGATATGTGTTAGGAGGGCTGTTGGGGGGGATATGTGCAAGGAGGGGGGATTAGGGGGATATGTGCAAGGAGGAGGGATTAGGACGGATATGTGCAAAGAGGAGGAATTAGGAGGTTGGGGGGGATATGTGCAAGGAGGGGGGATTAGGGGGATATGTGTAAAGAGGAGGGATTGGGGGGAGGTATGTGCAAGGAGGGGGGATTGGGGGGGATATGTGCAAGGAGGAGGAATTAGGGGGATATGTGCAAGGAGGTGGGACTTGGGGGGTATGTGCAAGGAGGAGGAATTAGGGGGATATGTGCAAGGAGGAGGGACTGAGGGGGGATATGTGCAAGGAGGAGGGATTAGGGGGGATATGTGCAAGGAGGGGGGATTAGGGGGGATATATGCCAGGAGGAGGGATTGGGGGATATGTACAAGGAGGGGGGATTGGGGGAATATGTGCTAGGAGGGGGATGGGGGGATATGTGTTTGAAGGGGGAATTGAGCAGTATGTGCTATGAGGGGGGATTGGAGGGGTATGTGTTATGAGGGAAATTGGGGGGGGGGAAGGATATGTGCTTGGAGGTGAAGAGAGGGGGGTATGTGCTAGGAGAGGGGATTGGAGAATATGTGCTAGGAGGGGGGGTTGGGGGAATATATACTAGGAGTGGAGATTGGGGGGGAGTAGGTGTTAGGAGGGGGATTGGGGGCATATGTGCTAGGAGGGGGTTTGGGGGTGATATGTGCAAGGAGGTGGGGTTGGGGGAATATGTGCTAGGAGGAGGAATTGGGGGTGGGGGTTTTTGCTAAGAGGGGGTGGGGGATTTGGGCTAAGAGAGGGATTGGGGAGGGCGTTGTGCCAGGAGGAGGTGGAGGAATTTGGGTTAAAAGGAGAGGGCTGGGGAGGATTTGTGCTAGGAAGGGGAATTTGGGTGGTCTGGGTGGGGAGGGAGACTTTGTGCTGAGAAGAGTAATAGGATGGAATGCTAGGATGAGAAATTTGAGGAAAAGAAGATGTGTGCAAGAGGGGGGATTTTTTTTGGGTAGGGGAGATTTTTGCAGGGGGAATTGGAGATTTGAACTGGGAGGTTAGATTGAGTGGCAAAGATTTGTGTTGATAGGGGGGATTTGGACTAGGGGGAATGGGAATTATTGCATTGAGCTGTTGGTTTGCAGAGGGAATTTATGCTTAGGTGAGTGTGCAGATCAGTACTGTTTTTTTGGGGGGGGTTTTGAGGGGAGGAGAGATTTATGCTGAGACATGAAATGAGGGCACTCAATATATCCCCTCTCCTCACATCACATAGCTGAGCTCGGATTTCCTTACAGACACAGGCTCGATCTGTAGCCAGCTACACACTCTGCAGATGCTGTGTCTGTAAGGGAATCTGATCTCCTCCTTGCACATATCCCCCCCCCAGTCCTTCCTCCTTGCACATATCCCCCCAAACCCTCCTCCTTGCACATACCCCTCCTAATTCCTTCTCCTTGCACATATCCCCCAAATCCCTCCTCCGTGCACAAATCCCCCCCCAATCCCTCCTCCTTGCACATATCCCCCCAATCCCTCCTCCTTGCACATATCCCCCCAATCCCTCCTCCTTGCACAAATCCCCCCCCAATCCCTCCTCCTTGTACATATTCCCCCCATTCCCTCCTCCTTGCACATATCCCCCCAACCCTCCTCCTTGCACATATCCCCCTCAATCCCTCCTTCTTGCACATATCCCCCCTAATCCCTCCTCCTTGTACATATTCCTCCCATTCCCTCCTCCTTGCCCATATCCCTCTCAATCCCTCCTCCTTGTACATATTCCCCCCATTTCCTCCTCCCTGCACATGTGTGGGGTGGAAGAGATCCGAGTACCCAGGCTGTTTGCAGTGTGTGGAAGGGAGGAGGAGACCTGCTTAGTGCTCTGCCAGCAGTGACCCTGTCCTCTTCTCTGCTGACCAATGTCTTATACCCTGCTGACTTCTGTCCCCTGCACTGCTGACCTGACAACCCCTTTTCGCCACTCTGCTGACCCTTGTCCTCTGTTCTGCTGACCATCTGTACACTGTCTCTTACACTCCCCTGCAGACTGTCCTCTGCTCTGATAACCCACTGTACACTGTCCTACAAACTAATGTTCTCTATAGACTGCCCTATAAACTGCTGACCCTATCATCTGCCCTGCTGGCTGCCTGTACACTGCCCTTCTGACCTCACTTCCTCTGCCCCCCTGAGACCTTTTACTGCCCATGTGAGGGCTTTGTTTGCCCAGACAGAAATACATAGGTGTTCCATATATCCCCATGAAGGTAGCTTCATTCATGTCAGTTGGGACATAGTGGCTACATGGACACAGTCGTAGCTTCCAATATGACAGCCGTACAGGTTCAGGTGTATGGCCATAAACGTAGACAGTGTGCATTCAGGGTTGTGCACCCACCACCGCACAGCTTTTAAATTGGAAGGAACACTATCGTGTAGTGCGCTCATGTGAATGAGGCCCTATTATTAATTTACTGCAGAAGAAAACAGTCAGATCTCCCTCCCTGCCAGAAAGGGTTGTGCTGTGTGGCACAGATGTGAAAGTATCAGAAACGGATAAACATAAATACAAATCTGTGTACTTGGCTGTTTGCCTGGAGTTCAGCTTTTAAACACACAATAGCATGTATAATTGCATAAGTTAGTGCCTATAAAAACACCTGCAATAATGTGTGTGTGTTACTGTATGCACATAAATGTGAAAGGGTTCCTGTTGTCAAGTGGACATATAATCCTAGAGAATGGAAAGAACAGTGTAGTCACATTGTTTACTGACCACACAGAAAGGCAGTAGCTGGAAAACATGTTTGCAGCTTGTTTGAAAAAGCAAAGCCAGACTTCCCATCTGACAGTGGAGATTATTATAAGAGAAATGGAACAGGGAGGCATAGGGAAAGAACCTCTGTCTGGGTTCTCACCTGGAACAGGGAGTCATAGAGAAAGAACCTCTGTCTGGGTTTTCACCTGGAACAGGGAGTCATAGGGAGAGAACCTCTGTCTGGGTTCTCACCTGGAACAGGGAGTCATAGGGAGAGAACCTCTGTCTGGGTTATCACCTGGAACAGGGAGTCATAGGGAGAGAACCTCTGTCTGGGTTCTCACCTGGAACAGGGAGTCATAGGGAGAGAACCTCTGTCTGGGTTCTCACCTGGAGCAGGGAGTCATAGGGAGAGAACCTCTGTCTGGGTTCTCACCTGGAACAGGGAGGGCATAGGGAGATAACCTCTGTCTGGGTTCTCACCTGTAACAGGGAGGGCATAGGGTGAGAACCTCTGTGTGGTTTCTCACCTGGAACAGGGAGGCATAGGGAGAACCTCTGTCTAGGTTCTCACCTAGAACAGGAAAGCATATGGAGAGAACCTCTGTCTGGGTTCTCACCTGGAATAGGGAAGCATAGGGAGAGAATCTCTGTCTGGGTTCTTGTTTGGAACAGTAAGGCATAAGGAAACAACCTCTGTTAGGTTTCTCACATGGAACAGTGAGGCATAGGGATGGAACTTCTGTCAGTTTTCACTACCAGGCACATTTCCCTAATTTCCTATTAGAACAAGAAGTGATTAGAAATCTCTTCCTTCGCCACACAGACTGCAAAAAAAACACTTTTTTTTTGCTGGAGTTAGGCTTTAACTTTTTACATGCTATATTTTGTCCAGTTATATGTACTGTGTGTTTTGACATCAGTCTTCTTATTATAAATGGAATAATTATCTGCTGTGGAAAGCATATGGTATATATGTTAAACTATTTCACCAGCACCAGGAATCCAATTACACTGTTTGGAATAGTGCTTATAATAAGGAAGTCCTTGTATATGGCCTTTTTCCTGCTTGAGCTCTCATTCTAATGTTCTACTTTTAAGTTCAATGATTGCTATTCCAGGAAAGCACTTGAACTGTATTGTCAATGGCATACCGTCTGTACCTTTATTATTGAAAGAAATGATGTCATACCACACTAGGTACATTTCTCAGATAAACTAAATTGAAGGTTTACCTAAAAAGTACAGATGTTTATGGGATTGCGAACATTAAATTGGTTTTATGATAGTAATGCCCTGAAGAGATTACAAAATTAAATAATCCAACCGTTAAATAATCAGCCTTTAACACTCATCCATTGTTTAGTAGACATAATAAGATTTTCATCCTCCATCTCGGAGGTCTTTATAATGGCAAGCACTAAAATTATGAGGGCCAAGTTGAACAGAGTATGACAAGTATAAATTGTAATTGGAATTATTGTGTTACATGTGGCATAGTGTTGTGTGGATTTTTTGTAACTGAAAAAATATTTTTTAAATTCATCTTATTAGGAATCAAACATCCTCAGAAGCACATTGTATTCCTTTCAGTGTTGCGACTTCAGACAATGCACAATGGATGGATAGAAAGTTTAGAGATTAATTATTTTAAAATGGATTCTAAATATTGTCCTCGCTGGAGAAAAAATGTGTTTGTAATGTTGTAAGTCAGCAGAAGGAACTGCTCAGTTCACTAATATCAATGCTGTGTGGATCTGCGTGCCATATGGCATAGCATCAACAGATGCACTGTATTATGGACTTACAGAATTAAAGGGCAATAATACTAAGTGGTATTTAAATACAGCATGGTCACTTGTTTTAGCATGATTAATTATTGCATTTTTCTGCAGAACTTACATAATATATTCCTTTCTAAATTGATTAACTAATGCTCTTGGATGAATCATTTCTTTTAATAATTGCTATTGCAAATGTGACTTAAGTAGCATAAGAAAACATTTTCCATGTGTGTTTGGTCTTTAAAGCATTAGATATATATTTTATATCAAATGATTTCCTCTTTATTTCTCTGTAAAAGAAGGTTATATTTGTCCTGGCATTGGTCAGTAACTTTTTACAGGACTAAGACGTTGGCCTGGGAGTCATGCAATCATGTAAATCCTGGTGCCTACACAGTACACTTTATATTCTTTGTTATTTATATATATTCTGTCTCACACAGTTCAGCCCCATGCTTATTCCAGTACCTTGGTAACCTGTCGGAAAATTACAATGCACAGTCTGAGTTAGTGATCCCTGGGGAGACTAATAGAAAGCTTTCCTGACTACAATTCTGATAAAGTAATTTTCCTATTCTGTTTTGCTGAGGCAGACCTAAAGCAGCCCATAGATTATTCATTTTTTTCATTCAACCAGTGGGTTGGAGGTGAAGCAGGTACCTATCAGAAATAAGTACCCATTTCAGGAAAAAAATCCAAAAATAGGAGGAGAAAAAACTTTTCTTTTTAGGTGAAGTTTTGCTTTAAAGAAAAAAAAGACTGATTGCATACTCATTCTGAATGAAAGGGTCTGATTCATTATTAATTAGCTGATGTACTTCCTGTGTTCTAATGAGGAAACCACAGGGTCTGCATCCCTTAAGAAATGATTAATCCTTGGTAAGAATCTCACCAAAACTTACATTTCTATTGTAGGGGGGTGCCTAAAATCTGATTTTTATCTTAGTGCAGACTTCTAAGAAAATCAATGAGCCAATCACATAAGTCCGGAAGAAGGGTGAGGCCTTTCCCCCAAACCTCATTGGCTGTATCTGATGCTCTTAACCAATAAACATTTTAAAAAAGACCTTTAAGTGATATGGGCTTTTGTAATGAGCACCCCTGAATACCAGAATAAAATTAATAGGAATCAAACACTTTTTGTCATTTAGAGCTTAAAGTGTTACTAAACCCACAACAGTAAAATCATCTGTATATGCAGTAAATCTTGTTTGCTATACTCACTGTGGAACTGTGGAAGGGGTTAATCCTCTGCATTGTGTAAAAGGGATCCTGTCTTCTCTGATCCTCCCCTTCTTCCATGTTCCCCATTTCATCTCCTGATAGAACACAGCCTCTGGGACACTCTGCACATGCTACATTTGGTGTGTACTGCTAGAGCGTTTTTTCTTTTTTTTGGGAGGGTGCATGTGATCAACACAGGGCCAATCAGCACTGTCCAGACAGAGGGTCAGAGGTTATGCAATCTCATAGGGCAGTGAGAGAAGAATGAAAACTCCTCCTACAAGCTTTAATCAATGCTCTGCTGGACACTGATTGAAGTCACAAGACTGCTGTAACTGCTGATGAGAAAAGGTATTTAGCAATTTATATTTACTAAAATAAATAAATTTCCATGTTCTGTGTACTGTGGGAAACCAGATATAGTGAATGCAGGGTCCTGGGATTAGTAACATTTTACCTATCTGCAATAAAATTGCTCTCAGGTAAATTTTTCTTAGCAGATACTAGACAGGCACCCTGGATAATCTGATCATTTGCGAAGTCTGGAACATCAGTGCCTCCTGTGTGCACTGACATCATGTTGCTACTGGCATTGGTTGCAAATCCACCCTTCTTCCCACTGCTGAACGTGTGCCTCTCCTTAGTTGTAACAGTAGGTAAACAAGCCCTGTATGGCGCTTTGCTCACAAAATTAATCCAGGCAATCGTTATTCCTTTGCAGGCTTTCCACTACACTGCATTATCACATGAATGCTATAGAAAGCCCAACATTTGGTGAGCAACTTTTGAATATCTCTCCTGAGAAGATGCAGATTCAACATGGTCAGGGAGGTGGGCGAGTGAGAGATACCAAAATCAGAATGGCTTGAGCACAAAGCACTATGCAACTTTATTTCAAATGTTTAGTTTGCAGGCTGAACAAGAGAGAATCAATAGATATCCCCATCCAAACCATTGAAGTTAGAGGAGTTTCCACTGCCACATACCTGAATACCTGAACAGTGACTGCATCTGATATGCCAATATTTTCTATCCAGCTCAGTTGATTTGTAAATCAGCTTTTGTCAGGCTGGGTAGTGCTTGCAGGGCCACCCACGGCTTGAATTTCAGGCAATTCATCATGGTACATTTTAGTGGTTCTAGACTGTGCCATCTGATATCCCTTTAAGAAACACCTCATCCAAGGCATTGCAATTAGGCACTTACAGAAACTGATGGTTTAGTGGAATGGATTGAATGGATTGTTTACTTCCCTCATTGTTGTTTGCCATGCTAGATGTTCCCCAGGCATCTATGGGTTTCATGCTCTTTCAGTTGGTTTATGGGTGACTGCCCTGTGGCCTATTGGACGTGCTTAAAAAAATGCAAGAACAAGATAATCTCTCTCTCTCGAAGCATGGTGGAACACATTGGGAAAATGCAGAACTGAATGCCACGTGTGCTGCCCATAGTCAGGGAGCATTTTCAGGCTGTGCATTCGATTTGCCACTTGTGTTGGTGCCAATTATTGAGAGAAAATTCCTGGAAAGATGGCATGGACCCTTTGAGGTAGTCTAAGAGGTAATAAATGGTTAACTATAAGGTTCACTAATCCATCAGGAGAAACCCCTACCAAATCTATCATGTTAACCTGATCAAAAGAAAGACATGGAAGGAAAGGTCTTAAGCTGGAAGGAAAGAGAGGTCTTGACAGTATGCCAAAAAATTAGGGAAGATCCAAACACCCAGTTTAAAAAGTAGAAATAGCAGAGACCCTAGAACCCAGAGGTCCAGCCTTGTATTTTGTAGATCACCACTCTCAATTTAACATAGGGTTACTTGCTGACCCCACTCTCCAAACAGGGCTAAAGAGTGTTGTTTGTTATGCCAGAATGCCATTTGGATTGCATAAGGCCCCAGCCACCTTTCAGTGAGCCATGGAGAAAGTCCTGAGGTCACATAAAGATTTTATAGGGGATTACATAGATAACGTTGTCTTCTTTAGGTGGTACTGGAAAAGTAACCCAAAAAGTCCAATTAGTTCCTGAGGCCTTATGGAAGTTGCAGTTCATAGTGAATCCTGAAAAAGTATGACTGGACTGGAGGAGGCCTGCTATTTGGGTTTTGTGGTAGGCAGAGTATTCATCAAACCCCAGGTAAATAACATCCAAAAATGGCGACCTCTCCTTACGTCCCTTCTTCAGAATTGTGGGATAATATGGGAGACCCCCAGCTTTGCTGGTTTGGGCACCCTTTGACAAATCTCTTAAAGGGGAAAACCTCCACTGTCATACACTGGAATCCTGAGTAGGCATTCTGCTAATTGAAGCAGGCTTTTAAAAAAGTACTCCTGGTGCAAATTGATGCTTCAAAATTAGATCTAGAGGTAGTTTTTCCCCAGCTAGTTCACAGTTGGAAAGGAGAGTCTTGCAATAAGGTGGGCATTGCAGACATTCCTGTACAACTTGTTGAGCCAACCCTTTTTGCTGGAATAGGGATTTACCAGCCTTTACTGTTGGCTGCTAATATCACAGTGTTATATATAATTATGAATTAGTACTTCCTGTCTCTAGGAGGCTGGCTTTAAAACCCGGAAGGACCAGAAGGACTGAGGACTAACCTCTATGACTAAGCCCTATGGGCATGGAGAAATGTGTCAGAGGGCATGGCCTCGGAGGAGCCTAGGCAGAGGCTTCTTTTTATTCACTGATTAAGTACGCAGGCTGCTTAGGAGTGCAACATCTCTGAATCATGTTTTGCCCAAATGGGGAAGTTGAGAGAGAGAAGATCTCAGCCGCATGTCCTGTCCATGCTCTTGAAACCAGACCAGAAAGAATTATTAGGCAAGTGCTTCTTTGTTTAATAGTTGTTGCCCATAGCTTCTGGGTGTAGTTGTATACTGTTTATTTCTAAAGACTGGTAACATAATAATATCTGTCCTTTGTTATTATCTCACATACTCACTGCCAGATAGCTAGGTCTTTAGTTTAGGGTTCAAAAACCAGCTTAGACTAGAGGCAGGTTAAGCATCTGAAGACCACTTACGGTAGTTAGTGGAGGTATAATTCCAGCAGGATCAAACCCCTTCAACTTAGCATACACCTACAGGTTTAGCACAATATCCTGTTTGGGGGAGGTCATTTCTCATAACCCTCCCCAAAAAGAGGGCTACACTGGTGTCATATCAGGCAGGCCCCCTTTTCTGGATGGCACAAAATAAGGACAAGAACTAATATAACACTATATGGTTTCTCACCTTACAAGATTTTACATTTACAGGGGAGTACACCATAATGCGAGGGTGAAGGGAGAAAATTAGACAGGGGTAAGAGGGGGTTAATTCAGGAAGATTGACTGGGAGAGTACACCACAATGTGAGGAGGAAGAGGAATATGTAGAGAGAGCAAAGAGGGGGTTAATTTGAGAAGGTGGGCACCTCCCCTGCAAACTTGCCTATTTATCATAGCTGAGCTCACAATCAGTGTGAAGAGTAGCTTAGTCAAAGAGCAAGAAGGCTTTAGGAAGCAGGAGGAACATGTGACCGCCAGAAAAGGTGGGGGACTACCAAAACTTTCTGCAGAACTTTGATGCTGATTTGTTTGTTCCTAAGTATATTTAGCTTTTGGTGAATAAAGTGGACTTTTTGATTTAAAAAGATTGTTTTGTGAACACCTGCCTCCCTCATGATCCCCATAGTATATATTGTGAGATTTTTCCAAGGACTCAGTCCACTCAGCAGAATGAATTTTAGGACTTTTTGCCCAATTTTATTTATTGAAATGTGAAAGTAGCACAGTGCTTGGCCCATGCAGGAATTGTTTAGCATAACAATGGATTTCAGCCTGCTGACTTTTTTGTCCCACAGCTCTGTCTGTTCCTCCATAGGACAAAGCTGCCCCACTCTCAGCCTCTCTGCTTAAAGTGACACTACACTGTATCTGAGCACCACAAACCAAAAGTGCTATTTAATTCTTTACAGTATTCAAGGCAAACTCACCCATCAATCCATGTCTCCATGCTTTATTTTGCTGAGAAATCACTTAGAAAAACACCCCTTAGCATTACTGGCTGTGGCCATCTTGAGTATGGGCAGAATAATCATGTAGCTTTTACTTTCTGGAATCCATCTGCCCTGAGCTTATGCATGCAGGTAAGAGGGTGTGCTTAGCTGAGATAGATCCTCCCCCCATGAAGACTCCAGGGATGTGTGACTTCATTTGCCTAGGCATGGAAATCACGAAGTAACTGAAGAAATGTAAAAAAACGTTTAAAACAAGTAAATATAATATACTTTCCTATCTATTTACTAATGCTAGCAGCATAAGGATTAAAAATTGTCAGTGTTGATTGAGAGAGTGAAGTTTCACTTTAACCACTTGACGACCAGGCTATAGCTGAATGACAGCTACAGCATGGTCGTCCAGTTCTGGGAGGGCGTCTTATTCCAGAACCATGCCTGCCGCGCACCCCATGGGGCAAGCACCCGGCATGCTCTGTGATCACTGTGTCCGTCGGACACAGCTGATCGCAGATCATGGTAAAGGGCCAATCACAGAGGGCCAATCCAATGACACAGCTGATTTTGATGTAAATACAGTTACCGGTTATTGGCTGCACTTTCCACATGCTGTCACAGCGCGAGGAGAAGAGAGCCGGTAACTGGCAACTGTGAAAGAGGACATCAGTGAAGCCCCAAGGGGACACCAGTGCAGCCCCAACAGTGTCCATCAGTGCTTCCAGTGTCCATCAGTGCTGCCAGTTAGTGTCCATCAGTGCCATCAGTCAGTGCCTCCAGTCAGTGCTGCCTATCAGTGCCCTTCAGTGAAGTCTATCAGTGCAGCCTCATCAGTGCCTCTTCATCAGTGCCCATCTGTGTTGCCTATCAGTGCCACCTCATCAGTGCTCATCAGTGCAGCCTATCAGTGCCCATTAGTGCTGCATATCAGTGCCATTAGTGCAACCTCATCAGCGCACATCAGTGAAGGAGAAAAATTACCTGTTTGCAAAATTTTATGACAGAAACTAAGAAAAAAAATATTTTTTTCAAAATTTTTGGTCTTTTTCATTTGTTTAGCAAAAAATAACCAGTGGTGAAAAAATACCACCAAGAAAGCTCTATCTATCTTGAAAAAGTGATAAAAATGTTGCATGACCGCGCAATTGCCATTCAAAATGCGACAGCACTGAAAGCTGAAAATTGGCCTGGGCATAAAGGGGGTAAAAATTCCCAGTAGGCAAGTGCTTAAAGTGGAACTTTAGTCAGTAAATTGAGTCCTACTAGATCACTTCATGCTGGCCCCTTTTGCAGGTATAGCTACAGTATTCAAAACATTAAATATACTGTAAGTGCCTATACTGTTTAAATTCCAGTTATGCACTGGGGTTGATTTACTAAAACTGGAGAATGCAAAATCTGGTGCAGCTGTTCATAGTAGACAATCAGCTTCTAACTTCAGGGTGTTCAATTAAGCGTTGACAAAAAAAAAACTGGAAGCTGTTTGGTTTCTATGCAGAGCTGCTGGTTTCTATGCAGATTTTGACCTCCCCAGTTTTAGTACATCAACCCCAGTATCTCACCCTGCTCTGCACATGCTCAGTTGCCCTCTATTTTTTGGCACTGTACCTAAAATCAAAGCCACTAGATGCCGATCTGCTCACAGCCCAAAGATTTATTGCTGCTCAGCAGCTGTGGGCTTCAGCAAAATGACAGCCTCCAGAAAGAGAAAACAGAAACAATGATGGTAGCATTGGTAGCATCATTATTAATGTGGAATGTATGTTCCTTGCTAAAGAGTATTATTTTTTATAAAAGTTCTGCTTTAACTGGTTCCTTCAGTCCCCAGACTGGACCTGTTGTCTGCTCACATGTAGACTGCTACTTACTGAACTCAAACACCCTGCTCAGTTTTTAATGCAGCCTAATTCCATCCATTTGAAATCCCCAATTCTCAGATGTCTGGCTGGCTCTGTGGCCTGCCTGTGTACACCAGACAGATCTAAACCTGCTTTCACCACGTGTCAGGCTTCAAGCTTTTCTTGCAGCACATAGGATGAAACCCTAACTAGAAAATACTCGCTTTTGTGGACAACACCCACCAGTCTTCAGTCAGTTTTATATCTGTTCAGGGACCCGTTTTGGACGGAAACAGACGCTACAGTATCTGCATATGTACACGGTGACAGAGTGTCCATCTGTCAAAATATATACATATATTTACTGTATTGTGTATGTATACATATATGTATGAAATGTACTGTAGATGCATGTCTACAACAATGAAAAAATGTTCTGTGCCCTTATTTGAAAATGATCTTTTTTTAGCTTTTGTGTTAACAAGGAAATGAACTGCGCACTGAATGTAAGCTGTTTTTTAAAACTGAAAGTAAGGTCACTAATTTAGATATGAAACAATTTCATGGCATGCTAGCAAGCAGGCTGAAAACTATTTCAAAATGACCGATATAATGCTTTGCTACAAAATAAGCCCTGAACTGCTGTCTTTTTGTGTCTAAAACATAACTTGCACATGTACTGGGATATAAAGTGTACAGCAGCTTATGGCTCAGTTTGATAAAATTAGATACTGAATTGCAAGGCATAATTAGATGGATCCCCGGTGATTAGGACTGTAAATTGCTGTGAATTTTTTATGATGGGAGCATGAAAATTATGATATCATTAAAACTCTGCATTTTTATTGAACTATTAATACCAGCTTTTTCTTTTAGTGGATAAAATGTATTGTTTAACTAAAGACTATCACAGCTCCACACAAACATTGACCACAGCAGCCCTAGGAATGTTTGCCTTAATACTGATATTGCCATATACAATGCTTGGGTTTCCACCTGAAAAATATAACATTTTGCCCTTAAAAAATAACAAAGTTAGGTAGGCCAGTATTTATGATACAAAACATAACAAATAATATCCAGTTCTCATTTTGTCCAGGTAATTTCTTTGAAGTAATTACATTTAAAAAAAACATTAAAATGTAGGTAATGGTGAAGTAAAAAACCTAGTGTATCCAAGCTCATCATTTTGCAAAATAAGTAGTTTCCACCTTTGGTACTTGCATTTGTAGTCATCCACTGGAACCTCTATGTCTCTATGGATAATACTCTAACCTTCTTTATCCTCCAGACAGGGAGACTTCCCCACTATCAAAATACACTGATTGAACAGTAAACATTTTACAGGGCCGTTGTACAGAAGTCAATCAATAGATCAACTTCTGTACAACCTCTCTGCCCATAAATGGATCAAAATGTATCTAGTCCCCACTCAACAAGCCAACATTCAATCCATGTATGGCCAGCTTTAGAGACTCTGTCATGGGCAAAAAAATCCTTCTGCATGTAATAAAATGTAGGCGCCTGTAGATGCCTGAACTGACTTTCAAAGCACTCTTCCAAATGCTGTACTATTTTTACAGGCAAACATCTAACATAGCTTGGTAATATTGGACTTTGCCACTAAGACTTGTCCCTACACATTCAAATTAGCCCATCAATATGTTGAGCAAATTCATTGGCCAATAGGAATATGCATGAGGCAGAAATCCCTGACAGGAGGAGTTGGAAGCTGATGCAGAAATTGGCAGAAACCTCTAGATTCTTAATTGTTTATACATATTGTATCTCAGATTTGTTTTTCACTTGCAATAACAGTGTTTTTACTCCCCTTTATACCATTGTATGTTTATTAACACAGATCAGTGGCCTTCTATTTACCAATTGCTGTTTATGAATGGCACTGGATAAATACCCCTCGGGTAATCTTCTGGGTGATTGTTGTGTACCTAACCGTTACTAGATGGCTGGGTACACAGAGAAACTATATCTAGCCAGTTCCCAACTGGCTGAGTACCATGTGATCACTGTGATTGGTTTCTATGTGATATTTACTAGGGATGCTAATCACTTATTTGTTATACTCACATACTGTATGAGAATGGGGAGTCTGATGAGTCTCCCCATTCAAAGATCATTTTACATCCAGTGTACAATAAGAAATAACTTTTCCAAATGGAGGAGGAGGGGATGGATCCCAATGGAGAGCTTGTTCACCGCAAGAGGAAAAGGACTGGGCAACGTTGCATAGATTTCTCCAGGATCCAGCTGCATGCACATTGTGGGACAGACTTGATTACAGGTAAATTAGGCCACTAAACCACTGAAGACCTTTTTTTTCCCTAAGTTTCAGCTTTAAGAGAACTCACAAGCAACAAATGCTGGTTGTTCTTATATTTTTTTTTTACTTTATGTCAAACATTACATTGAGTAATAAATAGGCAGTTAGCACTGTCATTGTAATCTTGCAATAACTGTGTAGGTGGAGAAATTAAGCAAGCATTACACAAGGCTGTTTTCAAACTTTCCTACCACATTCATTTTGAATCTCTAGTAATGGTTTAAGACTTAATAAGAGTGATCCCAAGGTTTAAAGTTATTTTCTTGTTTCTGTTTGGTTAGCCTTCATTCAGGGTAAAGATGGGAACACATGAGCACAAGATCCTACTACCCCAACAGCACTGTAACCACTGACATGTGTCTATAATATGTACCATCAGTGCACCATTTTGTACTTTCCCAGTTGGGTGTTTGGCACCTGGTAAAAAACTGAAATTTCAGTATGTACTAGTACTAGAGTCTGGGTTCAAGCACAAATGTTTCTCTGAGTGTGTTTGGTACCAAGGTCATTTGCTTTTTGTATAATGAATCCTTAGGAACACTAAAGATGGACAGATTGCCACATTGATTACGTCTAACATTTTTCAGCCTGCTGAGACACAAATCAGTGAGCAGGATGACACTTCTCTGGACCAGATCCCTAGTGTTGCTGTTCTACGATTTGCTCTAAGCCAAGTCTTTAAAGCCTTTAATCCTGGCACCTCAAAGGTCTCTTGGAGCAGCTGTTCATTCCATGAGCTGTCAGACATTAGCAGCCCCTGCAATTCTGGAAACCTCCTGAGGAAAAGGAGCTCTGCTCTCTAGTGTCTCTAACTATTTATGTACACTGCAGCCCCCTTCTGGAAGCTTCCCCTCCAGGTATTGTCCAGAACCCAATAAATAGTCAGGCGGTGCGTCTTGAATCTCCCCCCATAGTCTCTGGAAGCTTCTTCCAGATGCAGGGGGAATCAATCAAATGCCCAGAATGTGAGACCCTGAACAGGCCAGACTAAAGAATTACTTTTTGCTTGATTACAAAGGCACCACAAAATTTACTTTACTTAGCATCCTATGCTAGGACGGTGTTACATCTATGTCTTTTTTCATTTAAACATTATTAAACATATGTTTTGTATCTTTTTCATAAATGTATAAAATATTTCTATTTCAAATAAACATTTAATAAATTACAAAATATTAATTGAGTGCTATGAGCTAGGTAATGATATTCCTGAATTTACTGATGCTCAAACTCCTAAAATTAAAAGATCTTCAGCTTGGACAGGAAACTCTACACAAACTCTAGCAGATCCTACTGCCAGGAAAAGACAACAACAAAGTTGTCTTTTTTGATTGTAGAATTGGCATTTGATGAAATTCTGCCAAAATGGTTAACCTTTCTGCAAGCAATAAAACATAATCAAGGTTTCTTTAAGCCCACCCAGTGCTAACTGTTGAGGTAACATGTTGCTTGCTAAAGTAGTCCTGCAAAGAAATTAACACATTTGTCAGAGGGGAAAGGTAGGGGTGAGGTAAAAGTCATAATTTTATGAATTTTGAGGAGGACCAGGTAATGTTGCCTAACATTTCAGCTCATGGGTGATGCTATAGAAATAAGTTATATCTGTGCTCAACTAAAAATAACTTATACATATGTATATATATATATATATATATATATATATATATATATAAAACCCATCAGGTGCTAAAGAGGTGCAATCACATATTAACACTGAAAATTCTTAATGGACCGTCTTCATGCTGCTATATACACTTTATAGCAAGCTTTGTACAAAAACAGGGATGTTTTGTTCACACACATTACAATACATGTTTAATCTGGCCATCTGTGTCAAAGTAATCTCTCTCCGGTCAGCCCTACTCTGCGCTGCAAAATGCAAATGGTCCATTGGATATAGTGTCAATATGGAGCAAATAGACACATTTTTTTAAAAGAGCTACAGGTTTCGAGCCTGGTCACTAACGTGAAATGCAATAGGAATAAGATATACAGTATCTGTGATATCTGTGCTCAAATCCAGATAATGTATATAAACCCCCATCATGTGCTAAAGGGGTGTATTTGCATATCTCTAAAAATTCTGAAAGGACCCTCTGCATACTTGCTATACACCAAGTCTCCAAAACTTGTTTTGATCTGAAAGAGACCTGAGGCTGAAGTAGATGGTCACCTTCTAGCAGAACAATATACCAAACACACAACAAAAGCTGAACTAGGGTAGTTTAACACCCAGAAGCTAAAAGTTTTAGTATGCCCAAGTCAAAGTCTAGAAGTCAATCCAATTAAAATCTATGGCAATTTTTTAGAATTGCAGTATTGTCAAGAAAAATGGGCAAAAAAAACAACCTCAAGTCTTCTATATCCAAACTCTACCAGTTAAAATGGATGCTCTTCAAACAGATGCCTGCTTTCCAATGATTGACTTTGTTAGGATCAATAATCCCATGATCAGACTCTATAAAAATGATACTCCTACATCGACCTTCATCCCACTAGCTCCTTTGTTCAACAACCCCATCTTCCCACCAGGAACTCCAAAGCCTTTCAGTGGTGGCTGGATAAAGGCCTATAAAGGCCTATATTGGATCAGAAGCTACTTCACTCTTAAAAGAGCACTGACACCCAGGAAGAAGGTCAGTAGAGAGAAATATCCACAATAAATGAGTACATAGATTAATCGCAGGAAATTCTAACTGTCTCTCCTATTGAGGCCAACTTGAAGGTTTTAATGCAGTGGTATCTGGTCCTCTCCCATCTGGCATCAGTGTGCTTTCCCATTATGCTCCACATTTAGTAAGAATGCCCCAAGATTAGGGGATTCTGGAATGCTTTGCTTTTTTTAGGAGAGTCACAGGCATGCAGATTCCCAAAATCCCTCTAATTGCACTATTAATGGATCTGTGAAGGACAGATCCCTAAAGTTCCTAAAGTTTAATCTTTCTATGCTGCTCACATCCAAAATTTATATTGCTAGAGCATGTAGAACTCCCATAAATATGCAGCCACTGCATGAAAGACTAGTAAGCTGCAATATATACAATTTTTGGTTTCTCTTGTTTTGACAACTAAAATCTCTTGGATCATGACAAATGAAAAGTTTTTTGATGAAAAACAACAGCAATTTGAAGACATTTGGGACCCCTGGGTACAATATCAACAAGCCATGTTATACCCTTAACTAATGGATGGAAGTCCTCTTGGAGGCAAATTATCGTGTTTCAGAAAATATTTTTTCTTTTTCTACCATTCCCATTCCTGATTTTTGCCTGAGATATCATAATATTTCTCTGAGTGGTTTACCCAGATCTCTACCTTATGCAGATTCGTACATCCATACTAGTGAGGATCAGCTTCTATAGAACAGGGAAGGCTACACAAAAATCTGAATTTGGCCGATGCATGGTGAACCAGCCAATTTTTGATCCATTTGTACCCAGCTTAACAGTCTTATAGAAGACCATTGGATTACCTCAAAATATTGATAACATCTATTGTCGTTATATAACTTGTTCTCTCATATCTGACTGAACCTGTAATCCTATTTAAACAAGAAATTTGCACTTTGGACAATATGAAAATTGAATAGAGCAGCATCCTAAACAAATTTATGGGATGTTAATGCAAAGGTGGCTTTGCACTATTGTTTACCCTCCAGGTTAGAAAACTTCTCTTTCATAGTAGGCTTCTTTGCCTTCAAAACCTATTCATCATTGTGCCCTTCAAGTTTACCATACCTAAAAATCGCAGGTGCAGAGACCTCTAAGTCCCTTTTCCCCAGACTGATTCTCCAAATACTAGGGCACTTTGATATGTAACTAGCTTCCATGGTTTCTTTCTCTGGCTCTTTTTCTTCTACACTACTGCCTCATCACTGTAATAGGCCACTTAACAGTTGTGAGTTATAGGTACGTGGCCCATTCAAATGATGGGCCAGTAGTGCAGAAGCAAAAGAGCCAGAGATGGCAACCTTGAAAGGTACGTACATAACAGAGTGCTCCAGTATTTGGAAAATCAATCTGAGGTGAGGGTGAAAATCAAAGAGAGTGAGTTGGGGGGTATAAAACTGTTTGCATATCAACAGGCTGGCATCTGAACGTGCTTTGTATGCAGATAAGTTTAACTTTTTGGGCCTGTAAACTGCGCCTAAAGCACAATTAATATGTTGTACCATTATTTGCTGTGGGAGTCTGCTGTTGGGTGAAAAGGTGAGTGATGACAGAACACATAAAAAGTACGGCCTGTTTATTTTGGGGGACCCATTAGAGGTGTGCCTCGCAGGAATGATTTTAATTAGAGGCTTGAACAGGATGCTTTGTTTATTTTATGCTATGGGCGTCTTTCCTGAACGCCCCTGTCTCTGAAATGGTTTATTGCTTTACATACTGTATATATATATATATATATATATATATATATATATATATATACACACAATGTGGGCACATATATTAGGTTATTAGGCAAGTTGTATTTTTGAGGATTAATGTCATTACTGGACAACTATAGGGCTCTTGGTCAATCCAAGATGGTAATAAAAACCTGAATATTTAAGAAGGTAAAAGTGAGGTTTTGGCTTATTAGTGTGTAGAATTATTATGCAACTGTAGCACCCTCCTAGATGGGTGCTAGGATTTGTATATTTGTATAGTTGGGTTAAGTATAGCTGTGTTTCTCTACTTAACAGAGAGACTGTTAGGAAAATCTATTTGGGCTCTCTGCTTAACAGAGTACTTTGATTGATTAGTCAGGTCTACTCATGATGCTATGGTGCTGCTGAGTTTGCCTTTTGTTCTGCCCACCTTTGGGAAGCTATGAGAGCCTTCCAGAACCTGGGAGGGAGCTAGGTAAATGAGCAGCATGAATATAGATACAGCCCTAGCCAATTGCAAGGGAGGGCAGTCCCATTGCATGCTGGGGTTGGAATTTATGTACTATGGGCCCATGGGTTTGGTGTCTTTCCCAGGAGAGGATTGAACCAAGGCAGGCTGGAGGCAGGCTTGCCTCTCCTGGCACTGGCTGCCATGTGGGCCTCAGGTGGTTGACCTGAGGTTCTGATGCTGGAAAGGGTGACCCTGATTCTACAATACGCTGACTGAGGGGTCCATCTGCCAAAGTTCTCTCTGGTATCACTGGAGGGTTTCGCTTGTAAGATTGGAAGGAGGCAACCATTTTCTCCTAGGGCCTTGTGAGTACAGACATTGAGGAATTTTGGGACTCTGTGTGCTTGCTACCCCCCTGGTGCTTGATAGCTTGGGTCTGAGAAAAGGGAACATTGGCTGGTGTTTTGAAGAGCTTGTCCAATTGTACCTGCTACTACTGCAAAAAGGGACTTTGCTCACTCCTAAACTAGTTGCTGATTCAAAGTAAAGAGAAGTCTACTGTCCGCTTCAGCCAAGACTTCGAAAGTGCTCAACTAGGAGATCAGCTAGATGTCCTTACTGTGAATACTTCTAATTTTGGAGTATCCTGCTACGTTCCCTATTCCTAGTTCTACAATAAAACTCCAAAAACAAACATCCCCTAGACTGGTCATTGAAGACAACGAGCAAAAGAGTGTGTGTACCTGGCTGTGAAAAATACCTGGTGCCTGGCTGCGCTGCAAAGAAAGAGGGAAACCTGGGTAAAATATATGCGGCTCCTGCGGGGGTAGCGCTACACAACTAAATGAAAAATGAAAATTTCACCCATCTCACTTGTTTATTTTCATCTGTTAAAGTGAGAATAATAAACAAACGGCTCAAATTTTATAAATAAACATTTATGACATTAAAAAAAAGCGACCAATATTGCCACCCTTCTTTTCAATAACAGTCATAAGCCTTCTATTCATGAAGTCTGTCAGTTTCTTGATCTGTTGACAATTAACTTTTTGTGCAGCAGCAACAACAGCCTCACTGTTCAGAGAGGTGTACTGTTTTCCTTCACCTTAAATCTCCCATTTAAGAAGGGCCCACAAGCTCCCAATAAGGTTTAGATCAGGTGAGGAAGGATGCCATGACATTATTCTTCATCTTTCAGGCCTTTACTGGCTAGCCACGCAGTTGAGTACTTTGATGCATGCGATGGAGCATTTCCCTGCATAAATATTATGCTCTTCTTGAAAGATGCAGACTTTTTCCTGTGTCACTGCTTGAAGAAAATGTTTTAAAAAAATTGGACGTAGGTTTGGGAGTTGATTTCAAGTCCATCTTCAACCCGAAAAGGTCCAACTAGCTCATTTTTAATAATACCAGCCCTTACCAGTACCTCACCTCTGCCTTGCTGGCATCTGAGTCAAAGTGGAGCTCTGTGCCTATTACTGATCCAGCCATGGGTACATCCATCTGGTCCGTTAAGAGTCACTCTCATCTCATCAGTCCATAAAACCTTTGAGAAATCTGTCTTCAGATATTTCTTGGCCCAGTCTTGATGTTTCAACGTATGTGTCTTGTTCAGTTGTGGTCAGGTTTCAGCATTCTTTACCTTGGCCATGTCTCTGAGCACTCAACACCTTGTTCTTCTGGGCACTCCAGGTAGGTTGCAGTTCTGGAATATGACAGCACTGGAGGATAATGGATTCCTGGTAGCTTCACTCTTGATTTTTCTCTAAATCTTTGGCAGCTAATTTGCGTTTTTGCACCTTTCTGCAAGCCTGTTGACTATTTGCAACAAAACCTTTGATGGTTCTGTGATTACGCCCCAGTATATCTTGGCAATTTCAAGAGTACTGCGTCCCTCTGAAAGACTTTTTACAATTTCTTACTTTTCAGAGTCATTTTAATCTCTTTTTTGGCCCATTTTGCCTGAGAAAAGGAAGCTGCCTAATAATTATGAACACCTTGATATAACGTGTTGATCTCTTTAGGACACACCCTCCTCATTACTCAAATATACTGTACATCACCTGATATGCTTAAATAAGCTTTCAAGTTTACACAGCTTGGAATTGGACAATATGCATAAAAATTATGATTTGGTATACACACTTGCCTAATAATTGTGCACACAGTGTATATATATATATATATATATATATATATATATATATATATATATACACATACAGTTGTGTTCAAAATAATAGCAGTGTGTTTAAAAAAGTGAATAAAGCTCAAAATCCTTCTAATAGCTTTTATTTCCATACACACAAATACACATTCTATTCCAAATCAAAACATGAAGAAAAATATATCAAATTTGTGTTGTTCCTTTAAAAAAATTGAAGAAAAGTGAATATTAGACTGTTCAAAAAAATAGCAGTGTTTGTATTCTTCTTTACAAACACAAACATTCACTATATAAACTGAAAATTGTTTGAAGATTTTGCTTTCCTTTGAATCACTTAATGAATATTTAGTTGTATAAGCACTGTTTCTGAGAACTGCTGTACATCTGTGTTGCATGGAGTCAACCAACTTCTGGTACCTGTGAACAGATATTCCAGCCCAGGATGATTGTACTACATTTCACAGTTCTTCTCTATTTCTTGGCTTTGCCTCAGAAACTGCATTTTTGATGTTAATCACAAGTTTTCTATTGGATTAAGATCCAGGGATTGGGCTGGCCACTCCATAACGTCAATCTTGTTGGTCTGGAACCAAGATGTTGTACGTTTACTGGTGTGTTTGGGGTCATTGTCTTGTTGGAACACCCATTTCAAGGGCATTTCCTCTTCAGCATAAGGCAGCATGACCTCTTCAAGTATTCTGATGTATTCAAACTGATCCATGATCCCTGGTATGCGATAAATAGGCCCAACACCGTAGTATGAGAAACATCCCCATATCATGATGCTTGCGCAACCATGCTTCACTGTCTTCACAGTGTACTGTGGCTTGAAATCAGTGTTTGGGGGTCGTCTGACAAACTGTCTCCAGCCACTAGACCCCAAAAGAACAATCTTACTTTCATCAGTCCACAAAATGTTGCGCCATTTCTCTTTAGGCCAGTTAATGTGCTCTTTGGCAAATTGTAACCTCTTCAGCACATGTCTTTTTTTCAACAGTGGGACTTTGCGGGTGCTTCTTGCAGATAGGTTGGCTTCACATAGGCGTCTTCTAATTGTAACAGTACTCACAGGTAACTTTACACCTTCTTTGATCTTCCTGGAGCTGATTGTTGGCTGAGTCCTTGCCATTTTGGCTATTCTTCTATCCATTCAAATGGTAGTTTTTCGCTTTCTTCCACGTCTTTCAGGTTTTGGTTGCCATTTTAAAGCATTTGCGATCTTTTTAGCTGAGAAGCCTATCATTTTCTGCACTTCTTTATGTTTTCCCCTCTCCAATCAACTTTTTAATCAAGGTACGCTGTTCTTCTGAACAATGTCTGGAACGACCCATTTTCCTCAGAATTTCAGAGAGAAATGCACTGTAACCAGCATGTACAACATTTGCTGCCTTCCTTCCTTAAATAAGGGCAATAATTACCACCTGTTTTTCAAAGAATGAATGACCTCACTAATAGAACTCCACACTGCTATTATTTTTAACATGCCCCTTTCAATTAGTGATTCAATTACACAGAATCAGCAGCATGCATGTCATGACTGTTGGGTCTGTTGGATTTCTATTACTCTACAACACCTGCTAGTAAATTATTTGCCATGTAGAAATATAATTTCTATCAAAAACAGTGATTGATCAGGTTAGTGATGTCTGACTGCTATTATTTTGAAAACAACTGTATATGTAGTTACCTGCTTCCTGTTTTCCTGTTTTGACCTACAGTTACATCGCCTAGCTGAAATATTTCAGCTTTGACTTCCTATGCTCTCAGTTTGGTCACATGACATCTGCAATTTGAGCAGAAAGTCCAGGGCTGGAAAATTTCCCTTTGCAAAGAGCTGTACACACAGGCATGAATGCTCAGCAGCTGTCACTGACTGCAGAACACACACCATTTAGACCACACTGATTGCAGTCTTAACAGTGTTCTTGTTTAAAAAACAAATTCCTCCCTGCCATTCAGTTATTACCTCCCCTGAAAGATGGATTTAAAAAATATGTGCATTTTTCAGCACATAACCTTGCAGATAAAACACTAAGAATTTTACAAAAATGGGGTTGATTTACTAAGATTGGAGAGTACAAAATCTGATGCAGCTCTGCACAGAAACCAATCAGCTTCCAGGTTTTCTTTTTTGTCAAAGCTTAATTGAATAAGCTGAAGTTAGAAGCTGGCTACGATGCACACATGCACAGCTGCAGCAGATTTTCCACTCTCTAGTTTTAGTAAATCAACCCCCATTGGTCTAGTAAATTAAATACAGAATTAACTTATAAGTAGATATATTTTCAAAGCATTGCTACTAGTAAGAGGGACAAAGGGAGTCTAGCAGTTCATTAAACAAAGCTTAAACACTTACCGTATCTTTCACTCCATAAGACACACTTTTTTCCCCCCCAAAAAAGGGGGGAAAATGTAAGTGCATCTTATGGAGCGAATATGGAGCAGCCGGTCCGGTATTTCCGCCGCCAACACCGTGTCAGAATAGTGGGCCGGCCGCTCGGCTCTTCTCTGCAGCAGGACCTTACCTGTTCCTCGGTCCAGTGCTGTACAGTCTTCCCGCACCGGCATCTTTAGTGTGGGCACCCGGCTGTGACAGCCGGGTGCCCAGTGCGCATGCGCGAGAAGCGCTGCGCTTTGTGAATGGTACGGCGTCTTCTGGGACCTGTCATGTTTATTGTCAATTTTAAGCACCTCTACTAACATATCAGCATATAGCATTTATCCTATGAGTGTGCTTGATTATGTATACTACTAATTACATTGCAGTGCTGTCCGTATCACAAAGTAGAGGCCATTAGCCCACAAACTCCTTTCCAGTTGGACAGCTTTGTTGGCTCTAATTTCTGTCTATTAATATAGATGTTTCACTCAAACTCTAATTTGTCATCAGTAATCTTTAGCTACACATGGACAAGGAAGAAAAAAGACTTACCATTTCTCATTCATCGGTGTACAGTTTTTCACTTTTCATATTAAATATCTATTTATGTACAGTATGTTATTATAATGCTGTAATAAAGTTTCAATCATCTACAAAATCTGAATTGTCACTGTTTAATGTGAGAACTGTGAATATGTTAGATATAGCAGGCATTCTGCTGTACTGATTTGCAGAGGGATTTGTTAGTTAACTGTATAGCACATAATTATTTAAATTTGTCAATGCCTGAGGCAGCCAGTGCATTGTAAACAAATGAGTTTGGATGCAAGAGGAATTTGACATACAATTAGATTTAGTTCATGGAATATGCAAAAGATTCAATTGCCAGTGACAGCAGTTTCTGGCTAGAAGATTTTCGAAGGTCAATGACACAATTTCTGACTGATTTTAATTATTTTTCTTAAAGTGTAACTCCAAGCAGAATGCAATATTTAGCATGCAATGTCAACACCGTTAAATTCACAAACTAGCTTGCAGCATCAGACCTAACCAGTGTACTTGCCAGATTGCCTGTAATGACTGCACTTTAACCACGTCAAGGTTGGACACTTTCACCCCCTTCCAGTCCAAGCCAATTTTCAGCTTTCAGCGCTATCACACTTTGAATGACAATTGCGCGGTCATGCAACACTGTACCCATATGAATTTTTTAGCATTTTTTTGAGACAGATAAAACTTTATTTTGGTGGTATTTATTCACCACTGGGAATTTAATTTTTTTGCTATATAAATGAAAAAGTCCAAACATTTTGAAAAAAAAGTGTTTTTCTTATAAAACTTTGCAAATAAATAATCTTTCTTCATAAATCTTGGCCAAAATGTATTCAGTTATCTTTTTAGTAAAAAAAAAACAAAAAACACAAATTAGTTTATAACCAAAATTTATAATTTTGCAAAAATGTTTTTGACATTTTTATTTAATTTTTTTATATTATTATTTATGTTGTTTTTTTTAACATACTGTTTCCCTAGCAGTATAGTGTTACCATAGTGACACTACTACTTGTGGGGGGTAATGAAGATTTTTATTTTTTTATTTTACACTGATTGCTTTTACACCAATAAAGGCTGTAAAATCAACCATTTCTTCTTCTCTCTGGCTGCATTCTTGCATCCATTGAGAAATACTGTGTTAGCTGTGATTGGTCACAGCTTGTCACATGGTACAAGGCTGTTGTGAATAGCCTTGTACCATGTGACCTCTGTGATCATACACAGATTTCACTAGTAGTAAGCAATGATGTCAGAAGTGACATCTTGCTTACTACTATTCATGTGATCACTGATTGGCCAATCAGTGATGACATGATCAGGACCTCGCACAGCGGTCCTGTACAGCGATCTGTGTGCCGCACACTCCTAGGGAGCGCACACAGGCAGGGAAGCGTGAGGATGTTTATAAATGACCACCCACTGCTGCACTGCTCCCATCTGGCCGTTTATATACATGGGCCGGATGGGAAGTAGTTGATGGATGATAATGCTCAAATATGGCCACTTTCCTTCTGTATTGCCACCAGCCAAGGAGTAGATTCCTTCTTGAACTACACAAAGAAATGTGATGGGCACAGTGACACTTTAAAGTCCTACTCTAGGCACCACAAAAAAAACTACCCTTGCAGGGTTCCACTTCCTATGCACACACATACTGCAATGGTTAAATATTCATTTTGCCAAAAGGTAGAGGAAAAAGGTGTGATACCTTATTCCTTGTTCCAGCAGGGCCCATGCGACAGTATAACCATCCATCTGCTGCCTCTTCTTTAAGGCGCTCCCAGTTCCAAGGACCATTAAACTTTCTATGAAATACAGGCCACCACAGCAGTAAACAGTGTGGATGGAGGAATCTCCAGTGCCTACTACTGTGTTCAGACAACCACAGCACTGTGACTGCATTGGATGCGGTTATTGTTCAGCCGATAGTTATCCATTCTGCTTAATTTATTTGTAAAAAAAATAATAAAAATTTGCTGAAATTTGAGCCATCCATGGCCAGCTTAAAGCATATCTATGGTCAAAATTATAAATCATATATTAATTTCTGCATTGTAGTTCAGTTATCTCTAGCCTACTCCTATTCACCTAAACGTTTGCAAACTTACTTTGTGAAGATCCCCACACATTTAATTCTTTGAATTCTGTGACATGTATTCACTATTCTCTGTGAGTAGGCATTGCTATGTCACACATTTCACAGAACCTGCCTTCTGAACTATAATGGCGCTGAGAGGAGAAGTTTCAGGAGATGGAGGCAGTACAAGAACCATTGCTTGCAGGCAGCAAAATACTATGGGATATGTAGTCCTTATAAATTGAAAGTAAACAGCAGAGGTGAAGCTACAGAGCTACAAATCCAAGAGGTTGTGGAAAGAGATAGCCAGCAGGCAGGCAAACCTCACTCCCCCACGTCCCTGACGACGTCTGTTTGATGATGAAACGCTTAGGGTGGAGCCTCGCCATGTGACGTCATCGTGCTCTGGAGGGACAGAACATCTCTTGTCAGTTAGAAACATCCTGTTCTACCATGCTGGTTGTTTTATTCACTGATATACGTAAAACCTAAATAAATTTGTTGAATTAGATTTTAAATACTACACTATGAGTTGCCTTTCCTCTTTATTTATTCCCTTACCATCGGATAGGAGTTTATGCCATTTGGAGGTCTATTGAAGGCGGAGAAGCTATTCATCACTCTGGAGGGGATCTCTATTGAGGATCGTTTGCTGTATTAATGTTATATCACACTGCACATGTTGACCGACCTTTGTGCGGTCAAATTGTCTGGTAAGAGGCCAATCTGTTTGGGTGTACAGTATGGTGACGGCTTTTTGGATCAAACGCTTCCTTTTATGCACCTGCTTCCATTCATTTGGGAATATACATGGACTTTATTGTATTTAAAGTAAAATAATTAGCACTGCATTTATTCATTTAGAACTCACAACATGAAATGAGATTCTTTTAAAGTGATATTTGTCACAATCGCACGATCGCCGCCACCAACATGTGACAATCTCACGACCACGACCACCAATACGTCACAATCGTGGCGTCAGACCCCAGACCTTCTCACCAAACTCGTGACCAAAGGACCGGCCGATCCAGACCGAGATGTGACGTGCGTAACAATGCCACACTCAGCTGCGCCCTGCACAACGATTGTCCAGCTAATGGAACGCAATCGACGCACTGGCAGCCTGAATGCGCTTGTTACTGGGTCGAGTTAATTACGCAACTAACCCTTCACTGCCACCACCTCTTTTTGTACAGAGAAAGGGGAAACTCTCTTTATCAAATATACACTGTAATGGCTGAAAAGTTGCCTGTCCAATACGGTCACCGCAGGCCGATTGGGCAGAGGATTAAACAAACACAGTAGCGTCTCTTCAAAAGGCAGGAATTCGTAAATTGCAATTAAGCGCTTTAGAAACAGTTTAACACTTTCAGAAAGAAAGATTTATTACTAAAAGAGTCAAACAGGTGCAATAAAATATTTACAAAGAAGATGTGACTAAGATATATATATATATACACACAAAGAATCATAGCACAGCAAGGAGATAACAGGGAGAAGTTAAAGGGTTAAGTTACTTGCCATTTAAGCCTTTGAGGTAAGCAGGTCCAAGTTGCAGAGAGAAAGGGTCTTTGATCTCCCTATGTTACGATGGAAAGATAGGAGATGTCTTCAACTTACTTTGTAGGCTTGCTAGCCTGTGTTTTAAAGTCCTCCAGCGGGGGGTGGCTCTGAGTAACTGGCCAATACCCTGTTGAGGGAGGGATCGTCCGGTGGACTCTGCATTAAAACCAACAGCTTCATAATCCATGATATGAAACATAGGGGACAACTGACTTGAGGAATGTTCAGTTAATTCTGTCACCTAGCCGCTAGGTTTTATGAGGTTACAATCTCTTTCAAGTCCTGGGAAAAGCTACCTTATCTCAGTTAGGAGATTACACAGGCTTTGGGACAGCCAGGCTCTGTATCTCTGGGGGGCCTTTGTAGCTCTGGGCCTCCTGCTGCTCTACCTGCCAGCAACCTTTAACACACACACATCTGTCACTGTGCCTCTCAGGAAGGGAGGGAGAAGGAGAATAAAGGATCCAGGGAGAAATGTATGCTCTTATCAAAATGGATGTGCCTGATAAAATGGTGACACTGCGTCCATCTCTGAGCGCAAGATTGCTACAATATTAAAGCTTTGTTTTTTTTTTTAAATAACAAACATTATACTTACCTACTCTGTGCAAGGTTTTGCACAGAGCAGCCCCAATCCTCCTCTTCTTGGGCCCCCGCCAGCACTCCTCACTTATCCCCCTTGACCAGTACCGCCAATAGCAAGATGCCTGCTATGGGGGCACTGGTGCATGTTCACTCTTGAGCCATCCTCTATGCATCCGTAAGACACATAGAGCTATGGCTCAGCTCACCCCCTGCTCTCTCCTCATTGGCTTACTGGCTGAGATTGACAGCAGTGGGAGCCAATGGCTCCCACTGCTGTGTCTCAGCCAATGAAGAAAGAAAGACATGGGGCAGCCCAGGTTCCCGTGCACATCACAGGATCAAGATGAGTATTAGGAGGGGCTGTGGATGGAGCAACACAAAGAAGGTTTTTTACTTTCATGCATGGAGGTAAAAAACCTTCAGATTTTAGAACCACTTTAGGTAAGCTTATATTGGATTGTCAAAAATAAATATTATTTATGTTGTTATTACAATACTGATATTCTAAAATGAAAGTGTATGTTGTGACCATAGATCTCCTTTACACATAAATAATGATTCTTAAGCCTAGTGCACATGATGAGAAAATCAGACCAAAAAAACTTTTAGAGCAATCGTCCGATAACACTGTTCAACAAATTTTTATTTTTTGCCAGTTTTGGAAACAAAAGGATCCATTTCTTAATGAATTTCACATTCTGAGTTCAAATATAACAATGAAATTTGTCAATTGGCTCTAGTTTTTCTGTAAACGGAAAGTGTTCTACTATAGGCGTAATGACTACATAATGCACAATAATTATATAGATAGATGTCTTTCCACAAATATAAAGCAAGTGATATTGACTACATAACAAAGCCTAAATGGCATAATATATTGCATAGGATTACCAAGAAAAATTATAGCCATAAGCTAAGTTGAATCATTTTAATACTTAGGATTCTCACTAGTTTTGTCTTCAGTTTGTGTCGGTTTTGCTTCTCTTGGCTTTTCTCTTGTATTCGAGGAAAGGGCTATCTCTTACAACTGTCCAGCAATAGTCAGCAAGCATTGATGGGCTCCATTTACCTTGATATCTTCTTTCCATAGCTGCAATGTCTTGATGGAAGCGCTCTCCGTGTTCATCACTCACCGCACCACAGTTTGGTGAGAAAAAATCCAGATGCGAACGTAGAAAATGAATTTTTAGAGACATGTTGCAACCCAGATTTCTGTAAGTCTGGATGAGTTTTTCTACCACTTTCTTGTAGTCTGGTGTTTTATTGTTTCCAAGAAAATTTGATGTCACTGATACAAATGCTGTCCAGGCAGCCTTTTCCTTTCCACGCAACAGAGAAAGAAACTCATCATCATGAATAAGTTTACGAATCTGTGGCACAACAAAGACTCCTTCATTTATTTTTCCAGCACTAAGTGCTGGAAATTTGCTAATCAGGTACTTGAAACCTGCTTTATTCTTGTCCATTGCCTTAACAAAGTTTTTCATTAATCCCAACTTGATGTGTAATGGAGGTAATAAGATCTTATTGCTGTCTACAAGTGCTGGATAGTTAACATTTTTTTCTCCAGGCTGCAATGACTGGCGTAATGGCCAGTCTCTTTTGGCATAGTGCATTTCTCTCGTACGACTGTCCCACTCACAGAGGAAGCAGCAGTACTTAGTATATCCACCTTGAATTCCAAGTAGGATAGCAATCACCTTCAGGTCACCACAAATCGACCATTGATGTTCATCATAGTTGATGCACCTTAAAACCTCTTTCAAGTTTTCATACGTTTCTTTCATTGAAACTGCGTAAGCAACTGGAACTGACAGCAGCTGATTGCCATTATGGAGCAAAACAGCTTTAAGACTCGCCTTTGAAGCATCAATGAACAGCCTCCACTCATCGGGATCATAGCATACGCTGATGGCTGAGATTAAACCATGAACATTGTTACATACAGCAATATCACCTTCCTGGATGAAGAATGGGATCAGATCTTTCTGACGATGACGGTAGAAAGACGTACGAACATCACTTGCTAGGAGATTCCACTGTTGTAGTCTTGACCCAAAAAGCTCTGCCTTGTTCTTCGGAAGATCCAGGTCTCTGATAAGATCGCTCAATTCCACTTGTGTAATGAGGTGTGGTTCAGTGGGTGTGGATGGAAGAAAGTCTGGGTCATGTGAGGTTGACGGTTGATGACTACACGCTTCAGGTTCTTCCTCACTTGACTCAACCACGAAGGATTCTGGTGCTTTAGGAATTGGTAGCCCCTCTCCATGAGGAACTGGACGTATTGCCGATGGAATATTTGGATAGTGCACAGATAACTTTTTCTTCTTATTTAGCCCTTTTGTTGGAGGCATCATACAAAAGTAACAATTACTAACATGATCTGTTGGCTCTCTCCAAATCATTGGCACAGCGAAAGGCATAGATACCTTTTTTCCATTCAACCATTGCTCCAGTGCCGTCCCACAAGAATTGCAGCATATATGTGGTGCCCAGCTCTTGTCCTGGTCTCCTATCTTGCAGCCAAAATACAAGTTGTAGGCTTTCTTAATCATTCCTGTTATCCTCCTTTTTTGTGAGATAAAAGTTATTTCACCGCAGATATAGCAGAAATTATCTGCTTTATTCACACAAGTTCGAGGCATTACTGAGTAGCCTATATAAGCATAAAACGAAATGTAAAGACGCTGTCGAACTACAATCAGCTACAGATACTGCAGCTTTTATGCAGTGAAGTGATGCAATCAAAGGCTAATATTGCATCATCTCAGTATACATGCAATTTTCTATTGGTCACCAGTATCAATTGCGCAATATGCAGCTGAAGTTGCATCATAATTTTGAATGGCTTACGTCATTAGATGGGTGAATATATCATGGAAACTAGAGCCAATCAACATTTTTTAGGGTCATTTTCGTTTTCAGCACCCCAAAATTATGTAAGATTAGCTAATTTTATGCCCAAAACTTTTTACCTGTTGAACAGTGTAATCTAATTATTAGTACACAGCTTTTGAGAGCCGATCATGACAGCTCATGCAAAAATATCTGAAAGGACAGGCATGAAAATTTTACTCGTACGATAACAGAACAATGATTTTTGTTTAATCAGTGCAGTATTCGTACATAAATAATCAAATGACCAAGACTGCGCATGCTCGGAAACAAAATAATACATTACAACACAATACAATACATTACTTCACTTCCGAAGTTGTGTTCTGTCTTGCGAAAATTTTCATAACTTTATTAACCTATTCATTTTTTATATGGGATCAGCATGCAAAAAAAAAAGAATGATCATTCGTCCGGAATTCTCATTGTGTGTACTAGACTTTGTCAACCTGTGCATAGCTGCCAACTACACAGAAATTTATAGATAATTGTAATGTTAATAATAATACACTGCTAACCATTAGACTGTACTGTTATTGTGGACGGTTCATCAATGTTATGTCAGACATTTTTGTCTGCTGTTGCTGGTTAACAACCTTGCTTCTGCATATGTGTGCTCCTTCAGAAATAGAAATATATTTTGGTTGCCATAATGGTAACTTGGAGTTCTGAATGAACACAAATGTAATATTTAGTTGTGAGTATCTTCTTTTTAGCATCTCATTTTGTCACTATTATTCATTGCATTCGGCAGACTTAATCATCGCGTTGTAATAGTAGAGTCCTGTGCCACACATGCTATATTGTAATGAAATGTTATTAAAAATGACCTTTCCATTTCAACCTGCAGCCTCTATAATTTTTTGTAAAATTCAATGTAATATGGCAGCCTATAGGATTTCTGTATGCAGTTGGTGTGCAGAACTTCCCCAGAAATGTCATTTCGACTTGTGTGATTGGTTCACCATTTTTCAGTAAGATAAAAGTAAAATTTTAGGAATCCTCCTCAATAGAAATTATATTTTTGGTGAGAAACTCCCAAAGGGTTAATCACTTTTAAAAAGATGCAGGAACTGCAACTTTCCTCATTAGAAGACTGCAAGCACTTCAGCTGATTAGATTGGACACAGACACTTCTAGGAACCAGACTTCCAAGGACATAATAGAACATACAGCTTTACAACATAAACAGGTAGGACTCTGCTACAAAGATTGCTAAAATCTTTACAATGTATATAGATCACCCAGAGGGGACAGTTTTTTTCCCAGTAAAAGTGGGGTTGCTCTTTTAAAGTTGGCCTAAAAATGGTATCACCTAAACTCCAAAGTTTCTGCATTAATCACTTTTTACAAACATAGCATTAAAGTAGGGGTGTCCAACCGTTTGACTTTTCTGGGCCACATTGGAAGAAGAGGAATTGTCTTGGGTCACACATTAAATACACTAACAATGAGGATAGCTGATAAGCAGAAAAAGTCACAAGTTAACATTCACTGATAGATAATTTACTTATCTGAGTGATTAAACTTAACTATTTTTGATTTTTTTTTATTGTAATTTTTTATAAGTAAAAGAAGGCAACATAAAACTAGTGTGATATATGACACTGTTTTTTATAAACAAATGCATACGTATCTGGTTCAATGGATGTAGTAGCAATTCTCAAGGTTCTCATCAGATATTTTGGTTCTAATTTTGCCCTTTGTGTGCTTCACCCTTGAACATAGTTGCTCATAAATATAGGTTCTGCCGAAAACTGATGAAATGAATAAGGTGTGATTGTGAAGAGTGGGATATTTTGCTTTGGGAAGATAAAACTTATAAAAGTCAAGTAAAGAGACACTATCAGATTTTTCTTTGGCCATATGTGTTTGCTAAGTGTAAATGCATTTTTATAAATCTGAAAAAACCCCAACATTTTTAGTTAAGATTTTGTGTTGGGCCACATTCGTAACCGTCTTGGGCTATGATGGACACTAGAGATGAGCGAAGTATTCAAAAATTCGATTCGACTGATTCGGCGAATTCGTAGAAAAAATTCGATTCGAGTCGAATATATTCGCTGTGAATTTAACTTAAAAAAGGGTGTTTCTAGGCTTCAGAGAGACTTAATATTAGTGCTGAACACTGTACCTTTAATTTAAATGCCCTTGGAGTCTGCTGGGGAAGAGAAATAATACTGTCAGGCAGTATGACATGCAGATGAGTGCCGTCGATCTTAGAATCACCGCACACTTCACTCATTTGGCCAGTCACGGGGCCAAAACCAGAGTGTGGAGCCACAGTGTGGCGATGGAGGCAGCAGCAATGGGAGGCCATGCAGCACCCTATGACAAAAATGGAAACCACCAGCAGTGTGAGGAGACCTGAAAGTGGCACATGGCAGAGTGTGGCGATAGAGACAGCAGCAATGGGAGGCCGTACAGGGACCCATGACACACTCTGGACCTGGCAGCAGCATGAGGAGGCGGTACAGGGGCCCATGGCAGATTACGGGCCTGGCAGCAGCATGAGGAGTCGGTAGGGGGGCCCATGGCAGATTACAGGCCTGGCAGCAGCAATGGGAGGCCGTACAGGGACCCATGACACAATCTGGACCTGGCAGCAGCATGGGGAGGCGGTACAGGGGCCCATGACAGATTACGGGCCTGGCAGCAGCATTTGGAGTCGGTACGGGGGCCCATGACACACTCTGGACCTGGCAGCAGCATGAGGAGGCGGTACAGGGGCGCATGACAGATTACAAGCCTGGCAGCAGCAACTTGGACAGGAGGACGTTCAGTTTCTGCACCGTCTGGTGCGTGCTCGCAAACTGTTGTCTCTTGGAAACGGATTCCAAGAAAGACTGCTGACGGAATCCGTGAAGAGGAGTAGCAGGAGAAGGAGCATCTGAACGAGCGGAATATGCCAACAAGCGACAACAGGGGCCCATGACAGATTACGGGCCTGGCAGCAGCATGAGGAGTCGGTACGGGGGCCCATGGCAGATTAGGGGCCTGGCAGCAGCTATGGGAGGCCCGTAATCTGCCAGCACCCTATGACAAAAAATGGAACCCACCAGCAGTGTGAGGAGACCTGAAAGTGGCACATGGCAGAGTGTGGCGATGGAGACAGCAGCAATGGGAGGCCGTACAGGGACCCATGACACACTCTGGACCTGGCAGCAGCATGAGGAGGCGGTATATAGGGGCCCATGGCAGATTAGGGGCCTGGCAGCAGCTATGGGAGGCCCGTAATCTGCCAGCACCCTATGACAAAAAATGGAATACACCAGCAGTGTGAGGAGACCTGAAAGTGGCACATGGCAGAGTGTGGCGATGGAGACAGCAGCAATGGGAGGCCGTACAGGGACCCATGAGAGACTCTGGACTTGGCAGCAGCATGAGGAGGCGGTATAGGGGCCCATGGCAGATTAGGGGCCTGGCAGCAGCTATGGGAGGCCCGTAATCTGCCAGCACCCTATGACAAAAAATGGAACACACCAGCAGTGTGAGGAGACCTGAAAGTGGCACATGTTTGGGGCATGATTCATGGCGGATTTAGTCAGTTGTGTCAGGAACTGGTGGTTTGAAATCCAGACTAATCCACGCCTGATTCATTTTCACAAACGTCAGTCTCTCCACACTTTGGGTGGACAGTCGTGTCCTCCGCGGAGTTGCAATACCTCCTGCCGCACTAAACACGCGCTCCGATGCCACGCTACTGGCCGGGCATGACAGCCTTTCAAGGGCAAATTCAGCTAGTTGGGGCCAAAGGTCAAGTTTCGTTGCCCAGTAGTCAAGGGGATTGTCTACCTCGGTTGGCAGGGTGCTGTCCAAGTAGGCCTAAGCCTGTTGTTTGAGGTCCTGCTCCAGGTCCACCTGATGCTGCTGCTGCTGCTGCTGCTGCGGCTGGTTAGTAGTTTCCTCACTGCGCTGGTGAAGAAAGCTACTCATCATCGACTGCAGACTGAGGCAGCCGCTGCTGGTGGAGCTGCCACTGCTCCTACCACCCCACCCCTCCCCTGCTGCCATGGCAGCGGAACGCGAGCGCACAGGGCCCACAGTGTCTGAGGATGGACGTTGGCGCAGACAGGCAGAGACCAGCTGACTACATAGGTGGTTTTTATAGTACGTTATTTTGGCCTCCCTCTCAGCAGGTGTGAAAAAGGCCACCATTTTGGAACGGTAGCGAGGGTCCAACAAGGTGGACAGCCAAAAGTCATCCCTCTGTCTGATGGTTATTATTCGGCTGTCGCTACGCAAGCAACCGAGCATGCTATGGGCCATTTGTGCCAAGGAATGCGAGGGACTCCCTGCCTCCATCTCCACAGCATACTGCCACGGTGCGTCTGGGTCCTCTGTCTCCTCCTCCTCCTCCTCCTCTACCAGATGCTCCTGCTCCTCCACTCCTGTCCGCTGAGTGGAAAAACCACCCATTTCACTCAATAATTCCTGAGCACCAATGTCCTCCTCTACCTCCTCCTCTTCTTCCTGTCCTGCCCCCACAGGGGTCATGTGGCATTGAGATCTGTGCGCCACGTCTACCGCACCCTGACCAGCCATTGTTAACAGCATTTGTTCCAGGACGTGCAACAGAGGAATGACGTCGTTCATCCCATAGTCCTGCCGACTCACGAATAGCGTGGCCTCCTCAAAGGGCCTGAGCAAGCGCAGGTGTCACGCATGAGCTGCCAATGGCTGACATCTAAGTTACACAGGGAATACCTTTATCCGCTTTTAACATCAGGAAATCTGTGATGGCCTTTTGCTGTTCGTAAAGGCGGTCTAACATATGTAGGGTTGAATTCCACCTTGTTGCAACGTCACAGCATGAGGAGTCGGTATAGGGGCCCATGGCAGATTAGGGGCCTGGCAGCAGCTATGGGAGGCCCGTAATCTGCCAGCACCCTATGTCAAAAAATTATACACACCAGCAGTGTGTGAGGAGACCTGAAAGTGGCACATGGCAGAGTGTGGCGATGGAGACAGCAGCAATGGGAGGCCGTACAGGGACCCATGACAGACTCTGGACCTGGCAGCAGCATGAGGAGGCGGTATATAGGGGCCTATGGCAGATTAGGGGCCTGGCAGCAGCTATAGGAGGCCCATAATCTGCCAGCACCCTATGTCAAAAAAATTCTACACACCAGCAGTGTGAGGAGACCTGAAAGTGGCACATGGCATGAGAGACTCTGGACCTGGCAGCAGCATGAGGAAGCGGTATATAGGGGCCTATGGCAGATTAGGGGCCTGGCAGCAGCTATAGGAGGCCCATAATCTGCCAGCACCCTATGTCAAAAAATTCAACACACCAGCAGTGTGTGAGGAGACCTGAAAGTGGCACATGGCAGAGTGTGGCGATGGAGACAGCAGCAATGGGAGGCCGTACAGGGACCCATGACAGACTCTGGACCTGGCAGCAGCATGAGGAGGCGGTATATAGGGGCATATGGCAGATTAGGGGCCTGGCAGCAGCTATAGGAGGCCCATAATCTGCCAGCACCCTATGTCAAAAAAATTCTACACACCAGCAGTGTGAGGAGACCTGAAAGTGGCACATGGCATGAGAGACTCTGGACCTGGCAGCAGCATGAGGAAGCGGTATATAGGGGCCTATGGCAGATTAGGGGCCTGGCAGCAGCTATAGGAGGCCCATAATCTGCCAGCACCCTATGTCAAAAAATTCAACACACCAGCAGTGTGTGAGGAGACCTGAAAGTGGCACATGGCAGAGTGTGGCGATGGAGACAGCAGCAATGGGAGGCCGTACAGGGACCCATGACAGACTCTGGACCTGGCAGCAGCATGAGGAGGCGGTATATAGGGGCCCATGGCAGATTAGGGGCCTGGCAGCAGCTATAGGAGGCCCATAATCTGCCAGCACCCTATGTCAAAAAATTCAACACACCAGCAGTGTGAGGAGACCTGAAAGTGGCACATGGCAGAGTGTGGCGATGGAGACAGCAGCAATGGGAGGCCGTACAGGGACCCATGACAGACTCTGGACCTGGCAGCAGCATGAGGAGGCGGTATATAGGGGCCTATGGCAGATTAGGGGCCTGGCAGCAGCTATGGGAGGCCCTTAATCTGCCAGCACCCTATGTCAAAAAATTCTACACACCAGCAGTGTGAGGAGACCTGAAAGTGGCACATGGCATGAGAGACTCTGGACCTGGCAGCAGCATGAGGAAGCGGTATATAGGGGCCTATGGCAGATTAGGGGCCTGGCAGCAGCAATGGGAGGCCCATAATCTGCCAGCACCCTATGTCAAAAAATTCTACACACCAGCAGTGTGTGAGGAGACCTGAAAGTGGCACATGGCAGAGTGTGGCGATGGAGACAGCAGCAATGGGAGGCCGTACAGGGACCCATGACAGACTCTGGACCTGGCAGCAGCATGAGGAGGCGGTATATAGGGGCCTATGGCAGATTAGGGGCCTGGCAGCAGCTATAGGAGGCCCATAATCTGCCAGCACCCTATGTCAAAAAAATTCTACACACCAGCAGTGTGAGGAGACCTGAAAGTGGCACATGGCATGAGAGACTCTGGACCTGGCAGCAGCATGAGGAAGCGGTATATAGGGGCCTATGGCAGATTAGGGGCCTGGCAGCAGCTATAGGAGGCCCATAATCTGCCAGCACCCTATGTCAAAAAATTCAACACACCAGCAGTGTGTGAGGAGACCTGAAAGTGGCACATGGCAGAGTGTGGCGATGGAGACAGCAGCAATGGGAGGCCGTACAGGGACCCATGACAGACTCTGGACCTGGCAGCAGCATGAGGAGGCGGTATATAGGGGCCTATGGCAGATTAGGGGCCTGGCAGCAGCTATGGGAGGCCCTTAATCTGCCAGCACCCTATGTCAAAAAATTCTACACACCAGCAGTGTGAGGAGACCTGAAAGTGGCACATGGCATGAGAGACTCTGGACCTGGCAGCAGCATGAGGAAGCGGTATATAGGGGCCTATGGCAGATTAGGGGCCTGGCAGCAGCAATGGGAGGCCCATAATCTGCCAGCACCCTATGTCAAAAAATTCTACACACCAGCAGTGTGTGAGACCTGAAAGTGGCACATGGCAGAGTGTGGCGATGGAGACAGCAGCAATGGGAGGCCGTACAGGGACCCATGACAGACTCTGGACCTGGCAGCAGCATGAGGAGGCGGTATATAGGGGCCTATGGCAGATTAGGGGCCTGGCAGCAGCTATAGGAGGCCCATAATCTGCCAGCACCCTATGTCAAAAAAATTCTACACACCAGCAGTGTGAGGAGACCTGAAAGTGGCACATGGCATGAGAGACTCTGGACCTGGCAGCAGCATGAGGAAGCGGTATATAGGGGCCTATGGCAGATTAGGGGCCTGGCAGCAGCAATGGGAGGCCCATAATCTGCCAGCACCCTATGTCAAAAAATTCTACACACCAGCAGTGTGTGAGGAGACCTGAAAGTGGCACATGGCAGAGTGTGGCGATGGAGACAGCAGCAATGGGAGGCCGTACAGGGACCCATGACAGACTCTGGACCTGGCAGCAGCATGAGGAGGCGGTATATAGGGGCCCATGGCAGATTAGGGGCCTGGCAGCAGCTATGGGAGGCCCTTAATCTGCCAGCACCCTATGTCAAAAAATTCTACACACCAGCAGTGTGTGAGGAGACCTGAAAGTGGCACATGGCAGAGTGTGGCGATGGAGACAGCAGCAATGGGAGGCCGTACAGGGACCCATGAGAGACTCTGGACCTGGCAGCAGCATGAGGAGGCGGTATATAGGGGCCCATGGCAGATTAGGGGCCTGGCAGCAGCTATGGGAGGCCCTTAATCTGCCAGCACCCTATGTCAAAAAATTCTACACACCAGCAGTGTGAGGAGACCTGAAAGTGGCACATGGCAGAGTGTGGCGATGGAGACAGCAGCAATGGGAGGCCGTACAGGGACCCATGACAGACTCTGGACCTGGCAGCAGCATGAGGAGGCGGTATATAGGGGCCTATGGCAGATTAGGGGCCTGGCAGCAGCTATGGGATGCCCTTAATCTGCCAGCACCCTATGTCAAAAAATTCTACACACCAGCAGTGTGAGGAGACCTGAAAGTGGCACATGGCATGAGAGACTCTGGACCTGGCAGCAGCATGAGGAAGCGGTATATAGGGGCCTATGGCAGATTAGGGGCCTGGCAGCAGCAATGGGAGGCCCATAATCTGCCAGCACCCTATGTCAAAAAATTCTACACACCAGCAGTGTGTGAGGAGACCTGAAAGTGGCACATGGCAGAGTGTGGCGATGGAGACAGCAGCAATGGGAGGCTGTACAGGGACCCATGACAGACTCTGGACCTGGCAGCAGCATGAGGAGGCGGTATATAGGGGCCCATGGCAGATTAGGGGCCTGGCAGCAGCTATGGGAGGCCCTTAATCTGCCAGCACCCTATGTCAAAAAATTCTACACACCAGCAGTGTGTGAGGAGACCTGAAAGTGGCACATGGCAGAGTGTGGCGATGGAGACAGCAGCAATGGGAGGCTGTACAGGGACCCATGACAGACTCTGGACCTGGCAGCAGCATGAGGAGGCGGTATATAGGGGCCCATGGCAGATTAGGGGCCTGGCAGCAGCTATGGGAGGCCCTTAATCTGCCAGCACCCTATGTCAAAAAATTCTACACACCAGCAGTGTGAGGAGACCTGAAAGTGGCACATGGCATGAGAGACTCTGGACCTGGCAGCAGCATGAGGAAGCGGTATATAGGGGCCTATGGCAGATTAGGGGCCTGGCAGCAGCAATGGGAGGCCCATAATCTGCCAGCACCCTATGTCAAAAAATTCTACACACCAGCAGTGTGTGAGGAGACCTGAAAGTGGCACATGGCAGAGTGTGGCGATGGAGACAGCAGCAATGGGAGGCTGTACAGGGACCCATGACAGACTCTGGACTTGGCAGCAGCATGAGGAGGCGGTATATAGGGGCCTATGGCAGATTAGGGGCCTGGCAGCAGCTATAGGAGGCCCATAATCTGCCAGCACCCTATGTCAAAAAATTCAACACACCAGCAGTGTGAGGAGACCTGAAAGTGGCACATGGCATGAGACACTGTGGACCTGGCAGCAGCATGAGGAGGCGGTATATAGGGGCCCATGGCAGATTAGGGGCCTGGCAGCAGCTATGGGAGGCCCGTAATCTGCCAGCACCCTATGTCAAAAAATTCAACACACCAGCAGTGTGTGAGGAGACCTGAAAGTGGCACATGGCAGAGTGTGGCGATGGAGACAGCAGCAATGGGAGGCCGTACAGGGACCCATGACAGACTCTGGACCTGGCAGCAGCATGAGGAGGCGGTATATAGGGGCCTATGGCAGATTAGGGGCCTGGCAGCAGCTATAGGAGGCCCATAATCTGCCAGCACCCTATGTCAAAAAATTCAACACACCAGCAGTGTGAGGAGACCTGAAAGTGGCACATGGCATGAGACACTGTGGACCTGGCAGCAGCATGAGGAGGCGGTATATAGGGGCCCATGGCAGTTTAGGGGCCTGGCAGCAGCTATGGGAGGCCCGTAATCTGCCAGCACCCTATGTCAAAAAATTGAACACACCAGCAGTGTGTGAGGAGACCTGAAAGTGGCACATGGCAGAGTGTGGCGATGGAGACAGCAGCAATGGGAGGCCGTACAGGGACCCATGACAGACTCTGGACTTGGCAGCAGCATGAGGAGGCGGTATATAGGGGCCTATGGCAGATTAGGGGCCTGGCAGCAGCTATGGGAGGCCCGTAATCTGCCAGCACCCTATGTCAAAAAATTCAACACACCAGCAGTGTGTGAGGAGACCTGAAAGTGGCACATGGCAGAGTGTGGCGATGGAGACAGCAGCAATGGGAGGTCTCCCATTGTCCCAACATGGCCCAAATAGTCCCAACATGGGCCCCCTGGCCACGCTTGACTTTCTGGCCACATAGTCGACATACGGCTACGTTTACTTCCTCGGGCGGCTTGACGAAAAATTGCCACACCGCCGAGTAGGAAACTTTGCCCCCGATACTCCTCACTGGCTGACTGCTGCTTCCTCCGTGCACACCGGCACCACTACTGGCCGTGGTGGTAGGCTGCAGTGGAGCTGGTGCTCTACTCCGTGGCCGTTTGGCTCCACTGACACTGCTGCGACCCTGCTGCTGTCTCCTGGGCAACCCACCGACTGTTTTGCTCGCTGCCAAGCTGCCACCCTCTTCTCCTGATGATGCGGAAGAAATTGCCTGATGACGACGAGGCTGCCAAGTGCGATCAACCTCCTCATCATCAAGTAGGGTCTCCGCCTCACTACTAGCCCCCTCGGCTGCGTCTGGGTCAGGAGACAGACCTGTCTCTAGACCGGCTACCGAGCCACTCTCCTCGCCACTACTTCTTCGCCTGGCTGCTGAAAAGGCGGATGTTAGCTCTTCCTCACTGTACAGTGGGGCTGAGCCCACAGCATGCGATACTTCTCTTGGTGAGGGAACACCAAAGGACAGGGGCAGGTAGAGGACACGTGATTTCAGTGGGCTTGGTCCCGGGCCATGCCAACTAACGGTTGTGTCTGACGTACCCACCGACCGTTGGCTGTAGGTGTCAGAGGTGACCTGGGAAGAGGAAGACGACCGAGCCAACCAATCGACGACGGCAGGGTTGTCGGTGGAGACACGACCGCTGGATGACACCGGGAGCACTGGCCTCTGGCTGCGAATAGTGCTGCCTCGACCCCTTCCTCTGCTGCCACGTCTGCTCGCTCCTAAAACATTGCCTCCTCTGCCACTCCTCTGCATGTTGTCTGACATACTCTTTAATTAAACGATTATGTGTCCCTGAGTAACAATTCTGTGTCCCTGAGTAACAATTCTGTGTCTGTGCGAGTAACAATTCTGTGGCCCTAAGTAACAGTTCTGTGGCCCTCAGTAACAATTCTGTGTCCCTGATTAACGTTTCTGTGGCCCCAAGTAACAGTTCTGTGGCCCTCAGTAACAATTCTGTGTCTGTGCGAGTAACAATTCTGTGTCTGTGCGAGAAACAATTCTGTGGCCCTAAGTAAAGTTTCTGTGGCCCTAAGTAACAATTCTCTGGCACTCAGTAACAATTCTGTCTGTCCCTGAGTAACAATTCTCTGGCACTCAGTAACAATTCTGTCTGTCCCTGAGTAAAAATTCTGTGGCCCTAAGTAAAGTTTCTGGGGCCCTGAGTAACAATTATCTGGCACTCCGTAACAATTCTGTCTGTCCCTGAGTAACAATTCTCTGGCACTCAGTAACAATTCTGTCTGTCCCTGAGTAAAAATTCTCTGGCCCTAAGTAAAGTTTCTGTGGCCCTGAGTAACAATTCTCTGGCACTCCGTAACAATTCTGTCTGTCCCTGAGTAACAATTCTCTGGCACTCAGTAACAATTCTGTCTGTCCCTGAGTAAAAATTCTGTGGCCCTAATTAAAGTTTCTGTGGCCCTAAGTAACAATTCTCTGGCACTCAGTAACAATTCTGTCTGTCCCTGAGTAACAATTCTCTGGCACTCGGTAACAATTCTGTCTGTCCCTGAGTAACAATTCTCTGGCACTCAGTAACAATTCTGTCTGTCCCTGAGTAAAAATTCTGTGGCCCTAATTAAAGTTTCTGTGGCCCTAAGTAACAATTCTCTGGCACTCAGTAACAATTCTGTCTGTCCCTGAGTAACAATTCTCTGGCACTCCGTAACAATTCTGTCTGTCCCTGAGTAACAATTCTCTGGCACTCCGTAACAATTCTGTCTGTCCCTGAGTATGAATTCTGTGGCCCTAACTAGCGTTTCTTTGTCCCTAAGTAACAGTTCTGTGGCCCTCAGTAACAGTTCTGTGTCTGTGCGAGTAACAATTCTGTGTCTGTGCGAGTAACAATTCTGTGGCCCTAAGTAACAGTTCTGTGGCCTTCAGTAACAATTCTGTGTCTGTGCAAGTAACAATTCTGTGTCTGTGCGAGTAACAATTCTGTGGCCCTAAGTAAAGTTTCTGTGGCCCTAAGTAACAATTCTCTGGCACTCAGTAACAATTCTGTCTGTCCCTGAGTAACAATTCTCTGGCACTCAGTAACAATTCTGTCTGTCCCTGAGTAAAAATTCTGTGGCCCTAAGTAAAGTTTCTGTGGCCCTGAGTAACAATTCTCTGGCACTCAGTAACAATTCTGTCTGTCCCTGAGTAACAATTCTCTGGCACTGAGTAACAATTCTGTCTGTCCCTGAGTAAAAATTCTGTGGCCCTAATTAAAGTTTCTGTGGCCCTAAGTAACAATTCTCTGGCACTCAGTAACAATTCTGTCTGTCCCTGAGTAACAATTCTCTGGCACTCAGTAACAATTCTGTCTGTCCCTGAGTAACAATTCTGTGGCCCTAATAACGTTTCTGTGGCCCTAAGTAACAATTCTCTGGCACTGAGTAACAATTCTGTCTGTCCCTGATTATGAATTCTGTGGCCCTAACTAGCGTTTCTTTGTCCCTAAATAACGATTCTGTGGCCCTCATTAACAAGTCTGTGTCCCTGAGTAATGGTTCTCTGTCCTTAAGTAACTTTTCTCTGTCCCCAATTATCGTTTCTGTGGCCCTAACTCTGTCCCTGTCCCTAGTACAGAGCGGTCTGCCTCTGTTCAATAACTGCAGGCAAATGAAGAATTCCAAAATGGCCGCTATTTATAGCTCGACCATTACACAGTGCTGGCTGGCTGGCTGCTGATAGGCTGATGCGATCACATGTAGTTGAGGCATGCATTATGGGTCAGCGCGCCTTGTCTGCGCGCCTTCCCAGACATCCCCGCTCCGTCGCCGCACATGTCAGCCGCCATTTTCTGAAAAATTTCGATTCGCGCGTCCGAATTAGGCTATTTTTCGGATTCGGCACGAATCGAAATTTTTCAGATATTCGACTCGAATTCCACTTCGGATACTTCGATTCGCTCATCTCTAATGGACACCCTTTCATTAAGGTGTATCTAAAGCCAATACTTGTGGGGAACAATTATAGCCCTTTTTTTGTTACTTTCTGTATTTCCACTGGAAAGATGCAACCTTTCTATATGTCCCTATGACCATTGCTGCCAGGACTGAAAGTGAGGGAAAATCCAGAATTTTAGGCTTTGTACAATGAGAACAATTGTTTCGATAACTGTCTAAGAGGGAATGTTTTTCAGTTTGTAGAGATATCCTTTCCCATTCTGTTGTGTCTGTGGTACATGAAGTGAAGGGAACACAGTTGGCAAAAAATACCCTGAATGGCTTTTAAAAGTAAACAAAATAATACTGAGCTTCCTATTGCCACATCCCAAAAATATAAAGAAAAAACTGCTGGACAAAAAATTGTATGGCCAAACTAGCGGATTTTATAAACACAATGAGAGACCACACTATAATATAAAACCATAACAATTTATAATCACAAACAAAATAGAACAAGAAATACAAAACCCCCTAACAAAACGGGGGGAGGGGGATAGTATCTGATATATCCCTTTGCATTTTAAGTGCTAAATGTCACTTAATGAACAGATTGTAGTTCCAAAAGAGAGAAGCTCTAGGATCAGAAACAGTTTTTAAAAGTATAACTAAGGACAAAACTTTTTTTTAGTTTTGGATATAGTGGAGAGGGATTAGAACACCTGTCAGTTTTTATTGCTGTCTGTCCCCTGTAAGAGAGATTTATCCTCACTATTTGTCCTGTTTACCATTATCATTGTAAATTAAAGTAAAAGAAAATCCCACATTTTGAGTTTTCCCCAGAAAAGTAACAGAGGGGGAATCTTCGAATGGGGATACTAGTTTTGGTGGCCTGAGGGTCCCCAAGAAATTCTCTTAATTTGCAGGCATTCCCTTTCACTTCCTGTTTTGGCTATGGGACAGAACGTGAAAGTAAATCTCCCCAGTGAGACAAAGATGGAAAAACAAACCTTACAGGGGTTATAACTAGGGATGCACCAATACCATTTTTCAACACTGAGTATGAGTACCAATACTTTTTTTAAAGTACTCACCGATAACCGATTAACAATGCCTATTGCCTAGGAAGAATAGGTAGAGGGGTGGTTTGGCAGGTCCAGAGGGGAATTGGAGTGTTAAATTGGGGTGGTAGAGGATTAAGAGTTAATAGCACCTACACATGTCTGCAAAAGGCAGCGATACTGGAAAATGTGATTTCACACATGTTACCGCACTGCTTGTTCACTTGGTGTGAACAAGCCATAAAATGTACTCTGAGGCAGAGTTCAGTTGTCTGCAGGTTGTAAACTCCTCCTTAGCTACTAATCCTCCCTCCTAGCACAACCTCCCCGCTGACAGCTGAAATATCTTTGGTTGTTAAGGACGCGGCAACCTCGCTCCTTAACAACTGATAATTACTGGCATTCTTTTGTTTGCATTTCAGTTGTCAGCAGGAGGAATTCCGCTGACAGCTGAAAAAACCAAACCTGAAGGTTCAAATGTTTAGTATCGGCACCAATACAGTATCAGTGCAACCCTAGCTATAATCCTCCTTTTTATTATATCCAAAATGATTAAAAAAAAGGTTTTGCCTATAGTTCTATTTTAACCATTTTCTACTTTACCAAAAACTAGAAAAAATGTTGGCTTTAGATATAACCGCTTTCCCACTGCCCTATAGTAGAACTACTGCTACAGGTAAGCAGGGCTGCACAAAATCACATATTATATATATATATATATATATATATATATATATATATATGTGATTTCCATTTAAGGAAAGGAATGTCAATCACCGAGTCCTGCACCTGGCGATCACTGAGTAAAACTGACAGGGGAGAGATCTGTATGTAACGAACACAGGTCTCTCTCCTGCCAGCAGGAACATGCTGCTGTGTATTTCTCTGCGCAGCAAAGAAATACACAGCAGCATGTCTCCCTTGTAACATACACACAGCACCTCATGTAAAGCAGCACACAGTTAACCCTTTGTCACAAATGTTAACCCCTTCCTGCCCAGTGTCATTAGTACAATGTCAGTTCATTAGCACTGATCACTGTATTAGTGTCATTGGGATGTCAGTGGCAGTTAGTCAATTCCTACCCAGTGTCAGAATGCCTGCTGCAGTCCCACTATAAGTCGCTGATTGCCACCATTACTAGTATAAATTAAAATAAATAAAAAATTCCAGTATCTTTGCTGCCATTTGTAGACACTATAACTTTCACATAAACCAATTAATTTATATATATTGGGATTTTTTATAGCAAATACATGTAGCAGAATACATTTTGGCCTACATTAATGACGAAATTAAATTTTTTTAATCCAGGGGATTTACCACCCTTGCTCACCAGGCCATTTTTTGTGATACGGCACTGTGTTAATTTAACTGACAATTGCGCTGTAATGCAACGGTGCACACAAATGGAATATATGTCCTTTTTTTCCCACAAATGGAGTTTTTTTTGGTGGTATTTGATCGCCTGTTTTTTATTTTTTGCACGATAAACAAAAAAAAGACTGCAAATTTTGAGCAAAAAAACTATTTTTTACATATTGCTATTAAACATGCAGTAAACAAATTTTAAAAAGCAAATTTCGTCATAAGTTTAGGCCAAAATGTATTCTGTTATATGTCTTTGCTAAAAAAAATACAAATGCATGTAAATGAATTGGTTTACGTGAGTTATAAAGTTTACAAATGGCGGTATATATACTGGATTTTTTTTAAACTAATAATGGTGACGATCAGCAACTTGTAGTGGGACTGCGGCAGGCATTCTGACACTGGGGGAAAACTGACTAACTGCCAGTGACATTAATATAATGATCAGTGCTAATAAAAAGCACTGACACTGTACTAATGGCACTGGGCAGGAAGGTGTTAACATCTGGGGCGATCAAAGGGTTAACTGTGTGCTGTGTGCTTTTTTTACTGTGTGCTGTGTATGTGCTTTACTGTTTCAGCACATTGCTTTGTATTGCTCTGCTATGCAGAACAATACAAAGCAATGTGTAGGGGCTGACGGGAGAGATCGGTATTGTTTACATACAGACCTCTCCTCTGTCACTGATACTCGTGATCGCCGGGTGCCGGCAGGGAATCGCCAGCCAGGACCCAGTGATCGACAGCTGAGGCCGCCAATGGTGGCACAGGTAGAGCGCACCCCCTACCCAGAAATACTAAATCCCATATATATATATAATTTTACACAGGCCTGCCACCCTGTAGCAGTGTTTCTGGTATAGGGTGTCGGGAAAGCAGTTAAATATAAGGAATGGAAACATCATGGGTTAACTCAAATTGCTGGAAGAAACACATAACACAAAATATCAAATCAAAACATAAATTGCTCCAAAATACTGTTTTTTTTATTGCACAACATTCCAAGTTATTGACCCCACCCTGAAATGATCTAAAAAGTAAAACACAAAAGCATAGCATTAAAAAGTCAAATAACCCGAGGTTACTGTGATTAAATGACTTGCAAAGATCACGTAATTTGTTCTGAAAAGATTAGGTTTTAACCATGGATTAAAATTACATTAGGTATAATGAGATGAATCAGTCTGTACTTGCATTCGGAACACTTTATTTTCAGTATGAATAATATCATTGACCAGAGTTATAGATACATACTGTGCATAGCTTTCAAGAACCTAATTTCATATACAAAAATATTTTGTATATTTGATACAAGTGTTGTCAACCAGACATTTATATTCCTTTTAATATCTGAAAGCTTTACTGTCCCAAAGGTTACATGATCAGGTATGTTTTGACCTTTGATGAAAGTCAAAATTCATAATAGATTAGACTGCTATTTCCATTCTGTTTCTTTCTGTGCTTAACAAAGCCATCCAGTCACTCGCTTCTAATGAGAAAAAATAATATGAACGGACTAGGACAGAGTTTTGGCAGCAAGGCGTTTGGCTAGCAAACTGGAAAAAGTATTGTTATTTTATGGAACACGCTCAATCTGGACATAGTACATGAATCGCTGGCTGCTCTAGCCAGCTATATTACTCAGAAATACAACTTTGCCTCTAATCTCTTTGCCTTCTTAGGGCAAGTCAAGTAACATACAGCATGTTTCAAGATTATATGTTATATCTATAATCTTAAATATGGGTTATTATTATAATAATTTATTATAGCAAGAGGGAGAGATTTTTTAAAAATATTTCTGTAGGGTTTTTTCTCTTTACATATCTATATTTGATATCTGAATGTGTTATGGGAGAATAAAACATACAGCACTGATACTTCTATTTATGAAAAAAAAAGATCAGTTTCTTTGTATGTCACTGGTATTTGGCATTGTGTAAAATTTACAATCAGGTCAAATTTGTTTTGTGACATTCTCTGTAACTGATGTTATTATTTGCAAAACAAATGCTCAATGACTTCTGTTCTGCAATGGTAAAATGAAGCTTTATTAAGTGCTCAGTGGTTGGGTTACAACATAAACAGGTTCCAGACCTGCAGCTATGGAATGCAGAGCAGCAACGTTCATCCCTTTTTATAACTAAAAGAGCAAAACCAGACAGCAATAGATACTTCTGTATATATTGACCATAGGCAGATGGTAAGTAGGTATACAAGAAGAAAAGGTTTGCTCAAAGCTCTTCTTTTGAAGGAGAGAGAAACATGGTGGTTGCCACTACTTTTCAAAAGAGTTCAACAATGGCATCCTACATAATCTCTTGGTGCAGATCTTCTTTAACAATCAGAAATTTTACCCACAAGTAGACATGTGTGTTTTTCGATTGGATTCATATTTCTGCAGATAATTTCATTTTCAGAGATTCGAATGTATACGAAACTCTGAATGGACACGGTAATAAATGTCAATGAATCCGAAAAAAAGTTAGAACCAAAATAATGAATGCATTTGTTTCATTCGAATGATGTCATGTGATGCGAGAGAAGTTCAGGCCCATGAGGAAATGCAATCAATTTTCAAATTTGTTTGATAATTCAGATTTGGATAATGAATAAACCCAAATTTGATTCCATTGGTAATTTGGGTGCACATGGCAGCAGCTCATGCAATTTCTCTTGGTGGGTTGCATCCAAAAATATTGAATCATTCCGATTCAAATCCATCTGATCTGATAATATATTGCATACAGTATATAGCAATATTCCCAAAAAACTGCAAAATGTTTAGAAACCACCCAGACCAACATATATACGAAATAAATGCCAAAGATACAAAACTCATTCTGAAAACAAATCAATTTAACATAATAAATAGGATGAAACAAAGTCTTCAATGAATGAGTGCATCCAAATTGATACAAAAATGTCTACCAACACGTTTAGTTTATTAACCGCCTCCCGCCCTCCGTATAGTGTAATGATGGGTGCAAGGCGGTTCTCTCGTTCTGGGAGGATGTCATATGACATCGTCCCACTCTAACCACACATGCATGGCTCTGGGGGCACGCAGCATGGCGATCGGTGGTGAGCTGTGCCCTCGGACACAGTGGATCGCCGGAAAGATCCGAAGGTGTCGGCTCGATCATGTGATCAGCTGTGTCCAATCACAGCTGATCACATGTAAATAGGCAAATGCCGGTTATCGGCATTTCTATCCTCACGAGCTGTCACACTGACAGCTCGAGAGGAGAGGAGAGCCGGTAATCCTCATTCCTCGGAGGGGACATGTACACTGGTCATCAGGGCACTGATGATCAGTGTGCCCTGATGATCAGTGTAACAAACAAGAGATCCCTGTGCTCAAATCCCAACAGCTAGTGCATGCATTTATCCATCAGGTGCTAAAGAGGTGTAACCACATATTAACACTAGAAATTCTGAAGGACCCCAATGCAATAAATAGGGATATTTAGTTCACACATATTGCAATACATGCTTAAGCTGGCCTATTTATTGCATAGTCTGCTTGAAAGGGTATATACCAGTGTGCAGAGGGTCCTTCAGAATTTCTAGTGTTAATATGTTGTTACACCCCTTTAGCACCTGATGGATAAATGCATGCACTAGCTTTTGGGATTTGAGCACAGGGATCTCTTGTTTGTTGTATTGTTGTCAGTAGCCAGACCTGAACCTTGTAGCTCTCCCCCATTGTGTTTTTCCCCTATTTTAGCATTGTGTCCACAGTAGCATTTGCGTAGGCAGAGCAGAGTAGGACTGGCCATAGAGGGATTACTTTGACGCAGTTGGCCAGCTTAAGCATGTATTGCAATATGTGTGAACTAAATATCCCTATTTATTGCATAGTCTGCTTGAAAGGGTATATACCAGTGTGCAGAGGGTCCTTCAGAATTTCTGATGATCAGTGTGGCCCCAGAAGTGCCACCTGTCAATGCCACCTGCCAGTGCCCATCAATGCCACCTGCCAGTGCCCATCAGTGCCACATCAATGCCACATATCCGTGCTTACCAGTGCACATCAATGCCACATATCAGTGCCCATCTGAGCTGCCTTTCAGTGCCACCTATCAATGCCAGTCAGTGCCACCTATCAGTTCTGCCAGTCAGTGCCGCCTATCAGTGCCATATATGAATGATTCCTGTCAATGCCCATCAGTGCCACCTACAAGTGCCTCCTCATCAGTGCCCATCAATGCCACCTATCGGTGCCCATCAGTGCCCAACACTGCAGCCTCATTGCGCACATCAGTGAAGGAGAAAATTCACTTATTTACAAAATTTTAAACAACTAAGAAAAAACTTTTTTTTTTCAAAATTTTCTGTTTTTGGTTTGTTTAGCAAAAAATAAAAAACCCAGAGGTGATTAAATACCACCAAAAGAAAGCTCTATCTGTCTAAAAAAAAATGATAAAAATTTCATATGGGTACAGTGTTGCATGACTGCGCAATTGTCATTCAAAGTGCAACAGTGCTGAAAGCTGAAAATTGGCCTGGGCAGGAAGGGGGTATAAATGCCCTGTAGGCAAGTGGTAAAGTGGTTGTAAAGCTTCTAATATTTTTTTATTAAAATTATACACATTTCATACTGACCTGCTCTGTGTAATGATTTTGCACAGAGCAGTCCCGATCCTCTTCTTAAAGGGTCCCCTGCCAGCGCTCCTGCCTCTTGGGAGGATGCCACGGAGGAAGCCTTTGCTGTCCAAAAAGAATATTGCAGCACATTTGAAGTTTGCAAAAGAGCACCTGGATATTCCACAGCACTACTGGCAAAATATACTGTGGACAGATGAAACCAAGATTGAGTTGTTTGGGAAGAACACACAACACTATGTGTGGAGAAAAAAAGGCACAGCACACCAACATCAAAACCTCATCCCCACTGTAAAACATGGCGGAGGGAGCATCATGGTTTGGGGCTGCTTTGCTGCCTCAGGGCCTGGACGGATTGTTGTCATTGATGGGAAAATGAATTCAAGAGTTTATCAAGACATTTTGCAGGAAAACATACGACCATCTGTCCGCCAATTGAAGCTCCGCAGAGGATGGGTGATGCAACAGGACAAAGACCCAAAGCATACAAGTAATTCAACAAAACAATGGCTGCAACAGCACAGAATACGCCTTCTGGAGTGGCCCAGTCAGAGTCCTGACCTCAACCCGATTGAAATGCTGTGGCATGACCTTTAGAGAGCGATTCACACCAGACATCCCAAGAATATTGCTACACTGAAACAGTTTTGTGAAGAGGAGTGGTCCAAAATTACTCCAGATTGTTGTGCAGGTCTGATCTGCAACTACAGGAAACGTTTGGTTGAGGTTATTGCTGCCAAAGGAGGGTCAACCAGTTATGAAGTCCAAAGATTCACATACTTTTTCCTCCCTGCACTGTGAATGTTTACATGTTATGTGCAATTAAACCATGGCAACATCTAATGTTTGTGTAGTATTATGTTCAGCAGACTGTGTTCTTCTATTGTTGTGACTTAGATGACGTTCAGAGCACATTTTATGCCCAATTCATGTAAAACTCCACGTAATCCCAAGGGGTTCACATACTTTTTCTTGCAACTGTACATACTAGCGCCAATTTAGACAGGAGCCAATTAACCTACCAGCATGTCTTTGGAGTGTGGGAGGAAACCGGAGTACCCGGAGGAAACCCACGCAGGCACAGGGAGAATATGCAAACTCCAGGCAGGTGGTGCCGTGGTTGGGATTCAAACCAACGACCTTAGTACTGCCAGGTGGAAGTGCTAACCATTTAGCCACTGTGCTGCCCTTCATCCAATCATGTGCAAGAAAAAATGCTGTTTTTTATCTACCTTGCCTGTGATTGGGTATTCTTTGCAAAGTGAAGCTTTACCTCATTTGCTAATATCTGGAGCATCTACACTTGCAGAGCGCAACTGCAATTCACAAAGTGCACAGTCTATTTGTCTTTAGGAAATCAACCCCCTAGTGAGAAGCTTGGCCTTCCATTATTGCTCGTGATAGTTTTGGAGTATCCTGTAACCGTAAACCCCTCTCCTGTTCAAGCTCTTTAGCAATAAATACTAAAAATACTGCCCCAGACTGGGTGTGAATTATCGCTGTGTGTAGCACTGCGTTTATGTGACTGGCGGCCTCTCTACATTGGGGAGACCTGGGTATATTATCAGCTGCCCATTTGGTGTTAAATGCTACACAATTAAGCAAATTTGAGATCAGTAGTTGCCGCTGTAGTAATGCCATAAAGTGATCCTTTGCTTTACCCATTCAGGACAAAGCAACAGGTTCTTTTAACATCAAATTCCTCATCTGCACCTACTCATCTTCCCTTTGCTCCTCCACTGCTCTATTTGGCCACTGGGAATGAAGAGAAAGGCCTGGTGATTTCAGGTATCGGTACCATATAACTCACTTCCCTTCATCATGTGTAACAGTGTTAGGGCTTGAGAAATGGAATGGCTGCTTAGCTCTTTGTAAACTCAGAACCATAATATGAGATTTTTTTCACTTTCAGGACTGCTGAAGAGTTAGGTGCCTGTCAGTATTAGGCACTGATGCTATTAGAAGGGTCTCTCTCTTTTATGGGATCCCTTTCAAATAGACTTCAAGGCCAAAGTATACAGTATGTATCCTGGTGTCAGCATATCAATAGTCATTAAAAACACAGGATCAACAAAGTGAAAGCCATGGTGTTTCCAACTATTTATATTAAGCTGATAGTAGATTCTGTCTCACAGAATTACTCATTTTAGTATGCAGTCTCATGCAAAGAAAATGTGCATAGAAAACTTAGAAAACAATCCAATGAGAAAAAAAAATATTTGAGTGAACCTCTGGCTTTTTGTGTTTAAAGAGTCCACCCATACAAAACTGACATTAATATTACTATTTGTTACAGGGCAAGGTTGGTCAACCCCTGGCTTCTTATTTGTCTTTAATATACAGTATTGCACAAGTGAGATCTGCATACCATTAATCCCAAGTCTGTGGAAATTCCCACTCACCTTTGTGTCACAGCTTAGCTAAATTCCTTATGATGTACAATCAATTAAAAATCTAGCAGGGAGGGTGGAGCAACGCATAATAGTCACAGCAGAGCAGACGTGCAGACCCAAGAAACCTAGTGCTGAGATCTCACCAATTGTGTTTTAAGAGAAATAAAAGACTGTCAGGTGGTTTAATTGTCAGTATCTAACAAATAACTGAAATACAGTATGAGATTGGTACTATGGTGTCATGATGCCCAAGAAATAGCAATCACCAGTACAGTACTTCCATAATGTTTTGTTTCTTGTTCAATATTTTCTGACACAAATTCTGTTTTCGGAGATTCAGATGTATCCAAATCTCTTAATGGACAGAATGGCAGCAAATCTGAAAAAAAAGTTATAAAGAAATGAATGCATGCATTAGTTTCATTCAGGATGCGATAGTATTTCAAGGCTATGGGGAAATTAATAAAATTTTCAAATTTGGCAATAATTCAGATTTGGAAAACAAATGCATCCGAATTTTGTTCAATTTGTTAACTGGGATGCAAGTTGATATTGTCCAGTCAGCTCATGCCATTTCTCTTGGTGGGTTGGACTAGCTTCCAAAATATCAAATCCGTCCGATTCAAATACATCCAATTCAATAATATATCAAATATATAGCAATCTTTCAGAAAAACGACAATTTTTCTAATCCATCCAGACCAATGAATATACAAAACAAATGCCGAAGATATGAAACTAATTCCAAAAACAAATTGGGTCAACATAACAAATATGACGAAACAAAGTTCTTCAATGAACAAATGCATCCAAAATAAAACAAAATTAACAGCATGCACATGTCTAGTAATGAATGGTCTAACAGTGCTTGTCTGTATTACAAATCAAAGCCATTCTCTCTCTTACTTTTATCTTCCCCTCCAAACCATGTTTATTAGATAAAAGGCGCTAATAGTGAAAATCCTTTTTAAAAAGTATTCAAACATAAAACCAATACAGTGAATGTGTATGATGATTTCCTCTTCTGCTTCGAACCGAATCCTTCCCCACTGTGTCAGGCATCGGGTGCAGGCAGCATATGCAGAAAGAAGAAAACAAGTCTATGGCTAAGCCCTGTTGGATGAAACATATTAGAGGGGACTGTTATCATGGTTGTTAGTTCTAATAAACCAGGATGTGACATCATCGGAGTTGTTTTCTTCTTCTTGCAGAACATTAATACATTCACTGATTTATGTTCTTCATACAGCATTGTACATATGCTCTTGAGCATATTAAAGCCTGCAGATGATGCTCAATGGTTTCTCGTCCCAGTCCACTAAGATAGCCATTCATTAACGCATTCCTGTCTCATAAATACCATAAACACCTGTCACATATTTTACACTCATGTAAAAGAAAATAAATTAATAAAAATAAAAATGCAACAAAAGGTGACAGTCAGTTTGACAAAATGCATTGGGAGGTGGGACTACAATATTTCATCTGATCCCTCTCTTAGTGGACTGTTGGGGGAATCCTTTCAGCATCATCCAGCAGAGTTTAGTAAGCTCAAGCATATAATCTATATTGCCAAAAGTATTGGGACACCCCTCCAAATAATTGGATTCAGGTGTATAAAATCAAGCACCTAGGCATGCAGACTATCAGGAGCTCAATGAATTCAAGCATGGTACCGTGATAGGTTGCCACCTGTGCAATAAGTCCATCTGTGAAATTGCCTTGCTACTAAATATTCCATGGTCAACTGTTATTGATATTCTAATAAAGTGGAAGCAACTGGAAACAGCAACTCAGCCACAAAGTCGTAGGCCACGTAAAATGACAGAGCAGGGTCAGCGCAAAAGTCGACAACTGTCTGCAGAGTCAATAGCTAAATACCTCCAAACTTCATGTGGCCTTCAGATTAGCACAACAGTGCGTAGAAAGCTTCATGGAATGAGTTTCCAAGCAGCTACCACTGGACTATAGAGCAGTGGAGACATGTTCTCTGGAGTGATGAATCACGGTTCTCTGTCTGGCAGTCCGATGGATTTTTCTGGGTTTGACAGTTGCCAGGAGACCGGTACTTTCCTGACTGTATTGTGCCAAGTGTAAAGTTTGGTGGAGGGGGGATTATGGTGTGGGGTTGTTTTTCAGGGGTTTGGCTTGGCCACTTAATTCCAGTAAAGGGAACTCTTAAGACATCAGCATACCAAGACATTTTGGACAATTTCATACTCCCAGCTTTGTGGGAACAGTTTGGGGATGGCCCCTTCCTGTTCTAAAATGACTGCGCACCAGTGCAAAAAGCAAGGTCCATAAAGACATGGATGAGTGAGTTTGGGATGGAGGAACTTGACTGGCCTGCACAGAATCCTGACCTCCACCCAAAAGAACACCTTTGGATTAGAGCGGAGACTGCGAGCCAGGCCTTCTTGTCTGAAATCAGTGCCTCACAAATATGCTTCTGGAAGAATGGTCAAACATTCCCATAGACACACTCCTAAACCTTGTGGACAGCCTTCCGAGAAGAGTTAAAGCTGTTATAGCTGCAAAGGGTGGGTCATCTCAATATTGAACCCTATGGACTAAGACTGCTATTAAAGTTCATGTGTGTAAGGCAGGTGTCCCTTTACAGCAATATAGTGTATGTTCAGTGCTGTATGAGGCATACGAATGAGTTATTTGTATTTTGTTTTTATGTTTCAATAAAGGTTTTAAAAAGGATTTACACTATTAGAGTATTTTATCTGTTTGATGTGGCTTGGAGTGGAAGTAAGAGAGTGCACCTTTAATTTCTAATACATACACGCACTGTTAGACCTTCCATAACTAAGAGGTCAATTTGTTCCAATGAGTGATCCATCTACATTGCTGTGTGGGATTTGATTCATGCTGGATTTATGCACAGGAAGATGGTGGCTGGAACAGCATTGTTGTTTTTTGACACACCAGATTGGATAATGGTTTTATGTTTATCTATGTACTGCTAAGGAAAGATAGATATATATAGTTACAGTGTTAAAGTAATTATTTATGTTTTGGTATTGTAGTTTGTTGCATCACAGGTAAACATGGGGTGTGCTACATACAGTACATATAGTATGTTTGTTTTTTTTGTAATCTTATTTATTTGTTGGTTTTTATGGTGGATAGTGAAAATTCCTTTAGTTTACGAAGTTGACAATGGCGGTGTCCAAGAGTGGTGCCAATGCTCCACCACAGAGTGGAGCCACCCTAAGATAGGAAGTGTGTTCCTGCAAGGATCACCAGATTAAAATATAGGTGAAAATAAGCCTAAAAAAAGAAAACTACTGAAACAACCTTATATAAGGTAATATATTCGTAATCTACAATATATTACATTTTTGTTTCTGGGTTTGAATATGCTTTAAAGAGCCCCAGGGTGGAGAATCTCCAGAGAAAATAAGGGTTTTTGAGGAAGGAAAGGAGCTAGAGATGAGGAATCTATCCCTGGCCTTGAGGGAGTAAGCATTGATTATATTGTTTAAATGAGTTCTCTGGAATAACCCAAAATCTAAATATAGCCAAGGGTTAAAATCAGGTGGTACTCCTTATAGGACTTCAGTGGTGGCATTATATTGGCTAGTTGGATAATTTACCTGGATAGATTTAACTATGCATGGAACATCTAGGTCACCCTGTGTCCTGGCTCTAAGCAAAGCTCAGGTGGACAGTCTGGGCTTTTGCTGATGCCAAATGCATTTGGAGATCTGGCATTGGAGGATGCAAAAGATGTGGGAAAGGACAATGACTGGTAGAACTATAGAAAAAAAAAGTAACTTTTGGAAGAAAGACATTTTAATGGCAGCTACCCAGCCTAGATAAGAGAAATGGCATGTATTCCAAGTTTGGATTAGATCTTTAGTTATATTTAAAATGTGAATATTAACTATACTTGAGCTATACCCAAATAGGAGAGCTTCATAAGTTCCCAGTGGTACACAAAAAACATGATGGAGTTAGCAGACTGTTGATAATGTCAGAGATTTTGATTCAGAGCTTTTTATTTAGTGCTGTTAACCAGGACGAGATCAAACCTGTCTGATCTGGGGATGCAGTAAAAAAAGTCAGGGAGGTGTATTACCAACTAGTGTATGGGAGCTCAAATGCATTCTTTGGCAGGAGAACCATTGGAAAAGGAGCTTGTGTTACTATCTGAGTCAGGGACAGCAGTGTATGCTTTGCAATTAAAAAAAAAAATTAACTGATGATGTAATCTGAAAAAGAAAAAAAATTCTAGGTATCAGCTGACTGAAGCACACTAGCACATGTGCACAGACTTTTTCAGTCTCTCCAAAGTTCTTCCCCCCTCCTCCCTGCATTTTGTCTCTCCAAATTCCTGTCACCTCCCCCTTTTTTTATCTCTCCAAAGTCCAGCCCCTACCCCAAATTGTTAGACACTCTAAAGTCCAGGATATAAAGTAAAATTAGGCAACAGCAGGAAAGCTTTATTAAAGTGTAACTAAAGGCAAAACGTTTTTTTTTTTACATTTTGGCTAGAATGCCTGTTAGGTTTTTATTGCTGTCTGTGTCCCCATTAGGAAGATTCCTCCTCTCTATTTGTTCTATTTACTGTTATCATGGAAAGTGAAAACAAAAGAAAATCACACATTTCGAGTTAACATCAGAACACTAATAGATGGGAAATCTTTCAATGGGGACACTAGTCCTGGCGACCCTTTTGACATACCAGGATCCCTTTACTTTGAAGGGATTTCTTACTTCCCGGGATGAAGGGAAGGGATTTCTTCTCACTATGGAAATGAGATAGGAAGTGAAGAGAAATCTCCTCAATGGAACACTGATGGCAAAAAAAAAACAAAGAAAGGAAAAATCCAAAATGATTTTTAATTATACATTAAGGAATAATAGGCCTAACTGGTGCATGAATAACTTTTATTTTATTTATGGGGATGGGGATATGCGGTAAATGTGAGTAATACAATGTGAGGTGGTTTAGATACACTTGCACAGAATTTGGTGGGTGAACATCATTCTTTAAAGGGGCTTCCAGATTTCAATATGTCCCCCCCACGGCCCGACAACCACAAGCCATGGTTTTGGGGAACAGACTCTTGTTAAGGGCATGTAGCCTAGTATGGTTCAAGAGGCCAGATGCCAGGCTGCATGCTTGGATTAAGAGTACAGTATGTATTTGGAGCGCCATACCACTTTGTTTTTCCACAGGGCTCCCCCTCAAAACTCATACCAGATTTGAATGGTCTGGTATTGCTTTTGTAGTGACCTTATGTCATTTTCTTGCATGAAGGTCTCCACTAAAATCTATACCAGATTTTTTTAAACCTGTATGGCAAAAGTGACATATAGAAAAAAGCAGTTAATTCACCTTTCCTTCGTAAGCATCCTTTATTTGTAAATAAGCGAATGCACCCCTCCCACCCAGAATTACCGCCTTGATGCAGGTCTGGTATATAACTTTAACTTGATTGTTGATAAATACATATCGATTCTTGATTCATATATCCAAGAAACATGAAAGCACACACTGGGAAATTGCCCAGTCTATAGAGTAGCAAATTAGCTTTAGCTTGTCCCCTCACTAGCCTCACCCCTCTAACACATTTCACCCATTCCTGGGCTTAGTCGTTGAGGTCGGTGATTGTTAAGTGGCTATGAAATGAACATATAATTTGACAAAATATGCTGCAGACCTACTAACTGCTATTCATTGCTTTCTTGCAAAATGTTTGTATGAGAACTAATAAATTATAAAAATAAATGGTGAAGCTTAAAAGATAAGTTCACCTTTGGGAACATATTATACTTTCCACCTGTTTTTTTTGGGTGGAGCATGATACATGTTCCTAATGCTGCAGCCACCGGCCAATCCCCCCTCTCTGTGACAGCAGTATGGGGAGAAGTTCCCCATACTAGCTGACACTTTTGGAACAGAGTGCACAGTGCTGGGCTCTGCCCATGCGGCCACGTCATTCATTCACACACAGGGGCGAACTGACCATTTGGAAACTCTGGCACTACCGAGGGCCCAAAGTCAGTAGGGGGCCCTATGAGATGCCTCTGGTACCTTTTTCATAGGCTTTTTTGAGTTTGAGCAAGGACACGGGCCCCATGATCCCCCTATTGCCCGGGGGCCCCATGAGTTGTCAGTCCACCACTGTTCACACAGTTCTGTGACCGGATGAACTACAAGTGGCTGTTGGCTTGTAGTTCTCAATGAACTACTACGGCTCTGTGCAACGCCATGGTAGTCCATTGATTCTTCCTGTCAGTAAATCTGCTTACCTGTACATCCCATATGGGCAAACAGATATACTGACAGATCTTCAAGAGACCTGCATGGCACCAGCAATCTTCTGATCGCTGGTGCAGTGCTTTACAGCCTCCTACAACCAAGAATAATAATTTTTACCTGCAAAAAAAATGTGCATTTATTATTTTTGGTCAAAAGGTGAACTTATCCCTTAACCATGAATTTATAAGTATGGAACTTTCCTTATAAAATGTGTTTTGTTTGTTTTTTTTTTTTTTTTGGTGGCTTGATATTTTAACTGCAGATGTGAAAATATATTTTAGTACTTTAGTCCAAGACATCTAATGGAACTATACTAATTACATTTTGATTTAGTTATCTAAGCACTTCTGTGAATCCTCACTATAACTAATTTGATTTTACACCAAAGTCAATTGTAAGTGATGTATTTGTGCCTACCTATGAGATTTTTAGAAGGCATGGCTGATGAGTGCAGCTCCTGACGAGTTCTAGAGTCTTGTGTTAATAAGTAAACAAGCATCCTGCTTGAGATACTTCAATAATTGAGTAACGGTCTATCTTCTCACAATGCCAAAGGCTTGACTTGTCCCTGAAGACACAATCATCTTCTTAAATTCTGTCTCCAGTATTTTCCTTGCTGATCTATATACTGATTACAGGCACATCATTAATGCATATATTGTTTGAGATGGCTGCATGTTGACCCATTCAGATGGAGATAATACACAAGTTACACAAGTCACAAGTAGAGAAAAACAATATAAATGTCATAAGCTTGTCCATAATTAGTACATTTAAATTGGAGTGCAATTTTGTATGGGGGACAAATTATGCCTTTGATCATTAATTCAAATATTAAAATTCACCTAAAGTAAACCTTTCCTGCACATAGAGACTGCCATTTCTGAATTCCTTCTGAATATTCTAGTTCCCTGTGTAAAGTACTTATTTGCACACTTGTTCAAAGATTGTGACTTAAAGATTGGAAAAGAGTGGATCCATTTTGGTCAGGTATCTAGCAACTGTAGAATAAAATGTAGCAATGGCAAGTTTAGGAATATTCTCAGAAATGGTTTTCTGCAACAACATGCAACTTTCAACAATTAATCACATTATTTATAGCCTAAAATTAAGAGTCAAGTTATGCCTATATTTTACAGTTTACCCCAGAGGTATCATGATACAACACATATCAGAAAATCTCAAACCTGTTCCCAGGTGCATAATGTGTAGCTCCTGCTGGTGGCCCCTTTAAGGCAGAGCCACATTCTTGGATTAACTGCAGCTTGTTTATTCCTTCTCACCAACACGTGACCGAAGGACTAGCCAATCTAAAACTGCGCTGTCACATGCGTAACAATGCCACACTCAGCTGCAACCTGCACAAAGATTTTCCAGCTCACTGGACCACAATCTATGTGCCACAGCCTGAGAGAGATTGTTACTGGGTCAGGTTAATTATGTAATTAACCCTTCACACTGCCACCACCGCCTTTTTGTACGGAGGAGGAGGAAACTCGCCAATCTTAGCAGTAACACTATGAGGTTTGAATAAGTGTCTATATACACACTGTCACCGCAGACAGATGTATGCAGAAGTTTAAAACACACAGTAGCGCTCTTCAGAGACAGAGATTCTTACTTTGCATTAAAGAGCTTTAGAAACGGTTCAACACTTTTCAGAAAATAGGATTTATCACTAAAAAGGGTCAAAATGGTGCAATATAAATATTTACAGAAAAAGATGTAGTGTGTGTATATATATATATATACACACACACACACACAGAGAACAATAACACAGTAGAAAGATAAAGAAAGAAGTTTAAGAAGGTAGAATACTTGCAGAAGTCCTGCTTTAAGCATCGTTCAAGTGTCCTGAACAAAAGGGTACCGTTTCTCCCAAAGCTGGTTCCTGATGTTAAAAGGGAGAATCTCTTCATCTTCCTTCCCCAGGCATATCAGACTTTTGCTAGGAACCCAGCAGGGTGTCTCCTTAAAGCAGAGAACCAATCGCCTCATTTGGGGAAGGGTGTTTAGGCGGGGAACTATTGTATGTATTTCCTACAAGAAGTTATGAAAGTGTATGAAAAAGTGGTTTCCCAAATGAGATATATGTTTTACTGCTATTTCAGAATGCTTTTCAAGTCCAGTGACTGACGGGTTTATAGCTTTATGTTCAGCTCAAAGCAAGAGTCTGGCAGACTTCATGGAACCAGCTAATTGGGTTTATAACCATGAAGCGTATCCACCTGTGCCCGATGCACTCCTGAACTCAGCCACACCAGACCACCTGCCACTCAACAGAAAGGGAGAGGGGCTGATTTTGGAGTGAGAATGACACAAGATGGAAGATCTTTAGCAAAATGGATGTTCGCGCCCATATTTGTACATACAATTGCTACAGGAGGAAAAAACAGGACACCTCAATGTATCATATAAAGAGGACCGTCTAAGTGCAAGAGGGAGACTTTATTCCTGCACCCAAGAGAGGAGGAAAGCCCATGCTCCTGGAGGGAGAAAGCAACTAAGACTTGTGTGGAAAGGCAGGCTGCAAAGAGCTCAGAACAGTGAGGGGAGACTAAAGCCCAAAGACAGAAAAAGTTAGATCATGATCTGCAAGGGAAAGAGCTGCCTGAAGGTCAAAGAGGCTAGAGGCTTCCCACTAGGTGCCAGAGAGATCCACAGAGTCCAAGATGAATATGAGAGTTTCCTGTTTTGTGCTGTGAGCAGAAGAGCTGTGAGAGAGCCATAAGCTACTGTGGTGTTCTGTGCTGCAATCAAAGAAGAGAACCCCAAAGATCTGCTATAGGTGTGGACTGTGGACTCCAGTGAGGGAAAAAAGCAGGTTTTAGAGGGAAGTCCCGGAGTATGGTATGACCTCTCACTTGGCCTCTGGGGAATAAATTCTTGTCCTAAAGGACACCAACACAATGCTTCCTTGTGGGTTACAAATACTTTCAAGTTATAAGTGAGCACTCCAAAGAGAGTTTATTTGTCCCACCTCCAGAAGACCAGTCCTTCCATTGACCAATGTTTTAGATAGGACCTAAGAACAGTGGACAGGCCATACCATTTATTATATCTCCAGATGTTCTCTTTAAAAGTTATTTTCTCCTGTAGGCTATTACATTGTCGGCTGGATCATTCTGCTCATATCCACCCAGTGCATTCCGCAAGGCCTTACACAGGTGAAAAGAGGAAGTGAAAGTCATACACTCTGTCATAAAGGTGTTTGTTCCTGTGCTTGATTTTGAGTTAGCCTTTTGCAGGGCTTTTCTTAGTCTTATTAAAGCCATACACTACTGGTGTGTTTTGGAGTTGTTGGGTTCAGTTAAGGGGGTGGATGACTACTGGAAGTGGTAGAAAGACCCAACAAACACTAAACAGCAGTAGCACATGTTCAGATGTTCAAGGTAACTGTTTTGAGAAAGCTATATATGCCAACAAAATTTTGGCCAAAGTGGTTTCATATGGTTGAAAGAGGGAACACTGCTATACCCACAATCTATCAGTGTACACAGAGAGTTAATGCCAATTTTGGCTTCATGCTAGGTACCACATATGAGGATTTCTGCTGCTGCTGTACTATTCCAGGAGATGTTGTTTTTATTTTATACTGCGTACTTCCTTTTTCCATTTACTGGGTGGTAATGCTGTGTTATATGATGGCATGCCACCCAAGTATGGATTTAGAGCAGAATTTCTTAACTGGGGTGCTGTGGAGAGTCCTCAGGGGTGCTGCGACAAAGGTAACAAAAAACAAACTGCTCAAGGCAGGCAGTTACAAAAAAAATGTTCCCCTACCGGCTCGGCCTTTTTCTTAACAGTGCTGCACAAGTTACATAGTCTGGTTGAAAAAAGATACAAGTCCATATAGCTCAACCAGTTAAAAGAAAATACAATCTTATATACACAATCCTATACCCACAGTTGATCCAGAGGAAGGCGAAAGACCCAGCAAATCATGATCCAATATGCTCCACCAGGGAAGAATATTCATTCCTGATCCCCCAAGAGACAATTGGATATTCCTTGGATCAACTTTACCTATAAATGTTAGTAACCAGTTATACTATGTGCATTTGGGAAATAATCCAGGCCTTTTTAAGGCAATCTACTGAGCTGACCAAAGCCAGCTCTTGAGGGCATCTATTAATAATAGAAAAAAGATTACATCTGGAGGAAAAAAGATTTAAAGAGTGCCCCTTTTCCTCTGTGATGACCTTAAAGTGAAGAACTACATCAAGTTCACTATATGGACCACTTATGTATTCATACTGTACATGTTGATCATATTCCCTCTTAACCTCCCTTCCTCAAGAGAGAATAAATTCAGTTCCTCTAATCTTTCCTCATAGTTGAGCTCCTCCATGCCTCTTATCAGTGTGGTTGACTATCTCTTCACCTTCTATGTATGATGCATGCATATTCTTAGCCCCCAAGTGCAAAACTTTACATTTATCAACATTAAACCTCATTTGCCACATAGTTGCACAATGAAACATGCAATGCCCAATGCAAGTGCATTGAGGTCGGCTAGCAAGTTGGAGACACCCTGTAAGGATGATATTCCACTGCATAGCTTGGTGCCATCTACAAAGACTGAAATGGTACTTTTAATCCCAGACCCTATATAATGTGTGTGTGTATGTATGTGTGTGTGTATGTGTATATATATATATATATATATATTGAAAGTAAGGGTCCCAACACTGAACCTTGGGGTACATTACTAACAACCCTAGGCCATTCATAGTATGAATCATTAACCACTACTCTCTGAATATGGTCTTTTAGCCAGTTTTTTATCCATTTACAAACTGATTTTTCCAAGCTTTTACCTTGCACATTAGCCGTGTGTGGGTAACTGTGCCAAAAGCTTTTACAAAATCCAAGTATACCACGTCCACAGTAATTCCTTTGTCTAAGGTTTTGCTCACCTCCTTATAAAAAGAAATCATATTTGTTTGACAATTTCTGTCTTTCATTAATCAATGCTGTCGCTTAAAATATTTTTTTACAGCAAGAACTCATCTATGTGGTCTTTAATTAAACTCTCCAGTAGTCATGGGCCGAACACCCCCCTGTTCAGTTCGTGGTCGAACCTAACAAAAGTTCGACTGCAAACTTTGAACTGGGACAATTCCCTAAGCAGTATCTTACCGCATCTGAGTATGCAGTAAGATACCGCACAGCTTTTTTAAAAAAAAACCTACAAAACATGAGTTTTATTTATTAAAGCGGAGCTCCACCCAAAAGGGGAAGTTCTGTGGAAGGTGTCCTCCCTCACTTCCTGTAGTCTTTTGGGACATGTAACATGAAGAGCAGCGCTACTTGCGCATGCTCAGTGGGTACCTGGCTGTGAAGCCGCAAGCTATCACAGCCGGGTGCCCACACTGAAGATACCAGCCTCCTGGAATACAGGACGGCCAGTGAAACGGGCTGCGGGGGACACACCATGGGATTGAGGGACAGGTAAGGGGCTGTTTTTTAAAAGTCAGCAGCTGCACTTTTTGTCTCCACCTTATTATTAACACTGGGTGGCCTATAACAAACTCCAATGATTAACTTTGTAGTATGCACCCCCATGTGCAGTTCCACCCAGAATGCTTCAGTCTCATCATGCTCTCCTTTAACCTGTTAGATCCTCTTTTGCATTTGCTTTGTGATTACTTCCCACATAAAGACAGACACCACCTTTCCTTTTTATCCTGTCTCTCCGAAAGAGAACATAGCCAGGAATATTAAAAGCCCTGTTATGTGATTCCAATACCAATTAAATCTTAGTTCTCTTCATGAATGAAAGCTTCCAACTCACCTATTTTGCTTGGCAGACTTCTGGCATTGGTGGACAAACATGTTAATTCATTGTGACATTTTGCACACTGATTTTGCATATTTTTTATTGTAGTTCAGAGAGTACCAATTCCAATGGTTGTTTGTAACATGGGAAACTTCCTGTCACTTGCCATAGCCCTCCCCCCATTATACCCACAAAAAGGGACTGACCCCTTGTCTGACCTGTCTGCCCCATTATAATCTAATTCTTCCTCCCCCCTCAATCCTAGTTTAAATACTCCTCTAGACTTCCCATAAACCTCTCCCCCTGCCGAACAGACCCCCTTTCATTTAGGTGCAAACCATCTTTAACATATAGAGATTGTACCACAATGAAAAGTCAACCCAGTGCTCTAGAAACCCAAATCCTTCCCTCTTAGACCAGGTCTTTAGCAATGCATTCAGTTCTCTAATCGCAGAAAATATCACCTTTGGAGGTCCTTCCCTTCAACTTGCAGCCAGTTCTTTAAATTGGTTCTTAAAGACCTTCCACCCTTCCATGAATTCTGTCATTGGTTCCAACATGGACCAAGACAGCTGGGTCATACCCAGCCCCTCCCAGTAATTTATCAACCCACCACATACTGAAGCCTGGTACCAGGGAGACCGCTAACCATTTGGTTGAGGAGATCCTGGTGACAAGTTATTCTAATTATTCACTGCCACTGCTGACCTGGAAGAAAAAAAACCCCTCCAGTCCCAACGAAGGCTCCTGCCATCTGGCAGCTCAGTCATCTGATGGATCTTAAATAACTAGGGGGCGCAGCCATCTGGTGACATCACGGGAGACCCCACTTCCTTGTGATGTCATTGACATGGCATGTCACAAGGGGGCGATGTCTCTTTTGAGTCAGTGGTGGCGGCGGGTGCTGTGATTGACAATGGATCTACACCGGGGGGGACATTTTTTACATTTTGCTTTTTCAATAATGGACTTGTCAAAAACTTGTGTTGTGTTTTTATTTACATTTTCACTTTTTTGGTGAATGAGTACTACTACCCCTACTCATTCACAAGGGTGGGAGCTGGGATTTGAGTGGCTTCCAGATTCAATAAGCCCGCCACCAAAGACCCCCCACAACCACCAGCTAGGGTTGTAAGGAAGAGGCCTTTGTCCTCATACACATGGGGACAAGGTGCTTTGGGGAAGACCCCCTCCTGTCCCAAAGCAGCCCCCCAAGTTAAGGGCATGTGGCCTGATATGGTTTAGGAGAGGGGGTGCTTACTTGTCACCCCACTTTTCCTGACCTGCCAGGCTGCACGCTCAGATAAGGGTCTGGTATGAATTTTGGGGGAGACCCCACGCTGTGTTTTTTTTTTTATTTCCTTTTTTAATTTTGGCATGGGGTTCCCCTTAAAATCCATACTAGACTCAAATGGCCTGGTATGGATTGAAGTGGGGGACCCCACGCCTTTTTTTTCACATTTATTTTATTGCTAGCAATGTTTGTTTTTTTTGTACATTCAGCTGTCAGCTGATGACTTTGTTGTTAAGGATGCGACGGCCGGCTTCCCTTAAAGCTGAAGCTACTAAAGATAGCTTACACTCTAAGCTAAACACTGCTAATCGTTGACAAAAACCGCTAAACCATTAGCCTTTTTTTTGTCCAGCATTTCTAAAGCAGTTTTTAGCTTTTCTAGTGTGCATGAGACCTAATACAGGAGGTGAGTTACTGGCCAGAGCACCAGGTGAAAACAAAGGGAAAAAGCCAAAGAAAAGAAAACTGATGCAGCACCGCATACAATGGTTGGTAAACTGAAATATAATACATAATACAAGTGGCCATAAATGAGCAGCAAATGGTTTGAAAAATGCAGTCTCATAGGTGGTCACACAACACAGACAAAAATGCACCAGACTGTGGAATAAAGAATCTTACAGTGATATAACCTCGCCAGATTCTGTGGGACTCCCCCAGTATTTTAAGCATCCTGAAAATCCACTGCATTCTGGAGTTGATTGCTGGAACAGTCGCTGCAGCAATCCGCTTCATATCCTTCCACATGCTGCCAGGAGGTGTGATCTTCTGCCCAGTAGTGTATTTAGGTTTTGTGCTGCCCTAGGCAACACAAAAATCACTTTCCCCATGGACACCGACCAACACCATCCCCACTTCCCCCTCCAGCAAAGGGAGCCTGACATTGCTGACATTGACCAACACCCCTGCCTCCCACCCGGAACAGCCTTCCACTAACACCCCCCCCCCGGTGATAAAGAAAAAGACACCCATCTTCACTCGGGACATCCCCGGGAATGAGCGTCAGGCTCTACATACACCATCAAGCAGCTGCAGCCTCACTCAGATTCCACCTGGTTCTCATGGCATTCGTGCCCCTTCTTTCATCCCTTCTTCTGGGGAGAGGTGCTGCCCCCTTGAAAACTGCCGCCCTAGGCAAGTGCCTTGTTTGGTTTGCCTTGTGGTAAATACGTCCATGCTTCTGCCTGATAATACATGCATAGTTCCGGTGGTGACCTAACTACATAGGTATTAGATCAGGATACAGAGCACAACACAAATCATCTAACCAGATTAATTTTTTCCTTCCATTAACTTTTAAGGCCCTTGCCTTTTTTCCATCTCACTGACTACCGACACTGGGACATTTTTGCCTCCCACTGACCTGCAGGGGGCACTATGCTACATCTTTTTATTCTATATATTTTGCTGTGTGGTCTACTACTGATCCCTGCATTCTATAAATTATGTTTTACATTCTATTCTCCTGACTGCTGCACTCTGTTTTCTGGTATTTATGTTATACAGTCTTGACTGCTGACTCTAAGCTATGCAGTATTTATTGTCTCAACAGTGTCTGATTGCCATGTAGTACTTAATGATTTATTGACGTTCATTAGGGTATGCTCAGACAAATAGTTTAGAAAGCAGAAAATGTGACTTTCACCAAACATTCACCGGTGATGAATTAATCAATGTCATTTAAAACACATGCACCAGGAATATTCACTTACAGTAAATGTTTGTTATATGATAGGTTCACTGCTTTACAAATACAGGTGTACCTCGGTTTACGAACGCCTCGGTTTACGAAAATCCATTGAAAATAATGCCTCGGTTTACAAATTTTTTATGAATTTTTTTCGCAATACAAAATGTATGTTGGTGCTGATTTTTAAATGCAATTGCCGGCTTTTTTTTTTTTTTCCTTCACTATAGCTCACAGAATTAGCTGTCACTTTTCCCTGAGCTAAAGCATACTTTGTTTCTTTTATCTCAGGAAACAAACTAAAAGGAAATATTGTTTCTTTTAACTTGGGGAAATAGACTAAAAGGAAACTTTCTTTCTTCTAGCTGGGGGGAAAATGACAGCTGATTCTCTGAGCTATAGTGAAGGGGAAAAAACAGCTGGTAATTACATTTAAAAAATGGCAGGCACTGACATAATGACAGCGACCTTTTTTTTTTTTTTTTTTTTTTACTTTTTACTGACCTCCGGAACGGATTAATTGGTTTTCAATGCATTTCTATGGGAAACCACGTTTCAGGTTACGAATTTTTCACAACGCGAAACCTCCCAGAGAACACATTAAATTCCTAAACTGAGGTACACCTGTATATCCTTAAGTATTGTCTATGTATGTTTTCTACAGAAAGGCATGAGCAATGATTAGTTTTTATTTGAAAAAATTAGTACTTTGGTTTATGTGCGTAAATACTCTCATTGGTGGTACTGTAATTAAGGAGTATTTTGTGAGTGTGGTGTATACTGTGAGTAGACTAAAACTCTAGTAAGTCACACCCAATATTCAGCGTAATTTAGCGTAATTTAGCCATGATGAATTTCCACAGTTGCACTGCATATGCTCCAGGACTTCCCCCTATTTCTCAAGTTCTAAAGCTGGGACATATGCACTCAGAAGGTAACTGTAAAAAAACTTGATCCCAGCACTTTCTTTTAAGCAGGTGTCTAGGCAGCTTCCAGATACATCTAGGCAAATTGATTAAAAAACCCTTCTCTCCTTTGACCAACCCTCACTCTTAGCTTCACTGGAACAATGTTTTTTTTTTCTTTTAAATCATTTTTTTCCTTTTTTCATCATAAAAAACAAACACCAACAAACCGTACATACAATACTCGCCACGCAGGGCTTTACAAGAAAAAAAAAAGGATATCCCACCCTGCTATCATTACAGCTTTAAAGCATAATAATATATTAATGGAGTGCTACAGCCATAAAATGACATAACTAATCATCGAAACGTAATGTTTATGTATAGGAACAGAAATATCATATTTACCCAAGTATAGACACCAGTATTTAACCACTTGCCCTCCACAGGATTTATCCCCCTTCCTGACCATGCCATTTTTTGTGATACGGCGCTGCGTTACTTTAACTGACAATTGTGTGGTCATGCAACACTGTACATACAGTAAATGAACATTATGTCCTTTTTTCCCACAAAATAGAGCTTTCTTTCAATGGTATTTGATCATCTCTGTTTTTTTATTGCTTGAGCTATAAACAAAAGAAGACTGACAATTTTGAAAAAAAAATATATATATATGTTTTACTTTTTGCTATAAAACATATCCAATCAAAAAATTTTAAAAAATCAAATTTCGTCATAAATTTAGGCCAAAATGCATTCTGCCATCTGTCTTTGCTAAAAAATAAAAATCCCAATACTTGTATATTTGGTTTACGTGAAAGTTATAGCGTCTACAAATGATGGTATATATACTGGAATTTTTTTTTACTAGTAATGGTGCTGTTCAGTAACTTTTAGTGGGACTGCGGAGCTGCAGCGGCATTCTGACACTGGGTGGGAACTAACTGCCACTGACATCCCCAGTGACACTAAAAAGCACTGACACTGTACTGATGACACTGGGCAGGAAGGGGTTAACATCGGGGGAGATCAAAGGGTTAACTGTGTGCTGTTTGTTTTACTTTGGAGACATGCTGTTTTGTACCTCTCTGCTGTCCATGCTGACAGGAGAGAGAGACCTGTGTTGTTTACGCACAGGTCGCCCCCTTGTCAGCTTTCCCCGATGATCTCCGGGTGCCAGCATCGGCCAGAACCCGGTGATTGATATCCCTAGCCACCAATGGCAGCACGTGTAGGGTGGCGAGCCCTCCCCCATCTAGAAATGCAAATCACGTATATGTATGTGATTTTATGCAGCTCTGCTGCCCTGTAGCAGAATCTCTGCTATAGGGTGGCGGGCAAGCGGTTAAAAAAAAAACGTAATAAACATATTCCCATACAGGAAACATATATTTATTTCATTTTGACCAATTAGCACTGAATTTACTCAATGAGTTTCTTAAAAAATATGTATGTTTTTCAAAAGAGAATACAGTAAGCTTGTTGAGATAAAAAAAAATCCAGTCAAAAAAAGTATGTGGATATTGGAACAATGTTTAGTTCAACTCTGTATCTCTTGTCTCCTTCTCTTCAATTTGTCCCTGATGTTTGCACTACTGCATTGTGGCACAAAGGAGTTAGGGTCCTTTCACATGGGCGTTCTGTTTACATCCGTTTTTTCATCAATTTACATCTGTTTTTTCATCCGTTTACATTGGTTTACATCCGTTTTCATTTACATCCGGTTTTGGTCCGTTTACATCCGTTGAAATTCGCTTTTCGTCCATTCCGGGTTTTTTTGCTGAAGAAAAATAGGGTTTTCTGCCATTCAAAAAAACAGATGTTAACAGATGCGGACATTAACGGATATAAAGAGATGTTCATCCGTTTACATCCACAAGTCTATAGAAATACATGGGGGTCTGTTTTTCATTCATAAACGGACAGATGAAAAACGGACATACGGAACGCCTTAGAATGATGTCCATAATAATGAGTAAAGCAACAAAAGGATTTTTTTGCAAGTAAGCATGACTCTATTACAAAGCTTTCAACTGTCCTTCATTTGGAGAGACTGTTCTTCTTGGATATAAAATAACTCTGTCCCTCATGCAGCCTCGGTTGTCCCTCTTTTTGGTCTGATGTTCACATCTCTATACAAATGGTGCTATTTTACTACCAAAAGTGTTATGCTGCACTAAACGTTTCATCAAACCTCTATACCACTGCATTGTTATTTTGAAAAGATAATAATAAAAGAGGTAAAAACTACTACAGTATAGGATTTAACTTTGCAGTCTGGCAGGAGTGTCTACATCATCTAACTGGCCAGACAGGATTACACTTCTTTCTTTGGTACATCAGTCTCTAAATGAAGATTTCAACTATGTACTTACCTGCTCTGAGTCCAGCTTTAAAATCAAGAATTTTTATTACAGGTACTTATATACCACCATCAATTTATGCAGTACTTTACATATATATATATATATATATATATATTGTACATTCACATCAGTCCCTAACCCTCAAGGAGTGTTCAATGATCTAAGTCCCTACCTCACATTCATACATACAGATACTAGGGCCAATTTAGACAGGAGCCAATTAGCCTACCAGCATGTCCTTGGGGTGGGGGAGGAGGCTGGGGTACCTGGAGGAGGCCCACGCAGGCACAGGGGGAGCATGCAGGTTCCAGGCAGGTGGTGCTGTGGTTGGGATTCAAGCTAGTACTGCCAGGTGGTAGTACTAACAATTTAGCCACTATGCTGCCCCATTTTATAATTATATAATGTACTGTATATGTAATGTGTCACAGCACTGCCTCATATCTGGTTGCTAATTAGGTCAGGTGTGTTGGTTGATATGAAATCTTAATGCCATCCTTTGCTTTCTTTTTTTTCTTTCTAAAAAAACATGGTCCTTGCCCCAAACATTGATGCTGAATCCTCCAGGGTGAAGCTGCAGAAGGTCCCCAAGTCCCAGGTGGCAGTTTACAAAGTTAAGGGAAACTGTAAAATTTGTTGCAAGCACACATATTCTTTTTTTATATACAGTTGCAAGAAAAAGTATGTGAACCCCTTGGGATTACGTGCAGATTTGCATGAATTGGGCATAAAATGTGCTCTGAATGTCATCTAAGTCACAACAATAGAAGAACACAGTCTGCTGAACATAATACTACACAAACATTAGATGTTGCCATGGTTTAATTGCACATAACATGTAAACATTCACAGTGCAAGGAGGAAAAAGTATGTGAGGCCCTAGCTTAATGACTTCTCCCAGAAGCTAATTGGAGCCAGGAGTGAGCCAACCTTGACTCCAATCAGTGTGATGATATTGGATGTGTTGCTGACAGCTGTCCTGCCCTTAAAAAACACACACCTGTTTTGGGTTTACTGGTTTCAAGAAGCACTGTCTGATGTGAACCATGCCTCGCAGAAAAGAGCTCTCAGAAGACCTACGATCAAGAATTGTTGACTTGCATGAAGCTGGAAAGGGTTACAAAAGTATCTCCAAAAGCCTTGATGTTCATGTGTCCACGGTAAGACAGACTGTCTACAAATGGAGAAAGTTTAGCACTGTTGCTACTCTCCCTAGGCGTGGTCGTCCTGTAAAAATGACTGCAAGAGCACAGCGCAGAATGCTGCATGAGGTAAAGAAGAATCCCAGAGTGTCAGCTAAAGACCTACAGAAATCTCTGGCACATGCTAACATTTTTGTTGACACATCTACAATAAGGAAAACATTAAACAAGAATGGAGTACATGGGAGGACACCACGGAGGAAGCCATTGCTGTCCAAAAAGAATATTGCAGCACGTTTGAAGTTTGCAAAAGAGCACCTGGATATTCCACAGCACTACTGGCAAAATATACCGTGGACAGATGAAACCAAGATTGAGTGGTTTGGGAAGAACACACAACACTATGTGTGGAGAAAAAAAGGCACAGCACACCAACATCAAAACCTCATCCCCACTGTAAAACATGGCGGAGGGAGCATCATGGTTTGGGGCTGCTTTGCTGCCTCAGGGCCTGGACGGATTGTTGTCATTGATGGGAAAATGAATTCCAGAGTTTATCAATACATTTTGCAGGAAAACGTATGACCATCTGTCCGCCAACTGAAGCTCCGCAGAGGATGGGTGATGCAACAGGACAATGACCCAAAGCATACAAATCATTCAACAAAACAATGGCTGCAACAGCACAGAATACGCCTTCTGGAGTGGCCCAGTCAGAGTCCTGACCTCAACCCGATTGAAATGCTGTGGCATGACCTTAAGAGAGCGATTCACACCAGACATCCCAAGAATATTGCTACACTGAAACAGTTTTGTGAAGAGGAGTGGTCCAAAATTACTCCAGATCGTTGTACAGGTCTGATCTGCAACTACAGGAAACGTTTGGTTGAGGTTATTGCTGCCAAAGGAGGGTCAACCGGTTATTAAGTTCAAAGGTTCACATACTTTTTCCTCCCTGCACTGTGAATGTTTACATGTTATGTGCAATTAAACCATGGCAACATCTAATGTTTGTGTAGTATTATGTTCAGCAGACTGTGTTCTTCTATTGTTGTGACTTAGATGACGTTCAGAGCACATTTTATGCCCAATTCATGCAAAACTCCACGTAATCCCAAGGGGTTCACATACTTTTTCTTGCAACTGTATATATATATATATATATATATATATATATAGTGGGAGCAAGAGGGGTGTGAGACATCCCTTTTGGATGAAGGGAGAATATGCACACAAAAGGCAGGTGGTGCCGTGGTTGGGATTTGAACCAATGACCTTCGTACTGCCAGGCAAAAGTACTAACCATTTAGCCACTGTGCTGCCCTAGAATAAAGGGGTGGAACAAGTGTTTGTAAACATTTTCATTGCAGTAGGGGCACAGAGGTCCAAAAGGGTTCCTCCTACCTTTTTGACAAGGACAATGCAACAGTAAAAACATAAAATCTATTCAGAACCAAATAAACTCATTAGTTGGAAAGCGTGCATTTAAACCCCCTATCCCTGCCCTACTGGGATTCAGATGATGTGGAACAGCCTAAAACCTGAGAACATTTATCTTTAAAAAGAGGTGCTTTGTCCCCTTAAAGCAATACCTAAAGTGCATGCTCATTTTCCATCTAACTGACACTTCTTTGATCATAATGAAGTATTTAATTTTTTTTTTTATAGATACATTTTTACAGCTAACATAAAAGCTTGCACCTGGAGACAGGCTTTTCCTGTGGTTTTAGCCATATCCTGGAAGCTTGCAGTTTAGTAAACATGTACATTTCTCTGATTTTGAAAACAGTGGAAAATTAGATGTTCCCTGAAAACTTCATTTTTAAGGCTGACCTCACAATTCCATAAACATTTTTGACAGATCTTACATGTGATCTCATGCAGGTTCGTGTTATAGGAGTTTAGTGAGGGGACAGCCAGATGGTCAAGCTGTGCTTTCACATTGGCATAGTTAGATTTAGACTTCTAATCCAGTGAAAACAAGAATATTTCTACTGGTTACTAGAGGCAGTCACTACTCTGACTTATTCATTGAAGTAGTTCTAAACTCAATCACTAAATTTGAATTATTGGTAAACACTAGAGATGAGCGAATCGAACCAGGCGAAGTGGAATTCGTTTCGAATTTCAGGAAAAATTCTATTCGCGGCGAATCCGAATATTAGCATACTTCGGGTGCACGAATCGGATTTTTCCCGATCAGCCGGCAAAAGTGTCCCTGCAGAGAGCTCCGCTATTTCTGACAGTTCTCTGACAGTTCCTTCACATGTACAGCGGTTGAAACATTGTATCTATTTGTTTCCATTTAGGATACAGATGTTTTTATTCGGAAACAGATACAATGTTTCAACCGCTGTAAATGTGAAGGAACTGTCAGAGAACTGTCAGAAATAGCGGAGCTCTCTGCAGATACACTTTTTGCTGTACTGGAATACTTCTTCTTTTCATTCTCCTTTTCATTCTTCTCATTCTTCTTTTCATTCTTCTTTTCATTCTTCTTCTCATTCTTCTTTTCATTCTTCTTCTTTTCATTCTTCTTTTCATTCTTCTCATTCTTCTTTTCTTCTTCATGAAAAGAAGAATGAGAAGAAGAATGAGAAGAATGAAAAGAAGAATGAAAAGAAGAATGAGAAGAATGATAAGAAGAATGAGAAGGATAAGAAGAATGAGAAGAAGAATAAGAAGAATGAAAAGAAGAATAAGAAGAATGAAAAGAAGAATAAGAAGAATGAGAAGAAGAATGAAAAGAAGAATGAAAAGAAGAAGAAGAATGAAAAGAAGAATGAAAAGAAGAAGAAGAAGAATCTTTTCATTCTTCTCATTCCTCTTTTCATTCTTCTTTTCATTCTTCTTCTTCTTCTTTTCATTCTTCTTTTCATTCTTCTTCTTCTTCTTTTCATTCTTCTCATTCTTCTTTTCATTCTTCTTCTTCTTCTTTTCATTCTTCTTCTTTTCATTCTTCTTCTTCTTCTTTTCATTCCTCTTCTTCTTCTTTTCATTCTTCTTTTCATTCTTCTTCTGATTCTTTTCATTCTTCTTCTTCTTCTTTTCATTCTTCTTTTCATTCTTCTCATTCTTCTTTTCATTCTTCTTCTTTTCATTCTTCTTTTCATTCTTCTCATTCTTCTTTTCTTCTTCATGAAAAGAAGAATGAAAAGAAGAAGAATGAAAAGAAGAATGAGAAGAAGAATGAGAAGAAGAATGAAAAGAATGAGAAGAATGAGAAAAAGAATGAGAAGAAGAAGAATGAGAAGAATGAAAAGAAGAATGAGAAAAAGAATGAGAAGAAGAAGAAGAATGAAAAGAAGAATGAGAAGAAGAAGAAGAATGAGAAGAAGAATGAGAAGAATGAAAAGAAGAATGAAGAATGAAAAGAAGAATGAAAAGAAGAAGAATGAAAAGAAGAAGAAGAATGAAAAGAATGAAAAGAAGAAGAAGAAGAATCTTTTCATTCTTCTCATTCTTCTTTTCATTCTTCTTTTCATTCTTCTTCTTCTTCTTTTCATTCTCCTTCTTCTTTTCATTCTTCTTTTCATTCTTCTTCTTCTTCTTTTCATTCTTCTTCTTCTTCTTTTCATTCTTCTTCTCATTCTTTTCATTCTTCTTTTCATTCTTCTCATTCTTCTTTTCATTCTTCTCATTCTTCTTTTCATTCTTCTTTTCATTCTTCTTTTCATTCTTCTTTTCATTCTTCTTCTCATTCTTCTTTTCATTCTTCTTCTTCTTCTTTTCATTCTTCTCATTCTTCTTTTCTTCTTCATGAAAAGAAGAATGAGAAGAAGAATGAAAAGAAGAATGAAAAGAAGAATGAAAAGAATGAAGAAGAAGAATGAAAAGAAGAAGAAGAATGAAAAGAAGAATGAAAAAAAGAAGAATCTTTTAATTCTTCTCATTCTTCTTTTCATTCTTCTTTTCATTATTCTTCTTCTTCTTCTTTTCATTCTTCTCATTCTTCTTTTCTTCTTCATGAAAAGAAGAATGAGAAGAAGAATGAAAAGAAGAATGAGAAGAATGAAAAGAAGAAGAAGAATGAAAAGAAGAATGAGAAGAATGAAGAGAAGAATGAAAATAAGAATGAAAAGAAGAATGAGAAGAAGAAGAAGAAGAAGAATGAAAAGAAGAAGAAGAATGAAAAGAAGAATGAAAAGAAGAATGAGAAGAAGAATGAAAAGAATGAAAAGAAGAATGAAAAGAAGAAGAATGAAAAGAAGAGGAAGAATGAAAAGAATGAAAAGAAGAAGAAGAATAAGAATCTTTTCATTCTTCTCATTCTTCTTTTCATTCTTCTTTTCATTCTTCTTCTTCTTTTCATTCTTCTTCTTCTTTTCATTCTTCTTTTCATTCTTCTTCTTCTTCTTCTTCTTTTCATTCTTCTTCTTCTTTTCATTCTTCTTTTTCTTCTTTTCATTCTTCTTCTTCTTCTTCTTTTCATTCTTCTTTTCATTCTTCTCATTCTTCTTTTCATTCTTCTCATTCTTCTTTTCATTCTTCTCATTCTTCTTTTCATTCTTCTTCTTCTTTTCATTCTTCTCATTCTTCTTTTCTTTTTCATGAAAAGAAGAATGAAAAGAAGAATGAAAAGAATGAAGAAGAAGAATGAAAAGAAGAATGAAAAGAAGAAGAATGAAAAGAAGAATGAAAAGAAGAAGAATCTTTTCATTCTTCTCATTCTTCTTTTCATTCTTCTTTTCATTCTTCTTCTTCTTCTTCTTCTTTTCATTCTTCTTCTTCTTCTTTTCATTCTTCTTCTTCTTTTCATTCTTCTTCTTCTTCTTTTCATTCTTCTTCTTCTTTTCATTCTTCTTCTTCTTCTTTTCATTCTTCTTCTTCTTCTTTTCATTCTTCTTCTTTTTCTTTTCATTCTTCTTCTTTTTCTTTTCATTATTCTTCTTTTTCTTTTCATTCTTCTTCTTCTTCTTTTCGTTCTTCTTCTTTTCATTCTTCTTCTTTTCCTTCTTCTTCTCCTTCTCATTTTTCTTTTCATTCTTCTTCTCATTCTTCTTTTCATTCTTCTTTTCATTCTTCTCATTCTTCTTTTCTTCTTCATGAAAAGAAGAATGAGAAGAAGAATGAAAAGAAGAAGAATGAAAAGAAGAATGAGAAGAATGAAAAGAAGAATGAGAAGAAGGAAAAGAAAAATGAGAAGGAAAAGAAGAATGAAAAGAAGAAGAAGAATGAAAAGAAGAATGAAAAGAAGAATGAAAAGAAGAATGAAAAGAAGAATGAGAAGAAGAGGAAGAAGAAGGAAAAGAAGAAGAATGAAAAGAAGAATGAAAAGAAGAATGAAAAGAAGAAGAATGAAAAGAAGAAGAATGAAAAGAAGAATGAAAAGAAGAAGAATGAAAAGAAGAATGAAAAGAAGAAGAAGAATGAAAAGAAGAAGAAGAATCTTTTCATTCTTCTCATTCTTCTTTTCATTCTTCTTCTTCTTCTTCTTTTCATTCTTCTTCTTCTTTTCATTCTTCTTTTCATTCTTCTTCTTCTTTTCATTCTTCTTCTTCTTCTTTTCATTCTTCTTCTTCTTCTGAGGATGAGGATGAAGAAGAAGAAGAAGCAGTAGGATGAAAATAAGAAGAATTCCAAGCCGGCAAAAAGTGTATCTGCAGAGCTCCTCTATTTCTGACAGTTCTCTGACATTCACATTTACAGCGGTTGAAACATTGTATCTATTTGTTTCCATTTATGGAAACAAATAGATACAATGTTTCAAGCGCTGTAAATGTGAATGTCAGAGAACTGTCAGAAATAGCGGAGCTCTGCAGATACACTTAGCGGAGCTCTGCAGATACACTTTTTGCCAGCTTGGAATTCTTCTTATTTTCATCCTACTTCTTCTTCTTCTTCTTCTTCATCCTCATCCTCAGAAGAAGAAGAAGAGGATGAGGATGAAGAAGAAGAAGAAGGAGGATGAAAATAAGAATTCCAAGCCGGGAAAAAAGTGTATCTGTCAGAAATAGAGGAGCTCTGCAGATACACTTTTTGCCGGCTTGGAATTCTTCTTATTTTCATCCTACTTCTTCTTCTTCTTCTTCATCCTCATCCTCATCCTCTTCTTCTTCTTCTGAGGATGAGGATGAAGAAGAAGAAGAAGAAGAAGAAGAAGAAGTAGGATGAAAATAAGAAGAATTCCAAGCCGGGAAAAAGTGTATCTGTCAGAAATGGAGGAGCTCTGCAGATACACTTTTTGCCGGCTTGGAATTCTTCTTATTTTCATCCTACTTCTTCTTCTTCTTCTTCATCCTCATCCTCATCCTCTTCTTCTTCTGAGGATGAGGATGAAGAAGAAGAAGAAGAAGAAGAAGTAGGATGAAAATAAGAAGAATTCCAAGCCGGCAAAAAGTGTATCTGCAGAGCTCCGCTAAGTGTATCTGCAGAGCTCCGCTATTTCTGACAGTTCTCTGACATTCACATTTTACAGCGGTTGAAACATTGTATCTATTTGTTTCCATTTATGGAAACAAATAGATACAATGTTTCAACCGCTGTAAATGTGAATGTCAGAGAACTGTCAGAAATAGCGGAGCTCTGCAGATACACTTAGCGGAGCTCTGCAGATACACTTTTTACCGGCTTAGAATTCTTCTTATTTTCATCCTACTTCTTCTTCTTCTTCATCCTCATCCTCAGAAGAAGAAGATGAGGATGAGGATGAAGAAGAAGAAGAAGTAGGATGAAAATAAGAAGAATTCCAAGCCGGGAAAAAGTGTATCTGTCAGAAATAGAGGAGCTCTGCAGATACACTTTTTGCCGTCTTGGAATTCTTCTTATTTTCATCCTACTTCTTCTTCTTCTTCTTCTTCTTCCTCATCCTCATCCTCATCCTCTTCTTCTTCTTCTGAGGATAAGGATGAAGAAGAAGAAGAAGAAGAAGAAGTAGGATGAAAATAAGAAGAATTCCAAGCCGGCAAAAAGTGTATCTGCAGAGCTCCGCTAAGTGTATCTGCAGAGCTCCGCTATTTCTGACAGTTCTCTGACATTCACATTTACAGCGGTTGAAACATTGTATCTATTTGTTTCCATAAATGGAAACAAATAGATACAATGTTTCAACCGCTGTAAATGTGAATGTCAGAGAACTGTCAGAAATAGAGGAGCTCTGCAGATACACTTTTTGCTGGCTTGGAATTCTTCTTATTTTCATCCTACTTCTTCTTCTTCTTCATCCTCATCCTCATCCTCTTCTTCTTCTTCTTCTGAGGATGAGGATGAAGAAGAAGAAGAAGAAGTAGGATGAAAATAAGAAGAATTCCAAGCCGGCAAAAAGTGTATCTGCAGAGCTCCGCTAAGTGTATCTGCAGAGCTCCGCTAAGAAATAGCGGAGCTCTGCAGATACACTTTTTGCCGGCTTGGAATTCTCCTTCTTCTCATCCTTCTTCTTCTTCTCATCCTTCTTCTTCTTCTCATCCTTCTCCTTCTTCTCATCCTTCTCCTTCTTCTCATCCTTCTTCTTCTCATCCTTCTTCTTCTTCTCATCCTTCTCCTTCTTCTCATCCTTCTTCTTCTTCTCATCCTTCTCCTTCTTCTCATCCTTCTTCTTCTTCTCATCCTTCTTCTTCTTCTCATCCTTCTCCTTCTTCTCATCCTTCTTCTTCTTCTCATCCTTCTTCTTCTTCTCATCCTTCTTCTTCTTCTCATCCTTCTCCTTCTTCTCATCCTTCTTCTTCTTCTCATCCTTCTTCTCATCCTTCTCCTTCTTCTCATCCTTCTCCTTCTTCTCATCCTTCTTCTCATCCTTCTCCTTCTTCTCATCCTTCTCCTTCTTCTCATCCTTCTCCTTCTCCTTCTTCTCATCCTTCTCCTTCTCCTTCTTCTCATCCTTCTCCTTCTCCTTCTTCTCATCCTTCTCCTTCTCCTTCTTCTCATCCTTCTCCTTCTTCTCATCCTTCTCCTTCTCCTTCTTCTCATCCTTCTCCTTCTTCTCATCCTTCTCCTTTTCATTCTTCTCCTTCTTCTCATCCTTCTCCTTCTCCTTCTCCTTCCTCATCTCCAAGGGCATTTAAATTAAAGGTACAGTGTTCTGCACTAATATAAAGGCTCTCTGAAGCCTCAGGCGAATCAGCCGAATCAAATTTTTGAATAATTCGCTCATCTCTAGTAAACACCTTCACGTTCCTGACCAGGCCATTTTTTGCATTACGGCGCTGCGTTACTCTAACCACCTCCTGTCTCGCTGTTGGATATAAACGGCCAGACGGTGGCACTGCACGGTCAGGTGGCTGTTTATAAATGGCCTCCCCACACCCTGCTTGTGCGCGCTCCCTGTGAGCGCGCATCATCGTAATCCGGTGCCCACTGTGTCCTCCGGACACAGTGGAACACCGATCGTTGTACGGGACTTCTGTGTGAGGTCCCAATCGTGATCACTGGCCAATCAGTGATCACATGCAGAGTAGTAAGCAAGATGTCATGTCTGACATCATTGCTTACTATGTGTGAAATCTGTGAATGATCACATAGGTCACATTGTACAAGTCTTGACAACAGCCTTGTTCCATGTGACAAGCTGTGACCAATCACAGCTCACACAGTATTTCTCAATGGCTGCATGAATGCAGCCAGAGAGCAGGAGAAATTATTGCTTTTACAGCCTTTATGGGTGGAAAAGCAATCAGTGTAAAGAAAAAAAATCTTCATCACCCCCCACTGTTAGGGTGACAGTATAAACTAATTTGGGATTTTTTTTACTAAAAAGATAACTGAATAAATTTTGGGCAAAATTTTATGATGAAATATTATTTGTTTGCAATTGGTTTAAGTGAAAATTATTGCATTTACAAATGGCAGTATATATACTGAAGTTTTTTTTTTTCAATTTTTTTTTACTAGCAATGGCGGCAATCAGCGACTTATAGCAGGACTGCGGCGGGTATTCTGACACTGGGGGAACTGACTTGGTGTCACTGACATCCCCAGTGACACCAATACAGTGATCAGTGCTAATGAAAAGCACTGACTCTGGGCAGGAAGGGGTTAACATGTGGGGCGATCAAAGGGTTTACTATGTGCTGTTTTACTAGCGGGCTGTGTCTGTGTACATTACTGTAAGCCCACTGCTTTGTATGGCTGTGCTGTGCAAAGCCATGCAAAGCAGTGTGCAGGAGCAGACAGGGGAGAGAACTGTTTTGTTTAAAAACAGTCCCCCCCCCCCCCCCCATCAGAGATGCTCGGCAATTACCGGGCATCGGTGAGTAATCACTGGCTGGGACTTGATGATTGACAGCCACGAATGGTAGGGCGTGCGCGTGCCTCACGTGCACCCCCTACCCGAAGATGTAAAATCATGTATACAGTTAGGGCCATATATATTTGGACACAGACACTATTTTAGTTTTTTCAGGTTTTTACCAAAACATATTCAAGCTATAGTTCTATAATGGACAAGGGCTGAAAGTTCACACTCTCAGGTTGAATTTGAGGGTATGTACATCCAAATTGGAGGAAGGGTTTAGGGTTACAGCTCTTAAGAGTAGATACCCCCCCTTTTTTTGTGCACCCGTGATGCCCTGTAGCAGTGCTTTTGCTATAGGGTGGACGGGAAGTGAATAACAGGCTTTAAAAGTAACTGCTTTGATTGGTTCTCATAGTGGTCACATCTGCTTTTGCTGGTTCCCAATCAAAAGCTGTGATTGAAAGCTGGCAGTGAAAGCTCAGTCATTGTGCTGAGAGTGTTCAGTAAGTACGCTCTCAGCACACAAACTCCCCAAACCATGGACAAATATGTTTAGTGGCTAGGCGTTAAAGCCCATTGTATCTGCCACATATCCAAGTTTCACAGGTGCATTCTGGGTAATAGCCACCCAGAAACGCATGAAAAATGCATATGCATTATTACCACATTTTTGCAATGGAGTAGTGTGAAAGCAGCCTAAAAATCCACCACATCCACAGTGCACTGGTTTAAAGAGTTCTATAGAAATTAAAAAGATACATTTTTTTATGCATCTTTATTTTTTTTACCCCAAAAACGCATAAAAATGGATTAGTGTGAAAGGACACTAACACTACTCACAGTTGCGCAGGTACATATTGTGCAGGCATCACTACATCAGCAGCACTGAGATGCCAAAAAGCAAGAACAAAAGGTAAAAACAGCACTTTATAGAAAACAGAACAAAGCAAAAAAAATGCCACTTGTTTCTAGTACACATTGCTTTAGCAAAATAAATGTCTTCCAGTTACTAAGTATTTGTTTTTAAGTATCATTACACAGCTTTCTGTCTTGTCGTCTTGTTTGTAACTGAAGTTTTTCCACAATGTCTTTGAGTGACAATTGTTTTATTCCGTGCCTGTAGGGTACACCCCCCCCCCCCCCCCCCAGTCATCCTAAATGAATTCCTTTTAGTATCTGTGGATATTTTTAACAAAGCTTTCTTATATATATCTGAATGAACGACATGGACACTGAACATTTTTTCATGTCTGCTGTCTGAAAGGAGCGATGTCTTTAAAAAAGACCATGGGATTAGTTTCAACACTGGTTACATTACCTACATTTCATGTTTAATTGACACAAGATGGAATCCGTTCTGTATTGATTGGTTAATGTCTGTAGATGCCGTGCTTAGTAGTTAAGATGCATAGCTGCTTGTCGACCTTATGGGATAATGGCACATCACAAATGATGAGCACATTACAACGATGTGGTAGTCATTCATTTAGTAAGTTACAATTGTCATATGTGATGCACCTTTGTCACAGCAAATTTCATTACCATTCCCTCGAGAATATTGTTTTTCTTGTAACCTAGTGTAATGTCACATCACCTAACTAGCATCAGTCAAATGAAATCTGCTCATGGGTGTGGTATTACTTAACAACTGTCTATTTTCTCAGTGCCTTTAATTAGTAAATATGTAGCACAGTAGATTGGATGGAGATGATTTAACTGGCGTTTTTGGAAGCTTTCCAATTTATAAATTAGACAAAGTTAAAAATGTATCTTGATGTGTAACTAAAGGGAAAAGCTTTTTTTCTCATTTTTGGATAGAGAAAGGCCCCTTTCATAACAGCGATTTGATGAGGTCCAGCTATCAGTTTTTCAGGCAGACCTTATTGGATGATCAGTGTATCGCTATGGACTGGCAGGTGTAAACAGACTAGTGTCCATAAACACCCGCCTGCCTCCAGTCTGTTAAAAAAACAGAAGGGGATCTGTCCCCCTCTGTCTAGGCGGATTAGATCGGCTGCCAACATGCCAGGAGAGCTAAGGGAGTTTGGTCTGTGGACAGGGGCCCGTCATCTGCCCACTCTGCTCAACAGGGGATCTAGGCAGATTAGATCAGCTGCCAATAGAGCAAACGGAGCTTGGTCTGTGAACAGGGACCCGTCATCTGCCCACTCTGGTCAGCAGGGGATCTAGGCGTATTGGATTGGCTGCCAATAGAGCAAAGGGGGCTCGGTCTGTGGACAGGGACCTGTCATCTGCCCACTCTGCTCAGAAGAGGATCTAGACAGAATGGATCGGCTTCCAATAGAGCAAAGGGGGCTCGGTCTGTGGACAGGGACCCGTCATCTGCCCACTCTGCTCGGAAGGGGAACTAGGCAGAATGGATCAGCTTCCAATACAGCAAAGGGGGCTCAGTCCTTGGACCTCTCATCTGCCTACTCTGTTCAGCAGGGGATCAGAGGACAAATCAGATTTGGTTACATGTGAAAGGGGCCCAAGTGAGAGTTATAACCCCATCAGGTTTTTTTGCAGTCTGTGTCTTATAGGGGAGATTTGCCTTCACTTATTGTCCCATAGGCAAAACTTCAAAGTGAGGGAATCCTGGATGTTACTAGGGTCACCAGAACTAGTATCTCCATTGGAAGATCTTCCCTCTATTACTGTTCCAGTGTCAACACAAAATTTGGGGTTTTCTTATACTCTTGCTTTTGATGGTAACCGTAACCAGGGCAAGTGGAGATCTCCCTAACGAGCACAAACAACAATAACAACTGACAGGTGTCCTAATCCAAAATGCCCAGAATGCACTGAAAAACAGTAAAAAAATTTACTATTTCAGACATTTTGAGAGAAATAGAGGGAGCAGAAGCAGAGATAGCAGTATTTGTTGAGATTAGCCCTCTTTTTATTGTGGTGTTTGGATGTGTTCCAGCTCATTTCTGTGCAGAAATTATTGCAACAGTCTCTAACATATTTTCTTTCATGCAAAACCTCAAAGTATGGTGTACCGGGTCCATTTGAGTACTGGGAAAACACTTTGTATGCATTTTTCATGATGAAAAAAGGCTCTGGACAGCATCTGGAAATGGAAGAGTTAAAAAAATTCCAAACTCTTATAAACGCAGGTAGCCATGTTTAGACGCGTTTACAAGCGTTTGGTGTTTTAAACACTGATAAAATCTACTCCTGAACGCATGTTTGGTGCGTTCAAAAAAACGACACTAAACTCAACTGCCTGTACACGACTGTAAACAATGATGTGTACATGGACACATAGGAAAACATTAGGGAGAGTTCAGGGGCTGCTGAAAAAAAGGCAGAAAAGCTCCTAAACGTGAGTTTATCAGCTGCAGTGTACATGAAGCCTTACACTGCTTCAATAAATGTCATGTTCTTATGTTTGAAAAATTGAGTATTTTTTTGTTCATAAATGTTAGCTACAAATTCAATTGTGCATCCCTTTGGACATGTCAGGGGCTGCACTCGAGCCTTTCTGTATTTACCAGGTTGACCACCAATACTTCATACTATTATGTTGAATATGCTATCTCTATATCAAACTTAAACTAATCAGTTTAAAATATTACTTTCTATACTCTTCTTTTACAATAAGTATAGGATTAAATGCATTTTTCTTTAGAACAATAATTGCACTTATACATTGCAGGTAAAATGTGCATCACTATTAGGGATGAGCTCAGTGTTCAGCCCAAGTGTAAGTTTTGGCCAAACACTGGCTGTCCAGATTTTCATCTGAACATCAAGCATTTAACGCACTAAGTGCAGCTTCTGGTTGTTATTAGTTGCTAAGGGAGCATTTCCTGCTTGCAGCTGTGTCCTTACCAACCACTAACATCACCATTTTTATTTTTTAATAAAGATCTTGTGAAATATCTGGGTGTCTATTTCTATGTTCAACTCTTTTCTTTGTGAATGAGTAGGTGTACTATGTGCCCTATACTCATTCACATAGGTGGGCTGGTATCTGGGGCCCCCATATTATTAAAGGGGGTTTCCAGTTTCCGCAAAGCCCCCCTGGAGGACGAAATGCATTGGGTGGGGCATCACATCCGCTCGCCTGGAAGGCACACTCGCAGCGAGTGGGAATGGGTGGATCGGCGTTCTAACAAGACAATCTGTGAGTGCAATTGGTTTTATTTTTAAATGTTTTAATAAAGACTGCATTGAGCGATGAAATCTTTCCCTTGTTCCCGCATCCTCATATGAATGGTGTGGAGAGTGAGACAGCGAAGATTACCCGGAAGCACACAAAGGGTTTAACTAAGCACTTATTGACCCACTCAGTCATAAGAGTTCAATGTTTTCTTTTGAGTATCCACAGGATTGGGTTAAGGCAATGACAAGATCACAGGGGGAACTTTTGGAGCACTGTTGTTGAGTTTGACGTGTGTCACAGTTTTGGATTAATTAATTGCTGAAGATAACAGCAGAACTGAGGACAGTTTGTATTTTTGATTATTGTACTGTTTGTTGGTACGGTTACCGATATCTGTTTTGCTATGTGTATAGTGACACATCCATATTAGCACTTATTTAGAGTTCCAGTTATTTACATCACTGTCCACTTTAGAAATTATCAAGGTTATATTTTTCTGTTTTTGTTAGATCATTTGCATTGTGTCCTTTAAGCAGGATTTAGTTACTGGTAGTTTTATTTATTAGCACACAGTTGAAGGTTTCTTATTTATGAAAGTTTTTTTCTGATTAGATGTTTATGGGTCTGAACATCTATGGGCAGCTGCTAGATAATTGGTGGGGTATAAAAGATAAAGTGCAGGTATCTAAACCATTCTTTAATAAGGAGATCTACCTGACGCAAAACATGTCTGTTGTACAATACTGTCAGACTACTCTGATATCTTATATTTAAGGAATTAGGGTAGACATATATTTTCTCAAACAAGATACAGTTGTGCTCAAAAGTTTGCATACCCTGACAGAAATTTAGAAATTTTGGCATTGATATTGAAAATATGACCATGCCAAAAAATGCTCTTTTATTGAAGGATGATAATCATATGAAGCCATTTATTATCAAATATTTGTTTGGCTCCATTTTAAACCCTAATAACAGAAATCACCCAAATGGCTATGATCAAAAGTTTACATACCCTGGAATGTTTGTCCTTGGTACAGACACACAAGGTGACACACACGGGTTAAATTGCAATTCGTGCCAGTGTATAAATAGTCAATGAGTTTGTTAGCTCTTACGTGGAAACACTGACTAGGCTAGATACTGAGCCATGGGGATCAAAAAAGAACTGTCAAACGTCCTGCAGAACAAGGTAATGGAATGTTATAAAGATGGAAAAGGACATAAAAAGATGTCCAAAGCCTTGAATATGCTGATGTGGGCTGGGAGGGCTGATTTTCGGAATGTTTTCAGTTTTGAAGAATGCCATGACTGTTTGGTTTTATCATATAATTATTCTTATGTTATACATATCTACGGGTGACATGCATGGTATCCATTCTGTGTTTTATGGTTTTATGATCCTGGATCCCCTGATAGATGAAATATAATGTTCAAATATCTGTATTATACTACAAATGACCCAGTCCTTTAAACTCATATCATGGAATGTTCAGGTTTTAATTCTAAAATCATGTCTAGAACCTTAATTCTAAAATCAAATAATCCCTGATTTGTGACTATATCAAATGACACAAACTACAAAATATCCTGTTTTGTGAAACTTATTTACAGGACTCTAGGTTTATGACCCTTAAAAGGCCTACCTTTTTTATGCTCATTATGCTACTTACTTTATTTTTTTTTTTCCCAGGAGAGCCTGGAAGCTGGCTTTAACCCCCTAAATATCAGGATGTTATAAGCATGCTTTGTAGACAGCAGAAACCATCTGTTTACTTACCTAACCTAGGTCTGGTTGCTTTGCTTCACAAAATGTGCAAAGTGTTTTTAAGTTAGTTTTTTAAACGTTTTTACTGAATAAGCTTTCTTTTGCATGTGTTTTCTGGTTTTGCGTATGTCTATGTACAGAAATTGTTTAACAATGTAGTTTTATTCAACTAATTTCAGAATAGAAATAGCAACTTTAGTGGTGAATTTAATGAACAGGAATGATTGATGATTAACCATGCACAAACAAACATGTGAATCATTAATCAAAATGAATAAAAAATATAAGCCATGTCTTTAGAAAAAAAATGACACTGCAAATGACCGCCATAATGGCCTTACAATTTTACAAAAATAAGCATATCATATTATAAAAAACACCTTATCACCTTAGAAACATCTTACTCTTACTCCTTACAAGATCCTCCAGTGCAATCTAGTTGAAAGGTATAAAAAGTTAGTCATAGCAATTCTAAAAATCATTTGTAGAGCTCATCCCTTATGGGGGGGGGGGGGGCACTGAATATGACCCAGGTCTCCATTGTTAGTACAGAGACTGCTCAGTCTAGGGGATGTCTTTTTATAAATAATTGCTGGAAAACTTGATCAAGGGTTCAGAATAGCATAAAATTACAGAAGGACAGCTTCTCTAAGCAGCCTTTCCTGGAAGTAACAGGGAATGGGCAGTATATCTAGGACTAGAACAGTCCCAGTCCATATGGTATCCTCTGGCACTTTGTTGCCTTCTACCACTTGCACACCCAAGAGTCCACAGCATGGTCTTTATTCACAATGTCGCAGGAGCTGTCTGCCACCCAGAATCCACGTGTAGATCCTCAGTGAGGGAGACAAAAATCCTCCTCCAGAAAAGGACTACAGGACAGTGTCTTCCGGCAAACATAATTTTGCAGCAATTTTTTCCAGTCCCTCAACCCAGCAAATGCTGAGGCCTAGACCTGCAATTTATTGTATCACTATCTGTATTCCAGGGGCAGCAGCCCCAGGAGAACTAGAACCCTCCCTGGAGAGGAAAGAACACTCTGGAAAGGCTGCTGAAATATTTATCACCTTCCCAACCACCTTCTGGATGCCTCCTTCTAGAGATTTTCTGGGGAATGATGAATATTTATACTGGTCATTTGACTCTTCCTGCCTTATGTTCAGGAAGCTTCTCCCAGAAATAAGAGAAATCAAACATGCAGCTAGGAAAACCCATACCAGACAAAACAATAGATTACTGCTCCACTGTCTGTAGTGAAGCCAAAAACTAAATTTAGCCTAGCAGCCTAACTAAAGGAGGGCTCTACACATATAACATTCCCATACTCTAAGTTTGGAAAATATGTTTCTAAAAGGTATATAGACATTATATTGCCAAAAATATCAGGACACCTCTCCAAATCATTGGATTCAGGTGTTCCAATCACCTCCATGGCCACAGGTGTATAAAATCAAGCACCTAGGCATGCAGACTGCTTCTACAAACATTTGAGACTGAATGGGTTGCTCTCAGGAGCTCAGTGAATTCAAGCGTGGTACCGTGATAGGTTGCCACCTGTGCAGTAAGTCTATTTGTGAATTTCTTTTGTTACAAAATATTCCTCGGTCAACTGTCAGTGGTATTATAACAAAGTGGAAGCAACTGGGAACAAGCTCAGCCACGAAGTGGTAGGGCACGTAAAATAACAGAGCAGGGTCAGCACATGCTGAAGCGCACAGTGCGCAGAAGTCACCCACTGTCTGCAGAGTCAATAGCTAAAGACCTCCAGACTTTGTGTGACATTCAGATTAGCACAACAGTGCGTAGAGAGCTTCATGGAATGGGTTTCCATAGCCGAGCAGCTGCATCCAAGCCTTACATCACCAAGTGCAATGCAAAATGTGGGATACAGTGGTGTAAAGCACGCCACCACTGGACTCTAGAGCAGTGGAGACTTGTTCTCTGGAGTGACGAATCATGCTTCTCTGCCTGGCAATTCGATTGACGTGTCTGGGTTTGGCGGTTGCCAGGAGAACGGTACGTGACTGCATTGTGACAAGTGTAAAGTTTGGTGGAGGGGGGAATATGGTGTGGGCTTGTTTTTCAGGGGTTGGGCTTGGCCCCTTAGTTCCAGTGAAGGGAACTCCTAAGGTGTCAGCATACAAAGACATTTTGGACCATTTCATGCTCCAAACTTTGTGGGAACAGTTTGGGGATGGCCCCTTCCATTTCCAACATGACTGCGCACCAGTGCACAAAGCAAGGCTCATAAAGACATGGATGAGCGAGCTTGGGGTGGAGGAACTTGACTGGCCTGCCTGAGTCCTGACCTCAACCCGATATCCAATCTCTTTGGGATTAATTAGAGCAGAGGCTACTTGTCCGACATCAGTGCCTGACCTCACAAATGCGCATCTGGAAGAATGGTCAAACATTCCCATAGACACACTCCTAAACCTTGTGGACAGCCTTCCCAGAAGAGTTCCAGCTGTTATAGCTGCAAAGGGTGGGACAACTCAATATTGAACTAAGACTGGGATGCCATTAAAGGTCATGTGTGTGTAAAGGCAGGCGTCCCAATACTTTTGGCAATATATGTATATACCAACAGTAATAAGATCATGTCTACTAGTAGTTGGTTCAAAGTACTAGTTAATAAAGCAAGTGATAGTGAGCAGACATGTCTAATAATGAAAATTCTCCAACATAAAATTATTAATCATTTCACTGCAAAGGTGCCAAAGTGATGTGTTGCTCAAGTTGGGTAAAATGTTGCAACAGAGTAATTAGAAAATTAAAGATTTCTCATCTCCCATTAAATTCTGTGGAAGATTGTTAGATTGATTGACGGGAGGAATAAAGACTGTCAATTGAATACTTTCACAGTTTAGTAAATAAAGTAAAACTATATTTACTTTGAAATTTCAAACATTGGAGACAAAGATAAAGAAAAGATTTTTGCAAACACTTGTTTGTGTGACTGATGTGAACACAGTATCACCTTATTCACTGAGCTAAGGAGCTCATTAAAAATGGAGAGCTGACGAGAGTCCACTTAACATCGCAAGACTTTAACAGGTCCCATAGCTTGGCTGTCCTCCTGGCTTTTTTTCTTGGTAAGTGTTTTCATTATCATTCATTTTAATATACACCACTGTGCTTTACAAATATGCACTTTTTATACATGGAGTCCAAAGTGAACATAAATTTAGCTAAGTGAACCATATATATTTATTTAGAAAGTCTTTAAAGTGTATGTGTCTGCAGATACAGAAGAACCTCATTTATTGTGTTATATATCCATTAATAAAGACGTAAAGTAAATGTAAACCCGAGCTGAATAACACTGTTTGCTAAAGCAATGCATTTTCTATACAGTTGCTATTTTTGTAATAAAATATTTGCTTTTTCTCCATTTTTTTCATTCTTTGTTGCCAGTGACTGTATATTGTGGGTACTGTCATATGGACAAACAGGGATGTTCGTGAACAACTATTGACTCTAATTCCTGTTTATTTATTTGCTTAAATCATACATGCTTCTTAGAATAAGCTTCAACAAACATGAGCTACAGAATAACTTTTTCTAAGTGTCGATCTCTGCCGAGGAATAGAATGCACTACTCAAAATTAAATATGCTTTTCACCGTAGAACTCAATTTCCATGAAGCACAGGTGTATTTTTCCTACACGTGCCAAGCATACTTTGTCTAAAAAAAACTTTACTGGACTTTTTTAAACTGTATGAAAAGCCCCTTTCTTTTTTTTTAGTTTTGGATAAAATGTGAAAGAGCCTCAGTGACAGTTATTATTGCTGCCTATGTCCTTCCTGGGGGAATTCACTTCTCTGTTTGTCCTTGTGATTGCTGCCACCAGTACAGAAACTATTAGGAAAACCAACATTTTTTAGTTCTCCTAGGAACAGTGGATGGGAAATGTTCCAATGAGCAAACCTATTCTGGTGACAACTGTCTCAGATGGGAAACCCCCTCATTATTATTATATTATTAATATACAGGATTTATATAGCACCAACGGTTTGCTCAGCGCTTTACATTATAGTGGGAGACAATACAGTAATAATATAGTTTGATACAACAGGGATTTGAGGGCCCTGCTCCTCGGAGCTTACAATCTCGGAGGGACGGGTGAATGGTACAGTAGGTAGTCACTGTGGGGGATGGAGTGGTTGGAAGAGTAGAGGATTCCAGAATTGGCAGAGGGTGGGATAGGCTTCCCTGAAGAGAGAGGTTTTTAGTGATCGCCGAAAGGCAAGTAGAGTAGGTGATAATCTGATAGATTGGGGTAGGGAGTTCCAGAGGATGGGTGACGCCCTGGAGAAGTCTTGGAGACGAGCATGGGAGGAGGAGATGAGGGAGCTAGAGAGTAGGAGGTCTTGCGAGGAGCGGAGTGTACGGCTTGGGTGATATTTAGAGATAAGATCGGTTATGTAAGTTGGGGAGGTGTTGTGGATGGCATTATATGTCATTGTTAGAATTTAGAATTTTATCCGTTGGGCAATTGGGAGCCAGTGGAGGGATTGGCAGAGAGGGGAGGCGGATACGGAACGGTTAGTGAGGTGGATGAGTCTGGCAGCTGTGTTCATGATGGACTGGAGGGGGGATAGTCTACGATGAGGTAGGCCAATGAGGAGGGAGTTACAGTAGTCGAGGTGTTATATAATAAGGGAGTGAATAAGTTGCTTAGTAGTTTCCGGGGTTAGGAACAGTCGTATCTTGGAGATGTTGCAGAGGTGAAGTCTACATGATTTTGTCAACGATTGGATCTGGGGCTGGAAGGACAGATGGGAGTCTAGGATTACACCTAGTACCCTGGCATGGGGGGATGGACTGAGGATGGTGTTAGCGATATTTATGGTGAAGTCAGTGGGGTTGGCGCGGGCAGGGGGGAATACTAAGAGCACAGTTTTGGAGAGGTTGAGTTTGAGGAAGTGGAGTGACATCCAAGCCGATATGTCGCTTAGTAGGCTAGCAATGCGTTTCTGGAAGATCTTCTCTTGTTTCCTGCTGTGTCTTGGAAAATGAAGTGAGACTTCTTCCTGATGGGACACTAAGGCTCCATGCACACTGGGCATTTTAATAACACTGGTAGTGTTAGCTGTGTAACGTCAAGTGAGTTTTTCAGCATTTTTTAGTGTTTTTGCATTAGCGTTTAGCCATGTTTTGCCACGTTTTGCATTTTTTTTTACCCAAAAAAGCACAGCACAGCCATCCAAAGCAGTGTGATTACAGTGAAGCACAGACACAAGTAAAACAGCACAAGGTTAACTCTGATTGCCTCGCATGTTAACCCCTTCCTGCCAAGTGCCATTAGTAAAGCTTAAGTGCTTTTTATTAGCACTGATCACAGTATTGGTGTCACTGGGGATGTCCAAACAACAAAAAAACTGCGCAAAATCCCAGTCAGTGACACCAAGTCAGTTCTCCCCAGTGTCAGAATGCCCGCCGCAGTCCTGCTATAAGGCACTGATCACCGCCATTACTAGTAAAAATAAACAATAAAAAACATTCCAGTATATATACCACCATTTGTAAATGCTATAACTTTCATATAAACCAATTAATTTACACGTATTGGGATTTTTTTTTTTTAGCAAAGACATGTAGTAGAATACATTTTGGTCTAAATTTGTGACAAAATTTTGATTTTAAAGTTTTTTTTGCTAGACATGTTTGATAGCAAAAAGGCAAAAATATTGTTTTTTTCCCAAAATTGTTTTTTTTTTTTTTATAGCGCAAAAAATAAAACCTGCACAGGTGATCAAATACCACCAAAAGAGAGCTCTATTTGTGGGAAAGAAAGGACAGAAAATTCATTTGGGTGCAGCGTTCCATAACTGCGCAATTGCCAGTTAAAGTAATGCAGTTCCGTACTTCAAAAAATGGCCTGGTCAGGAAGGGGGGTAAATCCTTTGGAGGACAAGTAGTTAAGTCACAAACATACCACAAAGATATACATTCACACCCATATGGAAGAAAATATATATTTTGAAATATATTTTAAAAATATTTTTTCCTAAATATATTGCCATATATTTGAAATGCTACAATTTATGAAAAATATTTTTAAAAATACATTTCAAATATACTGTATGTCTTAAAAAATACAAGTCTACATTTTTGGAATGCTTTTGCAAATATATGTAAAAATTATATGTTAAAATTACTTTTTTATGTTAAAAATCTGAAGAATATATTTAAAAATATATATTTTTAAAATATATTCTTCAGATTTTTTTTAACATATAAAGTAATTTTTTGCACAGTGAAGCATTTTTCTTGAGCTTTTCAGGTGCTTTTTTTAACGCAAAAACGCTTCAAAAACTCCTCCGTTTGAAAGTAGCATTACTAAGCTCTGGACCAACTGCACTTGCAAAATACACAGTCTATTTGCCTTTAGTAAATCAACCCCATTGACTACCTATTGAGCATTTGAAGTGAATATCAACTTGTCATGTCTAGGTGCAATACCTAAACTGGCAAAGATTGGGGAACAACAATGTTTAGGCAGAACCTTAACACAGGCAAAAGGTGAAGACAAACAATCAATAGAAAGCTAAAGACAGGCATGACTCAGTATCAATCAAGATTCCCAGGACAAAGGCCAAAGCTCACAAGAACAAACAGAAACCATTTGCTCAGGTCCTGCCACAATGTATTGAGCAGAATTTGCACTTACTGCCAGGTGACATGAAAAGAAATGTGTGTCATTAACATATTGCTCGATCACAGTAATCATTTACTGAACCTAGGGACAGAAGTCCCAGCTCCAAGGTAAAGCTGCCAACAGAGCTAGCTGTAAAAAATGAGAGCGAGGTGATAGTTTCCAGCTCCTTATCCCTACAACTACCAAAACAGTTGCCTAGTCACACTGTGAGGATTTACTAAAACTGGAGAGTGCAAAACCTGGTGCACAAAAACCCTTAAGTCCTTATGCACGCTGGACATTTTTACAGCGGCTGTTTTTGGCTTTGAAGTTTTTCTCTACAGCCAGTAAACCCCCCAGCATGTTATCCTGTGTCCATGCACACACAGACTGCAATCAGCTTTTTTTGGCTGGGACATTTTTTGACTGGAAAAAAAAGCAGGACTAGTGGGTTTCTAGAGGAGTTTTTAGCTGAAAAAAAAAACCGGTAAAACGGCTCTAAGCATGTCAAAATGCCGCTAAACGCTAATGCAAAAATGCTGAAAAACGTACGTTTTTAACATGACTTTACACAGCTAACGTTACCAGTGTTATCAAAACACCCACCCCCGGTTCACATACAGTCAGGTCCATAAATATTGGGACATCGACACAATTCTAACATTTTTGGCTCTATACACCACCACAATGGATTTGAAATGAAACAAACAAGATGTGCTTTAACTGCAGACTGTCAGCTTTAATTTGAGGGTATTTACATCCAAATCAGGTGAACGGTGTAGGAAGTACAACAGTTTGCATATGTGCCTCCCACTTATTAAGGGACCAAAAGTAATGGGACAATTGGCTTCTCAGCCGTTCCATGGCCAGGTGTGTGTTATTTCCTCATTATCCCAATTACAATGAGCAGATACAAGGTCCAGAGTTCATTTCAAGTGTGCTATTTGCATTTGGAATCTGTTGCTGTCAACTCTCAAGATGAGATCCAAAGAGCTGTCACTATCAGTGAAGCAAGCCATCAGTAGGCTGAAAAAACAAAACAAACCCATCAGAGAGATAGCAAAAACATTAGGCGTGGCCAAAACAACTGTTTGGAACATTCTTAAAAAGAAGAAACGCATCGGTGAGCTCAGCAACACCAAAAGACCCGGAAGACCACGGAAAACAACTGTGGTGGATGACCGAAGAATTCTTTCCCTGGTGAAGAAAACACCCTTCACAACAGTTGGCCAGATCAAGAACACTCTCCAGGAGGTAGGTGTATGTGTGTCAAAGTCAATAATCAAGAGAAGACTTCACCAGAGTGAATACAGAAGGTTCACCACAAGATGTAAACCATTGGTGAGCCTCAAAAACAGGAAGGCCAGATTAGAGTTTGCCAAACGACATCTAAAAAAGCCTTCAAAGTTCTGGAACAACATCCTATGGACAGATGAGACCAAGATCAACTTGTACCAGAGTGATGGGAAGAGAGAGTATGGAGAAGGAAAGGAACTGCTCATGATCCTAAGCATACCACCTCATCAGTGAAGCATGGTGGTGGTAGTGTCATGGCGTGGGCATGTATGGCTGCCAATGGAACTGGTTCTCTTGTATTTATTGATGATGTGACTGCTGACAAAAGCAGCAGGATGAATTCTGAAGTGTTTCGGGCACTATTATCTGCTCATATTCAGCCAAATGCTTCAGAACTCATTGGACGCCACTTCACAGTGCAGATGGACAATGACCCAAAGCATACTGCAAAAGCAACCAAAGAGTTTTTTAAGGGAAAGAAGTGGAATATTATGCAATGGCCAAGTCAATCACCTGACCTGAATCTGATTGAGCATGCATTTCACTTGCTGAAGACAAAACTGAAGGGAAAATGCCCCAAGAACAAGCAAGAACTGAAGACAATTGCAGTAGAGGCCTGGCAGAGCATCACCAGGGATGAAACCCAGCGTCTGGTGATGTCTATGCGTTCCAGACTTCAGGCTGTAATTGACTGCAAAGGATTTGCAACCAAGTATTAAAAAGTGAAAGTTTGATTTATGATTATTATTCTGTCCTATTATTCTGTCCTTTTGGTTCCTTAATAAGTGGGAGGCACATATGCAAACTGTTGTACTTCCTACACCGTTCACCTGATTTGGATGTAAATACCCTCAAATTAAAGCTGACAGTCTGCAGTTAAAGCACATCTTGTTCGTTTCATTTCAAATCCATTGTGGTGGTGTATAGAGCCAAAAATGTTAGAATTGTGTTGATGTCCCAATATTTATGGACCTGACTGTATATGCAGCCGTGCGGGCCGCGTTTTGCATGGGCACAAGAGCCCATTCATTTGAATGGACTCCCGTGACACGCAGGGAAGAAGTCCCTGCACGTCTTCCGAAAACGCAGCCCGCACGGGAACATTGGTTCCCAGTATGGTTGCGTTTTCCAGTGCGGGTGGCGTGTCATTAGAACTAATGGCACCCATATGAAAAAATAAAATAAACCGGGACTCTTATAGTAGCGGACTAAATTGAGAAAATTAATCAGAGGGAAACAAGGGGGTACAAAAATATAAACCATATATGAATAATGGTGACCCCAATAATAACTAAGGCCGACTCACATAGATTCACATATGTGGTGTCCTCGGGACCAGGGGCAGACTGACAACTCATGGGGCCCCCGGGCAATAGGGGATCATGGGGCCCCTGTGTCCTTGCCCAAACTCAAAAAAGCCTATGAAAAAGGTACCAGGGGCATCTCATGGGGTCCCCTACTGACCCCAGGCCCTCGGGCAGTGCCCGAGTTTCCAAATGGTCAGACTGCCCCTGCTCAGGACCCAAGCAGTACTGATAGACAGAAAAGGACAAAAACCAAGGGTAAAGAACCCATAGGTTAAGGGGGTCCAAATGAGGACAAACTGAGGCTTCTTAATAGAAAATTGCAAAATATTTATTGCAGTACAAAGCACGGATAATGAACAAAACTTAGCGGAACAAACTTAGAGAAAAATACCTCACCATCACCACAAGAGATAGTGAAGAAAAGAATGACATGATCATCCAAGGTGACGCCGTAGCCCCAAAACCTGACAGAGGGATAATAGGACTATAGATGGTGCGTATGGTCCATGCCAGAAGGAACTATAAAAGCATAAGGTAAAGGGAAGACACATAAATCATGAGAATAAACGTTCCAGCTATATCCCATGTATCACAAAAAATTTACATTGGCCTTTACAGAGGTATAGTAATAAATGGAGGTAGCTAATACAGATTCATCAATGATTGGTGTGTCTCTAGTGACAATAGGATGAGGTCGATTCCTCTGGTGTATCAATGAAGATAATAGTTCCGCAGGCCTGAATAGTATCACTTATTAGAAATACAGGTAAGCATGACATAAAGGCCAAGTATAATGAACCTCTTCATAATAAAGTCCACTACTAGGGTGTAGTATAGATGTTGTAATCCATATATGGTAATGGTAGTGGCACTATAGGCAGTAGGGTTTACACCATATAAACTGCATTCATGGCCATTGTAAAGCATCTGGGTATTATACTGTACAAACACACCAGTATTGATTGTAAATATACCAATCATAGATATTGAAGGGTAGCACTGATCCCACGGTCTTCAGCCTAGATGTGCAAAATATACACTCCTCCTACAGTCGCATCATACATCCTTAACAGATTGAGACCTATTGAGAGTCCAGAAGATGCATTAATATATAGCTTATTAGGGAAATAGCTTCAAACCTGCCACCTGACCATCCAGGATGAGATGAATCCTGTCATATCCTGTAGGGGTATGTATAGTGTTTACAAATGGCGGTGTGTATATATACTGTGATTTTTTTTTTTTTTTATTTATTTTTTTTTTTACTAGTAATGACTGCAATCAGTGACTTATAGCAGGACTGCGGCAGGCATTCTGACACTGGGGGGGGGGGGGGGG